>NC_069397.1:35471312-36880062 GCF_027475565.1 Acinonyx jubatus | reverse complement strand
GCGGGGTTCTAAGTCTTGAACTGTGAGATTGTGACCTAAGCCAAAGTCAGAGGCTTAACCAACTGAGCCACCCAGATGCCCCTACGTTTTTCTTTCTTAACTTTTTACTGAAGTATACAATTTGCATGGGTTTTGAAATTTAGATTTTCATGCATCTATTTGACAGACCTGGAGCAGTTATTGTCTGCTGCTAAGGTTCTTATTACAGATGTAAGAAAAAAATTGTCCTCACCCTTTCTGTCTAATTGTGGCAGCCACGATTGAATGGGGGAATGGGGGGGCGGGATTTAGATTTTCAAGGGCTTCCTTAAACAGAAGCCTAGAGATCTGCCAGAAGTAAGGCTAATGACCTTGAGACATTACTGAATCTCCCCCCCTCCCACCCCATTCCTTCTGAAGCATCGTGGAGAGAAATGAATTTCCAAGAGCCCTCGTGTTCTTCATTTCAGTTATTCCAGAGAGGCCTGCCTGGAGCATATTAGATTGTTAGCCAGTCTTATTTATGAGAACTGTATGCCCATACCCCAATTCAACCTTCCATTCCCCAATCCCAACTTATAGGTAGTAAGTATGGCTTCACTCCTAACTTGCTACATTGGAACTTCCTGGGTCATGGGACTAGGGAGAGGGCCAGGTAAGATTCTCCCCTTTTCCCTCAGCAGGGTCACAATTACTGCTACTATGAAGCCTATGGCCCTGGTGATTTTTTTTTTTAATTGCTTTTGTGACTTTATTAAAAAAAAAAAGGTTGCTTCTAGTCTTAGGTTCGCATAGTTTCTCTATAGGGCATACGTCTTGTACAAAAAGGAAAGGCTACAGACTGGATAAAATATTCTCTCTTGATCAATCGGTTAGTTGGGTCAGTAACAATTGAGATGTATTTGTTCAGGGCTCAATACCTACAGTTATGAAGGAATTAGAAGTACATCTTGAAAAGATATCCATATAAACAAATTAAAAATATAATTAGAGAACAACAGACGAAATACAAACAAATCAGCAAAAGCCAGTACTTGGGAGCTGACAGGAAAGGGGTTAGAGTTGAGTGGAGTTAGTCAATGAGAGCTTTCTGGAAAAGGTGAGGTTTGAAGGAAGAAGCATGGGTTGGGCAAAAGAGGATAAGGAGGTCTTTCCAGCAATAACGCATGGCAATGGTAGAGAAGAGAGAATGAGCGAACTATAAGGGCCAAATAGTAAACAGGTTAGCTTGCTAAGGCTGGAGAATCTATGTTACAGGGTGAGAAAAAACAAATCTAAGGACAGTTCATGGAGAGCCTTAAATGGTTATAAATCAAATTATCTTTAACAGACAAGAGGGAGTTTTATGGGTACTCACATAATGAGAATAACTTTTTAAGAAGCAGAGATACAGACGGACTGGAATAAAACAAAACTGAAGAGTTAGAAAAATAGGGAAGCTGCCGCAAAATTTTTCAGGACGGAAATAAAAATGGCTGTGTTCTGATGCCAATTCTGCCATTTATTAGCTGTATGACAAGTCACTGAATCTATGTGTGTCTGTTTTCTCATCTGTAAAATGGGAAAAATGGGGTCCACCTAAACAGGCTGTTGAAAGGATTAAACGAATTAATATGTGAAAAGTGTGTAGTAAGCGTTCAATACATTATTATTCAGTTACTAGTTAGATTATTAGCATATAACTAAGTTATTACTACTATTATATCTATGACCTAGAGTGGTCATTTGTTCTCTGATGTGCTACGAGAAAATTTAAAGTTACTTAGTTGGCTCCAATATATTTCCATTGTACAGTGCTGGTCTGTATGTCATTCAACATTTGAGTTTGGAAATCAAGGGGTACTACATGAGAAGGTTCTATAAAGGAATATGGGGATTATGGATGAATCTCTTTGTCCTTGACACTTTAAAAATACATACTTATATATATGTATAAATACATATTTATATATGATTAATATACATTTCTATTAAAATATATATAACCCCAATTTGTGAGATATCTACAGAACTACTATCTACGGAGGGAACCACAGCTAGTTTAACTTTAAAGAGGACACAACTGGCAAAGGGTCTTTTAGTTTAAAAAAGAAGAAACAAAGATGAAAACGGAAAAAAGATGAAAAACATATCTTACTGTGAACATTAAATCACGGAAACGAAAATTTTCCTAACTTTTGAAATCACTCCCTCAAAGGTCCAAATGGCATTGGTTTAAGTAACCTGGATTATTAAAAGTTTTCTGGCAATTTTTTTTTTTTTTCATAATCATCCCTTCAAGTTGCTGTTTAAAATGACAGGAATAAGTACTGCCAAATAGCCTCCAGTCAGGGTTTTCCGCTGATCTGGAGGTAAAAATCCAGTTTGGGGTTTTGCTCTGAATTGATATTTTAACATTTTACCCTGACGTACCAGCCAATTGCACAGACTTCAACTTCCAAATGTAGCTGGGGGTGGGGTGTGTGTGTGTGGGGGGTCCTCACGCGGCTTTCCCTCCGCTTCTCCAACCCTTCCGGGCTCCTTTCGGCTCGCGACGATCCGGCTCTCCCCAGTGGCGCCGACAGGTGCAGCGCGGGGAGCCGCCTTCCGCCCCCAGCACGCGCCCGCGACCCCGCACCCTCCCGTCCAGCCGGCAGCGCCCTCGCCGCTCCGCCCCCTGCCCCGGCGCGCGCGCGCACAGCGGCGGGGGCGCGCCCGGCCCGCGGGGCCGCGCACGCAGCTGCCGCCGCCGCCGCCGCCTCCTTCCCTCCCTGCAGGCCCTCCTCCCCTGCCCTCCCCTCCGCCCCCTTCCCCGTAGGCAGCCCGCCCGCCCGCACTGCCTCCCTCCCGGCCGCGAGCGCTCCGGCTGGGTCTCTCCCCCGCCCCCCCCACCCCAGGCTCCCCGGTCGCTCTCCTCAGGCGGTCGCCCGCGCTCGGTGGATGTGGCTGGCAGCCGCCGCCCCCTCCCTCGCTCGCCGCCTGCTCTTCCTCGGCCCTCCGCCTCCTCCCCTCCTCCTTCTCCTCCTCAGCCGCTCCTCTCGCCGCCGCCTCCACAGCCTGGGCCGCGCCGCGATGCCGGAGAAGAGGCCCTTCGAGCGGCTGCCTGCCGATGTCTCCCCCATCAACTACAGCCTTTGCCTCAAGCCCGACTTGCTGGACTTCACCTTCGAGGGCAAGCTGGAGGCCGCCGCCCAGGTACGGCGACCCTCGGGCGCCGGGGGCGAGCTGCGGGGCAAGCATTTAGGCCGCGGGCTGGGCTGGGGGCCCGGCCGGGAGGGCGGGCAGGCCGGCGGGCCTAGGCGCAGCGGGCCTGGGGCTGGCGAGGCCGGCTCGGGGAGCGGCGCGCCCCGGCCGATGAGCTCTGCCCTGCTGGGCTGGGGCCCCGGGCCGCGCTGCGGGGAGCGCCGAGGGAGCTGGCGGGCCCTGCCCGAGCGCCAGCACCCCCCCCTCCCCACCCCTGCCCCGGGCGAGCACACCTGTGCCGGGCTTCCCTCCGACCCCAGGCCCTTCCGGGCTCGGTAGTGTTCTGGGCGAGGCTGGAGGCTGTTGGGGGAGGCCAGAGGGGTCATGGGAGTCCACGCTCCGTCTCACCCTCCTGACTCAGTTCTTTTCTCTGGTTCTCCCTACGCCCCACGGAGGACACATTGGAAGGGGCGGTCATCTGAGACTCCGACCGCCGCGCGTTAGCGTGGACGGGAGATTCTAGAAGGGGGGGAGAGGGTGAGAAGGAGAATGCTAATCCCGGGTAGCCTTGCTGAGTTCTCCCCGCCTGCTCCGGCCCAGGGGCTGGGTTTCCAAGATGATCCGCCCCCTCCCCCTTCCCCTCAAGTGACAGTGCAGCAGTGACTTTGTTCTCTCCTAACCTCTAGAGAAGCTGAAGGAGGACCCCATCTCCGCTTTTCCTCCCGTCTTCCTAGCTTTGCAGGCTGTGAAGCAGGTGGATTTATTGTTACCGCGATGGTTGCTTAGCAGTAACAGTCCTCTCAAAGAAGCTGTTAGTTTTAGCATACCACTGTTGAAAATATTCCATTACTCTTCATTGCAGTTTTTGGTGAATCATGCCCCCCGCCCCCCCACATTATCTTAAGTATTGTTTGATCTTAGAGACTTTTAGTACTGATGCCCTCCAAAGGTCCCGGACAATAGACATTTGTGATATACCATGTTTTATGATGTGTTATGTGAAGTCTGCGGTGAGAAATGGGAACCGTTTAGCAATTATCTTTAAAAAGAATGATGGTAAATATATTGTTTCAGTTCTTTCTCTACTGCAGTCAGAGAGGGAAAACCAGTAGGCCTCAAGCTTAAAGAACAGGGTGTATATCGCAGCGAAATGAAAGGAATGTATGGTGCTGGAATGAATTGAAAGTTTGAAGTTGTCTTTGAAAGCTGAGTACTGAGATTGAAAATACGTCTAAAAGTGTAGAATTAAAAAGTATACTGTCACGTATGAAGTGCTTGTGGGAAAGCACGAGGGCTCTAGGGTCTGGCTGTTTCAAAAGGCAAAACTTAACCCGTTTGAAAGTCAGGTGATTTAAAAAAATTTCCACTAAGAATATGAATCAGAATGAGTGTATCTTCGGTCTAAATTAGGATTTGAGAGGGTTATTTGGGAGACTGTTTGTTTAAGCCAAGTGACTAGAGTGTTTGATATATATTGGCAGGGGGCAGATGGGAGGGATTGTAAACAGTAGTGTGTCTTGTGACTTGGCAAACCTGGGGGAAGAAGGACCTATGATGAATGAGTTCGCATTATGTGAAAAG
This sequence comes from Acinonyx jubatus, assembly GCF_027475565.1. Classification (NCBI taxonomy): domain Eukaryota; kingdom Metazoa; phylum Chordata; class Mammalia; order Carnivora; family Felidae; genus Acinonyx; species Acinonyx jubatus. The sequence continues at coordinate 36,875,340 of NC_069397.1, read as the reverse complement.
ACTGAGTTAGATTTAAAAAATCATTTGTTTCCTTACCTCGTTAGTTGGCAACGTGGGTTCCAAGTTTTGAGAGGTATGCATGTTTAAGGGAATTTTTCAGAAAAAGACTATCTAAATAAAGATTTTTCAGTGATTGTTAGGAAGTGAAGTGACAGTTCTGTTTGAGTGTTGGGACAGAACAAGATGCAGTGACATGCTTCTCCTTACCGCCTTTCTACTTGCTTTTCCAAAGTGGTGAAAACTATGTGGAAGACTGCTTTGGGCCATTGAGGGAGCACATGGTAACGTACTAGATATTAATGGGGAATTGTTAATTTGATACAAGGAAGTAAATGGATCTTTGTTCGTAACAGGAGCTTTTCAAAGCAATTCTTTCCAGAAATTCTTTGCAGGCTAGGTGGTAACACGAATGAAAGATGGTATGATAGTGACTTGTAACAGGTTTGATTAAAGAATGATTGGACTTTTTAATTGCACACATTGCCACCTTTGGAAGAGGAAAGGAGTTAATGTTGGTAAAAAGTTAGCATTAGTAGTAAAAAGCACATAGTCATGTTTTTGAGATACATGGTTTAGAGCAACAATTGTGGCGTTAGATGGTATCTTATTGTGGAGATCTAAAAATGTGGACAAGATTATTATATCTCTAGAAATCTAGATTTATAACTGGTATTGGGTCAGTTTCCTAACAGTTGGGATCATATTACACAAAGTATGCAAGTTGCTTGGTTGCTTTAGTTGCAAAATTTTATGATAAGCTCAGAGTATTTGTACAGGTTACATATTAGAAGCTTAGTGGATTTTTAACCTGGTCTGGGGTGTGGGCTCCTGGGGAGGATGAAGAAATTAGTCAACGTGCACCAATTTTGAAAGCAGTTGTCTTTTACATAAGTGAGTGTGGTCTAGGTCAGCAGGTTTTTTTGCAAATGTGTTATCAAGGGCCTAGAGAAATGGGACATTTCTACTACCACTGCCCCCATCCCCCTTTACATTAGGATACTTGAGAGCTTTTGTAGCTATTTCAAATTCTGATTTCTCTTGCTTTGTGGATAATTAATAAAAAATAGATAAGATGTTTATGTGAGTGGCTGCACTTTCTTGTTACTAGTGTATTGTGGTTTATACAGTAATTGGGCTTTCTCTTATGGAAATAGTTAACCTGTGCCAAAGAAATTAACTTCATCCTTCAAGGCCAGAAGTCAGGATATAGTAGACAATCCTTGGTCTTTGCCAACAAAATACTCATGTTGGTGATGACTAAATTGGCACTTAGCGGAGAGTTACAGATATAGTAGTTTGTTTGGCAGGCTAAAACCTGGCACCTAAATGGATGTTATTGTCAACCCTGTGTTATGGAATTTTATGCCCAAATTTTGCATATTTTCTTTAAATTTTTTAATGTTTATTTATTTTTGAGAGAGAGAGAGAGAGAGAGAGAGAGAGGCAGAATGTGAGCAGGGGAGAGGCAAAGGGAGAGGGAGACACAGAATCCCAAGCAGGCTCCAGGCTCTGAGCTGTCAGCACAGAGCCCTATGCAGGGCTTGAACTCACCAATCAAGAGATCATGACCTGAGCCCAAGTTGGATGCTTAACCGACTGAGCCACCCAGGCGCTCCTGCATATTTTCTACGCAGTCATTTTGGTTGTGTTTTATTACTTAAAAAAGTGATAAAGTTAATAATCTGTGCAGCATTGTGTGGAATCACTAAATGGTCTTAAGAAATTAAATTGGAAAGATTGGTAATAAGGAACTGAAGTTGTTCAGATTTTCTTTTATTTCTTGAATTATATGTGTGAAGAAACACCTAAATATAAGCAGCTTTTATATGTTAAGCTTTATCTACTATCATCTGGCAATGAATTTTGCAGTGAATTTTCCAGATAAATGAAGTTTACCCTTTGAGGCACTTTACACTTAAAAAAAATATTTACTGATTTGGATGGAAATATGCCAAAAATGTATTTTTTTAAAACTCTAGTTCCTTATAATCTAGGTTTGTTGCTTTCCTCTTTTTTTAAATACTGGACATTGTTCTGAACATCTGTCACTGATACTTGTAACCACAGATTTACCCAATTATTACTATAATTTACTACTTTCATATCTATAAAGTCTTTTTGTTTGTTTTTCTTACTGTTAGGTTATTACTTCTTGCTGCTTCTGGTGCCTGGTTGTTGCCGATTGTGCAATTTCTTCCCTCTTCTATTTTATTGAACTTGATCTGAAGAGGTCTAACTAACCAGATAAACAGGCTTTTGTGAGCTTAAAAAGAAATTTCTAAGTGAGAGTTTGATGGACTCTTCTGAGTGAAGGGTATGAGCTTTATTGTATGGACTTTGTATCATCTATTCTGGCTTCTATACAGGCTTTTTTTTTTTTTTTTTTTTTTTTTAACTTCCTGGTTCTGGATAATTGGTGTTGTCCAGTGCAACCTGGCCACATGTGATCTTGAGCAGTAAATTATCTATGCAACTTCTCCGAACTTTGCTACATAAATGAGCCTATTCTTATTGGAAGGTAAATCCTACTCTAATCTGTATGTGAGTCAGTAGCAAAGAACTGAGTCTTCCTAGATAGCTGTTTTGTTGCTAACTGGGATTCCTTCTCCAGATCTTGGAGATTCAGTTTTGAACATCATTTAAGTTTGTAGTTCTCAGTTTATTTGGCCACTTGTAATCACTTTAGAATTTTACTTTAAATTAGGAAATATTTTATAAATACAGAAGAGTAACTCACCACTCAGATTGAGCAGATATTAATGCTCCTCCCGCCCCCCCCCCCCCCCCCCGCATTTGCTTCAGACTGTGCACAATGTTTTTTAGGAAATAAAAGGTCACAGATACCACTGAAGTCCATTTCCATCTCTTCCCATCCCTACTCTCGGGGGTAACTTCTCTCTTTAGGTAGGTATTATTCCTATGTGCATATAAGTAGCCACCAACTGTTATTTAAACTTTTATTGCATATGTAAGTAGCCACCAACAACACACAGCAGTGTTCTGTACATTAAAAATTTTTACATTAGTGGTAATGGAAAACATTACTACATTTGACTTTCTGCAACTTGTTCTTTTCTTGTCAATGTCTCTCATTAAAAAACTTGGCTCAATTTGTGTTTGTTAATTATTTGCTCCTTATTGTCTTTAGAAATTTTAGCCCTGTTCTGCAGAAGCAATGATTATTACAGAATTTTAACTATGAAACTGCTTGTGAGGCAAAGTGGCTCAGGCTTCAGACTGATTGGTATTTGAAGTTATTACACTGGAGATTTCCTTTTACTAAAATCTGAGGACTTTGGCAATCAGAAAAAAACCCCTCTTGAGTCTTATAGTACCTGGAAGATGTATTTCTGGGTGATTGTAATAAAGACTTATTCAGGAAAAAAAAATTATCTCATGTTGCTGCCTTCTTAGCTCATAGGAAACTTCCACTGTAAAAGTGTTACCAGTGGTCAAGCTGTCTTTTCAGTAGAGCTATTAGTGTTTGGTCCAGTTGAAATACAGTCTATATCAGACTTCAAGAAGACTTAACCCTAGGTTTGAAACAAAGAAAGGATATATTATTGTTCCATTCTTTAGTAGAATCAAATGGAGAAGTTGAAAATGAGTTTGTTATCCACACAATATATATGCCAACTTCAGTCTTTTGCTTCTATTTTAAGCTTGTAAATTGTGAAGGTCTTAATGCTGAAATTCCTTTGAATTATTACCCATATTTTTAATAGTGGAACACACAGGTAACATTCACTAACATGGTGATGTTAATATGTGAGAAATCACATACTGAATCATCAGGTCAGTGCTACTGTTGGGAAAGCATCAAAAAGAGTAGTGTTATAGTGTGGTAGTCAAGCACTTAAGTCCACGGAGATATTTTAAACCTTGGGCAGTATATGTATGCTGATACCCATGGTGCTATATAATAGCACATAGTTTTTAAGTTTTATATCATTCTCGTAGGCACTTTATAAACTGTTAGGTGAATGCTGTTAGATGATATTCAGAGTTAACATTTTTATGATTAGAGTGCATTTAATCTTGGTCTCTGTGTCTTTTTTTTTTTTTAAGTAAACTCTGTGCCCAATGTGGGGCTTGAACTCACAACCCTGTGATCAAGAGTTCCATGTTCTACCAACTGAGCCAGCTGTGTGCTCCTCTGTGTGTGTGTCTTAATAATAACATCTATTAAGTAATTACTGTGCATCAGGCACTAAGGGCTAAAACAAGCACTTTCCATCCTGTTTAAAATGCATTGTCTGATATGAAGCAGAATATACTGTCTGGTTTTTAAAATTTGAGTAGCTTTCTATTATTAAAATAAGTGTTTTTGTTCCTTTGGTTCTTCCACCCTGCAAAAAAAATTAGTAGTTATTCAACAAGCAGCTTATAAACAGGTGGGTTTTCCTTCAACACAGGAGAAATTAGAATGTACTGGTAACTGGATGTTGTACACTGTGCCTCTCCAAAGTACGCAAGCAGTTTCCCTCAGAATGTTACAGTAGTAGTGAGATAAATGTCATTTGGCATATGTAGTGTTGTACAGGTATCTTGACATTGGCAGATTAACTGCTTGGCTACCATTAAATTCACCAAAGCTGTTGATGGATGAAAATACGGTTGCCTAGATAAAGATTAAGATGCGTAACTAAACTACTGTTGTCATTCTGTTGGCATAAACTTCAAACTCTGGAAGACTTTTATTCATTCAACTTTTTGGAGACACCTCCCTGCCCCTCACCGCAGCCTCATTAAGTGCTTCATGTCTCTGTTTCTGAATTTTTTTAAAGTCCCTTTATAAATAGGCAAAGTTTTGTTTGTTTGTTTTTGTTCAGATGTGTTATTAAATGGCCAGTTGGGACACAAAAGTTTTACTGCTGTTTAGGAATGTTCCTGGTGTGGGATTCCAGGGTGGCTCAGGCGGTTAAGAGTCCGAGTCTTGGTTTCGGCTCAGGTCATGATCTCACTGTTCCTGAGATCAAGCCCTGCATCCAGCTCCAAGTGGAAAGCAAGGAGCCTGTTTGGGATTCTCTATCTTCCTCTCTCTCTGCTCCTCCCCCCCACCTTGGGAGAGACAGAGAGCATGCTCGTTCTCTCCGTCAAAATGAGTAAGTAGGGGCACTTGGGTGGCTCAGTTGGTTAAACGGTCTGACTTTGGCTCTGGTCATGATCTCATGGCTTGTGAGTTTGAGCCCCACATAGGGCTCCGTTTTGACAGCTCAGAGCCTGGAGCCTGCTTCGGATTCTCTCTCTGCCCATCCTCCCCCCTCTCTCTCAAAAATAAATAAGTATTAAAAAAGGGAACGATATGATCTTGGTGAAGTAAATGGTATGAAGGAATATTACCACTTGCAAAATTTATTATGTATGTGTGTATTTATTTTAAGATTTTATTTTTAAGTAGTCTCTACACCCAATGTGGGGCTGGAACTCACGACCCCAGGATCAAGAGTCGCATACTCTGCTGACTGAACCAGCCAGCTGCCTCTACCACTTGAAAAATTTTTTTTAAAGTTCATTAAATGATATTTTTGTTTAGAAACGGACTTATGAAAAGGATTTTTTAAAAACTAAGCTCTATACCCATCGTGGGGCTTGAACTCAGGACCCCAAGAATAAGAGTCTCCTATTTTACCAACTGAGCAAGTCAGGCCCCTGGAAAGGATTGTTTTTAATGAGCCAAAATAGTTTCATGTTATATGTTAGAGATTTTGACAGTGTGTTACAGGCTTAATAACATACTCTCTAATTTAGGTTAGATAATTTTAGCTTGAGATTAATCATGTTTATTAGTTATTAATAAAATGATTATGGTATAGCTTTTCCCTACAGATATTACACTACTCTCTTGTCCTTACCTAGTTCTGTGGTCTGTTGGTGATCTCAAGGTGCTATTGACCTACACGTGGATTTTGTTTGGACTGTGCAGTGTTTTTGCAAATTTTGCATTCATTGCCATTAGTTAAAATTTGGAAGATTGCACATGAAATCTGAAATTTGTGGCTTTTTTTTTTTTTTAAGTAATCTCTGTCTCTAATGTGGGGTTTGAACTCAGATCCTGAGATCTAGAGTTTTCATGCTCTACTGGCTGAGCCAGCCAGGCACCCCTGTGGCTTTTCTTTTTTTTTTTTTTTTTAATTGGAAGATCTGTCACTACTAAGTCTGCTTTTCAGTATAGCAATAATTGGTTGGCTCCAAGAATTGGTTACTTCCACCTTACTTTTACACAGAGCCTTCACTTGGCCTACTGTATTCACCTGCTTGGCTGGCCTCTGTAGACATTTGTTGATGATTTAGGGCATCTGTATATTTATTGCTTTAAATTTAGACTTTTCAAATGTCTGAAAATGAATTTGAGTTTCTGTTTAATGCAACAAGTATGTAAAACCATGGTTACAACCAAATTGAAAAATGGGCAAAGGTTATGAATGGACAATTTGCAGAGGAAAAACAATGGCAAAAAAAAAAAAAAGGAAGAAAGAAACTTTTAGGAAAGATGCTTATTAGTGTTACTAGTAATAAGGGAAATTCTAATTAATGCAACAGTGAAATACCATTTAAGACTCATCAGATTGTCAAAAATTTTTAAGTTTTCAGAGGATAATGAAAATGAAATTTCTTTATTCTTTGCTCATTGGAGTATTAATTGAAAATACTCTAGAGGATAATTGGGTAATTCTTGGTAAAGAAAAAGGTGGATAAGAAAACATGGACCAAGATGTGTATTGTAGCACTATTTTAAATAACAACAACAAAAAAAAAATGGAACTAAACTAACTTCCTTCAGGACAGAAATGGATAACTGTGGTTTACTTACAGAATGGAATACCACTAGGCAGAAGTTAAAACTAATGAGTTAGATCTACATCTGCCTGCATTTACCCATCTCAGAAACAATGTTAAATGAAAAAAGCGGGTTGCAAAGGTTATATACACTTTGATACTATTTGTATAAAGTTAAAAACATTGCTTGCTGATATTTATATATGTAGCAGAAGTACTATACATACATGAGAAAAAGCTACATTAACCTTTGGAGAGTGGCTGCAGGGAATGAGGAAGAGAGGATGGGGCTTTCGTTATGTCTGTATTTTATTTTGGGGATCTGAAGCACATAAGACAAAATCTTAAAAAGTTTATTTGGTCTTGATGGTGAGTCATTAGTGTCTGTTACATCCAAAATGTTTCTTTGGTAAGAAAAAAATTTAAAGAGTTTTATGAAGTTTTGACATGGCTTATGATATCACTTTTCTTCCTCTGTCCTTACAGAAGGTCTTATGATGGGCTTGATGTATAGGTTATAATACATAATTAATTGCAACCTATGAGAAATGTTTCCTGATTTTTTTTTAATTTGAAAAATTGTAATTGTTTTAAATAAAGGTTCAAGTAGAAAAAAATTGCTTTTATTTCGCTCATTGGTCAGATGTTTAAATTCTGTGAAATACTTGTGTTTATTATTGCTTTTAATATAATTTGGAAAGTGTAAATTGCCTTGGGTTACTTAAAACAACTCATTTATTTTTACCATGGTGATGTATAAATACTCAGTCTAGGTTTTAGTGATGTCTGGGTTTTAAAAAATTGCCTGTGACATACATTAGGCTAAGGTGAAGATGTACATGTTACTAATCTAGGCTATTTCTGACACTGCTGGTTTTTCTTTTCCCTTTAGGTGAGGCAGGCAACCAATCAGATTGTGATGAATTGTGCTGATATTGACATTATTACAGCTTCATATGCACCAGAGGGAGATGAAGGTAAGAGCTGTTTTCCATTTGATTTGCTGTCTCTCTGTGTGTATGATGTGTGTATGGTGATATATACATTTTCAGATTAAGATATCAGTGTTTGTTACTTTAGAAATAGGAAACATTTTTAGATGTTCATGGGAAATATTTTAATAAGCTATATTATGAGATTAAGGAAATGCCACAATTTTAATTCTACTTCAAACATTAACTTATTTTTTGACTCTAGGCAGATTACATTTTTATAAATGTAAAATACGTATAATATAGTAACATGCATATAAAGCCAAAGAGTTATTTTAAAAATAAGTACTTTGAACATGAAAGATTGGTTCATCCAGGCGGCTTAGTTCATATGTGGTTTTCTTAAAAGTTTTTTTTTTCCTTCTTGAGCAATAGATTACAACAGGGATAATAAATCTTACTCGTAATGGAGAGAAAAATATTGGCCTTATGAGATTGAATGTGGAGGTTAGACGCTAGATGACCAAGTTAGTTACAGGGTAAGAATATGTTAAAAAGAAACATTATATAGAACACATGGGAATTCAGTTAGCATCTTTAAAATGAGAACTATTTTAGACCTTGTAATTACAATAAGGATTAAATTGAGTAGTCAGTTTTGGCCTGAAATCCTATTCCCACATAAGCTACATTTTTAAAAGTTGTCAAGTTTGGCAGAAACTCACAAGTATATTGATACTGGAACTGAAGTGCTTTTTACTTTTTTTTTTTTAAGTTTATTTATTTATTTTGAGAGAGAGAGAGAGTGGGAGGGAGAGAGAGAATCCCAAGCAGGCTCCAGTCTGTCAGCACAGAGTCCAACACAGTGCTTGAACTCACGAACTGCGAGAGCATGACCTGAGCTGAAACCAAGAGTTGGATGCTTAACCGACTAAGCCACTCAGAAGCCCCATAAAATCTTTTCATTTGATATCCGGGCACTGGCTGGCTGGCTCAGTTGGTGGAGCATGTGACTCTTGGTCTCAGGGTTGTGAGTTCAAGCCCCATGTTGTGTGTAGAGCTTACTTTAAAAAGAAAAGAAAAAATCTTTTGATATCAAATAAGTTAGGAATTTGACCCTTTAATTTCCATTTAGTATTGCTCTTTCCCCTCTCCTTTACTCTGAAAAGAAGCATACAAGTAACATTTTATGACCAGGCAGTATTTATTTCGTGAGTTTTTCTTAGATTGTTTTGTCCATAGAAAGACCAAAAAAAAAAAAGTATCAGGTGAGCAGATTATTGCCAAGAAGTACTGATGTTCGATTGTACATGAGATCAAACTGCAGTGATTTTAAGTTAGAGGAACAGATCCTTCCAATGGACTTTGAGTGAGTGCCAACATTAAAGCAATTGTTTGGTAAATGAAAGAGGGATGATTTAATTTCTTTACCTGTGAAGAAAAATATAAGCACCTTAGCCACGCATATCAATGCAAACATGCTTTGTTACAGGTAGAGAACATTTAAATTTAATACAGAGTTTTTAAATGGTGCCCAGTAAAATACATGTGCACCCTCCAGCTGGCATGGTTTCAGCTCAGGTTTGTTTTTATCTTCCTCTACTAAAACGCCAGGAAAGAATTCAGAGAACTTAAATGCTTTGAATATGCATAACTGAATGGTGCCAAGCTCATACCAGCCTGAATATCAAGGAAGCAGTTTTTGTGTTCTAAGAGGGTCAGAAGAGAAATGAAAGCTTATAGGAAGTAAGGGGATTTGGAGAGAGATTCAGATAAAATATTAATTTTTTTTAGGTACTTAAAATATTTTCTTCAAAACTAGCTAAGGTATATTTTTCAACTCATTTCTCCTACAGCAATGGGAAAAACCTAGGGTCATGTGTAAGCACCTCTAATTTAAGGGATAAGAAAAGGGGAAATTATATTAATGTGGTATTTTAAGGTTTCAGTCAGAAACATAGATTTGGCCTTCTAGATACATACCCAGCTTAATTTTCCCCTTGGACAGAGTAGCATTTCTTGATTTTTACCTTATGGGCGAGTACAACACATTGTTTCTTTAGAAATTAGTAGTTGGAAATTTGACTGCCAGCTCCTTCTAGGACTGTATGAGTTGGCAGGGGAATATTTGAGTCAATAGGACTCATTTTTTAAACCCAACTAATCTCATCTAGTCCGGTACTTGTTAATACTTACAGATTGCCTTCTGCAAAACTGATTTACATATCTGTAGCCACTAAATCTTGGTGCTTTAAGGTAAAATCAGAAAATCGTTTGAAAGCACAAAATTGTTGCTTCTCTGTGTAAGTTTTTAATTGATGAGAAAAGGCCATCTTATGATATGTGCAGTAACCCAGAAAGACCTATTGGCATGTGTCTCCTTAAACTAAGGCACTGCCTTTTAAACAGAAATAATTTATTTTAAAACCTAATTGAGATCTTTGTAGTATTTAAAAAATGAGAAATCAGTAAGAAAAACGGCTGAAAACTGTTTTTTTACTGTTCTGCACTTCAAGGGTTGGTGAAATCACTAGCACTTAAGCCCCAGTACAAGGAGTGCACCTCCCTACACAGGGCAGGGATTAGTATTGTCATCAGCTTCTGCAAGAGAAATACGAAACTTTTGAGTGCCTGAACTCAGGTCCTGACAGGTAAAGAGTTTTTTAATTTATCGTTAATAGATGGCTTGGGCATAAGCACATGGAGAATGATCACTTGAAAGTTTTGTACCAACTTTTCCCTTAGTGTATACTCTGTCAGGTATGTTTGTGGCATTAGCTGTATAAGGAAACAATTTTCCATTGGCGACATAATATTTCATAGAAGGTTCTAATACATACTTTCAGGTCCACTAGTATCACTTTGGTTTATTTGTAAGGCATGTAAATTTTAACACATTTGTTCTTGAAGTAGAATTCTATTTTTCAGTGTGTGCATAAGAGCACATGTATGGGTTTAATGAAAGGAAACAGCTTAGTCAGAAATACTGCCAGATATTAATAATTCAGAACAAAACTATTAACTTGAAAAAAAGGAATGGTTCCTAACACTTGATCATAAGCTTCAATAGGCCTTTATAAGCCTATTAGTAATATATATTCTGTCATACAGTTAAGTGTGGTTGAGGAATAACATTAATAAACTACCATTTCTTTGCAATAGAGTTGTTTTTGTCATCATTCGGAAAATACATGCATGACCAATTAAGTGCTAGTCCTCAAATCTGGAAAATTGAAAGAGAAGGGAAAATACCCATTTTTAATACAAATATATTGAAATATGATACAGAATTTCATAAGGAAATTTTATTTTTATTTTTTTAATTTTTTAATGTTTATTTTTGAGAGAGGGAGAGGGAGAGGAGCATGAGCAGGGGAGGGGCAGAGAGGGGAGACACAGAATCCGAAGCTCCAGGCTCTGAGCTGTCAGCACAGAGCCCGACGCGGGGCTCAAACCCATGACACATGAGATCATGACCTGAGCTGAAGTCAGACGCTCAACTGACTGAGCCACCCAGGCACCCCCATAAGGAAATTTTAAATAAAGAATCAAAGTATGAGTTTAATTATAAATAACAGTGTAGAGTAGGAGCCTCAAACCAAAGTTACTGTTGGGATTAAGCAAATAATAAAACATGAATGAATTGGACTGGATATAGGAAAACAAGTGTGTTGGAACAGAGGCCAAACTAAAGAGTGCACGTCTCACGTAAATATTCAAATTTTAAAGAACTTTTCTGGCCAGCAACATTTTTGTGAGCTATATTGATTTCTTTTGAATTTGCAGCCTCCCAGGGAACTGTGGTGTGTTATGCATATTCTTTATCATTTGGACATGAAAATAAGACGTGAGCATAGCGGTCTCATTAAAAAGAGCAAAAACCCCGGGGCCCCTGGGTAGCTCAGTCAGTTAAGCATCCGACTTCACTCCAGGTCATGATCTTGAGGTTCACGAGGTGCAGCCCTGCGTCAGGCTCTGTGCTGACAGCTCGGAGCCTGGAGCCTGCTTCGGATTCTGTGTCTCCCTCTCTCTCTGCCCCTCCTCTGCTCATGCTTTGTCTCTCTCCCTCTCTCTCTCTCTCTCTCTCTCTCAAAAATAAACATTAAAAAAAAAAAAAAAGAAGAGCAAAAACCCCGTGCGAAATTTTTCTAGTTTTTAATTGAAACTGATGTATACTGTGCTGTATTACTATTAAATATATTCATCAAACTGTGTTAGTTTGCTGTATGTGTTCCAGTGGTATATACTTTTTAAAGATTCAGAATCTAGCATAATACCTCTTCTTAGGTAGCTAGCTTTTTGGGGGCACTAAAATGGCCTTATTTCTGAGCTCTTATTTTTATTTTGTCTCTGGTTTAATTACCGGTCCTGAGTATACTGAGTTTTGGGGATTTTGAACATAAAAGTCTATCATGTGCTATTATTTTTCTGAAGAATGGGTGTGTAAATGCAGAAGCTAACCACCACTCCAGGCTGTATTGAAGAACCGGATATTTTCCCAGGTCTTTGGTAACTTTCAGGACCTCCTGTTTTCTGAATTAAATGGTGATTTTATTTATTTACTCATTCATTTTATAAAATTTTTTTTTTAACGTTTATGTATTTTTGAGAGAGAGACAGAGTGCGAGTCGGGGAGAGCAGACAGAGAGCGAGAGAGAGAGAGGGAGAGGGAGACACAGAATCTGAAGCAGGCTCCAGCCTCTGAGCTGTCAGCACAGAGCCCAACGCAGGGCTCGAACTCACGAACTGTGACATCATGACCTGAACCAAAGCCGAATGCTTAACTGACTAAGCCACCCAGGCGCCCCTTCATTCATTCATTTCAAAGTTTCTTTTGAGAGCATGTGCGCACACCCAGGTGGGGAGGGGCAGAGAGAAGAGACAGAATCCCAAGCGAGCTCTGCACCATCAGCACAGTGCCCTATGTGGGGCTTGAACTCATAAACGGTGAGATCTTTACCTGAGCCAAGATCAAGAGCTGGACCCTTAACTGACTGCGCCACCCAGGCGCCTCTGATTTTATTTTTTGTGCTAGTAAACTTCATTTTTTTAGAGCGGTTTAAAGTAAAAAGTGCAGATTTCCCATGTATTCCTTGTCCCACCCACCCCCTTTCCCCTCATAATCAACATCCTGAACCAGAATGGTACATTTGTTACAGTAGATGAACCTACATTAGCACCTCATTAACACTCAGAGTCCATAGTTTACATTAGGGTTCACTCTTAGTGTTATACATTCTATGGGTTTTAACAAATGTAGTCACCATTACTGTACCACACACAACTGTTTCACTGCCCTAAAAATCCTCTGTGCTCTGCCAATCTTCCTTCCTAACCCCTGGCAACCACTAATCTTTTTATTGTCTCCATAGTCTTTTCTAGAATGTCATATAGTTGGAGTCATAGTGCAGTATGTTGCCTTTTCAGATTGGCTTCTTTCACTTAGTATTAATGCACTTAAGTTTCTCCATGTCTTTTCGTCATTGCTTGAGAGTTCATTTCTTTTTAGCTCTGAATAATATTCCATTGTCTGTATATACCAGTTTATTTGTCCATTTACCTATTGAAGGACTTCTGGGTTACTCTAAAATTTTGGCAGTTAGGAGTAAAGTTGCTGTAAATATCCACGTGCAGGTTTTTGTGAGGATGTACGTTTTTCAGCTCCTTTTGATAGATACCAAGGAGCATGGTTGCTGGATCCTATGATAAGAGTGCATTTAGGGGGCCCTGGCTGGCTCAGTTGGTAGAGCATCTAATTCTTGTTTGCCAAGTTGTGAGTTTGAGCCCCACAGTGGATGTAGAGATTATTTAAAAAACAAAACTGTTTAGTTTTGTAAGAAACTGCCAGACTGTCTTCCAAAGTAACTGTATCATTTTGCATTCCCACCATCAATGGGTGAGAGTTCCTGTTGCTCTGCATGCTCCCAAGCATTTGTTGTTATCGGTGTTTTGGATTTTGGCTGTTTTAGTAGGTGTAGAGTGGTATGTCATTACTGTTTTAATTTGCAGGTGCCTAATCACATGATGTTGAAACTCTTTCATGTGCTTTCTTGTCATCTGTGTATCATCTTCTGTGAGATGTCAGTTCAGATCATTTACACAATATTAACTGGATTGTTCTTTTTCTTATTGTTGAGTTTTAAGAATCCTTTGTATGTTTTGGATAATAGTCCTTATCAGCTGTGTCCTTTGCAGATATTTTCTCCCAATCTGTGGCTTGTCTTTTCATTCTCTTGATATTGTCTTTCTCAGAGCAGAATTTTTAGATTTTAATTAAGTCCAGGTTATCATTTCTTTTTCATGGATTATATCCTGGGTGTTTTATCTAAAAAGTCATCACTGGGACACCTAGTTGGCTCAGTCGGTTAAGTGTCTGACTTTGGCTCAGGTCATGATCTCACAGCTCGTGAATTGGAGTGCCATATCTGGCTCTCTGCTCACTGCTCAGAGTCTGGAACCTTCTTCAGATTCTGTGTCTTCCTCTCTCTCTGCTCCTCCCTCACTCACGCTGTCTCTCCTTCAAAAATAAATAAATGTTTTAAAACAAATTTTTTTTAAAATAAAAAGCCATCACAATACTCAAGATCATTTAGGTTTTCTCCAATGTTATCTTCCAGGGGGTTCGTAGCTTTGCATTTTCATTTAGGTCTATAATCCATTTTGAGTTAGGTTTTGTAAAAGATGTAAGGTCTATGTGTAGATTGTTTGCATGTGGATGTCCAGTTAACAGCACCATATATCAGAAAGATAGCTCCCTTGTATTGCTTTTTCTCCTATGTCAAAAATCAATATGACTGTATTTATGACTGTATTAAATACTTATGTATTTAAATTATGTATTTATCCACTTCTAGGCTCTCTATGCTCTTCCATTGATATACTTGCCTTTTGTTTTTCCAAAACCACACTATCTTGATTACTGTAGACTTTATGGTAAAATTTGAAGTAGGGTAGTGTCAGTCCTCTGACTTTGTTCTTCAGTATTGTGTTGGCTATTCTAGGTTGTTTGCCTCTCCATATAAACTTTAGAATCAGTTTTTCAGTATCCACAAAACAACTTGCTGGGATTTTGATTGGGATTGGGATTGAATCTATAGATCAAGTTGGGAGGAAATGACATCTTGACAGTATGGAGCCTTCTTACTCATGAACATGGAATATCTCTCCATTTATTTAGTTCTTTGGTATCTTTTGTTAGAGTTTTGTGTTTTTTTTCATATGGATCTTCTATATATTTTGTTAGATTTATACCTCATTGTTTCATTTTTGAATATGATAATGTAAATGATAATGTGGTTTTAATTTTAAATACCACTTATTCATTACTGGCATATAGAAAAGTGATTGACTTATATGTATTAATCTTATATCATGCAACCTTATTATAATTGCTTATTAGTTCCAGTTTTTTGCTAATCCTTTTGAATTTTCTACATGACCATGTCATCTATGAACAAGGACAGTTTTATTTCTACCATCCCAGTATGTATACCTTTTGTTTCCTTTTCTTGTCTTACTGTGTTAGGATTTTCAGTACAATGTTGAAAAGCAGTGATGAGAAGGGATATCTTTGCTTTCTTTGTTCCTCATCTTAGCTGGAAAGCTTGGAATTTCAAGTTGAAGAAATTCATCCATTTCTACTTTGCTGAGAGTTTTTAATCATGAATAGGCATTGGATTTTGTCAAATGCTTTTTGTACATGTGATGATTGTGTGATTTTTCTTCTTTAGGCTGTTATGATGAAGTACATTAGTTGATTTTTGAGTGTTGAAACAGCCTTGCATTCTAGGATAAATTCCACTTGGTCATGGCCCATAACTCTTTTTATATATTTTTTTCTTTTTCTTTTTTTTAAACATGTATTTATTTTTGAGTGAGGGGGATTTATGGGGGAGGGACAGAGAGAAAGGGAGACAGAATCTGAAGCAGGCTCCAGGCTCTGAGCTATCAGCACAGAACCCAACATGGGGCTCAAACTCACAAACTGTGAGATCATGACCTGAGCTGAAGTTGAATGCTTAACTGACTGAGCCACCCAGACGGCCCTCTTTTTATATTTTTATATGTTGCTGCATTTGATTTGCTAATATTTTGTTGAGGATTTTTGTGTTTACATTCATAAGAGATACTGGTTGATAGTTTTCTTGTATGTCTTTTGTTTTGATGTTATGGTAGTGCTGACTTCATAAAATGAGTTAGGAAGTTAGGAACTCATAAAATGAGTTCTGCTTCTATCTTCTGGAAGAGAGTGTAGAGAATGTATATAATTTCTTTCTTAAATGTTTGGTAGGATTCACAAGTGAACCTATCTGGGCCTGTGCTTTCTGTTTTGGAGGATTATTATTGATTGAATTCTTTAATAGATATATAGCTATTCAGATTAACTGTTTCTTCTTGTGTGAGTTTTAGTAGATTGTGTGTTTCAAGGAATTGGTCCATTTCATTGAGGTTTTTAAATTTGTGGGCAGAGACTTCTTTATAATATTTCTGTATTATCTTTTTAATGTCCATGGGGTCTGTACTGATGTTCCCTCTTTCACTTGTGATTTTAGTAATTTGTGTCTTCTCTCTTTTTCCCTTAACCTGGCTAGAGGATTATTGATTTTTTTTTCAAAGAATCAGTTTTGTGGGGTTTTTTTGTTGATTTTTCTCTACTGACTTTCTATTTTATTTTCTTTTATTATGTTTTTAAAGTCTATTTGAGAATGAGAGAGAGCACACACATGCAAGCAGGGAAGGGGCAGAGAGAGAGGGGGAGAGAGAATCCCAAGCGGGCTCTGTGCTGTCAGCATGGAGCCTGATGTAGGGCTCAGTCCCACAAACCATGAGATCATGACCTGAGCCAAAATCAAGAATTGGGCACTTAACTGACTGAGTGACCCAGGTGCCCCCTGTTTTTCTAGTTTAAATTTCATTGATTTCTGCTCAAATTTTTATTACTTATTTTTGTCTGCTTATTTTGGATTTAATTTGGATTTAAAAAACTTTTTCTAGTTTCCTAACGTGGAAGCTTAGATGATTTTATTTATTTATTTATAAGTAAACTCTACACCCAACGTGGGGCTTGAATCAGAACCCCAAGATCAAGAGTTGTATCTTCTGACTGATCTAGCCAGGTACCCCTAGATAATTGAAATTAGATCTTCTTTTCTTTTTAAATTTTTTTTTTTCAACGTTTATTTATTTTTGGGACAGAGAGAGACAGAGCATGAACGGGGGAGGGGCAGAGAGAGAGGGAGACACAGAATCGGAAACAGGCTCCAGGCTCCGAGCCATCAGCCCAGAGCCTGACGCGGGGCTCGAACTCATGGACCGCGAGATCGTGACCTGGCTGAAGTCGGACACTTAACCGACTGCGCCACCCAGGCGCCCCTAGATCTTCTTTTCTAATATATGTTTTCAGTACTATAAATTTCCCTCTAAGCACTTCTTTCACTGAATCCCACAAACTTTGATAAGTTGTATTTGCATTTTCATTTAGTTAAAAATATTTAAAGGTTTCTCTTGAGATTTCTTCTTTGACCTGTGTGTTATTTTATATATGTATAAAATATATAAAATTTATATATTTTATATATAATATTAATATATAATTAATTAATATAATTAATATATAATTAATATTAATATATAATATTTGTGTATATATAAAATATAAATCTTTTATATATATATAAAATATAAATCTTTTATATATATATAAAATTTAATTTCCAAGTATTTGGGAATTTTTCCAGCTATTTTTCTGTTACTGATTTCTAGTTTAATTCCTTTGTGGTCAAAAAGCAGAGGTTTTAGATTTCTATTCTCTTATTTATTTATTTTTAATTTTAAAAAAATGTTTCTTTTTGAGAGAGAGACAGAGCATGAGTGGGGGAGGAGCAGAGAGAGAGGGAGACACAGAATCCAAAGCAGGCTCCAGGCTCTGAGCTGTCAGCACAGAGCCTGATGTGGGGCTCAAACCTATGAACCGTGAGATCATGCCCTGAACCAAAGTCAGATACTTAACTGACCAAGCCACCCAGGTGCCCTGATGTGTATTCTTTTAGATTAGTTAAAAGTGTGTTTTATGACACAAAATATGGTCTGTCTTGATGAATGTTCCAAATGAGCTTGAGAAAATGTGTAACACATTCTGTTTAATGAAATAGTCTATAGATGTCAATTATATCCAGTTGGTTGATGGTGCTGTTGAGTTCAACTGTATCCTTACAGATTTTCTGCTGCTGAGTCTATTTATTTCTGATAGAAGGATGTTAAGGTCTCAGCTCTAATACTAGATTCATGTATTTCTCCTTGCCATTCTGTCAGGTTTTGCCTCATGTATTTTGATGCTTTGTTGTTAGACACATACACAGTAGGGATTGTTATGTCTTCTTGGAGTATTGGCCCCTCTCTCGTTATGTAATGTTCCTCTCTTTTTGCTTTGAAATCAGCTCTGTCTGAAATTAATACAGCTACTTGCACTTGTTTTCATTAGTGTTAGTGTATCTGTTTCCATCCCTTTACTTTTTAAAAAATTTTTAAAAATTATTTTCTTTTAATGTTTATTTTTGAGCGAGAGAGACAGAGCGTGAATGGGGGAGGGGCAGAGAGAAAGAGGGAGACACAGAATCTGAAGCAGGCTCCAGGCTTTGAGCTGTCAGCACAGAGCCCAACGTGGGGCTTGAACGCACAAGCTGTGAGATCATGACCTAAACTGAAGTCAGACGCTCAACTGACTGAGCCACCCAGGCACCCCTCCATCCCTTTACTTTTAATCTGTAAATTTTTTTAAGTGGTTTCCCTAGATTTTGCAGTATACATTTATAACTAATTCAGTCACTTTCATATAACACCATCATGCTTCCCAAGTAGTATAGGCACCATATAATAACAAAATATTCCCAATTCCTTCCTGCCATGCCTTGTATCATTGCTATCATTCATTTCCCTTATGCATAAGCACTTGCGCGCATAACAAAATATTCCCAATTCCTTCCTGCCATGCCTTGTATCATTGCTATCATTCATTTCCCTTATGCATAAGCACTTGCACGCGCGCACACACACATACAAAAGCCAACCTAATCAAATACATTGTTATTATTAATATTTTGAACAAATTATCGTTTAGATCACTTAAAAATAACAAAAATATTTTTATTTTACCTTCATTTATTCATTCTGTAATGTTCTTCCTTTGTATAGATCCAAGTTTCTGACCTATATAATTTTCCTTTTCTCTAAAGAACTTTTTTTTTTTTAAATGTTTATTTTGAGAGAGAGAGAGAGAGTGCATGCACAGGGGAATGGCAGAGAAAGAGGAGAGAGAGAATCCCAAGTAAGCTTCCTGACTCAGGGCTCGGTCTCATAAACTGTGAGATCATGACCTGAGATCATGATCAAGAGTCCAATGCTTAACTGATTGAGCCACCCAGGAGCCCCTAAAGAACTTCTTTTAACATATCTTGCGAAGCATGTCTACTGATAACAAATTCCCTCAATTTTTGTTTATCTGAGAAAGTTTATTTTTCCTCACTTGTTTTTAAGACTTAATTTTGTTTTAAGTTTATTTATTTTGAGAGAGAGAGAGCGCATGTGTGCATGCATGCATATCAGTGGGAGAGAGGCAGAGACGGGGAGAGAATCCCAGGCAGGCTCTGCACTGTCCCTGATGCAGGGCTTGAACTCACAAACCATGAGATCATGACCTGAGCTGAAGTCAGACATTTACTGAACCACCCAGGTGTCCCCTAAGACTTAATTTTATTTTAGAACAGTTTAGGTTCACAGCCAGATTGAGAGGAGTATTCTATTTCACTTTTGAAGGATTTTTTTTTTCTTTAATGAGCAGCTGGCAAAAGCATATTAGAATATAAGAACAGAAAGTAAGAATAATATGCCAGCTCTCTTTACAGAGAGGGGGCATTTGAAAGTGAATGCCACTGAAGGATCAGTTTCAAGGATACAGAATTCTAGTTAGTTTTTCTTTCTTCCCTTTAAATGTTTCATTCCATTCTCTTCTTGCTAGTGTGATTGATGAGAAGTTGAATGTAATCCTTATCTTACTCTTCTATAAATAAAGTGTTTTTTTCCCCTGTGGCTTCTTTCAAGACTTTTTCTTTATGTTTGATTTCCTAAAGTTTGAATATGATATGCCTAGGTTTAGAGGTTTTTGTTTTTGTTTTTAATTTTTTTTTTTAACATTTATTTATTTTTGAGACAGAGAGAGACAGAGCATGAATGGGGGGAGGGCCAGAGAGAGAGGGAGACACAGAATCTGAAGCAGGCTCCAGGCTCTGAGCTGTCGGCACAGAGCCTGATGCGGGGCTCGAACTCACGGACCGTGAGATCGTGACCTGAGCGAAGTCGGACGCTCAACCGACTGAGCCACCCAGGCGCTCCTGTTTTGTTTTTTGTTTTTTTTTACATTTATCCTGCTTGGTCTTCTCTGAGCTTCCTGGATCTGTAGTTTGGTATCTGACATTAATTTGGGAGAAATTCTCAGCCTTTATTGCTCCAAATATTGCTTCCATTCCTTTACTTTTCTTGTCCCTCTGGTAGTCCCATCATGGTTACACCTAAAGTTTTCCCATAATTCTTGGACATTTTGTTCTGTTCCCCCCCTCGTCCCTTCCCCCACTTTTACCCTCAGTTTTGGAGGTTTCTTTTGTCATGTCTGCAGGCTCAGAGATGGTTTCCTCAGCCATGACCAGTCTAACAACCAACCCATCAAAGGCATTCTTCATTTCTGTTACTGTTTTTGATTTCTATCATTTTTTAAATTCCTTTTTAGTATTTCTCTCTCTCTGCTTACATTATCTGTCAGTTCTTGCACGTGTCTACTTTTTTCATTAAAGCTCTTAGCATATCAATCATAGTTTAAAACAAAAATCCTGGTCACATAATTCCAACATTCCTGTCATAACTGACTCTGGTTTTGATGTTTGTTTAGTCTCTTCAAATTGCATTTTCTGCCTTTTAGTATGCCTTCCAATAGTTTTTGAGACCCAGACATGATGTACTGAGTAAAAAGAACCACAGGAAATAGGTCTTTAATAATGAGATGGGGGGCACCTGTGTGGCTCAGTCAGTTGGGTGTTCAGCTCTTGGTTTTGGTTCAGGTCATGACCTCACAGTTGAGTTCAAGCCCTGTGTCAAGCTCTGCGCTGGCAGCGTGGAGCCTGGTTGGGATTCTGTCTCTTCCTTCTCCTCTGCCTCTTCCTGGCTCATGCATGCTCATACATTCTGTACATTGCCTTTCACTCTGTTGATTGTGTTCTGATGTACAACAGTTTTTAATTTTGATGAGGTTCAGCTTTTTCTTTTGTTGCTTGTGCTTTTGGCATAATATCCAAGGAGTCGTTGCCAAATCCAATGTCATGAAACTTTTGCATTTTTAAAATTAATTTTATTATTATTTTTTAATTTACATCCAAATTAGTTAGCATATAATTCAACAATGATTTCAGGAGTAGATTCCTTAATGCCCCTTACCCATTCAGCCCATTCCCCTCCCACAACTCCTCCAGTAATCCTCAGTTTGTCTCCATATTTATGAGTCTCTTCTGTTTTGTCCCCCTCCCTGTTTTTATATTATTTTTGTTTCCCTTCCCGTATGTTCATCTGTTTTGTTTCTTAAAGTCCTCATATGAGTGAAGTCATATGATTTTTGTCTTTCTCTGACTAATTTCGCTTAGCATAATACCTTCCAGTTCCATCCACATAGTTGCAAATGGCAAGATTTCATTCTTTTTGATTGCTGAGTAATACTCCACTGTGTGTACATAAATATATATACATGTGTATGTGTATATATATATATATATATATATATATATATATATACACACACACACACACACCACATCTTTATCCATTCATCCATCGATGGACATTTGGGCTCTTTCCATACTTTGGCTATTGTTGATAGTGCTGTTATAAACATGGGGGTGCATGTGTCCCTTCGAAACAGCACATCTGTATCCCTTGGATAAATACCTAGTAGTGCAATTGCTGAATCGTAGGGTAGTTCTATTTTTAGTTTTTTGAGGAACCTCCATACTGTTTTCCAGAGTGGCTGCACCAGCTTGCATTCCCAGAAACTTTTGCATTTTTTTTTAACGTTTATTTATTATTGAAAGACAGAGAGAGAGCGTGAGCAGGTGAGGGGCAGAGAGAGAGGGAGACACAGAATCTGAAGCAGGCTCCAGGCTCTCAGCTCTCAGCACAGAGCCTGACGCAGGGCTTGAACTCACAAACCTCGAGATATGACCTGAGCTGAAGTTGGATGCTTAACCGACTGAGCCACCCAGGCACCCCTGAAACTTTTGCATTTTTAAAAAACACTTATTCATTTTTTGGGAGAGCACAAACAGAGGAGGGGCAGAGAAAGGGGGATAGAGGATCTGAAGTGGGCTCTGCATTGACAAGCTGACAGCAGTGAGCCCGATATTGGGCTTGAACTCATGAACTGTGAGATTGTGACCTGAGCCAAAGTCGGACATTCAACCGACTGAGCCATCCAGGTGCACCTGCATTTTCTTTTAAGAGTTTTGTAGTGTGAGTTCTCACATTCAGGTCTTTGATTCATTTGAGCTCATTTTTAAAAAAAGTTTTATTTTTATTTTATTTTTGAGAGAGAGAGAAAGAGTGCAAAAGGGGGATGGGCAGAGAGAGAGGGAGAGAGAGAATCCCAAACAGGCTCCACACTCAGCTTGGAGCCTGACTTTGGCTCAATCCCACTAATCATGAGATTATAACCTCAGCTGAAATCAAGAGTCAGACTCTTAACTGATGGAGCCATCTAGGCACCCTGAGCTCATTTTTTTAAGTTTTAAGTATTTTAATCCAGTACAGTTAACATACAGTGTTATAGGGGTGCCTGGCTAGTTCAGTCTAAAGAGCATGTGACTCTTGATCTTGGGTTGTGAGTTTGAGCCCCATGTTAGGTGTAGAGATTCCCAAAAAAGGCAGGGGGAACCCTTACAGTGTTATGTTAGTTTTAGGTGTACAGTATGGTGATTCAACAAGTCCAACTTTAGAGGCATCTGGGTGACTTGGTCAGTTAAGTGTCAACTCTTAATTTCAGCTCAGGTCACCATCTCACAGACTGTGGGATGGAGCCCCACATCAGGCTTCGAGCTGTCAGAGTGGAATCTGTTTGGGAGTTTCTCTCTCCCTCTCTCTCTGCCCCTCCCCTGCTTGTTCTCTCTTTCTCTCTCTCTCTCTCTCAAAATAAATAAGAAATAAACATTTTTTAAAAAGTCCAACTTTATTCTTTTGCGTGTAGATATCCAGTTTTCCCAGCACTATTCTTTTTCTTCTTCTTTTTTTAATTTACATCTAAGTTAGTTAGCATATAGCACAATAATGATTTCAGGAGTAGATTCCAGTGATTCATCCCCTATGGATAATACCCAGTGCTCATCCCATCAAGTGCCTTTCTTAATGCTCCTTACCCATTTAGCCCACCTCCCCACACACAACCCCTCCAGCAACCCTCAGTTTGTTCTCTGTATTTAAGAGTCTTATGTTTTGTCCCTTTCCTTGTTTTTATGTTATTTTTGCTTCCCTTTCCTTATGTTCATCTGTTTTGTATCTTAAATGCCTCATAGGAGTGAAGTCGTATGATATTTGTCTTTCTCTGACTTAATTTCTCTTAGCATAATACCCTCTAGTTCCATCTATGTAGTTGCAAATGGCAAGATTTCATTCTTTTTGAATGCTGAGTAATACTCCATTGTATATATATATACCACATCTTCTTTATCCACTCATCTGTCGATGGACATTTGGGCTCTTTCCATACTGTGGGTATTGTTGATGGCACTGCTGTAAACTTTGGGGTGCATGTGCCCCCCAGCACTATTTCTTTTTTAAAGATTACCTTTCCCCATTGTATACTTTTCGCACCCTTGTTGAAAATCATTTGCTCATATATGCAAGAGTTTATTTTTGGGCTCTTGATTCTATTCCATTAGTCTGTATGTCTGTCTGTATGCTAGTACCACACTTTTTTTTTTTTTTTTTGGTTACTATACCTTTGTAATCAGGAAATGTGAAACTTCCAACTTTGTTCTTTTTTCAAGGTTGTTTTGGCTCTAAAGGTCTTTATGAGATACTATGTGATTTTTTTGGATGGGTTATTAAATTTTTGCAAAAAACATTGTTGAGCTTTTGAGAGGGATTGTACTGAATCTATAGATTGCTTTGGATATTACGAACATCTTTTTTTTTTAATTAAAAACATTTTTTTAATGTTTGTTTATTTTTGGCGGGGGTGGGGCAAAGAAAGAGGGGGACAGAAGATCTGAAGTGGGCTCTATGCTGGCAAGCAGGGAGCCTGACATGGGGCTCGAATTCACAAACCATGAGATTATGACCTGAACTGAAGTTGGACACTTGACTGAGCCACCCCGGTGCCTCTAAGTTTAAAAACATTTTTAAGTAATCTCTACACCCAAGGTGGGACTCGAACTCACAACCCTGAGATCAAGAGACATACATGTTCTACTGACTGAGCCCACCAGGTGCCCCATGGATATTATGAGCATCTTAATATTGACTTTTGTTTTTTAATTTTTTTTTTAGAGTTTTATTTACTTTTGAGACAGAGAGAGACAGAGCATGAACGGGGGAGGATCAGAGAGACAGGGAGACACAGAATCCAAAACGGGCTCCAGGCTCTGAGCTGTCAGCACAGAGCTGGATGTGGGGCTCGAACTCATGGACCGCGAGATCATGACCTGAGCCGAAGTCAGACGCTCAACCGACTGAGCCACCCAGGCGCCCCTTAATATTGACTTTTAATCATAAACAAGGGATGTCTTTCCATTTGTTTGTATATCTTCTTTAACTTCTTTTAGCAACATTTTTTAGTTTTGAGTGTATGAGTCTTTCACTTCCTTGGTTAAATTTGTTCCTGAGTATGTTTATATTATTTTTGATGTTATTGCAAATGGAATGGTTTTGTTAATTTCCTTTTGAAATTGTTCATTGTTAGTGTGTAGAAATGCAACTGATTTCTGTATGTTGATTTTATGTCCTACAACTTTGCTGAATTTGCTTATTCTAACAGTTTTTTTGTTGGAACCCTGAGGATTTTCTATATATAAGGTCATTTTTCTCTGAACAGAGAACATTTACTTCTTTCTTTACAATTTGAATGCTTTTTATTTCTCTTTCTTGCCTAATTACTCTGTCTAGAACCTCTAGTACTATGTTGGATAGAAGTGGCAAAAGCAGCCATCCTGTTTTATTCCTGACCTTAGGGGGAAAGCTTTCAATCTTTTATTAATAAGGGAGATCATCTTGATACAATTGAATCTGTTTGTTTTTTCTAAACTGCTCTTATTCCAGGTTTGTAGCCTGGTCAGGGGTGTTTACTAAGGTTTTCCTTTCCCTTTTGGGCCCTAAAATTCAGTATTTAGTTCCCTCCCGTCATAAAACTGCTGAAATCTAGGAGTCACCAAATGTCTTGAGGGAAAATTGAATGAAGAATGTTAGACAATCTGTTATTCCATTTTTCTGGGATATTGGCCATTTGAATTCTGGCTGCTTTGGTAGTTCTGAATTCCAATTTTTGTGTCTTCAGCCCAGCAAGACTGCTGCAAGCTTTATGGCTCTCCTTTCTTCATTGGCCTCTGTGTTCTGTTTAGGAGTCAGAAAATGCAGCAAGGGAATAAAGGACCTGTGAATATAGAGTTGTTCTTTGTGTGATTCCCATTCAAACACTTAAAAGTTCCTTAATCCGATTTTTATAATTGTTCTGATACCACCTAAGCTGTGATAGCCAGAAGCAAAAGTCTAGATGCATCATTTAAAAATGCGAAACATAACAGGGGCCTGGCTGGCTCAGTTGGTGGAGCATGTGACTCTTGATCTTGGGGTCGTGAGTTCAAGCCCCATATTGGGCTAAGAGCTTGCTTTAAAAAAAAAAAAAAAGTGAAACAATTCATTATGAGATCTGTAGAAGACGGTATTTCATTCAACTATTTGTTTAAAATATATTTTTTAAATGTTTTATTTATTTTGAGCGAGAGAGAGCTAGCATGAGTGGGGGAGGGGTGGAGAGAGAGAGAGAGAGAGAGAGAGAGAGAGAGAGAGAGAGAGAGAATCCCAAGCAGACTCTGCACAGAGCTCCACGCAGGGCTTGATCTCACACCACGAGATCATGATCTGAGCCAAAATCAAGTCAGACACTTGAATGACTAAGCCACCCAGGTGCCCCTCATTCAGCTACTTGTAGGTACAATTATTGGCCTTAATCCGGATACACATTATCATCAGTAAGTATTAAGATGATGGTTTAATGATCTGAAGATTGTTATTAAAGCTTAAAATACTTTGTAAACATTGCATACGAATAATTTTTAAAATGTGAACAATTACAAAACAGTTATAGGTTATCTTCATTAACATGGTGTTTAATATATTATTTTGTTTATTTTTTTAATGACAAAGTTTATATTTGTTGTCATAAAATCAAACAACATAGAATATAAAATAAACAGTTGGGGTGCCTGAGTGGTTCAGTTGGTTAAGCATCTGACTCGATTTCAGCTCAGGTCATGATGTCATGGTTCATGGGATTGAACCCCATGTCGGGCCTTGTGCTGACAGTATGGAGCTTGCTTGAGACTCTCTCCCTCTCTCTGCCCCTCCCCTGTGCTCACTTTCTCTTTCTCTCTCAAAATAAAAAAATAAACATTAAAAAAATAATAATATAAAATAAAATAAAAAGTCCTTTTTTTCCCTCCCTTCATTGTACCACCTACCCTCTAGCCCCAGAAGTAAGCACTGTTAATAATGTCATATGAATTATTTTATACGTGCAAATTTTTCCCTTTAATTTACAGAAGTGAGATTTTGATATACAGGGCTTTAGAACTTGCTTTTTTAAACTAAGGTGATATTCACTTTTTAGGACAATATACATAGATCTGTCTCATAAAAACCTGGTATAAATGTGTCATTTTACAAGCCATTTCTTTTCTTTTTTAAAGTTGGCTCTACACCCAGCATGCATCTCGAACTCAAGACCCTGAGATAAAGAGTCACATACTCTCCCACCTGAGCCAGCCAGGAGCCCCCCCTAAAGCCATTTCTTAATGCACATTATCTCTCCCCTTTTTGGCTGTTGTAAATGGTAGTGCAAAGGATATCTTGTATACCAGTGAGAATATAGTTATAAATTGTATTACGCATAAAAGTACTTTAAACATTTTTAACACATATCAAATTATCTGTTGTAGCTATGATTATCAAGTATCCTTCCTAAAAAGTTGTGTCATTTTACATGCCTGTCAAGAATATAGGACTGTTCATATCCTTTTTAAAAAAAAATTTTTTTGGAGTTTATTTATTTATTTTGAGAGAGAAAGAGTGGACAGAGAGGGAGCCAGAATCCCAAACAGGCTCCACACCATCAGCACAGAGCCTGATGCGGGGTTTGAACCCACAAATTCTGAGATCATGACCTGAGCTGAAATTAAGAGCTGGATGCTTAACCAACTGAGCCACCCAGGCATCCCAGGACTGTTCATTTCCTTATATTGCCATTTATCCTGAGTATTGTTATCAATCTATACTGTCACCACACTGGATGTTATTATCAGTCCTTCTATTCTAATCTAAGAAATGAAAAAATAATATTTTTATTTGAACATTTTATTGTATAAATAAATACAGTATATAAAATGTATGTTCAAGCAATATAAAATTGGACAGAAATACTACAGATTTATAATTGTTACAAAAAGTAAAAGGCCAATAAGTAGATGAAAAAATATTTAACCCTACTACTGACGGGTTCATAAAAAGCAGAACACAGTCTCGTACTCTTCATTAGACATATAAAATGAAGCAACTCTTTAGGAGGATATTTGATAATCATATCTACAGCAGGTAATTTGATATGTGTTAAAAATTTGACACAGTAGGGGTGCCTGGGTGGTTCACGGTTCTCTCTCTCTCTCTCAAAAATAAACAAACATTTTTTTTAATTAATTGAGAAATTTTTAATGTTTATTTTTTAGAGAGTGACAGAATGTGAATTGGGGAGGGGCAGAGAGAGAGAGGGAGACACAGAATCTGAAGCAGGCTCCAGGCTCAGAGCTGTCAGCACAGAGCCCAGCTTGGAGCTTGAACTCAAGAACTGTGAGATCATGATCTGAGCTGAAGTCGGATGCTTAACCAACTGAGACACCCAGGCGCCCCAAGATAAAATCTTAAATTTCTAATTCCTGATCTTATTGGGATATCTAAGTTTATATATGAAACTGTGTTTTGCTTTCTATACAAAATGTATGCATTTTAAAATAAGTAATCTGTAAGTACGATTAGCTCAACTTGGCGTCAGATTGAATATATTCTTGCATTAGAAGGAACAAATTGGGGGTGCCAGCTGAGCCAGCTCAGTTGAAAGAGCATATGACTCAGTCTTGGGATTGTGACTTCAAGTCCCATGTTGGGTGTAGAGATTAAATAATTTTTTTTTTTTAAAAAAGGAGGGACAAACGATACTGCTAGTCAACCCTTTTCTTCCTTCTTAGTACAAGTCAGAAATGAGAAACATGATGTTTGGAGTTGTGCACACTTAAATTCTTTCGCTTTCATTTTAGTTGGTTTTGAACGGTAATGGAAAACTCTGATAAGGAGTAGTCCAGGTTCCATAAGGTTATGTACGAATATAAAGTATATCAGTGTATCATAGTTTTAAAATTTACCTTATTTGTATTTAGTGGGTTTTTGACGTTATTTAAACAGCTTTAACGTGATATGGATTGCTTTAGTGGCTGTTGTTTTTAAGAATTTAGATAACTTGTCATTTGATTATAAAAGATACATTGGCTTCCTAAATTAGGTTAGGTTCCCTATAATCTGTAGACCAGGTTAGGGGCCCAGTCACGTGTATCATTTTTCGTAATAATGATCATGTTTAGTAGTAATGATAAAAATACTGGAGAATTCATGGTTTATTGTATGCCAGGCAGAGTGTATTACATATTCATAGAGACAACAGCCTTAGGTACAGAGAGGTCATGTAATGTATGGTAGGTCATAAGACTGGTAATTGATGCAAATACAGGTAGTTTGGCTTCTAGGGTCTACAGTCTGTTGCTGGTTATTAATTTAACGACACCATATTGTAAGTACTTGTTTGTGTCCATGCTTATTAGAATCTAAGTTCCTTAAGGACCAAGAGCCATGATTCCTTCTTTTTCCTCTGTGGTCTTTGATAGTATCTGATATATAATAGGTAAATATTTAGTAAAATGAAGTAAAATCTAAAGAGATGGAGTGTCATGTTTGTTAGGACTGAATTTCTTAATATGGTATTGACTTTTATGGGTAACAAAATTACATTATATTTGGGATTATTTTGTCATTAACTTTAATTTGTATTTTATTCCCTTTGAGGAATACAGTCAAAATATTTGCTAATTGTAAAGATTTTGTACTGGGGCACCTGGGTGGCTCATTCAGTTGAGTGTCTGACTCTTGATTTCAGCTCAGGTCATGATCCCAGGGTCAGAGGATTGAGCACCACATGGGACTTTGCATTGAGTGTGGAGCCTGCTTAAGATTCTCTGAGTGCCCAGGTGGCTCAGTGGGTTGAGCATCCATCTTTGGCTCATGTCATGACCTTGTGGTCTGTGAGTTTGAGACCCACATCTATCAGCACAGAGCCTGCTTCGGATCCTCTGTCCCCCTCTCTCTACACGTCTCCTGCTTGTGTGCTCTCGCTCTCAAAAATGAATAAACATTTTAAAAATTATTAAAAAAAATAAACATTAAAAAAAAGATTGTCCCTAAAGTTAAAAAGATGATTTTGTATAGTGTTTCATTTTTTTTAAGTTTGTTTGTTTTTGAGAAAGAGCACACGAATGTGAGTGGGGGAAGGCCAGAGAGAGAGGGAGATGATTCCAAGCAAGTTCTGCGCAGACAGCATAGATGTGGGGCTCAAACCCACAAACCATGAAATCATGACGTAGGCTGAAATCGAGAGTCAGATGCTTAACTGACTGAGCCACCCAGGCATCCCCAGTGTTTTAAATATTAAGACAATGAAGAGCATGAAAATTGTAAATTATGTAATTTTTGGATTAAATGGAAAAGAAAAATGGATTCTATAATTTTGTATTTGCTGAGTTCCCCACCCCCAGTTTTAATGAGGTATAATTAGCAAATAAAAATTATATATATATTTAAGATACATAGTTTGATGTTTTATGATACATAACATCATGAAGTAATCATCACAAGCTAATTAGCATATCTGTCACCTCACACAGTTAATTTTCTTCATTTCTTTTTTTTTGTGTGTGTGGTGAGAACATTTAAGATTTACCTTCTTACAAATTTCAACCATACAAAGCAGTTTTGTTAACTATAGTCACATTGCTATGTATTAGATCTCCAGAAGTATTCATCTTGCATAGCTGAAACTTTGTACGTTGTAATTAATGTCTCCCCATCCCCCTAGCTCTTGGCAACCACTGTTGTACTCTCTGCTTCTGTTTGATTATTTTGAATTCCACATACAAGTAATAATTGCTCAGTACTTGTCTGTTTCTGGCCTGTTTCACTTAGCATAGTGTCCTCCAGGTTCATTCATGTTGTTCTCAAACATGTTCTCAAATGCCAGAATTTCCTTTTTTAAGGCTGAATAATATTCCATTATGTACATACACACACGTGCGCCCCCCCCCCCCCCACCTTGTCTTTATCCATTCATCTAGGGGCAGATACTTAGGTTGTTTCCATATCTTGCTATTGTGAATAATGCTGCAATGAATGTGGGAGATACTGATCTCATTTCCTTTGTGTATACATCTAGAAGTGGGATTGCAAGATCCTAAGATAGCTCTATTTTTTATTTTTTAAGTTTTTAAAATTTATTTTGAGAGAGAGCATGTATGCACACATGAGCAGGGAAAGGGCAGAGAGAGAGAGGGAGAGAGAATCCCAAGCAGGCTCAGCACAGAGCCCAGCTCGGGACTTGATCTCATGAACTGTGACGTCATGACCTGAGCCAAAACCAAAAGTCAGTCACTTAACCAACTGAGCCACCCAGGCCACCCCTATTTTTAATTTTTTGAAGAGCCTTCATAACTTTTCCATAATGGCTGTACCAATTACATTTCTACTGGCATTATACAAGAGTTCTCTTTTTTCCACATCCTGCCATCACCTATTTATTATCTGTGTCTTTTTGATAGTATGTATGCTGTTCTTAAAGGCAAAGCTGGAAGAGTTATTCTCCAAATCAGTGCTTCTTAACTTTTTTTTTTCCCCAAGACATTCATAGAAAATGATAATGTTTTCTTGGTACACTGGAAAGAAGAGTCTTACACAAGGAGGGTGACAGAAGTATCTTATTGTTCAAGCACTATCTGGCGGACCCAAGGGCCAAGGAAATCAGCATCTTGGCAGACTTGTAATTCATATTTGGAGCTGCCACAAAACACTGAAAAACTCTACTGTAAATTGTTTCAACATATTAACATTACAAAGGATCTTAGCTACCAAATCTCATATAACAAAATATCATTTTTATTTATATATTTTTTTTACATAAGTAATAACTTTATAAATTTACTGTACTTTTTTATAAATAGTTGATCCTTGAACATTGCAGGGTTTAGGGGCACCAACCTCCTGTGCAGTTGAAAATCTGCATATAATTTGGTTCCTCCAAAACTTAAGTACTGGTAGCATACTGTGTCTGGAAGACTCACCAGTAACCTAGAGTTAACACATATTTTGTGTATTATATGTATCATATACTGTATTTCTACAATAAAGTAAGCTAAAGAAAAGAAAATGTTATTAAGAAAACCATAAGGTGGGAATGCAGTTTGTTGTAGCCACTGTGTAAAATAGTATATAGAGGTTCCTCAAAAAATTAAAAATATAATTATCATATGATCTGGTAATTCCACTACTGAGTATTTGCCTAAAGAATATGAAAACACTAATTTGAAAGGATATATGCACCCCTATGTTAATTGCAGCATTATTTACAATTGTCAAATTGTGGAAGCAGCCCAAGTAGCCATCAATGGATGAATGGATAAAGATGTAGTGTGTGTGTGTGTGTGTGTGTGTGTGTGTGTGTGTGTGTGTGTGTGCGCGCGCGCGCAGTGGAATATTACTCAGTCATAAAAACTGAAATCTTGCTATTGACAACAACATGGATGGAGCTGGAGAGCATTATGCTAAGAGAAATAAGTCAGAGAAGGACAAAACCCATATGATTTTACTCTTATATGGAATTTAAGAAACGAAACAAAGGGGGAAAAAAGAAATTAAGAAACAAACTCATACTCTTTTTATTGAGAGAGAAAGAGGGGGCAAGTGAGCAAGGGGCAGAGAAAGAGGTAAAGAGAAGTGGGGCTCACCTGAAGCGGGGCTCATGCTCACCCAGGTGCCCCAAGAAACAGACTCTTAACTGTAGAGAACTAATTGGATGGCTACAGGGCAGGGGGCGGGGGGAACAGGTGAAGGGGACGAAGAACACACTTGTCTTGATGAGCACCGAGAATGTGTAGAATTGCTGAACATCTATATTGTACACCTGAAACTAATATAACAGTGTATGTTAACTGTACTGGAATTAAAATACAATTTTAAAAATTGAAAATAAAAAAAGAAAACCATAAAGGAGAGAAAGTACATTTACAGTACTGTATTTATTAAAAAAATCCATGTAGAAGTTAACCTGTACAGTTCAAACTCGTGTTGCTCAGGGTCAACCGTATTTTATTTCCTCATGACTTTTCTTTTTTCCCCTTCAGTCCCCAAGTCTTTTCAGTTTTATTAGTCTAAGAACCAACTTTTGTGTTATTTATTTATTCGTTTGTTTGTTTATTTATTTATTTATTTATTTAGAGAACAAGCTGGGGAAGGGCAGAGGAGGGGCGGACAGAGGATCTAAAGTGGGCTATGTGCTGACAGCAGAGAGCCTGATGCGGGGCCTGAACTCACAAACTGTGAGATCATGACCTGAGCTGAAGTCGGGTTCTTAACTGATTGAGCCACCCAGCCAACTTTTTATTTTAAGTCCTCAATTGCATGTTTATTTTCTATTTCCTTAACTTTTGCTCTTTATTATTTCCTTCTCCTTTCTTCAAGTTTGTTTTGCAATTTTTTTTTTTTTAACTTTTTGAGATGGTTGCTTGGCTTATTAGTTGCTTTTATTGTAGTACATTCATTTAAAGCTAAAAAGTTTCCTTCTAAAAATATACCACTTTTAGGTGCATCCCACACTTTTTTTTAGTTTGTTTTGGGGAAAATTCTCCAGGCAGTGACTGTGGTTTAATGCAGCTGCAACTCCTCCTGCCTTCTCCTCTTTTTTTCTTTATTTTTTTTAAATACAGCTTTATAAGGTTTATGTAATATTGGAATGTAATAAACCGTGTGTACTAAAATGTATAATTTGGGGG
Organism: Acinonyx jubatus; assembly: GCF_027475565.1. Taxonomy (NCBI): domain Eukaryota; kingdom Metazoa; phylum Chordata; class Mammalia; order Carnivora; family Felidae; genus Acinonyx; species Acinonyx jubatus. The sequence continues at coordinate 36,842,195 of NC_069397.1, read as the reverse complement.
CACCTTGGTGGGTCTGTCGGTTGAGTGTCTGACTCTTGATTTCAGCTCTGGTCATGATCTTACAGTTGTGAGATCCAGCCCCCTGTTGGGCTCTGCACTGGGTGTGGAGCCTGCTGAAGATTCTCTCTCTCCCTCTGCCCCTTCCCTGTTCACTGACTCGTACTCTCTCTCTCTCTCTTAAAATAAATAAATAAAATGTATAACTTGATACTTTTTGACCAATGGATACAACCAAGATAACATATCCATCACCCCTGCAGTGTTTCCTCATGCCCCTTTGTGATCCATTCTTCCCCTTCTCTCCCCATCTCCAGGCAACCACTGATCTGCTTCCACGTTTTTTTGACATACAGTGTCTTTATCATTCAGTTCAAAATACTTTCTGATTCATGGAATATTTAGATGTACCTGGAGCTTTTCTAGTAATTGTATTATGGTCAAGTAACACACTATTGGCATATCTGGGGGATAGTATAGGTTGGTTTGGTTCCAGGCCCCTGAAATAAAGTAAATCATCATGGTAAAGTGAATCAAATGAGTTTTTTTTTAGTTTTCCAGTGCATATAAAAGTTATGTTTACACTATACTATAGTCTGTTAAGTGTGCAGTAGCATTATGTGGATAAAAAAACCCAAACAGTGTATATACCTTAACTTAAAACTACTTCATTGCTAAAAAATGGTAATCATTATCAGAGCTTTTAGCAAATCGCAATTTTTTTTTTTTGCTGATGGAGAGTCTTGCTTTGATGTTGATAGATGCTGACTGATCTAAAGATTGAGGTGGCTGTGGCATTTTCTTTTTTATTTATTTAACGTTTATTTTTGAGAGAGAGAGAGAGAATGCGAGCAGAGGAGGGGCAGAGAGATGGGGGAGATAGAATCCCAAGTGGGCTCCATGGAGCCCGATTTGGGGCTCAGTCTCACAAACCGTGAGATCATGACCTGAGCCAAAACCAAGAGTCTAGTGCTTAACTGAATGAGCTAGCCATCCAGATGCCCCTGTAGCATTTCCTTAAAATAAGACAACAATGAAGTTTGCTGCATTGGTTGACTCTTCCTTTCTTGAATGCTTTCTTTGTAGCATGTGATACTGTTTGATAGCATTTTACCCACAGTAGAACTTCTTTCAAAATTGGAATCAGTCCTCTCAAATCCTATTGTTGCTTTATCAGTGAAGTTTATGTAATATTCCAGATTGCTCTTGTCATTTCAACAGTTTTCAAAGTATCTTCACCAAGAGTTGATTCCATCTCAAGAAATCACTTTCTTTGCTTACCCATAGGAAGCAACTCCTCATCAGGGCACCTGGGTGGCTCAGTCCGTTAAGCATCTAACCTCAGCTCAGGTCATGATCTCACGGTTCATGGGTTCAAGTCCTGTTTCAGGCTCTGTGCTGCCAGCTCAGAGCCTGGAGCCTGCTTCAGGTTCTGTGTCCTCCTTCTCTCTCTCTGCCCCTCCCCGACTTGTGTTCTGTCTCTTTCCCTCTTGAAAATAAACAAACATGAAAATATTTTTTTTTTAAAAGGAGCCACTTCTCATCCATTCAGGCTTCATTATGAGATTGCAGCAGTTTACTCACACCTTCAGGCTCCATTTCTAGTTATTTTGCTGTTTCCATCACATCTGCATTCTGAGTGTACTCAACATTTATTGATTAGGCTAGTGGTCTTACATAGGTGCAGTTTGTGGCACCCCAAAACAATTATAATAGTTACATCAGAGATCACCATAACATATACAAGTTTGAAATATTTTAGGACTTATCAAAATGTGACACAGAGACATAAAGTAAGCAAATGCTTTGGGGGGAAAATGGGGCCAATAGACTTGTTCTACACAGGGTTGTCACAGACCTTCAATTTGTAAGCAAAGCATGATATCTGTGAAGGACAGTAAAATGACGTATGCCTATATGATTTTACTTCTTTGGACTTTAAGACTTGCTCTTGCTTTATGGACCAAGGTTTGGTCACTTCTAAAATGTTTGTGGGTGCTTGAAAAGAGTGTGGTTTTGTAATTGTTGGATGCACTGTTTTACATATGTCTTAACCAAATCAAGTTTGTTAATTTTGTTTAAATCTTCATTTTTACTGATTTTTCCCTGCTTATTTTATGAATTATTGGTTGGTGTTTGTCACGATTTTTCTTATTCTTTACCTTTAACCTTTCTGAATGATTGTGTTTTAGGTATACCTCATGTAAACAGCTCATTGTACTTTTTTTTCTTTGAGTTACAATCTGAAAACCTTTGTCTTCTAAATAAAGCTGCTAATCCATTTACATTTAATGTAATTACTGTTATTTTTCTTTAAATCTACCATATTTTATGTGTTTTGTCATACTCTTTTAATTAGAAAGGTCCTAAAAGTAATGCTTGTTTTTTGGATGTATGTCAGTACCCCTGGAATTACAACAGCCATCCCTAACTAAAAAAATCCAGTGGTAATTGATCATTTCACCCTTCTTCTGGACACTACAAGGATCTTAGGAGCACTTAATCTCCATGTATCTCCATCTGACTTACATGGTATCATTGTGGTATAGTTTAATTTTCCTCTCTCTCTCCATTTTTAAAAAAATTTAAGTCATAAGACATTATTTTGTTATATATAGTATAATATTTCTTTAGCTTTACCAAAATATTTGTTGTTTTGTTGTTCATCCTAGCAATCCTTTTAGAATCATTCTTTTTTGTTTGAAGAATACCTTTTACAACGTTTAGTATGGGTCTGTTGATGGCAAAGTGTCTGATTTTGCTTCTTTGAGCATATCTTTGCTTTATTTTTTTAGCCTTTATTTTAAATTCCTACCTTATTGGGGCACCTGGATGTCTCAGTTGGTTAAGCCTCCAACTCTTGATCTTGGCTCAGGACATGATCTCATGGTTCCTGGGATTGAGCCCCAAGTTGAGATCTGTGCTGGCAGCACGGACCCTGCTTGGGATTCTCTCTCTGTCCCTTTTTCTCTGCCCCTCCCCTGCTTGCTCTCTCTCTCTTTCAAATAAATAAAACATTAAAAAAATAAATTCCTACTTTATTGAAGTATAATTCACATGCAATAATATGTTAATTTTAAGATATTATTAACACTTAATTTTTAGTGTTCATCTTGCATTTTGGTGAGTTTTGACAGATGTGTATTACCAGTGTTATAATATTCATTTTTTAAAACAAAATTAAAAAAAATTTTTTTTTACATTTATTTTTTGAGAAACAGTGAGACAAAGCATGAGCGGGCGAGGGGCAGAGAGAGAAGGAGACACAGAATCTGAAGTAGGCTCCAGGCTCTGAGCAAGCAGTCAGCACGGAGCCTGATGTGGGGCTCGAACCCACGAACTGTGAGATCATGACTTGAGCCGAAGTCGGACGCTCAACTGACTGAGCCACCCAGGCGCCCCTTAAAACAAAATTTTAAATACATGGGGCACCTGGGCGGCCCAGCCAGTTAAGCGTCTGACTTGGTTTCAGCTCAGGTCATGATCTCATCCATGGCTCATGGGTTTGAGTTCCACTTTGGGCTCTGCACTAAAGTGAGGGGTCTGCTTGGGATCCTGTTTCTTTCTCTCTCTCCCCCTCCCCCACCTCAAAAAATTAAATAAATAAAAAAAAAATTAAGTAAAATCTACTTCCAATGTAGGACTCAAACACATGACCCCGAGAGTTGCATGTTTTACCAACTAAACAAGCCAGGTACTCCATAATATTCCTTTCTTTGTTTTTTAATTTTAGAGAGAGAGAGAGAGAGAGATCTTGAGCAGAGGACGGGGGCAGAGGGAGAGAGAGAGAATCCCAAACAGGCTTCATGCTCAATGTGAGCCTGACATGGGGCTTGATCCCACAATCCTGGGACCATGACCTGAGTTGAAATCAGAGTTGGATGCTCCACTGACTGAGCCACCCAAGCGTCACCCCCCACCTTCATAGCATTCATTTTTGAAGAATTACTTTTCCTTGCCGTAAAATTCTAGATTGGCAGTTATTTTCTTTCAGTACATTGGCTATTTTATTCCACTGTCTTCCTCCTTCCATTGTTACCCTTACAAAGTCAGTTCTAGGCTATTATTTTTTTGACAACAGCGCTCCCCTCACACTCTCTGAGTTCTTGGTTCCATGTTCTCTGTAGGTTCCCCTGTAATTCCTCCAGAATGGTGTGTTTTTTTTTTTTTCCCAGTGCAAAACCATTTTGGTTTTTACGAAAAAACAAGGTATGTTGCAAGTAGCAGGTGGCTATTGGAAGCGTCTGTTGAACTTTGAATTCTTTTTCATTGCACCATGAACTGCTTTCTGAAACCACAGAAACACTATGGTCGATAGGTTGCCATCTGAATAAACAAAACAAAACTTAATCACATTTGATTTAGTATTGAAATGTATAGGCATATGTGGGTTATCTAGAGTTATGTGGATTAGGTTGCCTAATTAGGTTACATACAGATGTGGCTTGGAAGAAATGATATTCTGAGTTCCAAATAGACCATTAATTTATTTTTATTTTTTAAAGTTTTTATCTAAATTCCAGTTAGCTAACATACAGTATAATATTAGTTTTAGGTATAGAATTTCGTTTTACATACAATGCCTAGTGCTCATCAGAACAAGTGCCCTCCATAATCCCCATCACCTATTTAACCCATCCCCCACCCACCTCCCCTATAGTAACTATCAGTTTTTTCTCTATAGTTAAGAGTCTGTTTCTTGGTTTCCCTCTCTTTTTTTCCTCCCACTGTGTTTTAAATTCCACATATGAGTATTTGTCTTTCTCTGACTGACTTATTTCACTTAACATAATCCTGTCTAGCTCCATCCACATTGATGCAAATAGCAAGATTTCATTCTTTTTTATGGTTGAGTAATATTCCATAGTGTGTGTGTGTGTGTGTGTGTGTGTGTGTGTGTGTGTGTGAGAGAGAGAAGACAGACAGACAGACAGACAGATGTGTGTATACCCCACATCTTTGTCCATTCATCAGTCAATGGACAGACATGTGGACTCTTTCCATACTTTGGCTCTTGTTGGTAATGCTGCTGTAAACATCAGGGTGCATGTATCCCTTCAAATTAGTATTTTTGTATCCTTTGGGTAAATACCTCCCTAGTGCAATTGCTGGGTCATAGGATAGTTCTATTTTTAACTTTTTGAGGAACTGCGGTACTGTTTTCCAGACTGGCTGCACCAGTTTGCGTTCCCACCAACAATGTAAGAGGATTCCCCTTTCTCTGCATCCTTGCCAACACCTGTTGTTTCTTTTGTTGTTAATTTTAGCCATTTTGATTAGTGTGAAATGATACCTCATTGTAGTTCTGATTTGTATTTCCCTGATGATGAGTGATGTTGAGCATCTTTTCATGTGTCTCTTGGCCATCTGCATGTCTTGTTTTGGAAAATGTCTCCAAATGACCATTTATAAAGGAACTTTTGAATTACAGTTGAATTGAACTTCTGTTACTGGCATTTTTAGAAGATTGTATATTTGTATCTCAGTATAATACGAGAACAGAATCCACTCGAAGCTTGTGTAGATGATGTAAGCTATAACAATTTTGGCTGACTTTATGTATTTTTTTTTCTATTTCAATCATTTTAAAAATGTGGCTTTCTGAGTATACTCTCTTGTATTTCTTTCTTTGTACTTCCTTTCCTGTGATTAAATTTCATCATGTTTAAACATAAAGAGGAAAAAAGTGTTGCATAGTTCAACTAATGTTTTACCTTTTAGTGCCTGATGTTCATGCTCAAATATTAATATAGGAAGAGTTTTTTGATGCAGACAGAGAGGGCATATATAGAGGGCTAACATGAAAAAGTTAAATGGAGCGGAGAAGAGATGCTTTTGTCCTAAACTTAATACTTCTTGCTTCTGCTGAATTTTCCTGGTGAAACACCAACTTTAGTTAATTGAAAACTTAAAATTTTTTTCATGTTTATTATTTTTGAGAGAGAGCATGTGCAAGTGGGGGAAGGGCAGAGAGAGAGAGAGAGAGAGAGAGAGAGAGAGAGAGAGACACAGAATCTGAAGCAGGCTCCAGGCTCTGAGTTGTCAGCACAGAGCCCAATGCATGGCTTGAACTTGCGAACTGTGAGATCATGACCTGAGCCGAAGTCAGATGAGCCACCCAGGCGCCCCAGAAACTTACTTTTTAATACAAAAGGAGTATTTCATGAAAAACTGAACTTTGCTTATTTTGGGGCTTGTTATAAATCAGTACATAAAAAGCTTCCTCATTTTTTAATGGTTAATTAGTATTCCGTGAAATGAATTTATCATAATTCATTAAGCCAGTCCACTGCTGATGGATATTTAAATGGAATTCTATGCTGCAGTGAATAGTATTGTATATATCACACATCATTTTGCATATATGAGAAGGTATTTGGGATAAATTCCTGGAAGTTGAATTATTGGTTCAGAAGGTATATATATTTGTAATGTTGATTGATATTGTCAAATTGCACTTTATAGAGACTATACTAATATCCAGAAACTTGTTAATCAAACACTCTATTCAGTACCGTATCATCTCAAATTTTTTTATCTTTGGTAATCTGATAGGTAAAAGGTAATCTTATAATACCTTTACTTTGTATTTCTTTATATTATCAAATTAAGAATCTGTATATTTTAAAAACCATTCATATTCGGGGCACTCTTGATTTCAACTCAGATCATGATTTCATGGTCATGTATCAGGCTCTGCAGTGACTGCATGGAGCCTGTTTGGGAGCCTCTCTCTTTCACTCTCTCTGCCCTCCCCTGCTCATGCTTTCTCTCTATCTCAAAATAAACAAACAATTAAAACAATTCTTGTTTGAATTTTCTGTGATGTGCCTGTTCATATCATTGCCCATTTTTAATCGGATGCTGTCCTTTTTTACTGATTTTTTTAAAAAATCAATACTAAATCTAAGGGAGAGTAACCCTTTTTCTATCAGTGAGAGAGAGAGAGAGTGTGTGTGTGTGAGTCAGGAAGAGGGGCAAAAGGAGAGGAAGAGAGAATTCCAAGCAGGCTTCATGCTCAGTGCGGAGCCCAGTGTGGGGCTCGATCCCACAACCGTGAGATCATGACCTGAGCTGAAACCAAGAGTTGGCCCCTTAACCAACTGAGCCACCTAGGTGCCCCTATGACTTCTAGATTTTAAGGCATGTTTAGAAAGGTTTTTCCAGGCATTGGTTATTTGTAAAAGGCAGTATTTTTATAGTTCTGGTTTTAAACATAAGTCTTTCTTCCACTTGGAATTTATTTTCATATTAGATATAAGGTATGAATCCAACTTAAATTTTTTTTTAAATTTTTTTTTTCAACGTTTATTTATTTTTGGGACAGAGAAAGACAGAGCATGAACGGGCGAGGGGCAGAGAGAGAGGGAGACACAGAATCGGAAACAGGCTCCAGGCTCTGAGCCATCAGCCCAGAGCCCGACGCGGGGCTCGAACTCACGGACCGCGAGATCGTGACCTGGCTGAAGTCGGACGCTTAACCGACTGCGCCACTCAGGCGCCCCTCCAACTTAAATTTTTGCCACAACATCTTTTATGGAATAATCCATCTTTTCCCTCATATTCAAAATGCCACCTTTATTGTATGTTAAATCATATGTATTTGATTCTCCTTTTTACTTTTTGAATATTCTGTATTGCTAAGTGTAGTTCCATACTCACAATTACTGTAATTTTGTAATATGTTTTAATAGCTATATAACAGGTCCTCTCATTACATTCCTTGTTCTGAATTCATCGAGTTTCTTATTTATTTTTACATATGAATATCAGTGTCAGATTGTCCCATTAAAAAAGAAAAACTATTGGTATTTTTATTGGGATCATATGATATGTAACCTAAAGACAATAACAATGAGATTTATCCCTAAGATTATTATTTACCTTTCCATTGTTTGTCTTTTGTGTCTCTGAGTAGTGTTTGAAATTATCTTCATAAAGATTTTACACATTTCGGGTGCCTGGGTGGCTCATTTGTTAAGCATCTGACTTTGGCTCAGGTCATGATCTCACGGTTCATGAGTTCGAGTCCCACTTCAGGTGAGCACAAGCCCCGTTTCAGGTGAGCTGCATTTCTGTCTCTCCCTCTCTCTCCCTCTCTCTCCCTCTCTCTCTCTCTCCCTCTCTCTCCCTCTCTCTCTCTCTCCCTCCCCCCCCACCCCCACCTGCCCTTCGCTCACTTGCACCCCCCCCAAGGAAAAAAAAAGATTTTACACATTTCTTACCATATGCATTCCTAGGTGTTTTATACTTCTTGTTGCTATTATGAATGAAGTCTTTTGTTATATCTTCTAGTTATGGCTCTTGATTTCTCTGTGTTAATTTTTTTTTAATGTAAACTCTATGCCCAATGTGGGGCTTGAATTCATGACTCTGAGATCAAGAGTCACATGCTCTACTGACTGAGTCAGCCAGGCACCTCCACTCTGTGTTAATTTTGTATCTTGTTTTACCTTACTGAATTTTTTAAATCATTTCTTTTCACTTGATTCTCTTGGATTTTCCTGAAATACAGTCTCATAACTGATACAGCTTTATCTATACTTACTAAGTTTTTACCAAGAGTGGCTGATGAACGTTTAATCATGTTTTCAGCATCTATAGGGTAAACTATTTTTTTCTCTTAATCTGTTTTTACTGAACTAGTTTAGTTGTGTTTAAAGCAACTATAAGAAATGTTTTGGAGTTAGGATAGATGACACCCATCTGTTTTTAGTATGACTTGCGTTTCCTTAAATTTTTTAAATCTTTTATCGTGAAAAATATTGTACCTCAAAAAAGTGCCTATGGCAATTGTACAGCTTAGTACTATAATCCTAAAGACCTATTACCATGCCCCTTTCTGATCACATCCCATCTTACCTTACTTTGACTTTGAAAGTAATGATTTTCTTCTTTTGCTTTATAGTGTGACAACATAAGTACACGTTCATGAATAATACAGCTTAGTTTACGTTTTTTGTACTTTATATAAATGGAATCACACAGTAAAATACTGTATGGCTTCTTTTGCTCAAATATTAAGTTTTTAAGATTTGCCCATGTTGTATACAGCTGGAGTTTATTCTTTTTTTTTAATTTTATTTTTTATTTTATTTATTTTTTTATTTTTTATTTTTTAAAATTTACATCCAAATTAGTTACCATATAGTTCAACAATGATTTCAGGAGTAGATTCCTTAATGCCCCTTACCCATTTAGCCCATCCCCCCTCCCACAACCCCTCCAGTAACCCTCAGTTCTCCATATTTATGAGTCTCTTCTGTTTTGTCCCCCTCCCTGTTTTTATATTATTTTTGTTTCCCTTCCCTTATATTCATCTGTTTTGTCTCTTAAAGTCCTCGTATGAGTGAAGTCATATGATTTTTGTCTTTCTCTGACTGACTAATTTCACTTAGCATAATACCTTTCAGTTCCATCCATGTAGTTGCAAATGGCAGGATTTCATTCTTTTTGATTGCCGAGTAATATTCCATTGTGTGTGTGTGTGTGTGTGTGTGTGTGTGTGTGTGATTGTGATTCTGATGTGTGTGTGTGTGTGTATACATATATATATACGTATATATATATGTATATACACACACACACACACACACACACACACCACATTTTCTTTATCCATTCATCCATCGATGGACATTTGGGCTCTTTCCATACTTTAGCTATTGTTGATAGTGCTGCTATAAACATGGGGGTGCATGTGTCCCTTCGAAACAGCACACCTATATCCCGTGGATAAATGCCTAGTAGTGCAATTGCTGGGTCATAGGGTAGTTCTATTTTTAGTTTTTTGAGGAACCTCCGTACTGTTTTCCAGAGTGGCTGCACCAGCTTGCATTCCCATGGAGTTTATTCTTTTTTGTCACTACCCTGCATTCCATTATAGAAACATACCAAAATATATTTATCCTTTCTTCCATTGGAGGACATTGATGGACATCTGGATTGTTTTAGTTTGAGGCTATTGGGAACAATGTGGCTACATACTTTTTTTTTTTTGAAATGTTTATTTATTTTAGAGAGCAAGCTGGGGAGGGACAGAGAGAGAGACGGAGACAGAAGATCTGAAGCAGGCTCCACGCTGTCAGTGCAGAAATGGATGTGGGGTTCGAACTCACAAATTGATCATGACCTGAGCTGAAGTCGGACATTTAACCGACTGAGCCACCCAGATGCCCTGCTATGTATTTTCTTAATGTTCAGCCTGGTGCACATAGGCATACTTTGCCATCAAGTATATGCCTTGGAGTGGAGTTTCTGTGCTATAGGGTGTAATTATTTTCAAGGTATGTCAGTTACATTACCTCCAAGAGTGAGTTCCAGCTGCTCCACGGTCTTCGGTCTTTTTTTTTTTTTTTTTTTCAAGTTTATTTAGTTAAGTAATCTCTACACATAACGTGGAGCTAGAACTCATGACCCTCACGAATTCACTGCTGCATGCTCTTCTATTCGGCCAGCCAGGCACCCCAGCTGCTTCACATTCTTATTAACACTTGGTGTTTTTAGACTTCTTGCTGTTAGCTAATCTGGTAGGTATGTAATGGTATCTGACTGAGGATTTAATTTTCATTTCCTGATTTTAATGAAGTTGGTTCCCTTATTGTATATATATTGGGCATACATATTTCCTTTATTGTGTCAAAGTATTTTGCCTATTTTTATTCTGAGTTCTATGTCTTTTTCTTGGAATTTAAAGGAGTTCTTTTTATGTTCTGGATGTAAGTTCTTTGCCACTTATGTGTCACAAATATCTTCTGCATCTTAAGTTTAATTTTTTTAATTTTTTTTTTTTTTTGAGAGAGAGAGAGAGAGAGCAGGGGAGGGGCAGAGAGAGAGGGAGAGAGTGAATCCCAAACAAGCTCCATGCTGTCAGTGCAGAGCCCAATGCGGGGTTTGAACTCATGAACCGTGTAATCATAACCTGAGCCAAAATCAAGAGTCAGGTACTTAACTGACTGAGCCACCCAGATGCCCCTCCCTGCATCTTAACTTTCTTAATGGTGCCTCTTAATGTACAGAAATTCTTATTTCATGAGAAATACAATTTATCATTTTTTTTTTTAAACTTTTTTAAAGATTTTATTTTTAAATAATCTCTATACCCAGTGTGGGACTCGAACTCACAATCCTGAGATCAAGAATCGCATGCTCTACTGACTGAGCCAGTCAGGCACCACCCCCCTCCCCTTTTCTTTTTCTTTGTGACTATTGCTTTTTGTCTTAAAAAAAAACAAAACTTTTTCGATTCTAATATCATGAAGATATCATCCATATTACCTTTTTATTTTTTATTTAAAAAAAATTTGTTTTAACGTGTATTTACTTTTGAGACAGAGAGAGACAGAGCATGAACGGGGGAGGGTCAAAGAGAGAGAGGGAGACACAGAATCTGAAACAGGCTCCAGGCTCTGAGCTGTCAGCACAGAGCCTGACGTGGGGCTCGAACTCACGAGCCGTGAGATCATGACCTGAGCCGAAGTCGGACGCTTAACCGACTGAGCCACCCAGGCGCCCCCATATTACCTTTTTAAAAAAATATTTATTTATTTTGAGAGAGAGCACGCAAGCGAGCAGGGGAGGTGCAGAGAGAGGGAGAGAGAGCAAATCCCAAGCAGGCTTTGCACTGACAGTGCAGAGCTGGATGCAGGTCTTGAACCCAAAACTGAGATCATGACCTGATCCAAAACCGAGAGTCGGATACTTAACCAACTGAGCCACCTAGGTGCCCCTATTATCTTTTTTTTTTAAGTTTACTTATTTATTTTTAGAGAGAGTGAGAGCATGAGCATGAGCAGGGGAGGGGCAGAGAGATGAGGAGACAGAATCGCAAGCTCTGTGCTGTCAGCGCAGAGCCCCATGGGGCTCAATCACACAAACTGAGATCATGACCTGAGCCAAAACCAAGAGTCAGATGGTCAGTGGACTGAGCCACCCAAGTGCCCCCATCCATATTACCTTTGAAAAGCTTTGTTTTGATTTATATAATGTACTTCTTAAGGTATGGTATGAGTCCAGGTCCAGCTTGGTTTCTAACCCCCAAAGGGAATTGTGCCTTAGTACTTACTAGACTACTCAGTACTTACTAGACTTACTTACTAGAACATTATCCTTTCCCCACTGCTTTGTAGTGCTCCATTTGGTAGTTCATGTAATTGATACTTCTAGTATCTGTTGATTAAGATTTTGGTCAACCTTTTGTGAGGTTAGTGCTATGTTAAAATAGACTTGATTTTTTATTTTTTAATTTGTTTAATTCCGGTATAGTTAACATACAGTATTATGTTAATTTTAGGTGTACAGTATAGTGATTCAACAATTCTGTACATTACTCGGTGTTCATCCTGATAAGTGTACTCTTTAATCTCCCATCACCTGTTTCACCCATCCCCCTCACCCACCTCCCCTCTGGTTTGTTCAGTTTGTTCTCTGTCGTTAAGAGTCAGTTTCTTGGTTTCTCTCTTTGTCTCTTTTTTTTTTTCTTTGTTCATTTGTTTTGTTTCTTAAATTCCACATATGAGTGAGATCATATTTGTCTTTCTGTGACTGCCTTATTTCCCTTAGTATTATACCCTCTAGCACCATCCATACTGTTGCAAATGACAAGATTTCATTCCTTTTTATGGCTGAATAATAATAATCCATTGTATGTATATATTCCACATCTCTATCCATTTATCTGTCAGTGGACACGTAGGTTACTTCCATAATTTGGCTATTGTAAATAATGCGATAAACATAGGGGTGCGCGTATGTATCCCTTTGAGTTAGTGTTTTTGTACTTTTTGGGTAAATATCCAGTAGTGCAATTCCTGGATCATATGGTATATTTTCAACTTTTTGAGGAACTTCCTTACTGTCTTCAACAGTGGCTGAACCAGTTTGCATTCCCACCAGCAGTACACGAGGGTCCCTTTTTCTCCAGATCCTTGCCAATACTTGTCTTGGGTTTTTGATTTTAGCCATTCTGACCAGTGTGAGGTGATAGCTCGTGGTAGTTTGGATTTACATTTCCCCAATGACAAGTGATGTTAAGCATCTTTTCATCTGACTGTTGGCCATCTGTATGTCTTTGGAGAAATGTCTATTCATGTCTTCTGCCCATTTTTTTTCACTATATGAAATTTATTGTCAAATTGGTTTCCATACAACACCCAGTGCTCATCTCAAAAGATGCCCTCTTCAATACCCATCACCCACCCTCCCGCCCCCCCCACCCCCCATCAACCCTCAGTTCTCAGTTTTTAAGAGTCTCTTATGCTTTGGCTCTCTCCCACTCTAACCTCTTTTTCTTCTGCCCATTTTTATATTAGATTATTTGCTTTTGGGGTGTTGAGTAAAAATAGATTTGATTTTTATGACTACTAATATTTTTTAAAGTCAAGAAAAATATGAGATACTTCAGCATGTAAATAATGTTTTATGTTCACATTGTGAATGCAAGAGATCAGAGAATCAGTGAGACCTACAGGAAGCCTGTGGTTCACAAAGGAAGGAAGCTATTTTATATATTCTTTATTTTTTATATCTATTATTTATGTAGCATAGTACTGGTTGAATAAAAGGTTAAATTGAGATATAGGATTGTTAGCATATATGAACATATTTAACAAATTTTCAATTAAGAAAAACTCATCTAGATTTTATTAAGTAAAGCAGGAGTTACCTTATAATTACCAATTGTGTTATCCACTGATAATACAGATTGGCTTTAATGATAACGGTAGGCTCCCTCATAGTGGTATGTGCTTATTTAAAAAAGGTATTAGGGGTGCCTGGGTGGCCCAGTCAGTAAAGCATCTGACTCTTGATCTCAGCTCAGGTCTTAATCTCAGGGTCGTGAGTTCAAGCCCTGCACTGGGCTCTGCACTGGGCCTGAAGCCTACTTTAAAATAGAAAAGAAAAAAGAATTAGTATTAGTGACATAAGATTGCAACCATTATGGCCTTAGACAATTTATGAAAATCAAATATGCAGTCTTAAAATTAAATGTGAATATAAATACCCAGGAGTACCCCCATCTGTAAGATTTGTAATAAAAATTAATATGAATGGAGTTAAGAGTTCTAATGGAGTGGTGGACCCAAGAGACATATCAGTGTTAGCAAAATGGCAGAATTCATATAGCATCAAAGTTGTCCTGTGAGAGCTTCAGCGCCTAATGATGTCTAAAGAAAACGAAACTGCCTCAGCCACTGGAAGGACACTGTTACAACAAGTATTCAAAAAGAAAAACCACAGCCCCCTTCCCCCAGTTCGACTGACTGACTGGAAGAGTGTCCCATAATACAAGAGACTTTTTAAGAATTCAAATATATGATTACTACTCTTTTTTCTAACCTTTATTTATTTATTTTTTTGAGAGACAGAGCATGAGCTGGGGAGAGGCAGAGAGAGAGACACAGAATCTGAAGGAGGCTTCAGGCTCTGAGCTGTTAGCTCAGAGCCCAACATGGGGCTCCAACCCATGAACTGAGAGATCATGACCTGAGCAGAAGTCCAGTGCTCAACGGACTGAGCCACCCCATACAGGCACCCCATACTACCCTTTTTTTTCGAAGAGAATTTTAGAGGAGGGTTTATTCTTTTTTTTACACATGTAATATAGTTGCTATGTACACTTGAAAGCCCGTATTAGAATGGAATACAGCAATATAAAACTTGATTGTTGTTTTTAATTTTTTAATGTTTATTAATTTTTTGAGAGAGAAAGAGTGAGTGAGAAAGAGGGGCAGAGAGAGAGAGAGGGAAGCATAGAATCCGAAGCAGGCTTCTGGCTCTGAGCTGTCAGCACAGAGCCTGACACGGGGCGTGAACCTATGAACTGCGAGATCATGACCTCAGTCAAAGTAGGACACTTAACCAACTGAGCCACCCAGGTGCCCCACAAAACTTGTTTCAATTTAAAAACTGCTATTCTTGGGACACCTAGCTCGTTCAGTTGGTGGATCATGTGACTCTTTTTTTTTTTTTTTAAGTTCATTTATTTTGAGAGAGAAAGAGTGAGCAGGAGAGAGTCTGAGAGGTAAGGAGAGAAAGAATCCCAAGTAGGCTCTGCACGGTCAACACGAAGCCCACTGTGGGGCTTGATCCCATGAACCATGAGATCATGACCTGAGCTGAAATCAAGAATCCGATGCTCAACGACTGAGCCATCCATGCACCCCCAGAGGGGTACATTCTTAAGCATTAAGGTGATTCTTGGTTTTCCTCTAGGCGAAGTATGATTCTATATATAGGAATCAAGTTAGAGCAAATCTCGAGTTTTTGCCAGCAAGTCATTTCAGTGAAGATTTCATCAGTATTGTATATATGCCAAGTCATGAGTTCTTTTCAAATTTAGGAGCTAGTTTATGACGGTAGAAACAATTTTGGCAGTAGGAAGGGAACTGAGTTCTAGTCCAACTATGTGACCTTAGGCAAATCATTAACTTTTATGTATCTCATTTTCTTCATCTTTAAAACAAATATTTGATTAAAGTTCTTTTAAAATCTGAAATTGTAGGGCATCTGCGTGGCTCAGTTGGTTGAGCCTTGACTCTTGATTTCATCTCAGGTCATGATCTCACAGTTCATGGGATTGAGCCACATGGGGCTCAGCGCTGACAGCATGGAGCCTGTTGGGATTCTATCTCTCCTTCTCTCTCTCTGCCCCACCCCTGCGCTCCCTTCCTCTCTGAAAATAAATAAACTTAAAAAAAAATCTGAAATTATAGTTTAATGGTTTTGTGAAGATTTAGCTTTATAAAGACATGTTTGAACCATAATAGTATTAGAAACATTGAAAATTCAATCAGGGTGATTCATAAAAAGGAGTGAATTGTGGGCATCTTGCCTGGCTTACAGAATGTTATTAAATCTGAATCATTGTTACCCATATCAAACTTAAGTCCATGACTGATAAGCCTACCTCTCTGTCTTTTTACCCTCTCTTTTAATAACAGTTTTATTGAGGTAGGATTCACATACCATACAATTCACTCATTTAAAGTGTACAATTCAGTAATTTTTAGTATACTCACAGAATTGCACAGCCATCACCAGAATCAATTTTAAACATTTTCATCACCCCATTAAGAATGTACCTGTAAGCAGTCACTTTCCCTTTCTCCTCAAACTCCCAGCCCTAGGCAACCCCTGATCTACTTTCTGTCTCTATATAGATTTGCCTATTCTGAACACTTCTTATAAATATGTGGCCTTTTGTGTCTGGTTTCTTTCACTTAATACAATATTTTTCAAGGTTTATCCTTACTGTAATATATAGCAACACTTTATTTCTTTTTGTTGTCAAACAGTATTCCATTGTATACCACATTTTTATCTGTTCATCATTTGATGGACATTAGGGTTGTTTCCACTTTTTGGCTATTGTGAATAATGCTACTACAAACATTTGCATATAAGTTTTTGTGTGGACATATGTTTTTATTTCTCTTGGATATATACCTAGAAGTGGGAGCTGGGTCTTATGGTTATTCTATTTAATAATTATTTGAGGAACTGCTGGGCTGTTTTCCAAAGCGGCCGCGCCGGTTTACATTCCCACCAGTAATGTACCAGGATTCTAATTTCTCTACATCCTCCCTTACACTTAGTATTTTCTCTCTTTTTGATTTTAGGCATCCTAGTGGGTGTGAAGTGGTGTTTCATTGTGGTTTGATTTGCATTTCCCTGACGTTGAAGGATGTTGAGCATCTATTCATGTGCTTATTAAGGCTACCTCTTTGGCTGACTTCTGATGTTGGGAATGTGATGTGGTTGAAGTTGATCTACCTTTTCCCTCTTTTCCCTCAAGTGTCAATTGAGCATTCTGAAGTATCAAATAAGCAATCTTTTGTTACTACTGGTAGAGAGTAAATCAAAGCTGTAATTTAATCCACGCATCTGTTTTCACCTGTATTTCTGTAAAATGCAACAACAAAGAATTTTATTGGAAGTATGACCTGTATTTTACATTTGATTTTTTTTAATTTTTTATTTATTTTTGAGAGAGCAAGAACCAGCAGGGGAGGAACAGAGAGAGAGGGAGACAGAGAATCCCAAGCAGGCTCTGCACTGTCAGCATGGAGCACAATGTGGGGCTGGAACCCACCAACCATGAGATGATGACCTGAGCCGAAATCAAGAGCTGGATGTTTAACCGACTGAACCACCCAGGCACCCCAGTATGACCTGTATTTTGGTTGGAATTGTTACCTATCTTTGATTAGGGGACAGAACTTTCATTGATATATTTTAACACCGAAATCTTGGCAATTTGCTGTATCTTTCGAACGTTCGTGAGTAAAACTACAACGTAGAAAGCAGTATCTTGTCTGGGACAGGGATGCCTGGGTGGCTCAGTTGGTTGTACATCCAACTCTTGATTTCGGCTCAGGTCATGATCTCATGGTTCATGGGTTCGGGCCCTGCATCAGGCTCTGTGCTGACAGCTCAGAACCTGCTTGGGATTCTGTCTCCCTCTCTCTCTGCCTCTCCCCCGCTCATTCAGTCTCTCTCAAAATAAATAAAAGCACTTAAATATCTTAGTCACACAAAGATGTGAATGAAGCATGTCTGGGAATCTGGTAGAAAACCTTTTCATATTTATATTAGCCCTATTTCCTTTATGTTATGAAAGTTTTGTGTATTAATACAGATGTATAATTGTTTTTCATGAGCCTTTTTAACTTAGGATGTAGCCTAAAATAGGTTAGTTTGAAATGATACTTTTGTTACTACAAACTTAATTTATTAAATTAAGAATATTTAGTTTTAGGGACACCTGGCTGGCTCAGTCGATAGAGCATGTGACTCTTGATTTCAAGGTTGTGAGTTCAAACCCCACGTTGAGTGTGAAGCCTACTTAAAGAAAAAAAAAAGAATATTTAGTTTTAGTAGAGATTTTGCTCTTAAAAAAGTTAATTGTTGCAGTCTAGATTTGTCTTAGTTCAGTCAGATATGTGAAGTAATGTTTTTTATTTCCATTCCAGAAATACATGCTACAGGATTTAATTATCAGAATGAAGATGAAAAAGTCACCTTGTCTTTTCCTAGCACTCTCCAAACAGGTAAGAGTCATGGCTTTTGTAAGATCCCATGTGACATCTTATTTCTTCCAAAGTAGTGACATCTTACTTCTTCCAAAGAAATTTGTTGTGTGCCTTTTTTTTCCCCTCACCGTTTTTTTTTTCTCAATATATGAAGTTTATTGTCAAATTGGTTTCCATACAACACCCAGTGCTCATCCCAAAAGGTGCCCTCCTCAATCCCCTCACCGTTTTAAGCAGATTAAATATGAAGACAAAGCTTTTGAAAGAGGTTCATTAAAGCTTTTGGGCCACCAGGAAAAAAGATGACCAAAACTAATGATCATCCTATCCTAGAACATAAAGCATTGTTTTTCACCTTTTTAGTTTCAGCTTTTAAAAAAATACAGTTACTCAGCTCTGTCTTTCCATACTTGAATCCACATGTCTGAGGTGAATTTCCCACAGATGATTTTGATGTATATTATGCAAGTGAGGGCACGAAAGGAAATATTTGTTGATACGATACTATTATTAGGTATAAAAGCACAAAGAAAGGGGTGCCTGGATGGCTCAGTGGTTAAGCGTCCAACTTCGGCTCAGGTCATGATCTCATGGTTTGTGAGTTCGAGCCCTGTGTCAGGCTCTGTGCTGACAGCTCGGAGCCTGGAACCTGCTTCAGATTCTGTGCCTCCCTCTCTCTCTCTGTCCCTTCCCCGCTAGCACTCTGTCTCTTTGTGTCTCTCTCAAAAATAAATAAACATTAAAAAAACACACACACAAAGAAAAAAGAAGACTGAGCTTAATGTAGTATAAGAAATTACATACAAGTCAGTTGGTAAAGCACTATATGACTTTGATTTATGATCAATTTGAAAAGCAGCAGGTGAAGTACACTTGTGATGAGCACCGAGAGTTGTATGGAAGTATTGAATCACTGTATTGAAAATCTGAAACTAATATAACACTGTGCATTAACTAACTGGAATTAAAAGTTAAAAAAAAAAAAAGCAACAGGTAATTTGTATAAAAGAAAATGCAAATGACTAAAACATGTGAAAAGACATTTGACTTCCTAGTAATGAGAAATATGAAAACAGCATTTACTGATACACCAGTTTTTGTCTGTTATGTAAGCTAAAGTTAAAAAAAAGATTCTTAATGATTTGACTACTTTGATATTACTGGTGGGAGTGCAAATCCATGCAGTGTAGTTGGAAGGCAGTCTGGAAATATGTATCAAAAGCCTGGGGGCCTGAGGGGCTCAGTTGGTTAAACTTCTGACTCTTTAATCTTGGCTCAGGTCATGATTTCACAAACTGTGAGATCAAGCCCCCTGTCAGGCACTGTGCTGACAGCATGGAGCCTACTTGGGATTCTCTCTCTCTCCTTCTCTCTCTGCTCTTTTCCTGGTCGTGCTCTCTCTTGCACTCTCAGAAAAAAATAAACTTAAAAAAAACATGTCTAAACATGTTCATGTCTTTTGACTCAGCAGTTCTGAATATAAAGAAAAATCCTAAATGCAAGAAATGCTTTATGCTTAGAAATGTCTGTTGAGACATTACTTAAGGCAGTAAAAAATAAGAGTGAATATATTTACCCAACAGTAAGGGAATAATTAAGCTAATTATGACATATCAGTATGGTGGAATATATATAGCAATTAAAAGTGAGGTTATGAATTCTTAATGCTGTGAAGTGCTTGTTATAGTGTAAAATCGAAAACCAGAATACAAAATTACATATACAAGGTGATGAATCATATCCCTAAAATTGTACAAATAAAATGGTATGTCTGGTTGTTGACATTGATTATTTTTATTCTTATTTATACCTTTTTTTAGTTTCTGTAATTTTTAAAAATGTTTATTTACTTTGAGAGACAGACTGAGCAGGTTAGGGGCAGAGAGAGAGAGTTGAGAGGGAGAGAGAGAGAATTCCAAGTGGGCTCTGCACTGTTAGCACAGAGCCCGACGTGGGGCTTGAACTCGTGAACTATGAGATCATGACCTGAGCTGAAGTCAGGAGTCGGATGCTAAATCGACTGAGCCACCCAGGGGCTCCAGTTTCCATAGTTTTTATACTGATAATATATTGCCTAGTATTTTTAGAAAAAATAAAAAAAACTTTTTTTACATTTATTTATTTTTGAAAGAGATAGAGCACAAGTGGGGGAGGGGCAAAGAGAGAGGGAGACACAGCCTCTGAAGCAGGCTCCAGGCTCTGAGCTGTCAGCACAGAGCCTGACGTGGGGCTCGAACCCACAAACCATGAGATCATGTGAGCCGAAGTCAGACACTTAACCAACTGAACCATCCAGGCACCCCTAGAAAAATTGTAAATCGGAGAAGTTTTATTTTTTATTTCAGTCCTCTTTTCATTTTGCCTTTTTCTAACTAGGATTTCTTGTATGAAATGATCATAAAAATAAATGTTTTGCCATGAACATGTATTAAAAGATACTGAATAATATAACATAAAAATTGAGATTTCTCTTCCTCTGATCCCTTCCACTTCCATCATCTGGTGAATCCTTCAAGAAATATTTCATCTAGGGGCGCCTGGGTGGCTCAGTCAGTTAAGTGTCTGACTTCGGCTCAGGTCATATCTCACAGTTTGTGGGTTCGAGCCCTGTGTCGGGCTCTGTGCTGACAGCTCAGAGCCTGGAGCCTGTTTCAGATTCTGTGTCTCCCTCTCTCTCTGTCCCTCCCCTGTTCACGCTCTGTCTCTGTCTCAAGAATAAACATTTTTTAAAAATTAAAGAAAATAAAGAAATATTTCATCTATGTAGAAGTATATACAAACATTTTCATCTACAAATGGGATGACAAATCTCAGTGGCTTACAGCAGAGAATTCTTGCTTACACACAGCCCTGAGGACTGCTGCATCCTTCTTTCCACCTTTACCTAAGAGCTCCACTCAACTCACAACTCTTCTCTTTCTAGGACCTGTAGTAAGCAGCTTCTGCAACTCAGGGATGGGGACAGAAACCATAAAGATACATTTAACGCTTCTGCACGAATGGTGGTATACTTGATGTCCATTCTCATTTCACTGGTTGAAGCAAATAGCATGGCCAAGCCCAAAGTCACTGGGGCAACAATTACCAGATATTTGACTAAACTTCTATGAAAGAGTCAAAAACCAGACAATAATAGGAATAATAGAAACTTGCTACAAGACAAAAATAAAGTCACAAAAAACCCCACAAAACAAATGAATATCCTTAGAGATATTGTTAATAGCACATTCATCAAATAAGAACAGGACAGAATGTTATCAAACAGAATTAGAGCAAGAAAACTTTGGAAATTATAATACAGTAGAAATAAAAAAACTTAGGGAGCCTGGATGGCTCATTCGGTTAAGCGTCTGACTCTGGATTTCGGCTCAGATCATGATCTCATGGTTCATGAGTTCAAGTCCTGTGTGGGGCTGGGCACTGACAGTGCAGAGCCTGCTTGGGATTCTCTCTCTCCCCCTCTCTCTCTGCCCCCTCTCGCGCACATGTTTGTGCCCTCTCTCTCAAAATAAATAAATAAAAACGTAAAACAAAAAAAGAAAGAAAGAACTCAATAGAAGTTTTGGAAAATGAAATAGAGGAATCTTACAAACGGGAAGAAGATTTGAGGACCAATCTATCAGAACCAACATCCATCTAGTAGAAGAGGGGACAGAGAAAATGAGAAGAGAAAATTATTAAAGACACAAACAAGAAAATTCCTTTGAACTGAGGGGATTGGAATCTTCATTTTGAAAAGGTACACCACCGAGAGGGACTAACTTAATAAATGTAAAAAATGCCGTATCATTGCAAATCTTAGAACTTCCAGGGATAAAAGTGAGGCTCTCAAAGAGTTTCTCCCCAAAGTCAGGGGGTTGGGAGGAAGGAGGGAATGCTAGCAGGTTACCTTCCAAGTTCAGGAATCAAAATAACAGTAGACTGGGGAGTGGGTAAAATGGGTGAAAAGGAGTGGGAGATACAGGCTTCCCTTTATAGAGTAAGTTGGGGGGGGATTAGAAGTACAGCATAAAAAACATAGTCAGTGGGATTGTAATAGCTTGTATGGTAACAGGTGGTAGCTACACTTGGATGAGCACTGCAGAGTTTATAGACTTGCCAAATCACTATGTTTTATACCTGAAACTAATGTAACATTGTGTGTCAACTATACTTGAATGAATGAATGATATTTTGTTTTTAAAAAAGGGATAGTAGTAGACCATCAGGAACAATGGAAACTAGACCCTAATGAAGCCATTCCTTCAAAATTATGAATGAATATGATTCTCAACCTAGAATTAATTCTGTGCTTAGCCAAATTGTGAATTTAAAGAGGGTAAAATAAAGATATTTTCAGATTTGCATGGTCATAAAAAAAAAATTTAACTCTTTGTAAAAAATAAAGGAGTGGGAGTTGTAATTTAGCTAAAACTTTACTTTCTATAGTAAAAAGAAAATAATATGTAAAATTGAAAAATGAAGAAATAGCTGTATAAGCAAGGTATTTAGAAATCACAGAGTTGGGGTGCCTGGCTGGCTCAGTCGGTTAAGCTTCTGACTCTTGATTTTTGCTCAGGTCATAATCTCCCATTTATGAGATAGAGTCCCGCATAGGACTCTGCACTGACAGCTCTGAGCCTGCTTGGGATTGTCTCTCTCCCTGTTGCGCTCTCTCTCTGTCTCTCTCTCTCTTTCTCTCTCTCTCTCTCTCTCTCAAAATAAATAAACATTAAAAAATAATAATAAAGGGGCACCTGAATGGCTCAGTCGGTTGAGTGTCTGATGTCTGCTCAGTTTCATGATCTTGAGTCCTGCACTGGGCTTGCCTGGGTCAGCCTGTCAGCACAGAGCGTGCTTCAGATTCTCTGAAAAATCCCCTCCCACCCCTCCCCCATGCAAGCTCGCTTGCCCTCTCTCTCTCTCTCTCTCTCTCTCTCAAATAATAAATAAAACATAAAAGTTTAAAAAATAATAAAAATAAAATTCATAGGATATATAGTGGAAATGTGTTTGCCATTCTAGTCCTAACTCAGCTCTACTCAAAAGCAACCAGTTTCCTATGTATCCTTTCAAAACTATTCCATAGTTTTGTAAACATGTCTGTATAAGAACACAGACGTTAGGGGCACCTGGGTGGCTCAGTTGGTTGAATGTCCGACTTTTGGTTTCGGCTTGGGTCATGATTTCATGGTTTGTGGGTTTGAGCCCTGCATCCGGCTCTGTGCTGACGGGGTGAAGTCCTCTTGGGATTCTCCCTCTTTGCCCCTCCCTTGTTGGCTTTCTCTCTCTAAACAAACAAACCAACCTAAAAAAAAAAACCCATAAAGGTTAGCATGCCACACATCATATTCTGTACCCTTCTTTTCCCCTTAATTGTGTGTGTATTTGGAGAAATACCGGGTGATACTGACATTTTGAAGAGTGAAAAACAGGTTCACAGGAAATGGTGGCATGAAGGCAGAGACCTTTACTCTCTTTTTATACAAATTAATCTGTCTTTAATTTTTTAGCATTTAGTAGGCTCATTAAATTTTTATTGAAGTATTTCAAGGTCTACATGAGGTTTTATAGCAGTTCTATCCTAAGCAGGATAGCAAATAGAGTTTTTGGTAGAAGTTGCAATTTTTCTGTTGTTTAATTTATAAATTAATTTATTGTATGTTTTAAAAGGTTTACCATTCCAAGCAGATAAGTATTGCATACACTGGATATTGAAATAAGGTGTCTAATGTGAGGAACAATGTAAATTTTGTACACAAACAGGTATAAAATTAGACAGTCTGGCAATCAGTTCTTCAGTATGCTGTAAATTTGATAAGTTGACGTTTATTAAGAAGTCTTTTCTCTCCTGTTTTTGCCCTAAAATTCTATATTAGTGTAAGCATTTTGTAATTAGTATTGTATGTGACACTACTTAAATTTATTAATGATTTTTTAAAACTTTAACTTGTGTTTTGTTTGAATTTCAGGTAATAACCTTTTCCAATACTTTGTATTTTGTTTAGTATGCCACTTTTTTGGAAGTGGTCACTATCAGTATCTTGTTATGGTTTGATGGCCTTGGAGATTTAAAACCGAGTAAAAGTGTAAGCAGCCTTTCTTATTTAGTTATGAGTTTTGAATCCATTTGTATTCCAAATAGGAAAAGGCAAAAGTAGATTTTCCATGGAGTATGAATTACATAAAAGAAATTTTAACAGTTGACTTAGTGAAAACAGACTGGCAGTTTCCATTTATGGGAATTGCAACATAACATTGCATCATACAACTTCCCTTTAAAGGTAGTGGGTTTTTAGAACCTATTAGATATTCCTTATAAACTTTATTAATGTGACTATATCTGCTTTTTTAAAGATTAGTGAATTCCTAAAGAAAACAAATTTTATACTATAATTCTTTAGTATATAATACTATATATACATATCATTTGGTATCACTCATTTAGAATTCTTTCACATTCTTTTATTGTATTATTTACTGTCCCAGTAATCTGTCATTCTCTTTAAGAAAGTATTCATTGTCCCCTTCAGACAGAATGTCTGATTTTTAAAAAATCAGAGTCACAACCATTTATTTAAATAAACTTCAGTTTTTTTCCCAGCATGATTATTTTAAGAATATGGCACTTTTGGGTGCCTGGCTGGCTCATCAGGAGAGCGTGCGACTCTTGATCTTGGGGTCATGAGTTCAGGCCCTGCGTTGCGTGCAGAGCTTACTTAAAAAAAATAAAAAAAAAAATAGAACATGGCACTTTGTTGAGTGATGACTTTGCCACAAAGGTCTGAAATTTTCACTTGAAATTACTTTCAGAATGAGTTTGAGGTACATAAGGAAATCAGTTTAATTACTTAATTGACATACTTAATAGACCACAGTGTTTTGTCCAGAAACAGTTTGCAGTTTGTCATTCACTTATTCTGTAGACTTGGACTCTTCGTGACTTTTGGACCTTTTTAAAAAAGTTGAATTTTGCAAAGTGAAGATTTGACTTTGAGAACATCCGAAAGGATATGTCAGAAAGATAAAGAGTCAAGAACATTTTAAACAATGTCAGTGGCATTGCTCTGTGGCATTCCAAAATGACAGTTTAAAACATTAGGGTATAAAATGTTTTAGAATGATTGCCTAATTACTTTATAATCATACTATGTCTTTGATTTGTTAGATTCCCATGCTCTAGCTCTTGTTATAAATAGGCACTTTTAAAAGGATCAAGTAAAAGTCAACATTTTTCTGGTTGGTTTTTGGGGGGGGTTTAATTTGTAAAATGTAGAATGGGATTATTGTTTTGTCATGCATCTGAATTTCATAGATGACTATAGATAATAATTTTTCTGTTGTGAAAGAAAGTATATATACTCACAAAAACTCCCATTTTGTCTAATTTGGTTTGCCCTTATACAATAATAGAATATATATTCAAGTTGCATTTTTATGTGCATTTAGTAATTATTGATTAAATGTATTTCTTTTATCATTTCAAATGATTGAGGTGACTATAAGAGTTTTTATGCCCCTTTGCTAGCCAAATCATTGATCTTCCATGTATAGTTCCTTACAAAAGTAGGGAATCAGTGTTCCATTTGGACTGAACAGATAAGGTCTTATCTTACTGATAGAGTAATTGGCATGAATTCATCTAAATGGACCAATTTATATGGCATAATTGGCAAAGGACATGAATTTTGGATTAAGCAGGCCTAAATTTTTATCTCATTCTTGCTGCTTACTAATCGTGTGACCTCAAGCAAGTTATTGAAGTCAGTTTCCTCATCTGAAAAAAATGGAGACTATACCAACTTTCAAGTTTCTAAATATTTTTAAAGCACCATGCACAGTAACATGTCATACATTTATTAACAAATGTTCATTTCCTCTTCTGTTTTTATCTTTATGTATTGGTGATTTGAGATGAAGTTAATACAGTTAAAGAACTTAAAAAAAAAATTTTTTTTTAACATTTATTATTGAGAGACAGAGAGAGGCAGAACATGATCATGGGAGGGGCAGAGAGAGGAGGAGACACAGAATCCAAAGCAAGTTCCAGGCTCTGAGCTGTCAGCACAGACCCGACGCAGGGCTCGAACTCAGAAACCGTGAGATCATGACCTGAGCCGAAGTCGGACAGTCAACTGACTGAGCCACCCAGGCGCCCCAATACAGTTAAAGAACTTTATAAGCAGTCACCCTAAACATGATGTTAAGATTTACTTTAGGATTAGTCTGCCATTTCCTTTAGTAAATACTGTATTCTCTCCTTTGCTGGGAGAAGTGTTTGAGAAAGGAAAGAATGAGTTGAACGTTGTAACAGGTCAGCTAAGTTAGTGTCTTAAGGGCATATTTTTAATAACTTGAACTAATATCTATATTAAAGTGGTTTTCATTCATTTTCAATCACAGGTACAGGAACCTTAAAGATAGATTTTGTTGGAGAGCTGAATGACAAAATGAAAGGCTTCTACAGAAGTAAATATACTACCCCTTCTGGAGAGGTGCGTTATGCTGCTGTCACACAGTTTGAGGTATGGTATTCTTCTCTAAAATATTACGATCTTGATGTATAAACATTCTGACAAAGTTCTGTTCTATTATTTGCATGATTATTCTGTTCCCTTCATATTGGTTTATGTCTAATGTCTGTCCCTCAAATGAATTTTTGAGAGCTTTCATCACTTTGTCTTTTAGATATTTGAGAAACTGGTTTTTTTTTTTTTTTAGAAACTTTTAAATCTTATCCATGTTAATTCATTTAATTTCTTCTAGTATCAATTCATTTACCTACTGCTGCTGCTCCTAATCGAAAAGTTTTCTGTGCTACCATTTCTTTCCTTATACCCTATTTACTTTTCAAATAAGTAAGTAGAATGAATTCATCATTTATTTAACTTCTTTTAGAGTGCAGCCAGCCATCTAACATTTTCCTTGGAGAAACTTTTTTCCAAAAGTATGTGCTTCCTCTACTTCTGCATATTTTGTTCCTTCTTTTCAAGATACAGCATCTTGTCATCGGTTCTTTTTTTTTTTTACTTCATTCTGTTTTGTTCAAGTTTCTTTCAAAACTGAACCACTAAACATTATTTTGCTTAACAAGTTTGCTCCCTTTTTTTTTTTTTTTTTTTTGAGAGAGAGAGAGAGAGAGATAGAGAGCACAAGCGAGGGAGAGGGGCAGAGGGAGAGAGAGAAAGAATCTTAAGCAGGCTACATGCTCAGTGTGGAACCCAACGTGGGGCTCATTCTCACAACCGTGAGATCATGACCTGAGCTGAAATCAAGAGTCACATGCTCAACTGACTGAGCCACCCAGATGCCTTTCTTAAAAAACAAATTAATTTGTTCTTTGTTTATTTTTAAAGGAAAAAATGAGGTCTCTTTAAGTAGGTCAAGTGGTGGCAGTTTTATGTGTAGTATATGGAAATGCCATTAAACGAATGACCTGTTTAGAACTGATGAGGGCATCTGTCTTTATTCCTGTTGCTGTCATTTCGGATGAAGAACAAAGCACATCGAAGATTCGGAGCGGGGGGGTGGTTAATAAATCCAGAGAGGCAACCTGTGTTCCCAGCTCTGAATCCTTACTGTGTACTTGTTGACTCTCCTATGCTCTGTGTTTTGTAACATTACTGCTGAAGCCATTTACATTGAATTTTTGAAATGTTGAAATGTTTTGTTAAAAATATTCTAAAATAGTCTAATACTATAGACTGTTAAGACCTGTAGCAGACCTAATTCCTGGATTAGTGTTTATTGTTTGTTTCTGTTTGTTTGGGGTTGCTGATGGGGCAGTGATAGTAAGCCTTATGTTCTCCTTGTAGTCACTGCCTAGCTTGTTGCCTGACACTGAGTAGAAAGTAAACATTTAAACAAGTGAAGGAATGGATGATAGAAATAAGACAATGGCAGTTACTTCATGAAATAGTTGGTTAGGTTAATTCAGTAATATTTAGATTTCATATTCTTTTCTTAAGGCTACGGATGCTCGGAGGGCTTTCCCTTGCTGGGATGAGCCTGCCATCAAAGCAACTTTTGATATCTCGTTGGTTGTTCCTAAAGACAGAGTAGCTTTATCAAATATGGTATGTATGTGTTTGTAAGTATATTTAAATTTTGAATAAGTGTTTAGAATATTTAGTTTGCTGGTTAGATGGAATAGCGTGAAACCGCCTAGCACACAATGCTTGATACAGAATGGGAACATAAATGTTAGTTTTCTTATTTCCAGTAAGCCCTCTTTTTTAAAACTGCCTTATTTGGAATTTCCCTCCTCATGGAAGAAATTCCTTATAAACTTTAATTTGGAAAACTAAATAAGTGATGAGTTTAATAAATACTACCTGAAAAAAAAATCTGGCTTTCTTGTTAATAATGCCAAAAGATATAGCCATATAATGAAGTGTATATTTAGGTTTTTGGTTGATTGTACTCTTGGAATATGCTCTTTTCACTGATGTCATTGGTCTCTTTCATAAATAGAGTAGACATTTACCACATGAAGTATATTGATTAAGACAGAGAGTACCCTATAGCCTATAATACGAATCTGGGGAACTTAGAAAAGCCTACTGTACCTGAAAATAACTGGCTTTTGCCTCCTTTATCGGTAGAAAGAATTCCATAGATAGAATGCCATTCTCTTCTCGAATATTCCTAAAAGGAGAATAATACATTAAACTGAGATATTCTTTTACCGTTTAGTATGAATGAAATTATCAGGTCTGTTCTTGAGTAAGTCTTCTTTGGAAGAAAGAATAGAGAGATCTTGAGGAAATGGAGAGCCTGGATAGGAAAAAGAGGGGTAACAAAAAAGAGAAATGAGGAACTCCATAGGTAAAAGTGGAGATTCTTCCACAAATTTGCTTAGAACCAGCCTTGGTATAGAGAATGCGCTAAATTTAGAAATCTGTACCCTTTGAAATGTAGATTTCACAATTACACTTCATTAATAGTTATTTGCCTTCTATCCTTCTTTCACTTGAAAAGCATTGAGGTCTTACATCCCAGTGCCTGGCATATAATAGGTATCCAGGAAAAGTTGCTGCTTTTCTCTCACAGATGCTTGGTAGTTTTAACACTTTAGCCCCCAACCTCTTAATGTATCCTTTAAAAAAAATTTTTTTTTAATGTTAGTTACCTTTGAGAGAGAGAGAGCGTGCGCGCTCCTGCGCAAGCAGGTGAGGGTCAGAGAGAGAGGGAGACACAGAATCTGAAGCAGGCTGCAGGCTCCAGGCTCTGAGCTGTCAGCCGGAGTCCAGCGTGGGGCTCAAACTCATGGACTGCGAGATCATGACCTGAGCCGAAGTCTGACACGCAACTGACTGAGCCCCCCAGGTGCTCCTATCCTTCTTAATGGGAGAGATTTTGACAGCATGAAAGCAATGGTTGAATTGGGATAGATAAGTAAGCAGTACTGGAAAGGGGGAAGGAGAGGCAGCACAGTTTATGGCTAGTATTTCCTCTAAGGTATTTAATGTAAACCTGTTTAAATTTTCTACTTCTTTCTTTGTTTCTTTTTCTCTTTCTTTCTTTCTTTTCTTTTCTTTTTTTTTTTTTTTTAAGAATGTAATTGATCGGAAACCGTACCCTGATGATGAAAATGTAGTGGAAGTGAAGTTTGCCCGCACACCTGTCATGTCTACATATCTGGTGGCATTTGTTGTGGGTGAATATGACTTTGTAGAAACAAGGTCAAAAGATGGTGTGTGTGTCCGTGTTTACACCCCTGTTGGCAAAGCAGAGCAAGGAAAATTTGCGTTAGAGGTAAATGTACTTGAAGAGGATTGTTCCAACAGTCCATAACTCCAGGTTGGGGAATTTACATTTCTGATCAATTATTAGTACAATTATTTATAATTTAGTCTGAAATTTGTTGTGCTACGTTGATTTTACTTTTAATAGAATTTTGGAACTACCAACCTTGGTGTTATATTAACATTTTACAAGATAATGATTAAGAGAATATTAGAGTGGCATTTATTTATCCAGACAGTGGGTGGGAAAATAAGTAATATATTTTTCATACCAAGTTTTAAATGGCCAACCTTAACAAAGCTTGGGGCTAAGGTAGTCTTCGGAGGTAGGGCTCCCCAGGGTTGGTTTCTAGTAACTTGAGGTGCTTTGGCTTGCAACAGGATTCCTGTGTGGATTTCTATATGAACTACAATGAAATATTTATCAGGTGGTTCTTTTGTTTATACTTTTGTAGGTTGCTGCTAAAACCCTGCCTTTTTATAAGGACTACTTCAATGTTCCTTATCCTCTACCTAAAATTGATCTCATTGCTATTGCAGACTTTGCAGCTGGTAAAGTAAATTTCATTTTATTGCTGAATTGTAATAACTTTTTTGAATTTTGTGATTTTGAGGAAGAGTTATGTACATATATCAATAAATGTTTGTATTTATTTTATGAAGGTGCCATGGAGAACTGGGGCCTTGTTACTTATAGGTATGTTAATGATACATTCCCCTGCCTTGTCTTTTCAATCACTGATTTCGTAAGAGGTTCACACCTACTTGCAGTTGAGTAGCTTCTGCCTTATGATCTGCGGTAAATTCTCCTACCTCCCCCACTTCTGTGCACATTTCAGGAATGCACATGAACACCCTCTGGTGCTACTATCTGAGATTGTAAGATTTTAAAGTGAGCATCTGGCATTAGTAACATTTTTAGATCTATTTTTGGCTGAGTTTCTCATTTCGGTGCCTTCTCTTCCTCCCAGAAGTTTCATAGTTATTTTTCCAGCTTGAAGAACCTTCTCCGCTTTAATATTTTCTGGCCAGGTTTTTACATGTCTGTCACCACAATACAAACATGTGGGTTGTATAATTTTTAAAGCAGGGTCTGTAAACAAGTTTTTGCCCTGCCTGCTTCAATGAGTTAAGTTTTGGACAGCCTGTTCAGTGTTCTTTTCCGGACTGTGGAATGCATCTTCTCCCAATTTGCCAGTCCCCTTCTTTTAATGGAAGGACTGTCTTCTGTCTCTGTCTAGCACAATAGTCTAATCCCTCAGACTAAATTCTTTAAAAATTTCAGGCAGCTGTCCTATTTACAAACTGATGATTTAACTTGTGTCACACCTTTGATCTTCTGTTGTATGAATTCTGTTGGAATAGCTTTTAATCTTCCCAGAACTTTTTCTCCTTTGTATACTCGGAGGAAATGTTTTCTTGATATCTCTAAAGCCTAACTTGACCATCTTATTTAGTGGGGGGAGCTCCCCCACTTGTGCATGCCTGCTTTTATTGCAATACTTTTATTGTTTAAAAAAAATTTTTTTTTAAACACAGGGAGACTGCATTGCTTATCGATCCAAAAAACTCCTGTTCTTCATCACGCCAGTGGGTTGCTCTGGTTGTGGGACATGAACTCGCCCATCAATGGTTTGGAAATCTTGTTACTATGGTATTTAATATTTTTAAGTGCTCAAATATATTTGTCTTCATCCTGCTGTACATTATTTTGGCTACATAGTATTTCAGGTTTGACTGGAACACTGTGCTAAAAAATAAATGAATCCTAGAAAATCTTTATTTTAGAAGGTCCACTTTGAAAAGTGTTTATCAGAATCTCAGTATTAACCAGGAGCACGTGGACAGTCTTTATTTAACACAAAACACTTCCTAAACTGTTGTAGGGTTTGCCTACAAATGGGAAGTCATACTAATTTGGGTGACAGGGGTTCCTTTTAGGTACAGAGATTCCGTGCAGTGAGATGCCAGCCTGACACTAGTTTCTTGGGAATATTTATTATGTAGTCCAGTAGCTGAAAAATAACCTGATAAATAACAACATGATCTTTGATTTGCTTTTAGGGGTCCCCTGAAATGCTTTTAGGGGTCTGTTGTCTCATTGACTAAAATATTACATTGAAATTTAATAGAAACGGAAGCAAAGAAAGTAGGGAATAACTATAAAGTATATTAAAATTTCCAACTGTTCCATTGAGATTATTGTTTATTATAATGTTTACAGTGAATGATCTCTGTCCTTAAGTCTTGACCTTTCCCCTCTTACTCTAAGTAAGTGCGATCTATGGCAGCCAACTATGTTAGAGCTTGGGAGCACAGGGTTTAATGAGTGAACTAGAAGTACCTCTGCAAAGAAAGAACTGGAAATTCTGGAGCCAGCCAAATTCCCTGATAGCATTTTAGGTTGCTAAAGAGCAGAACCTGACTTGGATGTTAGTTGAGTCCATATGTCACAGGAATAAGCAAGAAAGTACGGCATTTAACAACTATTACATGTCTGAGAGAGTTTTTAAAGAAAGCCAGCCCTTGAGATTAAACCATTTCCTTTTGCTTTGGATGTTTAAAATTTTACATAGGAGTAAAAAA
Organism: Acinonyx jubatus; assembly: GCF_027475565.1. Lineage (NCBI taxonomy): Eukaryota > Metazoa > Chordata > Mammalia > Carnivora > Felidae > Acinonyx > Acinonyx jubatus. The sequence continues at coordinate 36,809,854 of NC_069397.1, read as the reverse complement.
AATTTTTTGACATATAATTTCATGTGGAATTAAGTGTGCTAGTAAACTACCAGCAATACATTTTAGTGGGGGGATATGTGCACATTCTCATATTGCTTTTAAACAACTTTTTACTGGATTTGAGTAACTGTTCTAGTTGTTAGATGTCAGTTGTTTCATTAAGTGAAATTTAAGGGCTTAATGATAGGTTGGTGAATAGCTAGCTCTGTACCAGCTTATCTTCGTGGGAGCTACTAGTTAAATAAGTGCACAGAGCACTTAGACAAATAGCCTTTCATCACCTAGTATTGAAAACATCTGATCTTTCCAAAATTTTAATGCCTTTTTGTTTTTCACCACTGCATTAGTCCTTTAGCGTCTCTATCGTGGATTCTTATATTGATTTCTTTTTTTAAGAGATTTAATCAGCTTTAATGAAACTTAGATTAAGATCTCTTTCTAAAAAGTTGGTTTTTTTTAAGTTGGTTTTATCTGTGACTCACTTATATTCCTTGTCCACTCTACTATTAATTCTTATTAACAGGTGAGAATTTTGTATTCCATAAATACTTAAAACAACATTCATTACTGAACTACTTACTGCCATGATATTTCTGTTCATTTTACCTAATATTTATATAAGCAGTACTGCTTTTCTATTTATCTAGAAAGTTTAACTTGTCAGTTGACAGTAACTTTTCTCAGTCATTATAAAAATCCTTTCTAGTTTTCTGTGTTTGGTCCTGGTAGCTTTCTGGTTTATCAAACTAACTTTTACCTGACAATTTAGGCTCTTGCCTACATTTATCTGTTCTCTTCCCCTTTTCCATATAAGCACCCCCCCCCCCCCACCTTTCTCCTTACATCTTTTCTACCTTTGGTAATAAAAAGTGACTTAGCTATGTTTTGAAATGTCCCTCAGGCATAATGCCAATATCACCAGTAGGCCTTTCTTAGCATCTCTTTTAAACACTTTTTTTGTTGTTCAGACATGTGACTTACTAAATGTTTTTCACTGAATTTTGGTTTATTAAGTTGTAAGTTGTAGAGTATAGTGAAAGAGACATGTGACTTTTTCAAGTTAGTGGAATGAAAAGCATTTTGTTTTCCTTACACATTTCTTTCTTTTGTTTTTAGGAATGGTGGACTCATCTTTGGCTAAATGAAGGCTTTGCATCATGGATTGAATATCTGTGTGTAGACCACTGCTTCCCAGAGTATGATATCTGGACTCAGTTTGTTTCTGCTGATTACACCCGTGCCCAGGAACTTGACGCTCTAGATAACAGCCATCCTATTGAAGTGAGCCATACTTTTCAACCATCGGCCTTTCTCTCATATTTAATGAAATAAGTAATTTGTTATAGAGATACTTAGGACTCTGAAAAGAAAATTACATGAGCAGTTCACTTGTTTTTATAGCTTATATTTTTAGTCTTGAAAATCTCACAAGGTTAAGTTCTAATTATGTTTCTTTTTAAGGTAAGCAGTATAAAAATTTGATCTTTGTAGAAGTAAGTGCTATGTACCCATAAACATTCACTAAGTACATTTTTATTGCATAGAATGGGAGAACCATGCCTATTGGGCAGTATGCATAAGGGAACATTTTGATTCCATTGTTTGTTTCAAAGAAAATTCTGAATGTTTTTTTTTTTATTGTTGTCGTTATCTGTTTTTATGTATATTTTATTTCTCTTGACTTATTTCAGCTTAGTTTATGTGAATTAATTTTGCTTCCAAAGAACTAGACTTACAGTCTACTTTGATGTATTTAACGAGGATCCTATATAATTGTAAGCCATTACAATTAGCTGCAAGAAATAAAATGTTTTTCATCTCTCCTTTCTTCCTTCTCCAGTCTTCCAGTAAATAGATCCATAGTGATTTACCTCCCAGCAAAGCGGAGCCAGGACCCTCAGAGATGATGGGGATCATGTCATATATTCCACTTTATTTAGTATTAGTTACTACATGCTTTTTAAGGATCATCATTATGCATTTATCAGTGAGCTAAAGGCAGAAAAGTATCTTATGAGTTAGGAGGGTTTTCCTAGAAAGCTTTTTATGTAATTCAGTATTACTGGCTGTCTGCTTCCTGTTATAACCCTGAATCACACTGTCTGCCAGGTCAGTGTGGGACATCCTTCTGAAGTCGATGAGATATTTGACGCTATATCATATAGCAAAGGTGCATCTGTCATCCGAATGCTCCATGACTACATTGGGGATAAGGTAAAAAAGCAGTTTAAAAAAATCTTCCATTCTTTTATGGTGAAATCATAGAGTTTTGCATGGAAAAAAAATGTCTGCTTTCATTTAAATTAAGTTCCTAAGTAATTTTTCTAGATTCTAGAAGAATATACTCTGATCTGGCTTATACCTCCATTTCTTTTTATATTGACTCTCGTGGTCTCTTAGATGAATGATGTGTAAATGTGTTTGGGGGATGTGTGGGAGGCTGGTATAAAACTTAAAAGCAAAAGTAGAAGGCAAAGCGTATACATTCTTAAATAAAAGGTAGTAGACATTCGAGGGATATGTGTTTTTCAGTAAATCTGACACTCAGGTAATTTGAGTACTAATATGCAGATACACTATAAATTCCAAGGTCTTAATCTCCTGGATTTTAAAAATTGTGTTTTCTCAGGACTTTAAGAAAGGAATGAACATGTATTTAACCAAGTTCCAACAAAAGAATGCTGCCACAGGTAATCTTTAATAGCTTGAGATAGGAGTGGAGAGAAGGTGTTGGCACTCAATCCAGAGTGGGACATTTAATTTTTCCTAAATGCTTAACATAGGAAATCAAGTTGACTTATCTGGTGCCATGTGTTAAGTCACGGATCAGCATGAATCCGGACCTTCCGGTGCCCTCTGGTAGTCTGCTCTCCATGGCTCGGTGTCCTGCCACTTCCAAGAGTCTGAAGAGTTCTGTTTGGCCATTAAAATTGCTGCAAATTGGGGCGCCTGGGTGGCGCAGTCGGTTAAGCATCCGACTTCAGCCAGGTCACGATCTCGCGGTCCGTGAGTTCGAGCCCCACGTCGGGCTCTGGGCTGATGGCTCAGAGCCTGGAGCCTATTTCCGATTCTGTGTCTCCCTCTCTCTGCCCCTCCCCCGTTCATGCTGTCTCTCTCTGTCCCAAAAATAAATAAACGTTGAAAAAAAAAATTAAAATTGCTGCAAATTAACCATTTTTAGGAGTAAACTTATGGAATAACAGAGTTTCAATGAAGTAAGGTTTAAGATTTATAGTGTATAGTGGTCTGTGACTTACTGTGAATGGGAGTCCAAAGAAAGAATAAAGGTGTAAGTGTTGATTGAAAATGACAAAGAACCGGAGTTGGAGTTTTGAGTTCTTAGTGAACAAAAAGTTTAGAAAACAAGATTTATATAATGTCATTAGTATCTAATAGAATGACAAAAGTTCAGAGAGGCCCAGCCATGGGCTGTTCCTGAGGTTTATGACCTGTGAATTAAAAATACATACATCTATCTGCCTCTCTGTTGAGGACACGATGTAATCCTGACACTCTGCCCTTCTACCCACCCCCCCCCCCATTCCCCTGGCCATAAATGTCCATCTCAGTTTATGAAATAGAGAGGCATTCTGTTCCTTAAAGCAGAGCCAAAGAAGAATGTGCTCTTGCAAATTTTCCGAGTCTTTAGCATGCATATATACATAATACATGAGGAAAGAGCTTTCTGGTTCTTAAACTGTAATGTACATGCAGTAACCCAGAGCTGAAAATGTTTAATTCAGTAGATCTGGGGTGAGACCGGAGGATCTGCATTTCTAACAAGCTCCCAGGTGAAGCCAGTGCCACTAGTCTTTAGGCCACACTTTGAAAAGCAACACCTACCATGTACCTTTTTTGGGTTTATGTTACTTCTAAAGACAGTTGGCAGTTCAAAGACACTGTAGTTACCATCCATGGTTTTTATCCTGTCTGTCCTCACTACCCTTTGCTTAATTCACGCCTTCACAATCTCTACTGAATTCCACAGCTGCCTGCCAACTCACTACTTCTTGCCTGCCCCACTCTCTTCAGTTCTCCCTGTCACTCTGAGGCTAGCCAGGGTTATCTTTCTAAAGCAAATACTTGATTGCATCACCTACTGATTATTGCATCACCTACTGATTAAAAACACTTGAGATACTTCAGTCCCTTCACAGTATAGTCTGTTCTTTTCAAGCCATACATAGTCTTTTTTTTTTTTTATTTTTGAGAGAGATACACACAGAATGTGAGCAGGGGAGGGGCAGAGAGAGAGGGAGACACAGAATCTGAAACAGGCTCCAGGCTCTGGGCTGTCAGCACAGAGCCCGATGTGGGGATTGGACCCACAAATCATGAGATCATAACCTGAGCCAAAGTCGGACGCTTAACTGACTGAGCCAACCAGGTGCCCCAAGCCACACATAGTCTTAGCTGGTCAGCCCTTGCCTACTGTTTCAGCCTCATTGCTAGATATGCCTTCTAGCTTCAGCGCATTGAACATTTGCTATTAGTAATGTTTTGTGTCTTTCTTACACTTTTTCCTTGTATATAAACCATTTATTTGTCCACCTGGAATGCCTTTTTCCCTTTGCCTAATGAACAACTCCTCTTCAAGATGCAGACCAGAAGCCAACTCTTGTGAAGCCTTTATTTTCCTTGAATGTTTTTTTAAAGTTTACGTATGTATTTTGAGAGAGAGAGAGTGCGAGCAGGAGAGAGGGACAGAGAGAGGGAGAGAGAGAAAGAGAAACTCAAACAGGTGCCTCACTGTCAGCTCACAAACCTGTGAAATCATGCCCTGAGCCCAAATCAAGAGTCGGATGCTTAACCAACTGAGCCACCCAGGTGCCCCTTCTTTGGATTTTTCCTTAAGGGCTTTTCCTCTGTTCATGCCCCCATTATAGCGTGTATCTCATTGTATTGCTGTTTTGCTTACCATGCCACCAGTGCCATTTGACCATATGAGTTTTACTTCAGCCTTAGAGCACTGAGCGTTTTTTAAACCTCTGTTAATTGAATGGATATCATGGTTTTAAGTTTGTAGGTGACGCTTAGTGGTGATCTTGAATATGTTTGTTTGTTTCTGCTATCTTCTTGTTTGAACTTCCCTGTTTGTCTTTTCTTTACTATAATTTGTGATGGATTTTTTTTTTTTTTTAAGTAAACTCTAGGCTTAACATGGGGCTTGAACTCAAAAAACTGAGATCAAGAGTTGCACCCTCTATTGACTGAGCCAGCCAGGCACTCCTATAATTTGTGATTTTTTTTTTTGAATAATTTGTGACATTTTTTTTTATTAAACTGGAACAATTAGGGGCATCTTAAACTATAAGACCGGTTTTTGTAATAGAGTTTATTTAATGGAGAGGCAAGTGGACATTAACTTGACCCCCCGTTTATCTCCCGAACCTGAAAGAACCAAAGAATTGGTTAGCAAGATAGCGTCAGGAGCTATATAAAATTTCTGGTTTGTTTCAGAAAATAAAAATGTAAACATTTTAGATTTTCATTGTTCGTGTTTATCTTCTAGAGGACCTCTGGGAAAGTTTAGAAAATGCTAGTGGTAAACCTATCGCAGCGGTGATGAATACCTGGACCAAACAAATGGGATTTCCCCTCATTTATGTGGAAGCAGAACAGGTAACCTTATAAAAAGTCCTCCAATTTGTCTGCTGCTGTACTACATGGAATTCAGGCGGTGTTAGCTCATTTGCTTTTCTGTACTTTAAGTATTCTAGGTAACATTTAAACTAGCCCTTGCATTGTTTTCTTGGTGATCTGTTATCTGTATACTAAATGGTTTGCCTCCCCCTCCGCCATCATTAAAATCATACATACTTATAGTAGAAAACAAAATGTTGTCTACTCTTACTGTCCCCAAGGAAAACACTGTAAACTTGTTGACATAACTCATTTTTTTAAGTTTATTTAAGTAATCTCTACACCCAACATGAGGCTTGAACTCATGATTTTGAGGTCACTAGTTACATGCTCTTCCAGCTGAGCCAACCAGGTGCCCCTTGATAGAATTCTAAAGTGACCACGTCAGGTTTATCCTAGGACTGCAAAGTTGATATAACATTAAAAAAAACTATCAGTATTTTGATTCATAAACACTACACTAACAGAATATAGGTAGGAGAACCACATAATCACTTCAGTAAGATGCAGGAAAAGCATTTGTGAAAATTCAACACCCATTTATAATATCATTCTTAAACATCAGCGCTTTTTAAAATATTTTATTCATTTATTTTTAAATGCTTATTTATTTATTTTGAAAGAGAGCATGAGCGGGGGAGGGACAGAGGGAGAGAGAATCCCAAGCAAGCTCCATGCTCAACACAGAGCCCAACCCAGGGCTCAGTCTCACAACAATGAGATCATAACCAGAGCTGATACCAAGAGTCGGACGCTCAAGCAACTGAGCCACCCCGGCACCACTTAAGATTTATTTTTTAAGTAATCTCTACACCCAGTGTGGCACACGAACCCACAACCCCAAGACCAAGAGTCACATGCTGCACCATCTGAACCAGCCTGGTGCCCCTAAAATTAGTTTTAATGTTGGTTGGGTGGCAATGGGATTTTGATCAGAATTGCACTGTTATTAGTTGAACTGTTACCTGAATTCAGAGAGTTGTACCTCAGAATGAGTTGTCTTCCCAGCAGGACTGAGCTACCCAGGCGCCCCCGGTCATTGCTTCTTTACTCAAAGTTTTTAGCTTTTCAATTCTGTCTTGTGTAGTCAGTTTATCCATAAAGGTCATTGGCCTAATTTGACATTGAATTTGGGTGGTACTAATCTGTTATATATTATGTTATTTAAAATGTTCTAGGACGTATTAACAAATGATAAGTAAAGCAAACGATTGCATATTTGCAAAGTTGTTTTTTTTTTTTTAATATGCACTTCAGTTGTTTTAAATTGTTTTTGCAGTTTTCCTCCACCACTTTTTTTGTGCTTCATTGCAAAGCTCATCCTTTGAAACAAAATGTGTGCCTCTTTCATGTTTAGCAGTCACTCTAAACCTTTGAATTCTGAACAAGTCCATGTGCTAATGTAAGGTTGCCACCTTTTAGAAGCTTAAGAGTCTAAAGACATAACCTCCCTCTATAAAGATTAAAACAGCTGGCTGCAGTATTATTTATTGTTACGTATCCTCGTGAAAATGGTAACATTTTAAGGTTCTTGTCTGTATACATAACCCTTCTGAGGGGCCGTATTACACAGAACATGGCCTTTTATTTAGAGGCTTGTTATTTTGGGGCCTAAATGAGAAACAGCGCCTTTTCTCCCATTCTATACTATCGTCCTCTTCCTCACTGTTGCACTTTGTGTTCTCATGAGACATTTGGCTGTACTGGTTTCACCTTCTACTTTGTCACAGAAGTGTTGGCCCCTCCAAAAAGAAGGGGAAAAAAAAGTGTTGATACTACTATTAATAGCCTTTGTTTATGCTTTTCTTAGGTAGAAGATGACAGATTATTGAGGTTGTCCCAAAGAAAGTTCTGTGCCAGTGGACCATATGCTGGTAAGCAAATGGCTGTAAGTGGGAGCTGATGAGTGAATGTGGACACCATTCCAGTAGTGTTCCAATTAACAGGAAGTAATTACATATTTTTTAATATTTTTGATAGGATTAAATAAAAACAAGGAAATGGTAATAAAATACAAATGAAATCTAGGAAATCAAAAGAGGAGATTCATGAGGTATTTGTGGTGTTTTGATATTCTTCAGTTTTTTGAAATTCCATGTCTCTGTATGTTATTGGAGGCTACAAGGAATGAAGAAGGATAGGAACACCCAAGAAGCGATGTCTCTATCCTTACAAGAATCTTGCTGCACATTTGTGTGGGTGGCTAATTCTTTGTCTTCTTTTTAATTCTTGGGCATACTAAGTAAGTAAACAAGTAAATAAAGCCCAAAGATTGTTTAGAGTTATTATGTACCATTTACTGTGCTAAAGCAGTATCACTGACCCTTATTTTATAGTTTCAGCAACCCTACTGGGTAGGTAGTATTATTTCCTTTCTACAAATGAAAGAGCTGAGGCATAGCTGGGTTAGTTAAATTGCCCAAGATCGCCTGTCTGATGAGTTAAAGAGTAGGAATTCAAACGAAATAGTTGGATTCCATGAGTTTATACCACTCGACTCTGGCTTTTCAAATTATTTCTACAGGTCATTAGATTCTTTTGCTCAAGAAATTAAAAGTACCTTTCTCACCTCCTTTAAAACAATTCTTAGTAGGGGGAGGTGTATATCAGAATCACCTATCCTTTTCATGTTCCAAAATAGGGTACACTCTACTAGGGTTAAGAGGTATATACCCTTTCATCCTTAACCTTCCTTAGCATTTGGAATTACTTTTTAAGTAAAGCTGTCTGACAAGTCAGATGACAAGTTTATTATCCAAAATAAATCCCTAAGTGTCACAGTTTCTGTTTTCTGCCTCATACCTACAGTCTGCATCGTAGGACTGAGAGGTTTTGCAGTTTTTTTCAAATACTCTGTGACTGACCAGTATAGGCAGTATTAAAACCTGAAATGTCCCATTGTTAGGAAATTTTAATTTGTGGTTTAACCTGATAGCACAAAACTAGATAACTTAGTAAAATAGTTAAATGTAACTATAGTTAAATGTACTGGGCAATGGGCAAAGGACTCTCTTCTGTTTGGCATCTTAATTCAAAGTCTGTTTTTCTGTCGGATCCCTAAAAGACAGGTATGTTATCTGCCTTGCAAAAGCTTTGAGTTTTAGCTATGACTTTTTAGTGATGGAATCCGTCAGCTCTAGGGTGTATCCTATCTAAGAAATTAAGTCAACCCTTCACTACGTATACTTGTTAAGGACTGCACCTTAGAATGTTTTTAAATGCTATATGAAGACTTTGACCTACTTGAAATTTCTTTTACAGTAAAATCATTACTCTCTGTTACTCTATAAAGGGAAATGATTAAATTAAAATCACTGTTTTAATTTAACACGAATTTTAATTAAGAAACACTAAATAAACTGTTCTCCTTTTCTGTTTTAGGCTATTATGATTTTTGTTAAATTCTCTCTTCCTTTATACTAGTATTATTCAGGTTATGGAAGAGTTTATGTACCATTGAAAATGAGCTATTGGCTTAACAGACTCAAGCTCATATGTAAGATACCAGTCCTCTCTCTCGACCTTACCTTCTATTTCTTCCAATGACAAATTATTTTTCAAGTTTTCTATTTGTTCTTCTGTTGCTTAAGGAGAAGACTGTCCCCAGTGGATGGTTCCTATCACAATCTCTACTAGTGAAGACCCCAACCATGCCAAACTGAAAATTCTGATGGACAAGCCAGAGATGAATGTGGTTTTGAAAAATGTCAAACCAGACCAGTGGGTAAAGGTGAGTCCATAAATGGCCTAGCCATTTTTATCTTACCTAAATGAATTGATTGCTCTCACTTCCTTTATACATTTTATGGCCGGCTGTAAATTCTGCTTTAGTTTAGATGAGGACTTGCAAAGACAAAAACATTACTAAACTGTCCTGTGTGAAATTTAGGGCCAATTTTCAAATAATATTATCTGATATCTTCCCTTAGGTAAGGGAGTGGTACATAAGCAGATAAAAAGGGATATGATCAAAGGGGGAAAAATAGTAGATTATGTGTAAAGTCACATTAATCAAAAGGTCTGTGGTCTTGCAACTTCCAGCTGCGCTGTCATTGTAACAAGATGTTAACCTCCACCATGTGCTGTCATTGTGTATGCACAGCTATCGTCAAGCGAGGCCACACATATAATAATGAGTTTGTGTCACTGAAATGTGAAATTCCTGTAACTGGTGTTTTAAAATCATTTCATAAAAATAACAGTTGGTAAAGATTATTTCCCATTATTCTGTACTCTGTACCATTCATAATAAAAGTATCTACTATAAACTTTTCTCCCAATTATAGGTTCCTAATAAGAATTACACATTATCTCAGACTTTTGTATATGTGTGTGTGTGTGTGTGTGTGTGTGTGTGTGTGTGTGTATACACATACACATATATGATTTTTTAAAAATATACTCAGTGGAGGGGTGCCTGGCTGGCTCCTGTCAGAAGAGTGTGAGACTCTTGATCTCAGGGTTGAGTTCACACCCCACATTGGGTATAGAGATTACATAAAAATAAAATCTTTAAGAGGTGCCTGGGTGGCTCAGTTGGTTAAGCGGCCGACTTCGGCTTAGGTCATGATCCTCACGGTTTGTGAGTTTGAGCCCCACATTGAGCTCTGTGCTGACAGCTTGGAGCCTGGAGCCTGCTCTGGATTCTATGTCTCCTTCTCTCTCTGACCCTCACCCGCTCACACTCTGTCTCTCTCTCTCTCAAAAAATAAACAAACATTTAAAAAATTATAAAAATAAATAAATAAATAATTATAAATAAATAAAAACTTTAAAAATACAGATAGATACACACATATACATACTCAGTAGAATACTATGTTACCATTTGAAATTACATCTGGAAGATTATGTAGCTATATGAAATTTTTATGAGAAAAACCTATGTATGCTGTGATTGTAACTGGGTAAATAAAGGTATTATTCCTGCCGTAAAAGGTAGAGGGAATCAATAAAATAGCAGTTGTATTATCGTGAGGTGATTTAAAAAAAATACTTACAGGGGTACCTGGGTGACTCAGTCAGTTAAGCATCCAACTCTTGGTTTCAGCTTAGGTCATGATCTCATGGTTGTGGGATCGGTCCTGCATCAGGCTCTGTGCTGAGTGTGGAGGCTGCTTGGGATGCTCTCTCCACCTCTCTCTCTGCCCCTCCTTCCCTGCTCGTGCTCACTCTCTCTTTCTTTCAAAATAAATAAATAAAATTAAAAAAATACTTACATGTAAGTAGTAAAATTAAAAACATAAATAGTGAAGTACTTGTATCTTCTACCTTATTTTACCTTTAAGGTATTTGGTATATAAATATTATCAAAAATATTTTTGCCTGTCGGTCATTAGCCTACAGAGAATGATAACAGTCCGTGATTATCTCACTCCACAAATTATATGAAATTACCTTTAAAGTCCATGCAATTCTTTAAAATCTAGGACCTGAGCATTGCTATTCTGGTGAGACTATGGGCTGAGTAGATGAGTCTTTTTGTAAAGGTTTAGTCTTCCTTAGAGATTCCACTGTCCCCTTGTTCTTACATATAGTAAATATTTTCTGTGAACTTAAAACCATCCACCGAGAGTAGACATAGAAACCGATCCGCGTGATTCCCTCCCTCCCAACCATATCCTTCCTACCGTCTCTTACTCTGTCCCCCACTATGTCAAGTTTCTGTTTTCTTTCACCTGTTTTCATCTTTGACAACCGCTTTCTATCTTTATGTGTTGTTTCATTTTAATCCCTGCCTGCATATGTGATCTTTGTTGTTTTCACTCAGATATACTGAAAGCAAAACTCCTTTCACACCTGCAAAAGACTGCTTTAAAAAACAAATGGATGCGGCGCCTGGGTGGCTCAGTCAGTTAAGTCTCTGACTTCGGCTCAGGTCATGATCTCATGGTTCATGAGTTCAAGCCCTGCGTTGGGCTCTGTGCTGACAGCTCAGAGCCTGGAGTCTGCTTCAGATTCTGTGTCTCCCTCCCGCCCGCCCGCTCTCCCTCCCTCTCTCTCTCTCTCTCTCTCTCTCTCTTCTGCCCCTCCCCTGCTTCTGCTCTCGCTCTCAAATAAACAAACACTAAAATTAAAAATTAACAAACAAAACAAATGGAACTGTTTAATTAATAATGTCCATTGGGTATCTTTTCAGTTAAACCTGGGAACAGTTGGGTTTTATCGGACCCAGTACAGCTCAGCCATGCTGGAAAGTTTATTACCCGGCATTCGTGACCTTTCTCTGCCCCCTGTGGATCGACTTGGATTACAAAATGACCTCTTCTCCTTGGTGAGCCTCTCTCAAGTAGTATAATGGATTTTGTTGATTAAAGGATTTTGTTTTTCCTGGAGTATCTGACTGAAACATAATTAGAAGAATATGGCTCTTCCTGAAGGTTGAACACCTTTTGGGACTAGAACAAATGACTAATTATTAATTAACATGACAAGATTGAACCTATATAATTTACCGGAAACAAATCCCATGTCACTACTCCTAAGCCAGCTTTTTGCAATGAAAACTATCCTTTGTAAGCAAAAATTCTTTTCGGTAGAAATAGGTATGGGCCTTGAAGAAATTTCCCTACTGATTTTTTTTTTTTTTTTTTTTTTAGTCAGAGTAATTTATATTTTTCTAAAATAGTGATTGTGCTTGGCTGGAAACATCTAGAATTTTTTAACATTCCATTACTACTCAAATAATAGCCCATTAGCTTTAGAATTATATTTATGTGGGGCATCTGGGCGGCTGCGTCAGGAGAGCATCCGACTCTTGATCTCAGGGTCATGAGTTCAAGCCCCACATTGGGCGTGGAGCCTACTTTAAAAAAAAAAAGGATTATATTTCTTTTGGCTTTGTTCCAGAAAGGATTTAAATCAGCAATTAGTAGTATTATCTTTATGACTCCAACATAGGTTAGATAATTTCCAGATGTCTGTGATAAAATTGTCAGATTCCTCCTAGTGTTCCTTTAAAGTGGACTTGAGTTTTCCCTCCCTTCTGCAGTAACTGGTTTTGGATTCCTCCTTTGTATAAACACAGATTAGCACTGATGCACAAAACCTCACATCTGCTGATCTCATTGCTGAGAGAGACCTGTCCCAGGAGAGTGGTGTATTTGTGCAGTTGGCTGCTGTAACACGAGTTCCTTTTCCTAGCTCTGTTAGTTAATTCTGAAAGGCCTTCCAGTTTGCCTTCTTTCACAAATGAGTAAAGGACAGACTGAAGTTGACACAGTTGGCAGGTCCAGCTTTGAAAGAGCCTCTGTCAAAAACCAAAGCCCTAACTATTGTGTCTTTTCTGAAAGTATGAGAATTTTAAAAATAAAAACAAAGCCAAGGCCCCAGACACTGGATAGAAATAGGAAGTTAACGGCTCTCCTTCTTGCTTTCTTTTTTTTCCCTTGCTTTCTTTCTCATTGAAGTATAGTTGATGCACAGTGTTACATCAGTTTCAGGTGGACAGCATAGTGATTCCACGAGTCTGCGCCTCGTGCTGTGCTCACCACAAGTGTAGCTATACCACCTGTCACCAAACAAAGTGTACCTAAGTTGCTCTCTCACAAATAACAAAAAGTAAATAAGGGATATTGTCATGATAGGAGTTTTATTCTCATAATCCCCTGTGTTCTTTCAACCAAAGAAATGACTGACTAGCAGTAGATAATGCTGAAAATGCATGCTTGTGTTTCTTTGTTTTGTTTTTGTCTGAAGACTAGATTAATTTATGTTTTTTCCTATCCCAGGCTCGAGCTGGAATCATTAGCACTGTAGAGGTTCTAAAAGTCATGGAGGCTTTTGTGAATGAGCCCAATTATACTGTATGGAGCGACCTGAGCTGTAACCTGGGGATTCTCTCAACTCTCTTGTCCCACACAGACTTCTATGAGGAAATCCAGGAGTTTGTGAAAGATGTCTTTTCACCCATAGGGGAGAGACTAGGCTGGGACCCCAAACCTGGAGAAGGTAATGGATGCACGGAATGGGGAAAGAATTGATGAGAAATTGGACCCTTTTTACTCAGCTGTGGTTAACAGTATCAGTAGCATCTTGGTATCTGTTGGGTGTTACTATGTTTTCAGCTCCCCAGAAATTAAATCTTAGGTCTTTTAAGTTTATTGGTGAAGTTACATGGGTCACCAACATAAAAACAGTGGTGGTTATGTGTATTCACTGTTAAATACGATTCGTAAACAACACAAATGGTGGAAATAGAGGCCTTTTACAGTGTTCCAAAGGCCTGTCTATAGTCAAGAAAAGCTAAAGGGAATTTTAGATGATTTTATTTATTATTGCCATAAATATCAGGCACCTTATATGTACAACTTGGAAAGATACCGAGAGACAGTAAGTGAATTAAGGAAGTTACTGACATTCTACATGTGCTCTCTCCTCTGATTATTTCCATAATTGTGTATTTACTCTTTTGCCGTCATCATGTGTTGCGAATGGTGATCTTGTGGTTTTATATATAATTGTTTTCTACCATCTGCAAATAACTAAAGGTGGTATTTCATCCTGGCAATCTTGATCTCAGAGTCTTTTGCAATAAGAACAACAGTAACAATTACCTAGAGCTCTATGTTTTCCCCTTGTGGATTCAACAAATATTTATGCGCCTAGTAAATACCAGGTACTATTCTGGGAGCTGGTGGTACAGCAGTGAAGAAAGCTTTGCCCTGTGTGGCTTACATTCTAGTGGGAGACACAGCAAACCATTGAACATACGATAATTTAGGTGGCAACGAGTATCATGAAGAAAAATAAAGTTAGGTAAGGTAGATAAAGAGTGGTAGGCCGGTACGCCCTAGCCTGGTCAGGGCAACAGTCACTCATGATGAAGTGGTAATATGAGCATAAGCAGAGACCTGAGAGAGAGCTGTGAGGCCATCTAGAGGGAAATGGTCCAGACAGGGAACAGCCAGTGCAGGAGATCTGCAGCAGGAGCAAGCTTGGGTTGTTCAAGGAATAACAAGGAGGCTAGTTACATCAGGACGGAGTAAGTGAGGGGGACAGAGTGGGAAGCAGCGCAGCTCCTATAGGACCTGTGGGACCTAGTACATTTTCGACTTTCACAGGTAGTGATATGAGAAAGTGACTTGAGAGCTGATGCACAAGAACGTGACTTGACGTACTCAGCTGTGTGGGACCCAGACGAGTGGAGAGGCAAGAGACAGGAGCAGGGAGACATTACAGAGCTGTTCGAGTAATCCAGTTGAGGTGCCGGGTGCAGCTTACACTTGCAGGTGGCAGATTCTGGGCATGTTTTGAAGGTAGAACTGAACCTATTTGGTGGTGGACTGACTGCAAGGGGAAGAAGGAGGAGCCACCACATTCTGGCCCGAGGACCGGAGGGGTGACCTTGCCAGATACAGAACAGGACGGCCGTAGAAGCGGGCTGGGAACAGAGGGACTCAGGAGCTGGGTGTTGGACATGTCAACTTAGACATCCAGGTGGAGAGTCAAGCCTAGAGGTCCAGGCTGAATAAATGCATTTAGTGTGTAGATGGTGTTTACAGCCACGAGACTGGAAGAGATCACGCAGGGCCTGAGTGTAGGCGGACAAAAGAGGTCTGAGGGCTAGGTCCGAGGCCAGGCCAAGATTTGGAGATTGAGTGGAAGACGAGGAGTCCGCAAGGGAGACTGACTGGCCACTGAGGTGGGAGAGTCAGGAGGGAGGAGATGTTCCAGACGTCTTAAGAAGCAGTGCAGAAGGAGCGTTACCCACTGTGACAGCTGGTGCTCTGAGTCCGGCGAGACGAAGGGGGTTGGTGAGGCCATCAGCAAGTTCTGTGGAGCGGCGGAGAGCACTAGTGGTTCTCCAGAGCGGGAGGGGGTAAGCAAAGGGCGCATTCAGACTTTTTTTTTTTTTTAAGTTTTAATGTTTATTTTTGGGAGAGAGAGACAGAGCATGAGCAAGGGAGGGGCAGAGAGAGAGAGGGAGACACGGAATTGGAAGCAGGCTCCAGGCTCTGAGCTGTCAGCACAGAGCTGGATGTGGGGCTTGAACGTGAGATATGACCCGAGCCGAAGTCAGACGCTTAACCGACTGAGCCACCCCCCAGGCGCCCCACATTCAGACAACTTCTTCAAGGAGTTTTGGCTGAAAAGGCAATCAGAGAAAAGGGGATAGTCTGGGGAGAGATGTAGAGTCAGTGGAGGCATATATTTTTTTTTTTTTAATAAAGAGGGAGATTTTGTAACATGTTTTTGTGCTGATGACAATGCTAGAGTAGTAATAGAAAAATCCGTGATGTGAAAGAGACGGGGGGTAATTCCTGGAGCGATGGCCAAGCGATGGAGAGGAGTCGGGACCCAACGAAGGAGTGTGCTTTAGACAGGAGCACAGAGCCCTAGAAACAAAACATAAGAGGGTATGTGGGGTCAGATCCACGCAGACTGGTGGATGTTGTACTTCTCTTTCACGGCTCAAAAACACCTTAATGAAATAGGGAGAATATCTTTAGTTTTCTAGTTTTATAGATAGAAGAATCAAACAGCAAAATAATAAAACATTCCCTTGTGTCACACAGCAAGTGAGTACCAGAGTCAGAATTACAAATTGGTTCTTCTAAGAACCTCACTAGTGTCCTGTTGTGTTATGTATTGATCTCCTATTGTTTTCTTGAACTTATTTTTTTACTGAGTTATAATTTAAATGTAGCAAAATGCACAATTAAATGTTACATTTCTTGGGGCGCCTGGGTAGCTCAGTCAGTTAGGCATCCAGCTTCAGCTCAGGTCATGATCTCGCAGTTCATGGGTTCGAGCACCGGGTCGGGATCTGTCCTGACAGCTCAGAGCCTGGAGCCTGCTCTGGATATTCTCTCTCTCAATCTCTCTCTCTCTCTCTCTCTCTCTCTCTCTCTCTCTCTCTCTCTCTCTCTCTCTTTCTCTCTGCCCCTCCCCTGCTCTCTCCAAAATAAATAAACATTTAAAAAAAATTTAATGTTACAATTCAGCGACTTTTGACAAAAAATACACTGAAGAGGTTGCCTCGGGGCCTCTTCCCAGTCAGTCTTTGCCAGGCCGGTTCCCCTAACCATCCCCTCCAGGCAAACACTATTCTGCCTTTTTTCACCCTAGATTAATATTATCTCTTCTAGAATTTTATGTAAATGGAATCCTAATATATTTTTTCCTGCTCTTACATCTGGCTTCTTTCAATATAATGTGCTAGAGATACATCCAGGGTGTTCATTCCATTTTATTGCTTAGTGGTATTTCATTGTATGTACCACGACTTAGCTGTTTTGGTACTGCAATCCATCATTGCTAGTGTTAACTTTTTTTTTTTAAGACATAGTATATAATAAAATGTACCTTTTAAAGTATACAACTCAGTCTTTTTTAGTTTGTTCACAGCATTGCACAACCGTCACCACCATCTAATTCCAGAATAACTTCTTTAGCCTCAAAAGAAACTCCATACCCATGGCAGTCACTCCCCATCCCCTGGCAATCCCGATCCCTGGTAACCACTAATCTGCTGTCTGTCTCTATGGATTTGCCTACTCTGGGCACTTCCTGTAAATGGAATCATACCCCGTGTAGCCTTTTGTGTCTCACTTTTTTCACTTAGCACAATGTTGCTAAGGTTCATCCGTGTTGTCTGTCAGTACCGCATCTTCTTATAGCTGAATAGTATTCTGTATGGATATACCACATTTTGTGTTTTCATCACTTGGTGGGTGTTTGGATGGTTTCTACTTTTTGACAGTTGTGAATACTGCTGTGAACATGTGTGTACAAATTTTTGTGGACCTAACACTTCCATTTCTATTGCGTGGACTTGCCGGATCATACGGTAACCCCATGTTTAACCTCTCTAGGAATTGCCAGACTGTTTTTCCAAGTGGTCACAACATTTTACGTTCCCGCCAGCGTATGAGGGTTCTAACTTCTCCACGTCCTTGACAGTGCTTGTCATTGTCCGTCTTTTTTAGTCATCCTGGTGGGTGTGAAGCAGATCTCACAGTGGTTTTGATTTGCATTTCCCTAATGACCAAAGTTGAACATCTCTTTATGTGCTTATTGGAGTAAACCGATCCATCAGATTTCGATTTTTAAAAATCTAAGATTTCAGTTGGTTATACACAGCGTACTAGTTCAGTATGTGGCCTTTTTCCTGAGTCTTGGGTCAAAACTGCATGATCTAAGCCTGTTTCTTTCACATATAATCCTTAGCAATGTAATTACCTAGATGGAGTGAACATTTAGTAAATTCAGATCATTGGCATTTGTAGACAAAGTCAGCAAATTTATTTGTTTGTCTAGTGTGTTTATTAGCACTTCATTTCACTCTTATGATTTGAACAATATAAATCAGTGTTCTCTCGAGTACTAGGGTAATTGATTGTGTTTGTTCAAGATGGTAGACGTGGTATAAGATATCCAAGTAGCATATTTGTGAAAATGGGATTTTTAAGCAGTGTTGTGTCTCTTTTACTTCTTAATCAGGTCATCTAGATGCACTCCTGAGGGGCTTGGTTCTGGGCAAACTGGGAAAAGCAGGACATAAGGCAACATTAGAAGAAGCCCGCCGTCGGTTTAAGGACCACGTGGAAGGGAAACAGATTCTCTCCGCTGATCTGAGGAGTCCTGTAGGTTTTCATGATAAACAACCTTGATTTCTAGATGACTGCATCATTCTGCACACAGTGTGGGATGTATTTAATGGTAACCAGAAATGACCTAGACACTGACCCACACATTGTGTCTGACTCTGTGTTAATATGTGCCATTTAGGTGGTTGTAGCCAGCTTCTCGTTTGTTTAAAGTTTCTCAGACTACACTGTGCTTAAAGCTGATTATCTGTGCACATTCCCCTGAGAGAGCCGGTGTGCATGCCGTCTCCCTGCCTGGTTTTCAGTATGGGCTCCGAAGCTCTTTGTCGCACAGTTTGTACGTAACATCCACACACAGCTGTTTACAGTCGTGTTGACTTGCTTTCTGTCTTAACATTAGAATATTTGGAACAAGATGCATTTAATCAGATGCCTTCTTTGTTGTTCCTGTATTCTCTTGTAGGTTTATCTGACCGTTTTGAAGCATGGTGATGGCACTACCTTAGACATTATGCTAAAGGTGAGTACATTTGGAAAGGGTTTCCATCTTCTGCTGTAAAACTTGGATTGACACAGTACAAGCTTTAAGTGGTTAAAAAAAAAAAAAGTCCTGGCGAAAGAAATATATGTAGATATGCATGTTGCAGACAGGCAAATATTAAGAAACTATGGGAGAGAGATATCATGTCTGTTCACGTGTACTACCAATACAATGCCAGAGGTCATCTAGTGTTCTCACTTTTTTTAATTTGTAAGTTTATGTATCTTAAACCAAAAAATGAAGTATTCATTTTGATTAACAAGTCAAGCTCTTAAAATTTTCCCTTCTGTGTAAACTTACATAGGATCCTTCCCATTTTGAAGAAAAGGTTTGTGTCCGTGCTTAGGGGAGAGAGAATCAGGTGTCTCCAGGGTTTGAGTTATGTCAGTGCCTCTTATGAATGGACAGGAAATTAATTGACTTGCCTGCGTAGCCTCTGTAGTTTCCCCAGAGGGTTGGCATGTAATTAAACTCTAATACAGATACTGTACTTATTACCATCGAATAAAATGTGCAAAATGTGTCTAAATACCCAAATTACCTGTCAAATCTGCAAAGCCCATTCGTTTAAAGACCTGCTCTTAGTGGGAACAAACAGAACAGGAATAGGATGTGCTTTGCTACTTCCATCTTTAATGGATTAAGAACACTTTCCTGACCTCAAGTAGATCAGAATTGCAAATCCAATTTCTAGTATTTCATTTTAAACAAATCCTGTTTTTTTTTTTTAATGTTTATTTATTTTTGAGAGAGAGAGAGAGAGCATGAGCATGAGCAGGGGAGGGGCAGAGAGAGAGGGAGACACAGAATCCGAAGCAGGCTCCAGGCTCTGAGCTGTCAACACAGAGCCCGACACAGGGCTCGAACTCAGGGACCGCGAGATCATGACCTGAGCAGAAGTCAGATGCTCAACCGACTGAGCCACCCAGGCGCCCCCAAATCATATTTTTTAAATGATTAAAATATTTTGAAAAATGTAAACTTTAAGAAACTCAAAATGTGCCACTTTACTGATCTTGGACAAGAGTTTCCTTTCTAATAATATCAAAATTATACTTTGGGTTTAACTTAACTTTCAATTAAATGACATTGAGGTCCCTTCTCAGTCTTAATATTCTGTGAAACTGTGCACTATGAATCCTGTATTTCTTTGCATATGAAATCAGATATTTGTGGGTTTTGTCTTTTCCATAGCGGTATGGAACAAAATAGGGGTTCTGAAATTCTCATGACAGATACCTTGACATTTTCATGTCATAGCACACTTTTAAGAATTTATTCTAGTATGTATGTTTAATAAGTGTTGGCATCTATTTAATGTAAGGGAGCTGACTATAATTCTGATTTACTATCGAAAGAGCTCTAATGAAGGCCAAATTAGGTTTCTTCAAGAAACCAGTTGATGGGAGATGAGGAGGATTGTCTTCTGTTGGTAATTTAGGAGTAATGAGGCCTGCTAAAAAAGAACTTTGATTTCAAAGTATATTTGGAATGTGGTGTTATGGTGCCATCTAGTGGACTAGTTTAACAGGTTCTCCTTGGGGAAAACCATGCTTCTTGAAAGCCAGAGTTCAGACCTTGAGTCCTGGAGCTGAAAAGGACCTTAGAAATTATCTCTCCACCCCACTCATTTTACATAAGAGGAAACTGAGATCCAAAGAGGTTAAGGACTTAGTCAAGGTCACACAGCTAGTTAGACACAAAACCAGGACTAGAACCCAGGTCTCCTGACTTCTATCTATTTGACTACACTGCTGCTCAAAAGAAATCAAAGGAAAAGAAGAGGAAATGGGGGCCTGTGATGGGGTGTGCGGACACTGGTCAGTGTAAAATCTTCAGTGAGAAAAAAAGTCAACAGAGTCTATCGATTAAGTTGTCTTGGAGAGATATCTCATATATGCTTGTAATTTTTGTATGCATAATGTTTTGTTTCTGATGGTGGAAAAAAGACTCGGTATAATCACTGTGGAAGATTTAGAGACTAGAAAAGTATAAAGAAAATACTTACCTGTAATTTGAAATGTTTAAAAAGGTCACAAAATAGGTATAAGATGATCTGATGTCCAATTTGGTAATGTACATACTGTAATAATTTAATTTTTTCTTTATGCTTCTCATTTTCCTAATTTCCTGCATTCAGCATGCGATGCTTTTGCAGTTGAAAAATTTGATGATACAGAATCCCACTGATCAGAGACCATCGTTAATATTAACATGCATTTTTGACTATTAGAAATTAAATTGATGACCTTCAATGGTATTGGCAATCATCAGTTTGTTCGTTTAACACAGAACATTAGTCAGACATCATACCCCTCAGATCTTGAATTTAAACTGCTCAGAACTGATGACCAGCCATTCACATAGTACTCACTTACATTTAGTGACTTACTATAATGGTAAATCACAAATTTAGTGCCTGAACATCCTGTTAAGTTTTATCTTCTGTTAATTTTATGCCCTGCGCACCTAGCCAATGAGAATATAGAACAGAAGTTTCACCTTACTGGGGGAGAAGCTCATATAAGCATGTGTCTGACTTCCAGGGGACAGTTAACTATCTCGATCTGTATTTTTTCACTATAGCTTCACAAACAAGCAGATATGCAGGAAGAGAAAAACCGAATTGAAAGGGTCCTTGGGGCTACTCTTTCACCTGAATTGATTCAAAAAGTCCTCACGTTTGCACTTTCAGTAAGTTACAATGAAAACTGCTTTTAGAGGGAATTGTAACCTATCAATCTGTGGCAGCTGTCTTTGATTCAGTATTCTCTTGATCTGCTTTAACCCCTTCCTCTTAGTCTGGGGGAAATGGAATGGGCTTTTGTTACTGACCTCTATCTATATCTGCCTCTAACGGTGGGAATCGGGATAGTTGGAAGCAGGAATAAACTGGCAAGCCTACTTATCTTACCCCTGTGCCTACTTTCTGTCTCTTCCTTTCTTTATCCTGTAGGAACCCAAGCAAACATCTATTCAGCAGCCTGTTTTTACCTGTCTCAGTGCCTCATTCTCAATTTGGCTGATCTTTAGGAAGCTTTCTGGTGCCAGTTATTCCTAAAATAAGGAATGAGGGTCTTCAGTGTGATTACTTGGGTACCTCGACAGCATTTGCCCTTTCTGGCACCAGAAGATGTTTTGAGTACAGTAGACTTTTCGTTCCCTTTCTATTTCTAGGAAGAGGTACGCCCACAGGACACTGTGTCAGTAATTGGTGGAGTGGCAGGAGGCAGCAAGCATGGAAGGAAGGCTGCTTGGAAGTTTATAAAAGACAACTGGGAAGAACTTTACAATCGATACCAGGGAGGATTCCTAATATCCAGACTAATAAAGGTGCGTGAAGATTTTTATTTTGAGTAGCTTGCTTATCATAGATGTTATTTAGAGACATCCCTGATTCACTAGGCCTGTAGTCTTTGCTCTTTAAGGGTTTCTTCCAAAAAAAAAAAAGTTCCTTAAATAATTATTAGCTTTATTAAAGGGCTTCTCCATCACCCATCCTGCACCTTCTAGAATATTCTGAAGTTGGGAGACTATAAAATGATTTGGTTTTTAGGTAAATGGAAGTTTGCTCCTAGCGTCTTTTAGTTACATTTACTATTTAAACCATTGTTTTTTTCAGCTATCAGTTGAGGGATTTGCAGTTGATAAAATGGCTGGAGAGGTTAAGGTAAGCAAAGTATTGTTTCCTTTTTACTTTTCAATCTAGTAAGTAAAAACACTAACGAGCCAAATTGTAATGATACGATGTTGGGGTAATGCTGTATTTATCCTTGTTTTTGCTTGGAAAAAGACAGCTTGGGTTGTGTCTTTAATGCTTGAAGAATTTAGGGTTGGAATCATCTTTGAGCACTTTGCAATATGGTTGAAGGAACATGGTGGAACTTGGAATCAGTCGATCTGAGTATAAATCTGTGCTCTGCCCTATGTTAGCTATGGGACTTCCAAGTAAGTTTTTTGATCCCTGTGAGCCTGTCTCCTCATCCATAAAATGGGATGATGATAAGATTGTTATTTAAGTAATGTAGTGGGACTGGAACAGAGTAGTAGGTCCTCGATAATGGTTCTTTTTTTCCTTTCTAAAAACAACCTTCATAGGTCTGTCCTGTGCACGAGGAGACAAGATGGCTATGCAAGGAATCTCCTCTTAGCCCTTACAAAGGAGAATCTTCAGTTTAGTGGTAAAGTTCAGCATTTGAGGAACAGATATACACTGATGAGGGAAATCTTAATGTTAAGCCTTCCATTGCATTTAATTGTGAAGTTATTTTTGAAGAGTCACTTTTACCTTTACTTCTTGAAGGCAGTGGGGTTACGAGGTGTGAATGTGGAGGCTCTGAGGGCTGTTGTGTTGTTTCACTCACTCTGTGAGCCATTGTTTGGAATTTTAAGATTTCAGGTCTTGAGAAAACAGTGGAAGACTTGATCTCTGCCTTCATTTAACTTACATTGTATGCTGTGGAAACAGTTACTTTACTGTAAAGGATAGAAGTACTCTGAAGGAGAAGTACATATACCTGGTTTGGAGGGGAAAGGCAGTGAGTGGCCAAGCTGAGGCCGGGAAGATAGGTAGAGGCCAGACTGGAGGGCCTTGGAGGCCATATGAATTTTCCTAAGAGTGCAAAGCCCTTGAACTGCTTGTCAACAGGGGAGTGAGTTGATGTGATTTGTACCATAAAAATTTCAGTCTGGCTGCAGTATGGGAAAGAGAAACATTTTAGGATGCTGACTGCAAGCAAGAATGATAGAGTAGCTTTCAGGAGATGGAGTTATGAAATTCAAGGGCTTGGGTTTGTTAATCTTTAATTCAACAAATATTTACTGATTGGCTTCTCTGTGTTGTGAATGTACCTGGCAGAGGAAGAAGGAAGAATCAACGGTAATTCCTGGGTTTCTTATATGTAAACAGTGGTGCTATTTGTGGAGATGGAATGAGGGGCAGTTCTGTATTGTACTTGGGCCCTAAGAACCCAGCCCCAAGAACGAGCCTCAGCGAAGGCGCCATTGTTGTTTGTGTGAACGAGGTTATTGATTTCCAAAAGTTCTAGACTTAATCTGATGAATTAGTCATTCTTTTCCTTTACACCTGTGACGACTGGTTCAAAGTAAAGACCCCTATCCTTTCGTTGGTTGGTATTTAAGAGTTGCTCTGTTTACTATGAATCTTGGTATACTTCATTGGAACGTAGTTTATTGAATCTTTAATCAATAAGCTTTGGATAAATTATAATAAACTCAGAAATGGTTTTGTTGTATGAAAGATGTGAGTCTGTGGAGCAGCAATTTAATCTTTGTGGTCTTATCGCCTTCACAAATTAATCTTTGTTTGAAGCAGCCAGAATGTGTGCGTCCTTAAGGACTCTGCCTGCCAAGTATTGTGCTAACAGTTTTTATGGATTTTCTCTTAAACTTCTGGACTAAATAGTTTCTTACCAATGAGAAAACAGAATGATTAATGTACTCAAACTCACAGGCTAATACATGACCGAACCGAGATTTGAGTCCCAACCTAATTCCAGAGCCCTACATTAACCACTAGATAATGAACCTAAAAGACAGGCCAGAGGTTCTGCCTCTTTGTTACCTTTTGATTAGATTTGAAGCATGTATTTGGAGAAGAATTCCTGTATGCAGGTCTAAGGGGCTGCTTTGTTTTCTTTTAGCCTGGGAGTAGCAGTGGTAAATTTTCATGATTAAAGCTTTTGAATCCTTTACAGAACAGTGGGTAACTTCTCATGACCTGTGATACTTCTAACTTCTTACCATTGCTAGTACTGATCCTACCTTCTGGGTTGTGTTATACCAGGCTTTCTTCGAGAGCCACCCAGCTCCTTCAGCTGAGCGCACCATCCAGCAGTGTTGTGAAAATATCCTGCTGAATGCTGCTTGGCTAAAGAGAGATGCTGAGAGCATTCACCAGTACCTCCTTCAGCGAAAGGCCTCGCCACCTACGGCGTGAACCCTGAGCGTCGCCACCGCGGTTCTGCTGCTTGGCTGCAGGGATGAGGTGGGGCTACCGAACAGCTGATTCATATGCCGAGAATTTGGAGTCTTCTTTCAAACCAGTGGGGGTTGGACGATGAATGTAGTTAACTGGTTCCTGCTCACACTCCAGAATTAAATTCTATTGAAAAAGGAAAATCAGCAATTCAGCAAAAAAATAAGTAAATAAATAAAAATAAAAAATAAAAAATGTAAATATGATAGTAATAAAATAGAGCATAACGAAACTGTGAAACTTCCTGAAGCCTTGTCAGTGGTTAAAAGTATTTAACACTCTCCTGTTAATGACAGATGTTCTGTTTTTATAACCTACCAAAAGGAAACTAGAGGCTTCTGGGTGAAGAAGATTTTTTGTGAAGTGGGTTCTGCGAGCAGCCTACAAGCCAAGGGTAGTGTCCATTGCTCTGGGAATGGTTAAACGTGAAAGGTTGATAGCTGGTATAACATAGAGTCTGTGCATAATTCCAAGTGTTTTTTGGTTTTTTGTTTTGGGGGTTTTGGTTTTTTTTTTTTTTTTGGTTTTTTTTTTTTTTTTTTTTTTTGGGCATGGGGACTGATCAGGAATATATATTTTCCTGCATAACTCAATCTGAACCAAGGATTGTAGTTTTCCTCCTTGCCTTCCCTTCTGTGTGACCCCCTTGGCCAAAAAAAAAAAAAAAAAAAAAAAAAAAAAAAAGTTAAAAAACCAAACCTATCCTGGTCTGGGTTTTTCCTCCTCCTAGTTCCACCCCCAACCTCCTCCCCCCCCCCCCCCCCCCGGTGTCCTTCTTAGAGATAAAGAAATAATAAGGAAACATCTTTTATAGCCACATTAAATAAGAGAAACTGATATACATTATTTTTCTTTCTTTTTTAAGATAACTTTTAAGAACCCTGAAATGCATATAGGTGAGACATAGAGATGAAAGGGTTTTCAGCCAGGCCATCCTGAAGGAGTTACTCTGCTAACAGCGGTCTTAGTTGTCTGACAGGCCAACTGTTAAGCCTCTTTCCAACAGTGTCAACACTGGCTTCTCCTGGTTCATTCTGGACACGTAAGAAGTCCGTGGTAACTGCTGCAGGGGCCGCATATTAGTGGTAACTGGTTCAAACAAAAGCTGTAAGCCTGTGTGCCACTCTTCGCTTTAACAGTGTATCCTACTAACAAGCCTCACCTAACTAATCCAGCAAGTTTTAACTCTAAACCTCTTTCCTTTTCTCTGGCCCTACCTTTTTTCTTTTCTTCCCTTTTACCTTTTCTTTTTATTTTTCTTTTTAAAAATATTTTTTTGTGTTATTAACAGGAATTCATATTTGGTGTGGCTTAACTGTATTTCAGAAGGTCATCAGATTGTGAGACTGCTTCCTTGAAACATTTTTGTGCTATTGTTTTAAAAAAATAATAATTAAAAAACAGTTGGCGTTAATAAAAATGTCAATGTGAAATTGATGTCCTGATTTCTTTTATTCTCTTCAATAAGAAATTATAAACGTTTCCTATCATTCACTAGGATTATAAGAAGTTTTGCTATCATGGGATTTTTTGAGTCTAAGAAAATCCAGTTTCTGAATTCCTTAATGACTAAGACCTAAACAGAAAAATCCTGAGTCCTTCTAAATTCATTCTGGATCAGTCAGCATTCAGGAGTTAACCTGACACTTGCCAGTTCCCGTTTCTTGAGGCTCTCTTGTCCAGGTGCCACACGCAGGGCGGCCATGAGGCCATCTAGGCATGTGCTTAAGGCACCAGCAAAGTAGGGACACCAAAAAGACTGAGAAGAAATCTGCTTAGTATTCTCATTTTACAATTAGAAATTCTACAAAGAAGTAATTTCATTTTCAGCATATATACAAGTTTTGTGTATAATAGTTAATTGGCTTGAATTATGCTGTGGCACAGGTGGTGGAGGGTGTCTTCTGCGTCCCCTTCAGAGCCGCTCCCATCCTATTCTGTGCCCCGGGAGGGCTTGGCCCACACGGACTGCACTGACAGGGTCCTTTGCCCTCTGACTTCAGGTTGTGTTGATCCAATTTGTAATACCTTCAAGATCAAAAGGCATGAGGAGAGGACGGTCAGGGTATTTATTCACCAGGCTTCCTCATCCCCAGGTCACATGGATCGTCTGTGACCCTCTACCAAAGGCCACGACTCCTGTTCAGAAGCCCTCTCTAGCTTCTAGCTCCGTCACTTTGCCCCTTCAAATGTAGGGAAAGGATTATTCCCTTACTAGCTCTGGATCATTCCATTATTCCTTGTTGGTTCCCCTGAACTTTGCTCATGTCTTTGTAAATAGTCCCTTTATTAAACCTTCGTCAAGTTACCTAGTTCAAGTGTGTTCTCTGTTCTCTACTAATATCCTGACTGATTCTGGCACCAGAGTCCTGATGATAACGGGTCTCTAAAGGTGTTAATTCAGCCTTTTTGGTGTTAGATTTACTGCTTGTCTTCCAAGTAGCTCCCTATCGGGTAATATATTCATTTTACAGGTGAGAAAGCAGGCTCAGAAAAATTAGGTAAAGTTACACAACAAATAACTTAGGGGGCACCTGAGTGGCTCAGTTGGTTAAGCATCCAACTCTTGGTTTTGGCTTAGATCGTGGTCCCATTCTCTCTCTCCCTCCCTCCCTCTTAAACTTGAAAAAAAAAAAAAAAAAAGAAAAAGAAAAAAACAACTTAGAACCAGTGGTCAGCCCAAGATCACCAGCCTCTAAAACCTGTTTTCTTCTCACTAATTGTCATGTCTTCACATTTAAAAGGTCATACAGGGGGCGCCTGCGTGGCGCAGTCGGTTAAGCGTCCGACTTCAGCCAGGTCACGATCTCGCGGTCCGTGAGTTCGAGCCCCGCGTCAGGCTCTGGGCTGATGGCTCGGAGCCTGGAGCCTGTTTCCGATTCTGTGTCTCCCTCTCTCTCTGCCCCTCCCCCGTTCATGCTCTGTCTCTCTCTGTCCCGAAAATAAATAAAAAACGTTGAAAAAAAATTAAAAAAATATATATAAATAAAAGGTCATACAGTCAGACTGGGTCCAGGCAACAGCTTTAAAGATTTTTAATGATTTTTCCTTGGTTAAAGATTTTAGTGGAAATCAGAAGGTTGGAAAGAAAGATGAATGTGGGGTACCTGGCTGGCTCAGTAGAGCATGCAACTCTTGATCTTGGGGCCATGAGTTCAAGCCCCACATAGAGCTAATTAAAAATTTTTTTTCAGGGGCGCCTGGGTGGCTCAGTCGGTTAAGCGGCCGACTTCGGCTCGGGTCATGATCTCACGGTCCGTGAGTTCGAGCCCCGCGTCGGGCTCTGTGCTGACCGCTCGGAGCCTGGAGCCTGTTTCGGATTCTGTGTCGCCCTCTCTCTGACCCTCCCCTGTTCATGCTCTGTCTCTCCCTGTCTCAAAAATAAATAAAACATTAAAAAAATTTTTTTTTTTCAAAAAAAAAGATGAATGTGTTACTTCCTATAGGGAATTTGACATTATCTTTTATTAATGGGAAGCAGTAAACCATTTTGGAATACTACATGGTGCTGCATGAATTCTTAAACTTACAGTTTCTGAGGATGGGTTTCAGGGAGCAAGGAGCCCCTCGAAAGTATTGGTAAAGAATAGATCTCTGTAGTGTGCGATTTAGGGGGTATGAGTGGAGTTCTGGAGCTTTGAAAAGATTCTTTCAATTCTGTTACCCAAACAGGTCCTAGAATGTGATCAGAAAGACTTGGAGCCACATTTGTACGGTTAGTGATTATTTTTTTTAGCAGGGCAGAAAATAAACAAGCTTTTGGTAATCTACTTACGGCACTGAATCTACACTTAAGAGATAGCCTCATTTTTTACTGAATAAATTACTTGATGAGAAATTAATCTCTTCTTACTTACTACATACTGATTTTAGGCTCTCCAGGTTTTTGGTGTGTGTGTGTGTGTGTGTTTTTTTTTTTAACGTTCATTCATTTTTGAGAGAAAGGGAGAGACAGAGCGCAAGTGGGGGCGGGGCAGAGAGAGAGGGAGACAACAGAATCCGAAACAGGCTCCAGGCTCTGAGCTGTTAGCACAGACCCTGAGGCGGGGCTCGAACTCACAGACCGCGAGATCATGACTTGAGCCAAAGTTGGAAGCTCAGCCAACTGAGCCACCCAGGCGCGCGCGCGTGTTGTTTCAAATTTTTTATAAGACTGGAGCGCCTGGGTGGCTCAGTCAGTTGAGCGTCCAACTTCGGCCCAGGTCATGATCTCACAGTTCGTGAGTTCGAGTCCCACGTCCGGCCCTGTGCTGACAGCTCGGAGCCCGGAGCCTGCTTCGGATTCTGTGTCTCCCTCTCTCTCTGCCCCTCCCCACTCATGGTCTCTCTGTCAAAAATAAACACTAAAAAATTTTTTTATTTTTATTTTTTTATAAGACTGTCTTCTCCTTTGAGATAATGCAGAAATTCACCCAAGGTGGACCGTGCCTTCTTGCACCGCCCCCAGCGGGCACAGACTGCTCAAGGTGCTTGGTTTCCAACACAAGCACAAGAGACAGGAGACCCTGATGGTAATAAAATGTTAGGCCAAACAACTGCCTTCCCTGGGAAACCAAATCAGAGGATTGGTTGCTGTACCAGGACATTTGATGGCAAATGGGATAGACGGCAGGGTCAGAGGAGGGAAGGTTTATTGGGCTGTTCGTGCCACTTGTAAAAAAAAGTCTGCTCGGTCCTGCAGTTCTGCTGCTGGTATCTGGTAGGTGTTGCTTTCAGCACTGAACTTCTGGTTCCAACACTGGGGTAGAGTTAACGACAGAAACATAGCTGACTATCGATCTACGCTTTCTCGGGGAAGTTGCCAGCAGCTGACAGGAGACATACTGTATACCAATTAAGATGACAACCGAAGAAAAATCTAATTAAATCTTGCCATAGTTTGGCTGACCATGCCAGCATGGCCGTCTGAGCCATCTGCCCCTCCCCATACCCCCAGCCAACTTGAACCATTTTCATCAGTTGGACAAGTGGTGCAGGTATGTAACATTGCACTTTAATTTCAGCCCACTCTATTAGGCGGCTGATTATCTACTTCGTATTGTATATGCTAATCTTATGGATATTCTCTCTTTTTTTAATTTTTTAAAATTTATCGTTGAGAGACCGAGTGCGAGCGGGGAAGGGGCAGAGAGAGAGAGGGAGATACAGAATCCGAAGCAGGCTCCAGGCCTGTCAGCACAGAGCCTGATGCAGGGCTCGAACTCCCCAACAGCGAGATCACGACCTGAGCTGAGGTGGATGCCCACCAACTGAGTCACCCAGGCGCCCCACAGATACTCTCTTCTTAATGCTTACTATTTAGACTTCTGCTAAGGCAGTTAAGATGAAGAAAGCCACATACTGAATGGCTAATGGTTTAATAGAAGTCTCAAGAAAACAATACAAGATAATGAAGGAGAGATGGAGAACCAGTTTATAAGAAAAAGTGCAAAATATTTAAAACGTTTGATAGGAGTGAGGATGGATGACATGATTGTTGCTTTCTTGATAGGTCAGTTTCCGCTTCTAGGAATAGAGCACTTGAAAGTTGGACATGTGAAGGGCTGTGGTAGGATGAAGTTAATGCTGTGGCCTTTTAGAGTGTGAAGGAGTGCCTTCTCTCACTTGGCTCTTTTTCTCTGCCCCCTTCACCACCGCTCTCCGGGGCCTCTGGCAACCACCAATCTGATCTCTGTATCTATGAGCTTGGTTTTTTGTTCTTGTTTTTTTTAACATTTCACACTTGAGAGACATCACTTGGTATTTTGTCTTTCTCAGTCTGACTGACTTCACTTCGCATAATGCCCCTGAGGTCCATTCGTGTTGGCGCAGATGACAAGGCTTCATTCTTTTTATGGCTGAATAATATTCTAGCGTGTGTGCACATGTGATGTGTGTGTGTACATGTGTCCATGCTACAGTTTCTTTATTCATCCATCCGTTGGTGGACACGGGTTGTTTACATAGCATGGCTATTGTAAGTAATGCTACAATGAATGGGGGGGTGCGTGACTTTTTTGAGTTAGTATTTTCATTCTCTTCAGATAAATACCCAAAAGAGGACTTGCTAGGTCATATGGTATTTCTATTTCTAATTTTTTGAAGAGCCTCCATACTGTCTTCCAGTATGCATCTGCACTAATTTACATTCTCACCAACAGCACGTGAAGGTTCGCTTTTCTCCATATCCTCACCAACACTTGTTACTTCTTGTCTGTTTGATTCTGGCCATTCTGGCAGGTGTAAGGTGATAGCTCGTTATACTTTTGATATGTATTTCCCTGATGGTTAATGATGCTGGGCATCATTTCATATGCCTGTTGGCCATCTGTCTTTGGGAAAAGGTCTGTTCAGGTCGTGTGCCCATTTTTAACTGAATTATTTGCGGGGTGCTTTTTGCTATGGAGTTGTAGGAGTTCTGTAGAGATCTCGGGTACTAGCCACTTATATATGACTTGCAAATATTTTTTCCCATTCAGTAAAGTTTGCCTTTTTGTTTTGTTAGTGGTTTCCTTTGGTGTGAGGAACCTTTTTAATATTATGTAGTCGCACTTATTTTTGCTTTTGGTGTCAGGTTAAAAACAAACAAACAAGACAAAACATTGCCAGGACTTATGTCAAGGAGCTTACCAACTATATTTTCTTCTAGGAGTTTTATGGTTTCAGGTGTTAATTCTTTAATCCACTTTGAGTTCATTTTTGTGTATGGTGAAAGATGGTGGTCAAGTCCCATTCTTTTGCATGTGGCTCGCCAGTTTTCCCATCACCATTTATTGAACAGACTGTCCTTTCCCTGTTGTATATTCTAAGCTCCTTTGTCATAAATTAATTGGCCATACATATATGGGTTTATTTCTGGGCTGTCTATTCTGTTTCATTGATCTACATGTCTGTTTTTATGCCAATACCATCTTGTTTTAATTATCATAGCTTTGTAATATAGTTTGAAACCAGGGAGGGGGATGCATCCAGTGTTGTTCTTTCTTGAGATTGCTGTGGCCATTCAAGGGTTTCTCACTTCCCTCATCTACTAATAGAGTACACGGATGATCTCTAAATGGAAAGATAACAAAACAGTACATGACTTATAAGGTCTTTTGCCTACCAAATCTGGTCTACTCTCCCTGCCCCGCTGACACTCTTCTTTCCAGCAGATGGAAGGTTCTAGAGCTGTGTGTCCAAATACACTAGCCTCTAACCATATGCAGCTATTTAAGATTAAATTAAAGTAGGGGCATCTGGATGGCTCAGTCGATTAAGCGTCGGACTTCAGCTCAGGTCATGATCTCGCAGTTCGTGGGTTCAAGCCCTCCATCGGGCTCTGTGCTGACAACTCAGAGCCTAGAGCCTATTTCAGATTCTGTGCCTCCCTCTCTCTCTGCCTCTTTCCGACTCACACTTTCTCAAAATAAATAGACATTTTAAAAAAATTGAAATAAATTAAAAATTAAATTCCACGTTTCAAGTGTTCATTAGCCACATATGGCTAGTGGCTGCTGTATTGGGCAGCACAGGTGTCTACATCATATTCCATCATTGAAAGTTCTGCTGGACCCCCTGTTCTACATGGAGTATGTGCAAGTGCATTTTTTATTTAAGGTAGCAAATAGTTACATAATATGTTCTTCTTTACCAACCTCTTGTAACATTGCTACTCATCTAAGAACATTGTATCACCAACCCCTATCCACTTTAAATTTTATTTCTGTTTACGAATGTGATACATACTCGTTTTCTAAAATTTGAAGAAAAAAAAAGAAGAATGAGCACTGGGTGTTATATGGAAACCAATTTGATACTAAATTATATTTTAAAAAGAAAAAGAAGGGGCGCCTGGGTGGCTCAGTCGGTTAAGCGGCCGACTTTGGCTCAGGTCATGATCTCGCAGTCTGTGAGTTCGAGCCCCGCGTCGGGCTCTGTGCTGACAGCTCAGAGCCTGGAGCCTGTTTCGGATTCTGTCTCTCCCTCTCTCTGACCCTCCCCAGTTCATGCTCTGTCTCTCTTCTGTCTCAAAAATAAATAAACGTTAAAAAAAAAAATTAAAAAGAAAAAAAAGTGACCATCTCTTCTTAAAAACCTGCCTCCCAGAGACCGTCATGATTACAGATGCGTTTGGGAGGTCTTCTTCCAGCTATGTTTTTACACTCTAGTGTATGCATTTTTTTTTATGTTTATTTATTTATTGTTGGGAGAGAGAGGACATGAGTCGGAGAAGGGAGAGGATCCCAAGCAGGCTCAGCACTGTCAGCACAGAGCTTGCCACGGGGCTCAAACCCGCGAACCGCGAGACTGTGACCTGAGCTGAAATCCAGAGTCGGACGCTTAGCCGACTGAGCCACCCAGGCGTCCCCCTACCGTATACATTTAATTATTTTTAGTAACAAAGACAGGCCATGCCCCTTTTGTTGTCCCCCTTTGTAACCCGTGCCCAGCTTTTTTCGTCTTTGCCTTAGGGAAGCTAAGTGTGCTCGGCTCAGACCTGTGACCCCTGATGTCATGCTCTAAGTCATGAGGCTAATCACTAGAAGTCACTTGAGCACAAATTAACGGTTGGCAAGTGCATACCTTGAGCAGCATTTCTTCCTTGTTTAGATTCACTGGCTCAGGAGTGTCTTCCAGCCTGACTGCCTGATGTTAAATGCCAGTTTTGTAGAGTGCACACATTTGAAGAATGTGGCTTTAAGCTCCTGGCTCGATTAGTTTAAGTGGTTCGTGTAATGAATTCACTCGGTGTTCTTTCCTCACTGGAGATGTGAACTGGCACTATATTTGGAACTAACATTTGCAACCCTATGCACTGCTGCCTGGGTGTTTAGTGACAGATTTTGGTTGTTACCACTCTTAGGTGGATTTAGGAAGTTATATGGTGACGGATTTCACTTTGATGGGGAGAGATATAGCTGGCTTAGGGTGAGAAAAGAAGAAAAGAAATGCCCTTCTCCTAGACTGCAACCTGCAGGGACTTCAGCTTGCGGCAGTTGTTGAAATGAGGCCGTAAGTGCCTCCCCCTGGGCCCTGCTTACCTGTCCAGTGCCTGCCGCGTGAGCCCGCACAGCGCTGTTAACCTCCTACTCTTCCACTCTCACCATTAATTTGACCATACCTCACTGCTTCCAGTAAATAAACGTGCCGTCCATCTGCAGACGACCCGAGTGTGCGCCAAACGAAGGGGAGACCTGAGACAGGAAGAGTCTGGGCGCTTTTGAATATCCATATTATCTTCTGTGATCCCCGCTCGACCACCCCACCCAGGGTGGTGGACACAGGTTCTCGTTGGTGTTTGAGCATCATAGAAACAACACGACAGGTGACAAGAGCACCAGCCTTTCCCGGTAACCATCAAATAATACAGTGACACTGTGTGCTAACCTCACGACCTGCCATGTGATGCGGGACATGTGTGTTTTGATCACGAATCAAAGGGTCAATGAAATGCCCTGAAGTATTAGTGAAATTGTTTTTGGAAATATCAGAAGCTTATCAGGAAAGCCTGACAGAACTGAACTTAAGGGCAGAATTCAAGGCAAGATTCTTTGTTTTTTATTTACAGAATGAGAGAGAGGGGGTGGGGGAGGGGCAGAAAGAGAGACTCCCAAGCTGCACTGATAGCACAGACCCTGACTCGAGTCTTGAACTCAGGAACCGTGAGATCACGACCTGAGCCCAAGTCGGCCGCTTAACCGAATGAGCCACCCAGGTGCCCCTCAAGGAAAGATTCTGATGCATTATTTCCTATGGAGTCCAGATATCGGGCAATGGTTACAGAAGTTTTCAGTATAAAAGGATATTGTACTGGGCACTAAGGCTACGGAATTAAATAAGGCAGATTTGGTCTCTGCCTCATAGAGCTTACAATCTAGCAAGAACAAGAAATAGTGAACGAGTTACTCCTAAGTGTCACGGATCTTTGGAATGGGAAGTGCAGGGCGGTAGAAGAGGACATTACTAGGGAATCCAATGGCTTTAAGCTCGAAAATTCAGGAAAGGCTCCCATGAAGAAATGATGTTAAACAGGCCTGGAAGATGAGTAGTTGGTAGCCAGGCAAAGAGGAGAGGGAGAAGTGTTCTAAGCAGAAGGAATAGCATGTGCAATGGGCCTGTGGCTGAAAAGAACCTGACCTATCTAAGGAACCAAAGGTAATCCAGAAGAGCTGGAACAAAGAGGACTCTGGGGAAAGTATGAAAGAGGAAACTGGAGAGGCTGGCGAGGGCCAGACTAGAGAGAGACTTAGGCCATATTAAAGATACTATACGGGGGCAGCTGGGTGGTTTAGTCAGTTAAACGTCCGACTTCAGCTCAGGTCATGATCTCACGGCTCATGAGTTAGAGCCCCGCGTCGGGCTCTGTGCTGACAGCTCAGAGCCTGGAGCCTGCTTCAGATTCTGTGTCTCCCTCTCTCTGCCCCTCCCCCGCTCACGCTCTCTCAAATATAAATAAACATTTAAAAAAAAATTTTTTTTTAAATATCCTATACTGGGGCACCTGGCCAGCTCAGTCAGTGGAGTGTGGGACTCTTCATCTTGGGGTCATGAGTTCGAGCCCCACGCTGGGTGTAGAGAGTATTTAAAGGAAGAAAAAATATTTAGGTAAATACTTCAGGTAAAATACAATGGGAGACCATCCCTTTCCTCCTCTGTAAAATGAGAAAAATAATACCCCCTCATAGAGTCACCAGGGAACAAAATGAACAATGCATGAGAAAGGTCTCTGTCAGTTACAAAACATTCCAAGAATACTACTGATAGAATATTAGCAGTGGCACTAATGACCTGTGCTGCCTTCTTAAGTAAAATAACTAATAGTTCAGCCCTCCTTCTGAGTGGGAATATGAAATAATCCATAAAACCCTGACTTACTCAAGGGAACTGATGGAAAGGTCAGAAGTTTATTTCGGTTGAAATTTCCAGCATGAGGTTCAGGAAGCCTAGGGATGAGCTCAGATGTTTGGAGCAGGATCACACCATTTATGGCCATGTGTATTTCCCCACTCCATACCAACTCCCCAACACCACTTCCAGAAAAGATCAGTATTCTGCCTCCTCAAACCCACCAGAGCAGCACCACTAAGACATCCTTTCTTCTTGATTTCTTCCAGTCAGCGCTGGGGCCCAGCATCTCCCAGGGTAGCTTTTGTAGAAACTGCCATCATTCCAAAACACTAAACTCCTCTGAGCTGTTCGTGGCAAACTAATTACCCCACTTAGCACCTGCATTACGGTGTAGGAAAATCTCAACACCTTTCCAAATCTGTGAGGTCTCATTCTTCTGGAGGGTCTGTGAAGGAGGTACAGTGAAACCTCAGAACGGATGCAAAACCTGGGGTTCACCTCTCCGGTGTGACCGGCATTGATATACTGCCATGGAGGACTCAATGGTTGATTTATGGGGGGCCACTTCCTATCTGTCTGCGACACATTATTACCCAAGTACAGAAGGGAAGAACTTCTGCAGGTGTAGGCCTTTGATTTAGGCCCCATTCCTACAACCCTCTTCCCAGGTCTGCTGGAACAAATCAGACACAATTCTTCTCCAGAGGCAAATGACTACCATAAGCGCTCCACAGTATTACACACTAGGGGTTGCAAACTTGTATTTTCTCTTTGGCCTATAAAATGCTTTTTCAATCTTTCTGAAAATTGATGGGGTGCCTGGGTGGCTCAGTTAGGCGTCCAACTTCAGATCTCACAGTTCGTGAGTTCAAGCCCCACATCGGACTGGACTCTGTGCTGACAGCTCCGAGCCTGGAGCCTGCTTCCGATTCTGTGTCTCCCGTCTCTCTCTGCCCCTCCCCCACTCCCTCAAAAATAAATACACATTAAATCTTTTTGGAAATGTAAACGCCAGTTTTTAAAAAAATCAGAGCATTTTACATAAAAATCCAGATTTCCAGTTTATCTCAATAATCAGAAGATCTGTCTGCAAACTGTCGGGAGCTGAGTACTGACTTATATGACCAGCATTTAAAAAAAATTTTTTTTTAAGTTTTTTTTAATGTTTATTTTTGAGAGCGTGCACACATACAAGTTGGGGAGGGGGCAGAGAGAGAGGGAACGAGAGAGGATCCCAAGCAGGCTCCGCACTGTCAGCTCAGAGCCTGACGTGATCTCACAAACGAGGAGATCATGATCTGGGCAGAAATCAAGAGTCTGACACTCAACTGGCTGAGCCACACAGATGCCCCAAGACGATAATTTTTTAAACCATAATTAAATTTTTTTTAAATGCATCACTGGGAGGATGGGCAAAACGGATGAAGGAGAGTGGGAGATACAGGCTTCCAGTTACGGAATAAGTCACGGGGATCAAAGGCACAGCACAGGGAATACAGTCAATGGTACTGTCATAGTGTTGTGGGGGGACAGGTGGTAGCTACCCTTGTGAGCGCAACCTAATGTATATAGACTTTTGAATCACGATGCTTTACACCTGAAACTAAAACGACATTGTATGTCAGCCAGCTACACTTCAACTTTTAAAAATTTACACGTAAAATAATACACAAAAATCCATCGATTTTAATTAATTAATTAGCATTTAAAGTGCATCACGAGGTGTCAGGAGACCCAGGTTCTCCTAGAGGCGTCAACACTGACTTAGAAGACCTCGGGGCAAGACACTCTCTGGAACTCACGTCCTGTTTTGCGAAATGGGACGGTGGAAGAGATAATGATAAGAACACCAATCTCGGTGCCGGGTGGACAGAGGGGACAGTGCTGTGTGAGTAATTGGACACTCTGGATACAAATGGTCACCATCTCAAACTTAGGTTAGGTTATGGTAGGTAAATCTTAGGTTAAAAAAAAAAGCCAAGGTCTGTGTTAGGTGCCAGAACCTTATGGAGGAAAGAACAAGAGCCTGCCTTCAAATTGCTCACAGTCTACGGACTTCAAGCTGTATTACAAAGCTGTAATCATCAAGACAGTATGGTACTGGCACAAGAACAGACACTCAGATCAATGGAACAGAATAGAGAACCCAGAAATGGACCCACAAACGTATGGCCAACTAATCTTTGACAAAGCAGGAAAGAATATCCGATGGAATAAGGACAGTCTCTTCAACAAATGGTGCTGGGAAAACTGGACAGCGACATGCAGAAGAATGAACCTGGACCACTTTCTTACACCATACACAAAAATAAACTCAAAATGGATGAAAGACCTCCATGTAAGACAGGAAGCCATCAGAATCCTTGAGGAGAAAGCAGGCAAAAACCTCTTTGGCCTTGGCCGCAGCAACTTCTTACTCAACACGTCTCCAGAGGCAAGGGAAACAAAAGCAAAAATGAACTATTGGGACCTCATCAAGATAAAAATCTTCTGCACAGCGAAGGAAACAATCAGCAAAACTAAAAGGCAACCGACAGAATGGGAGAAGATATTTGCAAACGACATATCAGATAAAGGGTTAGTATCCAAAATCTACAAAGAACTTATCAAGCTCAAGACCCAAAAAACAAATAATCCAATGAAGAAATGGGCAAAAGACATGAATAGACACTTCTCCAAAGAAGACATCCAGATGGCCAACCGACACATGAAAAAATGCTCAACATCACTCATCATCAGGGAAACACAAATCAAAACCTCAATGAGATACCACCTCACACCTGTCAGAATGGCAATGGCTCACATTAACAACTCAGGCAACAACAGATGTTGGCGAGGATGTGGAGAAAGAGGATCTCTTTTGCATTGTTGGTGGGAATGCAAGCTGGTGCAGCCACTCTGGAAAACAGTATGGAGGTTCCTCAAAAAATTAAAAATAGAACTACCCTATGACCCAGCAATTGCACTACTAGGTATTTATCCAAGGCATACAGGTGTGCTGTTTCGAAGGGACACATGCACCCCAATGTTTACAGCAGCACTATCAACGATAGCCAAAGTATGGGAAGAGCCCAAATGTCCATCGGTAGATGAATGGATAAAGAAAACGTGGTATAAATATATACAATGGAGTATTACTCGGCAATCAAAAAGATGAAATCTTTTCATTCGCAACTACGTGGATGAAACTAGAGGGTATATTATTAAGCTAAGCAAAATTAGTCACAGAAAGACAAATATCATATGACTTCACTCATATGAGGACTTTTAGACACAAAACAGATGAACATAAGGGAAGGGAAGCAAAAATAATATAAAAACAGGGAGGGGGACAAAAACATAAGAGACTCTTAAATATGGAAAACAGAGGGTTCCTGGAGGGGTTGTGGGAGGGGGCACGGGCTAAATGGGTAAGGGGCACTAAGGAATCTACTCCTGAAATCATTGTTGCACTATATGCTAACTTAGATGTAAATTTAAAAAAATAAATTAAACAAATAGAGAACAGCCAAAAAAAATTGCTCACAGTCTAGTGGAAAAATAAAAATGGAACTAGAAAAACATTTGCAATGTAACGTGTTAAGGGTCAGTCTAACATATGTGGAATTCAAATAAATATGACTTATCTTCCCTATAATGGGATGAAGGTTGGTTATACACAGTGATATGTTGTTTGGGTAAATCAAAAGGTCTCAAATTAGGGGTGCCTGGCTGGCTCAGTAGTAGAGCATGAGACACTTGATCTCAGAGTGGTGAGTTCAAGCCCCAGTTTGGGCAGAGCTTACTTTAAAAAAAAAAAAAGTTCTTGGGGTGCTGAGCCTAGGTGGCTCAGTCAGTTGAGCTTCCGACTTCGGCTCAGGTCATGATCTCACAGTGTGAGTTCGAGGGCGGCATCGGGCTCTGTGCTGACAGCTCAGAGCCTGGAGCCTGCTTCGGATTCTGTGTCTCCCTCCCTCTCTCTCTCTGTCCCTCCCCAACTCGCATTCTGTCTCTCTCTCTCTCTCAAAAATAAATAAACGTTAAAAAAAAATTTAAAAAGGGGCTCCTGTGTGGCTCAGTCCATTAAACATCTGACTTCGGCTCAGGTCATGATCTCCGGTTTGTGGGTTTGAGCCCCGCGTCTGGCTCTGTGCTGATAGTTCAGAGCCTGGAGCCTGCTTTGGATTCTGTGTCTCCCTCTCTCTCTCTGCCCCTCCCCCACTCATGCTCTGTCTGTCTCTGTCAATAAATAAATAAATAAATAAATAAACAAACATTTAAAAAAAGTTCTCAAATGAGTTAGCAGAATATAAATTTAAAGCTTCAGACGATCTCTTCCAAGTGTTTAGCTTAAAAAAGAAAAAAAAATGTGTGTGTGTGTGTATACTTTCGTCCACAGCCTTTTGCTTAGACCCAATTTTCTTACAGCCATTTTAATTCAACAATTTAATTTGTGAATGTATTAATTTACTAACTGAATTTAACGAACTCATTTCCTGTTTAACCAAAAGAAACCCCGGGATACCTGGAGCAAAGAGACTTCCTGCTGGCTGGAATGCAGTCTGCAAGGAAGAAAGGCCATGCATGCTGGGGTTGGTGGAGATCGATACTCTCTGTTTACACAATCATGCCTCCATAAATATTATTCACAGCCAAGCTATTTAGTCGACTATGATTAAGCTTTGTTTCTTTTTCAGGGCTTTTTTTTTTTCTTTTAACTTTCCTGGAGTTAATTATTAATGAAAACAAATACATTTCTATTTGTTTCATTTTCCATGTCCCTCTAATAAATTCATTCTTCACCATCACTAAAAGTGTAAATTTTCCTTCTATTCTTTTCATCTTATTTCTTGGAGGTATCCTTTCTGGGGCCTTCTGTCTTCCTGCCCCAATCTTTGATTACTCTCTGCGCCTGTTGCCAAGCCACCTGTCACCCTGGGATTTCCCTTCATCATCATCATCTTGGGGATTCTCTTCACTTCTCACCTGTGTCGAATATTCTGTTTCCAGGATCACGTGTTTCTTGGTTGATTCTCTCATATTGATGTACCACATCCTCCAAGAGGTTTCCTGAGAAAGCATCCACGGGTAGGAAGTAAGGGTTGTAAGTTTTCACATGTCTGAAAAGGTGCTTACTTTACTGAATTTGGAATTTGGCTAATATGTAAAACCACAGGTCATAAATAACTGGAAAGTGTTCCTCCACTGCCTTCCAGCATAGCTGATGAACAGCGCCTGCCATTTTGATGATTGTTCCTTCGAATGTGACCTGTTGTTGTTGTTGTTTTAAATCTCTGGGAGGTTCTCGTAACCTTCCTCTATTTACTCAATGATCTGAAATGTCATAACTTCTTTCTCATCCATTATGTTGGGCTCTCAACGGGCCTCTTATTCTGGAGATCTAGGCCATTCAGTTCTGAGATAGATGATTTCTTAAATTATTCCTTCAATGATTGCTTTCTCTCCATCGTTCTCTATAACTCTTCTGAGCTGCATATTAGTTAGTCCTCCTGGGCTAATTTTAAAAATCATTTCATGTTGGGGCGCCTGGGTGGCTCAGTCGGTTAAGTGTCTGACTTCGACTCAGGTCATGATCTCACAGGTTTGTGAGTCTGACCCCACATCTGGCTCTCTGCAGTCAGCACAGAGCCTGCTTTGGATCCTCTGTCTGCCTCTCTCTCTGCCCCTCCCCCGTGCATGCGCACTCTCGCTCTCAAAAATAAACAAACATTTGAAAAAATAAAAATCGTTTCATGCCTCTATTTTCTGGCTTTTTTTAAAAAAGGATATTTCCTCAATATTTCCCCAACACTTTGATTGAAGTTCTTGGTTTCATATTTTGAAGATTCTTTTTAAGCTTATTTATTTTGAGAGAGAAAGCTTGAGTCAGGGAGGGGCAGAGAGAGAGAATCCCAAGCAGACTCTGTGCTTTCAGTGCAGAGTCCAATGCGGGGCTTGAACTCAGGAGCCATGAGGTCGTGACCTGAGCCAAAGTCGGACACCTATCCGCCTGAGCCACCTGGGCACCCCCCCGCCCCCCCCCCGGCATCTTTTTTTTTACGTTAAGATTTTGTTTTGTTCTGTTCTCTGTGCCATTTCTGTATACTCTGATTTCCCTTTATCTTGTTTATTTGTTTGGTTTTTATCTTTCACATTAGAGTTTCTTCAATTACCTAGTGATCCTTGACAGTGCATTCATGATTAAGACAGAGGCACTAGGGGCACCTGGGGTGGCTCAGTCCATTAAGCGTCTGACTCTTGACTTTGGCTCACGTCACGATCCCAGGGTTGTGGGATTGAGCCCCGCATCAGGCTCTGTGCTCAGCGTGCTCAGCATAGAGCCTCCTTAAGATTCTCTCTCCCTCTCCCCCACTTCTGTGAGCTCTCTTTCTCAAAAAAAAAAAAGACTGAGGCACTAAAATTGTCTGAAAGTCCCGTGTTCATGAAACAGTTCACGAAACAGGCTTCTCAGTTGGTGAGCATTACCATAGAGGGCTAATTTTCACTGGGGACTCTCAGCTCTTAGTACCTGTCACGTGTTGAATGGTGGGCCCCCAAAAAGATATGTCTACATCCTCATCCCCACAACCTGTGAATATGACCTTATTTGGAAAAACAATCTTGGCCGCTGTCAGTTATAGACTTTGAGATAAAACCATCCTGGATTATCTGGGTGGGCTCTAAATACAATAGCAAGTGTCTGCAAGAGACCCAGAGAGGAGAGGAGAAAGTTCTGTGAAGACAGTTGCATCCACAAGCCAGGGAACGCCTGGAACCCCGGAAGCCTGAAGACACAAGGGAAGAAATGCTCCCTCGAGCCTCCAGAGGGAACATGGCTCTGCTGATCCCTCGCTTTCAACCTTCTGACCTCCCAAACTGTGGAAGTATACATTTCTTTTGTTTGAAGCCACAACGTTTTTGGTAATTTGCTCACAGTAGCCCTAGGAAACGAATATAGTGTCCACAGGAATGTCCTCCTGGGC
Source organism: Acinonyx jubatus (assembly GCF_027475565.1). Taxonomy (NCBI): domain Eukaryota; kingdom Metazoa; phylum Chordata; class Mammalia; order Carnivora; family Felidae; genus Acinonyx; species Acinonyx jubatus. Next base: position 36,767,350 of record NC_069397.1, on the reverse strand, counting down.
TGGTCAGTCTTCCCAAAGAAAGATCCTCCAACCTACTGGTGGTAGGGTATTAGCTTGGCTGGGAGGATGTTAGCACTGAGGTGACAAGGGGGGCAGGTCTCACCATCCCCTATGTCGTCTTTACCTAATTCCCTGTTTTTCAGCACAGTACTTTGTCTAAGCTATGCTTAGCATCCCAGAGTTCAGAGTTTTTCTAGATTAACCCTTTAAGATGGTGTATTCATCATGTTTTGTTTTGTTTAAAGCATTTCCTGATGCTTTGACATCTCGGGGCCTTGCTGATTCTGGACAGACTGCCCCTCCCAGGCTAGCCAATTCTTAGACATAGTAAACTATTCTGCTGCCAGTGCACCTTTGATCTACAAGCCAACCAATTCAAAACCTTTACCTCAACTACCTACTTTACCTTGCTCCCACAGGGGCCACTATTCCTCTGCCCTAATCATCTGAGGCCATATAGCAGACAATTAGAGACAGTCCCTATGACCCAGGGCCCACTGAAATTGTTAAACTAACCAATCCTAAACCCGTTTGACCGATCTCCTCTGTTCCTTCCTGTGTCAGCCACAACAGAGGCTCTGGCCGTGCTGTATATCCATACAATGTAATACAATGACAAGGAATGAACTTTTGGGGCGCCTGGGTGGCTCAGTCGGTTGAGCATCAGACTCTTGATTTCGGCTCAGGTCATGATCTCACGGTTCGTGAGTTCAAGCCCTGCACTGGGCTCTCTGCTGTCAGCACAGAGCCTGCTTCAGACCCTCTGTCCCCTGTCTCTGCCCCTCTGCCGCTCACACACTCTCTCAAAAATAAACAAGAAGTTCTGTATTGTGACTGTATTGGTGGGAGCATAGGTTTATACACTTATCAGAACAGTTTGATAACTGTGCCCTTAGAATGGGTGCACTTTATTACATGTAAATTATACTGTAAAAAATTAATTATGTCTCAAATAAAATATAAACAACAACCAAAGTGCCCAATAAGAAGGGACTGGTTATGATGCAGCCAAACAACTTAGATTTTAGCAACATGGCAAAATGCTTTGCTGTATCATGTTTTGTGAAAAAGGCATAACAGAAAATTTTATTTTTATCATGTGTTTGCCTATGCAAATTCTGTAGGCAGATGGATAATGTCCAGCTTTTTTTTTTTTTAAGTGGGTTGATTTTTTTGTGTGTATATTTAAAAGCAGTAGATAGAGGGGCGCGTGGGTGGCTCAGTCGGTTAAGCGTCTGACTTCAGCTCAGGTCATGATCTCATGGTTCCTGAGTTCAAGCCCAGAATTGGCTCTCTGCTGTCAGCACAGAGCCTGCTTCAGATCTTCGGTCTCCCTTTCTCTCTGCCCCTCCCCCTCTTGTGTTCTCTCTCTCTCAAAAACACACATTAAAAAAAAAATTTTTTTTAAAGCAGTGGAAAAATGGTTTAGAACCCAGAATCTCCACTGGATTGCCTGGTTGCCTGAGTTAGGGTTCAAATTTGAGGTGTCACTTCCCTAGGTGACCTTGAGCTCTAACCTCTTGGAGCCTTAGTTTCTTGACTATAGAAAGGGCATAATAATAGTACTCATCTCCTAAGATTGTCATGAGGATTAAGTGAATACAGGTGAAGAGCTTAGAACAATAAAAATAGTAAGGACTTTATAAATGTTAGCTATTATTTTCATGAGACAATGATACTGTCTGGACAATAAAAATGTGCACTGGGACACCTGGGTGACTCAGTCGGTTGAGTGTCCAATTCTTTTTTTTCTTTTTAATGCTTCTTTATTTTTGAGAGAGCTAGAGACAGCGCGTGAGCTAGGGGAGGGGCAGAGAGAGGGAGATACAGCATCCGAAGCAGGCTCCAGGCTCCAAGCTGTCAGCACAGAACCTGATGTGGGGCTTGAACTCATGAACCGTGAGATCATGACCTGAGCTGAAGTCGGACGCTTAACCGACTGAGCCACCCAGGTGACCAGGAATACAGGAATTTATAAGACATACACTCTGACCTCAGGAAGCTATAGCACTGTTTCTCAGTTGCCAGGGCGGGGGGGGGGGGGGGCGCAGGTGCGGACGGAATAGGGCAGTGGAACAAGAAGCAATTTTTGCCACCAGGGGCCATCAAGCAAAATATCTGGAGATATTTTTGATTGTCGTGACTCAAGAAGGGTGTGCTACTGGCATCTAGTGGGTAAAAGCCAGGGATGTTGCTAAAAAATCCTGCGGTGCATAGGACGGTTCCCCCCCACCCAACAAATAATTATTAGGCTCAAAATATCAGTAGTAACTGAGCAACTCTGAGTTAGGGTCCAACAGGGGAAAAAGATAGATATGTGCATACAAAATGTGCAAATGTGAGACAATAGAGAAAAACATGTTGTTGGTATCTGCCCCTGGTTCCCCACACAGAGCCCCCAAAACCCTCGTAAATGCCTAAGTGATGGGAGCACTAGTACCTGTGGATGAGCTCACGGATGGAAGCTGGTGACCAGAAACAGAAAGCCTTACATAAGAAGCAGCTTGGAATTTCCAGCCTTGGCCCCCTCCCCCTTCTCTAGCGGGAAGAGGGGCTGGAAATGGAGCTAATAATTGATCATGCCTACATGAGGAAACCTCTCTAGAAATCCCAATAGCAGGGGCTTTAGGGAGCTTCCACGTGGGTGAACACATCCATGACGCCCAGGGACAGAAGCTCCTGCATTCAGGACCCTCCCAGACCTTGCCCTATGCATTTCTTCATCTGGCTGTTCATCTGTATCCTTTGTCATAGCCTTTGATGATGTGGCTAATGTATGCAATTCCCTGAGCTGTAATTGCAAAGTAATTGAACTGGAGGAGGGGACTGTGGGAACGAACCTTTGATTTGTAGCCAAACAGAAGTTGAGGGTAACCTGGGGACCTATCCTTACAATTGGCATCTAAGTAGGGTGGGGGCAGGCTCTTGGGACTGAGCCCTTAATCTGTGGGGTCTGACAGCGTCTCCAATTAGCTAGTGTCAGAATGGAGTTCAACTGTAGGACACCCAGCTGGTGTCAGAGAATTGCTTGGCCGGGGGGGGGGGGGGGGGGGAAGCCCACATCTGCTGTCAGAAGTTTGTGAGCGTGGCAGTCATGTGAGAATAAAGGACACACGCAGGCAGAAAAGAGCTGGGTTTTCCCCCCAAACAACAAAGCAGATAATCAAAATTGAAGTACATACTCAAATAAAGACAAGAACAGGAAGATTACAAGAGTCTGGGCCCAGAATGCAGGATTCCCCGGAACACCTGGCCAGGAAGAGAAGCCTCAGTGAGCTTCCGGATTTGTGACCCAGTGGGCATACTTCAATGATCTTCAATTTTTAGCTTATTCTATTGGTATTTCAAAAGCTGAAGTCAAAAGCTTTTAAAAGTTGAAAGGCTTCATTAACTTCTGCATTACATGATCAGTGTGAAAACCCATTCAGAGCCAGTCCAAATACATGCAGTTGATACTATTTTAAGTTTATTTATTTTCGAGAGAGAGAAAGCACAAGTTGGGGAGGGGCAGAGAGAGAGAGAGGGAAAGAGAGAGAGAGGGAAAGAGAGAGAATCCCAAGCAGGCTCTGCATTGTCAGCGCGGAGCCCGATGTGGAGCCCAGGAACTGTGAGATCGTGACCTGAGCTGAAGCAGGATGCTTAACGGACTGAGCCACCCAGGTGTCCCCTAGTACTATTTTTTAATGCAACCTGATAAAGAGTTGAGCCAATTTAGAAATCTTGAAAGTACATTTTTAGGTGGTGACAAAAAAAAAAAAAAAAGTTACATGGTAATATTTTGGTTCTAGATTAAAACTGAACTACGTTGGGGAAAATATGCCAATGTTTTAGCAGTGGGTAGAATGTGAGATTACAGGTGGTTTTTGCTTATCTTTTGATGCTTTTCAAAATTTCCCTAGTGAGGAGCATGTATTACTCTGGTAATCAGAAAAAGAACAAAGGGAAGGAACAAAGGAGGACTGACTAAATGAAAGGGGAAAGCGGCGGAGGCTGTCTGGTGCGGGTGTCCAGCGTGCCCACAGACACAGTAGGGGGCAGGGGTAAAACTGATTAAATAATTTACTCCCCCTCCACCCTTCTCTGAGGCCCTTCCGACTCAGGGTTCACAAAGCTTCTACCTCTACATTCATGCTTTTCTCCTTCTTCCTTCCGTGTCTCCTGTACTGAGTCCCTTTCTGCTTTGGTGGATGCGGGGGGCGGGGGGCAGCGCAAAAAACCATCACCTATTTTCAGAAACTGTTTATAGAGGCTTGGTTATGCCAGGTGCCGCAGGGGCCGTGCCCATGGGCTTACACCTACTCCTTCAAACTTTCTCCCTACCCCTTATCCTCGATTTAAAAAAAAAAAAAAAAAAAAAAAAACTAATTTGAAAGATTTTTTTTCTTTCTGATCAAAAAAAAGTAACATCTGTTCACTGACGAAAAACTGGAACACACAGAAGACTCAAAAAAGAACATAAAAATCATCTCTGGTACTACCATCCAGAGACATCCATTATTAACATCTGGTTTATACGTTCCCAGTCTTTTTCCTATTCATGGATACACAGATAGAACATGTGCTTCTCTTCTTTGAACAAAACCGGACATCTATATTCAATGTGCAAAAAAATATTCAATGTGTTTATTGACATATATCATGCCTGTAGTCAAGTGCATAAAATGCACGAGTCTTAAAAGTGTACAGCTTGATGAATTTTTAATACAAATACCTATAATATAACTTATTTTCTGTACGTGGCAATCTATTGTGAACATTTTCTACACGATTAGATGGTCTTCTACGGCATAATTAAATTTTTTTTAACATTTATTTATTTTTTAGAGACAGAGAGAGACAGAGCATGAGCAGGGGAGGGTCAGAGAGAGAGGGAGACACAGAATCTGAAACAGGCTCCAGGCTCTGAGCTGTCAGCACAGAGCCCGTGGCGGGCCTCAAACTCACAAACCGCGAGATCATGACCTGAGCCGGAGTTGGGCACTTAACCGACTGAGCCACCCAGGCGCCCCCTACAGCATAGTTTTTAATGGCTAACTACCAGTATAGCGGTCATCATACCAACATATAGCAGCTTGCTTAATCCATCTATCATTCTTAGAGATGTAGGTTGTCTCTATTTGTTATTCTTGTATCTGTTTCCTATTGCTGCCGTAACAAATTACTACAAGCAGTGGCTTAAAGCAACACAAAGTATCTTCTTACCATTCTGGAAATTAGAAGTCTCAAACCGGTCAGCAGGGCTGTTTTCTTCTAGAAGCTCTAGGAGAGAAGCTACTCCTTGCCTCCTGCAGCTTCTAGAAGCTGCCAACGTTCCTTGGCTCATGGCCCATCATGCCAGCTTCTACTTCTGTCATCATGTCACCTTGCCTGGCTCATCCTCCTGCCTCCCTCCTGTAAGGACCTTGGTGATTAAACTGGGTCCACCCAGATAATCCAGGAAAATCTCCCCATCTCAAAATCTTTCATTTAATCACATGGACGAGGTCCCTTTTGCCACATGAATTAACACATTCTCGGGTTCCAGGGATTAGCATGGGGACATCGTTGGGGGAACATTATTCAGACTCCTACAACTATCAACAGTCCACTCACCCATTTCTTTTCCTACCTCTGGTGTTCCTTTTCTTTTCCCTCTTACTTTAGTGACTACTAGTTTGCAACCCCATTTCCATTCCCCAAATGTTTTTTGTCTTTACGCAACGTCCTTCAAGACATAATTTACTCTTAGGACCTCAATGATTGTTTCCGATCTACTGACTTCTAACCCCAAGCACCAGCCCTTCCCCAAAGTCCCAATCAAGAATGTCTAGTTTCCCTTGGATATCTCCTCATGTTAAAAACTAAATGTTTTTAAAACTGGACTCGGGGTGCCTGGGTGGCTCAGTCGGTTGAGCATGCGACTTCGGCTCAGGTCATGATCTCGCGGTCTGTGAGTTCAAGCCCCGCATCAGGCTCTGTGCTGATGGCTCAGGGCCTGGAGCCTGCTTCGGATTCTGTGTCTCCCTCTCTCTCTCTGCCCCTCCCCCGCTCATGCTCTGTCTCTCTCTCTGTCAAAAATAAATAAACATTAAAAAAAAATTTTTAAAACGAATGGTGTTTAAAAAAAAAAAAAACTGGACTCACGACCCCTGCTCCAACCTCTACCCCACCTTGCTACACCAACTCAGCTTCTACACCTGACCTTGGTTTGAAAATGACCCACTCTCACTCAAGCTGGAGACATAGGACTCAACCTCCATCTTTCCTCTCCTCTGTATCTAATAAGCCACTAAATCCCATCAATTACTTAGGGATTTAGCATTCTTCTAATAGGGCCACCTAATATCTTGACTGTTCTTGACTGTTGCTGGAGTGTGTAATCAGAAACCCTGTTCCCATCCAAATACAATGCTTGCAGGGATGAACTATCTTCTTCAGCAACCCTTCTAAGACTGCCCCTTCCTAGGATACCATCTTTCCCCTCCCCCTCTCAAGGAAGTAACCCATAATTAAATATCCACTGTATATACACTCAGCTTTTTCAAGCATTTTAAAATTTAATCTTTAAAGTATGGTTTTAATGCTTACAGAGGAGGCAACTGAGAGGCTAAGGAACTTCTACAACGTGATAGAGCTAGTAGGTGGCAGGACTTGAACCCCTCCCCCGCCCCGGTCTGATAGATTCCATTGCCAGCCTTTCACTTCTGTTCCACAAGGCCTCCCTAGAGTTCATGCCAGTGGTTACAAAACTTGCCTGTTCATTAAAATCACCTAGGGAGGGGCGCCTGGGTGGCTCAGTCGGTTAAGCGACCGACTTCGGCTCAGGTCATGATCTCGCAGTTCGTGAGTTCGAGCCCCGCGTCAGGCTCTGTGAAGACAGCTCAGAGCCTGGGGCCTGAGCTGTTTCAGATTCTGTGCCTCCCTCTCTCTCTCTGACCCTCCCCCGTTCATGCTCTGTCTCTCTCTGTCTCAAAAATAAATAAACGTTAAAAAATAAAATAAAATAAAATCACCTGAGGAACAGAATCTAAGGCCCCACACCAGAGCTACCAATACTATCTGAAGGTAGGGCCCCCAAATTCGATTTTTAAAAATTCTTATAGTCTTCATTTGACACATATCATTTATTACTTATTCCTAATTAGTATATATATTTTTTTAAGTTTATTTATTTTTGAGAAAGAGAGAGAGAGACAGAGCATGAGCAGTGGAGGGGCAGAGAGAGAGGGAGACACAGAACTGGAGGCGGGCTCCAGGCTCTGAGCTGTCAGCACAGAGCCCGACACGGGGCTCGAACTCACGAACTGTGAGATCGTGACCTGAGCTGAAGTCAGAGGACCAACCAACTGAGCCACCCAGGTACCCCTATTTTTTTTTTTTAATATTTGTTTATTTAAGTAATCTCTACACCCAACATAAGGCTCAAACCCACGGCCCCGAGATCAAGAGTCACACGCTCTACTGGCTGAGCCAGCCAGGGACCCCACTAGTATGTTTAAAATACATGTTTTGTTCTTTGAACCAGGATAGGAAGTGCTGCACTATTTATCTTGGTGGCCCATGTGGTACCTTAATAGAGCAGGCACTCAAAGTATTTGTTGGTTGCTTAAATGCTAACCTGAGGTGCACGGTGAGCTATACTGTTATAAGAGTTCTGAGAATAAATATACCAATAACAATAATAACAGCTAGCACTCACTAAACCCTCTTTATATGCCAGGCCCTCACTGTTCTAAAAATGTACACGTATCCACTTCCTAGGACTTTTCAATAACTCTAGGAGGCAAGATCAGAACACAACCCGCAGGGCCCCTTGTTCAAAAATCATGAAGAATTTCACATGGTGACAACAGAGCATTAAACTAAGTGAGGGGCCAGACGTTCTAAGCGCCTGTGTGACTGTACAGGTCTCATGCCCACGGCTAAGACTCTTATGCCCATTTTACAGACGAGGAGACCGAGGCACAAAGGTCTCAAGTAAACATTCCCAAGATCACTGAGCAGAGAGAGCAACCTTAGCTAGGGAAGGCTTCCTTGCACCCTCTAATCCTCTCCAACCCTCCAAGGTTTGGCTCAAATCCTCCCTTGTCTACTAAGCGTTCTCATGACTAAGCCAGGAAACACATCTCTCTTCCTTCTCTGAGACTTTAGCTCCATACGGTTCTTATGGCCATTTTCATAGTCCCATGTTAAACTTGAAATGCCCAGGGGAGGGGAGCCCCAAAATTAATGTAGTCCAATGAACAAATTAACAAGAGTACTACCTTGAAGACAGAGAGGGACGAAGAGGGAATTCCAGGTGGGGGACAGGCCTGGGACAGTGATGAGCTACTTCTGCAGGATACAGTGACATGGTTGGCTTGATTGGACCAAAGGTAACGCATGCGGTCCAGTATGAGTAACACTGGAAAAGAGGGTGAGGTAAGTTATAAAGCACATTATAACACAACTAGACAGTCACTTCTCACAGGCCAGAAGAACATGTTGCATGCTTAGTTATGCTTCATCCATTTCATAAATATTTGAGCACCTACCACGGTATGAGACACAATTTTAAGCGACAAACAAGACAGACATGATCCCTGCTCTTGTGGAACACGCATTCTGGCGGGGGTGGGGTCAGATAGCAGCAACAGATCATTCCGGGTATCGAGAAGTTCTGAAGATAATCAAGTAGGGTCCTGTCACAACGAGTATCTTGGAAACTACCTGAGATGGGGTGATCAAGGAACGCCTCTCTGAAGAAGTGACATCTGAACTGAGAAGAACGGGAAGGAACGACCGGGGGAGAGTGACCCAGGCAGAAGGGACAGCAAATGCCAAGGTCCTGAGACTCACAGATCAAGGTGTGTCCAAAGAACCACAAGAAGGCTAGAGCCTAGTGAGCAAAGGGCCCGGCCACAGGAAACAAGAGAGGTGTTTTATGATAATAGCATTTCTGCCCTGCTTTTCCGTGCAAATGATCTCTTTTCTAAATTACTTGGACGAAGTGTGATGTGGCAAGTCAGGAAGATGGCAATAATATTTTGCCCCATTACTAAGCAGGGGGCACTCAGTTCTCCAGGGGTTGTATTCACCTCCGTTCTTTCTCAGTGCTGAGGAAGCCACGGTTTGACCCCTCTGAGGTCAGTTAGCTTTGCTCAGGAGGAAAGGGCATCAGGCCACAGCCTGACTGCTTCTCCCCCTGCAGCCAGTCTTCTCACCCACAGGCACCGTGGGCTGTGTGACTGGGTGGGGACACGCCAGCAGGTCTGTCCCCTCACGAACACACTTGCTTCAAAGATGCTGGTGAGCGTCTCCTGGCACAAGACACTTGCAACGAGCACTTTGAGGAGAGGTTCCCATTTATGTTCAAAATCGCACAGATTCCCCCCATTTCACGGATCCAAGAGGTTAAGTAACGTGTTCAAGAGCGCACGGCAGGAAGTGGCAGAGTAAGACGAAAACCCAGTTCTCTTTAATTTCAGAATTTGTCCATCGGACGTGAATATTCCTGACGTTCAAAAAGTTACACAGAATAACATATTAAAACCTGCGGACACCAAGTACAGCTCAAGAAATACAACTCGAATGGGGTGCTTGGGTGGCTCAGTCAGTTAAGCATCTGACTTTGGCTCAGGTCACGATCTTGCAATCTGTGAGTTCGAGCCCTGCGCCGGGCGCTGTGCTGACAGCTCAGAACACGGAGCCCGCTTCGGATTCTGTGTCTGAGTCTCCCTCTGCCCCTCCCCAACTCATGCTCTGTCTCTGTCTCTCTCAAAAATAAATAAACGTTAAAAAGGAAGGAAGAACGAAGGAAGGAAGGAAGGAAGGAAGGAAGGAAGGAAGGAAGGAAGGAAGGAAGGGAACTTGAAGCCCCTGTGTACCTCTCCATTCTACCAGACCACATGGCCTCCAATTTCTCCTACTTGGGAAACACTGCAGATGCCATCACATCATCATCCATTCCCTAGTGTAAGCCAGAAGTCAAGTAGGCACCAGTGCTCCCTCCCTCTTCTTCCAATCAATTACCAAGTTCAATTAATCTTGATATCTATTCCTATTTCCACTATAACCTCCCTTTCTCGCTTCTACATATATCATCTCTTATCTGGATTATGGCGATGGCCTCCTAACTGGTCTCCCTGCATCTCCTCTCCCCTCCTTCCAGTCTAATGTCCACATTATAACCACTGATTTTAAGACCTTAAAACAGCTGCTTTTGCTCTTAGACTACAGACAAAATCATACGCATGGCACACAATGTCTCATATGCTTTTTCCTTTACTCAACACTCCCAACTTTATCTCAATCCCTTGCTCTCTGTGCTCTGGGCGTATTGGCCTTCTTTCAGTTCCTTATAATGCCCGTGCTCCTTCCTTTCACAGGGCCTTTGCACATGCTGTTCCTCCCTTCTCCATCTGAATAACTCTTCCCTTTCTCAGGTAAGCTTTCCCTGAGCCTCTGACTGGATCACTCTTCCAACTTTACATTTGTTTATGAGATTCATTAATTAAAGTCTTTCTTTCCTAATAAGCCAAAGACCAAGAACTGCTTGCTTAATACAAAATAATGCTTAATAGGTAACAGCCAATGCATATATAACATATGTAACAGACCAAGCAGTGTTCCTAGCATTTCACATGTATTAACTCACTTAAGATCTCCCAAAAAACCTATATGAAGTAGGTACAATGATTAGCCCCATTTTACATACAAGCAAAGTAAGTCACATAGGCGAAAATGTGGCACTGCTGGGAATATGAACGCAGCAGGAAGTTTCTGGAGTCTGTGTGCTAAACTCTCATGTTATGGTGCCTCACTAGCATTTGCTGAATGCAGGACAGTGTGGAGTGCTTTCGATAGGGACTAGACAGCGCCATCAGTAACCTTAGTTCAATTTAAAAAATTATTTCACTTGGGTTTTGGTAAGGATCTTACCAAACGGCTGGAACTTTGCGGCAAAACGTTGAACTTCCCAGCATTTTATTCCAGCTACTTTAAAAATGTGTTTGCCCTCACTGGTATTATCATATTGAGCAAACTGCCGGAGGGCAGGAGAAAGTTGGATTGGAGTGAGGCAAAACTGTGGATCATTTGCAGTATGGACAATCCACATAAGGACAACTCAAAGGATTTTCCTGCACGTTGTCTTACTTAACCTCCACTGACTCCTAATAAAGTTACACACACAGTACAGTTCTCCTTCAGTTAACAGATAAAGCAAAGGCTGGGGCTAGGTGGGCTGCTAAGCCATAGGAAACCAACCAGTCACAGGATGGGGTGACTGGTTGGTTTCACACTTTCAGCTTCTGAACTGCAAAGATAGCTCTAGCAGAGAAAGACCTCTTCTTCTTTTAGGGATTAAAGGTAGCTAACCAACCTTCCCTAATTCTAGAGTGGAACCTCTCAGGAAGGATAGAGTTCCTCCTAGGTTTTCCCAGTTTGGCTAGAGTAGGGTAATTTTTCTGCAAGCTCAAGCTATGTGGTAAAGAGCTCCACAAACTAGCTACATCCAATGAACCCTAACTCAATATGGTGAAAATGTAGTAATTCAGGAAATTCTTCACCAGGAGCCTATGTACCAATCTAAGAGGAAGTCAGTGTATGCACGTTTTCTTTATGTGCATTTTGCTACACAAAGACTTTCATTAGTTTCTTGCAGGATTTGAACTAAAAAAGGCTAAGAACTACAATCCTTTATGCCTGCGAACACATTCTTTCTGGTTCAAGAGTGTGCGTTTATAGGGGTACCTTCCCAGGTTGAAACACCTGGTAGCTAAGGATAAGGGCATCCAAATGCCCACCCCACCTTAGTTAGGCCTCAAAACCTATAAATAAGGCTAAGGGAACTGGATTAGCATTCACCTCCTGGAAGGGGACGCTGCGTGTAAGGCCAAGGGCAGTCAGGAGCGCTTATGGTCAGTCCCCAAGCAGGCCACTAACCGGCTGCGTAATCTTGGACACGTTGCATACCCTCTCTGGGCTTCAGTTTCCACATCTGCAAACTGGAAGTTGAGCTGCATGGTCTTCAAGGTCCTTCCCAGCTGAGAGCCTGGTACCAAGTAGGCCTGGCCAAGAAAGCAGCTTCCTGTGGGCGCGGTGCAGGGCTTTAACGGTCCCCCCCGCCTCCCCCGCTAGGGCCCGCGAAACCCTCCTCGACACGCCCCTTGGAGTGACGGCGCTTTCCCAACCGCAGCCCGAACATGGCTCCGCCCCTTCCCGGGGGCGTCCCATCGTGCCCCGCGCCGGGCTCCTAAAGCAGCGGGGCGCCTCCCGCCTTTCCGCGGCCCCGACCCCGAACTCCTCTCCCCAGTTCTCCCGGGCGCCCTATCCTATCAACGTCTCGTGTCCCAGCCAATCACGCGGGCCAAGAGTCTCGCCTTTGGTCCACCCTCCTCCCAGCGCTCAGCCGGTCTGAGCTCAAGGCCTTTACCAGGCCAACCCAATCAGCGGCTGGCTCTCGCCTGCCCCACCCCAATTTCCCTCTCTTCAGCCAACCCGCGCGCCTCGTTCCGCTGCCCGCCCAGCCAACCCGGGTCTTGAAACCAGCAGGCGAATGGGCGCAGGGCGGCCCTTCAACGCTGACCGCCTGGCCAATTGGGGATTCCGCGTGGCCAGGAGGGCAGCCAATCAACATGGAGCGCGGTGCCGCCGCGGAGAGGTCCGGCCCGAATATCCCTCCGCCTTCCTCCCTCCCTCTCTCTCCCTCCCTGCGAGCCGCCGTTCACTTACTGCCTCCCTTCCTTCTTTCTCCCTCCGCCACCCGAGCACCAGCCGCGCTCTGAGCTACCCCCGGGGTCCCTCCCCCGCCGCCAGAGGAGCAGCTGCCGCCGCCGCCAGCAGCAAATTAGGAGGGAGGAAGGAAGGAAAGGAGGAAGGAAAGGGAGCCGGGGCGACTACCAAGAGGGAGCCGGTGAATGGGCTTGTGGTGACCCCCGCCCCCCACCCCACCCTCCCTTCCCACCCGACCCCCAACCCCCATCCCCAGTTAGAGCCGCCGCCCGAGAGGCCGGACCGTCATCTTAGGAGGAATCCCCGCCACCACCTCCGCCATGGAGCTGATCACCATCCTCGAGAAGACCGTGTCTCCCGGTAGGACGCGGGGGCCGGGGGTCGGGCTGAGGTGACTGGGTGGGGGGAGGGGAAACCCTGGCCCCTCTGACCCTGTCCCCTTCCCGCTTTCCTTCCCCCCCAGATCGGCTGGAACTGGAAGCGGCGCAGAAGTTCTTGGAGCGTGCGGCCGTGGAAAACCTGGTGCGTGCCACCCCGCCGTCCCCCATCCCGCCGTCCACCCATCCCCTGCGTGCGGGCCTTCCCGCCCTCCCGGAGGCCCAGGCCTCGGGAGCCCACCCCGCCCCATTCCGTCCCCCTCCCCCCCCGTCCAACCTAACCCCGCCGTCGGGAAGCCGGTGGGTGTGTCCCGCCCCGGGCCCCGGCAGCTGGCCAATGGCGCGGCGCGCCGGGGTGACTGCCGCCCAATCGCCGCGCGGCCTGAGGGCGGCGGTGCAGCGGGAGGGAGAAAGAGGGAGGGAAGGGAAGTTAGGTTGCGCGGCGCTGCGTGTTCAGCAAGGGTGGGGGTGGGGGAGCCGGGCCTAGGGGCCATGTGGAAGATCGGAGCCCAGCTGCCCGCCCTGCTCTGACCCGGGCCGGCTTCTCCTTCCAGTCCCGTGCCCCCTATGATTCTCTCCACCTACTTCCCAGAGTCTATCCTTTGCTATGTCCCTTGGTTGTGTGCTCATGGCCAGGCCTGGTACCCGAATACCTCCTAACCCATCCCGGCAATGTTTCTCCCTTTTCTGCCTGGTTATTCCTCCATGGGTTATTTAGTTTTGGGTTCGGAGGGGGTTGGGGTTTTTGGGTTTTTTGGTTTTACTTCGATGGGTAGAGACTGATCTGTATCCATACAGCGGGCTGAGGCTCATCCTTGATCGGGCCTGTTTCCAGATGAAATCACAGAGGAAAGTTCCTGATTTTAATATTTTCAAGTTTAAGGGGTATAGAAAAAATGAAGATGAGTCCACTAGACCGGATCTCTGCATAAAAAATGTGTGATGGATGGGGTTGAAACAGCCTCTGTGGCAGTAACGATTCTCTTTGAGGTCCCTCTTACTGGGGGGGATGGGGAGCAGGTGGAAAGGTAGTTGATACTTGACATCTTTTAAAGGTAATAGAAAATAAGCCTAAATAACGCCATAACCAAATGTGTTCGAACCTTTGTTGTTCAGACAAAATATAAACAAAAAAAGTGACAAGGCTTATTTTATACAAACTGCCTTAAATCCCTTCCCCTTATGTGCTAGTTTTTACTACTCTTTTTATCCTTAAATTTTTCATAGAAAGGGATTTTTTCAGTAGTCAAGACCAGTAATAATATGTCCATTTGGGGTATGTTCCTGTTTCTGCCTCTGCTAATTGATAAGCGTTTTGTCTTATTCCTAACGTTTTATTTCCGACATTCCTAATATTTTTTAGTGGTATATAATTAATAAAACCTTTAAGAATTATCTTCTGCTGTGACTGCAGAACTTGTTAGTGGTAAGAAATTGTCTTTGGTTTTTCCTATTGGAAAACTTTTCCAATTGGACAGAGCTCTCTGTAGGGAAGAGGAGTGTGTCTTAAAATTTGTAAACAGGGAGTAGTTTAGGGGTCCTATGCGTTACAGAAGATTGAGTATGCTTTTCAGAAATGCACTATGTTTGGTGGACAGCTCAAGTCCAAAATATATAGGAGCCTTTCGTGTGTTAACTGTTGACTCTTAAACATAAAATCATTTTTCTTGGCAAATTTGCCTTGACATTTTTATCTTTCAGTTTTCTCCTGTTTCCAAATATTATGAGATTTTCCAAGTTGTCTTTTTTCATTGTTCCCCTCTTGCTGAGCACTTCAAGCTAAAACAGAGGACTAGCCTTCTAAATCTGTGTTTTAGGTTTTTAAGTATTTACCTCTGTTATACAAGATTACCTGCCTATGTGAGATCAAAAGCCACCCTGAATATTCATCTTGGACTAAGATTTTTTTTTTTTTTTTTTTTTTTTTTTTTTTTAGAGAGAGACAATTTTACTTTCTACCCTGTCCTAACATATTGGTTCATTTAATAAGTGTTTATTGAGTATCAGGCATTATTACCTAGAAGAATCCTTTGACTACTAGACTGTCAAACTTATTTTTTTCTGGGAGACCTAATAGGAAGATTCGGGCACTAAAAATTATGTTGGTAAGAAAATCTGTACTCTTCCTTGTTAAGTGCTGAGTCTGCAAGGGAAGATGGATGACTTCCTTGTGTACCATATAACATTTTTATAGAAATCTTGAAGTAGTATTGTAGCATTTTCTGAGACGTGATATGTCCTGAAAAACTTAAGTTTCCCCCAGCATTGTGGTGCTCTGGAAGCTATCCTCAATCGATGAAATTCCCGAAAGAGATTTTCATTCACAAATGCATCTTCTCTTAATAGCCCACTTTCCTTGTGGAACTGTCCAGAGTGCTGGCAAATCCAGGAAACAGTCAGGTTGCCAGAGTTGCAGCTGGTCTACAAATCAAGAACTCTTTGACATCTAAAGATCCAGATATCAAGGCACAATATCAGCAGAGGTGGCTTGCAATTGATGCTAATGCCCGACGGGAAGTCAAGAATTACGTAAGTAACTTCATTTCCTTTTGGTCGTGTTAGCCCTTGGGAACAAGAAACATCCCTTCACCCCCACCCCATCCTTTCCTCCTGGACCCCCTGCAAGAAACATCTTGATCAGTTCTGTCGTTTACATAGGATGGAGCTGACAGTGTAATAGGTTTCTGAGATCTAAGCCTCACTTAAAGATAATAATTGTATGTGATTAAAATTTCCTTTCTCCGTTCAGCTTGTCTGTACTGTGCCATGATTTCCCATTAATGAATGCATTGGAATTTTTTTCAGAACTAAGGTAAACTGTAGCGGTTTGGGGAACTTGCATTAGACGCCACAACTTGTAGAATCTGTGAATTGACATAGTATATGAATTGGTGGTTCCTAAACTTGAACTATCCGAATCACTTAGGAATGTATAACAGTAGTATATTTCCAAGCTCCCTCCAGAGATTCTGTTTTGGAGTTAGGCTTGAGTATTTTGTAAATATTCCTGTCTTCCAACATGATTTTTTTTTCACAGCCAGCCCCTGCTCTTGTTGAAGTTTTGCTGTAGATAATTCTCATTGTTGGGTGATATAAGGCATGGCACATTGTGGTGTTCAAAGGGGAACTAAATGGTGTCCTGGGTCTTTCAAGCCCAAAGAATTGGCAAAATAGAGTATGATGTTAATGATGCTTTTATCTACTTAGCAAATTAGGAAAACTTCCTTAAGAAACATCTGGCCTTTAATTAGGGCGTTCAAAGAGTGGACTGATGAGGTTTGAGGAAAGTAGGATGTCCCTTGCATCATGGAGATCTTGTGACTTTGTTGTTGAATTAAAATCCATAATTCTAGCTGCAGCGAAACATTCAAAATATACGGCCAGATGTCCTCCCCACCCACCCTACTTAATGAGGTTCTTAGTGGTCTGTCTTAATGTGGATAAGGCACCAAAAACGGTAAGTCAAGCAGTTGGTCCTTGGTATTTAGGGGGAAACCGGTGGGGGGCGGGGGGGCAGGATTCCTAAATGTGTACTTGTACATGTCATGGGTCTACACATCATCTTTACTGTTTCCTGGTTTTAGGTGTCAGCATTAGGTAAATATGTGCCCCTTGAGGCAATAAGCTGTCTTTCAAGTTATATATCCCTTCCCTCTCAAGTCTTACACGAAGGTACTTATGACTGGGAACTAGATTATGAAAGCCAATTTATTTTGAATCTTTTTTGGAATATGTAGAGCTATTTCTATCCACATTGGGTCTGCTTATGTAATAACATTATAATCTTCCCTTCAGTAATTTGATACAAATGAAGCTCATTCATCAGTCACTGGAAATCTTGGTGCGTGTAGTGCCCATTCAGTTTCTCTTCTTCCTTGAATTACGCAGTAGTAAATGAGAGGAGACCTGATTAGAACTGTAATTGACTCTTTTTGGCACATCACTCTTTTAACACTTTTTAAAATTTGGGTGATTTTTGTATATGCATTGTTGAACCCTTCTGCATGGAAAAAAAAGACCAGCTGATATGGCCTTTTTTCCCTTTCGTAGCACCTCTGGTAATTAGTACTTTCTCAGTGTTTATGGTTATTTCTTTTTTGAAATGTGGGTCTTGGACACAGTTGAGAGCTACTTCAGTATTCTTCTTATTTCTGATAATGAATATAATCATTAGGATTACCCCAGGTCAAAAAAAAAATTTTTTTTCTGTACTTAGGAGTTAGACATTTGTGACCCCTAAATCACCTCAAGTAATATTAATGAAGAGTTTTCCAGAAGCAATTTAAAGGAGAAAAGATAAAGTTACAATGGGATTCGGTGCTCTCTGCATCTGTACTAGGAGACGGTGTGGCATAGTGGAAAGGCACCTTGAACTGGAACTCTTAGTCGGACTTGGGTTGATACCTGTTCGGCCCCTGCTGTTTTGGACCGGTCATCTCATCCCTACTTGCCCACTCCATGTCTTCGGTGTGCAGTTTGTCGGTGTACCATTCTAGCTCTGGTAACCCTAGAGAGCAAAGCCTTCCTTTAGAATCAATCAGAACAGTTTGTTACTGGGCAGAGCTGTTGGCAGTGGGGATAGGGGATGATATACTGCATAGGGGAAGGATGGGGAGTTCATTATTATTAGCTACAAAGCAGGATACTAAGTGACCTGACCCAGTCAGCAGAGCTGGCCTGAATATCTGGCAGCTAGTCTTTGTCCTGTGTTCATGCCAGGAACAGTTAACTGTTTGCCTTTTGAGTGCACTGGTGATTCTTAGTGAGTTCATTGACTGAATTAGCTGATTGTGGTAATGATTAACTCTGGGTCAGTTGTGGCTTCATCCTTTATCTGTACCTGTGCCTTTACCCTTTACATAAATCCTTGTATGATTATCATTTCAAAGAAGACCAGTTTAATGATAAGCAGATCTCCTTTTAATTGGCGTATCTAACTAGTTCTTGGTATCTGTTGAAAGCAGAGAGAAGAGTTCTCTGATTCTTGGGCAAACAAAACAAATCCTTCTAGATTGGAAGTTAAAGAAGGATTCATTCTTAGGTGTTGGTAACATCATTAACTTTGTGTCTGCGCTTAGTGATGTTCCCTGACCAAGGCCTTTCTATGAAAGTCATCCCGGGTGCTAAATTGCCAATGACCAGAGGGAAGAGGCTATGTTCCATGTTTCATGAGTGGGAAGATCTCTTCCCTGAATCAGGCTAGACCATGAATCAGACCCGTTTGAATGCCCCAGAGTTAGCCTCATTCTAAAACCCCCCATTTTCTGTCCACAAAATAAGGCCGTGAGCATCCTCCCATTGTACCACCAACAAGGAGCCTGGAAGGTGAATTTTGTCATCCCTTGCCTTCTAACGTTGTCTCCCTTCTGACTGTTGTTTTCTTACGTTGCATTGAACATTGACGTGAGGTGTCTGGCTTTGGAGAATTCCATTTAGAAGCAGGGGGCAGTTAGTTTTGTTTCTAGGCTCTAGGATAATGTTGATTATGCAGGTATTAGTACTGAGGCTGGTTTTGTTTTTGTTTTTTGACAGCTGACTACACCATTTAGGCCTTTTCTACTTTCGCATGTTGCAGAAAATTGAGACTGATAGAAGAGGTTTGGCGGTAGGCAAAATGTGTTCAAATATTATTAGAAATTGATATCTTTCATCTTGTTTTATGTGTGTGCAGGTTTTGCAGACTTTGGGCACAGAAACTTACCGGCCTAGTTCTGCCTCACAATGTGTGGCTGGTATTGCTTGTGCGGAGATCCCAGTGAACCAGTGGCCAGAGCTCATTCCTCAGCTGGTGGCCAATGTCACAAACCCCAACAGCACAGAGCACATGAAAGAGTCGACATTGGAAGCTATTGGTTACATTTGCCAAGATATAGTAAGTACTGCCTTCTGTATCTAACATACATAGCTCTGATTCCCCCTGGTTGTCCCATGCATGGTACTACGATTGTTCTTTATCATACGATGGAGGAAACCAAGCTACTACAGAGTGTTTTTGCAAGTAGGACTGCTTTTTTGTAATCTAGACTTCTGTATTTGGATAGCTGGCTTATCCTCATACTGCTAATCATGCCCTGACGTAAAGAGACTTGAGGGTTGCAAACTCAAAAGTAGAAATCTGTATGCTTGGAGAGGCATAGATTCTAGACTCTTAAAGGAGGATATTCTCTGCCTTAGAACATCCCTGACCTGGATCCCTTTCTCAAGATCCTCAGTGTACCAAGGATGCTGTGTTGTTTTTCTTCATTTATTTTTTTTTTTTATAGAAACAGTTTGCCAACCCTTGCTGTAGTTGGCTTAGCCACCATAGGCACAGCATAGTTTGTGAAATGCAGCCCTCCTGGGACTCTGGCTGCTGCTGAGGTTACCACCCTTGGTGTCTATTTTCATATACAGACTTGATGAAGCAAAGACGTCCACAGCACTTTACCTGGACTTAGACTGCCTAGATGGTGTGCCTAGGTATTGATCCTTGGTCCTCAGAAGCTTTACTTCAGTCGGTACAGATAGACTAGAAAAAACACCAGCCTGCCATTTTCCTTTCACAAGAGGGGGAAGAAAAAGTCAGCATTACCTCATGTCCAGAGTCCTCGTGCTAAGAAATCAGATGAAGTTGATGAGTTTAACTTGTTTCAGATTGATTTTGGACCACTAGACCTTGGGGTATTTTGCAGGTGATTTGTCCCTAAATGGAAATGTGTGGAAAGAGATCAGAGAAAGTCATGATACTCACTCGAGTGATTTCACAGTTAAAAGGACTGCTGATTAGTCATGAGCTCATTATTTTACTCACTGCGCTTCTCTGCTCGTTTCAGGACCCAGAGCAGCTACAGGATAAATCCAATGAGATTCTGACTGCCATAATCCAGGGGATGAGGAAAGAGGAGCCCAGTAATAATGTGAAGCTGGCGGCTACTAATGCACTCCTGAACTCATTGGAGTTCACCAAAGCAAACTTTGACAAAGAGGTGAGTCTCTTTCGACAAAAAGGTTTAGAAGGTGCGGAGTAACAATTAAATGAAAGGGCTTTTTGTTTTGTTTTATTTTGTTTTAAGTTTTGTGATTTAGTGCACTACTAGGTGCACTCATTTCCATTCAAGATTTGTGTTATGTAAGAAATGGTCTTGGAGTAGGTGTTTGCCTTTTTTCATGAGGCTTTGGGGAAAATGTGATCTGAAGTGTTTCTAAGCTTAGGTTTTTCCTTCTGCAGATCAAAATGTGGATGTGCTCTGAGATTTTAAAAATACGACAGAAGTTGTAGAGCTTACTTCAAAAGGGCGGGGAGCACCTGGGTGGCTCAGTGGGTTGAGCATCTGACTTAATTTCAGCTCTGGTCATGATCCCAGGTCGTAGGATAGAGTCCTGTGGCGTCTCTGTGCTGAGCGTGGAGCCTGTTTAAAATTCTCTTGCTCTCTCTCTTCCTCTGTAAAGAAAGCAGGGGGTTGGGGGGTAACTGGCTGGCTCAGCTGGTAGAGCATGTAACTCTTGATCTTGAGGTCACATGCTTAAGCCCCATGTTGGCCATAGAATGTACTTGAAAAAAAAATTATAGAAGTTGAACTATTTCACACCTCCTTAGAAGGGTGCTTTTGAAAATTAATGTATAAAGAAAGTTTATCTTGCCTGAAAGTATTTCCCCCTATTACGTAAGTTCTGTTAAAATCTATAGTAATCTAACATTTACATCTTAACCATTGTAAGTGTACAATTCAGTAGTGTTAAACCTAACATTTACATCTTAACCATTGTAAGTGTACAATTCAGTAGTGTTAAACATATTCCCGTTGTTTTGCAACCAGTCTCCAGAACTTTTTCATCTTGCAAAACTGCAACTGTATGCATTAAACAACTCTCTGTTTTCCCCTTCCCAGGCCCTGGCAACCACTCTTTCACTTTCTGTTTCTATGAATTTGATTACACTAGATACCTTATTTAAGTGTCATCAATCATACAGTATTTGATTTGCCTTTTGGTGACCGGCTTATTTCATTTAACATGATGTCTTGGATTCATACGTGTTGTAGCATGTGTCGGAATTTCCTTTCTCAGGCTGAATAATATTCTGTTGTGGGTATACATCATGTTTTGTTTATTCATCTGTCGGTGGACATTTGGGTTGCTTCCTTTCATCTTCTGGCTGTTGTGAATACTGCTGCTATGGGCATGGGTATACAGCTGGGTCTTTGAGGCCCTGGTTTCAGTTCTCTGGGACATATATACTCAAGTGGAATTGCTGGATTATATGATCTGGAAGTTTTTTTGTATCTATGTGTGTTGACACTTCAGCTGTGCTTTTTGCCATTTCTTGGTCTTGTGGACAAAGTAGGGAGGTCCAAGAAGACAAAGCAAATTGTAATTCTAATTGTTTAGAAAATAGGCTTTTTCCTTTCACATTTCAGAAGACTTAGCATAGTAGCAAATAAGTTCATTGCTCTGTTCTCCGGTATCTTACCACATTTGATGGGGATTTGCCACCTCCCGGAAAACAAATTTGTCCCCTAAGTAAAGCAGATGTTTTGAATTCTCAAATTTTAAATATAAAGAAATGGATTTTCCTAATGTAGGGATTTTTGTTTGTAACCATTTTTATTTAAACTCTGTGACCTACATTTTCCTTTCTACTTCCTCGGAGTCTTGTTAGTGAAGGTCATTTTGGGGATTAAAAGATTAGGGACCTCTTTAGAGGGCAGGTCATATAATAGACACGGGGGGCAAACTCTTTTATAGCTTTCAGAGTGCCATTACTATGTCAGGGCAAAGCTGCTCAATTGGTCCAGGGTTATGGGAGTGCTAGGTTTTCCCTGAAGAGGTAGTCTAGGATCTTCATATATGTGAAGAATCTTATTCTCTTCTTTTTATTCTTCCTACAGTCCGAGAGGCACTTTATTATGCAGGTGGTCTGTGAAGCCACACAGTGTCCAGATACAAGGGTAAGTATGAGGTCAGATAATATCTGTCTTCCATCTTTCCTAGGAAATGCCATCTCTAGCATAGTAGTTTGAAATGTTGGGAATCAGGGGCACCTGGGTGACTCAGTTGGTTAAGCGTCTGACGCTTGGTTTCAGCTCAGGTCATGATCTCATGGATCGTGAGTTTGAGCCCCACGTCAGGCTCTGTGCTGACAGCACGGAACCTGCTTGGGATTCTCTCTCTGCCCCTCCCCTGCTTGTACTCTCTCTCTCCCTCTCAAAATAAATGAATAAACATTAAAAAATAAAAAATAAATAGATGTTGGGAATCAGGTGATTTCAGAAATAAGGTTTGGCTAACATCTAACATTGTTTTTAGTAAAAGAGGGAAAAACAGTACTTGGAAAGTTAACGTAATGTAAGTTGCTATGGTCTTATAAAAGGTTTAAGGAAGAAATGGTTTTTGGTCCCCCTTGCTACTTAATTGCTGTAATTACACAAGAGATTGTTTTTCATTGTAGCCATTGAAACAGCTTTTGCTGTTGCTGTAACCTAAACCTTGACCCTCGAGACAGGTGGGAGTAACATCCAGTCTCAGTGGCATTTGTGACTTTAGTCCCACCATAGGTTCCACAGGCACCTTTAAAGTTGAAAGAAAGAGGAAAAATAAATAGGGCTAGTGAAAAAAACTAAGGGAAGAGATTGATTTTTGGGAAATGATGACATTACCCAAATGTACCTCAACTGACCCTTTAGGTTACTCTCCCATTTGTGTGAAGTAGTTCTATATCTTTGTCAGACTACATTGTTAAGCTAAATAGCAAAGTAATCTTTTCTTCTTAAAAGGTACGAGTGGCTGCCTTACAAAATCTGGTAAAGATAATGTCCTTATATTATCAGTACATGGAGACGTATATGGGTCCTGCTCTTTTTGCTGTAAGTATTTCTGTTCTATGTATTTCAGCATGTAGCTAGTTGCAAAGCCCATCGTTTTTGCTGTCTTGTTATTTCTGTAATTTTTTTACTTAATGTTCTGAAATCAAGAAAACTCCTGGAGTCCTGAGTGTTAATGTTGACGCTCATCACTAATGTACTAAGCAGACTTGTACTATCTTTGTGCTGGTAAAGAGTGTATTTTTAAATCAGTTTCCTGTGTCTACCTTTCCTTCCAGACGTAGCGTTCATAAATCTACGTTTTTGACACTTGAGTGTCTGTGGTTAGAAGCAGGGGTCTAACTTGAACTAGCACTTATCGGGGTCTGCGGTGTCATTTTTTTTTTCCTCTTAAGATCACGATTGAAGCAATGAAAAGTGACATTGATGAGGTGGCCCTACAAGGGATAGAATTCTGGTCCAATGTGTGTGATGAGGAAATGGACTTGGCCATTGAGGCTTCTGAGGTGAGCCTGAGAGAAAGTCGGTGCCAGGGGGAGAGGGCTGTTTCCCTTTGGGCTTTGGGACATAGCTCCTTTATGGGCATTAGTCTCCTCTGGGAAGGCCTTGTTTTGACTCGGCTTAGAGGGCGTCTCCATTTGTAGAGATTTTGCTTTCTTTGCTAGCCAAAGCTTCTCAGGAGGGAGACAGACCCTTAGTGAGGCATGTCATGCTTTTACCGATCAGCCAGACAGGATTTATTATAAATGTTGGTATTAGTACCGTGAACACAAGGGGGCAGCTGGCAGTCACCATTTAATGAGGTGATGTCTGACGCCGAATTATTTCCTTTTGGAAGTCCTTATGCAAGCACTGGATGCATAATTGCTAGTTTACTAACTCTGGTGAAGGAATTTGATCTAGACAGAGGGGTTAGTTCTGCACTTTGCAGTCTTTGAACTCAAGCTTTGTTTCCAGCCTTCACTGTCTTGCACACTAAGAAACAGTTTTATTTTTGGCATCATTACGTAAACTTAGTACATCTCTTGATCCAAAGGTTAGTTAGATGACATCTTGTTAATATGAATTGAGCTTGTGAAAACGGAATGTAGTTCTTACGATTGCCTTGGCCCTTTAAGGTGGATTTATATGTATGGCCTAAAAGAATCCCATTGAAGTAGACCAAAAAGTGAGCGCCTCCAGAGATCACAGCAAATGTTACATTTGCTAGGTGTATTTCTGTACAGACCCCTGGGCACCTCTTATTGTATGCCTCTAGTATCCGCCTGTTTGCCGCCGTCCAGAATTTGCTTTTATGTTTTTCCTCAGGCAGCCGAACAAGGACGACCTCCTGAGCACACCAGCAAGTTTTATGCCAAGGGAGCACTCCAGTACCTGGTTCCCATCCTCACACAGACACTAACCAAACAGGTGAGTTACCTCACAGATCTAGCCGGGGAAGCCGTGAAACCTTGTTGAGGATTGATTTGCTGCGGAACAGTTTCCGTGAGGGAACTCGGCAACTCTTCAGCCGGTGGGTGTTCTGTTCCACTTGACTCGGGAACAGCCAAACAGATCTCTAAGATCCTCTGGACTCTGAGTTGTTTGTGAGGGAGGACTGGGTCTGACCGTTTCGGTCTTGATGGCAGACGAGCTACATCCGCTGCCGCTCTGATTTGAGCCCTGTCCAAAGGCGTGCGGGGGGGACCTACACTATGAAAGTTGCAGTGAAGGTTAGCGAGAGAGATGTACTAGTTTAGGCCACTTAATTTATCTGCTAACATCTGGATTGTTTTCATGAGTTCACAGTACGTGTGTACGCTTTTCAAATGTTGGTGAGGTTGGATAAGAATTATTCACATCCCGGTGAAGGACGTCAACCCGTGGAAGAAATTTCTGATCCTTCATCATTATTAACATCCATAAGATTCAGGACAAAGGAAAAGTAATGACTTCATAAAGATGGGGGCGTAATGGATATATATAGAAGTTTATTTTATAAGAAGTGTATCTTGGCATCGTGCCCTTTTGATTTGGGGCATGACAGTTTTTCTTGGTGTGGTGTTTGGAAAGATTGTGTATCTCCTCCCTCCTGATACATGTAAAATATTACCAGAGGGCTGGGAGTGCTCTGAGGAAACCTTGTTGTCACTTTGAGCACTGCAGAATTTCCTTGGAAACAGGGAGGTTACTTGGTTTTAGGAAAGTACATGACTTTCAATACAACAATCTCAAAAGATAAGTAGAGACGTATTTGGTTTGAAGTGGACTGGGTTCTCTCTCAAATTTTCATCTCATCTTTGAGTTTTACAGCCACTTTTTATCTTTTGACCTTCGTGTCTTCGCTTTTGTATATTTTTGTTGTGTTTTTCACATTTGGGAACAAATCATTCTTTAGGTGTGTAATATCCCGAAGGTGCCTAAGGCAGCCTACCTTAAATTGATTGTGTGGTGTGAGTAGCCACAGTAAGGAAGCTAGACCGTGAATTCTAGTTTCCGGAGAAATGCGAATGGAATCTTGGTTTTGACGTTGGTTTTGGTTTAACTTTTCATTGAACTGTAATAATTATTAGCACACCAGAAGCCGCCTCACGGCTTCTTCCGAGTCATTCACTCCCTCACCTTTACTCCCGTAAATTAGTTTTGACTGATTTTGGCCTTTACGTAACTAGAATCATACGACATACACTCTTGCTCTGCCTTTCACTTGCTGTGTGTCCCAGTTTCATCCTTCTTGTTGCATGTAGCGGGAGTCGTCTGTGTCCTTGTGTAGTATGAAGTGGGACTTCCCTCTGTCTGCATCACAGGCTATGCTGCGATGAGTCTTTATGGAAGAGATTCAAACATAAAGGTTTTCATGGGGTGGCTCAGTCCGTTGAGTGTCCAACTCTTGATTTTGGCTCCAGTCACGATCTCCTGGCTCATGAGATCGAGCTCTGTGTTGGGCTCCACGCCGACAGCATGGAGCCTGTGGGGGATTCTCGCTCTGTTCCTCCCCTGCTCACGTGCCTGTGTGCTCTCTCAGGATAAATAAGTAAACTTTAATATTGTATATACGTATATATACGTTCGTACGTGTAAAGGTTTTATATTTTATTTACATCCGCAAAACTTAAGTTCCAGTGACATCTGGGAGTAGTCAGAAGACCTTTGGAGGTAGTGATTTTTTTTTTTTTTTTTTGAGTTGAAGTGATTCTTTGAACAAAAACTGAACTAGTGCCACATTCTCTTCATCAGGACGAAAATGACGACGACGACGACTGGAACCCCTGCAAAGCAGCAGGCGTGTGCCTCATGCTTCTGGCCACCTGCTGTGAAGATGACATCGTCCCACATGTCCTCCCCTTCATTAAAGAACACATCAAGAACCCAGATTGGCGGTACCGGGATGCAGCAGTAATGGCTTTTGGCTGTATCTTGGAAGGACCAGAGCCCAATCAGCTCAAACCACTAGTTATACAGGTGAGGCTGGGGGCTTTTAAATGGGATATTTATTACTTGAGCTTTTTACTTGAGAGTGTGCCTTTATTTTAAAAACAAAACTGTACGTAGTCCTCCACAAAGGTAATTTCTGGATTGTTAACAAAACTCAGGACTTGACAGAAAGGCAGAAAAAGTCCCCTTTAATCACGTGCTGAAGGATAACATTCTTAACTCTTAGCATTGATCTGTGTCGCTGTCTTCTGTGTGCACATGTGTGTGCGACAGGATGGGCATCTTCCTGTGCAGCAGTCTCAGGACTTGTGTTTTCACTTACCTGCTGTGTCATAAACCTTCCCCGTAATTTTTATGTGATGATTCTGTCCTTGGGACACAATGATAGCTGTGTAACGAAAAGTCTTGTGGAAACAGGGTGTTTATTTTACTATTACAAAGCACTGCGAGAGCCCATTGGAACGGAGTGCAGTGCAGTGGAACTCGGCCTCTCCCAGTGGAGCCACACGCCATCGCCACTGCACGGAGGTGCACCACCTGAGAGATTCGGCGGAAGTCTGCTGGAAGCTTTTTCTTCCTAGACTTCTAATAAAACTCTCTGCTGGGATTTGGTGAAGAGAGGACTGTTTCACTTTTCCTTTTGTTTTTATCATACTGTTGGATACAGGACAGACGTATCTTCTAAAATGACACACTGTCTTGATGCTTTGGGTTAAAACCCAACCATCAGGGGGCACTGGGTAGCTCAGTCAGAAGACCGTGTGACTCTTGGTCTTGGAGTCGTGAGTTGGAATCCCATGTTGGGTGTAGAGAGTACTGAAAAATTTTTAAGGAAAAATCCCAACCATCGGCATCTCCTCCTCTGAGGTGTCAGTCGACATGAATCTTAATCTTTGCTTCGCTTTGCTAATTGCTATATTTGCAGGCTATGCCCACCCTAATAGAATTAATGAAAGACCCCAGTGTAGTTGTTCGAGATACAACCGCGTGGACTGTGGGCCGAATTTGTGAACTGCTCCCTGAAGCTGCCATCAATGATGTCTACTTAACTCCCCTGCTACAGTGTCTGATTGAGGGCCTCAGTGCTGAACCCAGAGTGGCTTCAAATGTGTGCTGGGTAAGGGCTCTTCTTTCCACGGAGATACGGAGCTGGGCTGAGCCATGGGCAAGGAGGTAGGAGGTGTGGGAGAGAAATGGGTCTACCTCACTGGAAGGCCTTTTCTGAATAGCATCTCCTTTCTCATTTCTTCAGTTAAAATGTGGGGGATGCCAATTGCATGAGCCAGTGGGAGCTGTTGACTCATGGTGAACTGGTTCCCAAACCATTTAGAACAGTCATGCTAACCCGGTGGGAAAACTATCTGGACCTGGTTTTCTTTCTTCAGTTGCTTGGGGAACAAGAAATTTTGATTAAGGTAGAGAGTTGCTAGCTACAAAAAGTACCATTGCTGAGAAGGGGGCAAAAGAGAAGGAAGGTAGGCGGCCCAAATGCTGAGTCAGTGCAGGCTGAAGGTAGTTCATTAGGGACCTTTGGGGGTGTGGGGGAGGAAGTTCAGACAAGGAAGGAGTGGGGCTAAAAAGCCTTTCTGTAAGTGGAAAAAGAAATGACGTAGTGGCAGGTATTTGTGGTAGATGAAAGAACTCTGCTGCTGAGAGAGTTTGGGGTGGGACAAACGATATAAATAAACAAATACATAAATATTTAATTTTAAGGATACCTCTTGTTAAGTGATTGTCTTAGGACTTTGACAGGAAAAGTTGAGGATTCACTAGCATTGATTTATTCTTAGGTCAGTTGGAAACGAACACTGCCCATAGTATGTTAAGGAGAAATGAGGTTGTCCTGGGGAGGGGTTCTTTTCAGGACTAATGTTGACTCTGTCTCTGTTTAAGGCTTTCTCCAGTCTGGCTGAAGCTGCTTATGAAGCTGCAGATGTGGCTGATGATCAGGAAGAACCAGCTACCTATTGCTTATCTTCTTCTTTTGAACTCATAGTTCAGAAGCTTCTAGAAACTACAGACAGGTGACTGATATATACAGAAGTGGGTGGTATCTTTGCATCCAAATCCTTTTGCCTTGTGTGTGGTGGGGGGCGCCTCTGTATAACCTAATCATGGGAACACAGTAACAGGAAGCATTAAAAGAGTCTTCTGGTACACTGTTTGTTTAAATAAGAGAAAGGGACACCTGGCTGGCTCCGTCGTGAGAGCATGCAACTCTTGATTTCAGGGTCATGAGTTTGAGCCCCATGTTGGGGCTAAAAAATAAGAGAAGAAAATACATGGGCGCCCTGGTGGCTCAGTCGGTTAAACGTCTGACTTCGACTCAGGTCACGATCTCACAGTTTGTGGGTTTGAGCCCCGCATTGGGCTCTGTGCCCCTCCCCCACTCACACTCTGTTTCCCTCTCTCTCTCAAAAATAAACATTTAAAAAAAGAAGAAAATACAGACTATGTCTACCTCAGAATGTTGAGGTTACAAGTGAAGTCAGAAAATAGTCTCATATAAAGAGGAATTGGTCTAGAGAGGTCCCTTCGTTTTTCAGTGTCTACTCGTAACAGGAGCCTTTGATTATGGTATAAAGGAAATCGTAGCTCTTATTATGGATTTAATCGCCACACCAGATCATTAATTACTACTTTTGAAAATAGGTGAAGAACTTGGCATTAAAATGCAATTGTTTTAGAAGTGAGCTTTTGAAAAAATTTTTTTTAAGATTTATTTTTAGGGGCCTCTGGGTGGCTTAGTCGGTTAAGTGTCCGACTTCAGCTCAGGTCATGATCTTGTGGTTCATGGGTTCGAGCCCCATGTCAGGCTCTGTGCTGACAGTTCGGAGCCCAGAGCCTGCTTCAGATTCTGTGTCTCCTCTCTCTGCCCCTCCCCCACTTGTGCTCTGTCTCTCTCAAGAGTAAACGAACATTAAAAATTAAAAGAAAATATTTTAAAAAATAAAGATTTGTTTTTAAGTAATCTCTACCCCCAATATGCAGCTCGAACTTAACAACCCCAAGAACAAGAGTGACATGCTCCACCACCTGAGCCAGCCATGCGCCCATGAAATGTAGTTCTAAGGGGTTATAAGTTGGAACGACCTTTAATTTTGGTTGTATGTGAGCTATACCTAAAGCCATGCTCAAAAGAAACCATTAGGAAGAAGACTGGGTTTAAACTCTTCATGCTTCCTTAGTTTATCTTTACTTCTCTGATCAAGAGTATATATAATACCATCTTTCACAGATGAATGAAGAAAATTATCTTTTTCTTAGCTATTCAGGCAACGTCTTCATTTGTCCACATGCTTTCGTCTGCATTTATTTTATTTTTATCCCCTCCCCCCATAAACCTAAATTCTTTTTTTTTTTTTCTTTTAATGTTTATTTTTGAGGGGGGGGGGGAGACACAGAATCTAAACCAGGCTCTAAGCTGTCAGCACAGACAGCACAGCTCACGGGGCTCAAACCCACAAACGGCGAGATCATGACCTGAGCCAAAGTTGGATGCTTAACTGGCTGAGCCACCCAGGCACCTTGAGCATTTTAAACTAATTTGTTTCCCTATAATGTCAGCCCATTTCCAAAGAGTTATTCTAAAGTTTAACCAGCTCTGGAGACCCATAATGAAGATAGCCATTGGCTTCACAGTTGAAAATTTATTTCCTGGTTGTATTGTGTTGTCAAACTCAAACCACCTTTGCAACCGTACCAGTTCTAGGATCCTTATTTTCTTCCCTTTTTGTTTTTTTTTTAAACGTTATTTTTGAGACAGTGTAAGTGGGGGAGGGGCAGAGAGGGAAACAGAATCTGAAGCAGGCTCCAGGCTCTGTGCTGACAGCTCTGGGCTCAGACTCACGAACCATGAGATCATGACCTGAGCTGAAGTCAGATGCTTAACTGACTGAGCCACCCCCCAGGCGCCCCATAGAATCCTTATTTTCTTTGCAACAAGGTCTATGTCATAACAACTCTATTCTTTTTCTCAGGTGAGACTTTAAGATTGTTGTTGTGTCTTCCTTGCAGACCTGATGGACACCAGAACAACCTGAGGAGTTCTGCATATGAATCTCTGATGGAAATTGTGAAAAACAGTGCCAAGGATTGTTACCCTGCAGTTCAGAAGACTACTCTGGTTATCATGGAGCGACTGCAGCAGGTGCTCCAGATGGAGGTGAGACTGGGCTTTCCTGGCTTGGTCGGAGGTGGGAGGCCCGTCCTCTCTTCTTGGTGTTTATATTTACGTGTAAATATATATTTTCTCAGAACGATGTAAGGCTTATACAAAAAACGTTGCCTCTTTAAATCTGCATTGCTCATCCCAGTTACTTAGACACATCACATCATATACATCTGTGAGTTTTTTATTTCCTACGTTAGAATCAGTAAAGATTATTTAATGGTCTTGCTAAACCCAGCAAAAATGGAAGCATTGAGGAAGTTCAGCGCTCTTTTAGAAGGTGTTTATTCAGAATATGATGATCTTCTTTTCTTTGTAGTCACATATCCAGAGCACATCGGATAGGATCCAGTTCAATGACCTTCAGTCTTTGCTCTGCGCAACTCTTCAGGTACAGTGGTGCTTTATTGCTTACCAGTTCTGAGGCCAATCAGAAAGTGTTCTCTTTTCTTCTCTGTCCGTAAAGACAGAATTTGTCTTTTGCCCAGTTTAGGGGAGGAAACTGCTCGTTTTATGATGTTGTACAGCTATGTTGTGTTGGCAGCTTCCAGTCTTGGGTTTTTTATTGGGTTGTCCAAATGTAGCCCAGCCAGATTTGGCTCCCAGCTGTGGTTCACTCAGCTAAAAAAATGAAGCCTTGAGTTTTTCTGCCATCGTCTTTTGAAACAACAGTTCCTATTGGAAGCTTTATTATAATTTATGTCATTTATAGTACCTGTTATTCAGAGTAGTCTTTTGAGGGGAGACCAGGAATCTTTAAATCAAACGTCACCCATTCATGACTGGGCTCATGGAGTGGCTGAGGTGCTATTCCCTTTTTTAACCAAAGGTAGGAAAACCCTGGAAATTGTCTAATGCTTACATAGGTACTAGGTTTTAGTATTGAGTGATGCTAACTAGGTCACCTTCCCTATGAACTCTCTTTTCTTTCTTAACCAAACTTAATTTTTTTTTTTTAAGCTTGACTGTTAAGGTCTTTGTTTAGTTATCCGACAAACGCAGGAATGATCTGGTAACATTAGTTGAAACAAATTAAAGGCTAAGGAGGGAGGTTTGAGGAATATTGAATTAGGATAATTCAGTTGGCTTTATTTTATCAAAGCTATTTCTTTCCTATCATCTGTAAATAGGTTAGGATATAGGAAGGATTGCTTTTTTGTTTGATGAGTAGGAACTATAATATAACCTGTTCTTCTTTAAAGCTGAAGTAAATTCAAGTGCCATTCCAGGAAGATTGGAATATGGAGGCTACTGATGGGTTTATCAGACATAAATGAAATGCAGAAGAAATGAGTTTATGTACCATGGAAGATTATCTTGTGTTCATTCTGAATTGGGGAATAGAAGGGATCTTAAAATGCATGTTTTGTTGCAGGTGATTTACACTGTGAAAGCTTTTGATTACAAAAAGTGTATTTGGCATTTCCAAAAAAAAAAAAAAAAGCTAGAAAGTCAAGGGATTTAATTGATTTTTTTTTTTTTTTCAGGAAGGTGTGTTTAGTGTTCTGATTGGAAGGTTTAGAATCAACAGATCCTGAACTCTTTCTTGTTCATTTCATAGAATGTTCTCCGGAAAGTACAACATCAAGATGCTTTGCAGATCTCTGATGTGGTCATGGCCTCCCTGTTAAGGATGTTCCAAAGCACAGCTGGGTCTGGGGGAGTGCAAGAGGATGCCCTAATGGCAGTTAGCACACTGGTGGAAGGTCAGTGAGCCAAAATTGGGCAGGGAGTGTCTTTAGGGTATGGGAGTTTCAATGGCCATGGGAAATTTTTGACCAGAGAAAGCATAGTCCTGTCTTCTCATTTACTGGGGCATGACTGGAGTGCAAAGTTGGGTTGAATATAAGCATAACTTTGTGTATAACTGCTTTGCCACTCTCACTGAAATAAATGGGTGGCCAGTTTGCATCTCAGATTGGCAACTGTTCTGGGGAAGAAACTATTATCATCTACCCCATGTTCGTCAGGTTCCTTTTAACCCTGAGAGTCTACTTGCTTTATTGAAGTTTGGTTCCTTTCAAGGATGAAGGAAAGGTTTCTGTTTTCTTTGCTGGAACTTGCTACCTTCTGGTTCAAGTTGTAATGCTTCAGACTCCAGGTTGACACATCATGCATGGTGCCTCGTATGGGATGGAGTAAAACATTGAGAGTTCTAGGAAATAATTGGTTTTCTGGTTGTTATATGTCTGACTATACAAAATTGCTTTGGGGGAGGCACGTCTGCTTAAGACTCTTCGAAGGGCCATTTAAAAGCACATTAAAGAGCACTTCAGAAACCTGGAATGCTTCTTCAGGGATGGCCTGTAAAGTGTATTACCAAGGCCATTACCAGAGGACTACTTCTCCGAGGAGCAGACCTATTTCTAGCATAAGAAGCATATGTTCAGCTGATCTGGCCACATGTAACCACCCTGACAGGACCCGGCAGTTCATTATGGCTCCCGGAGTGGTGAATTCGGAAAGAAGCCTAGTCTGCTTTCCCTGACTGGCTTGTTAAATAAGTCCTTGATGGGATTGCCCAGGGATGGACCCTGTTTTAAACCTGGCTGCCAGAGAAGACATGTTATAACCAGGTGAAGAGGTGGCTAAGAGGCAGCATTGTTAGCTCATCCAATTCAAAATTAACCCTGACGTTCCGTGAAAAAAACCACTTGGGTTTTTTTCAGCCAAAGTGAAATCCCGCTGCGTGGAGATTTGGCATTATCTTTGGGGCATAAGAGTTAGGCCCTTCCAGCACTTAGGAATTTGACTTGTCTGAGACAGCCTTAACATCTTCATTGGAGAATTGGTAATTAATGCACGCTCCACCCAACCTGTTGTGTGGAGCGAATACATTTTGGGACAGCCAGGATGGTTATTTTTGCTCACTTCTGTGATATCCTGTGGTGCTAACAGTTTGCTTCTTTGCAGTGTTGGGTGGTGAGTTCCTAAAGTACATGGAGGCCTTTAAACCCTTCCTGGGCATTGGATTGAAAAACTATGCTGAGTACCAGGTAGTCCATGCTTTTCAATAGAACACGTTTATATTCTCGCTTATACTGGACAGTCATTGTGGTACAAAGTCCAGACAGTCTCCGTGCATTGGCCCTGGGTGTGAACTACTTATCTCTTTCCCTGAGTGTCTGAACTCAGGGCAACTCCCCAGAAGTAGTCCGTGAAAAAAACCAAGATACTAGCTGCACCAGCATGGCGCCCTAAGAGCCGGGTTTTTTCCTTCTCTCTCTTTTTTTTTTAACCACCTGGCTCTTGCCACCATCGTTCCTGGGGAATACTGTCATTTCTGTCCTTTCTTAATGATAACCTTGGACGGCCTTAGTTTTTTTCCTGAGGTACTGGTTGTTAAAATGAACTGATCTCAGAGAGGGGAGGATGTTTTCTTCTTGCACTTTAGGCTCAGGTGATAAAAGGAGCAGCAGCTAAGTAAAAATAATGCCTTACCCTGCAGTTGGCCTTTTCTGCTCGGAAGATCATTTCCTGGATTCTTTGCAGGTTTGTTTGGCAGCTGTGGGCTTAGTGGGAGACTTATGCCGTGCCCTGCAGTCCAACATCTTACCTTTCTGTGACGAGGTGATGCAGCTCCTCCTGGAGAACCTGGGGGTGAGTGTCTGCACGCACAAGCCAGTCTACTAGGATCTGAAGAAATCGTCAGTTGGAAACATGGTTAAAAACTCAGTGAGAGGGAACTCTTTAAGTTGCTGGAATGTTGGCTGTAGGCTTATGAAGAAAGGAATTGTTCGTTTTCACAAAGTCATTCTATAAAGTAAGGTTGTAAAGTTAAAGGAATGCATGTGCTCGCTGCATGGAATGGGGGGAGGGGTGGGGGTGGTGCAGGGAAGCCAGTAAAGTGCATACATAATCCCTCTTTTCAGAGATTATGTGGTCTGTACACAGCATATTAGTAGTTGTTTGTTACAGCCTTTGGACGGGACACGTGACTTTTATTCATTTGCTTTTCTCTCTCTATCAGAATGAAAATGTCCACAGGTCTGTGAAGCCACAGATTCTGTCAGTGTTTGGTGATATTGCCCTTGCTATTGGTGGAGAGTTTAAAAAATATCTAGAGGTCGTCTTGAATACTCTTCAGCAGGCCTCCCAAGCCCAGGTGGACAAGGTAGGCTTAAAGCTATCTTTAAGTCCGGCCCTGATTGGATGAGGGGGATTTTTGACAGTCGTACAACTAAAGGGTCTTGGAATGATGGACGTTCTGTTTTGTGTCTTACAGTCAGACTATGACATGGTGGATTACCTGAATGAGCTAAGGGAAGGCTGCTTGGAAGCCTACACCGGAATTGTCCAGGGACTGAAGGGAGACCAGGAGAACGTGCACCGTTGAGTATACAACCCAATTGACTCAGTCCAGAGTTCACTTAGCCAAAGGGGCTGTGCCTCTAGTTCTGTCACTTGTGAATGGAAAGGAAGGGGAGAAGGAAGGGCCCTGATGAAGAGAGTTGCTTTGGGAGAGAATATGGCCTTTCGTATTTCTGTTCCCTCTTCCTCTGCTGCTTTGTCTCCCCTTTCTTGGGCATTGTAAGGGATGGGATCCAGCAAGGCTGTGGTGCTGGTTGGCATCTACACCAACCCCAAGTGGCAGCTGTGAGCACATACACACCCCTAGTGCAATTGAATTAAAGGACTGGGAGATCAGATTTCCTCTGGCACCTGATATTTCTGTTACTGACTAGGGAAATATTTGTCCTTTACCTCTTTTGATACCATGGGCTTAGAGGAAAGGTCCCATTAGTTTCTTCTATATTATTTCTGCTTGTAATAAAAGGACTGTCTGCCTCTTGTGTGGATGTGAAGAATGACATCTTAATCTGCGAAAGGACAGTTCGGTATAACTATATGCAGCTAATTCTCCCACCTGAAGCCAGCCTTGTGAGGGGGATAGTGTATTTGGAAACTTTGAAATGGGGGGTACAGTCCTGCCACGGTGGGACAGTTTCATCAGACTTCCTCTTTCTTTTATAGCGGATGTGATGCTGGTACAACCCAGAGTAGAATTTATTCTGTCTTTCATTGACCACATTGCTGGAGATGAGGATCATACAGATGGAGTAGTAGCTTGTGCTGCTGGACTGATAGGGTAGGTTATATCCTATTTCCAATAGCTAAATAGAACTTTTGGAAAATCTGAAGACATGTGGTAAAGAATTTTGAGGGTAGCCTGGATGGTGATTGTGTACTTCTTTGACATGGATACTTCTTTTTTTAATGTCTGTTTATTTTGAGAGGGAGGGAGAAGGGGCAGAGAGAAACAGTCCTGAGCAGGCGCTGCCTTGTCAGCATAGAGCCCAACATGGGGCTCAATCCCATGAACCATGAGATAGTGATCAGAGCTGAAATCAAGAGTGGGACGCTTAACCTACTGAGCCACCCAGGCGTCCTGGTATTTCTTTAATAGAACCCATGGTGTCCTGTTAGGAGTTCTCACAGGTGAGAATTTACTACAGACCTTAGCTTGGGTCTTATTCCAGACTCCAGGTTTCTAATTTCTTTTCGCTAAACTATGAAGTGAGTTCTCAGAGGTATAGGAGCAGCATCAGATCTGTGTCCATCCCATATTCTGAGGCTGGTCAACAGATTGCCTATGTTTAGCCTCCTCTGTTGAGAGTTTCTGAGGCATCATTAGAAGAGAGAACCATGAGTTAGTTGTGGAACCTGCAGTAGTCATCCTCTCTCTTTAGAGTTCATTTTGTGCATCTGTTGAGGGTAGGTGCTCAACTTATCCCTAAAATTTATTCCAGCTTTAAAAAGTAAGTGAATACAGGGGCACCTGGGAGGCTCAGTTGGTTGAGTGTCCGACTCTTGATTTCGGCTCAGGTCGTGACCTCACGGTTCGGGAGTTTGACCCCTGCGTCAGGCTCTCTGCTGGCAGCTTGGAGCCTGTTTGGGATTCTGTCTCCCTCTCTCTGCCTCTCCCCTGCTCGCGTTCACTCTCTCTCTCTCAAAATAAATAAACATTAAAAAGCAGGTAAATATGAAGAAACCCACAACTAGCTTAGCACTGGTTTGGAAGGCTCAAAATGATATGATAGCAGTGTCGGGCCAAGGAGCTCATTGTCAGGTGTGTTTGTTCTGCACAGGGACTTGTGTACAGCATTTGGGAAGGACGTACTGAAATTAGTAGAAGCTAGGCCAATGATCCATGAACTGTTAACTGAAGGACGGAGATCGAAGACTAACAAAGCAAAAACCCTTGCTACATGGGCAACAAAAGAACTGAGAAAACTGAAGAACCAAGCTTGGTAAGAGCTCATCTCCATTGCCCTCTTCCTTCTACTCTCTTGGGGAGGAGGCACAGTTTCTTCAGACTGTTCCGACAAGGGCTGCCTGTCTCATGGCATTTTGTTTTGTATCCCTTCCCATACAAGTGCTTTTGAGCCAAGCCTTTGTTCCTCAGGCTTGTACTAGTGGAAGGGTCGGGCATCCTCAATCTTTCCTTGAGCCAAATACTTGATTCCTTGTGGTGATGAAGAGCAGAACTTATGTAACTGGAATTCAGTGAAGGCCCCACATGATTTTGGGTCCTAATAAAGTCATCGGTAATGGCATTTTCCCAGAATTTTCTTTTCTACTCGCTATTCCCTTCCTCCTGCTCTTTATACTTTTTTTTTTACTGCAGCGCTTTTAGACATTGCATAGCTCTGCAGAAGATATCCAAAGTCAAGAGTTGTGTGACGCTTGCTTTTTTGTTTTTTTTTTAATTTTTTATTTATTTTTGAGAGGGGGAGGGGAGAGGCAGGGAGAGAGAATCCCAAGCAGGCTCCGCATTGTCAGCATAGAAGGGGCTCGCTAACTGTGATATCGTGACCTGAGCTGAAATCAAGAGTCAGACACCCAGGCACCCCTGACCCTTGCTTTCAGATGTAGTCTTTATTTTTTCAACTCTCAACATACTCATTGTCTTACTCCAAAGATCTCGATAAAATTGGCTATTTTGAGTTTTATCTTGTTAGCTTCCCTCCTACCCTCTTAATATAGGTGCTAATGAGAGCAGGTAGCTGGCACATAGGAAGACAAGAAAAACAATTAGTCCTTTTATTAGGACAAACTAGACCAATTCATTTCAGGCTGGTGAGCACTTAATTGTGGGAATCAGAAGCGTTTGACTCTTCCAACTGTATGTGATCTCAAAGTTGACTTGTTTTCCGTCTGTTTTTAGATCTGTTACCATTGGGATGATAACCTGAGACCCCCACTGGAAATCTCCAATCTTTTGAAAAACCCGGAAGTGAGGAGTGTGCACGGATGCTGAATGTTTGGGAATGAGAGGATGAGTGAGTGAGGCTTGAAAACACACCACATTGAAAATCCTGCCACAGCAGCAGCCGCAGCCGCCAACAGCAGCGCTGTTAGTGAGCTAAGTAAGCACTGACTTCGTAGAAAACCATAACGTCGGCCATCTTGGAAAAGAGAAAAACGATGGATGTAATTGCTTAGGGAAAAAAAAAAAAGGAAGTTCTCTCTTCCCAGGACAGGCTAGAACTAGCTTTTCTGTCTTTTGGCCGGTGCCGAGTGGAGTGACTGGTTTGGGAGAGGAGGAGGGACTGGGTTCAGCTGTGGTGCTTTGTTGTAAAAGGCAGTCTAGCCTTTGCTACTGACAAGAAAGATGGAGCCTGGGTCTCAAGCCCACCTTTGGTGTACCATTGCCACACGGTACTGTACGCGTGCCGGCTAAAAGGAGGGTGAGGGATTCTTTACGGTCTGAGAATGAGTGTGTGTGAGTGAGGCGGTATCCACATTCTCAACTTCAAGTCATTGCAGTTTCTTTTTCCCAGAAAAAAAGGGGTTAGATGTTGCATTTCATAAAACTAACCGAAGTCCTGTCTACTGATGCAGCACAAGAGATGTGTATAAAAAAAAAAAAAAAAAAAAGGAAAGACGCTCTTTAGGTTTTGTTTTTTGTTTTGTTTTTTTTAATTACCTTCTAGGGAAAACACTGACGAATGGTCAGAGCTCCCGTATCCTGATCTTTTCATCAAGGCGCCTTTCCTAATAATATGGTTCAACTGTGAATGTAGAAGTGGGGGGGAGGGGGGGGAGAAAAAGAAAACTCTGGAGTTAGAGGATCTAGAAAAAATTAAAATACAATTGTTACAAATAAAGAATGCAGACTTCAAAACAAAAGAAAGCCACAACCCAAACAAACCAAAATTTAGATGCTCAGAAGTAGCACAAAAGAAAAGGTCTCTCCTGACATGTATGGTGGCAGTCTGAACACCCCCAGAAAATTGTGCCAAAGAGTTTAAAAACAAATACACAATAAAAGTAAACACGCGCGCACACACACACACACACACACACACACAGAGCAAACTTCAGGTAACTATTTTGGATTGCAAACGAGGATAAATTTAATGTTCAAACAATCTGATAAAATAACCATTTGGAAACTGCTTGGCCTTCTGTTCTCTTTTATTTGATTGACTACAATGCGGTATTGGTCTCTTGCTGCACTTCAAAACCAACTAATCAACAAAATAAAACTTAAAAAACAAAAGTATATATATACATACATATATATATACTAGGACTCTTGTGATGAAAATGGCACTTGAAAAGGTTTTATTTTTCCACTGAAGTTGAAGATTAATAAAATGGTGTCAGACATTCCCCTGGTCACACACTTTAATATTTTTTTAAAAGTGTGATGTGCTATGAGAACCATAAAGCAGACTTCGCTATTTTCCCTTTTACAAGGGAACAGGGCACCCGGAATTTTGGGTTTAGAATCTTTCAGCAATAAGGAGGGATGTCGGTGAGCTTTGACCCCCTTTTGGTTTTTGCAGTTACTAGTAGTTTTTTGCTGGCATTTTGAATATGCTGCTTTCAAAAACACCAAGGAAGATCTTTAATTGCTTCCTGGTGTTTGGAGGATTAAAAAACAAGACCTTAAATTCCCACTTTCATTTCCATTCTAGCAAAAGAAATGTGGGCTTACATTTTTCTCTTTGCCATTTTCCCCTCCCCATCCAAGCCTTCCATTCATAAGTGGGATTGGCTCGGTTTTGCTCATCCATATGGCAGCATCTCTAATCGCTCTTGTACAGGGTATCAGATATTGTGCCTTTTGGTGCCAGGTTCAAAGTCAAGTGCCGATCTATGAACCAGTGTACAAAAAAAAAACAAACAAAAAAACACAAAACACAAAAAACAGGTGTTTGAAGGAAAGACTCCGTTGTGAATAAAGAGTTTGTACCACCTGCTAAGCCCTACTAAGAAGAGACCTGACCCTCTAATCCCGTTTAAATGTTAGTTGTCCCTTGAGGAGAGGGTGATACACTAACCATTCCTGATAGATAGGGGTTGGTCAGGGCTTAGGGAGGGGGCAGGAATGTTGGGGAGAAAAAAAATCTGATCATTCCTCAGTGCTACCCATTTCTGTCCTGTGTGGGCTGCTTAGCTAGACAGCAGGAGAATAAAGTACACCGAGAACCATAATGGAAACAAAACCTTCCGTGTGTTTTGTCATGTTTTGTTCCAGGGAAGCAGTTGACAAGTGCTGTTATTAACGCTTTCTCCCAGATCCATTCAGTGATGGAGAGGAGGAAAATGGGCTGGTTGGACTGTGGTCTTGGTGCCTTGCAGGCGTTCTACACTGGTTATGCATTTAATCCTCTTTCGTAGTTACTTTTGGCTAGTGGGTTTTCCAGAGTCTGGGCTCTTACCCTGAATCAATTGTACCACCTAAGGTAACTGGGTGCAAGATGCATTCAGTCCACTCACTGTCCGGGCCTTCCCCACCCTAGTCTTGGCACATTCCTCCAAGAATGTAGTTACCGTCTGCTTGGGAAGATGTCAGTGCAAATGTGAAGCAAGTGGGCATCGGACTAGGCTTTGGTTTGCCGTAAGTGGCAGCTGCCTGTATCAATTACGATTACATTTATTAATTTTGCTTTTCATTTTCCTGGTTCCCCTCAGCTCCCCTCTGTTGAAATGTTGAACTTCGGACTGTCAGAGGCAACTGTAATCTTGCCTTAGGGACTTGTGGAGAAAGGGAGGGGAAATGCTCAGTGCAGTGTTTTCACTTTCAGAACCAAGTAATCTAGTCCCTCTGATATTTAAGAAGTGTGTTAGTCCGACTTCTATGAGAAATCTCAACTCCATCAGCTTTTGATAGCATCTCGGTTTTGAAACAACTTCAGTCTGTAATTGGCATTCAGAATGCCCTTGGCATGCCAGTCTGTGATGGCATTAAAGACCTGTTAAAACACTTGAGCCCAACTTTATTAACCAAAACTGATACCACCATCTTTATCTTCTAAATAAAGTCCGCTTTATTTTTATTTTCAACATTTTGCTGCTTCATTTTTGGTTCCACATGGTGTCACCTTGGAGGCGAAATGAATGGTTTGAAAGAAGCTGGAACATGTGGTGGTGATGTGCGTGTGAGTTGGGGAAAGGAAGGACACATCGGTCTTAAAAACAGACCCTGCGTAGTGTGATGGGAAATGAGTGAAAATAACTGGCCTACAAAGCGGTGGGGAGGAGGTTTTTGTTCTGAGTGCTTCTGAACCCGCAGGAGATAGTCTCTGTCTTGTGCATATTTTTCAGGCGAATCTGGTTGGTTTAATGGCTCCTCCAAAATTGGCTTTTTACATGGCTTGCAGTGTGTATTTAATTTCTACTTCCACATCCCGCCCCCCCCCCCCCGAAATTTGTAGAGGGAAGAACACTAATTTGGGATTTAAGAGATTAGGTACGTTCTTCACTGTTGCTTATTAGCGTAGTGATGCCTGCAGGCTACTTTCTGGGTTTATGTTGGGCAAGTGAACTGAGGGCTGACCATAATTTTCCTCCCTTAGCCTCCATGTGGCCTTCCACTTTTCTGATTGCACCCCCGTCAGAAAGTTTTGATCATGCATACCCCCATGTGTTTATAAATTATATACCTGTACTACTGTACCCCTATATTGTGTAACATAAGACACAAAAATAGATATTAAAAAGCGATTATATGAAAAATACATAAATAGAAGTTCTAATATTTTATTTCTATGCCCAATTTTGGAGATTACTGGAGGGTAACTTCTAATTCTTCTAAGACATTAAATCCTGGGCAATGGCAGTCAACCAAGGACATTTCTCCAGGGAACATGCACCGAGAGAAAAAGAATGATACCGGTTTGTGGCGCAGGGAGGGGCTGCTTCTCCCAGGAATTTTTTTCTTCCTTTTCAGGAGTTCTCCAGGTAATTCCCCGTTCCCACATACCCCTACCCGACAAACACTCGAAGCGCACACAGTACGAGGCTACGGTTCCACCTGGCCTCACTAAGGGTTCCAGCTCCGACCTGCCGGAGGTGAAAAACACTAAACACTGAGAAAACGTTATGTGTCCCGTTGTATCAATTTTCACACCAACTTGAGCAATCACTGTTCTCATTTTCCAAATGAGAAAAGAGGCGCAGGAAGACATTCATCAGACCACGTGGAGCTTGAATTCAAAGCCAGGCGTCTCAGATACCAACACCCAAGCTTGTCTCACATTTGCCCTAGACAGATGCTGTCAGTGCCTTAGCGATACAAAACGAGGGTCTGTGCTGTCCATATTTGTAATGTGCCATGCATTTCCTTCACAGCACTATCTAAAAGTCTATTTTAAATGTTTTATTGCCGGTTTTCCCGATTATAATGTAAGCTCCCTGATGCAGTGACCTTGGCTATCTTCCTTACCACTGTATCCCCAGCCTAGAGCAGTGCCTGACATATAGCGGACCTTCAATAAATACTTGTTGTCAGTACAGTTCGGGGAGTTGCCGGAAATGGCATCACCTAGCAGTATCCAGAAACCTGAGAAAGGAGGGCCTCGGGATACCTGGGCTCCCAGTTCTTCCCCCTCCTCATTTGCTGGATGACTTCAGGCTAGCCTCTTAGCCTTGAATTAGCTGGAGGAATGGGAACAAGATTAGTCAGTAGTCGTTATGTGGTGTCTGTTTCATGCACTTACCCAGTGCCAGGCTTATAATAAGCATCTCATGTAGGGTGGTAGAAGTAATCCTCATCAACATTGTAACCAAGGTACCAACTTAGTCCCATTTTATAGATGAAGAAACAAGCACAGGGGAGGGGCTAAGAACCTTGCCGCAAGTCACGTGGGCTAAGGCGGTGCTTGTCCCACTGGGCGGCTGCAAACCACGTGGGATGCAGTGGAGCCTCTGCTCCAAGCGAGCTTACACCGTGCGAGCAGGGAGATCCCTGGATAAAGCGTTCTTGGAATTAAACAGCAAAGCCGCCTTGCCTTGATTCAATAATGAGGTGCGCTGTTGACCTTTTGACGGTGGTCAAAGTCTTAATTTGGGGGTCAGGGGTGGCATTTTCTCCTAAAATCAACTTTCCTCCCAATTGGGAGTTTGAACCATCTCCTCGTACTTACCCGTCTTCCCACTGAGCCAGAAGATTTTTGGGAACCAGGGTTGGGGGAAGGGTGTTAGAGGTGCCTGGTGGCCAGAAAGGCCACAGGGCTGCTGAGTAAGCTCTACATCTGAATTACCCGGGCGCTGTCAGCTGATCCTGGGCAGCACAGCCAGAGCTGTTCCCTCTCCCAGGAGCCCCTAGGCCGTAAGTTCCTGAGCTGAGCTCTCCTCCACGTGAAAAGGACCTCAGCTGAAAGTACATCTCAGCTCTGGCACCCGGACTGAGCTCGGGATGCAGGGGGGCAGCCTGTCACCATCCTGAGGGAAAGAGAATGAAGAAATGACTCTGTATGAATAATCTCTCCCTGTTATTTTCTGAGCTTTGCCCTTCAAAATATTGTACAGTCTTTTGAGTATGACCGTGGGCAAATTCTTCAACTTCCCTGAGCCTCAGTTTTGTCATTTTTCTTTTTCTTTTTTTGTCTTGAGAGAGTGTGAGCAGGGGAGGGACAGAAAGGGGGACAGAAGATCCAAAGCAGACTATACGTTAAGAGCAGCAAGCCAATCGTAGGGCTGGGACCCACGAACTGCAAGATCATGACCTGAGTCAAAGTTGGACGCTCAAGCCACGCAGGCACCCCTCAGTTTTGTCATTTGTAAGATAGAGATCCCAGTGAAAGGTAGCTCATATAAAGTTCTTAGCACAGTGACTTACCATGCACTAATTAATTGATCAACAGCTATTATTATGTGCCAGGCACTGTTCAAGGCACTGGGGATGCAACAGTGAAGGAAGCAAATAAGGAGCCCCATCTCCTTCTGATGGGGCTCACGGTCTAATGAATAGCGACAAATATTAAGTATTCAAAAATTCAATATAATAATTTTAAAAATTCTTAAAAAAAGTTCTGTTTGGGAAAGAGCAGACATGAACATGGTCTTGGAGAATATGAAGCCATTAAAAAAAAAAAAAAAAAACCACACACAACTATTTCCTCTCAAGTCTTGCTTAATTTGATTACAGGACGTGTGTTACTGCCACAGGAATTTGGGAATTTGTTGAAGGAATGAGTCTTTTTTTTCTTTTTTAAATTTAAAGTAATCTCCACCCGCAGCATGGGGCTTGAACCCACAACCCCCCAGAGATCGAGAGTCACATGCTCCAACTGAGCCAGGCAGGTGCCCCAGAGGAATGAGTCTTTCCATTACTGCCCAAACCTCTGATTTGATGGCAGACCAGTCCCTGGATGGTTCTGCAGCAAACCCTAATTTTCTAAGGTTTAGAACCTGAGGGCTAAGGTGGCACCCAGACCCTGCACTGTCTGTCACGTGTGTCTAATCAATTTTCCTGCCTGCCTGCTTCTATTTGAGTCATCTGGGTTTTATTTTGATTCACTCTCTTTGCCGGCTGTTAATGCCACCTCCTCCTACTCTTTTCAGGCAAGGTTGGGACAGGAATGACAAAGTTTTTCTCCAGAGCAAGAGTCCTGGGAATGGGAGACAGGCTCTCCCTGATGGTTTCCATGGAGGAAACATGCAAGGGCGACT
Source organism: Acinonyx jubatus (assembly GCF_027475565.1). Taxonomy (NCBI): domain Eukaryota; kingdom Metazoa; phylum Chordata; class Mammalia; order Carnivora; family Felidae; genus Acinonyx; species Acinonyx jubatus. The sequence continues at coordinate 36,722,987 of NC_069397.1, read as the reverse complement.
CAGCCCTGCTTTTGTGGTCCTTTCCTGCTGTGCCTGTGAATGCCCTGTAGAAATGTTTACCACTCCTGCCTGACCACCACACCCTCTTCTCTCCTTCTCCCACCTCACTTCCCCTTTTACCAAAGGTTTTTACCTTTTCCTGTCTCTGTTATGATGAGCCCTGATCATTCAGACCAATCTCTAGCTTTCTCAGATGAAGAAACTGGCCTGGAGAGGTGAGCTAATTAATCCAAAGTCACTGCCTCATTCATTTATTCATTCAACCAAGCACACGCCTTCTTACCCTTAAAGATGTAGCTTAACAGTCCAGGTGTCCATTGATAGATGAATGGATAAAGAAAATGTGATATATATATATACATATACATGCATGTACATACACATACATACATATATATGTATATATATCTGTGTATACATAGATAAACATACACACACACGCACAATGGAATATTATTCAGCCATTAAAAAAGAATGGAATTTTGCCACTTGTTAACAACATGGATGGATCTAAGGAGTATAATGCTAAGTGAAATAAACCAGAAAAACACAAATACCATACGATTGCACTCATATTGGAATTTAAGAAACAAAACAAAAAAAAAAAAAAACCAAAAAACAAATGAACAAAGGGGGGAAAAAGGGAGAGAGACAAACCAAAAAAACAAGACTCGGGGTGCCCGGCTGGCTCAGTCCAGTGGAGCATGTGACTCTGGAGCTCGGAGTTGTAAGTTGGAAAAAAAAAAAACCCTCTGCCCCATTAGGTGTAGAGATTACTTAAAAGTAAAATCTTCAAACAAACAAACAGACTCTTAACTATAGAGAACAGATGGTTCCCAGTGGGGAGGTGGGTGGGGGGGGTGGATGAAACAGGTGAAGGGGTTAGGAGTGCACTTGTCATGATGAGCATGGAGTGATGTATGGAACGGTTGGATCACTATAGTGTACCCCTGAAACTAACATAGCACTGTATGTGAACTACACTGGAATTTAAAAAAATAAAAATAAAAATAGAAACTGTGCATCGTAAAGAAAAGATAGGCCATTATGAGGTTTATATGCAGGGTGGAGCTTCAAAAAGAAAAAACAAGATTTAGCTTAAACGTCACCTCACCGGAGACCTCTATTTTACCTAAAGCAGATCCGACTCCCATTTTTCTCCGTTGCTCCCCCCTTGTGCCTTTTTACCCTTTATCATGATTCATAATTTTTAAGTTATTTTTTTGGTCTGATTCTCCCCCTAGAATATAAGTTCCGTGAAGGCAAGAAAGACATGTTTGTCACTCAGAGCCTTGCTCATCACTAGTCTCAGTACCCAGCACTTGACAGGTGTCCAAGAAGTCTTTGATGAATAAATGTATGGTGGGCAAGTACCATCACCATCGGGGCATTTGTGATATGAAGATGGATGGGATACAGTCCTTGCTCTCAGAACTGTTTGGAATAACAGAACCGGAAACAGGGAGAATGCAATGAGATCAGGTCCTGATTGGTGGGGGTGGGCGGGTGGGAGGGTGTATTTTAGGGTCACCTAAACCAGGCCTAATCTCTGCTGGGCTTTTGCCACCAGCCATCTAGAGCCCAGGATAAACCTTTTGGCTGTCACTTAGGCCTGTACCCTGAGTGGCCCAGAAGCAGCAAGGGAGGAAAACTTATTCTGTAGAGTGAGTGCTCAGATGGGTACCTGGAACCATTACCCTTTCCAGTGAGGGAGGCTGTGCTCATTTCACAGTCAAGCTCATGCCCATCCAGTCCCCAGAGACAACCCCACACCTTGCAGCCTAGCCTCTGATCTTTTGCCTGGCCTTCTGCTTTAGAAGAGAACTTCTGCAGCAGTAAGGAAGATAAAACCTGTCTACCCCCGGGGATTAGTGGGGTGATGGATGTCCTAGCCCGGTAGCCTTCATATCTAGAGGACAGGTGGGTTGTCCCACATGGCTCTGAGAAAGCTTGTGACTCAGAGAGCAAGTGGCTGACCTGCCTTCCTGTTCTGGACTAGGAAGGAACCCATCAGGAAGAGGAGGAAGGAAGCCAGTTGAGGATCCCCTTCTTTGAAGAGAGTTCACAGTCCCTGCAGGCTCTCCTGGGAGGGGAAGCTCACCCCTAAATCCATTTTCTCGCTACAGTGGGGCAAGATGGCTGCTGTTGCTGCTTCTCAAAGCTCACAACAAGGAAAACGCCTTTTCTTTCCTCCTCTCCCCCTTCCAGATTCATCCCTCCTTCCCCCCAGGGGTCAGAAAAGTAGGCTCCAGTTCCCAGCAGCCTGAACCTTCCCTCCAGATGGGAGGCTTCACAGCTAAATGCTGAGCCTACCCTAAGCCTATAAACCTGCTTCCCTGGTTGGCCTGTCAGAAGTTAGCCAGAGTCCTTCAGAGTTTCCTCTCATCATTCAATACCTGCAGCCAAGGCTGACCATGCCTCTGCCCACGGTGTTTAATCCACCAAGGAATAATCAAAATGACTCATGAACACCTCCTGAGGATCCACCCAGCACCTTTAGTTCTGATTCTCCATTCTTCCCCCAGGGGTGCCTGGGTTGGGAAAGATCTCCAACTTTATTTAGAGAGGTTAAGTAATTTGCCCAAGGTCACACGGTGGGAAAGTGGCAAAACAAAACGAAAGGAAACACACACAAAAACTTGTGCCTCCTGCCCAGCAGTTTGGCAAGTGCTCAAATCATCTTTGTGGAAAGGGTGAAATGTGTTGTTATTCCTTCATTTCACTGGCCTGTGGGCGAGGGGATTGTGTCAGGGGGAGGAAAGCCGCTTCCCTTCTTAAACGAACCTCTGACCTCCTTAGTTCACTCTCACTTCCGAAGAAGTTACCAAATTTAACTCTAATCTCTCCGACTAGACCCTATGGTCCGTGTCTCTATTATCAGAGCAATGCCCCCATCCCCAAGAGCAAGGAAGAGTAACTCGAGTATTTTCCTTCTCGAGAGCAAAGACCAAAACCAAAACCCAAATCCAAATAAATAGCTTCACTTTCCCCCCAAAGACACAGCCCCCAAGCAAACCCCAAAGCGCCACCTGAGCCCTTGCGCGGCCCGCAGGCGCCCCGACACGCGCCACGCCACGCCACACTGCGTTAGGGAGGCGTCGGGGAGGGGGCGCGGAGCGCGGGCCGGGCGCGGCGGGGAGCCGGGGGGCGCCGGGCGCGCTGCCAGGCCGCGCCGCACCGCGGGGGCTGGCCGCCCCTCGCCACGTGGTGGTGGCAGCGGCGGGGTCCCGGGCGCCTTCCCAGCTGGAGAAACCCGGAGCAGCCGGGGAGGAGGAGGAGGCGGCGGCGGCGGCGGCGGCGGAGGAGGAGCGGGGCGGGCGGGAGGGAGGGGGGCTGGGGGGAGGGGTGGGGGGTGGGGAGAGACCCGGCGGCGGCGACAGGGCGAGAGCGGAGCGCGGTGCCAGGGGGGTGGGGGCACCGGTGCCCGTCTGGGGAGGGAGCAGGCGGAGGGGGTAAGCTGCGATTACAAGCAGGAACCGGCAGCAGCTGTGAGTCCCCGGCGGGGCTAGGGCGGGGGGGGGAGGGGAGCGGCGCCCGGGGCCGGCCGGGGTCGCAGGGTGGGCCGGAGGAGGCGACGGGAGGTTGGCGGGCAGTTGGCCCTGGCGGGCCGGGAGGGGAAGGGTCCGGCGCCGGCCTTCCGCGTTCCCCCTTTCCCCCTCCGCCGCCGCTGCTCAGGCCGCACCGCCTCGGGAGCCCCTTCCCCGGCCCGGGGACCGCCGACTGGGGGCCCTGGGCTTGGCCAGCGGTGGGGGAGGGGGCTGCGTGGTCTCGGCCCCCGAGAGGGGAGGGGCGACAATTTCTGTCCGCCGAGCTAAAGGGGTTTAAAGGGCGGCTCTTAAAGGGGCCGCAGTAGGGGCCCGGGGCGGAGGAGGCACCCCCTCCTCATCCGCCCTCCGCGGCTCTCACCCAGGGCCGCCGGGCCGGGGGGGAATGCGGAGGAAGGGAGCGTCTGTCCGGGCGGCCCAGGGGACAGAGCCCCCGCCAGTGGGGCTGGGCCCGAGGTGGCGGGCTGGGGGTCTGGGGGGGGGTGTGGTGAGCGCTGGCGGGCGGAGTTGGGGGGAGGGGATGCGCCTGGAGAGGAAGGGGTTAAAGGTGGGGCCAGCCCTACAAACACGCGCACATACTCCTTACTCAGACCCGGCCACACGCGTCTCCCTGGCACTTAATGGGGGAGGTTTGGGGGGGGTGCTGGGGCCCGGGCTTGAGCCCCCTTCACTCCAGGCTCCTGCTGCCCGGCTTTGGGAGGTCGCGGACCCCGCTGTCTCGACTCAGACCTCACGCCGAGCCCCCTCTCCTACGCGCACACACGCTCCGGCGCGCGCGCACACACCTCGGACATTCCCATAGTGCCTCACGTGACACACGGCCCCGAACGTGCCCACCCTTCACACACGCTCACGCACGCGTGCACACACGCGCACACACAAACACACACGGCTTCCTGGCCACTTTCCAACTCCATTCCCGACCCCCAGCCACCCCCAGCGCAGCCCTGCGAAGGCACTCATTGACTGTGACACACCTACACTCATTCACAGACACACACACTCCCCCCCACACATGCCAACCACAGACACACATTCATAAACAGGGCCAGAAGTACACACGCACCCTCTCGCGCGTACTCTTTCGGAGCCCTGAGTCATTCCTGCCCCCTCTCAGGGCTCCTCACTTCCCTGTGTGCAGGCACATTGGCGGGCTGGGGAATTCTTCGGTGGACCCTTTCCAGGGCCCCCCACCCTCTGTGTGTTCCCTCTGACGCTCTGTGAGGACTTCCTGTGGGTCCCAGATCAGGGGCTGGGAGGGCCTGGAGGGTTGCCACAACCCTGGTCTGAGTGGGGGAGGCACTTCCTTTTCCTGAACTCTGGGATCCTGCAGGAAGAAGCTGGGAAGTTGGGCGGGGGCCCCCACAGAGGACGTGCTGACAGTGGTGGGGCTGACTCTCCCAGAAGCACTGGGCCTTAGTGAGGAGCCAGGGGTGCCAGAGGCCGGGGATGAGGAGCGTGGCAGAGAGGTATTTGGGGAAGCAAGGCCTGGGGTGGAGAGGGGCTGAGGAGTGAATCAAGGCAGCCCCGTCTGGGCCCTAGCCTGGGAAGGCAGTCCTTTCCTGTCCACAGGTCTCCCTGGGTTCTGGAAGGAACTCTTCTCTGCTGCTGGCCTGGTTTACTTGTCCCTACTTGTCAGGCCCTCCCTGCCAGAAGTCTTCATCTAGTTACAGCCCCTTCCCCCAAAGGCAGCAGAGAAGAGAAAACAGGGCTGAGTAGTCTGCGGGTAGGCAGGGGTGGGAGCTTCCAAGCTTCCTCTCAGCTGGTCATAGCATTCCTTGGGCCAGCTTGAGGGGTATGGGGGACAACCTCCAGGCTGCCCTCTCCACTGTTGCTCCTGCTCTCCCAGGAGGCCCAGTGGGGGCCGAGGCCCAGGCCCTTGCCATGGAGTCCATGTTTGAAGATGACATCAGCATCCTGACCCAGGAGGCACTGGGGCCCAGTGAGGTGTGGCTGGATGCCCCAGGAGACCCCTCACTGGGAGGGGACATGTGCTCTGCCTCCCACTTTGCCCTCATCACAGCCTATGGGGACATCAAGGAGCGGCTGGGGGGCCTGGAGAGGGAGAATGCCACCCTCCGCCGCCGTCTCAAAGTCTACGAGATCAAGGTCAGAACTTGGAGAAGATGGGGGTCTGGCTGTGTGTGTGTTGTGGGGGTTGGGGATCCCAGGAATCGCAAAGAGGGATCAGGATGCACACTCTTGGGAACCTGAGGGTCCCCCGTGAGGGATGTAGCTGCTTTGGATGGGAAGGGTCAGGAAAGGATCCTGAGCCAAAGGGTGGGACCTTGCATCTAAAAACGATGTGGTTGGCGGGAGATGCCTCCAGGCCGTGTGGATCCCACTTGAGCAAGGGGAGGGAGAGGCGAGGACTTCAAGGCAGGTTGTGAGGTGGGAGCCCAATCGAGGCTGAAGCCTGGGCAGGGAGCCGGGCACCAGCTCTCCTGAGGACCTGCCTGCCCACAGTACCCGCTGATCAATGACTTTGGAGAGGAGCATGGCTTCTCTCTGTATGAAATCAAGGATGGCTCCCTGCTGGAGATGGAGAAGGTCAGCCTGCAGCAACGGCTCAACCAGTTCCAGCATGAGGTGAGTCCCTCGCTGGCCTCCCAGCCCAGACTGGGCTCCCTGGACCCCTTGCTCCAGTGTATTTCTGACAGTCCCCTCTGTCTACCCTCCCCCCCCCCCCCCCCCCGCCAGCCTCTGTCTCCTTGGTCAGCGATGGCCCTAGTCTTCCCTAGAATGGGTTGCAGCCTCTCCCACCCCTCTTCCATTGGGTACTGGATGTGTGGGTGGGAGGTATGGGGAGCTGCTTGGCCCCCAAGTCAAGGATGGGCCTGACCACGGTGTGCTTTCCATCCCCTCTGGGCCCCATTCAGTTGCAGAAGAATAAGGAGCAGGAAGAACAGCTTGGGGAGATGATCCAGGCTTATGAGAAACTTTGCGTGGAGAAGAGCGACCTGGAGACAGAACTGGGGGAGATGGTGAGGCCCAGGGAGCCGTGGGTGCTTGAGGCTGGGACCTTTGTTGTGTGATTGTGTGTGACCCCATGTGTGTGTGTTTGTGGTGTGGACCCCAGTGGGTTTGAGTGCCCGTTTGCCCTTGTGAGGGGGGCTGAGTGTGTCATACAAGTTGTGAGTGACCCTCAGGACACCCTGGCCACGCGGTGACAGTAGGTGACTATGTGAGTGACCCTGTCGACAGCGTGTCTCCGGGCGAATGTTTGTGTCTCGTGCTGGGTCGAGTCTGTGCCTATACGCTGCGTCTGGAAGGCTGTGTGGGTGAGGGTAGAGGTAATCAGGTCTCTGTGGCTGCTGGGACTGGTCCTGGCATGTGTGTGATTCTGAGTAGGGGTATGGCCACGCGCATGAGCAGGTATCAGAATCAGGACGCGTGGTCTCTGCCAGCTCCTACCTGTGAGTTGGGTCGAGTCTCTTAGCCTCTGTCCCTCCTCTGAAAAGGGCAAATGATAACAATACTGCTGAGTTGTTGTTTGTGACGTCTGAGTTGGGACGTTTGTGTAAGAATGCTTCGCCTTAATAATCATAAACACTTAACATAGCACTTAACTATGTGCCAGGCACTGTTGTTATCTCTTTAGATATATTTACTCATTTTAATCCTTGCAACAAACCTAAGAGGTAAGTGTGGTTATCCCCGTGTTATAGATGAGGTAGGTGAAGCCCAGAGTGGTTGTCACATGTGCAAATAGAACTTATTATGCTTCTGAGGGCGTAGCTATGTCTGGACTGAGGGGCTGTGTGTTCTTAGAAGTGTCCCGCAAGGAAGAGGCGTTAACTCTGACCTTGCAAGGGGCAATAGCCAGAAACATCTGCATTGCAGTTGCTGGGAGAGGAGACCTCACACTCATAGCCACTTGAGAGTGCAGTTGGGATGTGTGACCTGGGGCCTCTGCTCCGTTTAGGGGTGATGGCTTCCCAGACATGGGGAAGTCCTGGCTTTGGGGGGCCCACAGGGGTACCCTGGTCCTGTGCAGACCCTACCCCTTTGTCTCACCCTGCAGCGGGCCCTGGTGGAGACCCACTTGCGGCAAATCTGTGGTTTGGAACAGCAGCTACGGCAGCAGCAAGGCCTCCGGGACGCAGCCTTCCCCAGCCCGAGCCCCCCACCTGCCCCTGCCCCACCTTGTACTGATCTGGACCTGCACTACTTGGCACTGAGAGGGGGGTCTGGCTTGAGTCACGGTGAGATCTCCGCGACCCCTGATATCCCTACCCCAGCGTCCCCTAGACTAACCCCCATTTCAGTACTACTCTGGAATTGATGGTGAGCACCCCATTATAATGTCTTATTAAATTTCTCCCATAATTACCCTATGCTTCTTTGCCACCCGTTCCCTCACTTCATCTACTCTTACGCAGTTTCTCCCACTGACACCCCCCTCTACCACCTGCTTTCTCTGGCTACCCCCATGCAATTCCTATGTGTGTCAGCAGAGGGCACCTCCACTCAGAGTCCCCCAGCCGGTCTTACAGTGGTGATTAGCGGAGGCCAGAGGATGCTTGGAGATTTGAATGTGGCCAGGGAATCCTTTCAGGAGGCCATCTTATTTTGTCCTTGGTCTCCTAGAAGATGAGAAAAAAGCAGCTCAGGCCATCCTCCCACACTGCCCTCAGTAGAGGCCTCCCCGGGGTATTTGTCCTCTGGCTATCTTCTGGATCTCTGATGGGGCGGTCCTCACCGGTTTCAGTCTTTGCTGACCTGGGAGTCGGTGGAGGGTGCCAGCAGCTGGACCCAACCTGACATTATCCTCTCTCCTGCCAGCAGGCTGGCCGGGCCCCACACCCAGTGTGAGTGAGCTGGAGCGACGGCGTTTGGAAGAGGCTCTGGAGGCTGCCCAGGGTGAGGCCCGGGGGGCTCAGCTTCGGGAAGAGCAGCTCCAGGCCGAGTGCGAGCGGCTGCAGGGAGAGCTGAAGCAGCTGCAGGAGAGCCGGGCCCAGGTAAAGGACCCCGCCCAGCACTCCCCGGAGGTCTGAGAGCTGCTGGAAATAGCCGTTAGAGTCCCGGGACGTCCTTCCTGGGTTTCGACTGGCTGTGGGAATGGTAAAGAGGGGGGTCTGGGCAAGGTGACATCGGCGTCTGACCTCCCGGTCTTCCTCCCTAGGATCTCGCCTCCAACCAGTCAGAGCGGGACATGGCGTGGGTGAAAAGAGTCGGGGATGATCAGTAAGTCACATCTGAAATCCTCTCCATCTTAACCTCTGTGCCCTGAGGGTGGCATTTCCCAGGTCCCCGTTTTGGGTCAGTTCTCCCCTCTGTTGTTTGGAGGGCCCTTCTTCCAGCATCAGGCCTGTGGGGTTTGGCTTGCTTGTGTGACTCTTCATCCTTCACAGGAAGGAGGCGAGGTTCTGGGATGTGCCCCCCGCTTTCTTCTGACACCCAAGCTCGTGTCTCCTTGAGGTGTCAGGGGTTGAGGCATTTCCTCAGCTGCTTTGCTGCTATGTTCTGGGTCCCCTGGTGAGTTTCTGGGCCTCTCTGAAGCCCCATTTTTTCTGTGCCAGTAACAAGGCCAGTTAGTTGGGTTAACTGCCCCCTCACTGATGAGGAGGAAGGAGGTGGCGTCTTTCAGGGTCTGTGCTTTGTTTCCCACCTCAGGAGAAAGCTGAGGCCGAGAAGAGGGGCTTACCTGAGTTCTACAGCAGCCGAGACGGGGGTTAGGACAGGCTCCACTGGGTGGCCCCTGTAGAATCTTGCTGAGAAGGAAGGGCAGCAGGAAGGAGGGAGGGAGCTATGTCAGTGGGGAGTCTAATGGCAGTGGCCTCTGGGGCAGCACTGGGCAGCAAGGGAGAGGGTGAGCGGCAGCCTGACATCAGTGAGCCTGATGCTTTTCACATCCGCACCCTGAACTCCTCCTCTCCCACTTTCTGAGAAATAGAGAGCAAACCTCCTTCCGCCTCAGCCCTCTCCCCTGAGACCAGTTGTGTGGCACAGACTCCCTACTTTCGTTGGAGAGGAAGCATGAGGCCCAGAGAGGGACAGGAACTAACCCTGTGTCACACAGTATACCCAGCTATGGGACCCCAGGGTCCTCCTTCCAGCGGGCTTCCTTCTCACCTTCCTCCCAGCTTCTGGCTACTTGGGGATACCCCTCACCTCCCTCTGCACCCTGGGGTGAGGGCCTGGGTGGAGCTGTGATAGTTGGGGTGGGGGGCGGTGAGAACCAGTTTGTGGGAGTGGTGGGTGGGATCCCTCAGCTAGGCTGCTGGGGAGTGTTGAGGGCTCCTGTGGAGAGGGTCTGCCTTAGCTCGTGGCTGAGGTTCAGAGCCCATCCTAGCCCATGTGCCCAGACCCAGAACACACACACACACACACACACACACACACACACACACACACACACACATTCTAGAACCCTAGCTTGCCTCAGAAGTTATACTGTAGGGCTCTTTATGGGTCACTGAGTCCAGCCCCCTCTTAGCAGACTGGCAGTGAAGGCTCCCTCCAACCGGTTGAACCCAGAGAGAGGACTTTTTTGGCAGGGCTGGAATCTGAACAGCCAGACTTTGAATCCTTCCAGGGATGCAGACTGGCTTTGCTTTAATGACTTCACCTCTGTGGCCCCAGGTATCCTTCATGGGCTCAGAGGTCAGTCATTAATGAGAGGTGTGAGAGGAAGGTGTAGGGGGTGGGGGGCCAGAGAAGGAGTGGAGGACCCCAAGGGACCAAAGCTGTATGTGAGTGAGTGAAGGAGAACTCCCATGAGGTGCCTTTGGAGGTTGGATCATCCACGCTGCCATTGGGGCCAGAACAGCCTCTTTCCCTTCCCACCCCCAAGGCACCTGCTCCACCCAGTTCCTTTGGCCACAGTGGCTTTGCCCAGGGGCTGGCCAGACCACTCTTACCAGAGGTGACCTCCAGCTCCTCCCCTCTGTCCTCACCGTTGGGACTCTGCATGGGTGCCTCCTGGACCTCTCTCCCCAGTGCCAGTCAGGCTCTGCCTGCCCCGCCTCACACTTTTCAGGCGGAGCATCTCTGGACAGCCCCAGCTTGGCAAGAGTTAATTCTCAGAGGAAGTCCTCACTCCCCCGGCAGTTTTATTTTCTTATAAACTCAGCTCCTTTTGGTAATTGCTTCCCGAGTGTTCCCTCCCCTGTCCTCCCACCTGAGGCCTCAGTCACCTGCTCTCAGCTCACTTTCCCCCACCAGCCCCTCCTCTTTCTTCGACTTGGTGCAGACCCTCCAGGCGAGTGGGAATTTTACCTGTGGGCTTTCCCAGGAGAGGAATGCAGGGCTGGGTTATCCAGATCGGGGTAAGAAAGCTGAAGAGGGGGTCAGAGAAATTCCTGAATCCAGGCCACCCCTAATGTGGGAGTCGTGTGTGTTCCTGAAAGTGCTTACCTGTCTCAGTCTGGACACCTCCAGGGCAGCCAGTTTTATTGTGGGAGTCCTGGCTGTTCAAAGGCCCCCCCTCCTCGTAGTGCCCTTGCCCCTGTTAATCCCCACCCCACCGCACAGTGGTCTACTGGTACTAAGTGGACAGGCCTGGGAGGCAGCCCTGGCCCCAAGGATTCCAGTCCCTTCCATCCCAGCCCCCAGCCCACCAGCTCCAGTCATCCGTGTTCCTCCGAAAGTGGGCACCCCGACCAGGCCACTCTGCCACCTTCCATGGCTGACCTCTGGGCAAGATTGCCCTGCTGTTTGCTCAGCCCAGCACCTGGTGGCTGGTGCCCAGGGGACAGATTGTCCCAGAAGAAGAGCTGCTGGAGGCCAGTCAGGGGCCAAAAGCAAGGATGAGGGAGGAGAGGCAGTGGAGACCAGCCTGCTCCTTAGGATGTGCAGGGAGGTAAGGACCCTGGGGGGTCTCAGCCGAGGTGGGGGGGTGAAGAACCCACGGCCCCCTCCCCTCTGAGCCCAGCTCAGAGTCACAGGTCCTGAGTGTGGCCTTTCTGAGGGTGTGGCTAGTGCTGAGGGTGGAGGGGAAATTGTGGAGAGGGGGTTCCTTAAGGGGGCTGAGGGCTCAGGCGGGCTGATTCAGTGAAGGGGGTGAGGGCCCAGTGAAGGAGGGGAGCCCCCCTGTGAGAAGACGGGGGCTTAGTATGAGTGATGAGGGAGAGAACGATAGGACTTGCTTTTTTTCCCCAACGTGGGGGGCTCAGTGTTGCAGCCCTGGCCCTTTTCCGCCCCCCACCCCCCACCCCTCTCTCCGCCCACAAGCCTCTGCGTGGGCTGCGGTTAGTGGTGGGGGAGAAGTGTGAACTCGGAGAGAGAGGATGGAAACTCTGCACAGAGGTCAAGGGCAGTGTGGGGTGGGCCAGGACGGAAGTCGGAGACCCCCGTGTACCCTGAGCTTAACTTCATGCCCCAGAACCAGCAGACCCAGGGCCTCCCCCTTCACGCTTCTCACCCTCCCTACTTCCTTTCTTTCAAATTTCCTTCAGCCAAGGCAGGGGTGCTCACAGGAATTAACCCCTGAGCACTTGCAGCCTTGGGACTCCCCGAGGGTGGGGAGGGGCTCGGAAGGTGAGGCCCACCACTCCCACCTGATTGTGGTCTGAGGGATTGGTGGGCTTTGAATCGGCCTCTGCCTCTTCCTTTGCTAGGAAGGCAGAGAGCAGCTCTTACCCACACTGTCTCCCTAGAAGGGAAACTGCACATCCTCTCCTCCTCGTTCTTAAACCAAAGCCATTGAGCTGGTTGGCGTCTCCAAAGAAGGATCAAGGCGGGTTTCTTTCTTTCTCTTGGGCATATTCCCAACTCTTCGTCCATATGCCAGACACCACGGAAGGCGGTTCACCTACACCATCTCATTTCCTTCTCACAGAAGATGTGGTGACAGTTCTGTCCCCTTTTAGTGCTGAGCAAACTGAGGTACAAAGAAGTGAAGTACTTAGAGAAGCTCAGCGTGAAGTTAAGTGCGAATACCCCGCAGGCCCTCAGCAGATGGGGCGATAGTACCTCTGTGGTGTTTCTCTGGTTCAGGTTCTTCCTCAGGTAGGAGGGCCCTTCTGGGAGGGGTGACCAGTGAATTACTGGCCCAACCTGCTCAATTTTGAAAGTGGAAACTTCAGTATGTTAAAACGTCAGAATCTTAGTAATTCTGCCAGGGCCGCTAGTGGGAGCCAGGACGGTCCAGGGCAAGTTGGGATGCCTGCCTCCCTCCCCCAACCCCCCGGCCCCCGACCTTGGTTCCCAGTCCCACTGTGAGCTGCTCAGCTTGCCTGTGTCTGGGGAGGCTTTCTTGACACTGTGAACTTTTAGCTGTGCTGGGAGCATGGCATGAAGAGCCGGGCTCTGGGGACCGCAAGTCATAGCTGGTTGAGGAGAGTGGAGGGGCTCAAGGCGCCTAAAAGGAAGTGGTACAGCAGTGGGTTGTTGCAGAGTGACTTCCTCCTCCCCTGGCCCGCAACCTCAAGTCCGCTCCACGGCCCGGTGCCTGTGGTTCCCTCCCCGAGGGTCGGGCGGGAAGGCTGCTGCTGGGTGTGCCCGTGGGTGGTGGAAAGTTTGGTCCCTAAATTCCCCCACAAGAGTGAGGTGGCCGGGGACAGCTGGGGACGGCAAAGGGCAAAGAGGGAAGAGCCGGGAATGCTGGATTTCTGTTTTCCTCCTGATTCTGAGTCAGCTGGTGATTCTGACCACATGACCAGCTCGGATGCTGACCCCAATCCTAACCCTAATGCCGATCCCACCCCCGAGACTTGAACCCTGCCCCTCATCCTGTCCCAAGCAGTGTCCACAGTCCTGACAGAAAATGAACTACCAACCCCAGCCCTCATCTGACCCTGACCCCAGCCTCGATCCTGACCTCAAGGCCATCCCTGGTTCTAATCCTGCGGCCCATCCACTGGCCCTCACTGTGGCCCAGCCCAGCACAGGCACCCAGTGAACTTCCCTGGGGAAGATGCCACAGGGTCTGTGTGCCTCACAGCTGGTTCGGGGTAGAAAGAGCCCCTTTCCAGAGCAGGGTGCTTCGGTCTCTAACCTTCCTCAGCTCAGTTGCTTTATCAATCACAGTGAAGATTATTGTTTCTAGATGAAAATTTGAGATCCCCGAATTATTCATGGAAAGAATGAATGAAAGGATAAGTCAATGAAGGGTGGAAAGACTTGCAGTGGAGGGAGCCTTCCTTCCTGCCAGCTCTGCCATTTGCACTCTGGCTCCTCCGAAGGTGCCAGCTCAGCAGGCTGAGGTGCCAAAAGCAGGTTTGAATCTCCGCTCTGTGACCTTGAGGCAGCTTCTTAACAGCTCCGATCCCCCACATATGTCTGGCACCTTCCTCTCCCCTCCCAGGGCAAAGGTGGTGATGCCCAGGCTACTGTAAAGCTCCCCAGCTCCCTCTCCTCCTGCCCTTCCTCCTCCCCCTCCTTTGCCTCCTCCCCTTCCTCCTCCTCCTCCTCCTCCTCCTCCTCCTCATCTTTCCCTTCTGCTACCTTCCTGTCTCTCCTTCCTCCCTTTCCTGATCATCTTGGAAGGCAGCATATAGCCTAATGGTCAGTAGCCTGGACTTTACCGTCCAGGAGGCCAGGGCCCAGTTTCAGCAACTCCACTGCTACTAGGCTTTATGACTTTGCAAGCCTCAGGTCTCTTATCTAGAAAATGGAGATCATAGTGGCAACACTGTAGGGTTGTTGAGAAGATTCAGTAAAGTTCTTTAGCATAATGCCTGGCCTATGGTAAGCGCTTATAAAGGCTATCTACCGTTCTTTTCTCTCTAGGTCTCTCCCAGGTTCTGAGAGACTCAGAACTTTCTCTCATAATGTAAGCAATCGAGAAGTGCCCAAATTTAGCCGTCCGCTGCCGTTCACCTGACCCTTCCCAGACAGTCTCGATGGTGGAAAATAGCATTCAGGTGTGGGCCAGGAAGCCAGGAAACGGAATGTGTGTTCAGGTGCATGTGCGCAACCCTTGGTTGTGTAGTGCAGTTGAGATTTTTTCCATCGAATTGGCAGTGTTTTCTAATGTGAGTCATTCAGGTCGTTAGTGTATTTAGCACCCTGGGCCTGAGCATCTTGAGGTGGGAAGAGGCGCCTGACGAAGGGGGGAGGTCCTGAGGGGCCCCACCACCTGGCCCAGGGTCCTAGGGGTCTTTGTGAGGCTGCCTGGGGCTCCAGGAGGACAACAGTCACTTGCCCTCCCCCATCCCACTCCCCCTGCCCCACACCTGGTCAAAGCTGGGGGAAGGTCTGGGCGGTCTGGGCCAGGGGCTTCTTCCTTCCATTTCCTGCTGTCCTGTTTTTCCATGAGGAGGGTGCCAGGAGCAGGGCGGTAGAAACTGGGGTAGCTCCTGACAAGGGGAGGAAGGCATGTAGGGGAGAGATAGGGGCCTGGGAACTGAGTGTGGCAGGTGAGATCTCTAAGGCTGGGTGTGAAGGCGACGACCTGTATCTGTCACCTGAGATACAGCAGTGAAGGCGGATGGGGAGAGAAACTTGCAGCTGCTTGGCCAGAGAGGGCGCTCCATCAATGCCCTAAGAGCCCCTCCTGCTCCCATCTCTCAGGGGTCAGTATGATGCTCTCAAGCCCCCAGTCTGATAGGGGAGACATAGCTCCTGCACTCAGTCTGAAGCGGGGAGCCTGTCATTGGAGAGTCCCCAGTTTAATGTGGGACACACAGGCTAGATCCTCCTGTCTGATGGGGAAGATGCCGTTTCTTCCCACAGATACATGAGATCAAAGTCGGGGAACACAGGACATGTAACACAAGGGCTGAGATGTGATGGGATTGAGGGCTGCAGCGTCTTGGCCAGAGTTCGTCCCCCGAGGGACTCCTTCCTCTCTGCTCCTGTCCATCCCTGTGCACCCTCAGATGGGTAGTGAGTGCTCCCTCTCCCTGGGAAGTGGGCTTGCTCCCCAGAATCCCAGCCTCTTTGCAGTAATTTGGCTTTGGCCCAAATGAGTTAAAAATAGTTTTGTTGCGGGAGGGGCTGTTGTCTCCCCCAACACCCAGCTCACCCCAGGATTAGCAAGAATCAGCCAGTGAGCAGAGAGCGCAGAGCAAGGGAGCTTGGTCATTATCTACCCTCTGCACCTCGGCTTTTCCTGCCCTCTGAAGCCCTAACCTCATGACTTCCCCTGCTCTCCTCCAGGGTCTCTCTCTCTCTCTCTCTCTCTCTCTCACACACACACACACACACACTCTCTCTCTCTCTCTCTCTCTCTCTCTCTCTCTCTCACACACACACACACACACACACACACTCTCTCTCTCTCTCTCTCTCCCCCTCTGTGTCTCTCTCTGTCTCTCTCACCCTCTAGCACACTGTTCTTCATGCTCATACTGGCCTCGCTCTTACCTGCACTCCCTCCTGTCCACATGCATCCTCTCTCCCATGACCATTACCTCAGGATGGGGACAGGGCCCACAGGGTCTGGACACCTGCCCCTCCATTCATGCCCAGCACCCTACAACTCCAAGAGCAAGAGCGCCTCCCCTGGGAGGAGATCCATCTAGAGTGGCTGAGTCTCTGCCTGCCACTCCCCTCCAGCTCAGCTCCAACTTCCACGAAGCTCTGGAGTCCCTTCTGGACTTGGTAAGGGGGTGGAGACATCAGAGGAAACAAAA
Source organism: Acinonyx jubatus (assembly GCF_027475565.1). Lineage (NCBI taxonomy): Eukaryota > Metazoa > Chordata > Mammalia > Carnivora > Felidae > Acinonyx > Acinonyx jubatus. Next base: position 36,706,921 of record NC_069397.1, on the reverse strand, counting down.
ACCCCTGTCTCCCAGGCTCTGTCCAAGCCCTGAACAGAGATGAAAGCAGTGACCCAAGGCGACGCAGAGCTGCCTGTGAGGTCTGGAAGGGCTCCCTGGAGGTATGCAGCCCAGGCTGGGAGAGGGGAGGGGCAGTGCAGAGAAAGATTACCTTCGGTAGTTCTGGGTCAGAGTGACCCACTGAGAAAGGAAGAGAAAAGGGAGTGGGTTAAGTCTTGGCTAAGTTCAGAGTCTGTTCCAGCTCCACGCAGGTGGGTGCCCAGGTGGAAGTGGGAGGAAGAAAGGGAAGCAGAAAGGCACATGGATTGGGAGGTTCAATTCATTCTTCACTTCCTGAACATCTACTGGGTACCAGGCCTGGGCAAGGCGCTGGGAATATAAATACAGCCACATAATGCTCCCTTTCGAAGAACTCCCAGGGCAGTTCCAGAACAAGACAACTTCTGTAAGTGCTTATTGTGGGTGGCGCCCTCTGGAGGTGTGCAGTACACGGCAGCTGTTCACAAAGATCTCCACCTAAAGGGCTCCCTGGAGGCCCTGGGAGGTGCAAGACTGAACACTCAGAGGTAGCTCTGAGGTGAAAGCAAGGGCAGTGGACCTGAAACTTGGCTGACTTGGGTTCAAGTTTACCAGTTGGTTCCTCTGCCAAACCAGAAGGCTGTGTCTTCACTTATGGAACGGGGGCTCCTCTTAGGCTGTACGACACTGGTCCCCCGTCTTTCCAAGGTGAGGACTCCTCATGGATCCCCTGCCCCCAACAACACAGATTGCACTTACACTTTTACTGGTTGCTCTTTGAGAAAATTCACAGTAACTAAAGCTACTATAAATTCGGCGCAGTTTTTTTTTGATGAATCTGTGTTTTATTCGTCACCACAGCTTCTGAACAGATTAGAAAAACGTTCACACATCCCTGAATCAGATGTGCTCAGGCCATAGACTATGCTTGATGAACACATGGATTCAGGGACCCCCCTGGAATCACTGAGCTCCCCAGCCTCAGCCTTATAGTCTGGGAGCCACTGTCCTAGCCCCAGGTAAGGTTCACTGGGAAGAGAGGGAGGCTCCCTGGAAGAGGTAGCCGTTGGAGGTAGAACTTAAGGCCAAAGGGAATTCTGCAGCTGGGGTAGGAGAGCCCTGGAGGGAAGGAGAGCCAGCTGCTCGGGCACAGCCAGTTCTCCCTCCACGCAGTGACATTAAGCCCACTTCCTTTCTCCTCTTCTTCACCCGCTGCCTTCTGACCTCAGGGTCAGGGCAGGCTGGCGTCCAGCCTTGACTGGGCGGGGGCTGGGGTGTCCTTCAGGGTGAATTTGGCGCTGGCTTACACGGAGCTGACAGAGGAGCTGGGCCGGCTTCGGGAGTTGAGTTCCCTGCAGGGGAGGATCTTGAGGACTCTGCTGCAGGAGCAGGCCCGGAGTGGCGGTGAGAGGGGGCCTGGAAGGGGCGGCCTGGAGCTGGGTCCCAAGGGAGGGGGGGGTAGCTGTGGCTACCATCTCGCGTCCTGGGGCCACCCCTGCCTTCCTTTCCCTGCCGGGTCGTTTTTCACCCGCTCGCGTTCCGAGGAGAGAGGGTAGGGTGGGCGTCGGGCGCCGGCACGCCCATGGCTCCCCAGTGCTGACGCCCTCTCTCCCCACCACTGCCCTTCCCCTCGGCTTGCTTCTCTTCCAGGCCAGAGGCACTCGCCTCTGTCGCAGCGCCACTCCCCGGCCCCCCAGTGCCCCTCCCCGTCCCCGCCCGCCCGAGCGGCGCCCCCGTGCCCCCCGTGCCAGTCCCCCGCCCCCCAGCGCCGCTCCCCCGGGCCCCCGTGCCCCTCGCCCCAGCAGCGCCGCTCGCCGGCCTCGCCCTCCTGCCCGTCGCCCGTCCCGCAGCGCCGCTCGCCGGTGCCGCCGCCGTGCCAGTCTCCCAGCCCGCAGCGCCGCTCCCCGGGGCCCCCCACCTGCCCCGCCCCGCAGCCCCGGCCCCCGCCGCCCCCGCCGCCGGGCGAGAGGACGCCGGCCGAGCGCGCCTACGCCAAGCCGCCCAGCCACCACGTGAAGGCCGGCTTCCAGGGCCGGCGCAGCTACTCGGAGATGGCGGAGGGCGCGGGCTACGCGGGGGCCTCCCCGCCCTGGCTGCAGGCCGAGGCGGCCACGCTGCCCAAGCCGCGGGCGTACGGCGGCGAGCTCTACGGGCCCGGCCGGCCGCTCAGCCCGCGACGCGCCTTCGAGGGCATCCGGCTGCGCTTCGAGAAGCAGCCCTCCGAGGAGGAGGAGTGGGCCGTGCCCACCAGCCCGCCCAGCCCCGAGGCGGGCACCATCCGCTGCGCCTCGTTCTGCGCGGGCTTCCCCATCCCCGAGTCGCCGGCTGCCACCGCCTACGCCCACGCCGAGCACGCGCAGTCCTGGCCGTCCATCAACGTGAGTGGGGCGCCCGCTTGTCACCTGAGGGCCGGCCGAGGCCCCTCGCCTCTCAGGGGCAGCCTAGACCCGTTACTTCTCTCTCCGGGCCTTTTGCTTGCGTAGGTGGGGCCTGCACCGTTACCTCTCTCTCAGGGCGGCGGTTAAGGGCATGGGCTTCAGAGTGACAGTCCCAGCTTTGATTCCGGACTTCACCGCTTAGCAGCTGTGGGACCTCGGACAGGTCACTTATCCCACCTGATCCTCAGTTGTCGTATCTGCAAAATGAGGGCAGTGATTATATGATCTAATTCCATTGGAGGGTTCCTAACAGGGAGGCAGTGAGCCTGAAGCCCTCTCCTGTTAGACTGGTGATGGAGGCCGTGCTGACTGCCACAGGTCTGGGGCCCACACAGGGCCAGGCCTGCTCATCCAGTTCCCTCCATCTGGTCTCAGAGCCCCTGCTCTTTTCCGACTGTCCTAGAAGACAGCCTATCTCAGGGCTCTATCATTTCACTGAAATAATGAGTTTCCCGAATGTCAGAGCCAACCCTTGCCACCTGGAAGGACCAAAATATATTCTAAAGCCAGACAGAAAATTATTTTTGGGTTGTACATTGTTTGGGATTATCCATTGCTTTGAGTTATCTGGGAGCTGTGTCTTAGTCACTCTGGGGGCATGTCTGGGTCTTGGCCTCCCTCATTACCGTAGATGACCTGGCAGGCTGAGCACACGCACCTCCTGGGGCCGTAGGCCCTGGGTTGGGGGAGTGGATGCTGAGCTGGTGGGAGGTGGGCAGGGAATGGGGAGAAGGAGGAGTGGTGCTGGACAGAGGGTGACCAGACCCTTTCTGCATGCTGCAGCCTCCCTGCCCTGGGTCTCGGGAAAGGGCAGGCGGGGCTGTGGGGACCGTGAGGGAGGGCTGGGGACCATAGCTGACTCCCCTCTCTCTCCACAGCTGCTGATGGAGACAGTGGGCTCTGACATCCGCAGCTGCCCCCTCTGCCAGCTAGGTTTCCCTGTTGGGTACCCGGATGATGCCCTCATCAAACACATTGACTCCCACCTGGAGAACAGCAAGATCTAGGGTGCCTCCCCCACCCCCTGGCTGTTTCTCCATCTTCTCTCATCACCCCCACTCACTCGCTCACTTTGAATGCTGCATGAATCTCGTGGGGGGCCCTTGCCCCTTGCGACCCCCAGATACCTCCACTAGCTACCGAGTCAACGTGTGTGCCGTCTTCCCTGGTCCAGGCACCACTCAGCCCTGGCTCTTCCTGGAAGGCCAGCCGAGGCTGTCCCCAGCTCCCTGGCTTCCACTGGGGAGGTGAGGATCTGGGCTGAGATGGGGAGGGGCGTACCCCACCCAGCCTCTCTCTCTGCCTTTCTGTTCTCAGACAGGGTTGGATCCGTCGCCACCGCCCGCCTGCCCGCCCGCTGCTTGGGCCTGGGGGAGGGGGAGGGTATCAGAGGACTCCAGGAGCTCCCCTAGCCACTCCCCGGATGTCCATCTTTCTCAGGCTGTGCTCTGTCCAGGGAGCGCCTCCCTGTGGGGTCCCAGAGCCTGCCTTGCACACTGATGCCAGTTCCTCCATCCCATGGCCAGCTCGGGGCTCTTGGCATGGGCCCCTCCCCCTTGGGGGAAGGAGGCATCTTGTTTCTTGCCATTCCCTGCAGGCCGGTCTTGTTCTCCTCTGCTCCCCTGGGGAATAAGGAGGGTGGGAGAGGAGAGGGAGGACCCTGGAGGACTGGAGGGATTCAGCCTAAAGAGGCCGCCCTGAGGGTGGGGATGAGAGGCAGGGGGCCATCCTGCAACTTGACCCTCAGGCCAGGGGAGTATCTGTGCTAGCCTCCCAGGCCCCTGCCTCCCCCTGGAGCCCCTAGCACCAAGACGCAGATTGTTAAGACAGATGCTCCCCTTCACCCTTACCCCTCTCGAGTCCCTGACACCACAGGTGCCCTGGAGCCCGTGTGTGACTTGGCCTCTGATAGCTGGGTGGGTGTCATCATCCCTGCCTCCCAGGCCAGAACCTGTGGATGGGCCCAGGGTGCTGTTGGAGATCAACTTCAAAAGAGCTAACCCCCTTCCCACACCCCAGCGACCCACATTCCCTCTGTGAAATCTACCTCAGAGTCATACCCTCAGAAGGATGGGTAAGCAGGAGGCCAGGGCGTCCCCAGGGCTGAGGTGGGGAGCTTCCTATGGCAAGAGCCTGCTGCCCCACGATGAATCCAACCCCCCCACTGCGAGCCTCTCCCAGGTCTCAGCCCCGGGCTGGTGGCAGTGGGCGCTACTGTCAGTGCATGTACCATTCTGATCCAACACTTCCAGGCACCCCCGCCTCCTCACACCCCTCCCCTCCTCCTCAGTGCAGGGGAGTGAAGAGGTGTATCAGGCAGGAAGGGGCCAAGGACTCCAGAGACATGGCATTGTACCTTGAGTGTTCCCCCAGGGAGGGGAAATGAGAAGGGGGCCTGGAGAGGGGAGGTGGGGGCCCCTGAGCTCTCTGAACAAGTTTAAAGTCCAAATAAAACTTACCTGTTCCATCTGCTCTTGGTCTGTGCCCTCCGTGGCTGGGGTGGGAAGAAAACCCTTGGTAGCAGGAGGTCTGGCAAAACCCAAGGAACCACAACTATGGCAAGGTGGGCCATGTTTCCTTTATTTTGATGTTTATTTATTTTGAGAGAGAGTGAGAGCAAGGGAGGGGCAGAGAGAGAGAGGGAGAGAGAGAATTCAAACAGGCTCCATGTAGTGCCGAGCCCGCCTCGGGGCTCGAACTCACAGACCAGGAGATCATGACCTGAGCTGAAATCAGGAATCGGCTACTCAACTGGCTGAACCACCCAGGCACCCTGACATGGAGTGTATTTAAAAGAGATCCGGAGCAGTAGAGGGTGTCTTTGTGACAATGCAGCCAGCCACCCAGCCCTGAGCAGCTGTCTGGGACTCGAATTTTCCCTCCCAGCAGGTCTGGCAGGTAGAGGTTCTGAAGCCTTGGGGCTTCAGCAGCAGCTGTTTCTTCATCAAATGATTTTTGCATGCCAGGAACCAAGCTGGGCCTCTAAGAGAAAGAACATCCGTGTTCCATGTCCTCGTGGTTCTGAGAGCAGGAGAGGGATTGGATCCCAGGCTCAGCAGCTGCCTTGAAAGCCCCACAGACTGGGAGGTCAAAGCCAGGCCATGAACCTGTGACTTCTGCCCCAGACGGGGCGGTGCCCTCTGTGTACAGGAAAGGCCTCAGCTGTATTCACCAACTCTGGGTGCCTTTCATTTCCATGTGACCCTTTCAGGCCCAGGATTCACTTAAAAGGCTGGAACAGTTGCTCATCGAAGTCCCAAGGTTCAGCTCCAGATGCAGGATTCCTCTCCATTCAGCACCAAGGTCCAGACCCCAGTGGGGAGATGGCCCAGCTTCCCCTGCTCCTCTGTTGCAGTTAACGACTACAGCTGGCTTCTAAAAGTTCTTCCAGCCTTGGTTCCATCTGCAGCCAAATCCTGAGTGCCAGGAAAGGTGAGAATAGCCATCCCTATGGGACATGGCTTCATAAGCCATGGGAGAGAAGGTTCTGGAGCCTTGTGGAACATAGGCACTCAGTGCAACCTGGGTCTCCTCCATCTCGGTCAGCTCCTGTGGAAGAAGGCAGCACCCAGGTTTCTGGGTCTGGGTCCTCTTTGGATCTCTGGAAACATTTGCTAGAAGGGCAGGAGTGAGTTAGGGGTGGTACAGGGACACGAGGCAAAGAGAAATCCCATTCATTGAGGAAAGGGGGAAAGGATGACCCGGAATGAGCTACAGGTAGTGGCATGACCTAGGTAGCCACTTCTGGTCCTTGGCATGTCTAAAGGCGCGAGGGAACCCAGGTATCCCACACCTAGACATCTTCCGGGTCACTGGGGTGAAGGGCGCATGGGGACAGAGGGTGCATATTCTGGCAGTTTGTCTCCTTGATTTTTAGGGACTTGGGAAGGGGCTGGCTCAGTTACAGGGCAGAAAGTTGCTACGGGCTGGGTAGGGAAGGGGGGAAAGCTAGTGTCCCCAGCCCAGGTCCTTCAGAACTGCAGGCTTTCATTTAATGACCCCCCCCCCCCACAGGAGAGGACGTGAGAGGTGGGGGGGGGGTGCTGAAGGAGGACTGAGAAGCCCTGCCCAGAACACTCATCGCTCTCCTCCCAAGTGGGATGGTGATCAGACAGGACCCTGGCTGCTCTGGCTACCTGTGGCTCTGTGGGAGTAATGCGGGGGGCATGAGGGGCTGAGAGAGTGTGGGGGCAAGGGATCCAGATCACCAGGCTTCTGGAAAAGTGAGGAGGATGACACAACTTTCATAGGGGTAAAGTGGAGGGAAGACCCCGCCGCGTCTGGAGAAGACGCCCAAGGGATCCGCTCGCTCTCGCCAGCACAGACCCAGAGCCAGATGTGGTAGGAGTCAGGAGGACTTCACAGAAACCAAGCTGCCGTGGGTCTGTCTCCAACTGCCCAGTGAAGGTCCAGCGCCCAACAACATTCTCTCCAGCTCCAGCTGCTCTGCCCTCAGTCCCTCCTTCACCCACGACCTGCCTCGTCTTTGGGGACCCTGCAGTCCTGCCCCTCCCCCACCAGGATTTCCTTAGCCAGACCTTCCAGGCCATGGAGACCCCTGTCCCTCTTCGGGGTCCCCGTGGAGGCTGTCAGGTGATCCCCTGAGGAACGAAACAGCTCCTTTCAGAAGCTGGTGGTGTGTGTGCGTGCACGCATGTGCATGTGCGGGAATGTGTGGGTGCGTGTGTGTGTGTGTGTGTGTGTGTGTGTATGTGTGTGTGTGTGTCGGGGAGAAGCTGATCGCTGACAAAGAGGAGGGGTGTGTGGGTGAGTCAGCCGTGTTAATGAGAAACGACTCACCCTGCTGATTAGGACTAATGCAGAACAGAGGGGGTGGGGGTCTCACTCAATGACATCTTTATAGGGTAGGGGTGAACAGGCCAGCTCCCGCAGTCCCGTTTCTCCCTCAGCAAGGACAGGAGCAGAGCAACCTTGGCTTCTGCAGGAAGAATTGAGGTCAGACACGAGGATGAACACAAGGAGGGCTCTCTCACTGGGACGGGGTGGGACAGGGTGTCTGGGAGCAGAGGCCAGCTCTTGTGGGGAAAACTGAGGGATCTTCCAGCACCCTGCCCCTGTTCCTGCCCTTCCTCCAATTTCTCTGGGTGGATTCCAGAGAAATTCTTGGCTCTCGGGGCTGTGGCCCCTAGTTGCCCGCGTGCCTTTAAGGTCCAGCTGTGTCTGCAGGGCCTTGAGGAGGTTCCAGCCTGCAGCGCCCCCTCCCAAGGCAGCCTGGAGAGGAGGCTTTGGTCCGGGGCACTGACTGTCTATACAGATGTTAATGACCCAGGGAGGCCTGGCCAGGCGGAGGGCAAGAGGGGGCTGGGGCAGGGGGGAGGCCCCGGGCATCAGCTGGCTGCCCTGTCCCTGTGGCAGAGGCAGAAGCCCCTGAGAAGCCACAGCTTCACCCGCGCCCCCCCCCACCCCGTCCATGCCAATTCTGCCAAAGGCAAGGGCACCAGGCGTGCCTCACAGATGTTCCAGTTGGCTGTGAGAGTGTGGGCATGGGGGGAGGGAGGGGAGAGGCTGGGAGTGGGGACAGGATGGGTGTTGGCCAACACCTCCTAATTTGCATTACCACTGACACCCTTCTTGACCAAGAAAATGGAGCTAGAAATAACAAGGGGGGGGGAGGTAGTTCCCTGGGGGGCTCTTTGAGGTTCCCTTTCCTTGCCTCCAACACTCCCACAGTGCAGGGAGGGAGGCAGGAGGTCAGGCCTTTTCCAGGCCCACAGCTGGCCCCTGTTGGGGGTGGGGGTAGTGCACCCACTGTCGCTCCTTCCTCCTCAGAGTGGGCAGACATCCCATCCTGACCTCCCACTTCCTTTGGCCCAGACACCCCAGATGCCCCAGACACCCAGCCCTGCCTCAGTCCTTCTTTGGAGCATAGTCCGCTCACCCTTCCCTCCTCCAGGAACCCTCTCCCTGGGGGCCCTTCTCAAAGACAACGTGAGCCGAGCTCTGCCCTCATTGTTCTCTTCAGTCTGCGTCCTGCTACCCTGTCAGATTGGGCATTTCCCAGGGCAGGCCTATCCTGGGAACTGCTCAAGGGAACATTCTGCATGACAAATAGTCCCAACAATAGCAGGGGGGCTTGTGAGTAGATTCTAGCAGTGGCCGGAGGTGGACCAGGGTCCAGTGCGAGGGCTGTTGGGTGGGAGGGAGCGGGGACCCCCAGCTCTGTGAGAGGCCTGTGGTCCACTTTTACCTGGAGGGAGTTTCCGTGCCAGACCTCTCCTTTGTGAGTTCCTTGGAGAAGAGGACCAGGACTGTGGCATCTAGACATATTTCTCACCCACCTCAGCGAGTACTGCGTAAACGCCCCACCCCCTGCACCACCCCCCCCCACACACACAAGCGCATTTGGTGCTCATTGATGTGCATTGAATTCACTTCTGTCCCAAACAGGATAGGGAATGCCGCGTGGCAGCCACAGCCTGAAGGTGGGAGACGGCCGAGCTAGGAAAGGAGGCTCCCTCTCGGCCAGAGGGGTCCTGGACCTGGAAGAGCCAAGTGGTGAGGGTGGCGGCAGAGCAGAAGGGCCTGGCAGGGAAACCAGGTCGCGAGAGACAGCCCAGAGAGCTGTGAACACGATGTGGGAAGGAGCGAACGGTGAACTGAGAACTCCCCCCGCTTCCCCCCCTCCAGAGATGCTATTTTGGAGGGAGAGAATATATATGCAGTGCAGGGGGCAAGGCAGGGGGAGTCTGCTGGCTTCCACGAGGGTCAGCCAGACCACCTGCTGCCTCCACTCTCCTGCCAGCTGTCTCCACTGGCCCTGGAACCCGTCCCCGCCTCCAAGCACTTCCCTCCCCATCGGAAAAGTCTTCTTGCTCTCTTGAACACAAGAGAAAGAAGCAGCAGCTAGGAGATTAGCAGCTGGCCCCTTGGTACCCCTTTGAGGGTCTCCTGAGGCCTCAGACCTAGGGAGAAGCTTCTATTTCCAGTCCTTCCTTGGAAAGAAGATGTGGAGGGTACTGTGAAGCAGGGGACCAGTATAGCTCGTGGGCCTCAGCACTTCTTTCCCCCAAGCCCCTACTTAGGCATTCTGCATGGATCCCCCCCCCCCACCTTAACCTCACACTTAGGGAGCGAACTTGGTGTTAAAAGAGACCAGGGCAGAAGGCGCTTCCGAGACCAGAGCAGAAGGCGCTTCCGAGACCAGCAGCTGGCTTTGCCCACAAGAGAGTGGACCCCTCCAAGTGCGGGAGCCAGTCTTGCCCCTTCTGGGCCAAGAAGGCCGGACAGAGGTTGATGTCAAGTAGAGCCCTTGCTTGACATGAAGGGAAATTCCTGCGCCCCGGTTCAACCCCTCTGAGGGGCCTTGACTCATTTTGGGATGAAGGCTCCAATGCCCTGTGGGTTTCTGTGGTGGCTGGGGGCAGGCGGCGGACAGGGTGCACAGAGCAGGCGAGCCTGGCGAGCTGAGGAGACTTTTGTTTTCGTTTTTGGAGCCTGGCTCTTTTTCTGCCTGACAGTCCAGCCTCACCTGAAGGGGCAAGGCTGGCTGAGACGGGAGGAAGGCCCGACTTGTAGCCAGTGAGGTGCACAGTGAGGGCACAAGAGAGGGAACGTTAGGTTAGACTTTAGGAAGAACTCCGTGTGAAGACACTGAACCACGTTTCCCAGGTGAACCCAGGGATCTGGTCCCTTAGATGTTTTCCACGGTAGATGCCGCCCTCCCTCTGAGCCTGGGAGCTGGGGCTGGCATTGGGCAGTGCAGGCCAGAGGCAGGAGATGAGCCATCAGCCACTGTAGGTGGTGGGGGTCTGAAGGCTCCAGGGATGAGGGTGAGTTCAGGGGCAGAAGACATATGTCCTCAAGCCAGACTGCGGGTATGGGATTTGAGTTAGAGAGCCACAGGTGAGAAAACCTGTCTCTCCCCTCAGTCCTCCCCCACCCTGTCCTGTGTCGCTTTTCTCCTTCTGACCTCAGACCAGGGAGGGACGGGAGGACGGAGAGTGGCTGTGGTGAAGGGGCACTGGCCCCATCCCCCTGCGCCTGCGCCCCCGGAGGCCTGCAGGGGGAGGGGGTGGTGGAGCGAAACTCCCCCAGGGTAGAGGGACTGACTGGGTGGAGGTGTTCAGCAGAGGGGCAGGGGGAGGCAGAGAGCCCGTGTCGGCCCAGCCAGAGCCCCCTGCTCCAGAGGGACACCCAGCCCAGTCTTCCCGCCCAAAGGGAAGTAGGTGGATGGGGCTGATCGTGTGCCCATCGATCGTGTCCCTCCCCCTTCCTGGGACCCTGGGCCTTGTGGGTAGTGCAGGCGCTGAGCTCTCCTGCTCCCCAGACAGCAAAAGCAAACCGTGGCTGGGAGGTGACAGGGAGGACGGGGAGATGGTGTGAAGGGGATAGTTCACCCAGAAGCACGGGTGAGGGGCAGGGAAGAGGACAGTTTCCCCCTGGGGTCAAAGAGCCCCTTGCCTACCTTGGCATCCCACTCCCTACAGGCGGGGAATGGAAGGGGCAGAGGGCCGAGTGGGACTTGGCAGAGGGGTTCTCAGCCACCACCCACCCTGAGCCCTCAGAACTCTGGGATTTATGTGTCTCTGGTCTTGGGCACTGTCCGAATCCCCTGCAGTGAGCACATGTGGGTCTCCTCCCCAGCAGCCAGCGGACTCAGCCTGTCACGCTTAGCTCCAGGTGCACAAAGGACATGACCGTCCCAGTTACACACACACACACACACACACACACCCTTCCTCACTTCCCAGGCCCCCAGTGACACCCACCTGCAGAGACACACTTCTCCCAACACACATGGCATACACACACAGAATCTCACACAACCGGGAACACAGTGCCACACGGGTATGTCCCAGGTGCCACAGGGACACAGTCACACACTGCCTCGCATTCACATATGACCGACGTGGCCCCTGGGAATGGTGCACACCAGCACACGCGTGAGGTCCAACACGCACGCTCCTGGTTTCCAAGCTGACCCCATTACCCCGTGGTGTGCTGGTCCGTGTTTAACAACCGGCTCTCCAGTCCAAGCTGCCGTTGTGCCGGCCCTGAGCCCTGGGGAGGGGTGAACATAATCTGCTCTTTCAAGCTGGCTCGAGCCAGAGCCAGCGCAGGCCCACCACCCTGTTATCCTTCATAGAAATCACATGATAAAGCTTAACCACAAATGGGCAGCCCCCAGGAGGCCTGCACCTGAGCCGCACTGACTCACCCTGGGGCAGATGCTTTCCCCATGGGGGTGCCTCCTTTCCCTCCCTTCTCCCACCCCCTCCACTCCTGTCCACATTCCACTTCCTGTCCCCTCACTTGTCCTCTTTCTCTGTCACCCGGGGCTGTGGGCTGTGTTTGGCACTCAGGCACACAACTTTCACCCTTGCTCCCCCCTCTCCCTCCCGTGGCAGGGCCACCAGATGTGGAGGGGGACAGGCCCATAGCTAATTCAGGCAGGCTTCCAGGAGGAGGACAAGGAGATGCCATGTGTTTCCAGAAAAACACAAACCTCTCTGCCTCCTTGCATCTGGCCTGCCCCCCTTTGACTTATTCTTCTCTCCTGTCATCAGGACAAAGGGTCTGATGACACACCCACACCTACACCACCACCTGCCCAACTGCGGGCCTGTGAGGGGAGGTGGGGAGAGCCTCTCCTCCGAGAGTGTTCTGAGAGTGAGGACCTCCGCATCTAACCGTGCTCTGGGAACATTGAATCACTCCTCAGAGCTTCCGTTTCTCAATTTGAGAAGGAAAGAAAAAAAAAAAAAAAAAAAAAAGGAAGGGTCTGGACCAGGTGGTTTTAATTTCCTTCTTGGCTCTGACATTTTGGCATTCTGTATTTCTGACAGTCTTCTAAAATCCGTTCTGTGGGAAGTATCCCTTATTGCTAATCCTGATCTTTTCCCAGCTCATGAGGGAAGAGAAGAGGTGTGGTTCGGGACCGGGGGACAGTGGGTACCACAGCCGAAGGAGCTGGAGACTGGGCCTGGGTGTCTGTAGGTTTGGGTTTGGGGCCGGGCAAGCCATGTACATTTGGGGAAGCTTCCAGCAGGCTCTGCTGCCTTTGCTACAGCTCCTAAATTATTCCTGAGGAAGAGGAATATATAAGAGGAAATGGGGTGAGGAAACGGTGTGGGAGGGGGAAGGGAGGAGGAAGGGAGGGAGGGAGGGAAGAAAAAAAGGGAAGGGAAGGGAAGGGAAGGGAAGGGAAGGGAGAAAAAACATGAAATGAAACAAAATGAAAAGGGAAGAGGAAAAAAAAAGTGTTCACCCTGGATCCAGGGAAGCAGCCAACCTAACCAGTAAAGTTGCCAGGTGGGCATGAAGGTGACAGGGGAGGTGTTCCTGGTGGTTGACAAAGGCTTCCATGTGCATCTGTGAAGTGGGGGCAGTGCCAGGCCCTCCTGAGCTGGGCTGTCAGTGCCCTGGGCAGGGGCAGGGGCAGGGGCAGGGGTCCAGGAGGCACCCCCTCCCTGTGCCCGGGGCCTCCTGCCCCTGCAGTGCTGCTCCTCTGAAAACAACTCAAACCACAAAATTGGCTTGTGGTTGGGTGAATATCAGTCACTGCTATTCAGCTTGGCTTCCTAGGATGACTAAAGGGGTTGGAAGCCCACCTTAATAGCCCCCCAAATCTTCAGAGGAGTCAGAGGCAGAGATGGAAATGTGGTTTGTGTTGGAAACTTCTGCTGGGATCCGAGCTTCCGCATGGCAGGGCTGTAGGCACCGTGTCCCAGCATGTCTGTGGGCCCTGGGGTTTGCGGGGGGGGGGGGGTGGGGGGGTGGTCACCAAGGTAGGAGGTAACATTATTAATTCCTGGGCCGCTTCGTCCAACTGCTTGGAGCAGGGAGGGGCTGAGGATGAGGACACTCAGGGCCCCTAAGGGTGTCCTCTCAATCTGCGTCTTCCAGCTCCAATTCTCAAGGGAGCCAGGAGCCAAGCTGCTGCTGAGGGCGGGACAGAGCACAGTGGTCCTCTGGGCAGGGCCTGGGTATCAGCCTGGCGGCCCAGGTGGTGCCTGGGCCTGGGACCAGAGTGCTCAGTTGGAATTTCCCCTCCCTGCCCCCACCCCCAAGTGGCCATGTGACCTGGAAACAGTCCCCTCTGCTCTCTGGGCCAAGTTCTGCTGAGGGTCTTTCAGGCAGGGTGGTAGAGATGGGAGAGGCCAGGCTGAGAAGGGAAACGCCCAGCCCCGGCCCGCAGTCAGTGTCATGTAGACAGATAGTTCTGGAGTTGGACAGGGTCTGACCTCTCCATCCTTCCCAGGGTCAGGGAGAGAGAACCCAGGTGATCCTGGGTTCCAGGTGGAGGTAGGGCAGGTAAGAGCTGGATATTAATTTTTGTAATTTTTTTTTTATTTTTGAGAGAGAGAGAGCAAGCAGGGGAGGGGCAGAGGGGGAGGAAGACAGAAACTGAAGCAGGCTCCAGTCTCTGAGCTGTCAGCACAGAGGCTTGAACTCACAGCCGTGAGATCATGACCAGAGCCAAAGTCTGATGCTTAACCGACTGAGCCACCCAGGCGCTCCTGCTTTTGGATATTAAAACTCTTGGCCCCCTTTCCTCCCTCCTCCTTTCTGTGCATCCACAAGGGAGGAAGTGGCATCCCTTCATCTCAATGTTATGCAAAGTGGGGTTAAAGCATCCTTTAGAAAGTTTTGCTATTTTTATTGATCTGTAACATCCCAAAGGAAGAAGTGCACTTGCCATGCAAATACAAGACAAGTATCCAGGCCCCTCCCCCCAACCCCATGCCACCCTCAGCCTCACCTATGGAGGAAGGGTGAGACGGAGTATCCCAGCTGCCTGGTCCTCCGGATTCCGGATTCCGGATTCCGGTTCCGGGCTTAGAAAAGGAGCCAAATAACCGGAGGCAGGCGGGTGGGTCCTACCCCGGCTCTTTTTTCTTTTTTTGGTGACTTTCTCATTAAGACTTGATTTCTTCTTCTTGAGATGAAAGGCTTGGATCCTTTCAGTGCTGACCCTTTGCACTTCTGTGATGCCAGTGAAGAAAGAGAAAGGGCAACTGTACCTGTACCCTTGACCCTTCTGCCCTCACCCCATCACCTGGGTCCTCGTAGCCCCCAGTGCCCAGCCCCGTCCCCGTCCTGGCCCTCACTCTCTTTCTGACTGGCCATTGTCTCAGTCTCTCTCTGTCTCCTGCTTTCACTCTGCCTCCCCATCTCTCTCTTTCTGTTTCGGTGCCTGCATTCCCCTCGCCTGCCCTAGGCTGGGGGTGGGCACACGTGAGTTCTAGATTGCTGACTCAGGCCATTCTAACCACACTCTCCCCAGGATTCGCTTTCCCCAAACTCCCCTGTCCTCACCTAGGGTCTGGGAACCGGGTCATCACGACCCCGGTTCTTGTCCCTTTGAGCCTTTATGCAGGTGGGAAGGTGGAGGGTCTGCACAACCTGTCTGGGAACCGACCCCCTCCCCCTACTGGCTGAGGGCTGGGGGTCCCCTGGTGAGCGGAAGACAAGTCAGTTTTCTGAAATGGGAAGTGCCTACCTCCTCCTCACTGATTCCTGAATCCCCTAACCTCTGGGGGGGGGGGGTCCAAGGTGGGGGGGGGCTTCTTCTCACTTTAGGAGGGGGAGGGGATTTGTTTCCTGACCTAGGCTACCGACGTGTGATTCTGGGAGGGATGCAGAGTGCATGTGGACAGGAAACATAGGAAGGAGATGCACGGAAAAAAATGTGTGTCACGCATAGACACGCCAGAAGCATGACATGTGTCCTCCTCCACCCCATCCTCACCCTTGGAGGTTAGCGGGGAGCCAACCCCCAGAAACAGCCATAGACGTGTGTTGAGTGTGTGAACACACACACACACACACACACACACACACACACGCACGCGCGCACGCTCTGTGCTCTGGAGCACACATCCTGAGCTAGAGGAGCGGGACCGGGGAGCTGGGCTGAGTGGGGGAGGGGCAGGGCAGGGAGGGCAGGCTAGCTCCACCCCCCACCCCATGCCCCATGCCCACCGTCCGCCTCCCCGCCTCCCCATCTCCCCATAGCTGGCAAGGTCTCTGCCCCCTTGACTTTTCCCAGCTTCGAGGAAATACCTCCCTTTAGGGGAAAGCGAGATCGTGAGGGGAAGCAGGGGAAGCACTGACTCGGGCAGAGGCATGAGCCTGATTTTCCAGTCTGGGGCGGGGCGGAGGGATATGGCACTGGGGACGCCCGGGCGGTGGGTCCTGACTCAGAGCCAGAACCACAGAGCTCCTCTGCTATATTGTCGTCGGGGAACAAGAAGCCACCAGGTTTATAAGAAACTGCGATTCATCTCTGTCCCCTTCCACCCCTCTGCAAGGGACCAAGGTTAGACTCGAAGAAGAGTGTAGGCAAGGAAGAGACTCTGCCTCAGATTCTCTTTTGGGAAATCTTCCCTGGGCTTGTTAAAGAAGGATGGTGGCAGGCTCAGGGCGCTTTAGCTCTTGAGAAGAGCTGGGGCCAGAGGATGGGACCCTCGATTTCCCCAAATAAGTTGTCAGAGAAAGCCCGCTCCTCACTCTCAGCCTAGAACAGGAGTTCTTTTTTTTTTTTTATGTTTTAATTTTATAGAGAGAGGAACAGAGTGCAAGCAGGGGAGGGGCAGAGAGACAGGGAGACACAGAGTCCAAAGTAGGCTCCAGGCTCTGAGCTGTCAGCACAGAGCCGGAGGAGGGGCTCGAACCCAGGAACCCTGAGATCATGACCTGAGCCAAGGTCAGAGGCTCAACCGACTGAGCCACCCAGGCTCCCCAGCACAGGAGCTCTTAAGTCACACTCACTGTCTTCAGAGCTACTGCCGAGGCTGTGGCAGAGCTCTCTAGAACCATAGACAGTCGGGGTGACATAGGAGGAGTGGGGAAGCTGGTAGCTCCAGCTGGCTCTGCTGCCCCCTCTCAGCCACTGGCTCACAGGTCCCAAGGTGAGAGCAGGAGGGAGAGCGAGTGCGGGTTCTGTTAGCAGAAGGGCAGAGCCGAAGGTGTGACGAACTTCGGAGCCGGCAGAGAGCGGGAGACAGCACTGCCTGGCAGGGAGCGTGCGCAGTGGCGTCCTCCCGTCATTTCTAAGAGCTGCCCAGGTCCCCTCCCAACTCAGACAGAAACACCTAACAGCTTGGATGTCTGGCAGTGGGCCCGGTTGCCAGGGGCAGGGAGTTCAGAGAAGTGAAGCATGCCCCTGCTTCCCAATCCTGCACCTGGAAACCAGGACTCCTGGATTCTTCCTGTCTGGACCCGTTTTCTGTTTTCCTCCACTGCTGCCAGGCCCAACCTGGCCTTGGCTGGGCATCTGAGCCAGTCCCTGCCCCTTTCAGGTCCCAAGTCTTGCTTCCCACCCCTTCTGAACATAAGTGGGATGGGATTTGCTGAGGAATGGGGTTCATTTCTGCAGGATCATCGGACAAAAAAGGACACAAGGACTGACTTCCCAAAGTACAGGGGAGCACCCACCAGGTGACTGGGGAAGCCTTAGGGTCTCGCCCTTCTCCAGAGAAAGGGAAAGGACTCTGAGCCACAAGTGGGCTGGGTAGGATACCTTGGGAGAACAGAAGGATAAGGAATCAAAACAACGGAGAGCCTGGGGGAAATTAAGCATCGGTTTTCCTCATCTGTAAAATGGGCAGAACAACGGTGTCCTCTTTGCAGAGGCGGTCGGGTCACTAGCTGTGTGACCTTGACAAGGTACTTAATTTCTCTCTACTTCAGTTTCCTTCTCTGCAGAACAAGGACAATGATCCCTGCCCAGCTGACCTCATAGCATTGTGACGGCTAAAGAAATCAAAGGCATGAATTGCTTGGGATGTTCCCTTGTCTCATCCTCCCCACCCCAAGCAGCAGTGTGGAGAGTGACATAATCAGGAAGGACTCAGGTTTTTCCACTTTCCAAACTCACTGGAAGTCCAGGGATGGGACAAGGTATAAGCTGGACTGAGCACAATGTCTTGGGTAGCGGGAGCCTGGGAACCCTGGTACACAGCTCATTCCTGGGGCCCTGAGCCTTGGGTGGTAGCCTTAGGTCAGTGTGTGTGTGTGTGTGTGTGTGTGTGTGTGTGTGTGTGTGAGAGAGAGAGAGAGAGAGAGAGACAGACAGACAGAGAGAGAGGGAGAGGTGAAAACAGTGGACCCAGTATCTCGATTCACAGCCTCTTGTCCAGTTACTAAGGACTTGCCTGACCATAGCCATCCCTCCCCAACCACAGAACACGTCAGGCTCCGGTCCAGTGATTGGAAAGAAATGGAAGCAGGCATGGGAGGGGGGCAGTGATGGGCGGCCACACCAGCTTCGTGCCCCCTGTGGCTGGAGATGCGGGTCCAGGGGCTGTCTCAGGGCCCCGCACAGAGTGCCAGCTGCCCATGGCCCTAGTGGAAGAAGGTTGGCAGGACGCCTTGTGACACTTTCTGGGTAACTGAGGGGGGTGGGCAGCAGACGACAGGCTCCCGGGGAAATCTCAGACTTGCGTGTCACAGCGGATCTTTGTCTGGGGTGGTAAGTGGGGTTAAACTCAAGGTCAGACCCAGCCAAATCCATTTTCATGCCAACATGGCCTCGGGTGTCCTCCGTTGCCGTGGGAGGGACCCAGGTGTCCACTGAGCTGAGGATGCCACTGCTGATGCCTGATTTGTCCCTCCGCTCGGACACCGGTTCCTGGCCGGCTCCCGCCTGTGCCCGGGGTTTCCTAGGAACAGAGCAGGGCACGGGGAGCCACCATTCCACTCCCACAGTGCAGGGCTACGTCTCCATAGGTTGGAGGGATCTCAGAAAAGGAAATGGGACTGAGCTGCAATCCGAGGGGCTGTGGGAAGACAACTGAAAGAACTTCCCAACCGTAAGCAGATGGAGTGGGAGGTGGCTCTAAGCTGCTTCCATGGAATGAACACACTTCAGTGGTGTTTCCGAGTTCTGTCTGATACAGGCAGTCACCGATCTTCCATCTATTAAGTGCTTGGAGATCATCAACCTGTCCGGGGCTCCCGGGTCCCCTACCTCACTCCTCCTTGCCCTTTCTTTGTCTTGTGCCTTTCCTGGGACACTGTGACGCTTCATGGCAGGAGTTGGGAAAGAGGAAAAGGACGGAAAGAGGGAAACGGAAGCTCTGAGAACAGGCTGGAGGGCCAAGTGGACCCCAAGCAGGATGCAGGGGTAGGTGAATTTGTTCAGCCGGGCAAGAGATGTGGGATAAGTCAGCAGGCTGCCTTTGTAGCAGGAGGGCTTGAGGCCAGAAGGTAAGAACAGCTTCCCGAGGGGGCCACAGTCTCGGTTTCTAGAATAGAATGTGTATATATGTCGCGGGAGGGGTGGGGTGGACAGAGGCTGCATCTTCCTGCCTTCGAGGAAGAAGATGGTGCAACAGGAAGGCCAGGAAGGCCAGAAGGCAGACTGCGGGTAGGGTCCCAAAGTGTCCCCATGAAACAGCGCTGAGGGAGACAGAGGGCCAGCTGCTGGGCCCGAAGCCTTCTTGTCCTCACTCCTAGCTCACCCGCCCCTGCAAATGTTCCCCAGCTCCCCCACCCCATTTTGGCCCAAAGCCCCCCGGGGGAAGCTACATGGCGTTCTCACCGCGGACCCAGTGCCGGCTGCAGCTTCTTCCCTCTGACCTATTTTTTAATCATCTGATGGGATTTCACCCCACCCCCCCCCCAACCCAAAGCCCTGGCCCCCTGGGCCCGTCAGCTCCACGGCGTGTCAAAACTGCCCCTGTCACTTTGCGTTGGTTTCTCAGTCCAGCCGGCCCCTCCCCCAGGGCTTGAGAGCGATGGCTAATTACCCAGCTGCTGAGCCCCTACCCCCCTGCCCCTCCAGTCCCAGCCCCAACACAGGGGCCCAGGACCGCTGGGAGGAGAATCTGGGCCTCCTCACCCTCCTGCTGCGCAACAGGAAGTCCTTCCGTCTGTCTAACCTCCATTCTTCCCTCTGACCTGCCCCTAGCCCAATCACAGACACAGAGGGTGCTGGTAACGGATGGGACTTTGGGATACCCCTTGAGGGACCGAAAGGGCCGAGCAGTTTCCTGTGCCGGGTTTAGGGAAATCTTCTCTGTGCTCCCCACCCCACCCCTGCTCCCGCCCCACAGAGACGGTCACTGGGGACTAGTGGTGGAGCCCGGATCAGAACCCAGAGCTCCCCATCTGTCTTTCCATTTGCCTCTGGGTCCTCTCCATTGATGCCTGTTTCAGTTTCTGTGCAACTCTGCCCCTACCCCTGACCAGGTGTGTCCCCTGCCACGTCCCTCGCCGTGGCCTGGCAGAGCTGCATCTGGTGTTTCAGGGCTATCCAGCTTGCTTTTGGCACCATTTAAGAATGGGACTTGTCCCCTCATCTCTGACCCCCATTTCCACCCACGTCCCCTTTTCCCTTCCTCTTTCGTCCATCCCTGGTCCAGCCCATCAGCCTGCCCCAGCTCGTCTCCACCCTACAATGTTAAGCAGAGGGACAAGCCAAAGGACTCAGGCCGGAGACGACAGGCCCAGAGCAGACTCACAGATGGAGGCCTGGTCCCAGACAGACAGACAGACGTGTAGCAGGTGCACTGAGATCGAGATAGATCTCAAGACCCTGATAGATGTAGAGAAACAGAGACAGACAGACTCAGAGGCCCAAAGAGAGCAGATGAGGTAGACGTGGAGCCTGCACTCAGGACAAACACACAGAGGTTTGACCGATCCTGGAGACAGAGGTGGATGTAAGGAAGACCCACCGCAACACAGGCAGAGACACAGGGACCCCGAGGGGCCCAGAATCAGGCAAACATACCAGAGCAACAGAGACCAGAAGCCCTAAAGACAAAGAGAGTCGTGGGACAAACAAGGATGCCTAGGGCTCACAGGAAGCCAGTCTTAAGAGGGCCTTGGAGAGAGCCTGGCCCAGCAGGGAGTCTGCTGTCCTATGGTCAGAGGCCCTGGGGGTGGCCTTATATGAGAGGCACCTCACCCGGCAGAGCCCATGACCAGGAGCTGTCCCAAAGAGCCCAGGATGACAAGAGGGGAGCCTGGCTGTGAAGGGGTTAACTTGATTAGATCCCACTCACCCTTCTTTTTCTTCCCTCTCCTCCCTGTGGCGGTGCCCCCCCCCCCCCAAGCTCCCTTTACCCTTAGCCCAGGGTATTCCCCTCCCCTCCTGGTAACTGGACCCTGCTTCCTGCCTGAGATTAAGGGCCTGTCTGCTGAGATTCCCCCAGGAAGGGGGGGGTGACACAGCCTCTCCCCCGGGGCCTCCCTGAAGCTTGGGCTTGCCCATCCATAACCTGGCCTGCCCCCCCCACCCCCCGCCCGCCCGCCGTGATTACAGAGTTGCTCAAGTACCCAACATCTTAGCGTCCCTTCAGAAAGACACAGGAGCCCAGGCCTTGGAACACAGTGGGGGCGGGGGTGCTGTATGGAGGCACAGCAGTGGGGGGGTGGGGTGTGTGGGGTGTGGGTATTGTGTGAAGAGCTGGGGCGGGGGTGAGAATAGTTAGCGACCAAAAGAGATGGTCCCTGATAGGTGCCCATAGAGGGTGAAGGACTGAAATGGAGAAAGACCCAGGCATGGCCTGGAGCCAAAGGGTAAGGGCTGTCCAGCCTTGAGGGGGTGTGGGGCAGGGAAGGGTGAGCCGGCCTGGGGGTAAGAACCCAGAGCCTTTGACCTTGAGATGAGCCCACACTGACCCCTGGGTGCTGGGTGCTGGGGACACAGAACTCCTGCAGCTGTCATGGGGGGAGGGGTTCTACAGGTGCTCCCCTTCTGCCCTCCCTGGCTGTTAATCCGATGGTTCCGGCTGTGCTCTCTGAAGGACTGGCAATCTGGGCCGAAGGGGGAGGGCATTCAGGGTGGGTGAGGGGTGAGCAGAGGCAGATACCCAAGGAGCCCAGAGAGGCTGGACGTGGGACAAGAGAAGAGGTGAGGCTGTGGGGACTGTCACAGGGTTTGTCCCGCATGGCCCTGTGTGCTGTGTGTGGGCACACACATGGGTCATGTATGTGCACAGAGGCTGCTGGGCTGCAAGGGGCAAGTGGGATGAGGGGGGCTCGAGAACTCTGGCCCTGGGATCACGTTGCTAGGAGCTCTTCAGGGGCAGTGGCTGAGCCTAACTGATCTCTGGGACCCCAGGATCCCTGGGGTCTGGCCCATCTCAGAGACATGAGTCTCCAGGGAATGGTGACTGGGCATTTCAGGAGGGGAAACCTGTCATCTCTGAGCTGGAGTCTTACGGAGAGGTTCTCATTAGGCCCAGGCAGGGCCCTTAGTGGAAGGCTGGAGGCTGGATTTGAGGACCCTTTGTGAGGGACCCACGGATGCCACAGGGGGGAGAGGACAGCTTGGAAGAGAGGAAGAGAGGTGACTTCATGGTCCCTGCCCCTCTCCATCTCTAAATGCCTTTCAGAACAGCCCAGGCCTGGCACTGGCTCTCTTTCCTTTCTTGCCTCATCCCCAACAGGCTGTCCCCTTCTCTGTCACCTAGCCACCTTCTCACGGTCTCTCAGGCTGGGCCTGGGAGGGTGGAAGGGAGACATCCTGGGTCCTGATGCCTCTGAGTCTCCACGAACAGCCACCCTCTCCCAGCTTCCCCCAGCTGGCCACCCAGCCCTCCCTGCCCTGTGCCCCGTGCAGTGTGACCACATCCAGGAGCCTTCTGGATCCTGGGGGAGCTCAGCGATCCACACATTTTAAGGAGACAGCCCTGGGTGGCTGTTAGATTCTGGGGTGAGGGACGAATTATCCGGTCCTGAAGCTTCAGTCAGAACACCTTCTCCACGTCTGTGGCAGCCATAACTCAGTCCTTGAACCCTCTTCCATCCACTGCAGCCAGGCGCACACGTCCAGCAAGGTCAAGGCACGCTGGAGGTCTTTCTTTGGCCCTGGGCTTGGGGGTGCAAGAGTGGGGTAGGACGGGAGCTGAGAGTGGGATGCACAGACTTTCTGGAGCCCAGTGTCACTCGTAGTCCTTCTTGAACGCACGGATTCTGGGGACCGGCCACAGGTCTGGGAATCAGAATCTCTGGAGGCAGGTCCCGGGAACCCACACTGTAGCAGCCTTCTGGCACAGTTCCCGACCCACAGGTGTGGCGAGTCTTGAAACGACCTGACAAGGAACCTTGAATACATGCAGGGCACAACAGGGTGAAGAAAACTAGTGTCCAAGCTGGTGGTTAGGGGCAATTTTCTTTTCTGTTTTCCAGTGCGATTGCACGGACTTTTCATTTGTTGTTCTTGTTCTGTCTCAGAATGGGAAGGCGGACACTCTTGTGGGAAGGACACTGGATCAGGAGTCAAGACACCAGGGCTGCAGCCCTGGCTTGGCCGCCAACGGGATGTGTGAGTTTGGCGGGCCATTCAGTTTCCCACAGTCACCACCCAGCTTGTCTCCTAACATGGGATCTTTGTTGGAGACCATGACTCTCAAATCCTGGACAGACCCTGTGTGTCTTTGCTCTGCCTCCCCCCCCCCCACCCCCCAGGGCCAGCCTTCTGGATGCTCAGCAGGTGCATGGGATGGGGGAGGAACTGGGAGGGGCAGTGATGGGGAAGTGAGGGGATCCCAGGGGACCTGGTGTCCTGAACCCCCTTTCCCACGCCTCCAGCCTCAGGGCCTGGGAAGAGGGTGAGGTGGCAACAGGAGGAGGAGGTGTCACTGCCAGGGTTCTCACCCAAGCTGGCAGAGGGGCGGGACTGGCGGTGGTGACGCCAGGGCCACTCGGCCCCCGCTTTTCACAAGCACTTTCTTTTTTGGAAGAAATTGGAGTGAGGGGGTGAGGAATCTGGGGTTGATGACCCCCTAACAGCCCATCGAGTTACAGAGAGACTGCCTCCAATCACCTTCTTCCTCCAGGGACTGTCCCCAGGTCCACCTGACTCTGAGATTCATAATCCCTTCTGCCCTGGAAACCGGGGCGGGAGCTCAGGTCATCCTGTTCAGAGGCAGGGGGATGGATCTCTTGACCTGTGGATTGGCGTGGAAGAGAGGAGGGAGAGAGAGAAGGAGGAACAAAACTCCATTTGGCCTTCCACAGTCAGGTACTTAGCAAAAACGTCCCCCAAAAGAGATGTCAGCATTCAAGTCTCCTGGGGAAATTAGTCATTCAGGGAAGTGTTACTGAAATGTGTCGTGTTTCTCAAAAAGTAGCCAGGGGTCCCAAGGTCACCATCTCTTTCAGGCAATGCTGCCTCACTCGGAACAGCAGGCAGAAACTTCCCGCCTCCCTGAAGCATGGGGAAATGGTGGGTAAAGGGGTGGGAGGGGCCAGTCCCCAGTTCTGGTGCTGTCTTGTATCGGGTCTCCATTTTCAGGGGATGTGCTGATTCTCCCTCCCTCCACCCTCCCTGGGTCATGCCCGCCTCCTGGGGTCCGCAGCTTCTCCTTCACCTGCCAACCTGCCTCTCGGTTCAGCTCTAGTTGGGAGCAGAGAGTCCCCATGGAGCCCTAAGGGTGGAGCCCTGTTGGGCTGGGACAGCGATACAGAGATGGGGCCAGCCCCCAGGGGACAAGTGAGGAGGGCTGGGAGGGTGCGGGGAGAGGAGAGGTTAACCTTTAACATGATGAAAATATGAAAGTATTTTTCAAAACCCTCTTTAAAATGTAAATCTTTATCTATATATTGACATGCAAAAAATTCCATGACACCTTATTGAGTGAAAAAAAAAACACATTACAAAGCAGCACGTGTGGTGTTTATATAAAATGTGTGTGTGTGTGTGTGTGTGTGTGTGTGTGTGTGTTCGCGCATAAGACAGAAAGGCTGTGTGCAGGGAGTGACGTCTGGAAAGGTGCTCACCAAAATGCGAATCCTGTTTGCCTCTGCGGGATGGAGTTTGGGGTGGTTTATTGTAACAGTCCCATTTTTACTGCTTACATTTTCTAGGAGTGTGCTTTATCCGTATGTGCAAGAAAACTCCCAATGATGCTGTTTTCAACTGGGGGGAAAGGATTGTTTTCATCCTAAGACGACTCTGTTAGTCAACAGAAAAACAAACTAGAGAAAGAAAAGCCCTAGTAGTGGTCCTATCTCACAGGCAGTCCTGCGGAACAAGTTGTGGGGTGGGGGGCGTCCTGCCCCGTCAGCGGGCTCTGAACCTGTTCCCAGCAGCCTTCCGAGCAGAGGGAAGAATAGACTGGAAAGTGCTGCACAGGTCCACCCTCTAGGGTAAGGCTCACAGCCCCTCTGAAAAGGAAATCAGCTTATTTCCCCCATTCTACGGTTGGGAGGCTGCCTTTCAGGCAAGGGAAGTGACTTGCCCAGGTCACACATACCTGAGTGACAGGCAGAGCCAGGGACGAGACTCTGAGCACGGGCAGCCCAGGGCTGCTTCCAGTGCCCTGGCCGCCCCCGCCGGCCCTGCAAACCTGAAGCTGCAGCAGCGGGTGCAATCCCTTTCAAGGAGCTCTTCCCGCTGCCCCCAGCTTCCAGCTCCGCCTTGGGGCTGTTGGAACGAGATGCATGGGACACAGCCCAGCTGGGTCTCTGCCCCCCCCCCCCCCCCGAGGAAGAGCGCAAACACTTCAGGCACAGCCACCTAGCACAGAGCCTGGGCACACAGTGGGCATCAGTGATCTGCTGAATGTTCGCGGTCTAAGCATTTCGGACTGGGTGCAGACCCCGCTGCTGCGCCGAGCGGCGAGTGCGGCCGCAAGGCCCTGTGAGTCTCATCTGGGCCATCACCGAAGGCTTCCTGTAGGAGGGGACCTTTGAACTGAGCCTGGAAGGATGGGTGGAATTTCCACGAGGCTCCAGAGGAGAGAAACAGGCTGGCGTTTCGGG
This sequence comes from Acinonyx jubatus, assembly GCF_027475565.1. Lineage (NCBI taxonomy): Eukaryota > Metazoa > Chordata > Mammalia > Carnivora > Felidae > Acinonyx > Acinonyx jubatus. The sequence goes on along the minus strand of NC_069397.1, from coordinate 36,681,782 downwards.
TGGACGGGTGGACTTTTCCAGAAGGCAGTCTTTAAGCGCGAACTTGGCGGCGCGCGGGGACCCGCCACGCCGTGAGGGCCTCTGGTCCTCGGCGGCTGCTTCGAATTTGCCGAGTATTAGCCACGAGGGGGCGGGGTGAGGCGGGGCGGGGCCGAGGTGGGGGGGTGGGGGGGAGCCCAGAGAGCTTCATAAAGCCACAGCAAAGGCGCCGCGACGCTAGTGACAGCGGCCCGCTGGAGAGGGAGCCCGGGAGCAGCTGCGCGCCCGCCAAACGCGGGCGCAGGACCCAGGCGTCCGAGCCCGGGCTCCGGTGGGGCCCCCCCCGCCCCCGCCCCCGGGGCCCCGCCCCTACTCTCAAGACCCCCCACGCCTGCCCCCGCGCGGAGAGGGGCCGGTCCCCGACGGCTGCGGGAAGGTGCCAGCCCGCCCCGGATGGGCATCGTGGAGCCGGGCTGCGGAGACATGCTGACGGGCACCGAGCCGATGCCGGCGAGCGACGAGGGCCGGGCGCCCGGCGCCGACCCGCAGAACCGCTACTTCTACCCGGAGCCCGGCGCGCAGGACACGGCCGACCGTCGCGGGGGCGCCAGCCTGGGGGCACCGTACCCCGGGGGCGCCCTGGTGCCCGCTCCGCCGGGCCGCTTCCTCGGAGCCTACGCCTACCCGCCCCGGCCCCAGGCCGCCGGCTTCCCCGGGGTGGGCGAGCCCTTCCCGCCGACGGCGAGCGCCGAGGGCTACCAGCCTGGGGACGGCTATGGGGCCCCGGACCCGCGCTCGGTTCTCTACCCGGGGCCGCGCGAGGACTACGCGCTGCCGGCGGGGCTGGAGGTGTCCGGGAAGCTGAGAGTCGCGCTCAACAACCACCTGTTGTGGTCCAAGTTTAATCAGCACCAGACGGAGATGATCATCACCAAGCAGGGACGGTGAGTGAGACGCGCGCCCGGAACAAGTGTTCTGTTTTGTTTTGTTTTATCCTTCTCTTGTCGGAGCCCTTCACAGTTTGGCTTAGACTTTGGGGGTAGCAGGGAGGGAGTTGTAGTGGGGACAGGAAGGGTCTGAGTGTTGTTTTCTCCTAGGACATAGAACTCAGAAGGGAGATGGAGAGTGGGTGCAATGAGAAGTTGTCATGGATTAGGGGGGAGGGAACCTTTGGTTTCACCCAGAATTGGGGTGCGCCCTTGGATCACTCTCTGCCTCAGTGGGGGTCACGGTGGGCAGAGGGGGACATGTGTGTTGGGTTTGACAGGGCAGGACCCCTCTTAGCGCCTATGTGTGGGGAAATGGAAGAGAGGGCAGGGTCTTCCTGTACCCAACCCCTCCTATCCCCCCCTGCTCCCTACCCACTCCCAGCCCTTTTGCCAGTGTTGTGCACAGGTCAGTTTTGGGAGGTGGGTAAGACTGGGATTTGGTGACACGGGGAAGCAGTCGCCAAGTTTCCCTTCCGGTAGTACTTTGAGATCATATGTCTGGTGTGAGTGTGTTTGGGGGGGGGATGTGGTAAAGTGTGTGGGGGGCACAGATCCCTTCCAGGCGCAGGCCCTGACGGAAAGCACACATACCCATGGGCCTGAGCAGGTGACGCTGAGCCCCCAGGTCCCAGTTGGCCACCAGTCCCACTCTGCTCCCCGTGAGGTCTGTCCCCTGAAAGTCTGCCTCATCCCTGTCCAGATACTTTCCAGTCTACCATCCAGCCTGGGGAACCCCTGGCTCCACGGCTTAGTGTCCTATGAGCCCAGAGCATGCGGGGTAGGGTTTGGGGCTGAGGGTGCTGCTTCCGGAGAGAGCCTCCTGCGTGAGGAAAGAAAGAGAAACTTGCTGTTAGTGCGTTATTTGTTTAGTAAGCAACACCGAGTGGGCCCGGCCTGTGTCTGGCATGTGAGAGTATGCACCCACCCTTCCCAGTGGGGGCCTGTGTGGGCAGGGGACCAAGGAGGACCTCTGTGTGGAGGGGCTGTGTCATCAGTGTGCCCGGGAGGTGTTGAAGGGCAGATACCCGGTGTGGGGGCTGGGGAGGGAGAAGGGAGAGGCCACCACGCTGGGCCAGGGTTGTGAGGTTGGCATTCAATGTAGACATTGCTGGGATAGTCTTCCCTCCCAGTGATTTCTGTGGGGTGGCCTGGGATTGAGGGACCTGTCCACCAATCACAAACAGCTTCAAGTTGCTGAGTTGTTTCTCTTTCTCTGGGATGAACCCAGGGAAGTTGGCATTGTCTTTTATTATGGCATTGGCCTTCATCCCCTAAACCTTCTGATGGTTCCTCTCTGTGCCCCCCCCCCCAACCCCGGCCCGCTGGGAGTGCTCCCAGGCACAGCCCAGGCTTCTAGTCCCATCAAGTTTGAATTGGAGGGGACCCAGAAGATCCTGTCCAGTCCCCTCCCTGCACAGACAGGGAAGCGGGCTCAGAGACACTAAGAGACTCTTCTGAGGTTGCACAGCATAGCCGTCACTGGCAGAACTGGCACCAGAATCCAGACGGTACCCGCCTGGCTTTCTTTCTCCAGCCCCTCACGGCCAGGAGTAGAAACAGCAGCCTATACTGTCCAAAGGCATTGATGCATTCAGAGTGCTTTCACTTCCATTATTTTACAGTATGCTACGTAGGTCAAGCCGTCTCCCCATTTATAGATAGGGGTGCTGAAGCCTAGGGACCGAGTGGCTCGCACTCTGTCACCCAGCAGACCTGAACTCAGGCCTCCGCTCTCCTCAGATGGTCAGGAAGCCCTTCCCACCCTGGGGGAAGGCCCTGGCCTCCCTACAATTGGCCCTTCCAGCCTTGAGGGGTGGGTTGGATGGAGCATTGGCCAGAACTTCAGGGACCCAATGGGCGCCGGACTGGTGGCGGGCTGCCCGCAGTCTGGCGAGGGAGGTGTCTCACAGGGATGTGTCTCTGCGGGTCCCCACCGCTACCCTGTGGCCTCCTTCTTTCCTTCGTGTTCTTGCTGAATAATTCTCTCTTGATGAGTTTTGTTGTCTCCCTTTGAGATCCATACACCTACTTTCTTTTATTACGAAAAGTTCCAATATATACAAAAGCAAAGAGAAAAACCTTACAGGCCTCCACCTACCCATCACCAGCCTTGGCAGTAGTCACCCCTGGTCCAATCTTGTTTCTTCTTTATTCTCACTCACCTCACTTCCGCCTCCCACTCCCCAGTCTGCAGCTTTATCGGTGATGATGTTAAGGATTTAGTAAGTAAATCCTAGACACTATGAAAGAGTTTTCATCCTTCAGATTTCTCGATGCGCGTCTAAAAATGGCTTTTGAAAAGTAAACACGGGGCGCCCGGGTGGCTCAGTCGGCTGAGTGTCAGACTTCGGCTCGGGTCATGATCTCACCGTTTGTGAGTTCAAGCCCTGCATCGGGCTCTGTGCTGACAGCTCAGAGACTGGAGCCTGTTTCGGATTCTGTGTCTCTCTCTTTCTCTGTCCCTCCCCCACTCATGCTCTGTGTGTCTCTCTCTTTCAAAAATAAATAAACGTTAAAAAAAATAAAAAATAAAATAAAAGCGAGCACGATACTATTAGCAAACCTGAGAAGAAATTGATAAATAGCATCAAGTTTCCCAGATCATTTTGTAATTGTGTGTGACTGTGTCACAATCCTCACGCTTTCGATCCATCCTGAGGGACAGCTTCGGACACTCTGAGGTCCCTGTTAGAAGGGGACCTCACCATGTCCTTTGATGCCTCCCTTGGAGCAGGCCTCAGGGGTCCCATGGTGGGGTGGAAGGGACAGAGAACATACCATCCCCAGTTCAGTCCCACTGGCCCCAACTCAGCCCTGTACCTGAACTTGGGCTCCAGCGATCTGGGAAGTCGGCGGCCATTTCCTTGTGCTACTGACTTCTGAAAAGTAAGCCTTGGGCTCAGAGAACGGCACCCTTCCTAACCTGCTTTGGAGAGCTGGCCTGTCCCCCCGTGGGTTCCAGTGACCTGCCAGTCACCACCGCATCACCCACGGCCTTCTTCCTTTTTGAAAAATCCTTCCAGCCCAGGCCCACCCACAGCCCCACAGCCTTTTGCCTTGGGCTGACTCACTCCCTCCCAGATCCTTCCTCTCCCACCCACCCTAGACCCATCCCTCACTATGGACAAGCGACAGTCACTCTCTCCTCCATGGGCAGTAGCAGCAAGGTGGGGAGCGGCAGTGGGGGTGGGGATGGCAGTTCCCAGCGCCAGAGACTGACCCAGGCCTCTCGGGTGGGACTGGGAGGGGAAAGTGAGATAACATGTTGGACCGACCAAGTGGAGATGTTGGAGTTGGAGTTTGTGTGTTTGTGAAGTTTCGGGGTGCCTACACCGGACTTGCGCTGTATTTCTGTGTGGCAGCGCGTGTGTGTGCTGTGAATGTGTTGGTGTGCAGAGAATAGTTGATGGTAGACATTCTCAGTAGAGGAAGAGAGAGGCGGGTGTCTGTGTGTGTGGGTGTGTGGGTGTGCATTCATTGCTGGCAATCCCCACTTTTCTGGGTGTGATTAGTTGATTATTATAATTAAGATAACTTTGGGTAGTTCTGTTGTTAAGGAGCTCAATTCGCATTTGTGTATGTATGTGTGAATTTAGGGGTTGATAAAACAATTTCAGTGCTAACCGATCCTGGATCACTGGCCTCCTAGCCATGGTGGTTTTCCCTTCTCCACGTTCCTGACTCGGAGAACTTCTTAGATCTTTAAAACAACTAAAAAAAATTTTTTTTAATGTTTTATTTATTTTTGAGAGAGAGAGAGAGAGAGAGAGAGAGAGAGAGAGAGCGTGAGCAGGGGAGGGGCAGAGCGAGAGGGAGACCCAGAATCCGAAGCAGGCTCCAGGCTCTGAGCTGTCGGCATAGAGCCAGACGCGGGGTTCGAACTCACGAACCGTGAGATCATGACCTGAGCTGAAACCAAGAGTCCAATGCTTAACCAACTGAGCCACTCAGGTGCCCCTAAGACAATTTTTTTTTTTTCTAAGCCTCTTTAATTTGGACTCACTGGCTTAATTTCTCTTGGGGCAGGTGAAAACAGCTTTGTTTTCCATCGGCTGTTTGCTAGTGACTATCTAATTTCCATGAAGCTGGATCTGAGGTTGATGGGGGGGGGGGTAGGGGAGATCCTTTGATGCCTGAGCACATTTTGCATTTCGATAGGTACAAGGTAGTGCTGGGATATCCTCCTAAAAGGTGATACTAATCTACACCCGCACCAGTAGTGTGTGAGAGGACCCCTTTCCCCACAGACTCAGCAGCGTTGGATATCAGTTGTGAACCACTTTGCCAACATGACTGACGAAAAATCACCTCCTTTTAATCTGTACGTAATGACGGTGAATTGGAACATATCAGAGGCGTTCAGGATGGGGTGGAGGGTGTGGTGACCCTGCGAATCGTTTCAAGATGGGATAGTCCTGAGCCCTAGCTCAGGAATTTAGAGTCTCAGGCCCTGTCCTCTGAGGGCACGATGGTAAGTGGTCTTTTTGGTTTTTTATTTTTTTTTAACGTTTACTTTATTTTTGAGAGAGAGACAGAGCGCGAGCGGGGCAGGGGCAGAGAGAGAGGGAGACACAGAATGCGAAGCAGGCCCCAGGCTCTGAGTTGTCAGCACAGAGCCTGACGTGGGGCTCGAACCCACGAACCGTGAGATCTTGACCTGAGCCGAAGTCGGACGCTTAACCGACTGAGACCCCCCCCAGGCGCCCCGTAAGTGGTCTTTTGGAAGGGCTTCCTTTGGCATCAGACCGTGTTCCTTCCCAGCAAAGTGTCATGTAAATCAGGGGCTATTTTGGGATTCCAGCTGGTGGTGATTCTAGACTTTTAGGGTGAAATGAGACCTCCCTTCTCTTCTCCCTTTCCCCCATTCTCTTCCTGCTTCTCCTGCATTTCCCTCTACCAGAGCTAAGCAGGGTAGAGAGATGGCCCCCAGGGCATGTATGCTGCAGTCAGGAGCCCCCCACACTGTTCTCCCACCAAGGATCCGTCAACACGGCTCTCCAGTCCTTGGCTGCTTCAAGTATAAACTTGGAAGTAACATTGTACATTTCAGGGGCTCCTGGGTGGCCCAGTGGATTAAGCATCCAACTTTGGCTCAGGTCGTGATCTCACGGTTTGTGAGTTTGAGCCCTGCATCGGGCTCTTGGCTGTCTGTGTCGGGCTCGCTTCGGATCCCCTGGGTCCCTCCCTCTCTCTCTGCCCTTCCCCTGCTCACGCTCTCCCTCTCTCAAAAATAACTAATAAAAAAACAGAAATTTTTAAAATTACCTTTCAAAGGATGCTAAGTAGAGACACAATGAATACGTTCCTTCTCTCCCTTTATTCCTACAAGTTTGAAGGGGAGCTGGTTATGATACAAAAAATGTGTGCGACCCGACTGCGTCATAGAAGGAGTCGGTGGTAGAGACGAGTTGAAAATATCACCCCAACCTTAATTGTTCAAGGCCTCATCCGTCACCTTTGATTTCTCAAGTCAGCTGGCCTGCTGAGCCCCTGGGCTCCAGAACTCTGGACGCTTGCTTGGGGTCCTTCAGCCTGAGGGCCTGAGGGCCTGAGGGCTTTGATAGCTCGGGGCCTGGGAGAGGGTGGGGTGGAGGAGAGACCGGATGAGCTGAGTTTCGCATCTTTCAAACTTCTTAACAGCTCTCAGAGGAAAAATGAACAGGAGTTACTGTCCCCACTTACAGGTGAAGAAACTGAGGTTTGGTTTGGGAATTAACTTATCTAAGGTCATAGGGCCAGTAAGCCTCTTTTTTTTTTTTTTTTTTCCTCAGCATAGGAGAGCCCGGAGAAGACAGGAATGTCGGGAGACCTTCCCAAGGTTCTTAAGGGTGTCGTTCTGGGAATGCCTAAGGACTAGGATGCCCCCCGAAAGTGTTCCTAGGTCTCTGGCACTCTCCCTCCCCCAGGTCTCCTGACTCAGGGACTGGTGTCTTTCTTCCCACCCTGCATGACTTCTTGTAGGAGGAGGGGAGAGGGGTGTGGGAATGAAACGTAATTCTGATGAGGGTGAGATTCTGCCATCCTGCAAAATCTGCTCTTCCTGCTTGGGTTGGAAAAGAAAAGCCAAGCCATCAGGATCGGTGATGGTGGAAGTGGCAAGATGGGTGTGGTGTGAAAGTGCTTCCTTCTCCGGCTCTCTTGCTCTGGCGCAATAGAGGATAATACAGCATCCCAACCTCGACTCCCTCCACTTTTCCTGGGAGCCAGGCCTTTGAGAGTGGGGACTGTGCTCAACAGAGTCCTCTTCCAGGTGGCTGGGAAGTTCCACCTAGGATTTTAGCTACTTCTCTGAAGGCTGAGGCCTGGGGCAGGCCATCCACAGACATCTGGCCCCGGGAGGGGGCTGGGGGCAGGGGGAGCCTGGGTGCCACAGGGCTGGGAGCATCATGGCACCGCGAGGACCACAGTGGAGAGGATGGGGCGGGGACTGACGGGATGAGGGCTTGGGAGACTGAGGCATGAGGGCCTATGGGGAAGTGCCTCTGGGGGGCTGGCTTGTGGCTTTGCTCCCGGCTAGGAAGCAAACTAAGATTCGAGACCGTGTCCATCAACTGACCCTCTGAAAGAAGAACAGCGAAAAAGCCCTGATTCATACTGTTTGCTGATTTCCATGGTGTAACTGTCCCTACGGTGGCTGATTTCAAGCTACGCCTGTGGTATCCCTGGATGCAGAGTTGGGAAGAGACGTGCCGTAGCACGGTTATCTAGTATTTTCCGCCAAGTGGGAACAAGAGATGTAAGTAACCTCAAGATGGGGCGCCTGGGTGGTTCAGTCAGCTAAGCGTCTGGCTTCAGCTCAGGTCATGATCTCACGGCTGGTGAGTTCGAGCCCCATGTCGGGCTCTGCGCAGACCGCTCGGAACCCGGGAGTGTGCGTTGGGATTCTGTGTCGCCGGCTCTCTCTGCCCCTCCCCCGCCGGCTCTCTGTCTCTCAAAAATAAATAAACATTAAAAAATTGAAAACAGAAAAAAAGTAACCTCAGGAGCAGAGATAACAGGAACATGTAGTAAACGAACTGAGAAGCGATGAGTTTTGCGTATTTATCACCTCGGCTGATAATGTATTTAATTGTAAGTTGATATAATTTCAGTTTTAGTTATGGCATTGTTTAGCGACTGGCTGGCATTTCCGCTTGGCTCTCTTGAGGGGTGGAAGCTGACTCCAGCACATGGCTGAAAGCCTTGGCACAGGGGTGGCTGTCTGCGACGTTGGGGGGCTGATGGATGTTGGTGGGTCTTTCTGTTCTCCCTAGGCGGATGTTCCCGTTCTTGTCATTTACTGTGGCGGGGCTGGAGCCCACCAGCCATTACCGGATGTTCGTGGACGTGGTCTTGGTGGACCAGCACCACTGGCGGTATCAGAGCGGCAAGTGGGTGCAGTGTGGCAAGGCTGAGGGCAACATGCCAGGTAGGAAGCCCCCTGGAGAACCCTGGATGCTCTTTTTCGCCGAGACTGAGCGCCCCCTGGTGGACCCAGGAGGAACCCGCGAGCCACTGCCCGCTACACCTAAGCCTTAACTCCCCATCCCACCCTTGTCCCCTCCCACTTCTCACCCCGTTCTGTTTGTCCTCTCTTCTCTCTTCTGCCTTAGCCTGTCTTCTGCTCAGTCCTCTGTGCCCACCTCCCCTTGCCCTCACCCATCTAGTCCTGCCCCTGCAGCCTTTTTGACATCCCCCTCCGAACAGGCAAAGAAGCCCCATCTCACCAGGGCTCTGGTCCCCCGGGGGCTGCATGCCAAAGAGGTTAACTGTCCACAGGAAACCGCCTGTACGTCCACCCAGATTCCCCCAATACTGGAGCCCATTGGATGCGCCAGGAAGTTTCGTTCGGGAAACTAAAGCTCACGAACAACAAAGGGGCCTCTAACAATGTGACCCAGGTGGGATTCCTCGCCACCCCACACCCCTCCTGGCTGATTCTGTTCTGTGAAAGTCCCTTTTCTTCCTCTCTGACTCTGGTTCTTTTCCATGCACCGTGCGGGGAAGATGAGGTGGGAGGAAGCTGAGTCTCAGGGGCAGACACGGGGTTGCATTCAGGATGACATGGGCCAAGGTGGCCCTGGGGGTTTCTTCATCAAACCCGAGGCCGCCATCACTTGTGTGCCATGCTGGACATAGGGTTGGTGCCCGCGGCCTCAGGAAATGGACGCGGAGTCTAAGTTGAACAGAGCCTTGAGAAGCCTTGCTTGTGCTAATACCTTGGTCACAACGGACATCTGTGGGTAGGAAACAGGGCAAGAGGGCAGAAGTGGTGCCCTGGAGAGGCTGGGCACCAGAGTTAGAAGGCCTGGGGGAAGCTATGTGGTAGCAGGGCAGGGGAATGGACGCTATGACCTCAGGGTCCCTTCTAGCCTGGCCACAGGACCAGCCGTGGGTGGGGGTAGAGGACCCGTAGACCCCCACAAGCATCTGGCTCTCTCTCAGATGATCGTGCTCCAGTCTCTCCATAAGTACCAGCCTCGGCTACACATCGTCGAGGTGAACGATGGGGAGCCGGAGGCGGCCTGCAACGCCTCCAACACGCATGTCTTCACCTTCCAAGAGACCCAGTTCATTGCCGTGACCGCCTACCAGAATGCAGAGGTGAGGGCTGCTGGGCGGGGCTGAGCCTCGAGGGACAGGAGGGGAGAGGGAGGCCCACAGGCTTCCCTGGTGGGGAATTCCGAAGTTCTCTGGCACCAGACTCAGGACTCAGGTGCCTCTATTTCCCCTCTCTCCAGATCACTCAGCTGAAAATTGATAATAACCCTTTTGCCAAAGGATTCCGGGAGAACTTTGAGTCGTAAGTGCCACTGGGTTCAGCTCACCTTTGCAGAGGGCCTCCTCTTGGTTCCTCCTGGGACTCGGCTCCAGACTGGTGCTGAGCACGTCTCCTTCCCTGGGGGTGGGCAGGGGTGGGGTGGATGCTGGAGGGCCGGCAGGGCAAGAGGGTCCAGGGAGGGACGTGCAGTAGGCAGGCTTACAGGTCAGTGGTTCTGTTTGTGACCGCTTTTCTTGCCTCCTTTTTTTTTTTTTTTTTTTTTTTTAGCATGTATGCATCTGTTGACAGCAGCGTCCCCTCCCCGCCTGGACCCAACTGTCAGTTGCTTGGGGGAGACCACTACTCTCCTCTCCTACCCAACCAGTATCCCGTTCCCAGTCGCTTCTACTCCGACCTTCCCGGGCAAGCCAAGGATGTGGTTTCCCAGCCTTACTGGCTGGGGCCCCCCCGGGACCACAGCTATGAGGCCGAGTTTCGAGCGGTCAGCATGAAGCCTGCATTCCTGCCCTCCGCCCCTGGACCCACCGTGTCCTACTACCGAGGCCAAGAGGTCCTGACGCCTGGAGCTGGCTGGCCTGTGGCCCCCCAGTACCCTCCCAAGATGGGCCCAGGCAGCTGGTTCCGCCCCATGCGGACTCTGCCCGTGGAACCCGGTCCCGGAGCTTCAGAGGGACGGGGCCCGGAGGACCAGGGCTCCCCCTCCGTGTGGACTGAGATCACCCCGCTGCGGCCGGAGTCCAGTGACTCAGGACTGGGCGAAGGAGACTCTAAGAGGAGGCGTGTGTCCCCCTATCCTTCCAGCGGCGATAGCTCCTCCCCTGCTGGGGCCCCTTCTCCTTTTGATAAGGAAACCGAAGGCCAGTTTTACAGCTATTTCCCCAACTGAGGGGATGACATGGGGAAAGGCACAGAAACAGTGTTATCAGGTTGGAGGACACCCAACTAATGCAGACGACAGACTCAGGACTGAGAGGCCCCAGCTCCCTCTGTCTCGTCTCCTTTTGTAGTTGGTTGAGGAAGAGGGGGTTCTGGGGTTCACTTGCTGCTTCCGGCCCACGATGAAACCTGAGAGGAGTGTCCCCTGCCCCTTCCTCGGCCCTAACTACAATCATTTCCCTGGTGCTGCTTCTGGCTGTGGGTTCCCAGCTGGAGAACAGAGAACGGAGAACAAGAGGGTCTTGGCCACAAAGGAGCTTTCCGCTCTTCTCTGGGACTGGGTAGGGGTCCGGTGGGGCTGGCTGGGAACTGGAGACCGTCTTCCTTTATAGAACTCACTTGGCGCAGTTTCGTTTGCGCCGATGACTTTGGGCGGCTGGCCCGGACCCCCCCTGCGCAGAGACAGTGGGGTCCCAAGGAAGGGCGGGGAAGGGGGGGTTGGTGCACACCTCAAGAAGCGAAGTCTTTGGGGGTGGTGATTATGGGGGCACGCACGCTTTTTTCTTTTTCCTTTTTGGAATGGGGAGGCTATTTATTGTACAGAGAGTGGTGTCTGGATATATTTCTTTTGTCTTCATCACTTTCTTCAAATAAACATGAAACTGGAGAATGTGTCCTGCTTCAGGGCCCTGGAGGGGGACGTGGCTGGGGACTCACCCCGCTGGGATTTGCAGGTGCACCAAAGCTCTCCAACAGCAGCTGCAGTTCCCAAGGACCTGTGCCTTCTTCTAGAAACCCAGAGTGGCTTCACTCAGGGGATCAACAGAGCAAGACCACATGTCCTGAAGGTTGATGGTTGATTCCACCTCGTAAGGCACCTTGGGACAGAGAACGGTTCCTCTGCCTGACCTGCGGAGGAGGGGTGGGAGGGCGAGACCCCAGGACAGGGCTGGGTGGGGGCTGGGGGCGCTGTGGGGAGAAGCCTTGATTTCTCTTTGCATTTTTTTAAAGATTAAAAAAATTTTTTAAATGTTTATTTATTTTTGATAGAGTGCGAGCGAGGAAGAGGCAGAGAGAGAGAGAGGGAGACATAGAATCGGAAGCAGGCTCCAGGCTCTGAGCTGTCAGCACAGAGTCCGACTCGAGGCTCGAACTCACGAACGATGAGATCATGACCTGAGCCGATGTCAGAGGCTTAACCAACTGAGCCACCCAGGCGTCCCCTAAAAAAAAATTTTTTTAAATGTTTATTTATTTTTGAGAGAGACAGGTTAGGCATAAAACCCCGAAGCAGGCTCCAGGCTCCCAGCTGTCAGCACAGAGCCCGATGTGGGGCTCGAACTCACAAACTGCGAGATCATGACCTGAGCTTAACCTGAACACTCAACCAACTGAGCCACCCAGGGGCACCTCTGCAGTTTTAGCAGCTTTGGTTCTCCATCGTCCTCTTAAGGTTATTCAAAGGTTAAAGGAGTAAATATAAATTGAACCACACGAAATTGCTGTTTTTGTAGGTCAAGAACAGCTAAATATGGCAATTTCATACGATCTGAACTAGCACATGTAAAGGGTTTAGAACAGTATCTGATAAACAGCACTCAATCTGTAAATTATTGTTATAATTCTCTAGCTCTGTTTCTCTTTCCCTCTCTCTTTATACACATACTGAATTGTATTTGTAAAATAACACCCGCTTCTTTTAAAGAATGTAAGCAACGCATAAAAGTAAAAAGCACTAAATTATCCCAAATCTTACCACCCATCAATAATTATCATTAAATGCTAACTGGGTTAGATAGATAGACAGAAGTATATTTTTATAACGTTGGAATCATACTGAAAATGCTTTTTTAAAAACAAAATTGGGGCGCCTGGGTGGCTCGGTCGGTTGAGCGTCCGGCTTCGGTTCAGGTCATGACCTCACGGTCCGTGAGTTCGAGCCCCACGTCGGGCTCTGTGCTGACAGCTCAGAGCCTGGAGCCTGCTTCCGATTCTGTGTCTCCCTCTCTCTGCCCCTTCCCCACTCACGCTCTCTCTCTCTTTCTGAAAATAAATAAATAAGAAAAAAGAAAAAAGAAAAAGAAAAAGAAAGGAGCTTATGAGAAATGTCCAGAAGTTAGAATTACTCCATTTGCCTAGTCCCAGTCCAGGGTATCCCCCACTCCGATGGGGGAGGCGGGTGTCACCATGGGCCCTTGGGTGTTCTCTCACTTCTGTTGGAGCTTGGAAATCTCCGTTTCTGTCACAGTTCACATCCCCTCCTTTCCTGGTCTCTATCCAGAGGCCATTTTCATCACCTTCTAGTTAGAAGAAGGAAAAGATAAGACATATTTGTTTCCATCCTCCTTGGATTTGGAAGCTCATAATTTTGTAAATGACATGAGTGGTTCTGTCATCCTGTGCTGAGTGCAAATTATTCCTCCCACCCCTTAGGCTATCACTCCCTGGAGTTATTAAGTGTTGGTAGAAAATTAGGCCTATTTCCTTTTCTGGGAACTGTTGTCAGTAATTACAGTACTCTTCTCCCCCACTGTTTTTATTTTGTATTTAAGTTTATTTATTTATTTTTAGTAATCTCTACACCCAACCCGGGGCTCCAACTCACCACCCTGAGTCGCATGCTCTTCCCACTGAGCCAGCCAGGCGCCCCACCCCCCACTGTTTTTAAATGGTTTTGTTCACTTCATTAGATATATTTACACCCTCTATTATCTTTTTCCAAAAGTGTGGGGGCATATGTTTTGATGCTTTTTTATTTGACTCATAAAGGTTCATTACTACTATTCCTTCTCTACTAAATGTACCTTTTACTGAAAAGAAAAAATACTGAAAATACTAAAATACATCTTTCTATGCATGAACACGGGATATTTCTTCATTTATTTAGGTCATTCTTTTTTTTTTAAATTTTTTTAATGTTTATTTATTTTTGAGAGAGAGGGAGAGACAGAGTGTGAGCAGGGCAGGGGCAGAGAGAGAGGGAGACAGAGAATCCGAAGCAGGCTCCAGGCTCTGAGCTGTCAGCACAGAGTCCGACGCGGGGCTTGAACTCACGAACTGTGAGATCGTGACCTGAGCCGAAGTCAGACGCTCAGCCAACTGAGCCACCCAGATGCCCCTCTTTAGGTCATTCTTAAGGTCCTCAGTAAAGTTTTATAGTTTACAGGTATAGCTTTTGTATATCTTGTATTTATTCTTAAGTATTAAGGTTTTTTTTTCTCTATACAGGGCATTTTTAAAAAATACATATTTTCAGGGTGCCTGGGTGGCTCAGTCAGTTAAGCATCCGACTTCAGCTCAGGTCATGATCTCAGGGCTCGTGAGTTCGAGCCCTGCATCAGGCTCTCTGCTGTCAGTGCAAAGGCCGCTTCAGGATCCCCTGTCTCCCTCTCTCTGCCCCTCCCCTGCTCATGCCCTCTCTCTCTCTAATAAATAAACATTAAAAAAAAATACGTATTTTCTAATTGTTAATTATAATTGATTTTTGTATGCCAATCGTAAGATCCAGCCATTTTACTAAACTCTCATTATTTTTTAGTGATTTGCTATAAATTCATTACTTTCTTTATGGCCAATTGGATTATTTCAAATAATGACAGTTTTATTTCTTCCTTTCTAATCATTATACTTCGAATTTCTTTTTCTTAGCTTATTGCACCTGCTAGAACTTCAAGTGCTAGTTTCTTGCCTTTTGGGGGATTCGTTCCCTCCTATTTATTCCACTTTTTCCCTCATATTGGTTTGACATTTCTATTATTTTAGTGGCTACTTCATACATCTTAATATGTACCTTTAGGGGCGCCTGGGTGGCTCAGTCGGTTAAGCGGCCGACTTCGGCTCAGGTCACGATCTCGCAGTCCGTGAGTCCGAGCCCCGCGTCGGGCTCTGTGCTGACCGCTCAGAGCCTGGAGCCTGTTTCAGATTCTGTGTCTCCCTCTCTCTCTGACCCTCCCCCATTCATGCTCTGTCTCTGTCTCAAAAATAAATAAACGTTAAAAAAAAAATTGAAAAAAAAATATGTACCTTTAACCTACTAAAATCCTCATGTTGAATGATATTTTACCCTGTGTTCTGTTCAATAAAACAATTTTAGATTAGCTCTTATTTTCCCCCCTCTTGATTTACTATTGTTTTCTCTCCTAATTTACTGATTTTGAACACTTCCAAATACATATACACACATATCTATTTGGGGGGGGGGATTGGTTTGCTTGTTTTGTTTTTTTCACATATATATATATTTTTAAGTAAACTCTACATCCTACGTGGGGCTCTGACTCACAACCCTGAGATCAACAGTCCCATTCTCTACTGACTGAGCCAGCCAGGTGCCCCTTCAGTTCTTTTTTCATCCACACAAATGATACTCCTGTATTACTTTGTTGAGATAATACTTGCTTGGGCTTAATTTTATGTCACCATTCTCTTGCTCACTTTTCCTCTTTGCTTTTCTGCCTCTTTTTTTCTTCAACTAAATCCTTTACAACCTCTTTTAAACAGGTATCTTTGTAAATTCCTTAAAAGCTTGTTTCTTGCAAAGATTATTATTTTTCTCCTTGTTGTTGGGTGGCTTTTTTGCTGAGTAAACAATTTTAAGTGGATAGTAATTTTTTCTTATTTTATAGAAGCTATTCCGTCATTTTTTGGCTCCTATTGTTGTGAAATCTGCTACTAGTGTAATTATCATTCTTTTTAAAAATGTTTATTTATTTATTAAAAAAAAATTTTTTTTTCAACGTTTATTTATTTTTGGGACAGAGAGAGACAGAGCATGAACGGGGGAGGGGCAGAGAGAGAGGGAGACACAGAATCGGAAACAGGCTCCAGGCTCTGAGCCATCAGCCCAGAGCCCGACGCGGGGCTCGAACTCACGGACCGCGAGATCGTGACCTGGCTGAAGTCGGACACTTAACCGACTGCGCCACCCAGGCGCCCCATAAAAATGTTTATTTATTTTTGAGAGAGAGCAAGCAGGGGAGGGGCAGAGAGAGGGGGACAGAGGATCTGAAGTGGGTTTTGTGCTGACAGCGGAGAGCCCTATGTGGGGCTTGAACTCACAAACCGTGAGATCAAGACCTGAGCCAAAGTCAGAGGCTCAACCAACTGAGCCACCCAGGTGCCCCAGCTAATTATCATTCTTTTGTAGGTCATCTGTCTTTCTCTTTCTGCTTTCCAGATCTTCTAGTTATATTTGGTGTGTAGCAGATTTATTATGATGTGACAAGGTATGAATTTATTTTTCTTGATCATATTTGGGATATATTGTACTTCCTGAAACTGTGTATCCATGGTTTTCATCAATTCTGAAATTTCTTAATTATTATCTCTTTAAACATTAATTCTTTCCAATTTCGCCCTTTGGGACTCTAATCAGATAGATGTCAGAGATTTTCATTCTATTATTATTCACGTCTCTCAACTCTTTATTATGTTTTTTCTCTTTGTCTCACTTTGCTGCTTTCTGTATAAATTCTTGAGATATATCTTTTCGTTTAATTCTACTTTCAACAGAATCTAAAATGCTGATTAGCCTACTCACTGAAAATTTTTTTTCACAGTTTACAAAGTACTTTTCATAGTTATTTTGTGCATCTCCGTTAAGTTTTTTTAATGTTATGCTTTGCATTTCTTTATTTTTATTTTTATTTTTAGTAATCTCTACACTCAATGTGGGGCTGAAATTCATGATCCTGAGATCAAGAGTCTCATGCTTTTCTGACTGGGTCAGCCAAGCACCTCATGCTTTGCATTTCTATAAGTTCTATTTTTTTTTCCAAATTGTACAATCCTGATAATTTCCTGTTGTATGTTTTCCCTTATAACTACATTCTTTATTTCTGTAAATATTCTACACACAACCATTCTGTGTTTTGTATTTGACAATTCCAGATAATATTGGATGTTGTTTGTGGGGGGTGTGGTGGTAGTGTTGTCTAAACATGTTGATTCTTCTGATTATCACTCACAATGGATTTGCCTTCTTGCACACGTGGGTGTCTTTGTAAGGTCATGTTTGATTTTTAACCCATGGATGTCCTGTAAGATTAACTTGGGGAAAATTTCTTCCACAGATGTTGCCTCTGATTCAACAGATGGGGAACACCAAATTATGGCTGGACTTTTCCCTCTAGCAATGTAGTCAAATTTCTTGGCTCAGGGCTCCAAAAGAGTGAGACAGAAGCTTCCAGGCCTACCCTTTAGAGCATCACTCTACTACATTCTATTGGTCAAGGCCAGCCCATATATAATGAGAGGGGGAATAATTTTTCAGTTGGATGATAGGGGTAGCATGTACTGCCTAACCATTATTCTAGGATTTTTTCCCTTCACCATCATGTTGGTAGATTGAAATTGTCCATGGGACATTTCAACGGATATGGCAAGTGCCACGTGAGGGCACACTTCTTCCCAGATTGCTATTTGTTAAACCTTCATTGCCACACCACTGGAAGCTGGTTTATTAAGTTGGGGCACTCACAATGAAATCTGAGAGGAGTTAGAGAGGCCTTCTCTCCTAGGATATTATTCAGTTCTCTTAAGTTCTCCTTTCAACTTTCTCCCTGGCTGACAGCATTCTAAGAATGGGATATGAAAAGAGAAATTGGGGGTCCAGTTTTTTCTTTTACACGCTCTCTGCCTTTAATTTTGCCTCACCTTTCTTAGCCACTGTCTGTGACATACCCAAGTCCCATGTCTATTCTCATTTTCTTTTTTTTTTTAAGTTTTTTTTTTTTTTTTTTTTTTTTTTTATTCATTGAAGTAATCTCTACATCCCACTTGGGGCTCAAACTCATGACCCTGAGATCAAGAGTCATACACTCTTCTGAATGAGCCAGCCAGGCACCCCACAACAGTGTTCTTTCAGGACATATGTGACTGCTCAGGGTAGGAAGCAGTCAGGGGAAGCTCAATACCCATGATTTCAGATTTGTAGCCAATCCACCAATTTTCAACACTATGCCTCAATGCCACCTGCCATTGTGTTTGATACTCCTAACACCTGAGTCTATTTTAGGTTATTTGGTGGTAAATCAGCTCACCTATTGCTAATCCTGTTTGTAGGCATTTCAGGGTACAGCTGCATTTTAGGTTGTCATTCCATCTTGCTTAATCAGATACTCCTCCTCCTTCTGCTTCCTATATCCCAAAAAATTGTTGAAATGTGTTGTCTGCCTTTTCCTCTGCTATTCTCTTTGCTTCTATGGTTCTATGCATTAAGAGAACCTTTAATTTTTTTTTACATTTATTTTTTGAGAGACATAGAGAGACAGAGCACAAGTGGGGGAGGGGCAGAGAGAGAAGGAGACAGAGAATCCGAAGCAGGCTCCAGGCTCCGAGCTGTCAGCACAGAGCCCGTCGCGGGGCTCGAACTCACAAACCGTGAGATCATGACCTGAGCCAAAGTCAGCCGCTCAACGCTCAACCGACTGAGCCACCCAGGCGCCCCAAGAAAATCTCTATATTATCATGTTAATAACTAATATACATATTTAAACTAAATACTCTTCATTGATTTTGAATGAAAACTTGTAAATCTTTTAGTCATCATAAGCTGGCCTCCCTCCCTCCCCATTTTATTTTATTTTTTAAAGTTTATTTATTTTGAGAGAGAGAGAGAGAGCAAGCAGGGGAGGGGCAGAGAGAGATGGGGAGAGAGAATCTCAAGCAGGCTCCTTACTGTCAGCACAGAGCCGGATGCAGGGCTTGAACTCATGAACCGTGAGATCATGACTGAGCTGAAATCAAGGGTCAGACATTTAACCGACTGAGTCACCCAGGCACTACCCTTTCTCCTCATTTTAGGAAAATTTTTATTTAATTTTATCTCTGATTACCTTCAGTTAGTATTTATTTTTCTAGGATGTGTGTAATTCTTTGGCTTTGTCTCTATCCTTTGTTCTCTTCCTATTTTTATCTTTTAACGTTTATTTATTTTTGGGACAGAGAGAGACAGAGCATGAACGAGGGAGGGGCAGAGAGAGAGGGAGACACAGAATCGGAAACAGGCTCCAGGCTCTGAGCCATCAGCCCAGAGCCTGACGCGGAGCTCGAACTCCCGGACCGCGAGATCGTGACCTGGCTGAAGTCGACACTTAACCGACTGCGCCACCCAGGCGCCCCTATTTTTATCTTTTAAAACATATATTATGTGCTCTGGGAAAAATTTTCAAATTTATCTTAGTAATGGAATATTAACTTGGGGATGATTGAAGACTAATTTCTAAGGAGACAGTGATCCAGAAGTTTAAATACTTGTACTTATGATTTACATGAATGCTTTGCGAGAGTCTATGGCTACAGCTATGTCTTATATGTTGTTTTACAAGAGCTAATAATGAGAAGAGTTACAAATAGCTGGGTTTGAAAGTAACTGTTGGGGTTAAGATGTGAATTTTGATTAAGCACAAGTTTAATCTTTTCTCAGACTCAGCAAAACCCAGCTTATTTGTGTTACTCATACTTAAATTACCAATGGTTTCTCCAAGTAGGGAAGAGGAACACAGGAATTATTTCAGGGAATATCTAAACACACACACACACACAACTGCCTATGCTTATATCCTTATATGACAAGTACCCTTTTATTTTAAAAAAAAGTTTTATTTATTTAAATAATCTCTACACCCAGTATGGGGCTCAAACTCATGACCCTGAGATCAAGAGTTGCATGCTCTTCCAACTGAACCAGCCAGGTGCACCCTATGATAAGTATCTTTATGTGATGAAGGAGAAATTGTGGCATAGATATGTGGCTGAATCATATCCTAACACACCAAATCAGATTGATCTTTCACAACACTAACTTGGTTTTCCTTCAATTCAATTGTGCTCTTTAGAACCTTCATTGAGAGTTTAAATTCTGCCATTGGATTTTAGTTTTCTTTTCAATTTCATGTTATCTCATCTATCTCCCCTTCATCTTGGCCTATATTATTGTATCTCAATTCTCTCTTAACAGATTTCTTATTTCTTTGAGGATGCTGAAAAGTTCCCTGGAGTTTTCTTTTGGATCTTGAAATGGCAAGGTAATTGTGTGAAGCAATTTACTAATTGGGATTATTAGCTATAAATCAGTTAAATGAATAGTTGAACTATAATACTTTGGGGGTAGAATAATAGATATTGTGTCTTTAGACCATACTCTTCTTTATGAAAACTCTACCCACACCCTCTTCTTTCCAGGGGTCAATCCCTGAAGACCATATTTATACAATGTGGCCCTGCTCTGCTCCATACGTCATCATAGCTGATTGGAAGAAGGTTGATACATGAAGGAATTGGGTTGAAGAATCATTTGGGATTCTTAAGTTTGGGATATTGCTTAAGTTTGGGTTGTATAAACTGTGGTGCAGTGGGGCAGACAAGTATATGAAGATTCAGAGAATGCAGTTTTGGGAGGACAGGAGCAGATGTGTGAAGAGATAAAGTAATAAAATATGAGAGAGGGAGTGAGTGATAGCAAGAGCCAAAGTGAGAGTGAGGAAGAACTTCCTAGTTCTAGTTCCTCTTAAGTTCCTACTGAACTTCCTCTCTTTCTCCTCTGAGCCACACCCATGTGTTAATGATAGTTTCCGTTTAGTTTGGAGTGGGAGTCTGGGACTACTAAGAGAGCTTTGATTAAGACATCCATTTCCAATTATAATAGGCAAATCACGTCATTGTGAGTAAGAGGATGAAGAAATGCAGCACATTCAGTTCCTACAGTAGGAGGATGTGTATCCAGCTCACCCCAAAGTAATATCAGATGATTAGGAAAAAAGGTGAAAAGGTGTAGGAGTGGGTTAGGGTTGGGGGAGAGAGACCACATCCTCATTTTGCCCCTGTGGAAATTATTTTATGATCCATGAGAAGGTTGATCCTGTCATTCCTAGGCATTACTAAAGTGTTATTAAAATGCAGGTTTCATATGAGTATATGGTTGAGTCATATTTTTTCACGCACCGTGCCAATCTTTGCCCTTTAATTGGTGTATTTATACCATTTATACTTAATGTAATTACTGATATGTTGTGAATTAAATCTGCCATTTTATTTTTTGCTGTAGGATTATTCTCTCTTTTTTCATTTCTCTGCTTTCTTTTTTCTAATTTCCTGAGTTACTTGAATATACTTTTAGAATTCCATTTTGATTGATCTATGCTGTCTATATCATATCTCTTTATAAATTTGATTTTAGTAGTTGCTCTAATTATTACCTTATATATTATGTATGCCTTGTAACAGTCTTCTGGTGTTATTTTACCAGTTAGAATGAAATCTAGAGGCGCCTGGGTGGCTCAGTTGGTTGAGCGGCCGACTTTGGCTCAGGTCATGATCTTATAGTTTGTGAGTTTGAGCCCCGCATCAGGCTCTGTGCTGACAGCTCAGAGCCTGGAGTCTGCTTCAGATTCTGTGTCTCCCTCTCTCTCTGCCCCTTCCCCATTCTTGCTGTGTGTGTGTGTGTGTGTGTGTGTGTGTGTGTGTGCCTCTCTCTCAATAATAAATAAACATTAAAAATTAAAAAAAAAAGAAATCTAGAAAACTTACTTCCCTTTACTCTTCGCATTTTTAGTATAATTGTCTTAAAGATTTCCTCTATGTATATTTAGAACCACATCAGATCGTGTTATAATTTTTGCTTCAGCCATCAAACATAATTTAGAAAATTCATGCAGAGAAGGAAAGATTACTGAATTACTTATATTTTTGCTTATTGTGTTCTTCCTTCCTTCTTGATGTTCCAAAATTCCTTCTTTTTTAGTTTCCTTTCTGTTTAAAGAACTTTCTTTCTTTCTTTTTTTAGGGCAGATATGCTGGTAACAAATTCTCTTAGTTTTTCTTTATCTGAGAATGTTTTGATTTCTTCCTTATTCCTGAAGGATATTTTTGCTAATAAGTTTCTAGGCTGACAGTTCTTTTCTTTCAGCACTTAGAAAATATACCGCCTCCTTCTGGACTTTATGGTTCCTGATGGGAAATCCACTGCTATTTGAGTTGTTTTCCCCCTGTAGTAAAGATGTTATTTCGTTCGCACTGCTTTCGAGATTTTCTTTGTCTAGTTTTCAGAAGATTGATTGTGATGTGTCTTGCTGTGCATTTGAGTTTTCCTATTCAAAGTTCATTCAGCTTCTTGAATTTGTAGGTTTAAGGCTTTTGACAAATTTGGGACATTTTTGCTGTTATTTTTTTGTGTACTTTTTCATCCCTGTCCTTTTTCTCCTCTTTTTGTGAGACTGTGATGACAGGAGATTTAGCTCTTTTGTTATAACCCCACAGGTCTCTGAAGTTCTGTTTGTTTTTTTGTTTTCAGTCTATTTTATCTCTGTTGTACAGTTGGATAATTTTTATTTTTCTATCTTCCAGTTCACTGATTTTTCCTCTACTCCTTCCATTTTACTATTGAATGCATCCATTGAGTTTTTAGAATTTCTATTATATTTCTCAGTTCTAAAATTTCCATTTGGTTCTTTTTCATGTCTTCTATTTCTTGCTAAAACTTTCTATTTCTTTAATGAGGGTTTCTATTTTTTTCATGTATTTCAAGTGTACTTGTTGAACCATTTTTACTATGACCACTTTAAAATCTTTGTCAGATGATGTTAACATGCCTGTCATCTGTGTTGCCATTATTGATTTTCCTTTTCTATTAAATTTGACAACCTCCTGGTTCTTGATATGACAAGTGACTTTGTATTGTAATTTCTTTTTTTAATGTTTATTTATTTATTCTTGAGAGATAGATAGAGAGAGAGAGAGAGACCATGTGCACAAGCAGGAGAGGAGCAGAGAGAGAGGGAGACAGAGAATTCCAAGCAGGCTCTATACTCTCAGTGCAGAGCCCCATGGGACTCAAACTCATAAATCATTCAATTGTGACCTGAGCCAAAATCAAAAGGACACTTGACTGACTGAGCCACCCGGACATCCCTGAAATACCTACATTTGGGCATCATGTTGTGATACTCTGGATCTTATTTAAACTTTTTGTTCTATCTGGTTTCTTCTAACACTGCTCAGGCAAGGAAAGAGGTGGCATCCCTTCCTTATTTCCAGATGGAGGTGAAAGTCCAGGTTGTCATTTCCATTGACACTGTGTGTTGGGGTGGGTGGTGGGACTGCCCTCAGTGGGGATGAAATTTCTGCCTCTATATCTAGCCTTGCCTTGACACCAATCCAATGGGTTGGAGGAAGCAAGAGTCAGTCACCTCTTTACAGCCTGGCAAGGTTAAAAGTCTAGACTTCCCATTTGGTCTTTGCTGGCATGTGTGGGAATTAGGCCACACTTTTTACTGTACTGTTTGGCTCTAGCAAAGTGACTATTTGCCCACAACTATCTGCATTGCTAAATTATCCTTTTCCTGATACCCTTTCACTGAAGAGAATAGGCTTTCACAGGGTTTGTTTGTGTCTCTTGGTGTTTCCATTTCAGGTTGCTGGCTTCTCCAGCACCTAGTCTGGGATATATGGAACAAAAAGAAAACCCAGAGACCTCACCCCTGTGTCGTTTTTCAGATCACAATATCCCTATGCTAGTCTGCCTTCTTCTTTCCATCTTTCAGAGCCTTTTAATGTATGTTTTATATATAAGATCCAGCGGTTTTTTGCTGTATTTAGTGGGAGGAATAAAGAAAAGTATGTCTCCTCCATCTACCTGGAAATGGAACCATCCCCAATAACATAATTTTAATTGCAGTATTTTATATTATGTTTTGACATATGGTAGCAACTCCTCCCTTTTTTCCTTCCCTTCCTTTCCCCTCCCTTCCATTCCCTTTCCTTTCCTTTTCTTTCCTTTCCTTTTTAAATTATCTTGGTTATACTCATGCACATATTTGCCAGATTAACTTTAGACTCAGCACTTCACATTCCCTCTTAAAAATCCCATCGTGGGGTGCCTGGGTGGCTCAGTGGGTTAAGCGTCCAACTTCAGCTCAGGTCATGATCTCATGGTCTGTGAATTCAAGCCGCTCATCAGGCTCTGTGCTGACAGATCAGAGCCTGGAGCTTGCTTCAGATTCTGTGTCTCCCTGTCTCTCTGCCCCTACCCTGCCTGCACGCTTGCACTCTGTCTCTCTCTCTCTCTCTCAAAAAAAAAAAAAAAAAAAAAAACATTAAAAAAAATTTTTTTAAATCCCATTGGGATTTTGATTGGGATTATGTTAATTTATAGATTATTGGAGGGAAGTATGTACTACATTAGAATATTGAGTCATTCCAACTAAGACCAAGATCTCTACTTTTATTCATGCTGTATTTCATGTCCCTCATTGAAAATTCATAGTTTTCTTGTACAATTCTTGTTAGATTTATTCTTACATAGTTATACAGGTTTTTTTAAATTGTAAATGGCATATTAACTAGCACTTTGTTAAGTGTTAGTGTATATAGAGTCATCAGTTTCTGTACATTTATCTTATATCTGGCCACTGTACTCATCTTTTCTTTTAAGTATATTTTTTAATTTTTTTGATGTTTATTTTTGAGACAGAGAGAGACAGAGCATGAATGGGAGAGGGTCAGAGAGAGAGGGAGACACAGAATCTGAAACAGGCTCCAGGCTCTGAGCTGTCAGCACAGAGCCTGACGTGGGGCTCCAACTCATGGACCGTGAGATCATGACCTGAGCTGAAGTCGGACGCTTAATCAACTGAGCCACCCAGGTGCCCCTCATCTTTTCCTTTTTTCCTTTTATTTATTTATGTATTTATTTATACTCTTCTTTAATTCTCTCATTGACTATTGTCTTTTTCTTCTACCAAGCATCCCCTCTCCCACATTTCTTCAGGTAACTCCCCACCTCATTTCTTTGAGTGACTTCTAAAGTGCATATGTAATCTGATACAAGTCAATCACAACATGCTCATGTTCCTGGATGAAAGGCTTGTATAGCCAATCAAGACCCTTTCCGGGAGTTTTTGGCTCTAGTTGACAGGGAAGAGGTTTGTCAGATACAATTGTGGATGCCACTAGTAGCTGATGTTCTCTAATTGCATAGAAAAGCCATTCTAATTTGGAAGACAATGAAACTGAAACAGAGTATGAAACTAAGACAATTGAGTGAAAGAGAGAGAGAGAGAGAGAGACGGAGAGAGCAGTGTTTGTGTTTGTTTCCAATATACCCTTGTCATTCCTATCCCATGAGCCAATAAGCCCCCTCTTTTTTAAATTACTTTGGTTTTGTTGTTGTTGTTTTTAAAGTTTATTTATTTATTTTGAGAGAGAGAGAGAGAGAAGGGAAGGGGCAGAGAGAAGGAGAGACAGAATTCCAAGGAGATTCCAAGCTGCTAACAAAGAGCCTGACGTGGGGCTGAACTCACCAATCGCGAAATCATAACCTGAGCTGAAGTCGGATGCTTAACCAATTGAGCCACCCAGGCACCCCTAAGATTTTTTATTTTTAAGTAATCCCAATGTGGGGCTCAAACTCACAGCCCTGAGATCAAGAGTTACATGCTCTACTGACTGAGCCAGACACATCCTCCTGGATCAGCTAGTTTAATCTCCTGTTGTACTTTAGGGCTCAGACTGTGTGCCAAATGGTATTGAAGTCATTGGGGATTTGATAGAAAAACATTAGATATTGAATGTGATATACTACTGGTGGTCTTCAGTATGGTGTTACAAGATAAAAATATTTCTTTTATTTTATTTATTTTTTGTTTTTTTTTTTTAATTTAAATCCGAGTTAGTTAATATATGGTGTAATAAGGGTTTACTGATTTACCACTTATAACACCCAGTGCTCATCCCAGCAGGTGTCTTCCTTAATGTCCCTTGCCCATTTAGCCCATCCTTCCACCCAATACCCCTCCAGCAACCCTCAGTTTGTTCTCTGTATGTAATAGTCTCTTATAGTTTGTCTACCTCTGTTTTTATATTATTTTTGCTTCCTTTCTCTTATGTCCATTGTTTTGTATCTTAAATTCCACATGAGTGAAATCATATGATATTTTTCTTTCTCTGACTGACTTATTTTGCTTAGCATAATACCCTCTAGTTCCATCCACGTAGTTGCAAATACCAAGATCATTCTTCTTGATTGCCAAGTAATATTCCATTGCACATATATATACTACATCTTCTTTATCCACTCATCAGTCAATGGACATTTGGGGTCTTTCCATAGTTTGGCTATTGTTGATAGTGCTGCTATAAACATTGGGGTGCATGTGCCCCTTTGAAACCACTCTCCTATATCCTTTGAAAAATCTTTCTTTTAAACTGGCCCATCGGAGGAAGTTGGATAATTAGCTTTGCTAAGAAAGATCTAGTGTCTTTGTGACCAATGACCTAAGACCACTGAGAGTTCTGTGCTACATGTAATTGCAAAAGCTGAATTTTCTTTTCTTAAAAAAATTGTTTTTAATGTTTATATTTAAGAGAGAGAGAGAGAGAGAGAGAGAGAGAGAGGCAGAGCATGATTAGGGGAGGGGCAGAGAGATAGGGAGACACAGAATCCAAAGTATGCTCTAGGCTGTCAGCACAGAGCCCAGTGCAGGGCTCAAACTCATGAACTGTGAGATCATGACCTGAGTCGGTTGACAATTAACTGACTGAGCCACACAGGTGCCCCTGAATTTTATTCTCTATGCTAAAGTTAGGAGGAACCAGAGAAAACAATACTTTATAACTGTAATCTGATTGTTTTTTTTCCCCCATCTTTCCCATCTTTCTCTTCTGCTACCTCAGTGTTGGGTAACTCCCCTCATAGTCCCGACAGCTCTCTTGGCTGATAGCCACTCCTGGTGCTACAAGCTTCCTTGTTCAATATCATCAAGAAAGAGCAAGACAGTGTCCCAGCATTTTCAGCAAAAGTCCTGTGAGTCACTCTGATTGGGATGCTATAGATCATGTACCCCTCCCTGAGCAATCATTTCCACTAGGTAAATTAGAACATACCGATTGGCACACCTAGCTATGAGAGTAGAAAGCAATCCAAGATTAAATCTCTTGGCAAAGAATGGTTGGGGGAGGAAGATGTTTCCCAAACGAAATTCAAGGTCTCAGTCCAGAATGGATGCTGGATAGTGAACCCCAGAAGTCCACACACTAAGGAAGAATCTTAAAAGGCCTAGATGGACGGTCAGAGCCCGTTGCTAAGAGACAAACCACAAGAGACAGGCTCAGAATCAAGTTTCATGACTGGGCAGGATTTCTGGCATTGGTGACTGGTGCACATGGCATCCCTAGGAATTGAAATGGCAGACAGCCAACTAGGATTTAAGGGAGTTGTATCACTAGAGAAATCCCAAGCCTGGCAAATGGGGGCCTCTGATTGCTCAGCCCTGAGATAATTCCAACTCTAACTATGCCAGCAGGAAGTGGGGCACTTGAGCAGGACACCTCCCGAGAGGGGAATTCTCTTTAAACTCCTCTCAGGTCTGGCCATGAAGGACAACGGATGAGGTATATCCAGGCAGCCGCCAAAATTAGGGGCAATCAGACGTGCTAAGAGACACCCGATTTCACTGCCAAGGAAGTGAGTCCTTGCAGGTCCTGTCCTTCTGCCTGTGGTATTTTCTAGACTGTAGACCTCTGTTATTTTCCTTTCCTCATTCTCTTTAAAAAATATGTTAAAATTTTTTCTTACAAAAATATTAAGTGCTCACTTTTATAACACCAAATAAAATAAACAAAAGATTAAGTGAGACCCTTGTCTGTTTCCCAGACCCACCCCCATTGGGTCTACTCCTACTCTCAGAAGGTTAATCCATTAAAGAGTTAGGTATGTGTCCTTCAGAGGTTATCCTACATACATACAAGTACAAGTATCCTACATACATACACCTAAACTGCACACGAGAGTAAAATTGAAAAATTAAGGTCTCCCTCTATCAACACTGAGGCCCATTCCTCAGAAGGAATCATTTTCAACCACTTCTCTCTTTAACCTTCTGATAGTATTTCCATAATGCCAGAACATATGTTAATATCTCTGTGCCTAATTCATCCAATTTAAACAGCATGTCCTGACTCACTGCAATGAAAGGTGATGAATTTAGCTTGCTTCCACTGTTTCCCTTCTTTCCCTAATCCTTACCAGCCACATATTTATTTACTTCTTCTACCATTTACTTCTAGGGCTTTTTTTTTCTTTTTAATTTTTTATTTAAATTCTAGTTAGTTAACATGCAGTGCAACATTGGTTCCAGGAGTAGAATTCAGTGATTCATCATGTATGTATAACACCCCATGCTCATCATAACAAATGCCCTCCTGATACCCATCACCCATCTAGCCCATCCCCCACCCACCTCTCTCCATCAACCCTTAGTTTGTTCTCCATCATTATGAGTCTCTTGTGGTTTGTTTCCCTCTCTCTTTCTTCCCTCTCCCATATGTTTATCTGTTTTGTTGCTTAAATTCCACATATGAGTGAAATCATATGGTATTTGTCTTTCTCTGACTGACTTATTTGGCTTAGCATAATACACTCTAGCTCCATCCCTGTCATTGTAAATGGCAAGATTTCATTCTTTTTGATGGCTGGGTAATATTCCATTGTGTATATATATACCACATCTTTATCCATTCATCAGTCAATGGGCTGATGGGCTCTTTCCGTAGTTTGGTTATTGTTGATAATGCTGTTATAAACATTGGAGTGCATGTACCCCTACTTTTAGGAATTTAATAATATATTTAAACGTTTATTTCCCAACTTCTTTGGATTGTTACATGTATAAAAATGACTTTATTTTATTCTCATACTTGATTGATATTTTAGCTGGGTATGATTTCTCCCTAATATCAGGATTAAGTTTAGCTATAAATAAGAGACCCAAAAAAGTAGTGGCTCAAACAAATTGAAGTGGTTTTTTTTTCCCTCATGTAAAAGACTTCTGGGAACTAGGCTCCTCCCAGTTTTCTACTCTGCTACATGTAAGATATGGTCCTTGTCCTCACGTCCAAACTGATGGGCTCATATTGGCTTTCCAGCAGCAGGATGGATCGAGGAAGGTGCAAAGAAGGAAGCGACAGCCAGAAGTTAATCACACGGACACACTTAGCTTCAAGGGATGCTGGAAATGCAACATTGATTCTGGCTAGCTATGTGCCCAGCTAAAATCCCAAGGTTCTATTACTGAGGAAGAGTTACATGTATGTTGCAGTGGCTGTCTGCCCTCCTGTTCCCCATCCTCTGGGGGAACGGATGCTGGAGACAAAGAGTAGTCTTGCCATTCCCTTCGCCGTCTGCAGGTTTTGCAACGGGGTTGCTGATGAGATATCTGATGACAATCTGATTTTCATTCCTTTGAAGGGAATCTGTTCTTTCCCCCTGGGTGGTTTCAAATGAGAGAGAATTATATATGCAGAGGACAAATCATTTGCTGCTAACCTGCACTGTTCTTTTATCAGATGCCTTCCTTCCTGTGCCCTCTGTGTTCACCCACTCAGCCGATGTGGGTGTTTGCCAGCTTTGTGTCTGCAGTCTCCCTCTCATTCTCCCAGGGTGACAGTGCCCTCCTGTGGCTCTGGCTCCCACCAGTTGGGATGAATCCCAATTATCCCCATAGCTTAATCTTTTTCTTCAACCTCTGGATCCAAAACAATCTAATCATCTACGGATATGAGTGACCCACAGCCACCCCCACCCCCACGTGCCAATCTAAACTCACCACTTCCTCTCACTGCATGGAACATCCTTCTGTGTCCCTCTTTCGAGGAACTGCACAACACTTTGCCCTTTCACCCATGATAGAAACCTGCCACTTTTGTGTGGTCTATGCCTCTATATGTCCCTCCCTCTTCTTGAATTTCCTCTTTCCTTTCTTCCCTTGGCTAATTTCCATTCATCTTACATAACTAGGTTGAGGGACACGTTTTGGGTTCTTTCTTCCTCAGTCTCTGGGGGGTGCCCCTTTCTTGGGTTCCCAGAGTATCTGGAGAGTCCTTGTATCCCATCATCATCGTGATGCTTTCGAATTATCCAAACCTTCGTCTGGATTGTGAGTTATCTGACTGCAAAGACAAGATCTTGTTTCTGAATCCCCAGCATTTAGTAGAGCATTTGACACACAGAAGTGGTATCTTCCATTTTATGCTGTCTGGCTCATTTCCCACATACTTCCTCATAACTGTACCCCTTTTCCTTTGGGGGAACTCCCTCCTTTACTCCACATGTTCCTGAGGAGCTATAAGCTGGACTGCTCCATCTTGCTTCTGCCTCCTCACTAGAGGGGGATGTGTGGCCCGGGCAGAGTCAATCACAGTCTCCCACATCCCTGGCAACAGGTATCATTGACCTGAGCAGGGCCAATCAGACCCTTCCTTGGGGTTAATATACGGACAGGGGAAGGAGGTTTCCTTCATGCTGGGATTGCCAGTTGAGGTGAAACAGGCCCGGGGCTGTGGGTGGCCACCTTCCCTCTACATGAAGAGAGTCTCTGCGGAACAGAGCCAGGCAGAGATGAATGGAGAAAAGACAAGGGCAGGGATGAAGTTCTGGTGGCCTTGAGTCCCGAGTTCCAGCTCTGTTGGCTTCTGTGCTTCTTCCCTCACTCCTTTAGGCTCTCACAGTACCTTAGTTCTGACTAATGGAGAACTCTGTAGCGGTTTAATGAAAACCCTAATAAACAAAGCGGGCCATCCCCAGTGCCCCTCTCCCTGACCTTCACTCCCTCTGAGCACGTCAAGACGCCTCCTCCTCTATGTTCTTTGGAGAGGGCCATACCACCCTTGGCCTGAACTTAGGGTGTCAAGTTGGAACTCCTTAGCCTGGAAAGTGAGACCTTTGCAAGGTCCCCAACTCCCAGCCAACGTCCTGCCCTCCTTCCCAGCAGCCTCTGTGCCAGAGAAATGCTCGCTCACCACTGTCTGCACATGTCCTGTCGTTTCAGACTGCTGCATCTATGTATGAGCCCCAACGTGGATTGCTCTCGTTACCCTCTGTGAATCCCAATCCACCCTCCAAGACCAACCTCAAGGGGCACCTCCTTTCCAGCCTCCCTGGCCCACCGAGGCAGATTCCAGCCTCACTTGCTGTAGCAGTCACCACCTTATACACCAGCACACTGACTAATGATCATTTCCTCATCTCTCCTTCCCCTGCTAGACAGAGTTCCTTAAGGGCAGAGGGCTGCTCTTCACCCACTTCTGTAGCCCTGTCTCCCCCTACCCACGGTGGATTGTCAGCTAACATGTGGTGAGTGAGTGAAGGTCTTAGGACGAGGCTTCATTTCCTTATCTGTAAATGCTAGGAAGAGAGTTCTTCTGACCCCACACACCCCCACGTTTCAGGTTTCGGAAGAGAGGCAAGTCCTATGATCATTCAACAGGACCCACTCCACGCTAAGAGGGTGGAGAGTGGGAAGGCAGTGTGGATGCCACCTGACTGGCCTGCGTCTACACTGGCTTCTGGTTCAGTTAGTGATGGGGCTGTATTGTTTTAGAGAACTCTGATGCTCCGCGAGATTCTGCGTTTTGAGCAGCCCTGCCTCCTCCCTCACGTTCCACCTCCCAGTAGTGTTAGAAAGAACCAATAAGGGGCGCCTGGGTGGCGCAATCGGTTAAGCGTCCGACTTCAGCCAGGTCGTGATTTCGCGGTCCGTGAGTTCGAGCCCCGCATCAGGCTCTGGGCTGATGGCTCAGAGCCCGGAGCCTGTTTCCAATTCTGTGTCTCCCTTTTTCTCTGCCTCTCCCCCGTTCATGCTCTGTCTCTCTCTGTCCCAAAAATAAATAAACGTTGAAAAAAAATTAAAAAAAAAAAAAGAAAGAACCAATAAGGTTAAAAAAAAAGGGGGGGGGGGTTCTTGGAAATCTCCCAACCCTCTATTCCCATGGTGGGGCAGACTCATCCCCAGGAAGTGCGCGGTGAGCTTTGGGGGAGTTGGAGAAGAAGCCTGGGGAGATTCTCCCTGTTGTACACACACACGTCCTCTGAGTGTGCCTTTGTGTTGCTGCATGAGGCTTCCCACACCAGTGAGGGGCAACATGACGAGGGTCTAGAATCCAGAGCAGCTGTGTGACCCTAGGTAAGTCACTTAACTTCTCTGGGCTACAACTTCCTCATCCGGAAAGTAGAGATGATATAGGGTAGCTGTGAGGAATAAATGAGCTGATATTTGTAAAGTAGATAATAAGTGCTGTGTCCAAGCGTATTTAGAATATAGTAGAATTTCATGCATTGCAATCCAACTTTGGGATCCCAGAACACTTTTTTTTTCCCCTTCATAAAGAGACCCCTGTGGGTGGAGTGAAGGCAGCGGTGGTGGAAATGATCACGGAAGCAGCTGGGGGAGGGGGCGGGTGTGTGGAAAAGATACAGTGAAATTTCTCAAGTATCCACAAGAGGGCACCCAATGGTGCAAAAGAACCCACTTCATGATGGAGAGCCTACGCATGGGTTTGAGGATCTGTACCAAAACAGGTCAGTCAGACCCAGACCACAAATGTGGTGATAATGGCTGACAGTGCTGGCCGGTAATGATGAATGACTCATATGGAAACATCTCCAAATTCAGGCTGTGTGTGCCCCAGTAAACACCACCTCTTACTCCTCAGAGACCCAGATATCCCCAGCCTTTTGCGCTGTCCCTGCACCTGCTATTCTGAGGACTGTCTGGATATTCAGGAAAAGGAGGGTCAGGTGTTTGCCTAGATACGCTCGTCCGCTCACCCCGACCTCCACCCCTGGGAGCCAGACCCCCTGCCCCCCCCAACACACACTAGCATCACCCACTGGGCCCTCAAATGGTACCAACACTCACACCATGGTGGATCCCTCTCCAACCGCTCTCCTAGCTACCCCAGCCTGACCAGAGTCTAGGCTGGTCGCTTGAGTCTAGGCTCTGATCCTCACCTATGGCTTTTCAGAGGGAACTGTAAGAGAGCTGGGGAGGTAGGGGGACCAGAGACTTCCCTCTGCCAGCTGAGAGGGTGACAGCTGGGGTGGGGAGAACATGCCCAGTGCCTGCTTCTGTAGAGCAGAGACATCACTGCCCCTGGGTCGCCCTAGTAACGGGTAAGAAAGGCGGAGGACAGGGAAGGGAAGTCGCACAACCTCTCTCTCCTCTCCCTTCCTCCCCACCATCCAGGCCCAAGGCCACCTTTCCTGCAGCGATGTGAACACGCAGCCCTCCCGCGCAGAGAGGGCAGAATCACTCCCGCCCCCTGCCGGGCAGGACTCCTCCACACGGAGGGAACAAACCCCTGGGCTCTAGAAGAGACCCGGGTTCTATGCCTGGCATAGGCATCTCCCTGACCTGTTCCCTCATCTGTACGGTGGGGATCACGATGCCACCCAGCTCGGGAGGGCAACGCAGTGGCAGACTGGTTCCTGCAGGAGATGGAACCGCGCTTGGAAGGTTGAGAAGAACAGGGATCCTGCCAGCCATAGGTGGGAATGGAAAGAGTTCCTAAAACGACCTAACAGTGTAGTTGGGGCGGGAACAGAGCCGAGAGTGCAAACCTAAGTTCCCTCTCAAAAGACCGGGTCCCTCATCTCTGTGGTCCCCTTACCATCAGTCCCTGAGACAGAACCCAGCGTCCTTCTGTGAGCTGACGGATCCCCTCTCTAGTTAAGGAGCGTCGGGCCTCTGGGGCCCGGGGACCGGAGTCGCGCCGCCCAGCCCGGCGATCGGCTGCAGCGGGCCCGGTGGCCGCGGGGCGGAGCCCGAGGACCGGAGACGCGCGTGCGCGGGGCCTCGGCCGCGGGGTGGGAGCCAGCGCGCCGCGTCCTCGGTCGCCTCTGCCCCGAGCTGCGCTGCCGGGCTCGGGACGCGTCCCCAGATCCCGTGGCCCCGCCGCGGGGGAGCCCGCCTGGGACGCGAGGGCGCGGGGAGCCCGGGCTCCGGGGCGGGACCGAGGGGGCCGGAGTCATCTGCGCACACCAAGGCGGGTCCCCTCCCCAGCACGAGCACCCGGGACCCTGCGCCCCAGCCTGCACCCCCCCCACACCCCCATGCAGAGACGGCAGGCCCAAGGCACCCCTACCTACCGCTGGGAGTGACCAAGGCGGGTGGGGAGACCATAGGAGGACACGGAAAAGGCACCTCAGGCGCCACAAATTAAAAGGACGACGGGGCAAGAGGCGGTTGAATTAGGGGAGCGGGGACTTTGGAAGAAAAGGGCGGTGGGGTCGGTGGGAGGCGTTGGAGGCGCGAGCCACTGCAAACATCATTTTATGGAGGGTCTGTGGACCCTTTCCGGGCTTCAATTCTCTTTGCGTGCATTTGATTAAATCGCTGCTGGTTGTTTCTTGCACATAAAAGTGATGCGAATCGATTGTAGAAAGTCTGGGAATTTGCAACACAATTCAGAAAATTAGAAATGGCTCCTAATGTTATCATCCAGGGACAGTCATCTGTAAGCAAACTGTATGTAAATGTGTATCCTGCTTTTAAGCTGTAGCATTCTATCAAGGTCGCTTTCCCATACCCTCAAATAATTTGTGACAGCATTTTTGAAGTTGTATCATATTTCAGTGGAAGAGGACAGGCCCACTCGTTCAGCCAATTCTTTATTTGCTGGAAGGTTAGGCTGTCAATCTCTAAATAGTCTTCCCAGGCTGCAGCCAACATCTTGGCACAAGAGTCTGTGCCAACACATGCTTCGTCTTTAGGATCAGAACTAAGAGTAGAATCATTGAGTGAATATACAAATTCTTTTTCTCAAATTCATTCGAATTCTAAAAGAAGTACCAGGTCCTTGCAGAAGATTAAAGCAGTCCTCAGGATACAAGGGAGAACACTGAGCTCCTACCCCACTCTGTCTGGCTGCCCTCAGGTGACACTCACTGTTCCAAGCTTTTTTTTTTTTTTTTTTTAATGTTTTATTTATTTCTGAGAGAGGTGGGGGAGAGAAAGAGCAGTGGAAGGGCAGAGAGAGAGGGAGACACAAAATCTGAAGCAGGCTCCAGCCTCTGAGCCGTCAGTACAGAGCCCGATGTGGAGCTAGAACTCGTGAACCTGGAAATCATGACCTGAGCTGAAGTCGGAGCCACCCAGACACCCCCGCGGCTCAAACTTTTGTACTGAAGGTTCGAGATTTTCCCATAGGCACTGAGAGAGAAACATACCCTAAGGTGAATATGTGTATATCATAGGGGAACAGCAAATCACACAACCAAAGCTCAGATTTGTTTGAAATCAAATAAGTCACTGTAAGAAAAATACATATTCCCGGTAGACAAAACCAGCTAATCAAATAACATCAGGAACGATGTCAGGACTGAGGGCCTGGTCTTGTCTCCCACTGTCCCCATGTCTGCTTTGGTGGTCACAGGGATAAAAACCTGGCGCACTCCCTGTGAGCGGAAAGCCCTCAGACCCTTGAGGTTGGGAGGCCCCAGAGTGGGTTGGTGCAGGTTGAATGGGAGCCCTGATGCCAGTGCCATTACAGCCCATGATTCTGGAGGACAGGGGCCCAAGGGCCCGAGGAAGGAGTGGCCTATTTGGTGGGACCTGGAGCAAAGACTTGAGGTCTTCAGCTTACCTGGGAGCCTAGCCTTCCAAGCCAAGAGGTGTCTTCCCTGCCCAGATCTGGCCATCCCTGACTCCCACGGCCCTGTTGGATTGAAGAGCTCCCCTCCATATGGCTGGGGGGTAACTGCCTCTCCTTTCACCCTCCCCCGGTAGTATGAGAGCCCGGAGGCTTCCTCCACGTCCCCCAAACAGAAAGACACTCTTGACGCCAGCCCGCAGAGCTGAGCTGAGAGAAACCACAGGGTTTGGTGCATGTGGGCAAAGAAAGGTTACAGATCATTTGAGATGAGCCAGAAGTCTGAGAGATCATGTAGCAGGGTCCTGGGGAAGGCTGAAGCATTGGGTCACCAATGAGGGGGACCCCCAGGCTCTCGCACCCTGAACTGACCTCAGGATCTGCATCAAGGAACCAGGATAGAAGCAGATGTCCAGTAGCTCAGCCAGGGGCTACCCAGCACCCTGTGCTTTGAGTGTCGGTGCAGGTGGGCCCACGTTCAACAGGCAAGTCTGGGCTTCTAACATGGTGGGGGTGGCGACTGTCAGTGTCTGTGTCTGTGTCTATGCAAGGAGTGCCCATCTTCTCCCAAGCCTCAGTGCATATAGGACAGTGCCCTCCCACAGGCCTTTCCAAGGGCCTGGCTCTGGACCAGTGGAGAGCTGAGTAGGGTGCCTCGGGTCTCATTCCCTCTGCCAGTACAGAAGGCAATGTCCTGCGAAGCCCTCTCAGCCCCGGCTCTGACTACACCCCAACCTATCCTTCAGGCCAGAAATCCTCGTAGAAGCCTACACTGAATCCCCTTCTCCGCTAGGTCCCCGGTGTCCCTGCCTGGCCCTGTTCCATCACAGATGGGACAACATCATGTCTGGTCTCAGGGATGGCACGGCCCTGCCACCCAGGGCTTATATTCTGGTGAGGGGCCAAGATGGGTCACAATACAGAAAGACGGATTCGTCCCGGGTGTGGGGAGAGAACCTTGGCCTGGGAGTCAGGTGCCTTGATTTTATACTTTTGTCTTTGTAAAAGGGGCCAATAGTGTTCACCATGTAGACTGTTACAAGGATTGGAAACAGCAAGTCATGTAAGGTACTTCAGCCCCTCCCCAGTCAGTTCCTTTTCTGGAATGTTTTTCCACCTCCTACTTAAGGGACTTGTAGATGATGCCTATGACAGTGCTTGCAGAGATGTGTTTCTCACACTGCCTGTGGACGGTCGTGGGTCTGATGAGGTGGGCTCCCTCCCTCCTTAGATCTGAGGGCAGAGTTGACATCCCCCCAGTGAACCCCTAGGGTCCCCCCCCCCCACAAAGAGGCACATGAAAGGGCATGTGATTAAAAGTCTCAGTCTGTGCCTAATTAAGTGCTCAGGTGTTCATCATTATCATAACAATTGTGTTTTTTCTTTCCTAATATTATTTGATTAGCTGGTTTTGTCTACCGGGAATATATATTTTTCTTACAGTGACTTATTTGATTTCAAACAAATCTGAGCTTTGGTTGTGTGATTTGCTGTTCCCCTATGATATACACATATTCACCTTAGGGTATGTTTCTCTCTCAGTGCCTATGGGAAAATCTCGAACCTTCAGTACAAAAGTTTGAGCCGCGGGGGTGTCTGGGTGGCTCCGACTTCAGCTCAGGTCATGATTTCCAGGTTCACGAGTTCTAGCTCCACATCGGGCTCTGTACTGACGGCTCAGAGGCTGGAGCCTGCTTCAGATTTTGTGTCTCCCTCTCTCTCTGCCCTTCCACTGCTCTTTCTCTCCCCCACCTCTCTCAGAAATAAATAAAACATTAAAAAAAAAAAAAAAAAAGCTTGGAACAGTGAGTGTCACCTGAGGGCAGCCAGACAGAGTGGGGTAGGAGCTCAGTGTTCTCCCTTGTATCCTGAGGACTGCTTTAATCTTCTGCAAGGACCTGGTACTTCTTTTAGAATTCGAATGAATTTGAGAAAAAGAATTTGTATATTCACTCAATGATTCTACTCTTAGTTCTGATCCTAAAGACGAAGCATGTGTTGGCACAGACTCTTGTGCCAAGATGTTGGCTGCAGCCTGGGAAGACTATTTAGAGATTGACAGCCTAACCTTCCAGCAAATAAAGAATTGGCTGAACGAGTGGGCCTGTCCTCTTCCACTGAAATATGATACAACTTCAAAAATGCTGTCACAAATTATTTGAGGGTATGGGAAAGCGACCTTGATAGAATGCTACAGCTTAAAAGCAGGATACACATTTACATACAGTTTGCTTACAGATGACTGTCCCTGGATGATAACATTAGGAGCCATTTCTAATTTTCTGAATTGTGTTGCAAATTCCCAGACTTTCTACAATCGATTCGCATCACTTTTATGTGCAAGAAACAACCAGCAGCGATTTAATCAAATGCACGCAAAGAGAATTGAAGCCCGGAAAGGGTCCACAGACCCTCCATAAAATGATGTTTGCAGTGGCTCGCGCCTCCAACGCCTCCCACCGACCCCACCGCCCTTTTCTTCCAAAGTCCCCGCTCCCCTAATTCAACCGCCTCTTGCCCCGTCGTCCTTTTAATTTGTGGCGCCTGAGGTGCCTTTTCCGTGTCCTCCTATGGTCTCCCCACCCGCCTTGGTCACTCCCAGCGGTAGGTAGGGGTGCCTTGGGCCTGCCGTCTCTGCATGGGGGTGTGGGGGGGGTGCAGGCTGGGGCGCAGGGTCCCGGGTGCTCGTGCTGGGGAGGGGACCCGCCTTGGTGTGCGCAGATGACTCCGGCCCCCTCGGTCCCGCCCCGGAGCCCGGGCTCCCCGCGCCCTCGCGTCCCAGGCGGGCTCCCCCGCGGCGGGGCCACGGGATCTGGGGACGCGTCCCGAGCCCGGCAGCGCAGCTCGGGGCAGAGGCGACCGAGGACGCGGCGCGCTGGCTCCCACCCCGCGGCCGAGGCCCCGCGCACGCGCGTCTCCGGTCCTCGGGCTCCGCCCCGCGGCCACCGGGCCCGCTGCAGCCGATCGCCGGGCTGGGCGGCGCGACTCCGGTCCCCGGGCTCCCGAGAAGCCGGTGGTCAGCTCGCTCCCCGGCCACCCGCCAGCCCGCCAGCCCGCCCCCGCTCCCGGGGTCGGTGCGGGAGCGCGCGCTGAAGGCGATGCCTGGGGGCGCGGGCCCCTTTCCGCCCTCCGGACCTTCAACTTTGTCAGCCTGGACTTCCTGGCCTCGAGGACCTTCTGGCCCCTTTTTGCCAGGTTTCCCGGTGCGTGTGAGGTGGGTGGGGCCGGAGCTCCCGCGGCCCGAGGTTCCTTAACTAGGGAGAGGACAAACTAGGATATTGGGAGGAAGGATGTTGTGTTTTCTCCGTGGAGCGCACTGTGTTGAAGCCCGGGTTGGGTACCCCTGCCTGACCGCCAGCGGGAATGGGAGCCTGATGGGGAGGCGTGCTGGACAGCAGAAGGGAGCACTGGCCAGGCTTCGAAGATCTTCAGTCTTGTGTCTCCTAAAGCTCACTTACTGCTTGTTGGGCACCCCAGAGTTTAAAAAAAAAAAATTCTTTTTTTAAATGCGTATTTATTTCTGAGAGAGAGAGACAGAGCACGAGCAGGAGTGGGACAGGGAGAGAGGGAGACACAGAATCCCAAGCAGGCTCCAGACTCTGACCTGTCAGCACAGAACCCGACGTGGGGCTCGAACTCCTGAACTGCAAGATCATGACCTGAGTCGAAGTCTTATGCCCTCCGACCTCATGCCCAACTGACTGAGCCACGCAGGCGCCCCTGGCACCCCAGAGTTTATATTCTGGTCAGTATCACCATCCTCTTAGACATCTCTGTCGGCTCCTGGGGGAGAGTGGGAGGAGGGGTCAGGATTCAAGGCTGGGCCAGATGTGGCTGAGAAACGGACGGCCCCAGGGGTCCCTGTAGCCAGGGCTTTCTGGAGGAACCTGATCACACATGTTATGGAAAATCTGTGCGTTGGATTTGCCCCGGCATGGTAGATTAAGCACGCTTCTGCTCCTTTCACACCAAACCCCACAGACCGACAGGAAAGGTGGGGTGCCGGCTTCATACTATGTCAAAAACAGAAATGCCCAAGAATTCCTATAATATGGAGATCAGTCAAGAACGGCCTTCCCGAGGAAGAAAATCACAACACACATTTCTGTAGAAGACTGTTCTGGAGCATGAGTCAGGGTGGCTGCCTCTGGAGCAGGGAGTGGTGCCTGGCTTCCCCCTCAGTCACTGCTGCTGAGCAGCAGGCATGAGTGACACTCGCAGAAATGTTTTCACAGAGGGTGGGCCCCATGACTGGGAAGGAAGGATCTAGATGTCCTCGCGCGCAGAAGACGAACTCCCAGCTCATCCCTTCTGGCGGCGCACCGTCCTGCCAGTGGAAGCTCTAACGTCCTAAGAGTTAACTGAGCAAACATGAGACATGTGAAGAAGTACAATTAGTTCAATTAGGATGACCGGCAGTGAGACACGTGGGCAGGTCCCAACGACCCACGCCTCCTGATGTCCGTGTCCTTGGCCCTGGGCTGGCCTATGACCTGCTTCAGTTGGTGCATGGAGGCAGAAGTGTGCCAGTTCCGGGTTTAAATCTTACTTATGTTCTCTGTTTGTGCTCTTGGCAGCTCTGAATCACCATTTAAGAAGTCCGGGTACCCTGCTGGCCAGATGAAGTAGAGAGACGGAACACACAGGCCCTTAGACTACATGGAGAGAGAGAAGCTTGACTGTCCCGGCTGACCCCACCTCAGCTGACCTGCCAGCTGAATGCAGCTATATGGGCCACCAGCAAGACCGACAGAACCACCCACTGAGCCTGCCAAGAATACAGAACCGTGAGCAGTTCTGTATGTTGTTTCAAGCCACTTAGTTTCGGGTAGTTTGTTAAACCGCAGCGAAAGACCGAAACAGGGAGCAAGATAACATCACACGCAGAAGGCCTGGGAATTTGTTGGGGGCAAAAAAAACTATTTTTCAGGGGCACCTGGATGGCTCAGTTAACCACCCAACTCTTGATTTTGGCTCGGGTCATGATCTCACAGTTTGTGAGTTCAAGCCCCGCATCAGGCTCTGTGCTGACAGCTTAAAGCCTGGAGCCTGCTTCGAATTCTGTCTCCCTCTCTCTCTGTTCCTCCCCTGCTCGCACTCTGTCTTTGTCTCTCTCTCTCAAAAATAAATAAAGATTAAATATATCTTTTAAATAAATA
The DNA here is from genome assembly GCF_027475565.1 of Acinonyx jubatus. NCBI lineage: Eukaryota > Metazoa > Chordata > Mammalia > Carnivora > Felidae > Acinonyx > Acinonyx jubatus. The sequence continues at coordinate 36,641,598 of NC_069397.1, read as the reverse complement.
AACTTAAAAAAAGTTTTTTAAAGTATTTTTCAGGGGCGCCTGGGTGACTCAGTCGGTTAAGCGTCCGACTTCCGCTCAGGTCATGATCTCACGGTTTGTGAGTTCGAGCCCCGGGTCGGGCTCTGTGCTGACAACCTAGAGCCTGCTTCGGATTCTGTGTCTCCCTCTCTCTCTTCCCTTCCCCTGCTCATGCTCTGTCTCTGTCTCTCAAAAATAAATAAACATTAACAACAACAAAAAAAAGTATTTTTCAATTTTTTTTCTTATATGGTCTCGTGTGCTTATTCTTCTAGAATACCAGTAACATTTAGAATCACATTGTCAAGTTGCAAAGATGCCGTTAACATTTTTTGTTACAAAAGTAATATGTGTATCTGTTCATAATAACATGTCAAACAATGCAAAAGGCATCATAATAATTTCCCTCTCTTCCATCCCACTGACACAACCACTGTTTACAGTTTAATGTGTACCCTTGCATACCATTCGTTATGCTTCTAGAAACATAAAAATATATACCCAGAGTCATGATTTTTTCTTTTCACTTTATAATAATGAATATTGGATCATACCATTGACATTGCTTATGAAATTTGCTTTTCTTACTCAAGAGTAAATCATAGAAATGCTTCCTGGTCAATAAACACAAATCTCCACCATTTAATTTTTAAAATTTAGCTCTCCTTTCTAACTTTTATCACACAGTAGTTTAAAGAGTTAAATTATTCCAGAAGGCTTGTTATGAAAAGTGTTAGCGTCCCACAGCCCCCTTTATTTGTTCTTCAGAGGCAACCCCCTTTGATCTTTTTTTGGCTCAAAATAACATGTTTATATAGCTGCTTATTCATTTTTCAATTTAGAGACATTATCTACTTCCCAGCATGGATGATAAGGATTTATAACCTCCCATCCCTGCCTCATGAACATGCTCACTTCCCCACACATTTGCAATAGAATTAGATCTTAAGTATGGCTGGAAATATGATATGCTAGATCAATATTCCATGTTTACATTAGGGGGACCATGTAAAACCCTATTCACAACTGAAACTCATAGAACGCTATGAATACTCCTTTTCTGAACAATTTTTAAAAAGTAATCTCCACACCCAATGTGGGGTTCGAACTCACAACCCCAACATCAAGAATCACATCCTCTGCGGGCTGAGCCAGCCAGGGGGTGGGGGAGCTAGCCACACCTGCAGCCCACTCTCACCCTGGGGAGTCCTTTGGCGTCTCTCTTGAATTGGATTTCTGATTCCTGTGTCCTGTGTCTTTTCTTTCTTGGCTTCTGTCCTCATTTTGGTAGAGGATATGTTCCAGTAGCTTCCTGAGAAGGGCTGTGTGGCAGGTAAGTGTTTTCAGGATTTGCACATCTTGAATTTTTTCATTTGGTTCACACGAAACTACTAGTTTTCCTGGCTACAAAATTCTAAGAAATAACTTTCCCTCAGAGAAGTTATGGTTCACGGTCTTCCAATTTCCAGTGTTGCTCCTGAGAGGTCTAAACCTTTCTGGTTTTTGATCTTTCATATATGAACTTTTTTCTCTCTCTCTTGGGAAGCTTGTAGGGTCTTTTCTGGATCACTAGTATTTGCGTTTTGTGATGCTGTGCTTTGATAGGAGTCTATTTTATCTTCGCTGAAGAGATCTCTGCTGAAAGCTTGTGGTCCGCTCCAACCTGAAATGCTCAAAATCCACATTTGGTGATGGGCTATCGCTTGGGAAAGCCTTGTTACCAGGGGGGCAGAGAGGGAGTGACCCTTTCTGCTTATGTTTGAGAATGGGGCACTAAAAACGTATTGGAATAGCTGAGTTCATGAGTGGGCTTATCTCCAGTGGACTCGTGTAGAAGTCAGGCTGGATCTTTTGTGCATCTTTCCTCATGAGCTAGTTGGACTCTCTAAGAAGGACCCCTTGACCTCTCGCCCATGGGGCTGAAGCATCATGGCCGGAGTCTGGGCACTAAGTGGAAGAAGAGGTTTGGGAAGGTGGTCTTAAAATTTAACTTATGTAAATATCCCTTATCCTCCTGGTTGTTGAACAGTGGTCCTGCCCTTAGCTACACCTGACATCTTGTGGCTCAGAGACCATGTATTCTAACCTCTCCATCAGATAAATCCCCAGTTTTCTCTGGGGAATCGGAAAGGAAGGTTGCTCAGCTGTGTTGAATGGGAAGCGTCTGAGGACGAACCTGTTTCTTAAACAGGATCTTAAATAACCCTCCTTCCTCCCCGCCTTTTTCTTTCAACCTTACCTTCTCCCCCATTTCCAGACGTATCTGGCACCTTCCATACCAGAGGGAACCATGTAAAACTCAGGGTTGCCCTAGGCTTTTTCCACTACTAGGTTCACAGGCAGCTTCTTCAGGTCAGTTATCACTCACCATTTGTTTCCAGCTTCCAACATTTTGTGGATCCTGTGTCCTATCTCAGTCACCATGCTTGTCTTTTAATGCCTGTAAATGTCCCTTTGGATGTGATAAACAGACAGAAACTTGGCTCCACCTAAAGAAATCAAGTGTGGTGGTGATGGTAAAAATGAAAGTGACAGTAAAATCTATTTTTTTTCCTTATTTTTAATCTCTCTAAAGAGACTTACTATGAAGATTAGCTCAAAACGGATCATAGACCTAAGTGTAAAACTATAAAACTTCTAGAAAACACAGGAGACAATATTTTTGATTTTAGGTTAGGCAGAAATCTTCTTAACACTACACCAAAAGCATGATCCATAAGAGGAAAAAAAATTGATAAAACTCTATTTCATCAAAACTAAAAACCTACGCTGTTCAGATGACACTGTTAAGAGAAAAAAAGGATAAGCCATAGGCTGAGAGATAATATTTGCGAAACATGTATCTGATAAAGGCTTTGGACCTAGAATATGTAAGTAAGTCTCCAAACTCAATAATAAGAAAACAAACAGCCTAATAATAAAAGGGCCAAGAACAGGTGCTTCCGTAAGGGAGATATATTCATGATAACAAACACATGAAAAAATTCGCAGATCATTACTCTTTAGAGAAATGCAAATTTAAAAAGCCACAATGAGATACCACTAACATGTCTATTAAAATAGCTGAAAACAGGGGCACCTGGGTGGCTTAGTTGGTTGAGCATCCCACTATGGCTCAGGTCATGATCCCGTGGTTCATGGGTTCAAGCCCCATATCGGGCTGGCTGCTCTCAGCGCAAAAGCCCACTTTGGATCCTCTGTCCCCCTCTCTCTGCCCCTCCCCTGCTTGCACTCTCTCAAAAATAAACAAAAACAAATAAATAAAATAGCTAAAAACCACAGTTTGGCAGTTTCTAATAAGATTAGACATATACTTAACAATTTTTTGTAAAGCTAAGCACACACCCACCTAGTGTAAGGGTCAGCAATTCCACCCCTCAGTATTTATCCAAGTGAAGAGAAAGTTTAAGTCCACACAAATATCTGTACAAGGATATCTATGGTGGCTTCATCCACAATTGCCAAGAACTGGAAATAACCCAAATGCTCTTCAGCTGGTGACTAAATAAACAAATTATGACACACCCATACAAGGGAAAACTTCCCAGCAACAAAAAGAAATCGACTGTAGATATATGCAATCGCATGAATCTCAAACGCATTATGGTTAAATGCAAGAAGCCAGGCTCGAAAGGCTATATATTGTATGATTCCATTTATATGACATTCGGGATAACTATTGGGCAAAACTATAGGGACATAAAACAGATCAGTGGCTGTTGGGGGCTGGGGGGAAACTGACAACATAAACACACAGAATTCTGGGAGGTGACTGTGGTGGTGGTTTCACAACCGTATGCATTTGTCAAAAATAATAGAACTGCGGGGCACCTGGGTGGCTCAGTCGGTTAAGCGTCTGACTTGATTTCAGCTCAGGTCATGATCTTACGGTTTGCGAGTTTGAGCCTCGCATGGGGTTCTGTGCTGACAGCACAGAGCCTGCTTAGGATTCTTCCCTCTCTCTCTGCCCCTTCCCCCCTCACTCTCTATCTCTCTCAAAATAAATTTAAAAATAAATTTAAAAAAAAACAGAACTGTATCTAAAAAGAGTAAATTTGTATGATAATCAAATATTGCTAAAATAAATCCATTTCATTTCCTTTAGCAATGCTTTGGCAAGGAGAAAAATATGTGCATATATTCAATCTGTAGTCTTTACCTCAAAACCATTCCATACGCATTAAATTTTTTTTTTCATTTTATTTATTTGAGAGAGTGAGAGCAAACAGGGGAAAAGAACAGGGGCAGAGGGAAAGAGAGAATCTCAAGCAGGCTTCAAGCCCAGTGCAGAGCCCAACTTTGGGCTCGATTCCACAACCCCGGGATCACGATCTGAGCTGCAATCAAGAGTCATACGCTCAATCAACCGAGCCACCCAGGCGTCCCTCCATATACATTTTTAAAGTAGCTTCATAATTTCTATTGCTAGGTTCACTACACTTTTTTATTGAAAGACACTACACAGAATAAGGCAAGGTATTACAGACATTTAGAAATACTGCTTTGTCGCTTTCCTGTTTTATGAAACTGATCCAAATTGTTCCTTTGGTATCATGCTTCTTGTTTTCACCACTGAAACTAACCATTTGAGCACTTTCATCTGAGCTACTTGAAAATAAGCAATTTTGGGGGCGCCTGGGTGGCTCAGTCGGTTAAGCATCTGACTTCGGCTCAGGTCATAATCTCACGGTCCGTGGGTTCGAGCCCCGCGTCGGGCTCTGTGCTGACAGCTCAGAGCCTGGAGCCTGCTTCAGATTCTGTGTCTCCCTCTCTCTCTGACCCTCCCCTGTTCATGCTCTGTCTCTCTCTGTCTCAAAAATAAATAAAACGTTAAAAAAAATTAAAAAAAAAAGAAAATAAGCAATTTTTGCATCATGTAGGATGGTGTTCCTGGAAATTTTATCCCAGGATACCCACCAGCTATTTGTGACCTGCACGATGTAACCACCTGTTGCACAAATTTTTAACGTATAGGGGCGCCCAGCTGGGTCAGTGGGTGGGGTGTGTGACTCTTGATCTTGGGTTGTGAGTTTGAGCTCCACGTTAGGCATGGAGCCTACTTAAAAAAAAAACACCTTTAAAAATAATTTAAAATGTTTTCATTATGAAAATATAAAACAGACCATATAGGGGCACCTGGGTGGCTCGTTCGGTTGAGTGTCTGACTTCAGCTCAGGTCATGATCTCACAGTTCGTGGGTTCGAGCCCCGTGTCGGGCTCTGTGCTGACAGCGCGGAGCCTGGAGCCTGCTTCCTATTCTGTGTCTCCCTCTCTCTCTTCTCCTCCCCCGTTCGTGCTCTCTCTCTGTCTCACGGATGCGAGATCATGACCTGAGCCAAAGTCAGACACTCAATCGACTGAGCCACCCAGGCCCCCCCCCGTTATTATTGTTTTAAACTCTAGAACTTACATCTTTCAACCCTACATTTCTAACATATGGACTGTTTTTTCAAAACTGCAGTGCCATTATGATGTCTAAAATAATAATAATAATAATTTTTTGATATCACCTAACCATCTAACACCTAGTCCGTTTCTTTCCCGATTTTCCAAATTTTCCAAAAATGTCTTTTTGCAGTTGGCCCATTTGAATCTGGGTCTGGTCAAGTCCACACACTTTTATTTTATGTATTTATTTTTTAAATTAATTTTTTGGAGGTGATAAATAGTCTTTTTTTTTTTAAGTTTATTTATTTAAGCCCTACACCCAATGTAGGGCTTGAACTCATGACCCTGAGATCAAGTCTCATGCTCCACCAACTGAGCCAACCAGGAACCCTAAGTCCACACACTTTTAATCGAGAGTATACCTTGCTCTCACGCTTCTTCATACTATTATCTTGTTAAAGACATCAGGCTGGTTTTCCTATACAATGTCGCATATTCTAGATTTGTCTGTGACTTTGTGATGGTACTGAACTTGTCCCTTATTTCCGTATTTCCTGTGAACATGAAATTAGATCTAAAGGTTTGATGAGTGGGGTACCTGGGTGGCTCCATAGGTTAAGGGTGGGAATCTTGATTTCGGGTCAGGTCATAATCTCTCATTTCATGAGTTTGAGACCCACGTCTGGCTCTTTACCCCTCCCCTGCTTGCTCTCTCTCTCTCTCTCTTTCTCTCAAAATAAATAAACTTAAAGAAAAAAGGTGATTAATGTTTAACTTTTCTATTGGATAAGGATATTTCGGTGGTGCTGAGTGGTGGTGCTAAGTACTTCACATCACATGTCCCCACAAGGCACATTATGTCAGACTGTCCCATTCTTAGCGATGCCAACATTGACCTGTGGCTTCTGTTGGTAACAGCTCAAAGTCTCTATTATAAAGTTGCCTACAACTTTTCATTTATTCCATGGTTTAAAACATAACCTGATTCTCTTAATATATAGAAAAATGTGGAGATGCATAGAAGAGAAAATGACCATTCATGTTCCTGCCGCCAAAGACCATGATAAACGCTGCCTTTTAGGTAATTTCTTTCCATTTAGTGCATTCATTTTTCCTTGCTGGGGTCATAGTGATGTAAAATTTTATATTCTACAGAAGCGCTAAAACGTTACGAATGTTACTTTAATTGCAGCAAATGTACTAATTGTCAGCGTTACTAAAACTTCTGGGCCTGACTAGGGTAAGACAGGCAATAGGGAAGAGGCTTGACTTTCTCCAAGGCGGGAGGTTGGGGAGTGGGGTGGGGGTTGAGGGGTGACAAAGGAGAGCTCTGCTGCTGTCCCCAGCAGCACTCATTCCCACTAGGTCCCTCAGGCTTTGAAGCTTCACCCCTGCCTCTCACTCACTCATGGAGAGAAGTACGCTTTGACTCTGGCACCCCAATCTTGAAACTATCCCTATAAAAGCACAAATGAGGAACAGATATTTATTGCAGCATTGGTTTTTTTTAAGTTTATTTGATTATTTTGAGAGAGACAGAGAGAGTGCAAGTCATGGGAGTGGCAGAGCGAGAGGGAGAGAGAATCCCAAGCAGGCTCCACACTGTCAGCACAGAGCCCGACTTGGAGCTCGAACTTAGGAACCGTGAGATCATGACGTGAGCCAAAGTCAGACGCTTAACAAACTGAGCCACCCAAGCGGCCCTGAGGTTTCTTTTCTAAGGTCACGAATCCTATTTATGAGGACTCCACCCTTACCACCTAATTACCTCTCAAAGGCCCTTCTCCTTCTTCCTCTCTCTTCCTCTTCCTCTCCTTCTCCTTCTCCTCCTTCTTTTTTTTGAGTAATCTCTACACCCAAAGTGGAGCCCCATCTCAGTACTCTGAGATCAAGAATCACACGCTCTGCTGACTGAACCAGCCAGGGGCTAACCCCTCCCCACTTCCTAATACCATCACATTGGGGATTGGGTTTCAACATATGGATTTGGGTGAGAAGGAACATAAACATTCAGTTTATAGCACTAGCCAAGCGAGTGTTAGCTTTTGCCAGAAGTAGTACAGCTTGTTTTGTTTGTTTGTTTGTTGTTTTTTTTTTTTTTGGTGCTCTCCCCAAAACCTTTGTGGTCCACCTTCACTCCTTCTCACAAAACCCAGTGTTCAAAATGCAATTCTGATAATGGTTGAAATTGTGGTCTCGTTTCAGCAGTAATGGGCTCAGTTTTCAGCTGCTTGAATCTATCGCTTTCGAGGTACACTGTATTATACTATACTATTATATTGCTTGTTATATTATTTTGTATATACTATTGATTTATAATGAGTATGTATTCTTTTATTTGTTTATTTGTATAAAGGGTGGGGGGCACTGTTGTTTGCCTGATGTGCCGTTTTCCCATCACGTACATTTTTTTTTTAAGTTTATTTATTTTGAGAGAGAGACAATGCAAGCAGGGTAGGGGCAGAGAGAGAGAGAGAGAGGGAGACACAGAACCCAAAGCAGGCTTCAGGCTCTGAGCTGTCAGATGCGGGGCTCGGACTCAAGAACCCTGAGATCATGACCTGAGCCAAAGTCAGACATTTAACCGACTGAGCTGCCCAGCGCCCTGAGGAACATTTTGGAAATGGCAAGGCCCAGGGGCACCTGGCTGGCTCAGTCAGTAGAACATGTGACAACTGGCCCCACTCTGGCCATGGTCTTTGTAAAACCTGTTCTCAGAGCAATGGAATGTTCAGCCAGGCTTGAAACCCACTGCATTAGATCTTAATAATTCCGTTTTCAGTAATTTAGCCTAAAAAATCAGATGACAAAGATTCAAGGACTTTCATTGCTATATTATGATATATTTTAAAGGTTATAAGTCTAAGCCTCTTATTTTCCAATGGAATATTCCACATACTTTAAAAATCATGGTTTTGAAGGATGTGGGAATGTGATCCTGATGTAGGGCGCAAAACCACATACGGTGTGATCATGTAACATTTATGGAAGAAAATATTAATCTTTGAAAGATAGTCCCTGGGGGCACCTGGAAGGCTCAGTCAGTGGAGTTTTTGACTCTTGATCTCCGGGTTGGGAGTTCTAGCCCTATGTTGGGCGTAAGATTACTTAAAAATAGAATTAAAAAAGAGAAAGAAAGAAAGAAAGAAAGAAAGAAAGAAAGAAAGAAAGAAAGAGAAAGAAAGTCAGTCCCTGGGATATGGATTGTAAGCCATTTGTATTTTTGCTTTACTCTTTTTTGTTACTTTCTAACTGTCCAACAATGAACATGCATTCATTTTAACAGGGGCGAGGAGGGGAAAAACAAACAAAAAACTTGTGCTATGTTGTTTTAAAGAAATACAAGGAGAAACTGACAACCTAGGAAGAGAACTTAGTCACCACCTCTCCAGACACGCGGCCCTAAATTATTCTGCCTTCAGATATCCCTGCCTCCAGCCTCTTGTTTTCACCCCTTGTGGCTCTTCCGTCCCGTGCTTCCCCTTTTCCATCCTCCGCTCAGCCAAGACACCTTTTTCCAGATACTTATCCCCTGACACATCGCAAACCCACTGAGATGGAGGCGGCTAGTGGCAGAGGATGCTGTGTTGGGGGAGGCCATCCAGGATAGGGGTGCCCGGGGCCTGCTGTCTCTGCAGGCTGGGGGTGGGGGGGCAGGGTCCCGGGTGCCCGTGCTGGAGAGGGGACCCGCCTTGGTGTGCGCAGATGACTCCGGCACCCTCGGTCCCGCCCCGGAGGCCGGGCTCCCCGCGCCCTCCCGTCCCGCGTCCCAGGCGGGCTCCCCGCGGCGGGCCACCGGGTCTGAGGACGCGTCCCGAGCCCGGCAGTGCAGGTCAGGAGGAAGCGGGGCGCCAGCGCAGCTCCGGGCAGAGACCACAGAGGACGCGGCGCACTCACTCCCACCCCGCGGCCGAGGCCCCGCGCACGCGCGTCTCCGGTCCTCGGGCTCCGCCCCGCGGCCACCGGGCCCGCTGCAGCCGATCGCCGGGCTGGGCGGCGCGGCTCCGGTCCCCGGGCTCCCGCGAAGTCGGTAGTCAGCTCGCTCCCCGGCCACCCGCCAGCCCGGCCCTCCCCCTGCCCCCCCGCCGGGGTCGGTGCGGGAGCGCGCGCTGAAGGCGATGCCTGGGGGCGCGGGCCCCTTTCCGCCCTCCGGACCTTCAACTTTGTCAGCCTGGACTTCCTGGCCTCGAGGATCTTCTGGCCCCTTTTGCCAGGTTTCCCGGTGCTTGTGAGGCGGGTGGGGCCGGAGCTCCCGCGCCCCGACGCTCCTTAACTAGGGAGGGGATGAGTCAGCTCACAGAAGGATGCTGGGCTCTGTCTCAGGGACTGATGGTGAGGGGACCACAGAGATGAAGGGTGCTGCCCCTTCCCCCCTGGACCGGTGTGTGAACCCCCTCACCATTTGGGGAGATACTTTGTACTCCTTTCTTGGCAAAAAGTATTGGGAGACTTAGGGCGCCCGCTGGTGTCTGCACACTCGCGCCCTCAATTCTGCTTCCCTCTCTCCAGGAGGACCTGCCTGCAAGGGGGGACCGGTGGGGGCAGCAGAGCCCGTGGTGACGCCAGCCCACATCCTCTAAAGCCACCTTTGTTGGTCGTTCCACTGCGCAGTGGATTATGCCCACTGGATTATGCCCAGTCCGCGAAGGGGAAACAGGCAGGGAAGAAACGGCAGAGCCGGGAGAGCTGAGTTCTGGGCCTCAGCCATATCTCCTGGCTCTTAGTCCAGTGCTCTTCCCAGACCACCCTGCCTGGCAGGTAGCAGAACGGAAGTATGGCGGCCTCTGGTGGTCCAGGGAGGAGGGGAGAGGCTACCCTGGGCCTGGAGTGCCTTGTTAAATGACAGAGGAGGGAGAGAGGGCAAATAGGACCTGCCTTTCCCACCTCCTGGGCCCCTCTGTGAGATGGCTTCCCACATCAGCCAAGACCTCTTTGCCAAACTGGTTGTGGCCTACTTCCTTCTCGTTCCCAATGTCATCCCTCCCGGGAGGCCACAGGTGGACTGCTCCCCCTGCCTCCATACCCTTCAGAAGCACACTGCAAAGAATCTTCTCCTCCCTCCCTGCCCCTAACATTTGGAGGGCCCAGGATAGGAGTACAAACACGAGCCCATACACCATATGTTAAATACTTAAAGATTACAAACCAAGCTAATAGCTTAAAATAGGTTCTGTCTTCCAGCCTTCGCAAAATATAACTTCATTAGGACCTGAAAAGCCTGGTTGGAATTTAGAATTCTCACTCTCCTCTGAGCTCCTGGCCAGTGCAGGGAGACCTGGCCCCCGGCCAGTGGCTGACCCCCGTGTCTGTCATGCATTGGGAGGGGGTAAAGGCAGTGGCCGGCACAATCTCCGGCAGGGTGTACCTGGGAAAGATACCTGCGCTGTGACCTGGAAGCCAGTTGGTCAGGAATTCCGGGTACCCACGGATCCTAGCCCCTTGAGGCACCATCATGGTTCCTGTCCCAGTGTGTGATAGCTCTGGGGGCTGCACAAGCAAGAGGGCTGTTAGAAACCCAGGGAAAAGTTCTCTTGTGAAAGCTTTGTGTGTGTGTGTGTGTGTGTGTGTGTGTGTGTGTGTGTGTAGGTGTGAGAGTGTGATCCTGGACCCGTTGTCCTTGGCCGGCTGTTACCTGGCAAGAGAGGAGGCAAACGGAGCCTGACCACCCTCCCCCAGCCCTCCTGGGCAGTCTCTAGGAGTGGTTGGGGACACCTGGGTCTCCCAGAGAAGGAGTTTCCTGACCCAGTGTGTCGTCTGAAAAGTGTAGGTGGGCAGTGGTTGAGCACACTGACAATCCGCAGGAACGTGGGCTGATAGTGTCTCCACTGTTGTTTATCACTGCCCAGCTGGGACCCAGACACTGCCAGATTCTTGGGGGCCTTTGAATCTGAGCCGACAGTGGGTGCAGGCATCTGCCAGGTGGCCTCAAGATGTGCCTGAATTGATCCTTTCAAGAGACGCAGGCGCCCTCTTGAGGGTGCTGGAAGAATTTCACCACCTTGGTCCTAGATGCCCAGACTCTGAAGCCAACTCTCATCCCCATTCTCTCTCCTGCCTAATCCAATTTCTTCTTCTATTCACACCCTTCCCATAGCCCAGCCCACCCATCATTTTGAGAGGCCTGTCATATTAGGAACCAGCAAGATCCAGCATCCCCGGGGTCCAGGCATCATGGGGCAAAGTGACAACGGTTTGGACTTACCCGAGGTTGCTAAAGATGCTTCCAGTACCCTGATGTATATGGAGGGGGTCCTTTCGGCAAACTGAGGATTTTATACCATGGCGTGGGTCAAGGGCTGTGGGCACCCCCCACTGCCCCCACTGATTGCCTTTGTCTGCTGCAGAGCGGGTGGGGGAAAGCCCCCACCCCCTCCACCTCAGCAGGGAGGCAAGTGCTGGCCTGTTGGCCTCCTTCCGCGCCCTAAACAGGCACTCCAGCTTCAGGGGGATCAGGCCCTCACCCTGATCTCAAGGAGGGAACGTGAAGTGCCCCTGAGAATGGCAGAACCCAGCACATAACAAACCAATCCAATCCCCTCACCAAACTCCAGCACGGCTTCCAGAAGCACAGGGCCGTGTCCCTAGAATGTCCCCAGGAGACCTCTTTAAGATGCCTGTCTGAGAGAGCTCAGTGCTGCCTGGGGAATTTAGTGTTTGTTCCTCGCAAACACCTGATGATGGGCTCCTGACTTACCTTTCTTAGAGCATTTACCTGAAAGGGCTTATAATGATGACTCCTTCCTCTGTCCCTTTGAGGTATACGCGCGTATCTCCTACACTCGGGAGTGTCTTCCTCAAGGACCTGGAAGCCATTCCTTTGAAATGTGATCATCAGGAAGGCTGGGGCCTGTCTCCCAGGCTCTGTGGGAGGACAGGATCCCACTTTGATCACTGCAAGCTAGCAGGCACCCCTGATGCCTCATTGCATTTACACTGGCCAATCCTTTGTAATTTTTCACTTCTTTGACCACTGGAGCCCTTGCTCGCCCCCTCCCTCCTCCCTCATTCTCCCTTGAAATGCCCAGTCTCCTCTGCACAGACCGAATGAAACTTTGCCCCACTGTCAGTGGTTCCTGAATAAAATCTGTCTTCGCCCCTTTAATGTCTGTTTATCTTTGACACCTAGCTCCTTGGCCGGCTCAGCAGTCTTTCCCTTCTCTGGTTTATTATCAACACGTACGCACAGGCACCCTAAACCACCCATTTATTCAGAAGATTCAGGGCATTGGGGGGTTAGAAGTTATTCTTGGCCTTTTTGCCCCTGACAACCCAAGCATCCCCATCAGTTATTCAACTGATAAGTTTTAAAAAGACCATTTCTGGGGCGCCTGGGTGGCTCAGTCAGTTGGGCGTCTGACTTCAGCTCAGGTCACGATCTTGCGGTCTGTGAGTTCGAGCCCCACGTCGGGCTCTGGGCTGATGGCTCGGAGCCTGGAGCCTGCTTCCGATTCTGTGTCTCCCTCTCTCTCTGCCCCTCCCCCGTTCATGCTCTCTCTCTGTCTCAAAAATAAATAAACTTAAAAAAAAAAAAAAAGACCATTTCTCTGAGTGGAAAGGTTGGGGGTGGAGGGCCCAAAGTGTGTGAGGTGAGGACTGACGCTTCCTGCCTGGCTCCCCCTGCCTCTGCCGCCATTGTTGGGCCCAAGCATTTCCCTGCTCTTCAAGCTCTGACCTTCACTCATCCAGGGATGTAGGTCTCTGGCTTTACAAACTGGGTGCCTTCTACCTCACACCTCTCCCAAGCTCAGTTAAGATGTGGGGCCTCTAAGCCCATACTCCTCCCCTCTGTCCCAGCCCTGCCATTTCTTCCATCCAAGGCTGGGGGTCCAGGTCTGGGTGGGGGGGTGCTGCCCCAAGCCCAGTGGTGAGTGGTGCTCCTGTGTGTCACCAGACTAGACTGGGATAGGCTTGAGAATGGGGCTCACCATTGCTTCCTCAGACTGGACTTGAGGACCCCCCCACACGCGTCTTCTCGGTAGCTGAAAGGTGGCTGCCATCTTCTGTGCTCACAGCTGCTTTGGGCCCCGCACATACAGTCCACAGAGCACAGCCCAGGGCCGGAGCTCCAGACTCCCCTCAGTCTGCCCTGAGAGCCCTGTCCGTGATGACCCACCAAACCGTGGCCAGATGGGGAGGGTTTCTAAGAAAACGGCAGTCCTCCAGCTGGAGAAGCCTCACCAATCTGACCATTCCCCGCCCCCGCCCCTGCAGTGAGTTGGTACCCCGGGCTTGGGGAGGATGCTGGTCAGGCCACAGCGGGCCCGGTTCCCGTGGGCAGAGAAGTGGCTAGTCTCCTATCTCCATTTGAAAAATAACTTCAGAATTTGGTCCATCTGAAACTCTAGTTCTTACAAATATGTGGAAGTGGAACACAAGCCGGTCAGTCAGGTGCTGCGTTGCTCTGAGTGGAAAGGGTTGGGGAGGAGGGCAGTGCACCTTGTATTAAAAAACAATCCCTGAAAGTGGGCAAGCTTTGGCTTTTTTTGGAGTGGGTTGAGGTTCTTTCTGGTACGTAGTGTCAGGATGAGTGTATTCATTTTAACTTCACGCCCTCTGGAAATAAACTGTGCAAATGCGGAGGGGGCTGGGGAGAGGAAAAGGACTAGGATTGGAGGGGCGGCCGTGGCGCCGGAGTCCCCTCTGTTCTTGACACACACACACACACACACCCTGGAGAAAGTGTGACGTGCTCTTGGCACAGCCATCAAACCAGAGCAGGGCTTGGGGGCCTGTTGTTGCCACAAGACAGGGTGAGGGGCTGAGGCAGCTAATGAGATCAGGAGCCTGGGCCCCTTCCCATATATTCTCCTTGGACATATAAGAAATCAAATGGAGGAGGGGCGCCTGGGTGGCTCAGTCGGTTGAGCGTCCAACTTTGGCTCAGGTCATGATCTCGTGGTCTGTGGGTTCGAGCCCCGTGTTGGGCTCTGTGCTGACAGCTGGGAGCCTGGAGCCTGCTTCGGATTCTGCATCTCCCTCTCTCTCTCCCCCTCCCCCGCTCATGCTCTGTCTCTCTCTCTCTGTCAAAAATAAATAAACATTAAAAAAAATTTTTTTAATAAATCACCCTTTAAAAAAACGAAAGAGAAATCAAATGAAGGAACAAAGTCTCCAAACAGAAAGAGAAGGCACTTGACCAAGACCACACAGCTTTGGTAACAGAGCTCGGATGTAAACTTAGCCTTGGCTGGGTAGGGGAGGAGGAGACGTGTAGCTGGCCTTGTTCCCTGGCCCCTTCCAACTCTCCCGCCCCCACCTCTGCTCCCATCTCTCCGTGGACACTCACTGACCTGGGGTGGGAGGAGACCTGACCACTGATGCTGGGTGTGGGGGTCAGCACTCTACGCCAGAGGGGGGACACGGACCACAGTTTCCAGCCTGGTTGAAGAGTGTGGGTTTTTCCTCTAGGTCCCCAGGAGCAACGGATATATTTGAAACAGGCATGAGGAAACCCCATCTCTTTTTAAAAATATCACCCTGAAAGCCAGCATCAGAACGGAGGTGCCTGGGCAGGGGAGAGGGGCGGTGAGGTGACAGTCCAGGCAAGGGTCGCTCAGGGCCCAGCCTAAGCCAGGAGCAATCCAGAGAAGGGGACCAGAGCTGAGGCCTCCGAGAGAGAATGGACAGGATGTGGGGATTAAGGGAGAGAGGACAGGGGATTTTCAGCCCAGGGGAGTGGGGAGCTGTGAGGCTTCACTGAGCTTGACCACACGTGTTTTTAAATGAATGGTCTCAGGCCCAAGTTCGGGGTTGTCTTTATTGGAGCTTGGAATGTCACTGCGATTCACCTTAATCAGAGGCAGACTGTGCGAAAATGAGCAACAGTGGCGGACCCCCAGCAGGGGCCATCGGGCTACATTGGGAACCCTGCTTGCCTGCAAGCAGTACACGGGCACACGCACACATGCACACACTCCTACACAAACTCACACTCTCACGCGTGCTCACTCACTCCCAGGGGGTCTGAGGCCAGGCACCCTGCCGGCTCAGTTCGCTCCCCGCCTCTTGGACAGGTCTTGTCCACACAGCGGGGACCTGCCGAGCTGTGACTGAAGTTTCCTTCTGCTTGAGGACCAGGGCCGAAGGAGCCAGAAGCTGCAGGCATTTTGCAGTTTGGGAGACGGGGATCCAGGAGGATGGGAGAGATTGCCAAGGACCGAGCAAAGGGAGCCCCACTGAGCCAGGGCACGGGGGAGAAGATGCTGGAGAGGGATGGGATGGACAGGGGGTGGGAGAAAAGGCCATCTCTTCTCCTTCGTTCACTCCAATCACACAGCCGGGGCCAGAGCCCTGGGCATAGGAAGTCTGGGGAGCATCAAGGGGTCCCCTGTGTCCTAGGAAGGCACTAAATGGGGAACAGATCCTGGAGAGCCTGGAGTCTCCCCCAAGTACCCCAAAGGGGACAGAAGGGGAATGACAGAACAAGAAGGGTCTTACATGCTGGTTGTCTGGGAAAACAAGACTGGGGAAGCACGAATCCTGCTTCCCACCCCAAACAGGGGGTGGGCGGTGGGCCGGGATGCAGCCCCTCTGGCCGGCAGAGGGGACAAAGCCAGGGCTGCCCCCTTGGTCTCCAGGGCGGTGACTGGGGAAGCCTGGCCTCACCCGTGTGTCCGTGGGAGGTAGAGGCAGGAGGGAGGAACCTGAGCCTCCTGCCCCCCGAGGGCCAGGGCTACCAGAGCACGGCCCCATCCAGGTTCCCGTATCCCGGCTCGGCCCGCAGCCTCCAGTACGTGTTGTTGGTCACCCACCACTCTTTCCCACTGCTGTCTGTCTGCCGCCTGGGGGAAGGAGAGGGGTGAACATCCCGAACTAAGGCCAGGGTCCCCGGACGCTGCCTCCCATAGCCGGCCCCACTCAGAGTGAGGAGGGGCTGTATGGGAGGTGGCAAGGAGCCTGGATGGCAGAGGCCTAGGGAGAGGGCAGAGGTACCTGAAGAAGCGAGCCTGGTGGACGATGTTGTTCTCCTCCATCACTCTGCGCCTGTCCCGCTGAAGCTGCTCGATCCTTCTCTTCTGGGCTTCAGCGGCCTGTATGTTCCCCTCCTCCAAGTACCTAAGCATCCACATGGCAGTCAGGGGAACTGCCCCCACCCCCACCCCCACCAAACCCAAGACCTCTGTCCCCTGCCCAGCTCTGCCCCCAGATGGGACCCATCTCCCTGGGGCAACGCCAAGAGGGAAGAACAGGCCGAGCTGGATGCGGAAGCTCATGTGGAAGAGGGAGGAGCCCAGAGGCTCCAGGGTGGGGCCCACCTGACACTGACCTCTGGTCTGGCCGGAGCCGTGTGTCCGTGGAAGGCAGTGACCGTTTCAGCTCTGCCGTCAGCTCATTCAGCTCCAAGGCAAACTGAGTGAAGCCGAAGTTTCGCTCGTGGTCTGGGGGCATGGAGTCTGGGGGGGAAGGCAAGGGGCTGGGGCAGGTGGACTGTGCCATAGGCACCCTCACCCCTGCCCGGCCCTCCCTGACCAGGCCACATACTGGGTTTCCAGATGCACTGACCGCCGGGCAGGGATCCCCGGTATAGCCCCTCGTGCCACTTCCCGGAGAGTCGGTGGAGGACACGGCCGCTCCGGCTGAACACGGCCCCCTGCACCTCGTGGACGTTGGAGCTCCAGTACTTGGCCTGGGGTGGGGGTGGAGGCAGGGGACTTAGGGAGGTGTCCCCTCCCCTCCCCCAGGGTGAGCTGCTGGCGGCAGACAGGCAGGGTCAGGGTGGGGATGCCCACCTTGCAGAAGGTGATCTTGCAGTGACAGGAGCTGTCCTGTGTGTTCCGGATGAGCACCTCCCCATAGTGCTCGATCCAGCGCTGACCACTCAGAATGTTGTGAATGCAGGACGTCACCTTATTCCACTCAAAGTGGTCCCCAAATCTGAGAGAGACAGAGCAGGGGAGGGCAGCTGGCTGGCCCTGGGAACAAGTGCCACCCTGAGCCAGGATGCCCGTCATGTGGGTCTGTGGAAGGAACACTGCGGTCCTGGTTCTGCCTCTGCGTGAAGGATGACATATTTATAGGGCGCTTGGGTGGCTCAGTCGGTTAAACGTCTGACTCTCGATTTCAGCTCAGGTCACGATCTCACAGCTCATGAGGTCGAACTCCTCTTCAAGCCCCGAGTTGGGCTCTGCACTGACAGCACAGAGCCTGCTTGGGATTCTCTCTCTCCCTCTCTCTCTCTGCCCCTCCTCTGCTTGTGCACAGGCATGCGCTCTCTCTCAAAAATAAATATTAAAAAAAATATATAGGGGCGCCTGGGTGGCTCAGTCGGTTGAGCGTCCAACTTCGGCTCAGGTCACGATCTCGCATTCCGTGATTTCGAGCCCCATGTCGGGCTCTGGGCTGATGGCTCGGAGCTTGGAGCCTGCTTCCGATTCTGTGTCTCCCTCTCTCTCTGCCCCTCCCCCGTTCATGCTCTGTCTCTCTCTGTCTCAAGGATAAATAAAAGTTAAAAAAAATTAAAAAATATATATATATGTATGAACAAAACAAAAAGGATGACACATTTACAAAGCACAACAGTCCTCACAAAAAATATTGAGTCAACAGGTCTCCATTCATTGACAAAGCTCCTGAGTGCCTACGTCATGGGGATAAATACACAGAGTCCCTGCCCGTGAGTGCCAGGGACCAGGGTAGGCCCATTCACACGTTACCCTGTTTAATCTACCCTTCCTCTGGGTTCTACTCATTACTCTTATTTCACGGAAGAGCAGACGGGACGCTCTGAAGCATTAATCCTCTTTGTTGCGTGCATAATTATCAAAGCTGCCAGACGGAACTTCTAACTCTGAAGCCCAGGATCTTCCCGGCCCTGGACTGGCCTCTTGCTAACTCCTGGACCATGCCGGGTAAGCCCCCTTCTTCTCTGGCTGCTGTCCCCACTTGGAAAATGACGTGAGCTAGAGGACAGTGTTTCCAATGTGGTTTGTGATCAGTCCTGAGGTCAACTTAGGTCTCTGTGGGTCTGTGTATGAGGGTGGGTGCGTCTGCACGTTGGCTTGAAGTCTCAAATGATTTCTTACTGTGAGTCACGATCAAGAGAGTGTGAAAGCCACTGCATCAGATGACCTCAGTGAGCCCTTCCAGCTCTACCGTTCTAGGATTTTTCCTGTTTCTGTATGCACAACGGCTGTAAAAATAGGTGTGAAATGTATAGACACTACCCCACCGCAACCAGCTTCAGGCCAGACCTTTCGATCCTGCCCCTATCACCTTACCACCCCAGCCTGGAAGACGGCCCGTAGGCTGGGCCTGGCTGCTGACCTTAGCAGCCCCATAGGCTGGGGCCTTAGGGACACCCACCTGGGCAGGCTGACATTGACGGTCCCCACAGGCACAATCTCCAGGGATTTGCCCCAAAACTTGTTCTTCCACTTCATGTCTGGAGTTGGGTCAGGAGAGGGAGAGGGAGAGGGAGAGGGAGGGCAGAAAAGAGACCA
Organism: Acinonyx jubatus; assembly: GCF_027475565.1. Lineage (NCBI taxonomy): Eukaryota > Metazoa > Chordata > Mammalia > Carnivora > Felidae > Acinonyx > Acinonyx jubatus. Next base: position 36,622,753 of record NC_069397.1, on the reverse strand, counting down.
GAGAGTGTTCCAGCCCCTCCCCCATCTGCCCTTCACCCTCATGTCTGCCTCCCCACCCCTCACCCTCCCCCCATTCCTCACCTTGCCAGAAGATGAAGTTCTCAGACTCCGCATGGCATGCCGAGATGGGGGGGTGGTGGGAGACCTTGGTGAACAAAGAAGGTCTCTTGACGCTGCCCCTGAGGATTATGGGGTCTGCTCCTCACCCCAGGGCTCCCCAAAGTCCCTTATCCCCAATCCCAGTTCCTCTCCAAACCAGAAGACCAGTTGGTTCCAGGTCTCTTGTCTCTGTCATCCTCAGCCACCACCCAGATTCTGTTGCCCTCTCTGTTCCCATGAGGCGTCACATGCTTCCTTCTCACTCACTCCCTTCTGGAGCCCCAGGACCCCTGTTCAAGGCTACCAAGTCCTCTAGTAGTGACAGATGAGGCTTCCTCCTGTGCCCTGCCTGAAAGCCAACCCTCCTGGGGGCCCTCTTCCCTCACTGCTTTCTCCTTCACCATCGTCACAGCCTCCAAAAAAAACCCTGGCCTTGCCCTCCTTGGAACGGCTCCATATCTGGAACTTGAACTTGGGTATCCCAAAGCCTGCAGCCTTGCCTCTCTCATTCCCTGTGGTCCATGACTCTTCCCAAGGCTTTCAGCCACTCTGCTCTGTTGTGCCCTGTCCGCCCTGCTCCACCACCGTCCCCCCGCCTGACATTGCTGTCACCTCCACCTTCTCACAGCACCCTCCACAACCTTCTGCCACCACTTATCACAACACCTGGCATCGGCCTCCTCTGTGCCTCCCCTGGTTCCCTGCTCTTCATTCACCCCCACGGAGCCAAGGAACACACGGAGCACACACCTGGAAATTTCTAATGCTACACTCTGTCTACACCTGGGCCCAATCCTTCTCTGAGGACCCTCACCCAACCCATCGCCTTCAAACCACATTGACACGCCCACCCTCAGAGGGAGACTAGAGGTGGCAACTCCTCCCACCAATTTATGGCTCCCACCCTGACCCCAGCCGCCTGAATCCACTGCCAGGCCTGGACCTTCCTCCTGGTGCAGCTGCCTCACACCCCTTCCTGCAGGCTCCGCCCTCTTCCACCCCACTGTCCTGCAGCCTTTCCCTCTACTTTTCTCTTTCTCTCCAAATAGAAGTATCTCCTGGGGTGCCTGGGTGGCTCAGCCAAGCTGAGTGTCTGACTCTTGATTTAGGCTCAGGTCATGATCTCACAGTTCATGACATCGAGCCCTGAGTTGGGCTCTGTGCTGACACAGGGCGCCTTCTTGGAATTCTCTCTCTCTGCCTCTCCCCTGCTTGTCCTTGCTCTCTCTCAAAATAAATAAATAAACTTTTTTATGTTTTTTTTTAAGGAAATATCAGGGCGCGTGGGTGGCTCAATCAGCTAAGCATTGGACTCTGGCTCAGGACGTGATCTCACGGTTTGTGAGCTTGAGCCTGGCATCTGGTGACCTTGAACGCTGCTTCTCTCTCTCCCTCTCTGCCTCTCACTCACTTGCGCCCTCCCTCTCTAAAAAAACAAAACAAAACAAAAAACTAAAGAAATATTTCCTGTTTCTTCCATTTTAAAAAAAGAGTAAACCTTTCTTTTCTGGATGCACACACTTTCGCTCACGTATACACAAACACTGGCAGCAGCAATCTCCTCAGAAGGAGCTGGGGCTCATTTCCTATTGTACACACTGCTGTACTGGACGAACTTTTCACTATGTTTTCAAAAACACTTAAAATCTAAACAAACAAAACACCTGCCTCAGCTCTATCCCCACCTCTGGCTGAAACCCTCTCTCTCTCTCCTCTTTCTCTCCCGGTCCACTGTTTTGAAAATAAGCTGCATTTTTTCTCTATTTTAATTTTTTTTTTTTTTTAAGGAAGCTCTACGCCCAACGCAGGGCTCGAACTCATGACCCCGAGCTCAAGAGTGGTGCATTCCACTGACTGAGCCAGCCAGGTGCCCCATTTCATTTTAATTTTTTTTAATGTTTTTTATTTCTTCCTGAGAGAGAGAGAGAGAGAGAGAGAGAGAGAGAGAGAGAGATAATCTGAAGCAGGGTCCAGGCTCTGAGATGTTTACACAGAGCCCAATGCAGGGCTTGAACTCACAGGCCATGAGATCATGACCTGAGCTGAAGTTTTGTGCTTAACCAACCGAGCCACCCAGGAGCTCCTAATTTTAATTTTTTTAAAGTCTCATTTTTCCCTACGATACTTCTTTTTCCTAGCCACCCGCTGTAACCCGGCCTCGGCCCACAGCCCTTCTCAGAAACCTCCCTCACTCAGTAAACCAACCAACCCCGTCAAAGTCCTGTGGACCATCCACCCGCACTTGGCCTTGGAGCTCCTCCGCCTTCCCAGCCCACCCTCCTCAGACCCTCTCCCGTGAGCAGCCCATGACATCATCCGTCCTCTAAGCTGGTGACTCCCGGGTCTGTCAGCCCCCACCTGTTCCCAGAGGAGCTCCGTACCCACACGGCCCAGGGCCTCCCGGACATCTCCCCGTGGAAGTCAAGCCCACGTAGACAAGGAGTCTCACCAATGCAGTTACCTTCCTCACACACTTCCCATCTTGCTAACTGGCACTTCCATACACCTGCTGGAGCCCCCGAACCAGAAATTCAAGGCCATCTCCAGCTTTTCCCTATCATCGACCACCTCCCCTATCTCTTACATGTAACAGCATTCTGTTGACAACTGTGTCCTGTCAAGGGCAACATGACACAGTTCCTGAATCCAATGTCCTCGCAATCCAGATGCCACAGCCTAAGTGCAGGTCTTTGTCAGCTCTTAACAGGGATGACTGAAATGGCCTCTTAATGGCCTTCTCTGACCCATCTGCACACCACGGTCTGAGCAATCTTTATAAAGTGCAATTTGGAGCATTGTCACTCTACTGCCTAAAACCCTCGATGACTCCCCATTGAAGGCAACCATTTGGCCTGCAGGGCTCCTCAGGGCTTGGGGCTGTCTTGCCACCCAGCTGCGTCTCTCATACCCTGTCTGGAGCCTCCCATTCTCCCCACCCCCTGGATTCTTGGTGCACGTCAATCCTCCCTCAAGACCTAGGTGGAGATCAGCCCCTACAGCATGCCTTCCTGGCTGAAGGGCAGCCTCAGAGCCTCCAGGGTCCCAGCTCTAGAACATGGTCCAGTAACTCCCCATTTCAAGTCCACCCCCCACGCTCGGCAGGGAGCTCCCTGGAGCAGAGAGCCCTCTGCACCACCGCCATGTGGCACAGGGCTCGGCCTGGAGCCTGACGCCCTGAGCTCTCTCTCCCGCGCCCTGGCCCCTCTGAAGCCCCAGCCACCCGTGAGGGCCCCTCTTCTTCCGGGGCCCACACCTGCTCACTGATGAAGCGGAAGCCTCGGTCAGGCCGCTCACACTCGTAGGTCTCCCCCAGGACAGGGTTGAAGGGCTTACAGCCTGCTCGGTGGTACGTGGACGAGTAGGCAGAGACCGCAAAGGCTGCGATGTACACCTGCGGGTGGAAGGGCGAGGAGATGCCGCTGGGGGAGGGGGGCGGGGAGAGGCCACTGGGGTGGGGTGATGGGGAGATGCCGCTGGGGCAGACAGATGCCGCTGGGGGTGGGTGGAGATGCCACTGGGGGGGGGGGGGAAGAGATGTCGCTGGCGGGGGGAGATGCCGCTACAGGGGAGGGGAGATGCCGCTGGGGGCGGGAGAGATGCCACTGGGGGGGTGGGAGATGCCGCTGGGGTGGGGTTGGGGGGGCGGGGAGAGATGCCGCTGGGGGGGGTGTGGAGAGGCCACTGGGGGCGGGGAGATGCCGCTGGGGTGGGGGGGATGCCACTACGGGGGGGGGGAGATGCCGCTGGGGGCGGAAGAGATGCCACGGGGGGGGGGGGTGGGAGATGCCGCTGGGTTGGGGTGGGGGGGTGGGGAGGAGATGCTGCTGGGGCGGAGAGATGCCGCTGGGGGCAGTGGAGATGCCACCGGGGGCGGGGAGATGCAGCTGGGGTTGGGGGGGATGCCACTCGGGCGGGGGGGGGGATGCCGCTGGGGCGGGAGGCCAGGAGATGCCGCTGGGGGCAAGGAGATGACGCTGGGTAGGGGAGATGCCGCGGGAGGGTGGGGGGAGATGCCGCTGGGGGTGGGGGAGAATGCTGTTGGTGGGGGGGGGAGATGCCGCTGGGGGGGGGGGCAGGGAGATGTCACTGCGGGGGCGGGGAGATGCTGTTGGGGGATGCGGGGGACATGCCCCCGGGGGGTTGCAGAGAAGGGGGGGTGCCGCCCCACTACAAGCAAGGACCCGCGGAGGTAGAGCTTCAGTGGCGGGGAAGAGCCCCGCCAGGAGTGCCGGGGGTACCATGCGCTCGCAGGGGTCCGCCACGCGGCTGGCCTGGTCCAGGAGGCTGCTGTACTCCAGCTCCTCGCAGAGCCGCTGCAGAGTGTTGAGCGGCTCGTTGAGCTGCACAGGCATGGACACCTTGGACAGGTCCTTGCCGATGTTGTTCCGAAGTATGTTCCACAAGCTCACGTCAGCCCCTGGCCCGCTGGCCGCTGGCAGGCAGCGGCGACGGGGTGGCCCCGCAGGTCTCCCTGGAACACACGCCCCTGGGCCCCACCCGGCCACGTCACTCTTCCTCCCGCAGGGTATCCAGACTTGGGGGGGGCACACAGGCCAACCCCAGCACCGCCCCCAGTCCTGAGGTGCTCCTAGATACACTCATTCCCAAGCACCCCTCTGGACTCTGCAGTCGAGCCCCCGGGGGGATTTAGGTGGGTAGCAGGGCCGAGAACCACTCAGAGAGGGCACCTCCCGCTGCTGGAAACCCTGAACCCCAGAAGCCCCTCCTGAGCCCCCACCCTGGCCTTCAGTTCCCCTCCATAAACACAGAAACCAATGTTGGGATACCGATTATTCAGCCCATTTTACAGATGAGGGAACAGGCTCCAAGAAGTAAAATGACATGTCCAAAGCCACACTGCTAAAGAGTGGCAAGATGGGACCATCTGCCTCTGTATCAGGCCCAGGCCCCATGCCAGTCTTCTCAGAAGACCGCACTGATGGCCAGCCCCCAGGCCTGAGCCCGACCCACCTCGGGATCCGCTCCTGGAACATTCTGTAGCTCACAGCTTAGCCTTCCTTATCTCCTGGGGTCACCCTAAGCTGTTAGCCCACCAGTCACCACAAGAGACTGCCTCCCAAGGGGTCTGGGCTGTGGACAAACACGATTTGTACCTCCCTCCAAACCCCTCCATGCCTACACACCCAGCTAGTACCTTTCTGGTAGCGCTCAGCTCCCCTGAGGTCCAGCACCTCCTCAGACAGGCTGGTGGTGATTTCACTGGTGCACGACTCCTCCTCCTCTGAGCCCTGGGCCAGGACAGATGACAGGCTGGGCAGACTGGGCCTCCCCGGGCAGCTGGGCAGTGCCCAGGGCCTGGCAAGACTCTGCCCAGCTAGTCCTTTGATGGGAAGGGGGAAGACACGTATTTGGGGGAGGGGAGGATCGGAGCCCTAAGACTGACATCATGGAGTGTGCCTTACCACTTTGGGAGGGGATGCCTGGCCCTCTCCCTGCAGGGAGGGAGCACAGGGACTTGGCGAACACCAAGGAAAGGTAGCAGGGCATTGCTGAGATCCAGGGTTCAGGGCCAAGGGAAGTGCTGGGGCTGACCCGCTCACAGGAAGAGGGCTGGGGTGGGGCTGCGGCAGCAGTCTCGGGAAGACCCCACGGGGATAAAGCACATCAAACTAGAGGAAGGGTCCCCAGCAGATTTCTGAGCAGGGCCACACAAACCCAACAGGTCTGGACGTGTCACCCGAGAGAGCAGCTGAGGCGTTAGAAAGGATTTGGGAATCTACAAATTCTAGTCTCTCTGGACCCCATCCCAATTTTCCCAGGGTTGTCCCCCACCTCACCTCATTCTCAGAAGAGCTGGCAGAGAGGAGAACCTCACAGGCATCAAAGAACTCTGTGTGGGAATCAGCAAGGGACAGGACACTGCTCTGGGACAGCTGGGGGGTCAGCCCCCGCCCCTTCATGTACAGGGCTTCTTGCTGTGGGAAGGACAGGTGTCAGGCAGGGCTCCCCGGCCCTGACAGTTCCCTTGAGAGGGAAGCATGCTGGGGACTTTTACTGCCTGAGTGTGGAGCCCACCAAGCAGAAGACGCAGAAGGGAGAGAGTGTGGTGGGATACGAAGATGGGGCGGCTGAACTGGGGCCTGGGACACGGGAACGTGGGTTCCATAAGAGCCACTCACATGGCCTAGGCACTCACTCTGAGATGGGTTCCAAGCCTTCCGTGTGCATTAATGCAGTCAATCCTGACACTTACCCTAAGCGGTAGGTACTGTTATGACCCCCTACTTTGCAGACCAGGACACTGAGGCTCAGGGTCACAAAGCCGCCAAGCACTGGGGCCAAATTCAAACCCACAGAGCCCGGCCCCAAAGTCTGTGCTCAGAACACGGAAGTCCCAGCCCAGCCAATCCTCAACTAGGGGATCCTGGGCCCATTGGTCAGATTCTCTGAGTCTTAGTTTCCTCCACCATGAACTTGAGGGTAAGGATCATGGCCGCATAGGACTGAATTAAGCAAAAGCATGGGGCACCTGGGTGGCTCAGTCACTTGAGTGTCTGACTCTTGATTTCGGCTCAGGTCATTATCCCAGGGTCATGGGATTGAGCCCTACATCGGGCTCTGTGCTGAGTGTGGAGCCTGCTTAAGATTTTCTCTCTCTCTCTCTCTCTCTCTCTCTCTCTCTCTCTCCCCCTGTCCCCCACTTGTGCGCTCTCTCTCTCTCTCAAATTAAAAAATAAATAACTCTTAAAAAAAAATAGTAAAAGCACTCTGGGGTGCCTGGGTAACTCAGTCGGTTACGCCTCCAACTCTTGATCTCAGCTCAAGTCTTGATCTCAGAGCCCTGAGTTCAAGCCCTGAGTTGGGCTCCACTACTTAAAAAAAAAAAAAAAAAAAAGTATAAGCAATCTGCACACTGGCAGGGCAGGAATGACCAAGGTGAGGCTGCTGCCAATGGTACATGAATTGGGTTGGAGCTAGGATTTCTGGGCCCTGTTTTGGGTCTGAAGACCAACCATGCCTTCACTTCTGCTAAGAAAGAAGGTGCAGGAGAAATGGTTCCCACAACCCAGCCCGGCTCCTACCTCCTCAGGGTTGAGGGAGCTGAAGGAGTCTGCAGTGGTGTCCGAGGAGACGGAGAGCGAGTGGAGGCGCCTCGGGCCAGCTGAGGCCTCAGAGACCTGCGAGGAGACAGTGAGGGGACAGGGAGCCAGGAGGACAAAGCCCTCCCCGCCCCGCGATACTGCCCTCTGCGCAGATTGCCTCCGCCAACCACTCTCCCCAGACCCAGCTCCGCTCTCCTCCCCAGGCCTGCGGTCCTCAGCTTCAAGCCCTCTCCTCCCACACGCTCCCCTGTCCTTGAGCCTCACCGCCATCCGCGACAGCTCTGAACCCTGGTGCAGGTCCCGCAGTCGGTCCCATTCAGCGGTGAGGGCAGCCAGGACACTGCTGAGGGAATTGTGCACTGCGGGGCAAGGGCAGGCATCAGACTCCTCTCCCTCTCCGTCTCCCTCTCCCTCTCCCCGCCTGCCCCCCACCGCCCTCCAGCATGCACTCACCCTTCTGGGCCAGGGCCCAGAAAGTACGCTGCAGGTGGGCATAGTCTGGAGGTGGCAGCCCACGGGGGCCTGAGGGGTCCCGGGACTCCAGGTAGCGAGACAGGTTGGGAACAGAGCCGTGGAGACGACCAACCTGGGGGTGAGGGAGAGGGGTCGAAGGTGACAGCCTCCTCCAGGACATCCCACCCCGGTGACTTGGGGTCCACACCCCACCTCACCCGTCCGATGGTGTCGTCCTTGGCGAAACTCTGTGTGCACCACATGCGGCTGGTCCGTTTACCCTTCTTGGGTCTCTCAGTTGTCACTGAGGCCTGGCAAGTCGAAGGCGGGAGGTGAGGGGTGAGTTTCACTCAGGGTGGGGCAAAGGGCAGCAACCATGAAAGCCGGGAGAGGGGAAGATGGCCACGGAGGAGGGCACAGAGACATCTGACGTCCCAGAGGAAGAAGATGACACCCTAGTAGAGGCGTGGGTACAGCAGGCAGGGGTCACTCCAAAGGGGCAGAGAGACAACCCTGAGGCCGTCTGGACACGGGAGGTGGGTCAGCTAGGCAGATGTGCAGCTCTCCAGGAAACTGCAGCACACGAGGGGGCCTGGGGGCCTGTCCTAGGGAAGTGGTGAGGGTGAGGGCGGCAAGCAGGAGTCCCCTAGGCAGGGCCCTGTCTCCTCCCCTGGCCCTCACCTGGTGCGTGGGGATAACAGGGGCCGAGGGGATCCGGTGCAGGGACTCCAGGCTCTGGAGGAGTCTGTGTAGTTCCTGGAGCTTCCCCTGACACTCAGAGAGCTCTGCAGGAAGAATGAATGAGGATATCCTCTCCCAACACTGCCTGGGCGCCCCAGAGTCTGTCCCTCGGCTTCCCTTCCTCCTCCTAACATCTCACCCGGGCGGCCACAGAAGCCCTGACACTGCGTCCCCCTCCTCGGCTCAGGACGCCAAAGCAGTTCCCAGTTCCCGCCACTGGTTTCCCAAGAGGGCTGGCATCCTCGGTCCCCATAACATACCTTAACTTTGCCGCCTCCACACAGGGTGCGGGGTAGGGGTGGCCCTGACTCTCTGTCCCCACTTGGTGGCACCTCCCCCTCTCCCTCTCCCAGGCCAACATCTCAGCTGCCTACTCCAGGAATGGGTTCTAGAGCACACCCCTTCTCTGACACTACTCCACGGGACCCCTCCCCGGTTGGCTTTCTGTGTCTTCTTGTTCGTGAGCCCCGGCCCCGAGTCCTGTCTATGTGCCTGAGACACAAGCCCCCGCCATTCTCGGTGAGGCTGGTGCTCCCCAGGGCAGGCCCGAGGAGATCCTGTTGGCTTGGAGGCCCCAGGTTCCCGGAGGCAGGGCTGGAGGTAACGGTTCCACTTCCTCGTGACAGCCGACACCTCCTAGACCCAACGGCACCCGTCCTGCCCACAGAGGCACAGTGCCAGGGGCCCCTCACCATGAGAGCAGCGGTCTAGCCCATCACTGTCCCTCAGCCAGGAAGACACCTTCTCCCGAGGTCCGACCCCAGGGAGAGCCGAAGCACTGCCTGCTGCTGGAAGCTGGGCACCAGGAGCCTGTGGGTGAGTCAAGAGTGAGGCAAGGCAGCACCCCCTCCATGGATCTCGCAGTTCCCTGAAGCTCCCACCCCTGAGTCCCCATGTTACTGCCCCCCCCCCCCCCGCCAGGACCTCCCTTACCTTCCGGTGAGTGGTGCTGGGCAGCGAGCCTCGGGGCATGTCTAGGCGCTGGGCTAGGCGGTGGGCACGAAGCTGGGCCACCCAGCTCTGGAACAGGTCCTGGGATTTGATCTGCAGAAGTGACGGAGAGGGAGAGGGAAGCGTGAAAGGAAGGATTGCTTCACAGGGACAAGAAGTTGGGGCTCCGCTTCCCAGGCAAGGAGAGTGTCTCCCTGTCGTCCCCGGCTTGTGCAAAGGCTCCTTGCAGGGAGACAGAGCACAGCTTCCCCGGGGTGACCGAGCCCTTAGCTCTGCGCCTGTTCATGTAACAACCAAGAAGGACGTCTTGCCATTGGCTGTGGTATACAATGGGAACTCCCTTGCTGTTAACCTCAGGGACAGACCCTCAACCCGCCCCTCTCTCCTGCGTGCCCTAGTGTCTCTGCTGGGCTGGGGCCCAAGCCACTACTTGGCTCCCAGGGATGTCACCTTGAGGTGGTAGATGTTGTCTTCAGTGTCAAGGTCAATGCGCTGGGCCTTTTTGTTGATGGACATAACAGACAGTCGGACGTCAATGGAGCCATGAAGCTTCCCCTTGGTGATCTAGGGTGGATGGTGGGCAGGGAAAAATGGGACTGTTTTTAGGCCCCCGGGACCCCAGAGCCATCATCTCCCTGAGGTGACCCTAGGCTCCAGGGACAGGCAGCAGGTTCACAGCATCAGCAGGGACTCGTCAGTTGTCCTCTGGTGCACAGAGCACCCCACTACGTCAAGTCATACTCTGAACAAGGGAGTCAGAGAGCAAGGAAAACTAATCTCAGCAACGCGAAGGCCGAGAAGGGAAACACCCTCTCAGAAAGAGATCCTGAGGATGTCGGCCTCTAGTTCCTGTCCCCAGCACCAGAATGAAACAAGGGTAAAGATGATAAAGCTCTCTGGGGCGCCTGGGTGGCTCAGTCGATTAAGCGTCCGACTTCAGCACAGGTCATGATCTTGCGGTTTGTGAGTTCGAGCCCCGCATCGGGCTCTGTGCTGACAGCTCAGAGCCTGGAGCCTCCTTCGGATTCTGTGTCTCCCTCTCTTTCCCTGCCCCTCCCCTGCTCATGCTCTGTCACTTTCTGCCTCAAAAATAAAACAAACATTAAAAAAAAAAAGAGAGATGATAAAGTCCCCTGTTCGTGCAGGCCATTCTGGGCCCACACTCAGCCCACAACCCCCAGCAGAGGCCCTGACTCACCTCTTGCCGCGTCGTTGCATAGTGAAGGACTCCATCCTCGAGCACAAAGTATCTCTGTGTTTGCCCAGAAGGAACGAGAACCCAGGAGGCCGACGGAAAAGGGTATGGGGAGAGAGCAACCACACACATGGACTTTTCTTCTCCTCCACACACACACCCAGTACTGCCTACACCCTTCCCCCCCATCCCCCACTCGCCTCTGCATCTGGCCCCTCCCTTTGCCCAGCCCACCCTACCTTGTGCCAGCCCTTCAGAGGCCACTTCCTTTTCTTGAGCAGGTGGCCTTCCTGCCTCTCGGGCATGATACCCTCTGCTCCCAGCCTGCCCCGAGGCTCCTCCTCTACCTCCCACAGCTCAGAGGCCTGCAGTCCAGGACAGAGAAGTAGGAAAGCAGCTAGTGAGGTGACCAAATCTGCCCCTCCCCTCTCCCCCCACTTTGGGGCCAAGCTCTATCCACCCACTGCCTGCTTCCCCATCTCAGACCTGCAGGGCACTGCTGGGCTTTGCAGACTGAATGCTCTCGGCCAAGGAGTTAGGGACCCTCTCCTGGAAGTCCATGGAGATGGGAGCAGCCACTCCCTGCTGAGAAGGTAGAGCAGGGTGGAAGGAGAAGGATGTCACCTTGTCCTGAGGGGACCCTTGAAGCAAGAGAGAGACCCCATTAGCACAGACCCTGCTATCACCTTCCCCGCCTCCAACCCTTCCCGCACCCTCTGAGATAAGGGCTCACCAACATCTTCTGCTCACCTGCCATGCCTCTCTGAATCTGTCCCTTCCCCACCCTGGGCGGGTTTCCCTGTCTACACCCTCCAGCTGTGGCCACTGCTCCCGGAGAGGTGGACTAGCACGCAGTCCGCAGGCCAGCGCCAAGAGACAACCACAAAAGTCCGCCCAGCCCCACCTTGGGCCCACATTCTCAGGCTCTAGGAAACACTTGGTGCTTTCTCTGGAAGATTCCCTAGGGCGGGGGGTGTGGTGTGGGGGGAAGCAGAGAGGAGACATGGGAGTGAAAAAAAGAGACTCTAAAACAGGGCAGAGGAATTCCGAGACTGGACAAGCAAGATCTCAATCTGGCTTCTCTTCCTCCAGGACCCCTGGACACTCCTCCACCTGCCGTCGTGGGTTGGAGACTTCTCTGTCATCCCAACTCCCCGATAATCAGTCTCCAGATCCTCTGTCTTCGGCATCGGGAAACTGAGGCCTGAGCCAGCCCCCACTGTTCTCTGTGCCTCCACCGTAGGATGCCCACCTGAGACCCTTGGTACCCCTCAAAGCCTCCATTCTACCATCCCGGTCCTTGGGGTTCCTGAGAAGTAACACCCACCCGGAGAAAGCAGGGGACCCTGCTTCAGTGCCCATTGAGGCACTGTGGGCGGGAGAAGAGGCGGCCAAGAACATGCCAAGATCCACACAGGTCCCGCGGCAGTGCCCACAGGCGCCCTTGGCACGAGCCCTGGCCATCCTGGCTCCTCGAGGAGATCAATAATGCATGAGGTTCTGTGTGTGTGAGACAGGGAGGGGACTGGAGGGGCGAGGCTGGCCCGAGGCTGGGGAAACAGCTCAGATCTTCCAGTGGAGCCAGCAAGCACCTGAGTAGCGAAGGCCAGGAAGGGACAGGGATGCGGTGGGGTAGTGGTGGCCAGGAGGTGGGGACGGAGGGGCCCAGAGTGCGAGAGGCTGACCCGGGGGGGTAAAACTCCTGCATTTGGCCATTGAAAGTTCCCAAACTCTTCTGGTGTTTGGGTATCTCTGTGTCCTTTTCCTGGCCCCCTAGAATCCTGGCCCCTCACTGCTGGCGGGTGGAGGGTGGGAGGGCTCTGTCAGTAGAGGGTGCAGGGTCGAGGGGAGCCCGGTGGGTGCCCCATTTCCACTTCCATTCCCACCCCCGTCTCCAGAGGGGCAGACCCGCCAGCTTCAGGTGGGAAGAAGCCTGCCTGGGGAATGTCAGCCAAAGCCAGCGCGGGCCCCTTACCCCAGGGTCCATGGACGCCAGTGCTCCTTGGCCCGCGCGCGCCTCTCCGCCTCTGAGTCACTGTCTCCGAGTCGCCCGCTCCCTCCTCACGGAGCCTAGCAGTGGCAGCAGCTGCTGCAGGAACCAGGAAGGAAGGAGACGTCGGAGCCTCCCCTCCAGCCGGATCTCCCCACCTCCCCCTTCCCGGCCCCTCCTCCCGCCAAGCTCCGGGCGGCCGCTCAGCTCTGCCCCCCTGCTCCCGGGAGGACTCAGGGCTGAGCGGACTCCCCAGCACTGAGGTAGCTTGGGAGTGGGGGCAGAGTCCCCACTGGGCGCAGCTCCAGATAGACCGCGGAGGACTGGGGAGCTGCTGGCCTCAAGCCAGTGGTGGTAAAGGGTTTACTCCTACCAGCATGGCCTTGACCCTAGTTAGTACCCAAGGCCATTTCCTTATTAACGCCCCCCGCCTCTCGTTTTACATCTGAAAATAGATTGCAAAATCTGGAGCCAGCAAATGTATCAGGTTGACAGGAAGGGATGGATGCCCCCGGGGGACCACGATAGACAGTGCCAAGAGCACGGTCAGCAGGCCAGCCGCGGCTAGAGAGGGCCAGGCAGCCCTGTGTGGGCAACCCCCACAGAGGCTCTGTCATGGTAGGTGATGCCCCACCAGGTCAGGACCCACTGGGTCTGGCGGTACCCGTGCCTAACACAGAACCCCCAGCTGGCATGGTCTCTGGATCAGGAGAGGGTCTGCAGCAGTAACCAGCTGGCTGTTGGAAAGGGCTAGCTGGAGCCACTCAGGTCCCCCCGGCCTCCCTTTCTGAGCACCTCTGTTCTTCTGCTGGAGTACTGTGTTTAGCACAGTACTCAATTCTAATAAAAAATTAGCCCTTAAGAAAGGTCTGAACCACATTAAAATGAACGTGAAAAGGACGGACACCTTTAAGGACAGTGAAGCTGCTTTCTGGAAAGAAGTGGGTTTTTAATGGCGGGGCCTCAGGCATTGCCAGCAGGTGAAGGAGGCAATGCAGGGTTCTTTGACCTCAGCCCCACCCAGGCCTTGGTTTACCCTCCAGGATCTTACACATCTCTCAGGAGATGCCTGTTTGCCATGCCATTCAGAGCCTCAGCACCTCTCCTGCTGCCCCGGGAGGGCATTGTTGGCACCCGGCAGGCTTCTGGAGTCAGGGAGAGCACTGGGCCATACTGGCCAGATGGGCTCTGACACCCAGAAGCCTCAAGGGCCTTTTAATTCACTTCGCATCGATCAACCATCCCTGGGGCATACAGCACAGTGCTGGGCACTGTGGGAAGCTGGTCCTGGACCAGGCCACAGAAAAGCTGCTGCGCACCGTCACTGCCAGAACGGTGCCTGTCCAGGACTGAGGAAGCTGTGGCACTGCCCCAAGTCTGGGAGGAAAGTTTGACAGCCACTTTGCTCACACCAGTCAAGGACAAGGGCAGGCTTCTAGTTAAGCATTCTCTCTCCTTCATTAGCAACTTCTGGCTCTCCAAGATTTGGAGGAGGCCTCCCACTTGAGAGCCTCCAGACCCCCTCCTAATACAGAATTCTGTTTTGCCCCAGCTCTTTTGCTCAGAACCACCTGGGATAGGTTAGCTACTGGGCAAAGCCGGAAGCTGCTTTCAAAAGGACAAGCATGCAAGAGATGCCATTTGTGGGATTGGTCCAGGGAGGGAAGAGACCTGGACATGGAAAGAGGAAGGATTTTCTAGGAGAGGAAGTGAGAGTCAAGGGTGGCCCTGAGAATTCGTCTACAGGGAGAATAAGCTTGCAAACAGCAAAAACAGAGTAAGTAAAATGCATTTCATTTTATCACAAAGCAGGGCTCCCAAGCTCTTCCGTAACATGGCACACCCCGAGGGTGGAGAATTGACATTGAGGCACAACCGGGACCCTAATGAGGAAGGTCTAGGGCAGAGATCCAGGGCAAGGTCTTCAGAGCGGACAGAACCCGATTCAAATCCTGTTCTGCCTCTTATCAGCTGCACAACCTGGGGCTGGCTGTCGAACTTCGCCACCTCATAGTTTTCTTCTGTGACAAGGGGAATAGCATGTAAAGTGGTGGGCCCGGAGCCAGGCACAACAGGCTCTCCAGAGATGCCATTCTCAGCACGGTTACCCAGGTGAGCTATTCCAGCGCGTTGGACCCAGGAGGGGATAGGCTAGGAGACACGAGCAGCAAGGGACAGTGGACACGGAAGCAGAGAGCAACGCCCTCATCTGCTCAGCTTCTCTGCCTTGGACCTGGAGAGCTGAAAGACTGCTTCTATGAGGTCTCCGGTTGGGAAAAACTAGGGACAAAGACACTGATTAAGAGCCTCCACCGGGAAATGGAGTAATGGAGCGCCTCCCCATCTCTGAGTGGCCCTGTATCTGAGGAGGTCGTGGTCAGTGAAGTCGGGGAACACATGCCACTCCCCACCCCAAGTTCTTCCACATCTCTGATGGGTGATGGCACGGCCGGCAAGGGTACAGTGTGTTTGTGGGCAGGCTGGGTACAACAGGCTGGCTATGAGTCCGGAACAGGGTCAGGAGGGTCAGGCTGCCCGCTGGCTGGCACGACGGCGTCCCTTTCACGTTGCTGTCTGATGTACTGATCCAACAGGGCAGTCAGCTGCAGGGGCTGGTGCTGAAGCAGGAAGTGGGTCTGGGCCATGAGGCAGGTGAGTCCTCCTACCAGCTCCCCCTGCACCAGGGCCAGGCTGGGAAGCTTGGAGTAGTTGATGAAGCCCTGCCTGCTGAGGATGGTGTCGTCAATGCAGCCACCTGGAAGAACACAGGGTTAGCTGGGCTCCCCACAAACGCCTCCCCTCCTCTGAAAACAATGCTCCGACCTGATGTTCCAGTGCGCGCTCTGCCGCCCCGCCTCACCTCCCACCCCCCCCCCCCCGATCCGGTTCTCACTCCAGCCCCACCCCACTGCCACTCTGTTTGGGACCGATCCCCTCTCTTCTTTCCTAACTCTTGCCTAGAAAACCCTTACGTAAGACATCCACCTGGCCCAACCCCCACTAAGTCATTGTTGCCGAACCTTTCTTAAAAGAACCAAGGAGCATGTGTGTATGGGGGCAGGGGGTCCACAGAGACCTATGAAACCAGTATTCTCTATAGAAAAATCACCTCTGAGGATTCTTACCTTTGGGGGGGGTGGCGGGGAGGGGGGGCTCTGGGAAACATTGCTCACTGTCCCTCAGTGCCCTTGACCTGGGCTATTTGAGTTTCTCTGTCTGTGTGGACTTCAGCACCCCTACTCCACTGCTAGTCTCAAGGTGTCTGAACTCTCTCCCTGCAGGGCCCTCTCTCTGCCTCCCCTCTTTTTCCACCCAGTGCAGATATGACGCAGGGTAGTGAGCCAGCACAGCTTCTGGACTGACACAGGCGGCCCTCAACAAATGGCGCTACTGACTCAGGCCCCATCCGTGAGAGGATGTCCCTGCCAAGGATGTCCGCAGTCTTACCCACATGTACTCAGCAGATGGCACCAGGCTGCTGTAGCCCCCACTCCCCTTCGCCCCCATCCTCAACCCGCAGGGGTGCGTGCTCACCTAGCAGGGGCAGGAAAGGGACACCCTTCAAGATGCGCACCATCTCCTTGACTTTGGGCTCCTCACTGACCAGCAGCAAGTTGTGCCCCACAAAGAGGGGCAGCAGGTTCTGGTACTTGGAATCTGCTAGGAAGGGCTTCAGAACCTGGAACGGCAGGAAAGCGGGCTCACTGGGGACCAGTGGCCTGATCACAGGCCAGGTCGTGCCGAGGGTGCAAGCCGACGGTCTCCTCGGCCCCTAACTGCAGTTTAGGCGCCAGACTGGAGGAAGGTAGCTTGTGGAGTGGGGAGGGACGGCGGGGTCTGATTGGCAGGGGGCAGGGGAATCCGGGCACCCACACCAGAGGGCTGCTGCCTACCTGGTTGGGGAAGATCTTCATCAAGATCTTGTGTTTCCGCAGCTGGTGCCGCACGAGAAGCTTGTCCTCGGCACTCAGAGCCACATTCTGACAGACAGCTATCATTCGGTTGTCTCGGAAAACTGCATCTATCTCCCGACGGAGGAGCCGGATAAGGCCTGTGTCCTGAAGTCAGGAAGGGATGACCAAGGGGACATAAGCTGCCCTTCTCTCCTTGTACCCCTTATTCCCTTAGGGACGGGTGCTGGGGCTCTCAGTGACGCCCAAACGTGGGAAAGATCTGTGTACAAGCGGGTGGGTTGGGGCCCCGCCTCCCAAGTCGAGTTCCGTCTCCCACCCCACCCTTTCATTTTCATCAACTAACGACGGTCTTTACAGCAGTGTTTTCAAACCTGAGAACGCTCATCCCCTTGAGCTGGCCACCCATCTGACCCAGTCAACATCTGACAATAATGTGGTCAAAATTACTTTATCCCTCTGACACTGTACTCGTGTTGAGGGATTTTACCAATTATAAAGACAAGATCACTCTTTGGCAGCATTAATTCAGAACTGAGGCATTTGCACAGGACAAGACTTCATTTTCTGAAGACCGTGTTTCTCAAAGTTGACAGCTTGTGGACCTGACAATAAGCGTGGAGTTACAAATTCTCCACTGGCCCTTCTGTTCTTTTTTTAAGGACAAAAACTCTCTTATCATTTCTCTAGGAAAACATGGAAACTTCAAGCCCTTTCAAGACAGGAGACACGGGGCGCCCGGGTGGCTCAGTTGGTTCAGTGTCCGACTCCTGATTTCGGCTCAGGTCATGATCTCATGGTTCGTGAGTTCGAGCCCCACATCGGGCTCTGTGCTGACAGCACTCCACCTGCTTGGGATTCTCTCTGCCTCTCTCTGTCCCTCTCCCACTTGCGTGCGCACGCACGCTCTCTTTCAAAATAAATAAATCAACTTAAAAAAAAAAGACAGGAGCTATCCTCTCCCCTACCCCCACCTGCTTGGACAGCTTTTCATACACACATTTTTGGAGGCAAGTAAAGAATGCAGAAAATCCAGGAGGCCTGTCCGATCCACGGAGCCCCAAACGCCAAGCAGAACCAAGTGCACATTTCATGTTAAAGCATGTGGACCACAGGGTCAAAGAGGGGAAGTAATGACATGGACACAGGGCTGTGTCCTGGAGCACTACTTCATTATGGCCAGCATCACAGCACCAAGGACAGTCTCCTCCTTACCTCCTGCGGGGGGCTGGGAGGACATGGTAGGCATCGTGGGTTGACAGCAGGCTTGGGGGGGATATACTCAGTGAGAGCCATCAGCTTCTGCCGCTCAAAGTGCATCACGCGACGATGGCGGGTAACAGCCTTGGAGCCACAGCGGACAGTCTGGCGGGTGGGCAGCCGGCCTGGGAGGGGAAACGGCAACGCTGTGATGGGTGCCCTCTGGGAGTCCTCAGTCGGTGGGCTTCAGATGGAGAAAAAGCTCACCTCTGGGCAAGCCAACCACAGCTCACAGAGCTAGACCCAACACAAGAGGGGAACAAGGAATTGTCTGCTAGGAATCCTAAACTCCCCAAACTTCTCTTTAACGGGCGACCTTAGGTCAGCTGCTTGATCCTTGGAGGCTCCCATTTCGCCAGCTCTTCTTCATGCACAGAGATGGGGGAAAAGATGAGAACAAAGGAAAAGTATTTTGACTACATTAAAAAAAGGGGGGGGGGTGAGGGTTGAGCAATTTTTTTTTTTCTAAAATGGCCAAAGCGTAAATATTTTAGGTTCGAGAACCATACGGTCTGTCGCCACTATTCAACCATGCCACTGTATCATGAAAGCGATCATAGCCAATACGAAACAAGCAGATGTGGCTGTATTCCAATAAAAGTTTATTTCTAAAACATGCCACATTTAGAAATGCCACATTTCTAAAGTCCTGCCACAACATGCCCACCCCTGGTCTAAGCCAGTGGTTCTCAAGGTGCACTCCTCCCACCCAGCCAGCAGCATCAGTATCATCTGGGAACGTGTTAGAAATACAAGTTCTCAGGGCCTGTCCTAGACCTACTGAAGCAGGAGCTCTGGAAGGGGGCCCAGCAAACAGTGTCCTAATAAGACCTGCAGGGGTTACAGATGCATGCTGATGTCGCAAAACCACTGCTCTCAGCACTGCTCTGAAGCCTTCCCCCATGATTTGAAGCAGGAGGGAAAAGAAGTTATACAGAGCTCACAGCTCCCCCAAACAGGCCTCCCTTGCCTCTCTTCTTGTTTGCAGCCATCAGTGAAGAGTAGCCCTCAGAAGACAAGGGAGCCACTTGAAAGCCCTAAGCCCAAGTGACCCCTTCATCTTGGACAAAAGGACCAGGCTAGAGCCTCCCACCTGCAGCCTTTCCCAAGACTGAGATGGAATCTCAGGGAAAATTCAGCTAGAAGGTGGTTCTAACAGGGAGCATGCAGGTCTGCTGGGGTGAGAGGTTTTATTGCCAGCAGCCACAAAACCTAAGAACACAGGGCTCTGGATCAGATGGAACCAGATTTTAATCTCTCTTCTGCCACTTACTAGCTGTGACCTTGACCAGTCACTCGACTGGTCTAAACTTGAACTTCTTCACCTGTAAAGAGGCCATGGTAATGACTTCTTCATGACAAGCTTTAAGATTTAAATGAGATAATACATGTAAATCATTCATCACTGTGCCTGGCCTGTATCATGTGCTCAAAACCATTCATTAAACAAACATCTATTTCATGCCTACTAACGCCCACACCACGCCACCTGCTGGCGATGGTGAATGAGCATGGTTCTGCCCTTAGGGAGTTTGAAGTCTAACACAGGAGACAGACACATAATAAACAAATGCAAAATTACATGGTGGGTAAAGGGGGTCAATAAACAGGGTGCAAAATACAGATTTCTGCTTTGCAGAAGGTGGCCAGGGCAGGCCTGAGAAAATGACATTTAAGCTGAGACCGTAAAAAGGTGGCATAGCGCCAAGGTCGGGGCGGGCAGTGGTTCCAGCTGGAGCTGGAAACTGGAGGCGAGCAAGAGCCAGGTGGTAGACTATAGAAACCCAGAAAAGAAGGAGTACTCGGGCATAGGGAAGAAATACAGCAGTTGTCGCTGACGTTGTTGCTGCGCTGCTGTTATCACTAGTATCTGGAGTCACAGGGAATTAGCTGGAGGAAGGAGGCCAGCGATCTGGCTGGTGTCTGGGGTCATCGAGAGCTGTCTGGAGTAAGAGATTACGGAAGGGGGTCAGTGGTGGAGGAGGGGAGAGGAGAACTAAGAGCACCGGCCGGAACGCGCCGTGAGGACCTGGGCCGCTCCTTACCCGCCTGGGGCAGGAGACCCCCTCGCAACTTCCCAGCCAGGGTCGCAGCCATCTCCACCGGAAGAGCAGCCAGGAGCCGGGCGAGACAGAAGGAGCGAAGGATTGTGGGAAGCCCTGGGGCCGGAAGCAGCCGCCGGATCCGCCGGCTGGAGCCGTAATCCGCATGCGCGCTAAACCCAGGAACGCCTAATCCGCGCTCCCTGACGCCCCAACTGGCGTCCAGTCTCCTAGCAACGACGGTTAGCCTCTGCCGCACAGCTCTTTTCTCGGGATCCTCACCCTCCACTCTCTGCCCACAGTCCCCCATTGGGGACTAGCGAAGCCCCTCTGCACCCCTCAAACTCCAGACCCGTCTCCTCGATTTACTTTTGTCTTCTACCCCGCCTCATTAATTTGCTCTGAATCAACACTTTCCCTTGTCCCTCCAGTCTCTGAAATTCTCTCTTCTCATACCATCCTGGGTTCCGCCATCCCGGGGACTAACTTGCTCTACTTCCTTTCGTGCTAATCCCGCGCCAGGCCAGTAGCCTTTAGATCATGGCCGGAGGTGAGTAGGGGATGGAGAGGTGGGTAGAACAGTTGGATAACAGTAGGGTCAGGCTTCCAAGAATAAGGGAATCGTTCTCGTCTTTTCACAGGTAATTTTGCCCAGAGTCCAGAGGAAGGAGGCGTGTGCATCACTGAAACCCTTATCACTAAGCGGAACTTGGCCTTCCCTGAGGATGAGGATCTGTCAGAGAAGATGTGAGTGCGGGCGGGAGGAGAGGGGTGCTGGACAATTGAAACACACAGAATGACCAGTCCCCTGAGTTGTACTGTTTCTTCAGCTCATCTTTGTCCCTCTCTTTACTTACTCCACGCATCCAGTCAGTGGTAATGTCCAATCGACTTTGCCTCCTTAAACAGTATTCTATTTCTTTTTTTTTCTTTCTTTCTTTTTTTTTTTTTTTTACCATGCCCGCTCAACTGCCTTGAATAAGGCTCTTAAGTAAGCCATCGCCTCTCAATAAACTCTTCATCAGTTTCCCTGCCCCCAGTCCAGGCTCCCCATATGGTTGCCAAAGTGATCCTTTTAAATGACAAATCTGATCAGGCACTCCCTGGTAGAACCTTCCTTGGGTCCCTAGTACTTCCAGGATAAAATCCGAATACCCTAGCATGAGTTGACCGTTGCTGCCTTTTTCGCCATTCTCCACAATTCCTCCAAGACCCTCTGTTCTCACACCTTAGCACCTTTTCAGATGGTGCTGAGCACCTGGGAGCTTGTTAGTAATGAAGACTCTCAGGCCCACCTCAGACCTACTGAATCAGAATCTGCATTTTAACAAGACCCCCAAGGGATTCGTGGGCAACTAAAGTTCTCCTCATCCCCCTCTCACCTTCCTGGCTAACTCCTACTTGTACGTCACCTCCTCCAGGAAGCATTCCCTGCTCCCCTATTGAGGACTCAGTGCACAGTCCATGTACCCCCTTAGTCCCTTCATGTGTCTGTCACCCGCTTGTCCTAGATGTTTGGCCTGCTTCCCTAATAGTGATGGGCAGGGACTCTCATTGGTCTCCAGTGGGCACTCAGTAAATATTGTGGAATTAATGAATGAGTGGATGAATCAAGTGATTTTCCTTCCATGGACCACTCGAAAGGGAAGTGAGGAAGGATATTCCTGCAAAGATTGTCTCATCTCTGTGCCAGTGCCCGCTTCCACCATCTGAGCTGGCCCGGGGAAGCCTTCCCTGGCCTCTGAGTCTCTCTGGGAACCATAAGCTGTTCAACCATTTCCCAATCCAAGGGTCCTATTCCTCTCACCCTCTGATTCTTCCCGGTGCTACTGATCGAGATCCAGGTCTCCAGGTTGACCTGGTTTCATGATCTGGACACTGCCTCATGAGTCAAGAAGTCCTGACATCTCAGCCAAGCCACTTAGTTCGAAAACCCTTTCCTACCCCCTCCCATCTTCCCTGCCAAGGGACCACAGAAGTGGGATCTGTTACACCACCTGCTGACTGTTCCCCCAGGTTTCACACTCTTGCTGAACTGCAGACTGTCCGCCTGGACCGAGAGGGGATTACTGCTATCAGCAACCTCGAGGGCCTCCAGAATCTTCACAGCCTCTATCTGCAAGCGGTACCTTCTTGCCTCCTGCTCTCCCTCCCCCCTTGCCCTCTATGGACCAAGTCTGTTTAATGTGAAAGCAACCAGTCAGGCCATCTTGCCCATTCCCTGGTGTTCAGGTAGGCAGACCTTCATTGAAACTGTTCCAGAGGGGGCACCTGGCTGGCTCAGTCAGTGGAGCATGTGACTCTTGATCTCAGGGTTGTAAGTTCGAGGCCCACGTTGAGGGTAGGGATTGCTTAAAAATAAAATCTTTTTTAAAAAATAAAATGTTGGGGCACCTGGGTGGCTCAGTCGGTTAAGCGTCCGACTTCAGCTCATGTCACGATCTCGCGGTCCGTGGGTTCGAGCCCCGCATCAGGCTCTGTGCTGACGGCTCAGAGCCTGGAGCCTGCTTCCAATTCTGTGTCTCCCTCTCTCTCTGCCCCTACCCCGTTCATGCTCTGTCTCTCTCTGTCTCAAAAATAAATAAACGTTAAAAAAAAAGAGAGAAAGAAAAGAAAATGTTCCCAGATGAATCAGGAATTCTCTTGAAAGACCAATCCTCCCAAAAGATCTCCTGAGCATGCTCCTGAATCACTGTTTGTTTTTCTTGTGTATGTCAGACACTTCCCTTGGTTTAGAAGTTCTTTTTGGTGTCTACCCTAAATCTCCCGTGTTCTATAGCTCGAGCGCATTTCCTGTTTTGAGGAAATGAAAGAGGGAACCAGAAGATTCCTCTGCATCCTTTAGAACCCTGAAGGCTGTCTGGTGGTAGTGGGTGGTTGGTTGATTGGATATACATATTCAACTCCTCCAGGTTGAATATATCCAGTGCCCTTAACCTTTCTTCACAGAAACCTTCGAAATCAAAGTAATATATGTTCATTGTTCCCTCCGTGTACATAAGCCACCACCAAGGCTTTTCCTATTTCCCCGTGGCCCCTTGGTTTCCTTCTTGATTTCCAGGTCACTCTTTGGTTGTGGGGTGAGCAGGGTATACTTTAATGAAGTTTATCTAGCCCCTAAGTTTACACCCCTAACCATCCACCCAGAGAAAGTAAATCATTTCGAGGTAGTGACAACTCCAGTTCCGGGAGTGGGGTGATTATTCCCAGGGTGCCAGCCCTTCAGCTGCAAGAGCAGACATGGTCTGCTTAGTTTCCCCACCTCATTTGCTTTCTGCAGAATAAGATCCAGCGAATTGAGAACCTGGCCTGCATCCCCTCCTTGCGGTACGTGGGGTCAGGGCTCAGACCCGTGGGGAGGGGGTCGGGAGGGAAACACGGGGACACCCCAGAGAACTGACTGGCTCAGACATCTCCAAGCCCAACGTCTGGTCAGCTCAGGACCCCGCAAGCCTCACTCTGCTTCTCTCACCCCAGAAGACCATGTGTCCCCATCCATTGTGTGGCTGCTCAGCCAGGGGCCCCGAGTGCCTGCTGCCTTCCCCCCTTCCTTTGGCGGTTCTGTGACTCAGCTCTGTCTCTGCACCCCTCCCTTCCCCTGCAGCTTCCTGTCTCTGGCAGGAAACCAAATCAGGCAGGTGGAAAACCTCCATGACCTCCCACATCTCCAGTTTCTGGACCTTTCAGAGAACCTGATAGAAACACTGAAGCTGGGTAGGAATGTCCTTGCCCCAGCTCACGGGCTAAGACTTGGGCAGGACCCTCCCTCCCTCCCCTCTGCCACCACCTCCCTATGCTTGTATTGGCAGCAAAGCCTCTGTGGGTCCTGGGAGGTGGAAAAGAGGCAGTGGCTTTGGGCCAGAAGGCACGTTTGGGACCCTCACTGCCCTCTCTTTGGTGTGTGCAGATGAATTCCCGCAGAGCCTTCTCATCCTCAACCTGAGTGGAAACAGCTGCACCAACCGGGATGGGTACAGGTGAGGATGCATTGACGGTGGGAAGAAATGGGGTGATGGCTGAGCTCCTCGTATTCTTAACTCCACACGGACTCCCTCTCGGCCTGCAAACTTGGGGTCACCATCCCTGGCACCTTCTCGTCTCTCACCCCAGCTCAAGTGGGCCGCTTTTTCTCTTCCACCCCGCCCCCCCCAGAGGTCCACATGGAGCCAGCCCTTAGCTCTTTGGGGCTGAGCGCAGGCCCGTCTCCCAGCTTGTGAACACCACCCCTCTGGGTGCGGTTCCTATGGCTTGTGCCTGCACGCCCTCCCAGGCCCCCCACCCGGGGCTGCCCTCCTGGGTAGCCTCTGCCCTTTCTGCCCTGCAGGGAGCTAGTGACACAAGCCCTGCCGCTGCTCCTGGACCTGGACAAGCAGCCTGTGTTAGAGCGCTGGGCCTCGGACGAGGAGGATAAAGACTCAAGCGACGAGGACGAGGAGTTCCCGGAGCTGAGTGGTCCGTTCTGCACAGAGCGAGGTGGCCGGGCTTTCCAAGGCTTGCGCCCTCCCTAGAACTCACCTCTGCCCTGTGGGGCACTGGGGAAGCTAAGATGGCAGCGGGGGCGAGGGAGGAGGCCCCAGGCCCAGACCAGCATCTGGGTCAGAGGATGGTACAGCCGGGGCCAGGTATCAGCCTGGCGTGCAGGCGACTCACCCTCCCCATTAGGGCCGACAGAGGGTTAGTTTGGGCAGGGTGTCGGCCAGAGAACTCCCGCCTCAGCCCAGGGGCCGTCCTGCCAAGCCATCTGCCGCCTCCCATCTTGGCCCCTCGCAGGCTTCCTCGAGGAGCTGAAGCAGGAGATGAGCAGACACAAGGAACTCAGGCAGCAGGCAGCCCTGACCGAGCACCTTCTGAGGATGGGGACAAAGCCCGCCCTCACCGACCTCCCCCAGCTGCCCGGGGGGGCCCTGGCTAGGGACGGCAGTCCTTCTGTCACTCCCACGCAGAGGAAGGAGACACCCCCCAAGCCCGCCTCCCTGCCACAAGCCACCTCTGCCACCAAGAAACCCTGCCCTCTGGTTTCCAGCCAGCAAAGCACTGTCCAGGCAAAGAAGGGGGCCCGAGCAGCCACAGCCCCCAAGGCCTCACTGGCTGGGGCCCCCAGTACAACCAAAATGGTGACCAAAAGAGTCAAGAAATGAAGTGCAGCCCCTCCCTATCAGCAAAGCCACAGGAACAAGGAACGGGGAAGAAACAGGGTCTCCTTCTCAGACCCCTCTCCTGTGGCAGGAGCCCACCCCAATAAAATGTCTCCAGGCCCTGAATGCGTCTTTCGCGTCACTTGGGGGACATCTCAGGGGAAGCAAGCCGCCAGGGTAGTGGGAAACAGTCACAGAAACACAGAACCTGATTCTAAAGAACACGTGTCTGACCTTTCGGGAACTACCCAAAGGGCTGGCACACCTCAACCCCTCCCCCCCAGCTTCCTGGGTCCTGAGTGGGCATCACCTTGTGGTAGATGCCATCTCACTGCCACTCCCAGGGACTGCCCTTCCAAGGCTCAAGCCAAGGACCCGAAACCCCGCGGTTCTAATTCTCCCCAAATAGTAGCCTCATTTTGTGCCAGGCGTGATCTCTTGCACACACGCGCTCACACACCTGGGGGGGGGGGCACCTCTCCTCACAGGCCCCTTCCACAACCTTCTCCATCACCCAAGTGAGAAGATTGTGCTGCCTGGCAAGCCCACCAGAAGCCCTGTAGCCAGCTCAGGGCTGTCCTTTGCTCTCATTTGGCTCTCCTGCCCCTGCCAGACCTGGGATCAAGTTCACTGAACAGGGAAATAACATACTTTATTGAGGCAAAGGCCAAGCTGGCCACCCAAAACAAGGCTGAGGGGAGCAAAGGGATTGCACTGAGGTCCTGTGCCCACCCCGGCCCCGTGGTGCTCAGGCATACACCTGGCTCTCCCTTTCCACAAAGGCCTGGAAGAGGCCGCCCAGCTCCTGTGGGGGTGGCACCTGCTCCCCGGAAAGCAGCCGCCGCGCAGCCTCCAGGCCCTCCTGCTCCAGATCCCGCTGCTTCTGCCGGAGCTGCCGCCCCCGATCCTGCCCAGGAAAGGTGGAGATGGGTCCCAGGGACAGGCTTCCCTCTGGACGGAGGGGAGACGCCTGCCATCTGCCACAGCAGGAGGAAGGACAGGGCACCCGGTCTTCTCCTGGGCAGCTGGCTTTGAAGGCAAAGACGCCGCTCCCCCAACTCTGGAGTCTCTCCTCCCCTCCCAGATCCCCTCATATTTCCAGAAGCCCAACTGGGGGTGGGAGAAGTGAGTCATGGCCCCAGAGTAGCCCCTATTCCCCGAGGGTTACCTGCTCGCTCTCTATCAGCCCCAGGGCCACCTGGTGCCGGAGGTAGAGGGTGTGCCGGCGATCCACCTGAGTCTGGAATCGGGGCTGAGTCCGAACAGGGTCCCGTGCTCCAAAAGTGGGGGACAGCACCTGGGGGGCCTGGGCCGCCCCCGCCCCGAAGATGAAAGGTTTGAACACTGACCTAACGGGACAGAGATGGAGGGAGCAAAGGTTATCACATCCCCCCGATCTTCCCCCGCCTGGCACCCTCTCCCCCGCCTTCCCCGCCCCCATTCCTCTCACCTGGATGGGTCTGGAGTAGCGGTGAGGAAGTGGACGCAGGGCTGTGTGGGATCCCGGGGCAAGATAGACACCATGCTGGCCGTGGTGCGAAAGCCTCCAGAGTCCATACAGATGCCGCTCTCCTTGTTCCTGAGGATGCCCATCATCACCTCTGCCGTGATGCCCCCTGCGAAGGAGGACAGGCTGAGGGGCCCTCCGGGCAGAAGGGGGACCTCTGGCCTTGGATCAAAGCTGTGGGAGAGGAGAGAGGCTGGCACCACTGTGGCCCTCCTGGCCCCCACCCCACCGCCGTCCACGCACTGACCTTGTTGCTGCTGCAGAAGCTGTTGCCCGGCCCGGAAGCGGGCTTTGGCAGCCTCCATGCGCACAGGCTGCTGGGTCAGGGAGAAGACCTGAGCGAAGTCAAAAGTGCTCTGCCCATCCCACCAGCCCTGGGCCAGGGCATGGGTCCGAAGGTCTGCGTGCTCGGCCGAGATGTCCGTGCCTACGCTCAACTGGTTGGAGATGTTACGGGCCCCTGCTGTGGAGAAGTAGGGGGAGGGGGGTGGCTCATTTGTCATTAAGCACCTACTCTGTGCCAGGTGCTAAGAAGATGATGGTGAAGAGAACGGACCTGCCCCCGTGGAGCGGGAGACAGACAAAATGATCACAGAAATAAATGTGAGCTTGCAACCGTGGTGCACGTGATGAAAAGGCACCCGCTTGCATATAAGGGGGAAACTTGACCACCAGGGAGTCCAGGAAGGCTCCCCAGAGGAGGCGGCCAGCTAAAGTACAAGAGGATTTAAGCAGGTAAAGTGGGGAGAGAAGTGCCCCACTGGGCTCACTTCCCACCTTCCTTGGGTGTCCCTGCCAGTGAGAAGTTTGCACGTGGATCCGCCCTGCCCTTCACCCATGGTTTTCCCACCCCCTCCCGAGGCTGGCAAAAGGGGACAGCTCTGGGAGGCGAGCCCCGGCGCTGGGCTCTCACCCTGGATCCTCTGTGCGGCCCACAGCCTCCCTGACGTCTCTAGCACCCACGCCTCAGTCCGGTCAGCCAGCAGGAATGTGTTGTGGTAGCAGAACGGTGTGGGGTCCTCCCGGCAGCTGCCCCCTTGCCCGTAGCGCGCCAGCAAGTCTGTGATCACACGCAAGGCCTCCAGGGCAGAGCTGCTCCGTTCCAAAGCCAGCCTGGCATGAAGGGATGCACGGAAGGGGAACGCAGCGTCAGTGGCTGGTGACGGAAGCTCCAATGGACGGAAGGCGCCCAGAGAGGCCCAAGTCACAGAAAAAAAATCTGCCCGAGTTGGTTGTATTAAAGCGCCGTTAGGCGGGTGTTTTCAAGTTCTTCTCTGAGGGTCCCAGGGAGAGGCCTCAAACGTGGTTTCGGAGAAAGCAGGGGCCCGAGTTCCCCAGCCTCTCTTCAACCAGAGCTGCTCTGCTTTCACTGGTTTTGTAAATCGGGACTCCGTAGGAGATTTCAGTTGGGAGGGAAAAAAAAAAAAAAGTACTTCTATTTAAAAAAGAAATTTGAAACCACTGCCCTATTTCTGGGCCAGGAGAGGCCCAGAAGTGGCCACATTCGGGAGCTCCTTACCAGACTGTGGCGATGGGGCCAGGAGAGAGGAGGAGCAGGGGCGGCCTCTCTGGTGACGGCAAGGGGGACAAAAAGGAGGAGGCCCTGGTGAATCTAGCTGAGGGGAGGGGAGGATGGCCTGGGTCTGTCCTCGGCTCTCAGCCTTTCAGTGTGTAGAGATGAGGGAAGGCAGGGTCCGCACCTGAGTAGGTCCATGCCTAGTAGGGCTTCCCCCTCTCCAACTGGCTCCTTGGTCCACACTGCCTCATTGCCAATGCAGACACCATGCTCATTGGCGCCCATCTCAGCCCCCCACAGCCAAGAAGGGCGGCTCAGGATTACAGCGTGAGTCCTTGACACCTGTTCCACCTCAATGTAGGTGCACTGCAGGTAAGGAAGGAGAGAGGGAGTCCATTCAGAAAGGGTTTTATCATTCCCATTGTACAGATGAGGAAACCGAGGTGGACAGCAGCTAACTAACAGGCCAGGTCCAGGTTGGTAGACTGGAAGGTCACGCTCTTCCCACCACATCCGGGGACTTGCCAGGTGCGAGGCGCAGAGGAGGAGGGTCTTAGAAGAATGCCTAGATCGACCACACCTCCCGCCGCTTCCATAAGGCCTAACCCACCTGGAGCCGGCTGCCAGGGGCATGAGTGCCTGCCGGTACAAACACCACCTCCTGCACCTCATCCCGCGGTCGGTCGGAATTCTTGGCAAAGATCACAGCTGGGATGGCCGAGGCCGGGGGCACGGAAACAAAGCAATCGCAGGAACACGGGGTGTCAGAGCTCCACGAAGCCATCTGGGGAGAGGTGGAGGTGCATGTGTCCCCCTCACGCCGCCTCTCCACCATCCTGGCCAGAGCTCAGCCCTAGGGAGCCCCCCGCTTCCCAACACGTGTAAACAGGCACTCAGGGAAGACACTGCTGTTGGGTCCTGGACACACTCGATGCGCGGCGTGCACAGCCCAGGCTCCAGGCTTGGGAGGCAGCAGGCGAGCGCACACCGCAAGCTCCCAGGGCCCTGCCCAACGGGGAGCCCGACCCACCAGTGCCGTCGCGGGACCACCTCCCTCGCCACCCCACCCCACTCCTTCGCCCCTTTTCTGTCCACATTCTCGCCTCCCCAATACCGTTTGCCCCTCACCCTGTCTCCCTCCAAGATCCCCGGCTTAGTCCCGGGCGCCACCGCCTCCGCTTCGGGTCATTGGGCGGAGGCTCACAGGTGACCTGGAAGGCTTTGGCCCGGGGGGCGGAGCCGGAACCAAGCGCCTGCAGGTCCTTGGTTTTCCACCAGGGTGCGCGCCAACACTACTTCTTGGAGCGCAGCAGCGTGGGAGACCTTGCCGGTCCGCCTGCCCTTCCTAGCTCGGACCGCTCACGGGCACTTCCAGCCGAGACACCATGGGGAGAGGCATCTGCAGGTGGAAAGGAACCCACGTAAAAAGAGAGGAAAGAAAAACCGGCCAGATTTGCTAGAGAGCGCGGATTGCTGGGGCATCTGGAGGAAAAACCTCAGCTCGCAGCGTCCTGGTTTCAATTACAAAGGTGCAACCTAGCCCTACCTCCCCCCCAGGGCATAAGATCTGAAAGATTGTTACAGGGAAGGAGGTCTAGGGATAACTTAAGTTAATGCATTAAAAAAAAATTTTTTTACATTTGTTTATTTTTGAGAGACAGAGCACAAATGGGGGAGGGGCAGAGAGAGAAGGAGACACAGAATCCGAAGCAGATTCCAGACTCTTGAGTTGTCAGCACAGTGCTGGACGCGGGGCTCGAACCCACAAACAGCGAGATCGTGATCTGAGCGGAAGTCCGATGCTCAACCCAGCCACCTAGGCGCCTGTAATGCATTTTTTAAATGCACATATGCTCAAAACCCATCTGACTCCCCAAAGGTAGATTCTGGCCCACAGTGCTCAAACTCATAGGAAAATAGCTTTGAAAGGAAATTTGGAAATTTCTAGTCCAAAGATTTTGTGCCTTTATAT
The DNA here is from genome assembly GCF_027475565.1 of Acinonyx jubatus. Taxonomy (NCBI): domain Eukaryota; kingdom Metazoa; phylum Chordata; class Mammalia; order Carnivora; family Felidae; genus Acinonyx; species Acinonyx jubatus. Next base: position 36,592,917 of record NC_069397.1, on the reverse strand, counting down.
ATAGTGAAACTGAAACAACAAAGGAGAAGTCTTGGCCAAGGGGGCACATACCGGTGTGGGGATTTGGACTCTGATCCCAAATGTTCTGCTTTCCAGGTCATTTTCCTCTATAATGCATCTCCATTACCAGCATTTAAGCAAACACATCTCACCCCTTTTTGCCCTATGAAGCCCTCCAGAAATGGGGACAGGAGAGATACTGCAGATTATCTACTTCTCCCACATCCATCCTGCCAAACAGTCAGGGTCGCTGTTCAGAGCCCTGGCCACAGCATCCCAGCCTGTGGTCTCTCCTGGGATGGGAATGAAGGCACAGAGGCCATGGCTTCCCCAGGAGGCCGACTGTGGGCAGGTGTATCAGATAAGGGTGTTGGGGGAGCTGAAATCTAAGATACTTTCTAATTGCCTGTAGGTATCTGAGGCTGATTCTGAAGAGGAAGCTGTCCCCAAGGAGGTGGGCTTCATTTTCAGAAGGGGGACTGCCACTTGTAAGATGAATTGACCTAGAAGCTGGGCTGGAGGCAGGGAAGAGCATCGCCTGGAACTCTAAACACTGGCATCTTGTCTTGCATCTGCTATGGAGCTGCAGTGGCTGTCTGGGCAGGTCACTTTATCTTTGAGGGCCTCCGTTTCCCCAGTGGCAAAATGATGGCACTGAACTAGATCAGTGGTTCTCAGCCATGGTTTGGGGAGGGAGGGGAGGCATTAGTTTTCAACCACGTGACTCCCACAGCACAACATAATACTTTAATACTCCACTACTCAGTGTTCCACAGACTGCCCGCATCAACATCACCTGAAAGCTTGTTAAAAATGCAGAATCTTGAGCCCCACCTCAAACCTACTGAATCTGAAGCATGTTAACAACACCCCCAGTGCAGGGGCGCCTGGGTGGCTCAGTTGGTTAAGTGTCTGACCTCCACTTAGGTCATGACCTCAAAGTTTGTGAGTTCGAGACCTGCGTCAGGCTCTGCATTGGGATCCTCTCTCTCTACGACCCTCCCCTGCTTGCATTCTCTAAATAAATATTTTTTTTTAAGTTATTTTTTAAAAAAAACCACCCCTAGTGTCAAGTTTGAGAAGCGCTGCTCTAATATGTCCCTAAGGGCATAACTTGGTGGGGTGCTGGAAAATGAATCAGGGTGTCTTGAAAAACTCCATGGGTGACTCTAATATGCCCTCTACCAGGTGGAAACAGCCAGACTATTTGGATCCTGAGACTCTTTTCAAACCTGCACGGCTAACATGCTGAGCAGTTGGGCTCACCAGAATTAATGGAAAGTGAAGGCGTCTTCAGGTGCGCTGTCGGGGAGGGGTTGTGAGCTTGCCCTTGGACGTCATTCCAGAAGCAAACATCAAGGCTGCGTGCTGACGATCATGAGCACCCGAAGCAGCCTGCCGCAAAGCCAGCTCCACTCCTGCACTTCCCCTGCTGCCCGCGGTGGGGCAGTGTGTGTCCGCGGGACCACAGCGCAGCCCCAGGCTGCAGTTCCCAGGCGGCCTGCGGCTCGGTCACTTTCCCATTCCTGATTTCACTCGAACACCCTAGAAGGCCTGTACTCCCACCTCCCAAGACAGCAGATGGCCACTCAGAGAGGTTGCCCAAAGGGTCAGCCCACATGGTCTGACTTCCCTAATTCCCTCCCGGCCCCTCCAGGATCATCCCTGTGGGGGCACCAGATCTGAGGCATCAATGGTGGCCTTGGGCTCCCTCAGGGGGGCCAGGCCAGCCAAGCAGCATTGCTGCTGATCGGAGCCAGTGAGCAAACATCAGAGCCCCACCAAAGGCCCCCGCTAAGAATGCGGGTCAGCAGGAGGAGCTGCGAGGGGAGGAGGGGTGGCCCTGGCCCTGCCCAGACAGGCCCAGCCGGCCCCACAGCTGCCCTCCTGTCCCTGGGGGCAGCGATGGGCTAAAGGAGGAGAGGACTCACCAGGCTCCTGGGGTCTAACTTCCCCCCGCCCCCAACCTCTTGGAAGACAAAAGAAGCACCCCAAGGAGTGGGGCGGATGGGCATGAGGTCACCATCACTGGAACTTTGTGTGCCCGCCCCTCTTCCCAGGCTTCCAAATCCAGGAGCAAGAGAAAATAAACAGTTGCTCCCCCCAAAATGAGTCTGCTTCCAGCTCCACCCCCTAAATCATTCTGATACCCCGCCCCCCATATCCCAAAGTGGCTTTAAACTTTGTGACTCCAGATTCTCCCAAACAAGTGATGAGAGGAGCCAATCTGGGTACCAGATTTGGCTCCAGGAAATTGGGCTAGGGGTGGAATGGGGGAAACCGGAATCCCACTAGGGAAGATAATAATTTTGGCCAAAATGTAGGATGGGAAGGTAAAACTACACAGTAATCTGGCCTGCCCCTTTGGAGTCCCAAATCGATCCTCTGTCAACCTTCCTAGCTTTGGGGCTCTGGAGTCATAAGGTGTTTGTTTCTCACTGCACATGAATTAGGCACCAGCTGCAATACCAGAAATTGGGCAGCCCAGGAAAGTGTATACAGATGGGCATTTCTGCATATCCAAGGATGCCCGATGGGTCCAGTGAGGGTGCGTTTGTGCACACTGTGGTTGTGTAACTGTGGCGGGCCCTCTAGCTGAGAGTTGCAGTAGGATCCTTCCCTCATACTTTCCAGCTGGGCGGGAGCCCATCAGATATCTTGGCTGCCTTTCATCGCCTTGTCCCTGATAGGGATCATCCTGGGTGAAGAAATCGCTGTCAGTCACCCCCGCCTCACTGACAGCCAGAGGGACTGATCACACCCCCACGGGGGCGGGGTGACGGGGCCCCAGAGGCTGGTTCTCTCTGCGAAGGCAGGGAACCAGCATTCTTGGCAGAGGAGGGGAAAGAGGGGGCTTATATGTGGAGGAAGGAAATATCTACACCCTTCTTATCCCCCAGGGAGGGACAGTCAGCCCAGCTATCAACCCTGAGGGAGCTCCTCCTTCCTTCGGCATTAGCCACCTCCAGGGAAGGATCTGACCCTTCTTCAATCGGCTCAGCTCTGCCCCAAACAAAGGGAGGTGAGGCTGCGCAGGGCTGCAGGATCAAAGGGAAGTGTCCACCCCACCCAGCAGCCGGCCTTGTCCTCACTGCTAAGGGACACTGAGTCAAAAAGGAAACCAGAGCTGGAAGACAAATGAAGCAATGATGTGGTTGATGACTTTATTATGGCATAAAAAACACAGGCTGTTTCTTCCTCCTCCTCCCCCCGCCCCCAAAGTGGGTTCACAGCAGTTAAAAGAAAAAAAAATCCTACATTTCTCCTCTAGGGGGCTGCCTAGAAGGGGGGCAGACAGCCAAGCAACCTAGATCTATGAAGGAGGGGAGCAGAAGAAAACCTATCCGAAGCCCGCACCGGCACCCTTGGAGCTCAAGGCCTCCGTAGGGGGAACATCGGTGTCCCCCTACAACCTCGAACAGCCATTCAGGAGTTCCCCATAGGATGGTCACTGGGGAAGACTGTCCTGGTGGCACCAGGAGGGGGTGGCTGGTTTCGATGGGTGGAGGAGAAAGGCATCCCACACCCACAGTGCCTTCCCTCTCTCCCCCTCTCTCCACCTGCCCAGGCAGCCTGCAGGCGCTCCCAGATCTCTCCTGCCCCCAACCCTCTCAGCAAGGAAAGGGACCTCTGGTTGGGGTAGCAAGAGGTAGGGAAAAGAGGGAGCAAAAAGAAAGAACATTACTTCTTAAACTACCCCAGGCCCATGAGCCTCTCAGGGAGAGTCACCCTGTCCCTTTTAAGAAGGGCTCCCTTTTTTACACAAACACATATTCCTACCCAGACCCCAGACCCACTTCCCATTTAGCTCCCAGTCCTGGGGACTGGGCTCCAGCATCCCTAAGGGAGGAAGAGACGCTGTGGGCCTATGTCCTAGGACCTTGGACGGGGTGAACAAGGTGGGGTCTCTCTAGCTGGAGACCCCAGGCTCAGTAGAGAAACACACACACACGTACAAACAACATGCACACACACGTGCCCTAATATTAAATAAAATACCTTTTGCTTATAACTTAAAAATCAATACACAACTAATCCTCGCATAGGGGTCCGGGTAGAGAAAGAGGGGCAAGGGGGAAGGGGAGGTCAGGGGGAATGTTATGGTCTCTACCTCTAGCCTGGGAAAGCCCGCTAGTTCCAGATCCTTCCCCCATCAGCTTCCTTCCCTTTGCCTGACTCTGGCTCTGCCCCTGCTAGGCTTTCCCCTCCCCAGTCCCCACTCCAGGATCACAATCAGGATGTATTTCTAGCATCTAAAGAAGGGGACAGGAACAGCTTCCTGGATATCACCTCAGAAGACAGACCCCTTCCACTAGGAGAACACCTCCTTCATATGCAAAGGGAGTCCCCCTGCCCAGAGTCAAAATGGGGAGAAAGGAGCCTTCTAACACACACTCTATAGGAGGGGCCAGTCTTGTAGGCAGCAGAGAAAGGAAAAGGCAGAGCAAAGAAAGAGCTGGGGCTTAGTGAGCAGGTGGGCAGGGGCACAGTCCTCCGCTCCAAGTGGCGACCACTGTAGGTCCCTGTGCTGGGACACCTCACCTACTCCCTGGTCAACCAAGTAACCCTCTTCCTCTCGTCCCTAAGGGAGAAGCAAATGATGGGTGACCTGGGATGAGGGACCTACATCAATTCTAGGGTGGGGGCTTCTGGCGGTTTTGAAAACAGATGGGGAATGTGGACTATACTGAACTTTATTTTTCATAAAAACCATGAGTTAAGGACTGAATCCGAGTTAGAGAGGGAAGGGGTTAGCTCCTTCCACTGCCCCGCCAAATTCCTTTCTCTCCTTTTAGAAGGGGACTTTTTTTTGCCCTCCCCCTTCCCAATCTAGCTCTCCCCTCGACCCCACAGCTCTGGCTGCACGGCTGTCCCGGATTCTGGCCGCTTCCTCTCTTCCTTCATGGCCCCATCAGAGTGGGTTTGGAAGGGTTAACCGGGAGGCACATCAAAGGAGTTATTTCTACAGCAACAACCCTCCCAACCAGATAGAGACCGCTCCCTAAGGGGGACCCCTGCCTTCCCTACCCCACCTCAGCTCTCCCTCGGGAAACCATAGGGACAGAAGCACTAAAAGCGGGATGAAAGGGACCCGGGCCGCAGGGCGGGTCCGGAGGCGCTTTTATGTCCCGGTTCCCAGGCGCTAAGGACGTGTCCAGACAACTACCCTCAGCGCCCGGGGCGGCCCCACTCCTCTCTGCTCCAGGGACGCGCCGTCTCTTCCAGCAGGTCCCCTCCACCCTCCAGGCGCGGTAGGGGTACCCCACCCCAACCCCCGAGCCTGGGGACAGGAGCGAAATAAGGGATGAAGGGGCGGGGGGGAGGGGGGGAACAGAGGGGCATGCGCAGCTCCCCCAGCCTAGCCAAACACTTTTCGTCCGGCCCCGAGACCAAAACACCCCTACCTAGCGCCCCGTCTTCCCGACCCGGCACCACTTTTCCTCCCCCTCAATAAATAACCACCTTCTCCTCTTCCTCAAGTCGCCCCCCAAAGGCATCAGGCCAGGAGGAAAGCTCTTCGGATGCCCCCAGGGGAGACCAATGGGGGGGGGGGGCGGTACCGGAGGAGCTCAGTTGGAGGGAGCCGCGCCGCCCTCGGCCTCCCGCTTGCCTTTGCCCCCGGCGGGCTCCATCGCTCCGCTGGCCTTGCCCTCGCCCGCGGCCGCCCCGGCAGCCTCCTCCTTGGCGCCCTCGTGGGTTTTCATGTGTTTGGCCAGGTGGTCGCTGCGCATGAAGACGCGGCTGCAGACGGCACAAGGGAACTTCTTGGTGCCCGTGTGGGTCTGGAGGTGGCGCTGCAGCTCGTCGGAGCGCGTGAAGCGCTTGCCGCAGAAGAGCCAGTTGCACACGAAGGGACGGTCGCCGCTGTGCCAGCGCAGGTGCGCCTTCAGGTGCGACGTCTTGGCGTAGGCTTTCCCGCAGCCCGGGATGTGGCAATTGTGCAAATGCTTCTTCTTGCCCCCGTCGGGCCCGCACGGAGCCCCCAGTCGCTCCGCCTCCAGGCAATTGGGGCAGCGGCACACGGTCTGGCCTGAGCTGCGGGGCACTGACCGCCGGGAGCCTTTGGGCCGGGCTGCTCCGTCCAGACTGGAATCCAGCCCCTGGGACTCCGGGGCGGCCGCTTCCAAGGCCTTGGCCCCGTCGGGAGGCCCCAGGAGGTGCTGCCCTCCGGCGGCTGGGAGGAGGTGGTGCGGGTGCGGGTGGGGAGGCGGTGCGCAAAGCTGGTGGTCTCCGACGTAGCCCCCCAAGCCAGCCTGAAGCGCCCCGGGGTGGCCAGGCGAGGTGAGCGCGCCCTGAGTGTGGGGGAGGTCCATCCAGCTGGTGCCCGGATGAAGGTCCCACCAGGAGCCATCCTCAGTGCCTGGGTGAGTTGGCCGGAACCACGATTCGTAATGGTGGGACATGTCCGGCTGCAGGAGCTTGGAAAAGGGTCCCGGGGCCAAGGGACTGTCGCTTTCCAGGTCCTCGCAGGTTACCCGAGAGGAGGCCCCCGGCAGCTCATAGCCCTGTGAGAAGTCCACCTCAGGGCCCAGCGGGAGGCTCTGCAGCTCTCCAGGCTGCAGCGGGGAGGGGTAGTCCCCAGCCTCCGGGCTCGTGTGGCCCTGGTATGTTTGGAGAGGCTGCAGGTCGAGGCGCGGCGGGGAGGCGTGAGGCGCGTCCGTGTGCTGGCTGCCCAGAGAGCCGCAGACAGCGGTTAGCATTGCCGGGATCCGGGGTGGGGTGGGGAACAGGGATGGTCAGGGGCACCTCAGGTAGGACCTAAAGGAGGCAAAGAGGAGGTGAAGTGAGCAAAGTAACCGAGTCACTTTCAGTCCTAACCCAGACGGCCTCCCCGCAAAGTGCTCCTCTCCCGACTGGGACTGGCCGCTGCAAAAGAGGAGCACACCTCCGAGTGAGGACTAACGACCAGTTAACAGAATTTGGGAGTGCTAGGAAGGGTTGAGGGTGTGAGGTTCTCAGCCAAGGCAGGGGAGTCTACCTTCTCCTAGCTGATCCCTCCTACGGGGCCCAGCTCATCCTGACAGTTGGGCTGGTCCCAGGCTGGTAGGTCAGATACACCTACAGTTCCATGCTAAAACCATCCCCACCCTATCTGCCCAGACCAGCGCAAAGGGCAGTGTGGCGTTTACCTTCTGCAGCCCTGCTTCCAGCCCAAATGGAGGATCTACACCCATCTCGGCTTCCCTAGTTTAACTCAGGACACAGATGAGGAGAGGGAGGTGGTCTGTTTCTGAAACTCAAAGCTTGAGGTGACCTGATTTTCCAAAGCTCAAAGCAGGTTCTGAGATATTGGGGAAAGAGACCTCGTTCCGCCCCTGAGGCGTGTTCAATGAAGAAGAGCATTTCACTGTTCTCTACCATTGCCCTCTGCTCTCTGTCCAGATGGCTCCACCAAACCCACTTCCATTCCTGGCCCCCACCCCTCTCCCTCAGGCAGGAATTCACCTCCCTGGGGTGCAGGTTCAGTGTTGATTCCCAGGGGACTTCTCCCCCCCCCCCCCCAGAGAAAGTTAAGCTTCCTCTCCTGTCCTGACCCACACAGCCACACAGCTGGCTGTCTGGCTGTTACCCGTGCCCTCCTCCCTCCAATCTGGGGGAGACCCAGATGTGAAGCTGGGAGGGGTCAGCTTCCCCAGAGAAGGGGGTCAACGAGAGAAGAGCTTACTAGCAAGCTCTGAAAGGTAAAATTGTCACCCCCTTACGGGATGCAGAGTCGAAGTGGGGACAGCGGAGGGCAACAAGGAAAGCCAGAATCACAGACACTGAGAAGAATTACCCCAAGAGACTATATAAGGGGGTGCATTCTAGGCTTCGATCGTTCTTAGGTGTTCTGCAGACAGTTCTAATATACAGACAAACTGAGAATCACTGCTTCAGGCCAACCCTCTTATTAAAAAAAAAAAAAAAAGAGGAAACTGAGGCAGCATTTGGAGAAATGACTTGAACAGACGTTCATTTATTTGTTCAATCAACAAATGCATACTTTATGTACCTCTGTGAACCAGGTCTCCGGACTCCTGGTCTGTTACCCTTTCCCTACACCGTTGGGAACCAAAAGATACCCACCCCTCTCTTTCTTAACCACATATCTGTGACTTGAAAGTCCTTTTTCTCTCACCACCTCTCTAAAGCCTGGGAGCCCTGGTGCCTCAGGTGTCGGGCTTGTGTGCCTGGCCTTCTCTGATGGTGGGGGAGGAGGTGCAGTGGTTTAGGGCAGGGACTTCTTCCCACAGCAGGGTGGCCTCTGGGACCAAAGAGGTGTCCCTGGTAGTTTTGGAGAGGGAGGGAGAGGGGGACTGGGGCGCCTACTCAGGCTCCCGCTGCCTTACCCCAAAAAAGGAACAAGGGTGAAGCAGCAGCGATGGAGCCTCAGGCCCAGGCGGGGCAGCCCAGAAGGGGCTGGGCGGGAGCAAAGAGGCCTGGGACCCTAATAGCTTTTGGCGTCTGGGAACTGCCCCAGGGACCGGGGAGCGGGGAAGCTAACGACCCAGGCTCCAGAGTGGTCTCTCCCGACACAGGGCCAGGGAGTCCAGTCCTGGGATGCCACGGCCTGCCTGCAAAGTTTCGGGAAGGGAGACAGCAGGGCGCGCACTCCCGGCTTCCCGCTCCCCAACGCAGGAAGCCGGGTAGAGACACCCTTCTTCCCCCTTCCGCCGCCTCCCTCTCCCGATCACCGGCGCTCAGGTGGTCAGGACTTCCGTACTCCCAGTCCTCAAGGTTCCAGTCCTCCGGTTGTCCCAGTCGCTCCAGTTTCCCCGGTCTCCAGCCTCCTCGGTCCCTCGTCTCGCCCTTCCGCCCAGGTTTCACTCGGCCGGGGCTCCAAGCCCCTCGGATTCTTTAGGACCACCTCCCCCAAGGCCACGGGAGGCTGTGGCGAGTGCGCGGCGCGTCTTTCCGAGAGGAGCCCGGGATCGCGCACCCCTGGCCGCCCAGACCCTGGCTCCTACCTGGAGGCTGCGCTCGGGCTCCGGGCACGGCTGGCTGGCGCGCTACCCACGGGCGCTCATGGGCCCCGCGCGCCGGCGGGCTCTCCGGAGGCGAGGGGCAGGAGCCGAGGACGAGCGGGGGCCGCGACCGGACCCGGCGGCGGGCGGCGGGCAGCGGGAGGCGGAGGAGGGGCGGAGGGCCAGCGGGAGGGCGGAGGGCGGGCCGGAGCCAGGGAGCGAGCGAGCGAGCGAGGCCAGCTCCGCCCGTGACTCACCCGCGCTCTCTGCCTTCATCCTCTGCCCTGCGCTCCTTTTTCCCCGAGTCCGCGGCCCCGCCCACCTCACCTGCCGCCGCCTTTAACCCTTGCGGGATCGGCCGGACGGGAGGCCCGGCGAGGCCCGGCCGGCGGAGAGGGGGCGGGCTCGCTAACTAGGTCGCCTCCCGCCCCTCCCTCGCTCCTCCCTCGCCCCTCCAGTCCTCAGGAGGGGGTCCTGGGCGGAGCGTTCCCCAGGTTCCGAGACACGCCCCTCGGGTGGAAAACTGCCCCGGAGCCGGCTCTGGGTGGCGGGGGAAGCAGGACTCGGACCCTGGGGGCCTGGAGGAGGGGCCGGGTTCTCCGCGTGAAAAGGAGACTCCTTTGGGGCGCCGCTTGCTTCCAGGGCGCTCGATCCACCCGCCCGGCCCGGCAGCGCGGTCCGGGTACTGAGAGGAAAAGGAAACAGGACTGAGCGCCAAGGCTGTGTCGGGTCTACCTCGGGCCTAGGCCGTGAGAACTCTGGGCTGTGGCCCTCCTCCACCATTCTCTCCGCCGCTCCTCTCCACCACCACCACCCTCCCCAGGCATTTTCGCCCTGCCTTTCTGGCTTCCCCCCCTCTCCGGCCACTCGCCTTTTTGGGGTGGACTCCTCTTCTCCTCTGCCCTACTCCCCTGCTCCCCAACTTGCCCGGGTCTGCCTTCCCCTATTCGTCTCCCAGACCCCCTCAGTCCCCACTCCCCATCTCCCCTTGGGCAGCAACCCCAGCACCTCCTAAGACCACCTCTCAAGTACGCGACCCCCTCCGTCCGGGAGCTGCTCAGCCTACATACGCCCTGCCACCCTTGCCCCCCCCCCCCCCCCCGCCCCGCGCACCCAGCCCTGAAAGCTGGGGCAGGCTCCTGAATGGCCCTGGGAAGGGACACTTCTGGAAAGAATTGAGCGACCCCTTGCCACGATTCTCACCTGACTGTCTAAACCCAAGTTTGGAGAAGGGTCTGAGATTCCTTTGAGGAAAAAAATGCACATACACAGGGCAACATTCTGGCAAAATTTCAGGGCGTTCACGGCGCCCACCGAAAAACTCTCAAGGTCCCAGTTGATCGAGATACGGAACGCCCGGTGGTTAGAGGAGTTCCTCCCTAATCCTCGCCGGGCTGGCCTGTGCGCCCGCCTGGATAGTCCGATGCTCCCTTCCCGATTGGTGATTGGTGCCGCCTCTACCCGCCGCCTTGACCTCCCGAAGCGACTCCTTTCTTGCACCGGAATTCTGATCAATTTCCTTATATATATATATATTTTTTTTTTCTTCGTTGCGCCGTTTGGCTTTCCCTACGCGTTTTGCCATCGGCCTTTTAAATTTCGTTTTTTGTCTTTACAGTCTTATTAGGCACAGCAGCACCAAAGTTTAGGCTGATTGAATCTCACCTCTGCAGCCGCGATTCCGCCACTATTGCTTTACTAGACTCGAATTTCCGTTTGGGACACGCTCGAAGTGCCACTATAAAACGGCTAAACTGAATCCACAAGCCACTTGAAAATCAGTCTTTGTGTGCTCCCTGCCCCCTCCCCAAACACACACGTTCTTAGATTCAGAGTCAAGGTCTGATTCGTTCTGTCCATCTCCCTCTTTTCTAAGACTCAATTCCCTCATCTGGGCAACCTGAGTTCAAGTTGGGAGACTTTCCTGGGGCTTAAAGGAATTGATGTACCTAAAACACTTAGCCCCTGGGTCCCCTGGTAAGGTCGCAGAAAAGGGAAGATGTGGTTGTAATTATTAAATAAGTAGGTTCCCAGCAAATGTTCGTTGGGTTAGGGTATATTCACAAGATCTTTGGACTGGGAGTTGGTGGACCCAAATTGTAGCCCCAGCCCTGTACTTGCTGAGCTGAGCTCGTGGGTTAAGTCACTCTGAGCCTCAGTTTCCTCCTCTGTTAAATGCAGGCAGAGCAGCTGCCCTGCAGAGTAAAAGACAAGCTCCTGGGGAGCCTCGGGGTGTTTCGGGATGTCAGGGATCATACTTTCCAGTCAGTCGAATTTCCTCCTTCCGGACACTCAGACCCCTGTGATGTAGAACTCTCTGGAACTGCTCTGGGTCTTTGTGGCCACTGCAACATCAACAATTCTCTATCAACACAGTTTTATCCCTTTTCACTCAGCCTGCAAATCCCTGCAATTTGGGTCTGCATCCCAGTTCACAGTCACGTCCAGAAGGGAACCTGTGATTCAGGCTCCTATGTTAAGTCTGATTTTACCCATAGGCATTCTCTGCCTCCACCTCCCTGCAGCCCGCTGGCCTTCTGGCTATTCCTGAAGCTACTGCTCTTAAGGTCCTAACACTCTGCTGAGGGATCTGAGTCCACCCTCTCATTTATTTATAGGCACCAGATTATCTTATCTTCCTGGCTCCTTCCATCATTCCCTGGAAAGCAACAGAGAAAGGGATCCAGCCCCTGGATAGCATACTTCCCACCCCACTTTCACCCCAGGCCCCCTTTAATCTCACCCCACCCTGACTGGCGGCCGCCTAGGGTCCCAGTCCAGTCCTCTCAGAAAAATTCAGCCATTCAGGGCTTTCTTGCCCTGCGTAGCTGTCTGCCTCTGACTCGGGGTGCTGTCTTTCTTCCCGGTCCCCCTCTACTTGCATTCTTCTGGTTCCAGTCCTTTCCATTTCCCACTGGCCAGACATTTTCCTACTAAACGGTGCCCATGGTCTGATGTCGATATGACTGCTAACAGAACCACTGCCCGGTACTCTTACGTCTTCTCAACATTGAACAATGCTGCTTACCACGTCGGCTCCCACACAGACTGAGATTTGCCCAGGAATCGGGCCATTTCTAGCCTTCTTCGTCATTCCCCCAAAGACGTAAATAGACAGATGTTGCCACAAATGTCCAGTCCTGCTACCCCTCTTCTTACACCTCATTTACGGTCAGCAATCAGCAATCATTTTGTACCTGGAGGAGCCTCACTAGTCCCCGTGGCCACCATAGCTGCCGTGTCTTTATTGAGCATATACTATGCTCCAGGTGCTTCCCACAAATATCTCTAATTCTCATGGGCATGCAGCAAACTCACTATTATTATTACTCCCATCGTGCAAACGAGGAGCCGAGGATCAAAGATGTGAAATGACCTGCCCAAGATTACAGAGCTGTTAAATGAGACAGAGAAGGAAACTGAGTCCAGGTCTGTCAGGCTCCAAAGCCATTGTTCTGCCTGCTACTCCATCTGGCCTCGCTAGGGCAGAAGTGATGGCCCAGAGAGTCTGGCTCCCCTAGATGCAGAAGGTGAAGGGGGTGGCATTCTTAAACCGATCTCCCTATCAAAGCCATCCATGATCCCGACTGTAATAGGACAAACGGGTCCCATCTTGGATTGTGGGGACAAGTCACAGTTATATCTGGGGTCCTTTCTAAATCTCAGTTGTCCTTCTGTGGAGACTGACCTACGAAAGTGTTAAAGCTGGTCTGCCCGTAACAATTGTCCAATGCAAGCCCTTGTTTTACTGGTAGGGAAACTGGACCCCAGAACAGGGAGGCATGTAGCTCAAAGTCACACAGAAAGTCAGAAGCAGAGCAGGGACCAAACCCCCCCCCCCCCATCTCCTAATTCCCGATTGTTCGCTCTTCTCCACTTTCCACTCCCGCCTTCAGGCTGCACTCGGAAACCTGGACACCAACATGTTCCTGGACACCAACATGTTCCTCCTATCCTTCCCTCTTCCCACCCTGCTCTGCCATGTTCCTGGGAAACTGGGCAGAGTCCAGAGCTGGGACCAGATGGTTCTCTTTCATTCATCCGTATTCATTCAGCACTTATTGAGGGCTTACCTAGGGCCAGGCACTATACGGGACACTAAATCTATTACAAATCCAACTCTCACTGGCATCCACATCTGTTTTTAGTCTAGAAGATGAACCCAGCTGAGGATAGTATATCTGTATGCTGGGGGGGGGGGTGGTGTACCCATCGTGCCTGTGTGTACCTTTAGGGCTTGAATGTGGGGTGTCTGTCCTGTCTCCATCATAAAGGGAGTTCCCCACAGGACATGTACAGAGGTTTCTCCCTTACTACCTCTGCGGGTCTTCTATCGCACATGAACTTCCATGTGGTGAGCGTGTGCCTTACATGTCTATTAATATTTGCCCGTCTTTTCTCTCAGAATGAAGCCCCTGGTTATCTATTAACTGGTGAATCCCCGCCCCACTTCTCCCCCAGATCTCAGCTCAGCCAAGTCCACAGACCTCCAAAGAATCCTCTTTGATTCTCCATATAGAGTCCCCCAAGATAAGAGTCCCTCTTATCTCCTCCTTCCTGATTCAGAGAGAATCAAGCCTTCCAAATCCTTCTCCGCGATCCTTTTGCAGTGGAGACTTGATCCTCTTGTCCCCTGAACCGGACAGGGAACAGCCCAGCCCCTCTTACCAGTCCATGGAGCCCAGAGCTGGCAGCGGCAGTGAGGGGCAAGCAGGGGGGTGATGGGAGAACCAGGCTTTTATAAAGGAGGCGACAGCCAGAGCCAGAGGGGGAGGTGAGAGTCTCTCTGGCAGGGCTGTTGCCAAGTCCTCGGCCCTCTCGGAAGCTTTTAGGATAATCCAGGAAACAGTGGCCCCCCGGCTCTCCTGGGGGGAGTGGAAGGGGGTGAGATCTGAGTCTCCGAGGTCTGCCTGGAAAGGAGGATTTCAGCTGGAAGAGGCAGCTGGGGGTGGGGGACGGGGGAACAGGACTTCCCTCCCCAGAAGTTGGACGGGCAGTGGGAGAGGGACAAAGTGGTTCTCACAGGATCAGCGGAGAGATCTGGAATGGCTGGAACTCTCCACATTACATCTCCCTCCTTCTGAGGTTTTCTCCATAGATTTGGTGGGAAAGAAGGAAGTGCCACTTTTAAGACTTGGGACGCAACTGCCCCCCCTCCCGCCCCCGCTTCAAGTCAGTCCCTCCCTGCAGAGCTCCCCATCAGGGATGGCTCTTCCAGCAGGTCTCCCCTGCCTCTGCTGGAGCCTCATCCCTCCTCCTCCTTTCCTTCACCCCCTTTTCAGATACTCCCCAACTTGGAACACTCAGGACCTGATGTAAGCCACCTTTTGAATCTGGGATCTCTCATTGTGAAATGGGGTGGGAAGACCATCTCCCCGACTTAGGATAGGGTGGGGCAGCTTGGGATGGGCAAGAGGTCACCGAAGACTAGAGGCAGAGCCCAGCCAAGAACTTTTATAGACGGTTCAGGAATCCTGGGACTCCAGGAGAGTGAAGAGGCTGGGAAGGTGGCCTGGAAAGGGAGACGGGGCCTGGAGGTGAATTTAGGTGGTGGCCCCACATCCCCAACGATTTACAGGAATTTAATTTTAGGGTGGTGGTAAGTTTAGGCGTGTTGGCTAACAGGCGCATGTCCTGGAGCAGAGGGGGACAAAGGACCAGGAAGGAGAAAGGAGATCAAACAGAGTAAGACCGGTTTCCCCGAGTTCTCTGAAGCTAGGAATTCTGACCCACATTAGAGAGTGGCCTGGAGACTTTTCATGAGATCGCATCCCATGCTCAGCCATAGCCCAGCGCCCTTGGCCCTGAGCACAGGTGCTGCTGTGCACCCCTCTGCACATGCGCAGAACCCGGTGACCCAAGGTTGCATGCCACCTCCCCCATTGAGTCTAACACAGGGTGAGTCAAGGAGCCTTCATCCTGAACTCTCATTCTGCCCCTCCCCCCCACACCCCCAGAAATCTCTAGACTGGGGATTCCCAGTCCCTTCATTAGCTTTTCAGTAATTATCCTGTAAAGGCCCTGACAGGTCCTTCCTCTCCCCATTTTAGAGATGAGGACACTGAGGCCTTTAAGAGCACTAAAAAGCTCAGCAGAAACCCACCCATCAGGCAGGAGAGAATAGAGTGATGGGGGACTTGGGAGGCAGAACTGCACCCCTTCCTTCAATCCTACGCTAAGTTGGAAAGACAGGGCCAGCACAACTCCCTGGGAGAATCCAGGCGTCAGGACTGTGGCAGGCTCCAGGGAGGGGCTTCCCTGTCCCTCCCCACCTTCCAGCCCAGAAAATCAGAGTGAGGGGGGGAAACAAGCTGGAGAGACCACACAGGTGGAGTAAATAATGTTAATACAGGAGCATTATCACTAGGGCATTTCCTCATGGATAAATGTCTCAAATACCAAAGGATGCCTCCAAATTATAGTTAATTACAGAGTTGATTTGCATAAATTATAAGGTGAGCATACAAATTCTTTCAATCGGTTCCATATGCTTAGGTAGCAGGTCCAGTCCAAACGATGGGAGAATCTTGGGGTGGGGGCAGTTGGGGGGGGGCGAGAAAAAGACTCAGCCCTTGGCCTGGACCTGCTGGCCCACACCCCTTCTCCCAGCCTTTGGATCAGAAAGGGTGTGTGGGGACCCTGACCGTGTTTGCCGAGAGAGGGACTATTAACACGACCCAGACCCTATTTGGCAGGGGACCCCCTCTCTCCTTCTGTTCACACCTCCAAACTAAGAACAACGCGCTTTCCCACCACCGGTGGGGGGTGGGAGGGAGAGATGAGGTAGGCCAGCGGTGGGCACAAGAGGGCCTAGAGCTCTGTGCTGGGGGGTGGAACTCGGGAGTCGCCTGTGGCCTTCAGAGGGGAGGAGAGGGCTGCTGGAAGGAGCTGAAGACCAGCAGGGTAATAGCACGTCCAAGGCCCCTCTTGTGCTATCAGCTCCCCCTGGAGCCACCCCCTCCCCCAAGTGCAGTAGTTCCCAGAGCCAACCCTGGATCCCAAGTTTGATGTTGCCGCTGCCTGCACCTTCCAGGTGGCTCCTCAGAGGCTCAGACTCCCAGACTTTTGTCTCCAGCTCCTGGGCCCATTTCCTCTGCCCTCGCCTACCAGCCCCCACCACCTCCCTCACCCACTTCTAGCTACTAAGACTCCACTTCCTCCTCCAGCTCTCTGATTTGTCCCTCCCTCACTCTGGGCCCCCATCCTCACCCGGAGGCTTGCCTCCTTCTCATCCTTCTCCATTTTTCCCTCCTTGTCCAACCTCCTTCCCCCAGATATCCGCCCCCTCCGTGGTCAACGTTGCTTTTCTCATCCACCAACAGCTTTCTGCTGCCCCAGCTGCTCAGCCTCCTGTCCTCAAACTTTCCTACCCTGTGCCACCCCACAGTCCCTTGCTGCATGTGGTTCTCTCATTCCCCCCATATACCTGCTCCAAAGACGGAAGCTACTGGATTAGTTTGAGTAGAGAGGAGGAGGCTGAGCTGTGGTCCCCCAGGTGCCGTGGGTGAGAGTTTGTTAACCTCTTCTCATTCTAAAGTCAGCAAGAGAGAGGGGGCAATGGAGAAAGAGCCTAATATGGCTCCTGGTACTCAGTAAGTGCTTAATAAATACCTGTTGAATGAATGCATGCATGCATGAATGAATGAATGAATAAATTGGAAGGTGGGCACTGGTCTGTGAAAATTCTAGGGAAGTACCAACGTGGTGATAGGAATGACTTCTCTACTTCTCAGCTGGGTTATTTTTCAGGCCTCCTGAAAAATGAGCTTTCTTGCCACTTCTTGCCCAATAGCCTAGCTCGTCCTTTAAACCAATAACCGATTAATCATGCTGAGATGCCACTGTAGCTTGGCACTCTCCATCTCCAACACCTCTAGTGGCTCCCCAGTGCTACCTGTGACATTTGAGACCCTCCTATATGGCCTCCGTCACCTTTGCGATCTCCATTTCCATTGGTCCTCGTACAGACCCTCCAGCCCGTCCCAGCACGTCCAGCCACCCAACGCATCCAGCCTTCCTCCTTTTGCTCCAACTATTTTCACCCCGGCTCCCCCATCTCTGCCTCAGGAAGGCATATCAGTCTTCAAGCTGCTGGCTCACAGCCTGCTTTCTCTATGAAGTCTTCTCTTCTTAGCACATCCCTCGCTTGCTCCTCTGAACTTGCCTCGTTCAGTGGCAACTAATTGCCACGTGCCCTGTTTCCATGGAGTTGTTTTTCTTATCTTTCCTACTGGTCAGTAGGCTCCTGGAGGGCAGAGACAGCCTTTTTCATGCCACCCAGCCCTCAGCCTAGCTCCTTTCTTTAAGAAGGGGGTGGCTAAGCATTGGGCTGAGTGGATTAGAAAAATGTGTCCCTGGCACCAAAGCTTCCAGAAGCATCTCAGTTGGGGAGATTAGCAGTGAGGGCGGGAGCCCAGGTCAGGTGAGAAGATACAACAGGGGCCTTGAAACCCAAAGATCCATGAAGAAAGTGAGCCCAGCTTCCCTGCCATTCATCCACTACACACACACACACACACACACACACACACACACACACTGCCATGCCACCCTCCCCCACCCTAGACCCTGGTTGGGGATGGAGGTAGAAGGACCCAGCAGGATGTCTAGGACATGCAGACCTTGGGTGAGAGCCCAAGGGCTCTGCCTTGTCAGTCTGCTTGGAACAATGAATTGGAGGTTTGGGGGAAAGGGACCCAGGGCAGTGAGTGGAAGCTGGAAGAAAGAACTGGCCGGACAGCCACCATGGAGAAAAGCAGAGGCAGAAAAAGCAGAATCTCCTTTGTCCCTCTGTGGACAGTTAAAATCCTCACCAGGGTGGCAGGATCCTGATTACGTCATGCCTCAGCTCAAAAACATTCAATAGCTTCCCATTACCTTCAAGAGAAAGTCCATACCCTTCAGCCTGGACGGTAAGCCCCATTCCCCATCTGATCTCAGCCCACCTTTCCAGCCTCACCCCTCTCTCTCTCCAGGTCCCAGCCACCGAGGGGGGGGGGGGGCTTCTACTCCATCCTTATTGTCCACACATTTTTATGACACATCCTGTTCCATGTCTAAAATGCTGTTCCTCATTTCTCTGCCTGTGAGCTCCTGCTGATCCTTTGAAGGCCCACTCATATGCACCCCCTCCTCTATGAAGCCTTCTCTAGTTCTCCAAGTTCCCCTTTTCTGTGTTCCGAGAGTCCTAAAACACAGAGCACTTAGCACTGATAGGTGATATAATTGTGTGTGTGTGTGTGTGTGTGTGTGTGTGTGTGTGTGTGTGTGATTGAGACCCTTGGGAGACTGGAATTTTCTCTGGTCATTCTCTGGTCATCTTCGTACTCCAACCCCCCCCCCCCGCCCCAACATCTCATACAGTGACTTAGTACTGATTGTGCAGTAAATATATGTTGCATTGGGTTTATTTGCATCCTTCGCCGAGGACAAGGGACTGCCAGGCCAGAGGTTGGTGGGTTCTCTGTAAATCCCTTTGTCACAGCCACCCATAGCTTGCCTTGTGTACATCAAGATGTTGCGCCAAAAGCATGCCTTGACCCTTCCCCTTTACCCACCACTGTGCCCAGTGCCCTTTCAGGAAGCGAAGATCGAGCCAGCAGACAAGGCTCACTGAAAGTGCCCACATCCCGTGTCCGGGCCATTCGGGCACTGCCACCAACCTGCAGCCAGGGTCAGCCAGAGAGCCTCCAGCTGGATCCCATGAGAGGGGAATTAGAGGGGATGGCTTGATATCAGGACCTGGCAGGCAAAATCGGGCGGGGAGGGGGGAGGGCGGGCAGTGCCCTGGAAAGGGGGCCGGTCTCATTGTTGTGGTCTGTCTGGGAGATTCCTCCCCTTTTTAATTTGCTTCCTGATTGAGGGGTTGGCTCTGCCTGCCCAGCTCCCCCGTCATTATCTGCTGCCGGTGGCTCAGGTGCTGGCGAGCCTGGCGTGGCCCCTAGGTTATTACCTGGAGCTCTGGGGGTGGCAGAGGCCTGCCCCTCTGGCCGGGGTGGAGGCCTGTCTGGAATTTGCCCTGATCCTACCACCCACAGGACAGCCATCCCGATGCCTAGCATAGTGGACACACTCACAGGGCAAGGGGCTGCTTTTATGGAAGACAGCTGGTTCCAGGGAGACTTCAAAATCTAGAAGAAGGTTCATCTGTAAGGCGCCTATGGTGGTGATTCGGGAACCTGAGGCAGTTAACCCCAAATCGGAGCTCTTCCCAAAGGCTAAGGAAAGGTACTAAAGTTAGACGTCAAGAAGAACTTCCCAGCCATGTTGGGAATGAGAAAGAGAGGGCGGCGAAACTTGGTGGTTTCCACCCTGAAATCTCCCTCCTCTGCAGCGTCCAGAAAGCCAGGAGTCACAGAGGAGCAGGGGTGTCATTGACCCAAGAATCCATGGTGACCAGGACCCAGAATCTAGGAACTCCCTGTCTGTGGGCGCTCCTCACTGAGTGCCCTGGAACGTTAGACCTCAGACCTCTGGCCAGTGCCCTTGGGCACAGCCTGGAAACCTAGAGGGGAGAAACCTTGCCTCTCCCTCTCTCAGAGTCCCCAAAGCTCCTGCCCTTTGCCCTGGCTCTGATTGGGCCTGTGGGCTTCAAGGACAGGAGATAATATCAAGATAAACAGGAAGTGCCGAATTAGAGACACGAACTTTGTTGTTTTAGAGGGCGCCCAGCGCCAAGCAGTGGTGCCAGCTTGGTAGCCCTGGAGCCTGGCGTCTGCCTGCTCTCCATGCAGCCAGCTGCCCCTTCACACCCTCACTGAGGACCAGGGTGAGAAGGCTCCCTGGAAAGGAAGGGAGCGGGGAGGCAGGGCATGGCAGGGAAGGGGTTAAACAAGCGATTCTTTTTTTCCTTCACCAGCTGAACTTTTGTAGTGTCACCTCTGATTCACACTGGGCACTGAGTCACTCATTCAGCAAATATTTTTAAATGCCTGCTCTATTCCAGGCACGTGCTCTCGACACAGCCCCCCTTCCCTCTGTAGCTAACACCCTACTCACTTAAATGTAAGCTCCGTGGGGACAGGAGTTTCTGTTCTCTCCATTCCCAGTGCCTGGAATGGTGCCTGGCCCTCTACAAGGGCTTTATAAGTTTGTTGAATGGATGAATGGAAGGAAGGATAAATAGGTGGGAGGAAAGAAAGAAGGAAGGAAGAAGGGAAGGAAGGAAGGAGGGAAGGAAGGAAGGAAGGAAGGAAGGAAGGAAGGAAGGAAGGAAGGAAGCCACCCTGAGAATGGGCCTAGCAGGGTCCCGTGAATTTTCAGTCCCTTGGACTTCTTTTTTTTTTTTAATATTTACCTATTTTTGAGACAGAGAGAGAAAGAGAGAGAGAAGGAGAGATTGAGCGCAAGCCTGAGCAGGGGAGGGGTAGAGAGAGGGAGACAGAGGATCTGAAGCAGGCTCAGTGCTGACAGCAGGGAGGCTGACGCAGGGCTCCAACTCACAAGCCATGAGACCGTGACCTGAGCCAAAGTTGGACCCTTAATTGACTGAGCCACCCAGGTGCCCCCAGTCCCCTGGACTTCTTAAGGACAACATTGACGATCCACAGATACTCTCCTCCCCATCCTGGCTGCCCCCAAATGAATCTTTGAGTCTCGACACAGTAGGTGGCCATGGTCCCTTCTCTTGCTCAGATGCCTGAGTTCTGCTTCTAGGCAGAGGAAGAAGGGCTGATGGGGAAACAGAGGCAGTGCATGCAGGAAAGCCCACCCGGCCCCTCCCTGGGGATCAAGGTGCTAGTGTTCGCCCAAGGCCCCACAGCTGACTACTCTCCTGGATCCTGGGGAGCTGGCCTCTGCCCCAGCCCTCCTCCACCCTCCACGATGGTGCCAGGTAAGGCTTCGGGCATGGCAGGGGCTGAACCGAGAGCCACCCCACCTTGTTCCTGTGGCTCCATTACCACCCCCCCCCCATCCACACCCAAGAGGTGAGATCCTAGGGCAGCTGGCATCTGACAGCCTGGCATCGACTCCTGCCAACAGCTTGGAAGCTGCAGTAATTAGAAGGGAAGAGGGAGGGGGGGGGGAGAGGAGAGCGAAGGCAAACTCCAGAGAGAGAGAGAGAAACCTTCTCCTGCCTGCCCCAGGGCAAACTACTTCAAACGAATTCGTTTCGCTCTTGTGAAACTGAAGACAATTTCCTTTTCTGTCATAAAACAAATTATTGCTCATCAGGAGTGCTGGGCTAGTCTCTCTCCCCAGGGTTTGCTCCTGCTCCCATGCAGGGCCCCCAGGTGGGCAGGAAGATGGGGAGTGTCTGGGGAGGGCCCCCCCGCACCAGCACAGGAGGGGATTCACCGGGAGGCCCCCTGAGGAGGGGTGGGGAAGAAGGTAAGATTAATGTTCCCATCAGGAGTGAAACAGGCTGTATCCCCTTCGTCAGCCTCCTCCACTGACCAGGGGAAGGGCCCAGGACCATCTACTGGCCCTAACCACCAGCACTGAAAGGGACCCGAGAGATCATCCCATCCATCACCCTGCCTCAGAGCCAGCCTGGGGAACCTCCACCTCGTCCCTCAGTCCCTCAGGCACCTGTTCGTGGGGTGGAGGGGCGGGGACAGGAAAGGGAAGCCCAGAGAAGCTGAGGAACTTGCCAGAGATCACTCAGCAAATTAATTAATGGCAGATCCAGGATTAGAATCCAATGGGTTCTCTTGTAGGCCATGACTGGAGGATGCCTGGGGACTTTTGTTAGCACTTTTTATGACTCTGGATTTGCTCCAGTCAGCCCAGGGCATCCAAATACTCCTATTAGGCGGTAGGGCTCAAGAAAGAGGGGACCGACCGATGGAACAGGTGCCCTCCACCCTCAACAACTGGCTCCCAAAGCAAGCCTGTGCCTTGGTAAACTTCTCCTGGGAACCTCTGGTCCTAGACCCTCCAGAGAAGCCATCAGACTTTCTCTCTTCCTGCCTGGCCCCTTTCTCTTCACTGGCCTGCAACCTGGGCCAGAGGTCAGGGAACACACACTTCTTTCTGCTTCAACTCTTGCCAGTTCTTTCTTATCACCTCCCCTGATAATCACCCTCATCCTCTCCCTCTTTTCTTCAATCCCTGCTGTTATGGACTTTTCTGGGGTGTTTCCAGTCAGTGACGGGGTGGGGGGAGATCTAAGCCCCATCCTCTGAGAACTCCTGGCTTACCTAAGCAAGACCCAACACATGCCAGGAGAGACATTGGAAGGCTCTGGCTGAAAGAATGGGGAGGCATCGGGACTGGGGAGATGGGCCAAGGCAGGAGGGAGGAAGCGAGGCCAGGTGAGGGCTTCCTGGAGAAGGACAGAAGGAAGATGTGGGAAGGTGTTTGCAGTAGGAGATCTGAACCGCTGCAGGAGTCTTGGAGATGAAGAGGAAGACGGGCCCTGGTTGGGGAGGCATCACGGTGCCCGGGAAGGGACTGGGGCCCAGGACACAGGGTCAGGCAGGCAGCTGGGAGGGTCCAACAGCAGCAGTCGTTTCCAGTGATGTGGAAACCCAGCTTTAAGCCAGGGTGGATGGAGAAATGTTTGGGACTGGCTCCCAGACCGGAGCAGCCAGACATCTGTGGGGAGCAAAGCTTTGGGGATGGCGTCCGTCTGAGGGCGGAAGGGAGACTGGCGAAGTCACCCAGCCCACCTCTCTGCCTCCAGGCACACCGTTCCTTTCCCTCCCTCCCAACCCGCTGGCCAGCACTCTTTTGGCTCCCAGGAAAGTGGAGCCTACCACCTGTCCAAGTTCCCCACTTGATAACACCCCTAAAAGTTCTTCCTTGTATCCGACCACAATTCCCCTGGTGGCCAGCGGAGGGCTGGGCAAGAAGAGGGGCAGGAGGGAGATGGCAGGCAACTGACCCCCCCCCCCCCAGTGGTTTCCCCTTGGCGGAGAGAGAGACAGGGAGGAGGAGGTGAGTAGAGGGCAGGGCTGGGAGAGGATCATGTCGGGGCGAAGACTCTGGCTCATCGGACACGCCACGCTGGGAATCCGAGAATCCGTGGTGGGAATGGGCCGGGCTGGCAGGAACAAAGGATGAAAGGGAGGTTATGCGGCCGGCTGGGGACGTACACACCCACTGCTGACGTACTTCAGCGCTGTGACCTCAGCCTGCCGCCGTCAGACCCCATCTTATCGCGCTGCTCCAGTGGGGTCCCCCTGCACCCAGCCCCTTAACAGGGCCTGAGATCACAAGGGAAGTCAGTTAGACTCCCAGAAGGACCTGCCGTGAGGGTGAGCTTGGGGAGTGACCTTTCCTAAGATGGACAGAGTCAGAAGAGGGGATGTGGGAAGGGGCAGGACATGACAAGGCTTAGAAGGAAAGGGGGAAGGGGCGCTCAGTTGGTTGGTTAAGCATCGGACTCTTGATTTCAGCTCAGGTCATGATCCCAAGGTTCCTGGGATTGAGCCCACATTGGGCTCTGCGCTGATAGCGTGGAGCCTGTTTGGGATTCTCTCTGTCTCTCTGTCTCTCTCTCTCAAAATAAATAAACTTAAAAAACATTTTTTTAAAGAAAGAAAGGGGGGGAAGGGATGGGGGAAAACTGTGATGCCAGGGCCCCCTGGCTTGAGGATCAGAGTAGCCATGGTCAAAGGTTCGTGTCTATGTATGGATTCTGACAATGGGAGGGCAGGGCCCTGGTTGGCCTGGAATATAGAGGATTTGGGTTAGACACTGAGAAGAACGTCCTTGCTTTTTTGTAGTAGGACCCCTGAGTGCAGAACCCCACCGACAACATGGGAAGTGTACAATCGTGCATCCCGTGCACGGGCAGGTGGCCACCTGCCTATACAGCCAGTCAGGGAGCTCGGACTCTCCCCCCACAGCTCCCCGGACCCACCCAGCTTCCTGTGCCTCCCAAGAAAACCATCACCAGCACGTCACCTGGTCCCTGGGACCAGCGGGGATGTGGAGGACTGTGGTGTTAGGGTGGAGGCTGCCTCCCACTTACCCCACTCTGGGCAAGGGATGGGCTCCTACCCTTTTTCTCTGCCAGCCTTGATGCGAGGGGCCTGGGAGGGCAGAAGCCCCCTGATTGGGAACCTCATCTGCTGCTAAAGAGCTCACCATCGCTGGAAGCCCTAATCAGACCCTCAGGTGCAGCCACACCTGCCCGGGCCCTCCCCTCTGCCCCTCACACCTGCAGACACAGATGGATACGGCTCCTCCTGCGCAGAGTTTCACAAGTCATCACACAGGCAGATTCTCTGTCCTCACACACACACACACACACACACACACACACACACGCACGCCCCTCCCTTACCCACACACCCTCCTGGGTTATCACTCACTGAGAGGCTCATTCAGACCCTGGTGCAACTCCACTCCTCACACACCGGCAGCAACCGCTTGTGCATGCACGTGTGCACACCCACACACCCCCTCTCGTGTTGCTGTGACACACGGCGGTCGCACACACTCTTCAGGCTGCCACAAGACCCTTCCCCGTTCCGGAGGAGCCCTGGGCTCATGCGCGCCCATCAAACGCTCCACTCCCACATGGCCTTCCACGTAGTGAGCACCTGCTACGTCCCAGGCCCCGGGGCTGGAGACAGATACAATATGGTGCCTCAAGGGATTTGTTTGCTTGGCGAAGGGAGACTAGGGCTAATTAAACAGATTGTTGCAAAGCAGTGCAGCCAGTGCTGGAAGAGGAGTAGGGATAGAGGACTGTGGAGACTAACTCAGTCTTGGGGGTCCAGAGAGCCTTCCCACCCATGGTGGACAACTTGCCCATGCTCACACAATCCCCTGCTAAAGGCTAAGTGTTTTATGCGCATCGTCTCATCTGTTTTTCACCACCGCCCCGTGAGGTGCGTGTGCATATCCCCATTTTACGGGAGAGAAAACAGAGGCTTAAATAAGCCAGAAGCAAAGTCATGCAACCCATAAAGCAGCGCAACCCAGATTCCAGCCCAGAGCTGCCTGAATCAGAGCCCATGTGCTCACGGCCACCATTAAACCGCCTCCGTCATAGATTTGAACTTTCACGCTCATGAGGCCCTCACCTGCTCCCTGGTGCCTCCCAGCAGCCATCCTAATGCTACCCAGACCCTCGGACTCCCAACCCTCAGGGACACACACAGGCCCACCTTCCAGCCCCCTGCTCTCAGGCACCCTCCTTCCCAGAAGACAGGGCCACTTGTCACTAGAGGAGCCATAATTGGCAGGTGCTGAGGTCCCCGCCAGAGCTTTAGAACAGGCAGGCGGAGGGAGGGGAAGGGTTCCTGAGGCAGGGGGCTTGGGAGCTGGGCCGGGGGGAAGAGGGAGGGGGCTGGCTCCAGTGCCCTCTCCTCTGCTCTGCAGGTGTAATTAGCCCTGGCAGATGAAAGGGCGTCTTTGAAAGCGGGTGAGATCCTTGTCTGTCAGCAGGGCGCTCTGGGTGGCATCGGCAGCTTATCCTGAAACCACACACGGCACCAGAGCCGGGCTGTCTGGGCGCTGCCCGGGAGGCAGAGAGGTAGACCCCAGAGGTGTGGGCCCTTGACTCCCCACTCCCCAGTATCTCAGCCCTGAGCACCCTGCCTCTTTGGGCAGGAGCTTCTCAGAACAGAAAATCCTTCAGAGACTGGCAATGCCAATCCCATAGTCTGATGCCCCATCCCTGGGGCCTGAGGGGACATGGTACTCCCTCCCCTCCCCCACCAAGCTGGACAGGAGGCCAAGGACAATGGCTCTAGGCAGTCCTTTCATCCTAAGATCTCAAAGCGCCATCTAATTAACCCCACCCTGGTCGGGGACTTCCTCTGGAGTCCCTTTGGAGGGGTGTGGTCTGGGACCAACAGTTCCCAGATCCCAGCTTGGATAGGAGCCTCCAGAGGACAAGGTCTCCCAGAATGTTCATCCTGTTTGGGACCTGGGAGTCTAGAGGGCCAGCAAAGTGGGGGTGCTGACACCTAACTCCGAAAGGGGGGGGGGCACAAGGGTCTCAGGGGAGCCTACGTTTGAGACCCAAAGAGGACAATCTCTGGTACATCCCATCCCTCCCCTCACAGATGGGTTCAAACTCAAGCAAAGGGTGATCTCACAACCATGTGGAGTGAAAGAGGCCAGATCCAAGAGTACACGGTACCTGACTCCATGTAAATGAAGCTCAAAACTAGGCAAAAAAACACAACAACGACAACAACAATCTATGTTCTTTGAAGTCAGAATAGAGTTTCCATTACCCTTGGGGGGTTTAGTTCCAAAGGGGGCACAGGGAAGGCTGTGGGACAGCGGGAATGTTCTGCTCCTTGAGCCGAGTGCTGGTTACCCAGGTGTGTGCACTTTGTGAAAAAGCTCACTCCATATTTTACTTATGATTTACTTAGATCGCACACTTATAACACTTTTCTATATGCATGTCATAGTTCTATGAATGTTTACATTAAAATGTTTTTACACATCAAACCAAAACTTTGTTTTGTGCTTCCTTTAAGGGGCCCTCACATCTGTCTCTTTCCTCAGCGGGAGGATCACAGGGGTCACTCCAGAACCAAGACCTGGTGAAGCCAGATTCCTGGAGAATTTCTTGACGGGGGGGGGGGGGGGGGGGGGGGGGCGGGGGGGGTAAGAAGGGGATGGGGGAGGTGAGGCTGTACAGAGTCAACACATTGGTCTAGGATTCATCCCCTACCTCCCCTCCCCAATACTCACACAAACACACTAATCAGTTTTAGTTTGCTGAAAGCCAATGGATGCTTTGATGCCAAGGGAGCCAATGAGATTGCCAGAATCCCCGCTCTCCTCTGCCCCACCCCCTCTATCGGCTCCTGAAATCCATTCCCGGTTGGGTTCCACCCTCCCCCCACCCACCCATGGTCAGTTCTGTCCCTTTCATCTCTCTCCTCTGCTTCAGGGCCTAAAAGAGGTAGCTGCGGAGAGGCGGAGGGGTGTTTGTGAAGGAGGCTTTGGTCCCCACCTCATCAAAATGACATCCTTGCGTCTTTGTCCGTCTCTGCCCTGGGAAAGGGCAGCAAGCACTGCTTTCCTCCACTGCCACTGAGGGAGAAGGCTTTGAGCTGGACCTTCAGGGCAGCTTCCCGATAACAAGCATGTTAAGTCCTGGAGTGAGGGGCCCTGGGATGGCTCAGTCAGTTAAGCATCCAACTCTCGATTTCGGCTCTGGTCATGATCTCACAGTTCGTGGGATCAAGCCTGCCATCAGGCTCTGCCCTATCAGTGTGCTGTCAGCACGGAGCCTGCTTGGGATTCTCTCTCTCCCTCTCTCTCTGCCCCTCCCCTGCTCTCTCTCTCTCTCAAAATAAATAAACTTGAAAAAAAAAGAAGGCCTTGGAGAGAATGAGAATAGAACCAGGACAGAGATGAAGGTTGCTTTGAATACTGACCTGCCTAGAGATAAGATGTCCTTACAGGTTCCTAGGCTTGCTAGGTTTCCACTGCAATGAATCTCTCAACCAAGGGCTCCTAAATGTGTGGGTTTGCTAGCTGGTACCCCAGAACCCATAGCAGCCATAGCTGCTACTGAAATTAGCAGCTGCTACAGCCATAGCAGATACTGAAATTGCCTGTGTTGTGTGACCTCAGGAGGGACTCAACCTTTCCTGATCTGAACTCAGGGGGTGTTCCACTGGTCGCCACTGGTTTGACAGTGCCCGTAATTGAACCTACTAGAGCTCACCTTCTCTAATTTTCTGGCAGAACCCAGTGCACCCAGAACTCATCTTCTCTAAGTAGCCGTGCCGAGAAGAGGGATTTGTACTCTTCTGATCTTCCTTCTAACAGGCAGAGTCCATAACCTTCTTAAGTATTCCCAAGGATCTGTGTTCGTTGTATTCATTAATTGAATCAGAAGCATCCAGAACAGTGCCTGGCACATAGTAGGAGCTCTAACACATTTAGTGTTTGACGAGTGGTTCTTATGCTTGGAAAGCCCCTCCTCCAAAAGCCCATCCTGCATCCCTATTGCTGCCATTTTTTTAAAGTTTGTTTGTTTGTTTGTTTGTTTGTTTGTTTAAGTAATCTCTACACCAACCTGGGTCTCCAACTCACGACTCAGAAATCAAGAAATGCATGCTCTTCCGACTGAGCCAGCCATGTGCCCCCTATTGCTGCCATTTAAATTGTCAGTTGTCGGGGTGCCTGGGTGGCTCAGTCGGTTAAGCAGCTGACTTCGGCTCAGGTCATGATCTTACAGTTCGTGGGTTCAAGCCCTGCGTCATGCTCTGTGCTGACGGCTCAGAGCTCAGAGCCTGGAGCCTGCTTGGGAGTCTATGTCTCCCGGTCTCTCTGCCCCTCCCCCACTCACCCTCCGTGTGTGTGTGTGTGTGTGTGTGTGTGTGTGTGTGTGTGTGTGTGTCTCCCTCAAGAATAAAAATTTTTCTAAACTGTTAGTTGTCCTGCCCTCAGAAGACAGGGATCATCTACCATCAATTTGATTGAGCGCCTACTGTGCACAAGCCTTTGTGATATGTGACTCTCTTCATAATTTGTCTTGGCTCATCCAATGCCTCTTACTGTGTGTCCTGCCGCCTCCCCTTCAAGTTCAGCCTTTATGCAACTGTAGTGGTCTATTCTACAAGACTTACCCAAGATTTAATAAAATATAACAAGAGACAAGAGGCTTGCTGTATTTGCTCATTCTATTTCTTTTCTTGTCTTTTCTTGTCTTTTTTCTTTTCTTGTCTTGTTTTTTTTTTTTTTTTTTTTTTTTTTGTCTCCATGTAAGAGAAATGAAAACTCCATTCCTCTGTCCTTTCCTCGCTGTGTGCCTCAGGCTCACTGCGTAGCCTTCTCTGTGGCCCATGTCTCTGTTTCTTTGAGGGAGTCTCTCCCTTTATCTTGGGGGAGTATCGCTGTTTCTTCTTCGGTGTGTGGGTGTGTCTGCTAACTCTCTGGCTGGCTCTCTCTTCTCCTTCTCCGTTTCCTTTACAACAGATAGGTAAACAGGTGACTGAGAAATAAGCAAAGGAAAAAAAAAGAAGCTGGAGTGGAGTGTTTTCTCCCAGGTATCAGGGTCGCAGGTAGCTCCAACCCTAACTGGGAACAAGTCCCGACAGGTGCAACTCCTGTCCAGATGTTGTGCAATGCTAGGCGCGTGCCCGGAGCCCCATCCTGGGTCTGGTTCCCGGGCTGAGGACGGGGGGTGGGGGGGGGGGGTGTGCATTCAGACCAGAGATATCCTTTCAGGTCCCTGTTTGAGAGACAGACCCCCGCCAGGTCTGCCCCTCCCCACCCGGCCTTGCGGGGTTGCAGGGGGCCGTAGGGGAAGGCCGAGAGGTGGCTTGCCGGAAGAGGCCAGTTTGGGACCCGGGAGGGGAGTTCCCTGCGTCTGGGCCGTGGGGGGAGCTGCAGGCCGGCGGGGTGAGTAAGGCCCAGCGGACGCAGGAGGCTCAGTGGCGGCGGCGGCGGTGATGGGGAGGAGGGTAATTACGCAGGGAGGCTCTCGCCACAGCACGTCCCCACAAATGAGAGGCCCCGGGCCCCAGACACCACACAACAAAGCAGGAGGCAATTATTTGGCTCCAGTGGGAGGGGACAGCCCTTCGCCGGCCCACTGCCGCTGAGGGAGCTGGGGTGGGGGTGTAGGGGCCCCTCTCGCCAGCCCCCTGTGAGCTGGGGAGGGCCCCGAGGGACTCCTGCTGGGTCACCCTCAGAGGGGGTCCGGGTTTAGGAAGGCAGAGCGGTGGGAGGCCCTGGGCATGATTAGAGCCATCCCTCAGCCAGCCAGGAGACTCCCACAAGGCCTCAGGGAGGCCTCCTGGGCACCCCACAGGGGTGAGGCCAGGAGAGCCTGGGGGCCCTGTCTGGAGGCTGGATCGCGCGAGGCGTTTTGTTGGTCCTGGGGAGGCCAGTGGCCAGTATCTGAACCCCCACTCCCTTCCCCAGCTGTGGCCACACAACTGGCAACCAGGAGGCTTTGGGGCAGGTGGGGAAACCACAGAGGAGGGAGCAGGAGCCAGGGAGATTCCAGAGCACGTGGCCAGTCTTGGAATTCACACAATTGATATGCAAATCAAACGCAAATTTGTCCTCTTTCCACCACCACCCCTCCCCCAAAAGTCAGCAGATCAGGCCCCGGTGGAAGCAGACCTTGCCTGATCAGCTGAGGGTACCCCGGCCTCTTGCCGGCCTCCCTCTCCAGTCCCCCCATGTTTGCTACAGGAAAGCTGTCAGCAACTCCTACCAATACCTTGGATTCATGTGGGACCTTCCTGCAAAGGACTTTCCCCTCCTTGATGAAAAAGCCCAGAGTACAGATGGAGAAAAAGAGGCCTTAAGAGATTCAGGTACTTTCCCCGGTTCTAACAAAACACCTGGAGGATGGCAGGGCTCCTGGAACCTTCTGACAACAGCCCTAGGTTATCAGCATGCCAGATGGGGGAGGAGAAAGTACAGGACTAGGAGCCCTAAAATCTGCTCCCTGGTCTCTGCTCTGCCCCTAACTTGCTGGCTCATCTCAACCCTGTCACTCCTCTAAGCCTCAGTTTCCCTGAATGTCAAATGACCATCTCTGGACAAAAAGGCTCTTCCGGACATGGAGTCTCTTTTTTGCACCGGGGCCATCCAGTGTTGCTGCTAAGAGGCCTCTGAGCCAACTGTCCTCTTCCTTGTCCTCCCCAGTATTACTCGCACTGCCCCAGGCCAGCCAAGGGGTGGCCTAACCCCTAACCCCTGTCTTTCTCTGTCTTCCACACCTCACTCAAAATCCACTTGAGGGAGCCTCCCCTGATTAATTCTGCTGAACTAATCGCTCCTTTCTGCTGGGGCCCCCTCCATCTCTGAAGGGCTAGGCATTCACAGCTGTCCTCTATGTTTACCCTCATTCGTACATTGCTGAAAGAGCTCCTAAGTAATTTTGAGAATATGTGTGATGTCCCATTGTGCCCCTCCCTCACTCCAGGGTGGAGGCAAGGATTGTGTTCCCCCCCTACGAGACTGGGGGCTTCCCAAGGACCTGGGTTGTGTCTTGGGGAAAGAGAGCCCCCATCGGGGTGGGACTGTGTCTCTGCCATCAGATTAGGACTTTTCTGCCTCCTCTATCTGCCCCAGCCTGGATTTGGCAGGAGCCTTTCAATAGTGAGGAGGGACCCGGACAGCCTGCGTCTCCCTCCTCTTCATTGGCTGATTTCTCATTTCTTAGCTTCCCCTCCAACCCCAGACAACAGCCAGGGTAGCAGTTTTTGCCATCTGCCTCTCCTGTGTAGGAATGATTCTGCCTCATCCCTTCCCTCCTCCTCCTCCTCTAGGGCTTCTTGCCTCGCTCATCCCTCTCTAGGGCCTCAGGGCGAGTGTTCCCCATTTGCCACACTGGTGCATCCCGGGGGGCTGGATCCAGGCTCCCTGGGAGGCCTGAGAACCCTGCTCAGCTGTCCTTCACCCCATCAGGGCTGCCATCACTACTCCCCTGGAATGCCTGGGTCCCTAGCTCGCTCCCCTCCCAGACTTCCTGGGGCCTGCGGTGCTGGGGATCCCAAAGTCCAGGACTGCCCCCTCCCCTTGGGAGCTGGAGAGGCTGTCCGGGTAAGCCCAAGGGCCCCATCCTAGCTGCAGGCATCTGTCTGTGCCTCCCTCCCCCCACATCTCTGTCTCCACCTCAGGGAGCCTCCTTCCCTTGGAACCCCACCACTGTTGTATTAATGCGCACACTACATTTATTGGTCCAGCCCAAGCAAATGAATGCAAATGCAATGCAAACCAGGTGCAGAGAGGCAGCAACACGGGAGCAGCCCTGACCCAAAGAGAGGACTCATCTGGAAGAGCCCTGCCTTTCTTTCCAGAGATGGTAATTTGACAGTCAGGGAAACTGAGGCTTAGAGAGGAGAGGTGACTTATCCATGCATTCCTGGTTGGGATGCCTAGTCCTTTGGAAAATTCCCAGAGCCAGGGACCTGAGTTGTGCAACAGGCGCGCTCCCCTTTCACCGCCCCCGCCCTCCCCAGACCTCATTTAGCTGGGGCTTTTCTTTTACACAGTTTTAATAGTTTTCCTTCTCTAGGATTTTCCCCTTCCCTGGCTCCTGTCACTTGCTGCCCTCACTCCACTGTTGCTCCCCGAGGATGAGCCATTTCTGGGGTGCCTGGGTGGCTCAGTCGGTTAAGTGTCTGACTCTTGATCTCAGGTCATGATTTCACGGTTCGTGAGATCAAGCCCCGCGTCAGGCTCTGCGCTGACAGCACGGAGCCTGCTTGGGTGTCTCTCTTGTTCTCTTTCTCTCTGCCCTTCCCCCACTTGTGTGCTCTCTCACACGCGCACGCTCTCTGTCTCTCTCAAAATAAATAAACATTAAAAAAAAAAAATAGAGGGTTTCTGTGAGTGCCAGTGATGTATACAGATGTCTCCTGCTTAAAGACATGTGGCGCTGGGGGCCCTGGCTGACATATTCTGACATTACCATCTCAGCAGAGAGCAGGAAGCTGGGACCCCTCCTCGACACCACCAGGTAGATTTGGGATTGTTGGAGCAGCCAGAGAAGAAGGTCTGGAGTGGAAAGAGAGGTAATCACTGTCTAGAAATGCAGTCAATCATCGGGTGTTTATTGACCGCTTACTATGTTCCCAGCATGGAGCAGGGTCCTGGGGATGTGGTGGAAAAAAACAAGAAAGCCTGCCCTCAGGTAGCACAAGGGGGGCAGTTCTCAAGCGTGAGCTATGCCAGCGTCACCTGAGATGCTCATTAAAATGAAAGGTCCCTCTTCATTCAGCAAGTCTGTGAGGCCCGGGAATGTGCATTTAGACAAGCATTTCCCCTTCTCTTTCCCAGTGGTGTTGATGCAAGTGGTCTGGGGACCACGCTTTAAAAAAAGCCCTGGTGTGGGGCGCCTGGGTGGCTCAGTCAATTAAGCGTCCGACTCTTGGTTTTGGCTGAGAACCATGATCTCATCGTTCATGAGTTCGAGCCCTGCGTCGGCACAGAGCCCGCTTGGGCTTCTGTCTCCCTCTCTCTCTGCCCCTCCCCCTGCTTGCTCTCTACCTCTCTCTCTCTCTCTCTCTCTCAAAAATAAATAAACATTTGAAAAATAATAAAATTAAATTAAATTAAAAACCCTGGTGGCATGCCCTGGGTAGTGAGAAGAACCTGAACCTCTCACAGCTCCCCAGCGAAGCAGAGGTAGGGGGGAGTCAGCTGGGGTAGGAGGGGAGATGCAGGGTCTCCCATCATCACTAAGGAGCAGACCTGCCTCCCTGTTCCGATGCCACCCCTCACAGACTAGGAGCTGGCACACTCAGACACCCCAGCTGATTCCTAACCTTCACCTCTCTGGGGGTCCCAGAGCACCTTCTCCGCAGTCCATGAAGGGTGAGCACCAATGGGGAGAGAAGACAGAGCCATCAGAGTCTGGCAGGCACCCCTACCATACTCTGCCCACCCCCACCCCCCGACCCTACCTGCCTGTTCTCACTGTCCAGGCTACAGACAGAGGGGCCAAGAGGAAGGGATTTGAGGAAGAGAAACAGAGGGTGAGAGCCAGGCAAAGGGAGGGAGGCAGGCTGCCCCTCCCCCCCTCCCCCCCCCCCAGCGCCTGGCGTTTGATGCTGGGGGTGCTGAGACATCTCCTCTCCCGGAAACCCGGAAACCCGAGGCCAGACAGATAAACACAGATGGAGGGAGAGACTCAGCTGCTTTATTTATGGGCCTGGTGACAGGCCCTCTCCTGTCTCAGAGTCCCTAATCTACCAGGCCCGGAAGAGGCATCCCACCCCCTCGCTACCCTCTTCCCTCCCTCCTGAGACTGGGGCTCAGCCAGGCTCGAGCCTTCCCCCAGCCAGTCAGGCACAGGTCTGCGTGCCAGCTCCTGTGGGCTGGGAGAGAGTGTCCAGGGGCTGTCCCCCAACAATACAGGGATGCACATCCCACTCCTTGCCCTCCCCCACCTGCACCACCCTGTCTCAATGGGCCATTGGCTCCGCAAGGAAACCCACCCCCATGAATGTGCCTAAGGACAGGTGGATGGCCTAGGTGCCATTTCAGAGGGCCCTTCCCACTGAGAGGTTGGGCAGTTCAAGTGTCTTGACTTGGGAGATGTCTGAGGAGAACCTCTGGGCTGGCCCCTCGTGGGCCTATCCGGAACAGGGACTGATGGGGGATTCCCTGATGTCCCTATAGGGTCAGACCCAGAGCTGAAGGTTCCTGTGCCCCTGCAGTGTTCCCCTCTAATGCGTTTGCACCCACACAAAGGAGGCTCCGGGGACGGAGCACGTTCATTCCTCCTTCTCACCACCTTTACCTTCTCCCCACGCATCCTGACGCACACACCCAGGCACTTTTTTACTATGGGTTAATTCCCATGCGGCTATCAAAGTAGGATCCAGCAGTGGCCAGGCCTCCCCATCAGCTGAGAAACATGATTTCTCTGGCCCCTTGCCCTGCGCCTGGCTGTACAGCTCCTTTGTTCTGTACCTTTTATCCAGGTCTGCCCCAAATCTGGGTAGGGGGAGAAGTAACTCAGCCTTGCAGGGAGACTCCAGGGTCAGAGGTCAGAGAGCAGAGAAAGGGCAGGGAAAGAAGGAGGTCAGGGAGGGGACAGATCCCTACCTGGCAGTGGTGACTTTGAGCCTGGACAGAAGGAGCCTTTAAAGCCCCAGAGATTCGGGGATTTGGCTCATAGGATCAGACGCCCAGCTCCCTGACTCAGAGTGGCCAGACAGGGACCTGTTCAACTCGCCTCTCTCTCTTTGTCATTTAAGGGACTTTGGTTCCTCTGGGGGCTGGGGAGGCACTTCACCAAAATGACAAGCTTCCCATCCCCTTCTCATTTCAGCCACCCCCGGCCTGTCTTCCAGCCCTCTCCACCTCCCCCATTCCTCTGCACTTTGTCCTAAAGCCCAGCCACCACCCCCCTGCACCCCGCCCAGGGCAAAGGGGTGACTTAGAATCCCAGCTCTGAGATACTGATTTACTGTGAAGTCCCAGGCAGTTTCTGTTTTGGATAAATGGGCCTGGCTTGAGGATAAATGGTCAGGGCGCCTGGATGGCTCAGTTGGTTAAGCGTACGACTCCTGATTTTGGCTCAGGAACTGTGAGATCGAGCCCCGAGTCAGGCTCTGCGCTGGGCATGGAGCCTGCTTGTGATTCTCTCTCTCTCTCTCTCTCTCTCTCTCTCTCTCTCTTTCTCTCTGCCCCTCCCCTGCTCATACTCGTGCTCTCTCTCTCTCAAAATAAATAAACTTTTTTTTTTCAAGGATAAATGGCATTTGCTGGACTCTCCCCCTAAATCCACTCTGTGTTCTCTTCTAGGAGCTTCTCTCCACTGGCTCCACTCAGCCTGCCCCCTAGAGCGTCTTCCCAGTTTCCAAGCCACCACCTCAAGAATCCCATCCATTTGTTGTCTGCCCTTGTTTCTGGACTCTTGATGAGTCAGGGACGTGCTCTGTCTCCCCCGTCAGTCTGGGAAATCTTTGTGGTCAAGAACCATGTCTCCCCTATCCGACCAACAGCTCCCTGAAGGGGTCGCCTTCTGGACCTACTTCCAGCACTGGGCACAGGCCCCTGCCCCGGGTGGGGGGAGCCGAAGCAGTGAGGAAGGGGGGTGGGGAGACGGGAGAAACTTGATTTCTCTACTCATTAGACGGGTCCTTGCAAAGATAAGCCCAGGGAGTAAAGGGGAAAAGCTTCCCACTTTGGCAACTTTTAAGCTGAAACTGAAAAGAAGAAAGGAAGAAGAGAGTACGTTTTCCCCTGAGATTTTCCCCAGAGATACAGAGCCTTCCTCCAGCCCCACCTCCCTATTTCACTTGCTTCCCCCTTGAGGCCCAAGACAGGGGACAAGAGGGTCTGTCCCATGTCTTCCGAACTGGCACCGCACTCCCTCCTCCTCCCCCCTTGCCTGCCTTGCCAGCCTGCGGGCACTGGCTCCCCGCCAAATGTCAGACTGCTCAGCCCCACCCAGGGTCCTTACTCAAGGCAGAACCTGCTGGGGAGGCAATGCCTCCAATTTCTCAAAGAAGCTGCCAAACTTGAGACCCCTGGTCCCTGAGGAGAGGCGGTGTCAACATGTGAAGCAGCTTGGGGACCACTCTGAACTCAGGGATGTGTCTCTATCCACAACAGGGAAGATGGATGTGTGCTCCGCTCGCTCGGATATGGTTTCACCTCCTTCGGTCCCCTCCCCTCCCCGACTCTGGGATCCATGGTCTGGGAGAGGTCATTGTGTCCATCCCCCGGCCCAACCCTCCACCATGCTGGATAAACATCTCTGTTGGTTTGAGACCACCACCGCCCTGGCGAAGATGCTACTACGGTCTCCTGAAGCCATGAAACACACAGTCCGTCCTCTACACTTGGCCTTGACGGTTGGGTCTTGAGTTGACGTCCATCTTCATTGCTGGGTCCCTGAGACTGCCCATGATGATCGCGGCTCTCCTTGCTCTCTCCTGGAGATGACGGACTTGCCCTGTCCACTGAGGTCTCAGCCAGAGACCCCCACAGAGCTGCCAGGCCGGCCAGCTTCTGGCCTTCCCATTTTAAGCCTGGGCTACGGAGTTCCATCCTGACTTCTGATGGATGGAAAGCTGTGGTCTTCCTTTGTGCCAGCTGCCCCCAAAGCTAACAAGAGCTCTCATTTACTGGGCCCTCGGGATGGGCCAGGCACACATGTTTTCTTACTTAACCTTCACAACAACCGCTGAGGTGGGTCCTGTTGTCACCCCCATTTTACAGATGAAGAAATGAAGGCTATGACACACTATGGTTGCACTTCTCATCCAGAAGGCAGCCCACTTTGGGCCAGAACCAGAGTCATTATTGTATTGACAGCAAGAGTGGCCTGCCTGTGGACAAACCCCTGCCCTGGGCAACTGAGGGAAGGGGCAGACTACCAGGGAGGCGTGGCTCTCTCTTGGGAAGACAGCTTCTTGAGGACTTTTCAATCTGATGGAAGAGACAAGACCACTGCCCTCTGGGAGCTGCCAGTCTGAGAGAGGAGTCTGACTGTACTAAAAAACAAAAAACAAAGAAACAAAAAAACAGTAGGGGTGCCCGGGGCGGGGCGGGGGGTGGGGTTCCGTCGGTTAAGCGTCTGACTTGGGCTCAGGTCATGATCTCACAGTTTGTGGGTTCGAGTCCCAGATTGGGCTCTGTGCTGACAGCTCAGAGCCGGGAGCCTGCTTCGGACTCTGGGTCTCCCTCTCTCTCTCTGCCCCTCCCCTGCTCACACTCTGTTTCTCTGTCTCTCAAAAATAAACATTAAAAAATTTTTAAATAAATAAATAAATAAATAATAAATAAAATCAATGATTCCCCTGATCCCTGATGCCAACATCCAGGGTGACACCAACCAGAGGCCTCCACCGCCACGTCTGTGTCCTAGGTATGAGCCCGGCCTTGCCAACCCTGTCCTGGGGATAAACAGGAAGGGACTCCTCTTTTCTGAGTTGCTGGAGCAAAGGACAAGAGAAAACCCCTTTCTGGGGCTAAGGGACTCTTGTTGGTCGCAAAGGCCTGCTGACTTCCAGGGCGGAGGGCCTCACCTGGAGGGACGTTCTCCTGATGGCATCTGGGCTCTCCCACCTGAAAGCAGGGGGATGGCTGGAATGAACTCTGAAGGCATCCTGAAACTCCATCCTATCCCACTTCCTCCCCATCCCGGCCAAACTCTGGGGATTATGACAGTGTGGGCAATAAAAAGTGCCTAATTGGTTGTTGTCCAGCCGAGGCCGCTCCCCAGTTCCCTCCGCGGGGGCGGGAAACCGGCCGTGTCAGTTTCACTTTTGCTATTGCCCAGTTTCCTGATTGTTGCTGGGTGCTAGCGGAAGCAGGGCATCCAGTGGGGGTTGGTAGCTAGTCCTCGATGCTGCTTCCGAGGTGGTGCACGCCAGGAGGCAGAGGGCCAGAACTCCTCTTGCCCTCAGCAAAGAGGACAACATCCCTGTTGGCCTGTGTGGGGAGGCGGGAGGAGGTACCCGGGCCTGGGGGGGGGGGGGCGGTAGTGCCCTCCCTCCACTTCTGCCTCAAAGGGCAGAAATGGAGAACTCTGGCTCTGGAGCCGCACTGCCTGGGTTGGAACCCTGACCGTGCCATTATTCAGCTGGGTGATCCTGCTGAGCCCTTAGACTCGCTGTGCCTCAGCTCTCTTATCTGCAAAGTGGGGTGAAGGACACGCGAGGTGCTTAGGGCAGTGCCTGGCTCGTAGTGAGTGTTCAGTAAAAACTGTCAGCCACTAGCAGTGTCTTGGCCTGGCCATGGGGTGGGGAGACGCACCCAAGCCAGATTGAGTCTGGACATGGTGGGCATTGGGAGGATGGTGTGAGATGACTTCCTGGGGCCGAGAACATGGTCTCCCAAAGGCCTTCTCTTCCAGCACGGAG
This sequence comes from Acinonyx jubatus, assembly GCF_027475565.1. NCBI lineage: Eukaryota > Metazoa > Chordata > Mammalia > Carnivora > Felidae > Acinonyx > Acinonyx jubatus. The sequence goes on along the minus strand of NC_069397.1, from coordinate 36,554,753 downwards.
ATCCCGGCAAGTTAGGAGGGTCAGTGAGACCCTGGGGTGGGAAGTCCTCTGCTCCTCGCAGAGCCCTCTCCTCACCTCCCCCTTTCCTCTCCCAATCTTCAGTGGGAGGGCTGGGCCACTCTTCTCTTCCCAGGTCTCATTCCAGGAAGGGCAGAGCCAGGCACAGGCTCCTCACCTTCCCGGCAAACTTGCTGTGTCCCCCGCCCAGGCTGCATCCTTTTCCCTAGGGAACCTTTGAACAGACTGTTCCCTCCACTGGAACCACCCGCCCTGCTTCCTTGGCAGCTCTCACCTTGTCCTCCTTCCCCAGACGATCCTGTAGCCCCTTCCCCAGCCACCAATTCCCAGGCACAAGCCCTTCCCTCCCCCACCTGCCCCAGCCCTGAGACTCCCTCCCCCACCTCCCCCACCCCCCCCACCCCCCCCATCCCAGCCCAGGCCCTGCAACCCGAGGCCCTCATCTCTGCCCTGTCCAGCTGAGTGTCCAGTCTCCCTGATCAGACTGGGAAGTCCAGAACTGTGTTTTACTACCGAATCCACTGGACCACGTAAGTCATCTGTGACCCTCCACGTCTGTCTCAGGCGCTGTTACCCCCTTTCCCATTCCTCGGGCTCCCCGTTTTGATCCAGGAAAGTGGCACAGTCACTGGGCTGCCTGCCACCTCCGACTGCACCTGGGGGCTTGGCAGACAGACAGCCACCTGTCTCAGAAGGCTCAGGTGGATGCGGGCAGGCAGTGGAGGCCAAGAGGCCTCCCCATCAGAGTCCCGCAGAAGCCCCTCCAGTGTTGGATGCTGTCAAAACAGACCATTCGGTTACAGGGTCCAAACCCAGCCAGGCAGTGGCTGATGCTGAGGGGCGAAGTAGAAGGAGGCTCCAGAAAATCCCTCACCCAACTGCTGCCCCTCTCAGGACTCCTTAAGCTTCTCTTCCCTGCCCCTGCTCTGCTGTCTGCCATCTCTTGGGGGGCGGGGGGTGGGATGCTCCTGGGTGGGGGGTGGAGTAGGAGGAACGCTGCTTGGCCCCTAGGGGGGCAGCTGAGATTTATGGGACTGGATTTTTACAGGCTGGGGAGAGGCCCCAGGCAGGAGCTGTGGAGCCCAAGAGAGGAGCATAAAAACTTCCCGACATGAAAGCCAGGCAGGAGGCACCCCCAGGCCCGTGGGTGGTGAGAGATTTACAGCTCTTGCACAAGGCCTGGAGGGGGCCTGGGGAGCTGCGAGGACACTTCAGAGCCAGAATAACTCCCCACCAAGGCCTTCACCTTTCTCCTCTAGGAAAAAAAAATTACTCACCAATAGAACAGGTTGGAGCTGCCAGAAAGATGGTTATCGCTGTGGGGACCCCGCCCCACTTGGAGACTAGGTGACTCCCAACTTCCTCCCCCACCCTGGACTCTCCTTTCTGCCCCCAGGTCAGGGAGAGGTGCCTGGGGCCAGAGGAGGGGGACTGACGGGGAGACTTCCAGAAGGTGCTTCCCTCTGGAGGTAGGGGCGCTCTTGGTCCCATGGCTCCTTTTCCCAGGAAGTGGAGGCAGGAGGGGAGGGTGGGTTCTGGCCAATTCTGGAAGAGTCCCAAGACTTAGGGAACACTTTCAGAGTATGATTGTGGGGTAGGAGTCTTCCCTGAAGGAGACAAGAATGGAACAATAAGGACACAAAAACACTGAAAGCTTGGTCGCCCTGGGCTTGATGGCCATCTTTTATTTAAACCAATGACCCAAGAGGCTGAGCTGAAAAAGGTGTCCAGGGCAGCAGCCCCTACCCTCCGTTCTCAGCTGCCAGTTTGCCCTTGGGCCTGACCCCAGGCTCCTTCCTGGTCCCTGAAGGAATTATCTAGTAGTCAATGGCCCTGTGTCTCGGGCTTGACATCACTGGGGGCAGGCAGCTCAACTGTTTTAGGGGTGTGTTGCTGCTTCCTCTCCAACTCTGGACTCTGCACCCCATCACCCTAATCCCCCACGTCCCCTGCACCCTCACGGTGAAGCCCTGAACCTCGGCTGGGTGGAGGAGGGGTGCTGCTAACCACTTAAAAGGGCCCCGGGTAAGCATCCTGGGACAGGTGAGGAGCTAGAGCCTTTGAACTTGGCCAGAGGGTGGGGGCTGCCAGAAGATGGAAATCCTCGGCCAGGTCTTGTGGTATCATAGGCAAAGGGATGCGGAGGAAGCTCCATAAAAGGCTGACCCACCCTCTTTCCAGCCTGGCCTTCCCCTCCCCATTCCTTAGTCCAGCCTCCCAAGACCAGAGCTGGCTCGGAGACAGCCAACTGAGTAATGTCTCGGGTGCCCAGCCAGGTGGGCACAGACTTGCCCGTTGCCAGGCCCCGCCCTGAGTGGTCGGCCGGCACTCCCTAGGAACAGGCCAGGGGCACAAGTGGGGAGAGGACAGAGGCACTGCCCTTCCACGCGGGGCATTGCTCTAATCCAGCCCCATAGGGAAGAGGTTGGGGTGGGGAGCTCAGTGCTGGGTAGCAGGTGGGGTGGGAGGGAGCAGCTATACTTTCCTTGGGTCCTTCCTTCTGCCAATTGGCAGGCAGGGAAGGGAAGGGAAGGGAGACTAACCTGAGGTCAGTGCTCTAGCAGGGAGGTAGAGGAAGTCAGAGAGGGAAATGGCTTCGCTCCTTTGGTCCCCAACCCCCCCGCCCCCCCTGCCACCAGCTTCAGACTACAGGCTCAAGGAGGAGTGGGCCGGGCTGGTCAGGACCTGCCTCCAGCCTGCCTTCCTCCCCAGCAGGTCGGGGGAAAATTGCTCTCCTGGTACTGCTTTTTATTTTTTGAAGCCAGATCAAAGGTGGGACCCAGCTGGGAGCCCTAGTAAAATCTCAGCAATGTGGAGCCATAGAGTTTCAGCCCAGGAACCAGGAGCTGTGGGAGGGACGGGCTCAGGCTCTGGCTGCAGGGGTCACGGGGGCGAGACAGGAGTCAGGAGTGGAGCTGGTAGGTGGGGGCCAGTCAGGAAGGATCAGTGACTTGAAGAACCCAGGCAAGGCTGCGGTCAGCCTGCTTTCCACTGCTGCTCTCTCTAAGCAGGGACCCACCCACGTATGGAGAACTCCAATCCCGGCATCCAAGCCAACTGGAACGGTGTTCATATTAGCCAAATGTCATCCAGTCTTCTGTCACCTGCTCCAGGGCGTTATCTTGTGTAGCCAGGAAGCTCTTAGATTAGATAACCATGTTCCCTCCTGCTGCACAAAAAGCACGTCCCCCTTTCTGTGCCTGAGTTCAGACTAGAGAAGAAGTGTCTCCTTTCTTTTCTACTTTCTCGGTGAGGTCTTGAAACCGAGAATCATTCCCGGGCCCAGCTCCATCTCTCCCCTCCTCCCCTTGTTCCTGTCTTGTGTCTTCTCATGGAGGCCAAATAAACTGCCATTCTGGGGGCGCCTGGGGGGCTCAGTCGGTTAAGCGTCGGACTTCGGCTCAGGTCATGATCTTGCTGTTCGTGGGTTCGAGCCCCGCGTCGGGCTCTGTGCTGACAGCTCAGAGCCTGGAACCTGCTTCCGATTCTGTGTCTCCCTCTCTTTCTCTCTGCCCCTCCCCTGCTCACGCTGTCTCTCAAAAATAAATAAACATTAAAAAAATTTTTTTTCTTAATTTAAAAAATAAACTGCCATTCTGGTTCAGGGAGACCTTCTTCCTCTCTAGGGTGGTCACATCTCTTCTCTGGAGTCACGTTGCCATCCCCAATATCGAGGCCAGAAGGCGTTAGTGGGGCTCCTCATCCTCACTGGTTCTTAGGGTGAACTCATGTCTGCCACTGTCACGAAGACATGTTGTGTGGGGACCCAGACACCCCCCCCCCCCATTTCTTCTCCCATGAGTCTTGAAGTCTGGGGAGGTTCGATCCTGACTGGCACCCTGTCAGACATGAGATGTATTCAACAGAATAGAGAAAGATCTCCCCAGAGCCTTGAGTGGCCCCGAGAAGCCCTCCTCCATGGTAACTGGGATTCCCTCCTTGTTACCCCAGGCAGCAATCCTTTGCCCCGGTTCCAGCTTCTCCCAGATGCTGAGGTCCATGGCAGGGTAGAGAGATAGACAGGGACACGTGCACATGTGTGCGTGAGTGTGTATGGGGGCCACACACACTCAGGTGGGTCTGGATATAGAGGAAAGCAAGGAGAGAGTGCCACATTCTGCTCTCACTAATGCACTGTGTGACCTCAGCCCACTCCATCGCCTTCTCAGAGCCTCGGTTTCCCCCGGCTGTAAAATAGGGGGTTAATTGTCCCTCCTAGGGAAGCTAGGAGGGTTAATTGGGCAATGGCTCTGAAGTGTCTAGGAAGAGAAGGAGATCTATAAATACAAGTGGTCATTAGAGGGTATTTCACAGCCATTTTGTGGGCCCCAGTGTATTATTACTATTATCACTGTTATTGTTATCGCCACTGTCACCCACTTCCCGAGTCTCTGCCAGCTGGGTCGGGGCTCCCAGGTGACGAAGTTATGCTCCTGAGCCCAGCATCCCAGCCAATGGCCTCACCGAACCCTCATCCTCCGCACTCAGGGTGTCTGGGGAACCTTCAGGAGGCTAGTGATGGTGACCAAGATGGGGCTTTGACAGGAGAGGGTCAGGAACCCAGAAGAGAGAGGGAGACAGGGCCCACCTGGGGAAATTCACTTTGTCCCTTGGTATGTTTCCAGTCTGCCATGGGAAGCCTGGACTCAGAGAAGCAGACACAGAACTGTGGTCCTCGGGGTCCGCAGGGGTGGAGAGAGGCTGAGGGCAGGGGAGAGGCTGAGGCAGAGAGAGGAAAATGTTACCAGACATGGTAAGATGGGCTGATTGGTAGGAAAGGATTCCTTAAAGAGGCAAATGGCTCTTCAAGGAGCTTTTGTAGTGGCTAGAACATACTGTTTCCAGGTGAAGCAGGGCACAACCTTGGCAAACAGTAGGCACTCAATGCATGCTTGTTAAAACTCAATTTCTGTGCTTGTCTTTCCCTTGCAGTAAGGTTAAGACAAACCAACCAACCACCCAACCACCCGGCATCTGCTTTTAGAAATGCCTTGGATGCCCCCTAGTGGCAACAAAGAAGGCTGAGAGGGCTGAGAGGTGCCTTCTACCTAAAGGGCTTCTCCCTGGGAGGGGAGTGGGGAACAGGGGGGAAGGAGGGGCCTGCCCTTTTTTCCTAAGGCTCCACAGATCTCATCCCAAGGGGACTAAGGGATGGAAAGAACCAGGTAAGAAGGAAGAATCCTGTGGGGAAGGAAGGGCGGAATGTTCTTGCTGGAAGATTCCATGGCAGTTGGTGGACAGTCATCGGTCTGGCAGGGCAACCAGAGGACAGAAGGAGTTGAGAAGTCAGGGTATGGGTCAGGAGTGGCATCCCATGGCAGTGGAGAAAGAGGGGTGGCTGTGTGTGTGCACCCGGGGTACGGGGTAGGGTAGCTGCCAACGGGTAATAGGGAGACACATTTTACAGCCTCTGTCACTGTTCTGTGCTCATGGAAGACTAAGGAAATGCAGATCGTTGAAACCATAGATGGGCCTGGGAGGAAAAAAAAAAAAATCAGGATTCACTTAAACTAGGTGTTTTTGCCTGGGTGCTTAAGAGTGTCAGGGGTCATTTGAAAAGTCGGCAAATCTGATTTCTCTGTAGGTGGAAAGGGAAGACAGGAGAACGTGGAAAAGCAGAGGAGGTCAATGGGAGAAGCAGAGGCTACTGGGAAAATCCTTAAGGGAGGATGAGCAGGCTTTAGAAGGTTGAATTGGCTGGAACTCTTCAAAAATAAAGCGATCAAGCTTGGGTTGTAGCTATGAGTGAGGACCAGCAGCTAAGTCAAGGGCGGACACTGATATTCTCCTGGCTTCCGGACACCCAGCACCTGCTGCACCACACCTTTCCCACGAGGCTCCAGAAGGAATCTGGAGCTTCCTAAGGGCAGAGACTGTGGCTCTGCATCCCTTTCTCCCTCCCTCTGGTGCTCTCTCACCCATCCTTGGGGACAGATGCATTCTCTGGTACTGATGAATGAAAGGGGGCAGCTGCATGCCAAAGGGAAGGACAAGGAGAATGTCAGGAAGCAGGAAAAGCAGGGGAGAATGAAGAGGGAAGGGGGTGAAGAGGCAGACAGGGAAGGAGAGGCGAAATGGAGGTGGAGGAAGCTGGGCCTGGAAGAGAAGGGAAGTCCATGAAAAGTGTTAAAAGGATGCAGTCGTTTAGTCAGTCAACAAACACTCTGCACCTATCACATATCACACAATGTGCTGGGAGTGGAAGGTGCAGTGGTGAATAAGACAAAATGGGGCTTTAAGGGGTGGCAGATGGGGAGTTTGTAAGTGAGAAAGGGGGAGAAATTGGCCACTTAGAGCAAGAAGAGGCTAAGCATAGTTGGAAACAAGAAGGGAAGTATCACAGAGAGAGAGAGAGAGAGAGAGAGAGAGAACGAACCTGCCTCCAGGCCCATCATTGGGTGAGACACAGCCAGAACCACCTGTCGGCCCTGGCTCCGTGAAGACCGAGGCAGGTAAGCTGGGCAGGGGAGAAATTCAGGAAGGGGAGGGACAGGAGTGGGTGGGGGTGGAGGGTCAGACTGTTCACAGTTTTTCACTTGGGCACCCACAGTGGAAAGATGTCTGTGCTACTGAGTGGTTCTCAACATTTGGCTGCCCGTTGGAGTCACCCAAGGAACTTCCAAACACCATCACCAGGGTCCCACCCCCAGAGATTCTGATTTTCTGGCCCTGGGATGGCACCTGGACTTCAGAATTTATTAATAGCTCTCCAATGAGTCTAAAGTGCAGCCAGGGAGAAAGCGAGCATTAGAAGCTGGCTGCCTGGCCTCCTTCCTCTCTGGTGAGAATGGGGGCCATCTTGAAAGAAGCGACCTGTGGGAGGGAAGGGAAGTTGTACGTGCTTTGAGGGGGTTGTAAATGAGGCTCCAAGACTCCAGTGGTTCTGACAAAAGGATAAGGGGCTCCTGAGAAAGTGCCCCCTTCCTTGGCTATGCCTCTGGTAAGAAAGGAGCAAGATAGCCTGGAAAGAAAGAGAAAACAAGGCAATGGCGGTCTTTAAAAGGGAAGAACAATTCAAGTAACTCAGACCTGCCGAATTTTCTGTTGTTGCACCCTGCTCCCCCACCCACACACATGCACACTTCCCCCCACCCCCTCTGCAGTCTTCATGATGGGGCCTCTGGGGGTGAGACAGGCACAGCTGCCACAAAAGGTTTGGCAGTGGCCCAGCAGGATATTCAACCTCACCCCCCCCCAAACTCCCTGCACCCTAATATAGCTGAGTCACTGAACCTGGGTGGAGTCCTCTGCTTGACAGTGAAGCAATCTGAACTTGAAAAATGGCCTGGGAACAGAATGTATGGTCTATATAAACAAGTCCTATGTAGATGTAATTGTATGCAAATATTCATTCTTTAACTCAACATACACTTCCTGCCAGTCCTCTTGTACAGGTTTCAAACCTTCCACTGCAGCTCACAGTGTATGTAGCAGGGGACAGATGTGAAAATAAAAATGCAGTGTTAGCGAGTGAAGCCCTCTGCAGTCTAGAGAAGGAAAAAAGCCGTGGTTCAGTGGGAGTTAGGTGTTCAGAGTTTGAGCAGGGTCTTGAAGGATGTTCAGGAGTTTACCAGGAGATAGGAAGGATAAAGCAGGAAGGGAAACAGAAGAGTAAGTGTTTAAGAAATGTAAAATATTTCCTTGAGGCAAAAGGGTAGGATCTGTAGAAAGGGAATAGGGCGGGGGAGGAAAGATACACAAGTGTGTGTGAAGGACATTGTTTGCCCCCTAAAAAAGGAGTTTGGGCTTTTCATCCAGAATGGCATAGGGAGCCAATGAAGGTTCTTAACTAGAGGAGTGATAGCTTTTTTTTTTTTTTTTTTTTAATTTTGAGAGAGAGATCAAGCAGGGGAGAGGGGCAGAGGAAGGGAGAGAGAGAATCTCAAATGAGCTCTGTGCTGAGTGTGGAGCACCAAGCCCAACTCAGGGCTTGATCCCACAACCCTACGAAAACCAAGAGTCAGATGCTCAACTGACTGAGCCACCCAGGCACCCCGAAGGAGTCTTGCTTTTAGAGTCTTGTTTTTCAAAGGCGAAGGCTGAGAGGGGTAGACTGGAAGAGAAAATTAACATTTATTCATCAATTACTGTGTACTGGGCATTGGGCTCTGTATTTTATTTGGTCACTCCAACTCTTTATGATAGCTTTTTTCAAGCTGCCAGTCAAGATCAAGAAAAGGAACGAAAAAAAAGGAAGGGAGGGAAGGGGGAAGGGAGAATAACTAGAAATTATCAGGGCGTCGCGGGTAGAAAGGTTTAGTATTGTTTTTGGAAACTTTGCTACACATTTTCACCTGAGTTTTAAGGTACTGTATCGGGGTTCAAGTGTTATTTCTCATTGCGGCTTATGGTGTTTTAAAAAAGAAAGAGAAGCCGCTGCTGTAAGGTGTAGGTGTGACTAGCCTCATTTTGCAGGTGAGGACATAAGGCGCAGGGAGTTTCAGTACCCTGCCCCTCTGTAAGTGGGACGTAAATTTCAAACCCAGGCTGGTCTGAAGCCAGCGTGGATTCCTGCTCAGTAATGCCAGGCAGCCTGCCCAAGTTACGCATGTACAGCAGACCTGGGAAAGAAAAACGTACCCGCGTCGCGCTTCCCAAGGGCTGTATGTACTCACACAGCACCTCATTCAAGGAGGTAAATCGGAAAGGCCCAACTCTCTGTCCGCCCAAGGTGCTGGACAGAATGTATATTCCAAGAGTGCCCTAGACGCACAGAATCGGATTATGGGCGGCAGCCCCGGGAATCTCCTTTTAGAGAGCTTCAGGTGATTCTGGGTGGACCGCCCGTTGTGGGGGAGGGGAGGGGCGGGTCGCTGCAATAACTAGGTAAGGATGAACAGGGGCTTGAACTGAGATGGAGAAATAATCCCTTCTCTCAGAAGTGTCACGTAGCCCAACTCCCGCTATTGTGTTGAACTCCGATGCCTCGCGGTACAAAGTCACCTGGGGGCTCATTTCCCTCTCCCGAAGCGATAAAGGCGAGGGAAATTTAAAAAAAAAAAAAAAAGGCTGGTGGCTTCCCACTCACCAGCCAAGGAGTTTGAGTAGCCGAAAAGCAGGTGGCTCCCGCCACTCCAGGGCGACACTAGATTGAGGTGTAAAGTGTGTACTATTTATAGGGCATTTCTGGGCCTCACCCTAAGGACTTCTGATTGGCTTTGGGGTAGATCTATCACTCATCTTTTGGGTTCGAGGTGGGTGGAAGGTCAACCACGACCAATACAAAACCACTCCTCAGCTAAGCCCCTCCCCATCTAGCTTCCTGTTGCTGTCCATCAACCACCTCGTAGGCGGGACTTCACGTCCCGCCAATTGGCTGACGAACATGTCGTTCACCCTTCAGTAGGTTTCCGGTTGGTGCCCTCTACTGTCCATCAGTGACATTTCACAAGTCTATTGGCCAAACCAACGTCGCTCTAGACGCCTCTCTCTGATTGGATACTAGTGCTGTCGGTCCCCAATGTACTGAACTCTTATTGGTGAACGCTGCCGTCGCTCGGGCGGTGGCGGGCTCCGGGATTGGCGGGTGCTGGGCGGGCGGTGTCAGGCTCTCGGTGGCGGCGGAGGCGGCGGAGGCCAGGGAGGAAGATGTCGTAATGAGCGGTGGGTCCTGACCGCTGCCGGCGGGGTCTTCCCGGCCCCCAAGGGTCGGGAAGACGGGCAGAGGCCGCAGGGAGGGGAAGCCGGGGCCGGGGGTTCCCCCCTGGGACCGGGCCTGGCGCCGGGGCCCGGCTCCGGGAGGGGCGGGGGAGGGAGGATTCCCGCCCGGAGGAGGAGCGGGGCTGGCCAGCCGGGCGGAGGCACCCGGAAGGGGGCGTTCGACTCCCCGCCCCCTCGGAGCCCGCTGGGCGGGAGGGCGGCGCTTCCGGGGGCTGGTGAGAGGTGCGGGCACCCGGGCGTGCCTGGCACCCCCTTCACCCAGTTGCCTACCCACCTCAGTGCTTCCGGCCTGTGGACACAGCCTGGGTCTGCTCCGAGGAGGCGGCCCACGCTCCTCGCGCTAGCCCTGTGTTGGGGGACCCTCCTGCATTCTGACTCGGTGCCTACCGGCGATTCAGGGCCCTCCCGAGTGCAGAGAGGGGCGAGGGAGTGCTTAAAATGCAGACGGTGCCAACCACATGGGCACTGCGGGGCCTAGAAGCCAGCCTGGTTCCCGATATACCCCAATGGAGAGATGGTGTGTCAGGACACGAGGGCACCGCCCCCCCCCCCCCCCCAAGGGCAGAGGACTTCTTGCCTTAGACTGCGACGTGGACATAAACCTCGTAATGTTTTCACTTGGGTCCTTGAACACCAGCTAGATACCCGCAAGCTCTTAGCAGAATTATGAGCCGTTTAAGAACTTGCTGACAAAGCTCCCAGCCTGTTAGCTGATGCTCCGTCGGTGGGACTGCTGAATCCCAAAAGCCAGGTGCAAACCTAAGGAATGACAGAAGAAATAAAACGGATATTTACTTTCTTTCTCCACCCTGCCTCCATCCCATTGCTGACTTTTGGTTCTCAGCCTCCTACCCGTGCTTCTTGGCTTATGTTCCCAGTGGCTTTCTAATTTTAGTTGAAAAGGAACTGTGTCTTCTCTTTGGGCAATTGAGAAACCTGTCCTCACCGCATTCCTTGGTTTTGACTCCAGTATACCGTCATGTTTATTTCTTAATTAACTTGATCCAGGGGGACTCCATCTGGCTTTTCTCAGTGCACATTCTCCCAAAGTTTGTTTCTTCTTGAGGCTACTTCTTGCTCCCTTATTTGTGGTTTCCTAGAGAAAGGGAGGGAAGAGCTTGTAGATCTGCTTTAAGCAAGGAATTGGCTCACAGTCCCCCATTATGCTGATTTAATTGCAGAAAAAAGGGTGATGACTGTTTCAAGGTCTACTAGCATGCACTGTCTACCACTTGGCATGCTGTACCCCAGAAGGCCTTGAGTATCACAATGGAGGGCTAAGCGTTGAGTTGGTATTTTGGATAAGATTTTTAGGGCTAGAAAGTTTAGGGTGTTGGCCAGTTGACAGAGAGGTTGTTGAGGGAACAGTGGTGAAGTCAACACCATAGAAGTCATTTTGATTAATAACACAAAGAAACCTGTTGTCTGCAATAATGAATATAACTGCAGTGTCTCGTTTTGTTTTAAATTCTTGTGTGCGATGAAGGGGGCTAATCTGTCAGACAACCTATCAGTTGGGCTGATGATGTCAATGTTCCAGTGGCTTCCAATAGGCATTAATACCTGTTGGAAATGGATTCTCATTGGCTGGGGCGATTGGTAAGTTTTCTAATTCTGGTTCTTCTGCTTGGTTGTACAGAGGCTTAACCCCTCTTCATTTAAAAGCAGTAACAACAAGGAAAAAAAAAAAGCCGGTCTGACATAATTATAAACTCCCTGAGCTAGGCTGCTAAAGACACAATGTCTTTGCCAAGGAGACCCAAGTGGAATTAGTTCATAATTGGATCCTCACCTCACTGCCCTGTAAGGGGAGCTGGCTCCAGGAGGAAGAGTTTGGCACCAGTGTTGACAGCACATAGACTGGCCGGCTTTTTTCTCTCAGATTCTATTAAAGTTTGGGCCTCCGAAGGCCTGTCGGAGGAGAGAAGCTGAAAGAAGATTTTGGCAAATATCTGGGTAAAGGAGCTTCGTGGCATAATAGCATATAGGGCAGTTCATTTTGATATCTTGTCCTTGAACTTCCTCGTTCTTTCGTTGATTACTAGCAGCCTTTTGGAGAAGTTGCAGGGTCCCTTGTAGCTTGAACAGTCCTTTACAATAGGCATGTGATAATTCCTGACTCTGCTTTCAGAGAGTATTGCCCAACCAGGGCCCTCATGAAGACATCCTAAGCTTGTTGCCACTGGTCGGTAGACCCTGGTACTGGCTTGAGTTCAGCAATCTTCTAGACCTTTGTCACCATACATTTCTATGATGGAAATGTAGCATCTTCTTCTGTGACTTACCTTCCCTCCCTCTGTTCTCTGTTTACCCACAAATTGGAAGGCTTGCTTCCAAGGATAGAAAAATGTAGTAATTAAAGTGTATACAGAGTATTAGAAATTGTAGAGATGTGAACTCTTCTGAGTTTAAACAATTATGGGGTCTAGTCTGAAACCTTGCGGGCTGAAGACTTGAAGTAAAATGTATTTGGAGAAGCGCCAGTACTTACGAGTTTGGATAGCTTAACGGGATTAGGGAACTTCTCATAAGTTCTAAACGAGGAACACTTGACCCACATGCTGGACTGAGAGGTGGACATCATTATGGAATGAATTCGTTGACGTTTTTGCTTATTTGTTTTTTGCTACGAATTAGGGTAAAAACATGGGGCATTACCAACTCCAGGGCACTGTCAGCCTAAGTATCAGGAAAGGATTAGAGATTGTCCTGGAAGAGATGTTCCCCAGTGGTACTGGTAGATTTGTCCAAGTTGACAGGATTCTGAAAGGGAAAACTGATTTTTCCACTGCCTCACGCGATGCTCGAAAGAGAACCCAGGAGCAAGCTCAGTCAGCACTCGCTGCTTAGCTTCCCCCACATGGCCAGGAGGTGCTCTTTCTGGGTGCTCTGAGGCCGTCACCGGCACAGGGCATTACCGTGTGCTTCTCATCAGGACATGCCCTGGGGAGCCGAGCTCTGCTCAGGAGCAAGGGAGCACAAAAGGGCTGAGCCCCCAGGTTAGATGCTGTTCAGTCTGTCCCCGTGAACGGCTTCGAGCAGTGTTGAGATATCCAGGCTGTTTGTGTCACCGGAAGAGCATGTGTGCAGGTCCAGCTGTTTGCATCCCTCCTTTGGACGTCTCATTCCTTAGCTGCAGCTGGTGTCAGCTTCAGAGTTGTGTGCTGTACCTGGCCGGAAGCCTCACCGCGTCATAATGCCAACGTTTAGCTTGGGGGACTGTTGTTTTTGAGACTGAGGGCTCTGAGATGCCGGTTTGCCCTTAGGCCATGACTTAGGCTGTTAGGTGGCCTCTTTCACCTCAGCCACGGGGTGAAAAGTGGCCCAGGAAAGACCAGCAGACTCTGGCCTGCCCACTGCCAAACGTCCTCTTTCTAGAGCTTCCTCTTTGGCGTATTTGTTAGCTTTCCACTGGGGCTCAGTGGAATCATGGAGCAGCTTCCCAGAGAGTGTGACTAGGGACTAAGAGACAGCAGGCAGGGCTGCGTGATTGAAAGTGGAGTATTTCTGCCCCTGGCCAGTGTCGGTCGTGCTGAAGGCTTCTCAGATTAGCCTAAAGACAGACCAAAACCTTTCCCAGCCTTCCGAACGGTAAATGGTAGGCCAACCCTCTCTTCCCAGAGGAAATGAAGTCAGTGCTCATTTCACAACTGGTCCGAGCCGGGGATGAATGTGGGCGTGACTCACAAGTAAATGTGCCAAAGCAGAGAAAACACGTGTTTGTACACAGTGGTCTTCTAGGGGGAAAAAGTGTATCTTGGTTTCTTTTTCTCTCCTGTTCCCTAAGAGCGGTCTGGGACCAAGTATTCTTTGTACCATTTCCTGGGACTGTTCTGTCAGGGTGAAGAGCTGCCCTGGGTCCCCACGCACTTCTCCAGTGTCCCTTCCAGTACCACTGGCTGTGACCCAGGCAGGATGCAAACTAGCAAATGACAGTCACATTTCGAGGAGGCATATTCATATAGCTAGCCCTCATTATCTTAACTCATTTGGAAAAGAATTCCCCTTCCCTGGTGCAGGTTCATTGAAAGAAGCATTGAAAAGCGGTGCCTGGTGTGTGGTGATGAGGTGTGTGCTTTGAGATCTTTGTCCGGGTGCAGGACTGGACTGTGCGGGTCTGCACACAGGTACTTGTCCCCGCGTGAGGCAGTGGGCGGGCTTGGGAGTTCCATCTGGGACAGCATCAGCTGAGCTGACCTGGCGGGTGGATTCCAGCCTCGTGCCAGGACATGCACATCTGTGGGTTTTCTCCTGTGGTTCTTAAAACTCCATTTAGGCTCTCCCACTCTGCAGTCTCCAGGATTCATTCACTCATCCATTCAAAAAATATATACTAGGCACCTACTATGTGCCAGGTAGGAGGGATACATGGGTGGGTAAGGGAAGGAGAAGTTCCTTGCTTTAGGAAGCCTACATCTTAGTGGGTGACAGTACATAAGTAACTACTGGATATTAGACAATGAGAAGTGGTACGAAGAAAAAGAGAAGACAGAAGAATGTGAAAGGGTGCAATTTATATAGGGTGGTCAGGGAAGGTTTCAGTGAGAAGGTGACATGTGAGTAAAGCCACGGAAGGAGGGGAGAGATTGAGCCATGCTCAGTCTGGGGTGGGGGGCGGGGGAGGGTGAGAACTCAGCCAAGGAGGACAGCAAGTGCAAAGGCCCTGAGAAGGGGCTGTACCTAGTGTGTTGGAAAGCAGCAGGGAGACCAGCGTGGCCGAAGTAGTGAAGAGGAGGGACAGGATAGGTCAGATAGGGTCCTTATGTGTCACGGTGGGGACTTCAGTTCTTACTTTGAATGGGGGACAGGATGCTCTTGGGGGGCTCTGAGCAGAGTACTGTGATTTCACTTAAGTGTGATGGGTCTCATTCTGGATGCATGTTGAGAGCAGACTGACGGGAACAAGGTCACAAGCCCGGCTAGGAGGCTTTTGCAGTTAACCCAGTGACAGATGATGAGGATCTGAATCTGGGTGACAACAGGTGGTGGTGAAAGCAATCAGATACTGAATGTATTTTGTACTTTCAAAATACATTTTCTACCTTGAACCGAAACACTGTTTGCTGGCTGTCATATGTAGAGTGTGGAAAAAAAGAAGGGTCAAGTATGCCGTACAGGGTTTTAGCACCGAGCTGCTGGAAGGACAGAATTCCATTCACTGCACAGGGAAGTTTGAAGGAGACACAGAATTAGGACGATACCAGGCATTGGTTAGATCTGAGATGCTTGTTAACATATCCAAGAGGAGGTGTCAGTAGGCAGTCGGATATACAAGATACAAGTTTGGGAGTCATCGTTATATAGAACCTGTATGTTACTGGTTGTTAAAATGCTGTGAGGCTAGATGAAACCGCCCAGGAAATAGGTATAGACAGAAGAAAAATAAATGCTGAGACTGCACCCTGGGGCAACTCAACCAGTTAGAATTTGAGAGGAGAGGAGGACCCGGCAAAGGAATACTTTGAAAAAGTAGCTAGAGACATAGATCAGCCTGGCAAGTCTGTTCCCGAAGCCAAGTGTAGAAAGTGTTTCAAGGAGAAAGAGGGGTCAGCTGTCAGATCAACACATAAAATAAGGTCTAAGAATTAACTGTTGGATATAGCAATGCAGAGGTCACTGGTGGCACAAGCAGTCTTTGTGGCATGGGCAAAAACCTGGAGCAGGTTCAAGAAAGACTGGCAGGAGAGGAATTAGGGGCAGCACTTATGGGTACCTCTTGCAAAGGGTTTTGTTTGAAAAGGGGAGAAATAACAGCTTTTAACTGCTGAAGGGATTTTTTTTTTAATGTTTATTTTTTGAGGGGGGGAGATGAGGGGTAGAGAAAGAGACCGAGAATCTGAAGCAGGCTCCAAACTGTCAGTGCAAAGCCCAACGTGGAGCTTGAACTCGTGAACCGTTAGATCATGATCTGAGCTGAAACTAAGAGTCAGATGCTTAACCAACTGAGCCACCCAGGTGCCTCGGGAATTTTTTAAATTTTTGTTGTTGTTTTAGAGAGAGAGAGAGGTGAGGAAGGGGCAGAGAGAAAGAGAAAGAATCCCAAGCAGGCTCTGCATTGTCAGCACAGAGACTGACACGGGGTTTGAACTCACAAACCGTGAGATCATGACTCGAGCTGAAACCCAAGAGTCAGAAGCTTAACCCCCTCAGCCCCCAGGTGCTTCAAACTGATGAAGGGAATTTTAACTTCCTGATGAAACCGTGGGCCCACTAAGAGGCCTGGCCTGAGCCGCCTTTGGCCTGAGGCATTAGCAAGCCGCCACTCAGAGTTGTTCTCATTTATGGAAAGTCAGTGAAGTTCCTTTTACCCTTACTGAGCTCCTTTATATGGTTATTGTGGTGCTGGAGGCTTGCTTGTCTGCAGTTTGGTGTTTTTAACCACCAGTGTTGCTGCTCCCTCCGTGCAGGCTGGTTCTCTCAGCCCATTTATGAACTCCCTTCAAGGTCCAACTTTGTTCTCTAAAACCAGCCACGGCTTGCTTTTCCCTTACCAACTCTGAATTCTTCCAGGCCAGGCAACTGGGAGAAACTGTTTTGTTGGCTTCTGGCCCAGCTGAGCTGACCAAAATAGCCTGCAGAAGGACTGTTTGTGCAGAGTGAAATTCCTCCAGGGGAAATACCATAGCGGATGGCCAAGAAGGCCATGGTAGGAACCCATGAGGCCAAAAAAGAAAAAAAAAAAAAAAAAAAAACAGGTACCACCAAATCCTGGCTATGGAGTTTGACCCAAGTTCTCTCCAAAGGGAAAAGAGCTTTCTAAGGCTTATTGTGGTATTTCTTAGGTCCCCTTCTCTCTCATTCCCTGTGTCTCAAGAGTAATGTTCTCAAGTGAAAGACCAGTGGAGCGGCCCCCAGTCTGATGGCCAGGGCTTCGGGGTCCTGTCTGAGGCCTCCTCCTGTTACCGGTGCTTCCTGAGCCAGGCCATTGGAGAGACCCCCAGGACAGACACCACTCATTGCCCTGTGATAAGGGAAGGGGCCTGTGGGACCTTTACACGGGCACACAGGACGGGCTCTTGCCCCAGACTTGGGGGTTGGGAGGGAAGAGGTCAGGAAAGATCTTCCCTGCTTAAGTGAATTATAAACCGAGCTGTAAGGACTGGAGTTAGCCAGACAAATGCCAGAAAGAGCAAGCTTAGGCTCCAAGTGAGAGAGGGCGTGTTGTAGTTCCAGAAATGGAAAACACTGAAGTGCCTGTGGGGAGAGTCTGAAGAGCAAGAGATAAAGGAGAGGTAGAGGGGGAGGGGCAGAGTGTTTTTGGCTTTTACAAGCTTATCCTAAGATCATCTGAAGCTATTGAAAGGTATAATGGGGGGGGGGGGGTTGGCGGCTGGATGGGATTTGCATTTTAAAGATTCTTCTGACACTGATAGTGGAGGCTGGATTAGAGGGGGCCAGGCCAGAGGCTGGGGAGCCATTTTGAAGACTCTGGGCAGTATTCCAGGCCGAGCAGAAGGTGGTTAGTGCCAGGGTCGGGGCAAAGGGGATGGAGAGTGGTGAGTGGATTGGAGAGAGGTTTATATTTAGGAGATAGACTCATGAGGGCTTGATGAGTCATAGGCAAAGAGGATGATGTTCAGGTTTCCTTGTGATTGGAAATGCCAGACAGAAGTTGGTTGCACCAGAGACTACTATTATTCATCGAGCCCGCAGGCACTGAAGGGCCCCTGTGTTGTGTGTAGCAGTGCAGTGAAAACCAGCCCGCCCTCCCCCCCAACCCTTCTGCGAATATCGAGACATTAAGCCTGTGATTATTTAATGGGTGGCGAGTGTTACCAGAGGGGTTAACCTCATCTCAGGGGTCTGAGTAAATGACAGCTGGGTACATAGTGGGCTCTCAATAAATTTTTCTGGGGAAAAACCAGGCTGAGACGTGAAGGGTGAGTAGGTGTTAGCTAGTAAAGAGAGAAGAAAGAGCCCTGAGCAAGGAAAGGTCAGTGGCAGAGATGAAAGCTTCAAGGATCTGGAAGAGGGCCTGTGGAGGCCGGGGATGAGAACGCTGGGGAGAGGATGGGCAGAGGTGGCAGCTCGGTGTGGGAAGTCCTGTGGCCCGCCCAGTGGAAGGCTCACAGAGGGCCGGATGTACCCGCCTGCCCCTCAGGAGAGCTGGGCCACATGCAGATCCAGGAGGTGGCAGTCTGTGGACAGTACCTGGAGCCCTGTGAGTGGGCATGGTCACCTGTGGAACAGGTGTTGGGTGAGAAGGATGGGTGCTGAGGAACAGAACCCGAAAGGGGAAGAGGAGGCTGGAGAGATAGGAGTAGATCCATGGGAATTTTGAGGCGTTGGGAATAGTCAGGGTCAAGAACTGCTGACGAGGGTCTGTTGGATCTAGCAGGGAGGAGGTCATGGGTGACCCACGCAGGAGCAGGGAGAGCAGAGAGCCAGGGTCAAAGTCCTGATGCTGCTGCTCAGGGAAATAAGCAAGTGAGAAAGGAGGGAAACAGTAAAGTGCCGGCAGCTTTTCCACCAGGCCTGTACAGAAAGAGCCCGGAGACTCAGGGGCTGCTTCTCAGCTGGTGTTCGAACTAGACTGGCTTCCAGTCTGGGGAAAGGAGAGTCAGGGGTGGTGCCATCAGGCCCTAGACCCCACCCCACCCCACCCCCCAGCCCTCCAGTCTGGAAGCCTCCCTTGATGCCCTTGGCATTCCTTGGAGCCTGAGAGAGCTACTGTTGCTTGTGTAATAAATCACTGTAAAACTTCACCAGCCAAGGGACTGTTGGGAAAGTTCTAGCTAACCTGAATTAATGAAAAGTCTGAATGGCACAACTCTGAAAGGAATGCAGCTTTTTCTTTCAAGAACGCTTAGGAAATCCCACTCACCAGTGCTGCTAAGTGTAGGTTTCAGTGACCGGATCTAAACTGCTGTTAAAAGCACGCAGTACAATTGAAATGGTCGAAGTGGCATAAAACAATTACGTGGTTTTGCGCAAGAGTCCCTTTGCAGTCTTCATACACTATTTAGCCTCCCTTTGAATAGTATGAGGACAAAGTTAAGCACAATTTATGTCCAAATTACACATTTTAAATATAAGGTTCCAAATTAATGAGGTTCTAAAGTACCTTTGATCATCGTCTTGCAGTTACACATCTATGCTTACTTCTGAACCACTTTTCATTTCCAAACACCCAACTGGAAATGCTTCTCTTTTCCCTTTCATGGTTAATCCCAGGATATAGTTCTCCAGTGGTAGGGAGATCAGTCTCTGTTTTGATTGCCCAAGCCTGCACCCGAGGGGCCACAAAGCTCTGAGTGACACTAGGAGAGATACTTACAAACACTGGTTTGAAATCTAGAGGGTTATGTCAAGAGCCAACTGGGGAGGAAAATGAAACCAAACCCAAATGGTACAAGGTCGTCGCGCACCAGCAGGCTGCTTCGGTAAATGCTGCTGTAACTTCCTAACTGAAGAATCGCTCCGAGCCCAACCTGGTCTCCAAACAGTTTGAGTCCAGGGTAACAACAACTGTAGAGGGAGAAAGGGAGATGAGTAAGAAGCTCAAGGCCTTTTTTCAAGTCATTTGCACTCTGTTCCATTCTAATGTCCTTCTATTTCAGAGCAGAGGATGTCTGCGGGAGTCAGTCACCAATTTTAGCTAAGTGAACCTGAGCCCAGGGGAGCCTCCTGGGAGAGCCCCTGCCTTCCCTTCCCATCCTTGGCTGCAAGTAACTCATTTTGTGTTTTTAATCGCAACATGGCCTGAGAATTGAAAAAGTCTTATAAAAGTTCGTTTAGTCCAGCTTCCCACCCCATCTAGACATCCCATCTCTGACAGAGACACACATCCTGCCTCTGTCTAAACGATTCCAGAAAAGGGAGAACATTACCTCAAAAGGCAACGGATTCTATCTTTTGAAAGTTTTCCCTTCTATTAATCCAAAATCTGCCTTCTTTTTTTTTTTTTTTTTTTTTAAGTAAACTCTACCTGGAATGTGGGGCTCAAACTTATGACCCCGAGATCAAGAGTTACATGCTCAACTGACTGAGCCAGCCAGGCATCCCCAAAATCTGCCTTCTTGAAGTTACCACCCTAAAGTCTTGAACCACCTATGGGGATAAGTCCCCTGGTGGATATCACTAGTCTGGCATCCTGGTCACACCATTGCTCCTGTCCTCTGACCAAGCTCCAATTGAAAATGCCCCTTTCAAAATGTCCCTCAGAATGAAAGCTGACACTCCAGACGTGGCCCAGTTGTGCAGAACGCACTGGGACGATTAACTTATTCTTCTGTGATTGAACTTTTGGAAATGCAGTCCAAGATTGCAGTAGCCTTTTTGGCAACCACATCTAGATTCTATTGCCTCCCGTTTAGCTTTGAGAAGAACCCACTGGGGCTTTTTCCCAGGAGAGCCACTGTTAAGCTCTGTCTTCCTGTCCTGCATGCATGTGATTTTTTTTTTTTTTTAACCCAAGGGCAAGATGTACTCAACTACAAAGTTTAAACCACTGTTTATTGATTACCCACTGTGTGCTCGCTGCTCTCCGTAGTAATTATTGATGCCTCCTAGAATCCCAGGAGGTGCTGTGCCCTTTGTCTTACAGCGCAGTGAGGCTGAAAGGGATGCCCCCGCCACCCCACAGATGACAGCACAGACCCAGCTCTCATTTAGGTCTGGATGGAGCCTCATGCTCTAAAAGCACTGCACATACTAGTTTTTAAAGATCTCTGAACCCTAATACTGACACCCATTGTATTTATAACCCTCAGTTTTGTGACATCTGCGAGTTGAACTTGCCTGCTTGGTCTTTGCATGGTTTTCCAAACTTCAGTGGTGAATCGACTACTCTAAAGCCACGTTTTCCAGCCTCTAGGGCGCAGAACCAATTTAGTGAGTCACAGCCAGCATTTAAAAAAAATGAAATAGAGTAGAAAAATACCCAAGCACATCACACAGAGTAACGTAGATTTTGTTTCAGGAAACTCAGTGCCTGAGCATAGGACAGGGAGGCGTGTGGGTGCGCGCATACTCAGTCTTTATGTAAATTGTTTTTATAACTGTGGTTCGTGGTCAGAATGCTTTGAACATCACTGCTGTAAAGGAAAAATGTTTTTGAGTCAACTTAGATTGTCTTCATTAGAATGCTGCAACCTTACTTAATTGTGCACAGAAATCTGTTTATCAACTCATTGATCTAGCTCCTATAAAATTAATTAACTACAAAAAAGCCAGTAAGAATCACATCAGCAACTTCCTTCTGGGAGGATGACACTTGATGGAACCCGTATCGCGGCTGTCAGCAGCAGCGTGCCACAGCCTCGACACCTCAGGCTCCCTGAGCTGCAGACGCCTACCCTGCAGCGTCTAGTGCAACACAGCCCTCCCACGCTTCTTAAGAGCCGTCATCCCTCACTTTGCACAAGTGTGTCGTGAATTAAATGTGCAGAATTAAGTTGTCTTAATTAGCCCACGCAGTTAGAGCGGCGCCACTTGGCACTGGTACAGTTGTGAAAACACACACAGGCCCCGAAACAGGCAAAGCCCAGTAAAGCAACAGTCACCCAGTGATCTCTATAGCATGCGTTCATTTTTAAAAGACCATCACAGTGAAAACACCGGAATAAAACATTCTGGTAGAAAAAGCACGGGCCTCCCAGGAGAAGCTGCCGACCCTTGCCCTGGGGCCCACCCCTGAGTTTGAGACACCCTGGTGGACCTTGCAGCAAACTCCCCAGGGTGTGTGGATCTCAGCCCTTTTAGGTAGAGGCACATTTAGCTTAGCCCCCAACCCAGACTATCCTGCCTGTGTTTTTGGTTTTGTTTTTGTTTTTTCCTTCTCGTTTATAACGATATTACGAAAATTTCAGTCAGATCCCTTGTTGAACTAAAACACACAGCAAAACACCCTTCTCTTGGTGTATCCATGCAAAACCCCAGGAAACAAGCATGACTCATTTTTTTTTGCAACCCTGTGCTTATTCCTTACGATCGCTGCTTCCTTACTGCAGTAATTGTAGCGTGCGGTCATCTGTTCTAGCATTTTGCCGAGGATCAGTGTCTGTATTATTGCAGGATCTCCTAATACGATTTTGCCTAGAGCTGCCCTCTGGCTTCTCATATACTTTGCGAGTGTGCCTGTAAAGTCTTACTCTGGAGTGCAGTTTGTGTGGCCCTAGGGCCTGGAAACCATTGAAGGCATCGGTCTTGCTGGCCCATCGTCTGTCCTGGGCTTAGTTCCTTCCCCTTGACTTTTTCTTTCCCTTCCCCTTACCTTTCCCGTGGAAGAATGACTCTCCGCCAGAGGCCAGCCTAGACGGAATGGTTTGAGTAGTTGCCCTCTCTCCATGACTTCAGTCCTCTTCCCAGGAGATCAGGGGGCTCACTGCCTTCTCCAGTCTCCAGACTAATAACCTGGTTTCTGTACTTCCTGAAAGCTACTTTCCAGAGGTTCAAGGTACAAGTCTTACTGCCCAGTGGCCTTCTCCTTAGTGACTTATGAACTACAAGATGGCATAGATTCTTTGACCCAATTCTCATGATTTCCACTTTACTTATATTTCTCTTAGATCGGATTTAAGTTCAGAGTATTGATTCCCTTTGTTACTTCCTCAGCGTTCTTTAGTTTTCTTTATTTAAAATTAAAAAAAGCACAATAGAGTATATTCATTGTGGGAACATGAGAAAATCCAGGAAAACAAGGAGAAAAATTCTGAGTCAAATGAAATTCTACCACCAAGGGATAATGGCCTTTAACATTTCAGCATTTTTAAAGACTTTTCGTGCTGTACTCCTATTTAGAAATATAACACATTTAACAAAAATAGAGTTTACTCTGTTTTCATTCTTTTTGTTATATTCAGTCATTAGTTCTAGTCTTGGTGACACCTTTGGGGCCATACCTACTATCCTATATAAATTTGCTTAAAGCAGTTCCCCATGTGCTGAAAATCCATACCTGGGCCGTTGTGCCTTTGTAATAAAGGCTGAGAATAAAGCACCTAAGGTTTCCTCATGGAGCAGGCGTGTCCTTGTAGAGATCCTGGCTGAGGGATGCTTCTCTCCCAGGTTGGCTTGGCACCTGGCTATAGCAAGAGCGAGCAAGAAGCTTGGGTTAGAACTAGGGAGTTAGCTGCGGGGGAGGCGGGAGGGCGCCTCCAAATAGGGATTCCGATCTCGCTAGGGAGAGTCAGCAGTACCCTGTAGAGAGAGCTCCATTAGGTGACTGAAGCTGCTCTTGGTATAGTCTTGTATCGTCACGTTCTCCCAGGCTTTATGATGGCTGGAGACAGGACCAGCTGTCCTCACAGCCCCAGATGGCCAAGTTGGAGGAGAGGAAAGAAGGTCATCTACTAACGGGCACCTGGGTGGCTCAGTCATTTAAGCATCCAGTTTCAGCTGAGGTCATGATATCATGGTCAGTGATTTCGAGCCCCACGTCAGGCTCTGTGCTGACAGCCCAGAGCCTGGAGCCAGCTTCAGATTGTGTGTCTCCCTCTCTCTGCTCCTTCCCCACTCACACTCTTTCTCTGTCTCTCAAAAATTAATAAAGTTTTTTGTTGTTTTTTTTTTTTTTTTAAAGAAAGGTATAGGGTTGCTAATCTTGAATGGGGAGATGTGAGGAAAGGTTAACATCTCTTGGAGAAGCAGCAGCAAAGAGGCGAAAAGAGTGTCTGAGCCAGTGGGCTTGGGTTCTGTTCCGGCATCTTGTGCATTGTTCTGTCTCTTCCCTTCCAGCAGGTCCACAGACCAGCATGGCTGCCACTGCCGCTGTCAGTCCCAGTGACTACCTGCAGCCCGCCGCCTCCACCACCCAGGTGAGTGGGCAGTGGCTTCTGAGGGTTGGGGCTGCATCGGCCTGGAAGCACTCCCGGAAGCCGACATTAAACCACAGCCAAAAGCTCTGTACTGGCTAGGATACGAGACCCAGGAAGGTTCGGTTGTCCGCTTTCTCTGAACTAAGAAGCCAGGGCTGCTTACCTATGATGGCACGGTTGAGCCGAGGGAAAAGCAGGGTTAAACTCAAGGTCCCTTCCACCAGACCCCCTGACCATAAAAGGGAAACAGAGGCTGTGTCCCTACACAGAGGCTCTGTCCCTGTAGCCTCAAAAGAACAGCCCTCCCCACTTTACCAGAGTGTTTATTCTTCCTGTTGGCCCTCCCTTCTTACCCTCCCTCCCTTCCTCAGCCCTTCCTCAGTTGAGGAATCAGGGTCCCCTTCACCCCTGTGATGGGCCCATGGACTTCTGTCTAAGAGCTGAGGATGGCTCCATGAGCCCTGAGAAACAAGGATAGTGGGAAGTAAGGGTGTTAGTTTACCCTGCTATGGGGGCTTCTGGAGAGTTACTTCCTGAGGAAGGCATTGCCTATTCTTTCTCCCTGAGAGAAAGCAGAGCCAGCAGGGAGGGGGAAGATGCTGGCACCCTGTCTACCAAGGTGGCGAAGAGCCTGCCAGGGGCCACGAAGGGCAGAGGGTGGCTGGGCAGTGGGTTGACACCTCACTTTCTCTCCGCCTGTTCTCTCGCAGGATTCCCAGCCATCTCCTCTAGCCCTGCTTGCTGCAACATGTAGCAAAATTGGCCCTCCAGCTGTTGAAGCTGCGGTGACGCCTCCTGCTCCCCCCCAGCCCACGCCACGGAAACTCGTCCCCATCAAACCTGCCCCTCTCCCCCTCAGTCCTGGCAAGAATAGCTTTGGAATCTTGTCCTCCAAAGGAAACATCCTTCAGATTCAGGGGTCACAACTGAGTGCGTCCTATCCTGGGGGGCAGCTGGTGTTCGCTATCCAGAACCCCACTGTGATCAACAAAGGGACCCGGTCAAATGCCAATATCCAATACCAAGCGGTCCCTCAGATCCAGGCGAGCAATTCCCAGACCATCCAGGTACAGCCCAGTCTCACCAACCAGATCCAGATCATCCCCGGCACCAGCCAAGCCATCATCACCCCCTCACCGTCCAGTCACAAGCCTGTCCCCATCAAGCCAGCCCCCGTCCAGAAGTCAAGTACGACTACCACTCCTGTGCAGAGCGGCGCCAATGTGGTGAAGCTGACAGGTGGGGGCGGCAATGTGACGCTCACGCTGCCCGTCAACAACCTCGTGAACACCAGTGACTCCGGGGCCACCGCTCAGCTCCTCACGGAGAGCCCCCCCACACCACTGTCTAAGACTAACAAGAAAGCCCGGAAGAAGAGTCTGCCTGCCTCCCAGCCCCCTGTGGCTGTGGCTGAGCAGGTGGAGACGGTGCTGATCGAGACCACTGCGGACAACATCATCCAGGCAGGAAACAACCTGCTCATTGTTCAGAGCCCTGGTGGGGGCCAGCCAGCCGTGGTCCAGCAGGTCCAGGTGGTGCCCCCCAAGGCTGAGCAGCAGCAGGTGGTGCAGATCCCCCAGCAGGCCCTGCGGGTGGTGCAGGCGGCATCTGCCACCCTCCCCACCGTCCCCCAGAAGCCCTCCCAGAACTTTCAGATCCAGGCGGCTGAGCCGACGCCTACTCAGGTACCGCACTCACCCTCTGCACCTGCCTCCCTCTCCTTCACACTGAATGGCTGACACTCGTTCCCCCTGGGCTTGCTCTGGAAGATGGTGCTGATGCATTTCCCACTTTGACCTGAGTGCTAGGATTCAGCACCGTCTGGGGTGGGCAGGAAGTGGCCATTTGGGCCGGCAAATGGGCTCTCTTCAGTTCATAGGGCTACGTACAGCTCATCCTTAGAAATAAGCCGAGATGTCCCTATACCTATATTGTGGTCCAGTTTTTCTTTCAGGGAGTCTCTTTTGGAGGATGGGTAGGGGGCAGATATATACTTTTTAATTGTAAAGTTCGTTTTTTTTTTATTATGGAACTACATACTCAGAACGGTACAAGAATGAAACGAATTTCATTCAGAACCATAGAATTTGATGTAAAGCAAGAAAATTCTGGTCATTGTTAATGACAAGAAAAAAAATAGGGAGACACAGGCCAGCTTGATGGCAGGAACTCTTAGGCTAGATTCATCTGTGATGCTAAGAACTTCAACAAGAATGTTCTTATTGGGGGCTTTTATTAAGGTGGTGTATTACTCTGGAATCTCTTTGGCTCTGTGTGAGTTGGTTTTATTCTCTGTGTATGCCTACTAAGGGCCAGAGATGGTGCCTGTGCTGCAGATGGAGAACCTGGAACTCAGGGAAGTTAGGAAGTATCCAGTAGCTCATGGGGCATAGGTGACAAGAGCCAGGATTCAGCTTGAAGTTCTGACTTCAAACCCCACGCTCTTTTCTGCTTTTCACTTTGACTTGCTGGGTCTCAGTGGCAGGTGCTACAATTAAAATTGAGGACAAGGATTTTTTTTAATGCAAGAAAACAGCTCCTGCCATTGAGGAACTTATCATGCAGTTGTCTAGAGAGAGAGAACCAAGGCATCACCGTCAGTGAGAGTAGGGAGTTGTGTCCTCTTCCTGGGTGGAAAAGGAGTGCCCTTGAGTTTGACCTGTGGACATGGGAGTCACACAGGAGGAAATCTGAGGTCTGCCTTACAGTGCCTCCTCCCTTCTGGCACATTCTGTATTGTCAAGTGATTTTCTTTAAACTGTTTAATTTACTTATTATAATATCTATGAGGTTTCATCATCAGATCTGCCATACAGAGGAACTGAGGTGATACCCGCTCAGGTGCACACATCCTTGGCAGTACCTCCCCTCCATTCCCTGAGGTCCCAGATCTTGAGATTGATGGAGGCAGGGCTTAAACCTAGGTCTTCCTAAGGACATAATCATGCAAATGTGCATAGATTTAACTACAATATTATTTTATTATTTTTAAAATATTTTTTAAAGTTTTAATTTTTTTTTTTTAATTTTTTTAACGTTTATTTAGTTTTGAGAGACAGAGAATGAGCAAGGGAGGAACAGAGAGAGAGGGAGACACAGAATCCAAAGCAGGCTCCAGGCTCTGAGCTGTCAGTACAGAGCCCGACGCGGGGCTTGAACACACAAACCATGAGATCATGACCTGAGCCGAAGTCAGTTGCTTAACCGACTGAGCCACCCAGATGCCCCAGTTTTAATTTATTTTTAAAAGAGCGAGAGAGCACGAGTGGGGAAGGGGTAGAAAGAGAGAGGGGGACAGAGGATCTGAAGTGGGCTCTGCTTTGCCAGCAGAGAGCCCAATGTGGGGCTCAGACTCACAAACCGTGAGATTGTGACCAGAGCCGAAATTGGATGCTTAACTGGCTGAGCCACCCAGGTGTCCCTACAACATTATTTTAAAGATAAAATAGTTTTCCAATATCCTCAGGTGCTGTATATTATACCACTAATTCTCTGTTAACTGTAGATGTAGGCAGTTTCCAGTCTTCTAGCTAAATAAATTCCTAAAAGTGGGGCAAAGGATATGGACATTTTTTTAAAAAGGCATTATATTCTGATTCAGACATGGGCAGTTCACGGTCAAATCTGGCCCACCCATCTGCTTTCATAAATAAAGTTTAATTAGAAAGCAGACATGTCCATTTGTGCTGCATTTGCACTACAAGGCAGAGACCTCATCATGACCTACAGAGTTTAAAATATTTAGTATCTGCCCTTTACAGAAAAAGTTTGCTGACCCTTGCTCTATTTTATGAACAAAAAATGTTCTAGTAACAGAAACTTCAGATACACGGAAAATAGCAATTAATGTGCAAAAGGGGCACATATGAGAAAATTGGGGATGAGAACTGTGTATTCATTAAGAGATGCTTTAAGGTTTGTTTCTTTGCTTTTAACTGAGAAACACAGTCTCAGATAACCCAGGAATTTAAAAATAGCACTAATCAAAATCCCAGCAGGACTTTTTTAACAAATAACTTTTTGCCCCTGAATCATTTGAGTGTAAGTTGCCACCACAATCCCTGTCACTTCCAAATGTTTTATAGAAAGGGTCTCATTATTACATGCAAGGACATTCTACATAATGACAGTACAACCATCACACCTAGGAAATTAGCAAAGAAACATGCTAGCATCTAGTTTAGAGGCTCCACTCAGGTCTCAGCACTTGTCCCGATAATTCCGTTATGGCAAAAGAGTCTTCCCACGTAGTTGGGAACTACATGCATGTAGTTGTCATGTCTCCTTAGCCTCTTTCGGTCTGGAACAGTTCTCCGTCTTAACTTGATGTTCGTGACCTTGACATTTTTTTTTAATGTTTATTTATTTTTGAGAGAGGGAGAAAGAGGGCGCACAAATGGGGGAGGAACAGAGAGAGAGGAGATGCAGAATCAGAAGCAGGCTCCAGGCTCCGAGCTGTCAGCACAGAGCCCGATGTGGGGCTCGAACTCACGAACCATGGGATCACGGCCTGAGCTGAAGTCAGCTGCTTAAATGACTGAGCCACCCAGGCGCCCCTAATTTTAATTAAAAAATATATATATTTTTTAATTTTGAGGGGGGAGGGGCAGAGAAAGAAGGAGACACAGAATCCAAAACAGGCTCCAGGCTCTGAGCTGTCAGCACAGAACCTGACACAGGGCTCGAACTCACAAACTGCGAGATCATGACCTGAGCCGAAGTCGGATGTTCAACGGACTGAGCTACCCAGGTGCCACAATCTTGACACTTTTGAAGGCTACAGGCCAGTTATTTGTAGAATGTTCCTCAGTTTAGGTTTGTGTGATGTTTCCTCATGACCTCTGGGCTGTGCTTTTTTTTTTTTTTTTTTTTTTTTTTGCAGAAATACAGAAGTGATGCTGTGTTCTCACCATATCCTAAAAAGGGTGCATGATTTCAATTTGTCTCCCTACTGGTGACAATTAAAGTAGCAAATATGTTCACCAGATTTCTGCACTTTTTTTTCTTTGTAGTGAAGTAGTATTAAGAGGAAGATACTTTGAGATTATGTAAATATCCCATTCCTCATCAGACTTTTGCCCACTTGTTTTAGTATCTTTTATTAGAAGAGATTTTCTTAAAATTAATGTTTTATTTTAGAAGAGGTTATATTTACAGAAACGTTGTAAAGGTAGTGCAGAGAGTGTCTGTTTACCTCTCACTTGTTTCCCCCAGTGTTAAACATCATACATTACCAGGGACATTTGTCAAAACTAAGAAACCGACATTGTACAAGACTGTTACCTAACTCCAAACTTGATTTGGATGTCACCAGTCTTGCCATTTTTGTCCGCCTTCTGTTCCAGGATCCAGTCCACATACCATGTTGCACTTAGTGGGCACATCTCCCTGGGCCCCTCAGGTGATAGCTTCTTGGTCATTATTTTCCATGATCTTGACAGTCTTGAGGTGTATTGGTCAGGTATCCTACAGAATGCCCCCAGTCTGGGGTTATAGGTTTTTGGAAAGAATACTACAGAGGTGAGATGGCCCTCTAATCACATTATATGAGGAGTATATGATGTCCATATGCCATCCTGATGATGTCATGTCCCTGATGTTAACCTCTGTCGCTGGTTAAGGTCGCGTTTGCTAGGTCTCTTCATTGAAGTTACTACTTTTCCCATTCTCTGTTCTTTTTTGTTTTTAAATTGATTTACTTATTTTGACAGAGAGAGAGAGAGAGAGAGAGAGCGAGCGAGCATGTACGCACACAAGTGGGGGAGAGGCAGAGAGAGAGAGACAGAGAATCCCGAGCAGGCTCTGCACTGTCCATGCAGAGCCTGACGTGGGGCTAGAACTCACGAACTGTGAGATCATGACCTGAACCAATATCAAGAGATGGACACTTGGGGCACCTGGGTGGCTCAGCTGGTTAAGCCTCCGACTTCAGCTCAGGTCAATTCTCACAGTTCATGAATTCGAGCCCCACATCAGGCTCTGTGCTAACAGCTCGGAGCCTGCTTCAGATTCTGTGTTTCCCTCTCTCTCTCTTTCTCTCTCTCTGCCCCTTTCCTGCTCACGCTCTGTCTCTCTCAAAAATAAATACACATAAAAAAAGAGAGAGAGAGATAGACACTTAACCGACTGAGCCACCCAGGCGCCCCTCTCTGTTCTTTGGAAGGGAGTTGCTAAGTCCTAATATGGGAGTTGCCCATATTCATGGGCAAGAGTGGGGGTTAAGAATTAAGCTCTGCATCCTGGAAGAGAAAGTATCTACATAATAGTATTGGGAATTCTTCTATAAAGATGACTTTTTCTTCTTTATTTACTTATTCAATCATTTATTTTTAGCAGTAGAGGGATTCATGTATATCTATGTTATACTTTGGGTTATAATCCAGGACTGTGTTATTTATTTTGTTACTCACATTGGTCCCACCCTCGGCCATTTGGAGCTCTTTCGGGTTGGCCTCTGTATCCCCTGACATACTCCCATCCTTTTCTCTTTTAAATCAGCTGTAAATATTCGCATACTATGAAATTTACCCTTTTAAAGTGTACAACTCAGTAGGTTTTAGTATGTTCACAGAGTTGTGCAGCCATCCCCACTGTCTAGTTTTAGAACATTTTCATCATCCCCCCCAAAAGAAACCCTGTACCTTTAGTAGCCACTCCTCCTCTCCCCTTTCCCCCAACCCCGCTGGCGACCACTAATCCATTTTGTGTCTTTATGGAATCGTCTATTCTGGGTATTTCATTAAATGGAACCTTACAATAGGTGAGCTTTTGCGGTCGACTTGTTTCACTTAGTAATAATGTTTTCAGAGTCCATCCCTGTTGTAGCAGGTTTTTCATTCCTTGTATTTTCCTAGCCCCAGCCCTGGGGTGGACCATTCTTCCCAGGAGTCCTGGTTCTGATTGGAAATTGTGTCATTCTCTTCTCCATCTGTTTATTTATGTCAATAGGGACTATTAGGTTCCCATTTTATCCAGTGGGTTATAACCCATTAGTATTATTATTTTCATGTTCAGGTTTTCCCATATTTGGCCAATGGGAAACCCCTCAGGCTGGCTCCCGTGTCCTCTTCCCATGACACCACCATTCTTGTACCTTCGTACTTTCTGGTACAACAGGTGTTCCAAGGTCTTGCACTTTCCCTGCCCCCAAACCTGGAATCAGCTCTATCTCCAAGGAGCCCTGGTTCCTTTTAGTGGAGCATGAGTTTTAGAAGCTGAGACCTGGGTGCTGGGTGAGCTCATTATCCCTGGAGTATTGCTGCTCCCAGCCTCTTTCAGTGGACACAGCCAAGAAGTATACATAAGTATACATAAGTACATACGTACACATGTATGTAATACCTACATAGATAAAGATATGGACACGCACATACCTACATATATTATCACACATTTCTATCTCTGTTTCTCTATATTGAAACCCAAGAGTTTCCACCAGTACCTCCGATTCCTGTCCAGTGCCACACACTTTATTCTCGATTCTCCCTTTCCATATTTGTAACCATCTTCTGTGACAGAACCCTCGCTTCCATTAGCCTTAATATACCCCTTTCTGGATCACTGCCCCCTGGATTTCAGCTCTCCCATGTGGACAGGTGCCAGCTGGGGCTGCAACACCCGTGCCAGGCTGCTGTCATCACTGCCCCACAAATGCCCTCCTCGTCCCACTCACGCTCTAATGTGCATATTTTTAAGGCTTTTGATAGACCTTCCCACATTTCCCTCCAGTAGGCCCAGACCACCTCACAACTCCTGCTCCTGACGTAAGAGTGCCCGTTTCCCTGCTGTCTCACCAACAGCGAGCATATTTTATTTTTCCATCTTTGCCAATCTGAGGTGGAGGACAACTGTTCCTCATCGATCGTGCCTCCTAAGAGCTGTTTTCGTTTGGCGGTCATTCATGGTGCATCTTTTGTGAAGTTCCCATTTAGTTCCCTTCTAATTCTCTACTTCTGACGCTGGCGTTGTATCTTTCATGCTGAGGAAGTTCGGTGTTTGGTTTCCAATCAGTCGTCAGCATTTGCCACCTTAGTGTGGGGATGCCATCGACAGTGTGTGGATGTAGGTCTGGGCCGGCTGGGGAAGACTTGGGTGGGTGAAGAGGCACCCCCACTTCTCACTTGGGTGCGGAGGGATAACACTGTTCAAAGTGCAGGGGCCCAGTCTCTGCTGGGGCACTGACCCTTTTTCTCCGGCCCTTCCCAGGTCTACATCCGTACGCCTTCCGGTGAGGTGCAGACGGTCCTCGTCCAGGACAGCCCCCCAACAACAGCTGCAGCCACCTCCACCACCACCTGTAGCAGCCCTGCGTCCCGTGCTCCCCATCTGAGTGGGACCAGCAAAAAGCACTCGGCCGCAATTCTCCGGAAAGAGCGCCCCCTGCCAAAGATCGCCCCCGCTGGGAGCATCATCAGCCTGAACGCAGCCCAGCTGGCAGCAGCGGCCCAGGCCATGCAGACCATCAACATCAACGGTGTCCAGGTCCAGGGCGTGCCTGTCACCATCACCAACACCGGAGGTGAGAGTGGGCCCTTGGGCCAGGGTCTGGGCAGCAGGCCTGCTCGCCTCACCCCTGGGAGCCGTGGGCCAGCCCGGGGTTCCCAGGAACCACAGCGAGAATACCGCCCATCATTTGCCTGGTCCCTTCTAGCTTAAGAGCATGTCCACTTGGTCCTTACAGAAGTCCCTAGGAGATAGTTTTTGTTTTTTGGGTTTTTTTGTTTTTTTAAACGTTTGTTATTGAGAAACAGAGACACAGCATGAGCAGGGGAGGGGCAGAGAGAGGAGGAGACACAGAGTCTGAAGCAGGCTCCAGGCTCTGAGCTGTCAGCACAGAGCCCGATGCGGGGCTTGAAGTCATGAACCGTGAGATCATGACCCAAGCCGAAGTCGGACGCTCAACCGACTGAGCCACCCAGGTGCCCCTAGGAGATAGTTTAAGACGCGTTTTGGCCCCACCTGACAGCTGAAGACCTTGAATATGATGAAGAAATAAGACGTACTCAGGAAAGCTCTCCAGCTAACATACACATGCAAATTAGCATGGTACAGACCAGAGAGGGATGTTCAAGGGAGGTTCCAGGTAAAGGGACTTGAAAGAAGGCTCCTAAGAGGAGACAGCCTTGAGTTAACGGTTAGAAGGAAAGGAGGGAGCCTTTGGCAGTGGGAATGGCTTGCGCTACACTTCAGCTGGGTGGTAATACTTGGTAGTATTTACAGCGCCACGGCCCTTGCACGTAATCAAAGGAACATGGGAGCTACCTAGCAGAATGGTTCCTGGTGCTTTAGCTGGGTGTTCTTAATTTTTTGGTTAAAGTTTTTTAGAAATTTATTTATTTTGAGAGAGAGAGTATGTGAGTAGGGGAGGGGCAGAGAGAGAGAGGGAGAGAATCCCAAGCAGGCTCCATGCTCTCCATGCAGAGCTTGACGTGGGGGCTCGAACTCAAATGGTGAGATCATGGCCTGAGCCAAAATCAACAGTCAGTGGCTTAACCATCTGAGCCACCCAGGCGCCCCCTCGTTGAGTGTTCTTCAGCTGGGTGAGGAGCACTTTTCAAGCCAGTGGCAGTTCTCATCCTTAAATGAATTTATGTCATTCTGGTTTAGAGGCATAGGATTGAATCCACTCAGAGAGACACCACTGTTAGGTCAGTGACACTCCCCATGCTTTGAATGGCTTTATGCACGTTGCAGAGGACTTGATTTGTCCCGTTTCCGCACACTTATTAACAAAAATCCCTGGAGACGTCCCTGAGCGCAGAGTTGGTATCTCACAAGGGCCTGAGGTTGGAGGCGTTTCTGAAGAAACGCTCCAGGACCACTCAAGACAAGACCCTTCCCCACTGAGGTCACGTGGGCAGAGTCGGACACCGAACTCTGCCTGCGTAGTGTAGTGTTCAGGACACTGCCCTGGAGGCCGACTGCCTGGGTTCAGACGCAGCTTCTACCAATTATTACCTATGATCTTGATATGCCGTTGAGCCTCAGCCTCAACCATAAAAGAGGGATAACAGTCTCTAACTCAGGGGGTTATGAGGGTTAGATTAGTTAACACCTTTAAAGTCTCTAACGTGGTCTCTGGCACCTGACAGCCTCCCAAAAGTGTGAGCCGCTCCGATGATCATCTGTGTCGAGTGCAGCAGGGAAGAGGGGCGCCAGGCTTCGTGACCCTGAACCCTGCCCCCCTCTCGTCCACAGGGCAGCAGCAGCTGACGGTGCAGAACGTCTCCGGGAACAACCTGACCATCAGCGGGCTGAGCCCCACGCAGATCCAGCTACAGATGGAGCAGGCGCTGGCCGGAGAGGCCCAGCCCGGGGAGAAGCGGCGCCGCATGGCCTGCACGTGTCCCAACTGCAAGGACGGGGACAAGAGGTGATTCGAGGGGGAGGGGCCACGCCCCCAGCCCGCACGGACCCTGTTGCCCCGGCCCTTCTCCGGGACGCAGGTGGGAGAGGGGTGAGGTAGCAGCTGCCTGCCACCCGTCCCCCTCACCTTTCCTGTGCTCTCCGACCTGACCTCTCGTCCTCTCTCCGACCTGTCCTGCCTCCCTCTTCTACCCCCTCCCTTTCTCGGCTTCCCACCCCCTCCGTCCCCACCCTCAACCCAACTCCCAGGTCTGGAGAGCAGGGCAAGAAGAAGCACGTGTGCCACATCCCCGACTGTGGCAAGACCTTCCGCAAGACGTCCTTGCTGCGGGCTCACGTGCGCCTGCACACCGGCGAGCGGCCCTTTGTCTGCAACTGGTTCTTCTGTGGAAAGAGGTTCACACGGAGCGACGAGCTCCAGCGGCACGCCCGCACCCACACAGGTCTGTCCCCTCCCCTGCGGCACGCTCCGGGCCGCACGGGGTGCTTCCGGCCTCTCCCTCAGCCCACTCAGCGACATCGAGATTCCCGGCCGCGCTGAGTGAAAGCTACACTCTCACTTCTCGGGGGGTCCAGGCCTACCCAGGAAATTCTTTCAGGCCAGTCCTTTACTGTAGCGTTTGCCAGAGTGATGCCATTCACGTTAACGCAGCCTCAATGACGTCTGCCGTAGCTACACGGTTATTTATTTAACAAGCCCTGCTGTACCGTGCCAGCCACTGGACAGTGCGTGTTACCAATGAACTAACTTAATCCTTACAACGACTCTGTGGGGAGGGTTCTTTATTATGCCCATTTTACTGAGACATGGGGAGGTGGCCGGGTCACCAGGCCCTCTGGTTCCCAGGTCAAAATCTCTTTTTTTTTTTTTTTTTTTAAGTTATTTATTTTGAGAGCGCATGAACAGGGGAGGGGCAGAGAGAGGGAGAGAGAAAATCCTAAGCTGTCAGCGCAGAGCCCAACACAGGGCTCCAGCTCACGTCCCGTGAGATCATGACCTGAACCGAGATAGTTGGACACTTAACTGACTGAGCCCCCCAAGTCCACGGTCTAAATCACTGTCCCACACTGCCTCTGCTACTATCACTTTCCAAATGATTTTCCTCAGATTGTTTCACTGTTTTTACTCCTTTACGTCTAGTGCAATATTTTTGGCACCACAGGCTTGATAATAGTTACATATTTTAATGCGCTGGCAAATAAATGCAAAACTATAAAGTAGAACAGTGTTCGTCCAGCTACCACCTAACACTGTCGCGGGCATCTCCAGTGGCCCGCGGCACATGCTTCGAGAACCACTGCCAGAGCGAGTGTCTCCAGTGAGCAGACCCGTGGCGTGGGACTAGGGATGGGGCACGTGACCCGAAGCTACAGCCCCTGGCCAGCCACCCTCCCGGGGGGGAAGAGGAGTAAATATTCAGAATGGCAGCTGACAGGTCGGTGGGCAAGTGGGGTTTTTCCGCAAGTGGGTCAGTCACAGGGACAAAGATTAGAAGGAAGCAGGTGACAGCCCTACTTGGGAAGAGTCCTGGGTGCAGGTACAGGGACACAAGTACAGCATTTCAGGCAAGGGACAAGGGAGGGGAACAAAGTAGACTGGGAAGTGACGTCATGGGGGTGGAGGGAAATATGAGAAGTATGAGCTGCCGGAGGGTTTAGGTGAGTCGACCACAGGGAGCAAGCGTGTAGGCAGGAGGCGGGTAGGTTATGATGACAAGGCAACGCCAGCTTTACAGGGTGCCCCTCACACCTCACACGCATCCCCTCTTCCGGGCTGGGACAGCGTCCGCACGTGGGCTCTGAGTGACACGCATCTCGTCTTCCCAGGGGACAAACGCTTCGAGTGTGCCCAGTGTCAGAAGCGCTTCATGAGGAGCGACCATCTCACCAAGCATTACAAGACCCACCTGGTCACGAAGAACTTGTAAGGCCAACTGAGGCGGGAGGCCCTGAAGATACAGTCCCCCGTCTGTGTCCTGCCTGGGCCCCTGGTGGAAAGGAGGCTCCGGGTGCCCTGGGCCACCCTCAGCCCCTCCCTTCTGTTCTGTGACCGGTCCCATAGGAAGGGGCTCCGTCGCCCAGTGCTCACCTCCTTCTGAAGCCCCTTGGCTCTGCCCTGGCCCTTCCCTCTCACCTCGAGCTCCGGCCTGCCCAGACTGTGGACAGTGGCCGTGCCCAATGAGACGTTCTAAACCAGGACGAATGGGAACCCTTATTTCCAAAGGAAAAACATGAATTTCACTCCGTCGAGGAGCAAAGTGAGCCCCCCCCCCCGACCCCGCCCTCTCCCCCCAACACTGCCGGAGTCGCATTGTGCCATGCCCCTCTCTCTCCCGCCCCTCCCCGGCCCCGCCAGCCACCCAGGACGCCCCGGGACCCTGTCCCCAGGGCACGGCCGGCATCCACCTCCGGGGAGGCTCACGGGGCTGCCTCATGCCACATGCCACATGCCCAGCCCTGCCACCGCCCTCCTCCAGCACATTCCAACTTTCTATTTAAAAAGTCGAGCTATCCACTGATGCCCTCTTTTTCTATGGAGAACGTTGCCTTATACTCTACTTCAGATGATGAACACTGTGTATTGTGTGTGCTTTAAAGTTTTATTTAATTGCTCCCTTCTTCCTGTCCTCGTTACTTGCCTCCCCCACGCCTGCTTCAGTTGAGGGTTTGGGGGGCCATGAGGAGCGTCGGGGATTTTTCTCTCTCTAGCAGTTTTCTTTTCTAAAGGACACAGCGTTTCAACTTAAATCTGGATTCAGATGAAAACACCTCCACCTCCTGATCCTCTGCCCTCAACCCGCCCTGACCGGCCCCAGCCCTACTTGTGTATAGTGTATATTGTATAATAGACAATTGTGTCTACTACATGTTTAAAAACATATTGCTTGTTATTTTTGAGGCTTTTAAATTAAACAAAAATCCAACTTTATTTTTAGTTGTAACTGCTTGAGGTATGTTTTATGAATTAAGTGACAGATTTGTTATCCTTTATTAACGATGTACTTTGTTGGTCAGCACTGGGCTGACAAAAATTTTCTCTTGCTAATAAATTTAGTTGCCTGAGGCAAAATCTGCAACTTGGCAGGTGCAGCTTCTTTGATCTTTTACCACAGAGAGCTTGGGGGGCGGCGGGGGGGCCTCCAGAGGAGGGAGCCCTGGCTTCTCACAGCAGTCCACGCTGGGACCCAGGCAGGACCTGCCCTCCCGGCCTGAGCAAATCCAGGCCGCAGCCTGAAAGGGACCGCGGCCACACGGACCTCCTAGCGTTGGCATGCAGCCCAACAGCAGCCGGGTGGGACCTCGGGGCAGGGCCTAGTGTAGGTGTTCCCGCTTCCAGAAGCCAGCTTTGCGGGAATCAAAGCTGGCACGCTCGGCCTGCAGACTCGAGTCACAGCAATGCCTTCCTTATCAGCGGGCGAGTTCCTTCCACTCCCCCGTCTCGAGAGGAAGGCTTTGGCCTCAGAACCTGTTAGTAGGAACTGTTACTCTGGGGGAGAGAGCTTAGTCCCTGGGGATCTTGGCTTTGTCCCTTCCCAGAGGCTAAAGGGTCTGGAGAAAAGGCAATTTCTTAAGGGCCAAGATCCCTTTCCAGGGCTGGGACCCCAGCTTTACTCAAGAGAGGACCCTGGCCACACATTCCATTTTTCCTCTGTTCCCCGCCCCAGCACCCCAGAGAGGACAGCGGGTTGATTTTGGTTTTAACAAGTGCTGCAGCTCTGAAATTCTGGTGGGGATCTTGGGGGAGCAGAGCTGTGAGGACAGCAGGGCACATGTTTAAACCTAGCAGGGGCCAGAAAAGCATCCGGGCTGAAGGGAGAGGTGAGTCACAAAGACAACAGCATGTGCTTTCCTTTCAACAACGACACCTCTTAGGCTCAAAGGGACACAGCCAGGGATGCTATTTTGCAGGAGTGGCAAGGCTCTTTTTTTTTTTTCTTTTTTTTTTTTTTTTGAGCTATCCATTCCCTCACTCTGTTTCCTTTGTCACTGGTGGCCTGCATTTGCAAGCAGATAGCTTTTACTCAGAGCCAATCCACCCTCACGTCGGAAGAAATAACAAGGATATGATCTCAGACGGATCATGGGTTCTCTGCCCCTGACCACTGTACACAAACCCTTTGGGTGAAACCAGACCTGAATGTGCTCTGGCACAGAAGCCTCTCGACCAGCCCCCATCACTCCTGTATCTCATCGCTGCACTGGCAGGAGGAAGACGCGGGGTGGTTTCTCTCACTCACGTGTGGGTCACAAGGCTGGAAAAAATGTCTGGCTGTGTTCTGAACTGGGATTGGTGGAGAGAAGGGGATTACTAATAAAGTGGCCACTTTCTGCCACATTTCCCCCCCCTCCCTTGGCTTTGCTCTTAGTCACAAAGAATTCTCCTTTCCTGGGAGTTGATTCCAAGCCATAGGCTTAATGCTTCACGCGCAGAAACTGACCCAACTCCCGGGCATCCTTTGGAAGTGAGGGTGCCAGCCCCCGGCGGGCAAAACTGCCTTTTGGCACTCGGGATTTCCCTTCTTCAGGGAGATACTCAGGCTCCACAGTCAGGCCTCACTATCTCTGCTTCCCATGGGATGCCTGAGTCAGATGGGGAGTGGGAGAGTGCTCTCTGCCCAGTGTGGGTGATGGCATAAGGAAAGAACAGAAGGACCTGGTGGCGAGTTAGCCCTCATCTGCCTTAGTTTACTGGAGAGTTGCAGGGGGCAGGGTCTGTGGATGGCGTGATGTAGCCCAAGCTCACCCCAGGGCACCTGATAGGCCCTGGTGGAAAATCTGGGGGCAGGCCACCCCCAGCAGCTCAAGAGTGTGGGTCACGCTGCCCGAGTTCCCTCCTCTGCCCCCTTCCCTCCTCAAGGTCGTTGGCATCAAGTCCCCCCCTCACAGCCCCCCTCCCTTCTGCTCAGTGATGCTCAACACTGGGGCTCTTTGATCCCAGGTACTAGGATTACAGGCCTGGAAGGAAAGGGGACTGGGTCCCTCCTTTCTGAGACCCTCCTTCCTAAAGGCAAATCCAGGCAAAATACCTTAAAAACAAACAAAGAAAACAAAAAACAAAAAACCCAACTAAGCCAGCAAATAGAGCTCAGGCTTTCTTCAAACCTCAGTCCATCTTTACAATCACCTGCTGAAGGCCCTTTGAGGCCCCCCGCTGGAGAATGACCGAGAGCCACCTGCAGCCTCTCGGGTCCCTGTACCCACTGGGGGCTCATGGCTGATGGAATGCGGCTGTGGTCTACACGGTGGTGGATTCCAGGAACCCTAATTCCGTGATTCACTGCCTTGGGAGACCTCTTGTGACCTGACCAAGGTCTTCGGGGTTGGGGTGAAGTCACTAAAGGAAGTGCAGTCATGTCGGTACAAGTGGCAACTAGGTCTCCTAGTGAAGGAGCGGAGGAGGGAAAGGAGGAGGCGGGAAGCGAGCCTGGGAAAATGGACTCCAGAACAGGGACGGGCAAACCACAGTGGGTAGGGCAGAGGATCAGGGCTTGAGGAGGAGAGTCAAACACTTGTTCATCGCCATTCTGGGCGGGAGGAAATGAGAAGTGACCACAGGTCAGGCCAAAAGCAAGGACCAACCAGGACTTCTCAAATGAAACTAAGAAGCCACCAGGTCATATTCCTTTGGGCCTGCCTGGGAACCCACCATCAGGCCCCCTCCCTCTGCCTGTGGCCCACACTCCAATGACCAAGGGAGCCAGGGCTGATGCCCTAAGCCTAAGCCTTGGAAAGCTTAACATCCCTCCAGGCAACGAAAGCACTTGGCCCTGCTCCCACCAGGCGCAAAACCCCCCAATGCCCCCCCCCCCCCCCGCCATGCCTAGCACCCAGGTACAGAGAAGCTTCACAAAGGCAGTTTATGCACAAACATTACAGAAGAGAGTTTCCTGGCTGCGACTGAGCAGGAGCCAGAGACAGTAAGGGATGTGGTCCCTCCCACGAAGGCGCTTCTGATGAGGCCTGGGGCTGCCCATGAATGGACGTGTTTGGGAAGTGACCCGTGAGCACACGCAAGGGTTGTGAGGGGTTAGCCACACAACCACGGGCAGGACACTAGGGTAAGGGACAGCCTCCTCTCCAACCCACTACAAGGCTCTGACGACCCGGCTCCCATCTAGGCCCCCCAGTGACCACACTACTCAGGGCTCAGGTATCTGCTGGCTGAGTACCAAGTACCCACCCTCCTGTGTGTCCTCAGTGCACCCCAAGGCTGGACCCAAGAGTGCCTGAGCTTAGGGCCCCCAGCGCACCCCATCTGGCCTGCCATCGGCCTCCTGGAAGGCTGGGCACTACATTTTACCGCATCACGGCCACCTTCTTGGGCCTCCCACCTCCCGCCATCCTCCTTAATTCTCCCAGGCCCTCTTCCCTTCTCAGACATTCTCATCCTCCCCATGGCCTCAGATACCACCTCGGCGGCTCATGACGCCTAACCCAGTCTCATCAGCCTAGACCTCCCCTCTAAGCTCCAGACATGATTATCCAACCTGGCCAAACATCGGTGTCCCATAAACCCTCACGCTCCATGGGTCCAACTGGCTTCATTTTCCCCCCAAAACCTCCTCCTCCAATATGCCCCACTTCAATGAACAGCACCACCCATGTTTTCTAAAGTTATCATGGTGGGTGGAGTCCCTCCCCTCCGGCGGCGCCCCAGACTCCGGCACCAGGCTCCCGGCTCCCAGCTTCTCCTTAGACAACACTGCCGAATCTCTCAACGTCTCCCGGTCACTGCCTCGCCCTCCCTTACCCACCACCCACTCGGTCACCAGAGTCAGGTCCCCAAACACAATCACTGAGGTCCAAGTGAAATATATAATTCAACCAAACAATTAGACTACAAGGTGACATAAGGACATAAATGCAAAAGCCCCGGAAGAAAACAGGCGAGGCACAGTCCCCAAACCCGTACCCAGCCCTTTGTTTCATATTGAGAAACCAGTGTGCCTCCTCCGTACAGTGAAATATTACAATACGTTCTCTTTTCATTTAAGACTCTCCCGAGGAAAGATTAATAATTTTACAAAGTTGGGGGAGGCAGGAGGGTGGCAAAGTGTTTAAGAAAAAGCAGTAACCATAAAAAATTCATTTCTCCCACGCAGACAAAACCCCTGCTGGGGTTTCGGCAATAGCAGCAAGGCCGGCCCCTCTCCAGTTTGCGCTGCAGGGCTGTTTTCTGATCCAGACACCAAATCCCACTAGGCAGAAAAGCACAACACAAGCCTGCTTGTTATTTTCAAGACGGAAGGGAAAATCTAAAAAGGCAACCAGTTGCAAACTTCCTGCCTAATCGCCAAGGATGGGAGAGGCTTCTGGAATCTAGTACTTTTTCTCTCCATCTGGTCTTAAAAAACAGAAATTAGACACTCTGGTTCAACAAGAGCAAGAAGGATTAAAAAAAAAAAAAAAAAGAATTGCTGTCTAAAAGCCTGACCCTTTCCACTGCCTGATCTTCAGCAGGTGCACGAGCCCTGCCTACTTGTCCAGCCTGTTCCTCACCATCTTGCTCTAGGAGAATCACCTGTTTGTTCCACATTTCCCTAACACTGTGCCTTTACCCACATCGTTCCCTCTTCCCGACATGCCCGTTCCATTGTCTATCTGGCAAACACTTACTCAGTAAGACAAATCAAATGTCTGCTCCCTTTACGAAGCCTTTCTGACTGACCCCTGGAGACCAATTTCTCCTTTCTGCTCCCCTTTACCTCACAGAGATAACTGTTAAAGTACCTGTAACTCATCAGCCTTTAGATCTGCTTCCCCCTATAAACCACAAACCTCCTGTGGGCAGGAAGCATGTCACTTTCTTCATCTCAGTATTCTCAGACCTAGCTCAGTGCCTGATCCAAAAGAGGTCTTTAACAAAATGTCTACTGAATGAATAAATATCTATACTGAGCTCTTGGCTCTTAAGCAAACCATTCAGATGATCCTAGTCTTGTCCCAGAGTCCCAGGTCCAGGGTAACATAGCCCAGGAGTGCTAAGAGTGGGGCCCCATGAACAAAACCATCTGAGTTGAAGGGTGCTAATGACCGCTTTACACAAGTTCAAGTGCATGCACTTGGAAGGAGCGGAGAACAGCAACGTTCACAGGTGGGAAGACAACCTCAACAAGAAAGTAAGTCCAGTCAACTCCCTCAGTCATGTTGATGGAGGAAAACGATGTAGCAAAAATTTCCAACCAGTGGAGAATCCATAGATCAACATCATTAGGACTTGAGACATGTATTATTTCATTGCAGTAAATTGGTCTTCTAGATTCCATTTGGCTCAAGCTACAACCATATAATAAAAGATGATAGGTATCTAATGTTGGGCTTTATGAAGCATCACACTTAGTAATGCAGACACCTGGGTAGGGCAGGAAGTTCCCCTTACCTGGCACAGTCCTGGGGTGCCTGCCTAGATGGCTCTGGCAGCTCCCCTTCCTGATGTTGGTGGAAACCAGGACTACTGAGAGGACTTGACCCAAGGCTGCCCCAGCCAGGTCAAAGCCGGAATGGGTACTGGTAGGTTTTTCCATTTCTCAGCCCTGTGTCCACAGCCTGGAAGTGGCTTTGCACAGTCACTTGCTCCCCTGTGCCCCCAGTTATGGCTGGCATTGACATAGGAACTAGACTCCAACTACCTAGGAAGGGCAAAATGTGAAGAAGGGAGAAACTTGGCTAAGAGGAGGGAGGCCCAGGAGGGGTGGGGCTGTGGTAACCTTTCCATCTAGCAGAACACTGACTAGTGCGAACTCCACTGCATGAAAGGAGAAACCATGAGCACCATGAAAGGAGAACCCAGGGTTCAGAGCTGGACAGGGAAGATGGCTCTGGTCTGGGATGGCTTGATGCCAAATGTCTCTCTTCCTGCCTTTCCATTCAGCAGTCTTCCTTCCCACCCCACAGCCTCTTCCTGACCCCACTGCATCTCCCCAGACTCCAGAGAACCCCACTCCCACCCCACCCCTGCCCCCCTCCCTGCCCCATAAATACAATCAGGCACAATACACAGTATCCATCCTGTGCGACCCACAACTCACTTCAACCTCTCCCACCCAATTTCTCCTCCTAACTAAATTGCCCCTCCTGTGTCTCCCTATCACCTGGCCTCAGAGTCTGGCCCCTAACTCCGTTTTCCATTTGTCCTTTCCCTGCCCCACCAGCTTCCCTCCCGGGGCTACTTCCTGCACTAGGCTTGCCTCCAGGCACCTGCTAGGAGCCAGCCATTTAACACTGACCACTCCCTGTAAGCCCCCAGTGACTCATTCCCCGCTCCCAGCCTGGGCTGCTGCCGTCCCTGTACCTTTAACAAACCTCCACGTGCATGTTAACGGCGGTGACAGCATTTCCTTGTGTCTCTGCTCCCGCCCCCGGAGGCACCGCCCATTGGCTGCTGGGTTCTTCTGCTCTCGCTCTAATTGGCCTCGCTCCCGCAAAACTCCAACCAATGGCCTCTCGGCGCCTGTCTCCCTCCTCCGACCCTGAGCGCCCATTGGCTCTGAGGACTTAGTACCTGTTAGCCGGGCTTGGCAACTGGAGAATTCTTCCTTCCCCCGGGTAAAGTCCCAGGCTGAGAAATTGGTTCCGAACCCAACGGAACCTGGCGCCGGACGACGCTGGGTCACGTGGCTGGCGGCCTCATGACGTGCGGGCTGCGAGGCGTCACCGCGACGTTCGGGCAACCTACCGAGCGGCCCCTACCTCCACCACCTGTGCGGTGGCGGTGTCGTCATGGACCTGGGACCGATGCGCAAGAGTTACCGCGGGGACCGAGAGGTGCGGCCGCCGCCGGGCAGGGCCTCCCGCAGGGAGGGGTCCCCGCGTCATCCCCCGAGGGGGAGGGGAGTTTGGGGTCACCCGCGTAGGAGAAGGTGTTCAAAGACAACCAACAGGGGGAGGGGCTCTGGGGAAACAAGGATGAAAAGAGGCAGCAGGTCACAGTGGGTACGCGCGCGAGCTCTGGGGGCGGCCCTGGCTGGGATCCTGCCATTCACGAGGTGCATCTCCTTGGGCGATAACTTAACCCCTCTGGGCCTCAGAATTTCCTCACCTGGGAATTGAGTACCTTACTCAGGGATGTTGTGGACTTTGATATTTGCAAAGTGCTTAGAACAGTGATAATCAGCTTCTAAATATTTGATAAGTGACACATGGACGAGGGGTACTGACTCAAGGAGGTGGGGAAGAGAAAGCTCCAGCTCTCACTCACTGCCTGATTCAGCCCCTTCCCTTACCATTTCCAGAAGTTCTTTTGCTTTTTCCTCCTGAGAGGAGGATCCAACAGAACTGTTTAGGAATTGAGGCCAGAGCCACCGTTTCTAAATCTGGTTGTGTGTGCGCATTTCCAGAAGTACTTGTTAAACATTTTGTTAAGCAGTTTTTCCT
The DNA here is from genome assembly GCF_027475565.1 of Acinonyx jubatus. Lineage (NCBI taxonomy): Eukaryota > Metazoa > Chordata > Mammalia > Carnivora > Felidae > Acinonyx > Acinonyx jubatus. The sequence goes on along the minus strand of NC_069397.1, from coordinate 36,510,579 downwards.
TAAACCTCAGACCTACTGAGAATTTGGGGGGGCGGAGCCCAGGAATGTGGCTTTTTTTTAATGCTCCCCAGGTGATAGGTTTGACACCCTAATTCATCGATCACTAGCTATGGGACTTGGCAACTTATGCCATGTGTTTATGCCTCTGTCCTCACCTGTAAAATAGGACTAGCAGAACACGGGTGCTGTTTTTTGTTTTAATGAAAAGTGCCCGGAACAGTACCAGGTACACAGTAAGCGCTGTATGTGTTTATTAAATAAAACTCTCCTTTCTCAGGCATTTGAGGAGACTCAGTTGACCTCCCTGGACCCCGTGAAGCAGTTTGCTGCCTGGTTTGAGGAGGCTGTTGAGTGTCCTGACATAGGGGAAGCCAATGCCATGTGCCTGGCTACATGTACCAGGTAGGCATAGCAGTGGGCCCATCTGTGAGTGGGTACAGATGAAGCAGGAAACTTAGGAAACTCTCAACTTAATGGAATGCAAGTTTATGTTATAGCTATGTTATTAGCATGCTGGGTGGCCTCAGGCATGTTACTTGTCCTCTCTGGGCCTCCGTGCCCTTACCTGTAAATGAAGATCACACTTCACCTAATTCCATTTCAGTAATAAATGTACTGCCTCGTTTATCTCTGCTCTTAACGCACCTCCCCCCAGCACCTCTGTCTTTCTCGTCCCTATTTACCCAGTTCCCATCTGCCCTTTAAGAGCTACATCTCCTGGGGGGCACCTGGGGGGCTCAGTCAGGCTTCCAGCTTCAGCTCAGGTCATGATCTCACGGTTTGTGAGTTTGAGTCCCGCATTGGGCTCTCTGCTGTCAGCATAGACCCCACTTCAGATCCTCTGTCCCCCTCTCTCTCTGCCCTGCGCACGCACTCTCTCCCTCGTTTGCTCACTCTCAAAAATAAACATTAAAAAACAAAACAGTTACATCTCCTGGAACCTCTCCATAAAGCTCCCTCCCTCTTCTGAAAGCTAGCACAGTGCTTGGTTGTATTATTTATTTAACAATCAGTCATATACCCCACGAGACACCTCTTGTATTAGCCTGTTATTCAACTCTTCCTTTCTCCCCTCTATCAAAGTGTAAGGCCTTAAAGGCAGGGCTCTTGTTCTGTGCCCCTGGATATCCCCCAGAGCTCTGAGCAGAGACCCTGGTATAACCACCTTTTCTGTGATCACTAAGCATTGGCTGACTGCAGTATTGCTGGAGTCCACTAGGACTGCTATGATAAAATACCACAGACTGATAGGCCTAACCAACAGAGATTTTATTTTCTCACAGTTCTGAAAGCCAGAAGCCCAAAATCAAGGTGCTGTCAGATTGGTTCCTAATGAGGCCTCTCTGGCTTGTAGATGGCCGCCTTTTTGCCGTGTCCTCACATGGCCTTTCCTTTGTGCATGCAGGGAAAGGAAGGGAGAGAGAGAGAGCTTTCTGGTATCTCTTCCTCTTCTCATAAGGACACCAGACCTATTGAGATTAGAGTCTCCCCTTTATGACCTCATTTAACTTTAATTACCTCCCTCAAAGCCCTATCTCCAAATATAGTCACATTGGGGGTTAAGGATATGGGGGGGACTCAGGGGAACACAGTTCAGTCCATAACAGGCCCCAGGCAGTGATGTCATACTTGCACCTCTAGGACAAATCCCCGAGGGCAAGTGGGAATGGGTAGCCTGTGTGCCCTGACAGTGCAGAATAAGGGGGCACAGGTGGGGGGTGCTCAGGGGAGCATCTGTGGGGAGGGGTGGTAGCAGGGACTGTGAAATGGGCTCTGATCACATGCTCTGATCTTTGCCCCAGAGACGGAAAACCCTCTGCCCGCATGGTGCTGCTGAAGGGCTTTGGCAAGGATGGCTTCCGTTTCTTCACTAACTTCGAGAGTCGAAAGGGAAAAGAGCTGGTGAGGGTTCACAGTAAATCCTCCCGGGCCTGCAGGGTCCAGCCCTCGCTTCCTCCGTCGCTTTCATATGCCATCCCTGCTCCAACCCACTTGCTGTCTGTGGTTAGGCACCGTCCTGCCTGTGGGCCTTTGCACTTGTCCTTCTCTTTGCCGGGAATGAGGGCTGCCTCTGACCATCCCTGTCATCTGTTTACCTAACTACCTAAGTCCCTCCTGTCCCTTCGGCTCTCAGACCCAGGAAAGTCCTCCTCAGTTCCTGTGCTACATCAGTCACTGTTCACTGTCGTTATAACTTGTAGCTTTACTTTCTGCCCTTTTTCCAGTTTATAATTGTGGGTTTATTTATGTGGTCGTGTGATTTGTATTTGTCTCCTCTGCTAAACCCCCAGTAAGCTCTGTGGGGACAGAGGCTGCATCTGTTGTTTCTGTTATTCTCACCACCACCACCCCCAGCACCTCTCCTGACGTCAAGCCTAGACCTGATACTCTGTGTGCATTCTACTCATGAATCCAAAGAAGTAGCCCTCCCTGAGTCCATGCCAGCCCCAAATGCATTTCTGAGCTTGCCAATCTATGGATTAGAGACCTGGCAAGCCTCACTTTGGAGTCCACATGGCTTTGGTTCTCAGCATAGCTCTACCACTTACTGTGTGAACTTGGGCATGTTACTTAACCTCTCTGAGTCTATCTCCACACCTGTAAAAGTAGGCACACCTTTGAGGGTTTCAATGAGATGCTGTAGTGAATGCATCCGCTGGGGGCCTGCGTGCTACAGACTTCCTGCCTTCTTTCTGCATGGCGGAGGTGTCCTCCCTGCTGTTCTGCTGGCTGACTGTGAATTCTCTTTCATTTTCAGGACTCCAATCCCTTTGCTTCTCTTGTCTTCTATTGGGAGCCTCTCAATCGTCAGGTGAGTGAGCATTCCCAGGACAGCCTGGGGCTCATGATGGATGAGCCCCGTGGAGGTCCCCAGGCCAGGCAAACATCCCACCTCTCAAATACCTCTCAGGGAGCTGGTCTAGTTGGGGTCAGCAGTGATGGGCCGGTGGGTAATGAGAAGAGAGAGGAAGGAGGCCTGTGTTGGTAGGGAGGGCGGGTGGTATTGAATGCTGTCTAGCCAGGGCCATGCCTGAGCAGGTGCGTGTGGAGGGCTCCGTGAAGAAGCTGCCTGAGGAGGAGGCTGAGTGCTACTTCCACTCCCGCCCCAAGAGCAGCCAGATCGGGGCCGTGGTCAGTCACCAGAGTTCTGTGATCCCCGATCGGGAGGTGAGTTGAGCCCCTCCTTAGTTCTCCGGGTGGCAGGGGCCTTCGCTCCTCCCCAGCAGCTGTCTCCGGGGGATGCCAGGGCCCTCCCTCTTTGGCAGAGTGAAAAGATGGTCTTCCTGGGGAAGTAAGGATGAGTAGTGGGGAAACTGGCTTCCTTCGTCTGACCCTCCAGTTGGACTGTGCTCCCAGAGGCCAGCCTGCCTTGATTACCTGTGTCCCCCGTGCCTGGCACACAGCACGTGCTTAGTAAATCGTTAGTAAGTGGTCTGGGCCTTCCTCCATTTCCTTCCCCTGGACAGTATCTGAGAAAGAAAAACGAGGAACTGGAACAGCTCTACCAAGAGCAAGAGGTGCCAAAGCCAAAATACTGGTGAGTGATACCTGCTGGTCCTTCAGCAAGGGGCACCAGAACCCTCATGTTTACTCACAACCACCTTATCTGTGGAATTACAGATCTATTTCCCCCCGGTAATCCTCCTCAGATGCATCCCAGCAACTTCCTTCAAGGGGCCCTGGGATGGGGACTCGGGACGGGGGGCCCTGGGATGGGGACCTGCTGGAAAAATGCACAGAGCACGAACCCGCTGCTTCTCCTTGAAGGGGTGGCTACATCCTGTACCCACAAGTGATGGAGTTCTGGCAAGGCCAAACCAACCGCCTGCATGACCGGATCATCTTTCGGCGGGGCCTGCCAACAGGAGACTGCCCTTTGGGGCCCATGACCCACCTTGGGGAGGAAGACTGGCTCTACGAGAGACTTGCACCCTGACTTCCAATCTGTTCGTGCCGACCAGAGCTGAGGCCGAGTGCTAAGAGAGGGTGTGGGGTCTGGAGCCAGACCCTTCTAAACTCAACCCATTTCCCTCCCTACCCCTTATATTTAAGGCTCTCCAGAGTTCAAGCTCCAAATTCTGTATTTTCAGTTGGCTTTCAAGTAGGTGGTCTAGTAGAGTGGATGGACATTTACAAATGGGAAAAAAAGAAATCCCACAATTATGTTCTTGACCTTGAATGTGATTTATTGGGAGAGTTCCCTCAAGAGGTAATAGCTGGTGTGATTCCCTTTTTCTGGTGACCCTGAGAGGGCCCCCAGCTGCCCTGTTACCAGTGTGACTGAGCCATACTGCCCAAAGCTGATTGGTTCCAGCGTAAGCACCTGAGCCAGTCTAGCCAATCGTTTTTTTCTTGTCAACAATTTGAAATTTGAAATTTGAAATGAAGAGATCCAGAGTCTGAGAGGCATTGTAGCCAAGTCGTTAATGGCAGCCAAGAAGATACAGCCTCCAGCTGCTGCTCTTGAAATTCCCTGAGTGACCTTGGATCCCTTCTCCCACCTCTGGGTTGTGCAATTCCTCCTCCCGCCTCAAAACACCCACTATCCTGTGGGGGGTGGGGGTAGGGGGAGGAGGAAAGGAAGAGGAAGGGAAGAGGAAGGGAAGAAGGAAGTTAGGAAGGAAGTTGTTTGGCGCTTAAACTAGCTAGAATCAATTTCTGTTGCTTGCAACTAAAGGAGACTTAACTTATTTACTTGTGTACCCTACTGATAACTGCCTCCCATTATCTGAAGCACCACGATGTGGAAAATGGATTAAATTTATTATCTGGAGCTCCAAAGGCACCATAAGTGGAAGTTGCACGGAAGTAGATTTCATCTCAATGTGAGGAGAGACTTCAAATAGCCAGGACTGCCTAAGATGGAGTGGACTACCTGTTAGGTCGCAAGTGTCTCTAGAAGTATTCAATCCCAGGTAGTCAGGAGTTTTATAGAAGGGATTCATGTGCTGGTACCTATCAGCCCGGCAGATTTCAAGTAAGCTTTACTTTCCATGCTTGTTTATGAGAATTATATCTGCGTGTATATAAACATACATATATATATTTCATTTTCCAGATATAAAATTGTTATAGGGATTATACCTTTCTGACTACTCCTACATCCCCTTCACCTATCCCCCCCCCACCCCACCTCTACTGATGATGACTCCTAGACACTGGTTTTCTTCCGTGCTGGAATTACTCAGGGAGCTTTAATCAGATGTGATTTAACTGGCCCGAGTGTGGTCGGAGCTTTGGGAAATTGAAAAGCTCCCCAGGGAATTCAATGTTGCCAAAAGTCGAGAGCCTCTGGTTTAGATCCTTGCCACTCACAGTGTGGTCCACAGACCAGCAGCAGCAATACCACTTGGGAGCCCCAGACTCGTGGATCCCATTCTACATTAAAAAAAAAAAAAATTTTTTTTTGACCTTTATTTTTGAGAGAGAGAGAGGTTGGGGGAGGGGCAGAGAGAGAGAGGGAGACACAGAATCGGAAGCAGGCTCCAGGCTCTGAGCTGTCAGCACAGAGTCCAACTCGGGGCCTGAACCCACGAACCACGAGATTGTGGTCTGAGCCGAAGTCAGATGCTTAACCAACTGAGCCATCCAGGCGCCACCCCCCCCCCCACTTTCTACATTTAACAAGACCGCCCCCCCCCCCCAGGTGACCCTGACCTCCAAACCAACGACCTCCCATCCTCACCACTGGATTCTTCATCAAGGCTGGTCTGAGGCCTGTGCTGAACTGTATTTACTTTTCCTGAGCTCAAGTATGGTGACCAATGACAACCTGAATGAATGGCTGTGGAGGGGAGCCAGGCTGGGTAAATGTTTGCTGTGACTAAGCCAGGACCAGAGATCTATTATCTGTGCACGTTGGCATTGAACTTGCCAACTCTGTGAACTGCTTCATTCCACTGTGTGGGTGTGTGCCGCGCGTCAGGGTCACGAACCGGCTTCTCCAAGGGTGGCCCTCTCGGTGCTGGTCCCCCTCTGAAGCCTGAGTGCAGGCAGGCACAATGCTAACCCTGTGGCCACTGTAGGAGAGGGCGCTGGGGTGCATTTCTCTACTTTGCCTTGTTATTGGAAGCTGTGTATCCCCCCACCCCCACCCCCTAGGTGTGGGCCTGGTTTCAGCTGTTCCTTTCCTGTTCTTTGACAATCACTGTGCTAAGTCCGTAATAAAAGTTCATCAGCAGTGTGTGAGACGAATATGCAGCCTGGCCTGGCCTCATCCCCACCACCCCAGGGAAGAGGGGAGTTGGGGAATTTAAGCCACACCTCCTCTCCCCTAGAGGTTGGGCGGCCAGCAGGGGGAGCCCGCCACCCAGGGTTGGCCCCTTCTGGGCAGTGCAGGCCAGTTCTGGCCAGCCCCTCCTGCCTCCCCCTTCCCTGCCTTGGGTCGTGTCCCAGTGAAACTGTGGTCGATAACCCGTAGCCTCTTGCAGCTCCTGCACATATTTGCACTCTCGGTTCCTCCTCCTCCTCCTCCGGCCTCGTGAAAGCTTGCAGCTGCCTCCCTCCGACTCCCTGGCCAGCCAGATTTCCCTTCGGCTTTTAGTATGCACCCACCACCTGCCCCCAATTTAGGGAAATATGTGGGGCTTCCCTGGAAGATTCCTGTGGACATCACTTTGGGGCTGGAGCAGGGTCTCCAGCACAAGGCAGAGGGGCCGTAGACCCTCTCTCCTAAGAGGGGTAATGGTGGCAATGCGGTGCCAGCATTGGGTAGAAGCAGGGCTTGGTGCCCCAGGGCCCAGCATCATCCCCAAGCCCCACCTCCCTCAAGGAACCTCAAGATGGGCTCAAGTGGCAGGTTCCTATAGTCCGGTGTCTCAGAAGACACTCAGCCTTGAAGGCGGTTAGCTTTCCCCCATTGGTGCCAGAATCGGGATTCCAAGCCCCAGACATTGCCCTCTCCTCTCCCAAGCGGATGAGAATCAAGAGTGGAAGGGGCTGTGTGCAGCAGTCATGTGCACAGGCCAGCCCCGGCTTCAGTCTCAGCTCTACCATTGCAAGCAAATGGCTTCACTTCTCTCCGCCTCAGCTAACTCAGCTGGAAAATGGGGAGGACAGCACCTGTCTCAGGTGATGAGGGGATTGAATGAGGAACCTCAGGGCCTGGCCCATTGTAAGCTCTGTGTAAACCTTGGCTATTCACAGTGGACAGGGCTAGAGTATGGGGGAAGTCAGCTCCTCCGTGGGACATTTTATGGATTAAGTAATTGGATGGACCCTAGAAAGTTCCATGTGGTGAGGATAGGGGAAGAGGCCTTGGGGAAGGCAGCACCTGAGTCAGCCTTCCTTCCCTTCCTCCGGCTCCTGGTGTCCCTCACTCATCCTCAGAACTCCCCCTGGCCTGGGTGAGGCCACCCAACAAAGGCCCCCTTGTATAGGTCTGTTTGTTTGGGTAATAAATTTCCCTGAGCCACACTCCCTGGGGTGGAGTGGCCCAACAGCCTGCAAGCAACTGACCTGGAAGCTGCAGGACCACATTGTTTGGTTGCCACCTTGGTTTCTCCCTGTTCCCACCAAGAGCTCCAGAAATTTGTCCAATTTTTTCTAGTTCCCAACTCCTGGGGCTTGAGAAAGATCTGGACCTAATAGCACAGGGAGCACACTCTTTCCTCTTTCTTAAACAGAAACCGTGGGCTATGGTGGAGTTCTTTAATAAAGGGAAACCAATGTTAACTGAGCACCTACTATAGGACTATTTATGGGACACTTAATATTGGCCATTCCCATGAAATAGGTACTATAACAACCCTTTTTACAGAAGAGGAAACTGAGGTAGAGGTTCAGAGAACTTTTTTTTTTTTTTAATTTTCCCCAAATCACCATTTTTACTAAGCTATGGAGTGAGAATTTGAATCCTGATCCCAAACCAAACCCCTGCGATTTGGGGGTCAGTCTCCAAAGGTCTCCTCCACTCTCTTAGAGCCCCTGATGGTCTCTCTGTTGACCAGAAGTAACTGACCACTGAGTTGAAACTAGCCCCTCCCTTTGCTATATTTTCACATTGGGGACCCTTCCTTTGAAAAAGAAAAAGAAAAGGAAAGAAAGAAAGAAAGAAAGAAAGAAAGAGAGAGAGAGAGAGAGAGAGAGAGAAAGAAAGAAAGAAAGAAAGAAAAGGAAGGAAGGAAGGAGGAAGGAAGAAAGAAGAGAAAGAAAGAAAGAGAAAAAGAGAGAAAGAAAGAAAGAGAAAGAAAGAAAGAAAAAGAAAGAAAGAAAGAAAAAGAAAGAAAGAGAAAAGATTTTATTTTTAAGTAATCTCTACACCCAACCTGGGGCTCAAACTTACAACCTGGAGATCAAGAGTCACATGCTCTACCAACCAGCTAGGTGACCCCTGGGGATCCTTTCTGATGCTTGATAGGAACACTTTGAGCACAAAGTTCTACTTTACTTACACGAAGGGAGTAAAGGCATTAGAAACGGGCCTCAGTAAATGTAAGACAAAAGCATAAATAGGTTCTCTGCTTTTGCATCATCGTTTATTACAAAGAGAAACCTACAATTATCTTTTTTAAGCAAAATTCAAGGCTCCAGGACTCATCTCTGGGGCCTGTCCCTCTTAAATACTAGTAGGAGAAGGGGGAGCTGCTCTTAGCTGCTCTTAGCTCCTACCAACGCTCCCTACCCCCTCCCCGAGTGCAGCGCCCTTTGAGGATGTGTGCGGGGAGCCATGGGGTCCCTCACCTGGCCTTCTGCAGCACCACCCAGCGTCCTTCTCTCCCCGCACACCTGGGCACCAAGTTCCAGGAAGCTTCCTTCTTGTGATGGAAAGTGAGCTCAAGTTCAGGGTCTCCACCTCCTCCAGCTCCAGGAAACCACCCCATCATGTGGCTTCTGGAAAATTCACTCTCATAATTGGTCCAGCGAACAGTTACAGGTAGAGAAGGTAGAGGGAGCAACTGAAACTCACCCTTGACCCTGTGCCCCTGGAGGAAGTGAAGTCTGTCCGCTCCCTCTCTCCATTTCTTGCCATGCCCACCTCCCTGCTGGCACCGCCACAGCGAGGAGGGCTGTCCTTCCTGGGTGGGGCTCTCATCCTCGGACTGGAGTGCTTCTGTATGTGCTGGGGGACGTGGGAGTACCCTGGGATCTCCCAGGCCTTCCAGAAAGCTGGGGTATATAAATACAAACCTAAAACCAGACATTTCCTGCCAGCAGGCATCAACTGCCCCCACGGCTTCAGCTGTGGCCAAGGAGGCCAGCGTGGCAAGCTCCTGTCTCAGATCCGGCTGACGGCAGGAGTGGGGAGGTGCTAGCATCCTCCTTGGCCCCCTTCACTGTCCTTTGTCTTCCCTGTCATCAAAGAGGTTGGGGTTCTCTGCCAACGTGGCTCGGACTTTCTTCTTCTCCTTGAAGCGGCCCGAATTGGAGACTTTGACATGCTTGCCCTTTGTGTTCTTGTCCACAATCTTCTCCAGGCGGGTGTTAAAGTTGCCGTCGGGGCCTCCGCCCTCGGGCCCAGGGGGCTCTGCGCTGCCCTCTGTTTGGGCATAGGTGTCGGGGATCTCATAGAGCACCTTGGGTGTGGATTTCTTTTTCCGCAAGAAGGTCAGCTTCCACCAGCCCACTTCGGTCATGGCGTTCCCCGAGCCAAGGGTGGGGCTTTCTGCAAGAGTAGGGTGGGACAGTGAGAGGAGGCAGTGGGGGAGCAGGGGGGTACCTCGGAGCAGCCCTCTCTAAATTCCTAATCGTGGGCTATTTCAATAGTCCAGGCCTGAAAGAATTGAAGGTGAAGCTGAATGAACCCAGGAAGAGAGGGGAGAGAGGGGCCTGGGGAAGGGGCAGCCAAGTGGACATCAACAGGCCAAAGGGCCGCGGGACAGCCACATACTTTTGCCATGCAGGGTTGTAGGGAGCTTTGAGATTCCAGGCCCCTCAGGGCTGCAGGGAGGTGAACGGCTTGCCTGGGTCACCCAGCACCCAGGCCACTGACACCCTTCCCAATTTCTTCCCACTAGGCCACCAGGCCCTGCCGCCAGGAGCCGGCAGGTGGTTGGCTGGTATCAGATGGGTAGAAACACCCTGTGCATTTTGTTTAGTATTCATTATAAAATAAATAGGATTTACAATTTTGAGAGTAATTTGGACTTCCCAGTGGGGACCAGCAGGAGTGAAGGAGCCATTGCATTTTTCCTGAGCGGGAGGAAGCTCAGGCCGGGAGTGGGAAGTCCCGGGGACTGTACTAGCCTGTGACCTCTAGCAAGTTACTTCTCTGGCCCTCAGAGTCCTCAGCTGTCCCTTCCAGCCCTAACATTTAGCTCTAACGTTAATCCCTGCCCACGGAAGGAGGCATGCTTTGCAAAGTAAAACATGGTAACGTTAGTAATTATCGAGGAATGGTTCCTTTCCCCACCTAGCTTCCATGAGGACAGGAGTTTGCAGGGGAGCCAAAAGCTTGGAAATCTGGAAGGTTTGGTGAGGCCACAAGGTCCACATGAGATACGGTTTAGACCAGGCTGGACCCTCCATAAGGTACCCAAAAGAGGTGGGGCTTGGAGGCTAGAATCCAGGCATCCCTGCTGACAAGCAATGCGTCCTGGCTTGGCCTCATCTTCCACTAATTTCCACACGGATGCTGTCTGAGCTAGTACGTGTTCTGGGAGATGAGGTTTCCTGGACATTGTTGCTGGTGGGGGACGGTGGGTGGAAGGTGGAAGAAAGAGACAGCAGACTGGAGGAATTCAGAGCAATGGAAGGGCAGGCAGAGGGATGACAGATCAAGGCATCTGTGAGCCTGGAGAGGGTGGTGGTCTGGTTCTCAGGACTCTGCATGTGGCTGTGAAGGGTCCTGGGGAGGAGCCAGTAGCCACAATACACCAGAAAGCTAGATGGTCAGGCAGCCCAAGCACAGGCAAATCTATCACCTCCTTTTTTTTTTTTTTAAGTTTATTTATTTATTTTGAGAGAGAGGAGGGGGAGAGAGGGAGCATGAGTAGGGTAGGGGCAGAGAGAGAAGGAGAAAGAATCCCAAGCAGGCTCGACGCTGTCAGCGCAGAACCCGAGGAGGGGCTCCAGCTCACAAACCGTGAGATCATCACCTGAGCCGAGATCAAGAGTCAGACACTTAACTGACGGAGCCATCCAGGCGCCCCGTATGTTACCTCCTTTTAAAAACCAATGGTCTTAGCTACATTCTCTAAAAAGACCAGAAAGAAGTATGACAAATGATTAATAGTGATTTTCTTTATGGAAAAGGAATTGGGGGTGTTTTCTCCCTGTATTGTTTCTGGTTTCCAGATCTTCCCTAATGAGCAAGGATTTTTTTTTTTTTAAGTGGGAGAGCATATCAAATTTGGGAAAAACAAAAGCAGGATGCTGGTCTAGGCTTGGAATGGATTGAGTGCCCGCCTCCATGGCCCCTTGCTGCTGGTGCCCCCTGTCCCGCCATATACTCAGTCCCCCGCCCAGATCACATGCCTGATGGATTCCTTGCTACCTCTTTGGGAAGCAGATCCCACATTGCCAGCTCTGTCCCTCTAGCTGAGCTCAAGTAGCAAGAGAAGCCCAGGGGAGATCTTGTGCAGCTCCCACTTAGAAAGTGAAAGGGGGTGAGAGTGGCCAGATAAATACTCTCAGGGCACCCTGGAGAGGTGAGTGCACAAAGGAGACAGCCTGAGAGGTTTGCTTTGGCAGCTTGCCCCCCACCTGGGCTTAGCACAATCTTGCACAGAACTTGGTGTTCCAGAATGGGTTTCTGGAAGGAGTTGTGGGGAGGGCACTTGCTTGGCCTGTGGGTGCCCAGTCGCCGCCTGGTCTAGGGCAAGGCCTGTGACCCCACCACCGCCAATCCGGGGTTGCCAAGGAACTCAGAGAGGGGTGGAGAATCCAACTCCTGAGCCGACGATAACCATCTGACTGCCCACCCCCTTGAGAGAAAGTGCTTCTGCCTGTGCCAGCTAAAATACACCTGCTTTAGGGGCACCTGGGTGGCTCAGTCGGTTGAGCATCCGACTTCGGCTCAGGTCATGATCTCCTGGTTCATGAACTCAAGCCCCACATTGGGCTCACTGCTGTCAGTGCAGAGCCTGCTTTGGATCCTCTGACTCCCTCTCTCTCTGGCCCTCCCCCACTCATGCTCTCCCTCTCAAAAATAAAAATTAAAGCAACATAAAAAAAAGACACCTGCTTTAGTGGGTGCTGCAAATCGGCATCCACGGGGCTTAACTCTCCCCGGAATGAAGGAAGTGACCGATCACAAGGAACCTTATCAGAAAACCATACAGAGAGACGGGAATAGACCTTGGACCCTGCCCTGGGACCTCCACCATGGCACCAAGTCATCAGGGCCCTTGTCTGCTGGCCTTGAACTCTGGGCTAAGATGCCTTTTGCTGTCCCTTCTGTCCGAGAGGACATAGAAGCACTGGTAAGAGATGTTTGCCCCTTTCAGCAAGACTGACGTATGAAAATCTAAACAGAAGAGATAAATTAGAGGACTGTTTATTTTACAAAATAACCAAACTATAAGATTATTTTAAGTGGTGAGTCACCCCAAGATAGTGTAAAATCTGATTTGCTTTCAATCAAAAAAGTGATGTGATATGGGGCATCTGGGTGGCTTAGTCGGTTGAGCGTCCAACTTCTGCTCAGGTCATGATCTCGCGGTTTGTGAGTTCGAGCCCCGCGTCGGGCTCTGTGCTGACAGCTCGGAGCCTGGAGCCTGCTTCGGATTCTGTCTCCCTCTCTCTCTGCCCCTCCCCCACTCATGCTCTGTCTCTCTCTCTCTCTCTCTCTCTCTCTCTCTCTCTCAAAAATAAATAAACATAAAAAAAGTGATGTGATATCGAAAGCTATCAAACATCAGAAAGAGTGATATACTTACAGCCACATGCCCACGCCTAATCACAGAAGGTCAGAGGAAACGGGGGGCAAGGGGTGTCCTTGGGTTTTCAAGCAGACCCAGCATTTGGTGACATATGGTGGGGCCATGCGGTCTGCGTGCACAGGGCCCTTAGCTGGCCAAACTGAGGGCTGGGCCCTCGCCCTGGGGCCCTGCAATCCATGGGATGATAGAAATCAACCCCTGAGGACGCGAGTTAGCTACATCTCCACTGTTTGCACAGCTTTGGAGCCCACAAAGGGCCTCACAGGATAGCCTGCCACCACCCCCCACCCTGCCTATGACAGCCAGCACCTTGGTGGGCATGTGGCCACATAGGACAAGCCCCACCACCCTAGCTGAGTTCCATGAACTGTTCCAAGGGCCTTGTCCAGACTGAACCAGGCCCCTTCTGAGCTGGGACAAGTTAACCATTGACAGTGTTGGGGGTGGAGGAGTGGAGGGGACTTGAGGAAGTGAGTCAGCTTCTATGCTTGAAGACAAAACCCAGAACCCCCCAGCCCCTATCCCTCTGCAGGGCCCCTGATGCCATTTGTGCACTCTGGGTAAGACTGGGCTACCCTGGATAGGAACGGAGAGATGTTCCTACCAGACGGCCAGAAACATCCTCCAGGCTGGTGGTGGGGGCGGGGGGTGGGGGGTGGGTAGGCTCCAGCTTAGTAAGAGTTAATACAGAACTGCTCTGGAGGGAAACTTTCCCAGAAAGAGCTCTGCTGGAGGCCTGGATTAACTCCAAGAGCCAGTGGGATGAGTCTTGAGTGCTGCCTGCCCACCTAGGGGAGAGATGGGAACCAGCCCGCCTGGGTTCCCCCTCCCAGTTAGTCTTGTCAGCCATGGAAGTGGAACGGAGTGCCCTGACTGGGCTCTGTGCCTTTGTTTCCCCACCCCCTCACCCTCTGCCTGTACCTGTAATCCTGGCTGCTCCGGGCTGGAGGTGAGACCTTCCTTAGAGAAGGAGCTGAGCGTGGCAGCTGCCCAGGAGGGAGACTGGAGGAGGTAGGGGTGCCTCCAGGGTGCCGCGCCAGGCAAGGCTCAGGCCAGGCGAGCTGGGTAGGAGCAGCTGGATGGCAGGTGCAAGAGAAACAGGTGCAGGAGCGGGTACCTGCTCCGCTGCGGCTCCAGGAGTCAAGGTGAACCTGAAACCCAGCCCCTCCCGGCTAAGTAAACAGAAGCAGAGGCCGGATCAGGCTGATGAATATTCATTACCCCAGAAATCCAATCCCAGTGCCCCTGCACCCACCCAGAAGTCAGGGTCCTCCGGGGATCGCCTAGGCAGGAAGAGGAAACCCCAAGGGAAGTCTGGGGCAGGAGGAACAAGGGAGCCTCTCTCCTCAGTTTCCCCACCCTCGTGGGCCTGGCTGCACCCCCACGCTGTAGCCAAGGTCACCCTCACCCATTTCATGCCCCAAAGAGGGTCAGACCCTCTCCATCACGGACCACATCTGGATGTGGCCCCAGGCACAACCGGGAAAGGGTTAAGCGCCGCCGTTGTTCCCCGTTGGCCGGGTGGGACGTGGGACGGGGTGCACCCTAGCTCCTTTGAACTCCGGAGTCGAAACCAGTCCCTGGTTAAACTGGTTGGCAGACCGGTTCCCAGGCTGTCCGCTCCACCCCAAAGCTCAATGCTCCTCAGGCGGGCACTGGGTGGGGGGCTGCGGTTCCCTCTTTACCTGAAGGGCCCCTCCTCAGGGTGGGGGGTGGTCACTGGCCCCACCTTGGGCCAGGCTCTCCAGACCCACCCACCCTCAGACATCTCCATCGCTTAGAGGTTGGCTTCAGGGGCTGTGAAATCAGATGCCAAGTTCCACGTGCGTGGGCAGAGCGGCATTTGATTTTCTGATACTGGATCATGCTCCTGTTGTACTCTGCAAAGTACCACTTCATGCCCCTTCCTCCAAACTTCCAGGGGTCCATTGCACGGGCTTTTGGTGGATGTTATAAAGGGGGTAACACCTGGGGCCAGCTTTCTGGGAAGGAGGAGAGGCGGGGCTGTGGCGAGGCTGGAAGAGAGGGAAAGGCGAGAAGGCAGAGCTTGCTCGGGCAGGGGGCGACATCCTCACGGATCCCCTCACTGACCCACCCCCTCCTGCAAACCTGCATTAGCCAAGGTGGTGCGCAGCGTTCACCCAGGGCTGCTTTCGCATCAGGCTCCGAGCCTTGGAGCAGGTTATTTTGCCGCCCCCCTCAGGTGGCCCGTCTGTGCTGGCATTCTCTCCCCTAGGACAGGCATCACTGGAGAGCGAGGAACATCCCCTGTGTGTTCAGTGTCCCTGCAGCTGTGTGTCCCAGTGCGGCCTGGCTTAGATGCCCAATTCACCCACCCAGCTCCTTCCTCCAGGGTCTGAGTGTGTGCCAGGCTCTGAGCCAACTACTGGGTAGTGAAAAGGCAGACGATCCCCCTTTCCTTGGGCTCCTAATCCCCTCAACCAACTCCCAAACTAACCACCTCTCACATCTGCCCTACCATTTCCAACCCTGTTTCTACTTGGTTCAACTTCTCATGGCCTTGTGAGTTCATATTCTCCTCCTTCCTCAACAGCCCCCCTACCTCTAGGCCTCAAGTGGACAGTCCTTCAAAGGCCCCCCTTGGCCCATAGTGGAACCCACTTGGCCCGGCCCTCTTAGAATGGGCCTCTGCAGCTTCCTCTCCCAACGTGCCATAAATCCTCTCACTAGTTCCTTTCTCTGCCTACCTTCCTGGCCAAAGAAGCTGGGATTAGGAGTGCGTGCTGTGTTCCTGCTCGGGAATGACCTCCTGTGTAAACTAAGACAAACTTGGGGGGCCTGGGTGGCTCAGTCTGTTTGTTAAGTGCTGACTTCAGCTCAGGTCATGATCTTGCAGTTCGTGAGTTTGAGCCCTGTGCTAGGCTCTGTGCTGATGGCTCAGAGCCTGGAGCCTGCTTTGGATTCTGTGTCTCCGTCTCTCTCTGCCCCTCCCCTGCTTGTGCTCTGTCTCTATCTCTCCAAAAAAATGAATAAACGTTAAAAAAAATGTTTAAACCAAGATAAACCCCTATTCATCCCTCAAGGCCTGAATTAATTATTACACCTCCTATGCCACCAGGAACTTTTTTATTCCTTCAGAGTTTGCTCATATGCTATTTAACATGATATATACCATGATTGATCATATGGGTGTATGTACATACATATATACATATATAGTATTGTAATGATCTATTCATGTATTTGGCTCCCTTAGAGAATTTTATCTCCTTGAAACAAGAATTATCTGCCACAGATTCAGACCTGACATAGTAGGGACTTAATACAAGCTTTAAAACGCAAATGAGAAATAGAAGTCTTGTCTTTACCCTAAGAAATTCTTAATCTAGCTTGTTTGCCTTTTTCCCACAGTCCCTGGGTCAGGCAAATGTGAGACAAAGCCCATGTGATTTCAGCTACAGCAGGCTTGCTGTTAATTATCATCTTCCCAGGGGTTTATGTGAACTTAGGATATTATTTTGCAAGGTCCGCCTGCCTCTAGTAAGAAGTCTACTTCTTGGAGTGCTGGCTGGCTTGGTCGATGGAGTGTGCGACTCTTGATCTCGGGGTTGTGGGCTTGAGCCCCACACTGGGTGTGGAGATTACTTGAAAATAAAATCTTATAAGGGCACCTGGATGGCTCAGTCAGTTGAGCATCTGACTCTTGATTTTGGCTCAGGTCATGATCCCAGAGTCATGGGATCGAGCCCAGAGTCAGGCTCCACACTTGGCATGGAGCCTGCTTGAGATTCTCTCTCACTCCCTCTGCTCCTCTCCCCCACTCACGTGTGCTCTCTAAAATAAATAAAATGAAAAAATAAAAATCTTATTTTTTAATTTTTTAAAAACATTTTTTAATGTTTATTTTTTTGAGAGAGAGAGAGAGACAGAGCATGAGCAGAGAAGGGGCAGAGAGAGAGAGACACACATAGAATCTGAAGCAGGCTCCAGGCTCTAAGCTATCAGCACAGAGCCTGACGCGGGGCTTGAACTCAAAAACCACGAGATCGTGACCTGAGCCGAAGTTGGACGCTTAACCGACTGAGCCACCCAGGAGCCCCTAAAAATACAAATCTTTAAAAAAATAATATAGCTGTCCCAGGAAGGTGCCCACAGCTTTCTAGATCCATCACTTTCTCTGAAAGCCCCATCTCTTTGAGAATGGACATCCCATCTAGAAGAGAACAGAAGAGGCTAAACACTCATCCCAGCTCAAGTGTTGGGAAGACACTGGAGGGTCAATGAGATGGTCACTACCTGGGGTACAGCAACCAAGGGTCAGGGCACCATTTCCATCTTTATTAGAAGGGGCTCCTCCTGGAAGCACTCCTGCCCACACTCCCTGACTCCAAACTCCAGAACTTTCTGATGCCTGGGACCTGGGGAGGGTGGGTGCAGAATCCTGTTCTCTGATTCCCACACTGCAGAAGGAGCCCGAATGAGAACTGCAGTGGGCAGGATTCGGTGGATGCCCACCTGTGGCCGGCCCCTGGAGAACACCACCAGAACCAGGTGCGGGCTGTGGAGTCTCTGGCCCACCCTCCAGACAGGGACCAGCCTGGGAAATCAGGCCCCACCCTTGGCCTTTAGGAGATTTATTTCTGGGAGGAGCTGGGCTGGGAGGGGAGTTTGAGATAAGGCTATAAACTATGAATATTTTCTAAACAGGCCACTTTATTGCTTTATGGTGTTTTTTTTTTTAACCTTTAAATGCACCTCCCTAAAACCAAGTTCAAGTATAATATTCCACATACAAACATGCAACGTGCACGTTTTCAGAAATTTGCCCTTGTTGAGTGAAGGAAGTAAAATACACCTAGGGAGCCCCAAGGATCTTGGGGCCCTATTGTGGCACGAAGACACAGGGACCATTGGGTTACAGTTGCAAGCAGTTCAGGGGGCCTGATTCTAAGTCCTGAACTGCGGAAGGAGAGATGACGAAAAGAGCTGGAGAACGTGTAACCCTCCCCACTCCAGACCCAGTGACCCCAGTCCCTACTCATTACTAAATGGCTGCCTGCACATGTCACACCTCTTACTCCTTTCTTTACAAGCAGCCAATAAGCACCTGATTTCAATGTCAGGTGTCATGCAGCTGGGGTTACCCAGATGAACAAGCCTGTCCTCGCTGCCCACAAGGTGCTCACAGATGATGTTCGGAGGCAAACTAAAGAAAAACTAGTCTCCGGGGCTTTTAGCCCAGCAGGCAGACACACACACACACACACACACACACACACACACACACACACACACACACACACACAGCATGGCTGTGAGCAAACACACAGAAAACACGGACCATATAGTAATAAACATATTGTGGATAAAAGAAATGGATTATTTGAATGTCAAGGGTAAGCCTTCTTTTTATGGCTATTGCAGGAAGATAAGTAATAGGTGTTCTTGCCCAGAATGAGGTGTGGTAAGAAGGAACTTTGGAAAGGGGCAGGGACTGCAAGGGTGGGGGTTCCAAGCTTCTGGCACAACAACTGGGGGAAAAGATGGGAATCAAGCCAAAGCGGAGGGAGAAAGAGACCTGGGGCTGAGATGGCCAAGCAGAGTGAATGGGGTAGGCAGGGCCTCGGGAGAAGCCACATCCCACGGAGAACAAGAATGCAGGCTGGGGAGCCAGACAGGCCTGGGTTTGAATCGCAGCCCCACCAACTACCAGCTGTGTGAACTTGGACAAGTTACTTAACTAAGCAAGATCTGGCTAATAATAGTACCCACATTATAAGGTTGTTGGAAGGATCAAGTTAGATAAAGGCTTGTAAAACATCTACACTGTCACGTGGCACACGGTTATCACTTAATAAGAAAGCTAACAACAACAACAAAGGATAGTCAAGCAGCCTGCCTGCAGGCCGCCCCGGGGCTCCGTGCTTTCCTGTCCAAAGCTGGCACAGGCCTGCTATGCCCTTCTCCACCTCCCCAGTGTCCCATCTGCTAAATCCTCAGAGGATCATGAGGATCACAGTGAGGCATCCCACATGCCACCTTCCGACCGCTGGCAGCCCCCAGGACCCGATGCCCCGGATGCCAGACCACATATGTGCTTCTCTGCCCATAGGCCCTGAGGTTCTCTGTGGCCTTTGGAAAAGGACAAACACTGCAGAATGCCGCCCCAAACCCACACTCCTGTGCTGTCTAGGGCAGCCACCCTGAGCTGAGGCCAGCGGCCGGGCAGAACTATTCTCAAACATCCTTCTGTTCCACATGAGTCACCCCGGGGAGCTGTGGGTGGGGTGAAATGCTGGTGGTCTCTGCCTCCACCAACTCACCCTGTCCTGCTGTGCCCCACCTGTTGGTTCAAGGAGGAGAGATGCACCTAGAGGGTGGGGCAGGGCCATGCTTCTTGGGGTGTCCCAGGGAGCCAGGAACACATAGTTGGAGCCCAGTAAGTGTTTGTTTAATCATGGGGGGGGAGTCCCAGCAATTCTTACAGCCTGAGTCAGGACTCTGAGATGGGAGCCAAATTCCCATGAGAGAGCCCTGAAGAGGCCCTTAGTTCTGCCCAGTGAGCTATATCCAGGGAAATCTTTCAATCCATGTTGGAATAATGCTGATTAGGGGCACCTGGGTGGCTCAGTTGGTTAAGTGTCCAACTTCGGCTCAGGGCATGACCTCCTGGTTCCTGAGTTCGAGCCCCTCATCAGGCTCTGTGTTGACAGTGCAAAGCCTGCTTGGGATTCTCTCTGTGTCCACCTCTCTCTCCCCCTCCCTGCTCTCTCTCTCTCACAAATAAACAAATAACTTAAAAAAATTTTTTTTAATTAATGACGATTAATGTTTCACACACAGACACGGTCTTCAAAGCATGAGAGATATATTAAAGCATGTTGTAAAATGCAAAGTGTTATATACGTCTAGTACGTTTATTTATGTAAGCCTATAAACAGAAATACCAAGATAGTCAAGATAGGTGCTAGCTCCATGTTAAGGAAACTGGCTGGCAGAGAGGTTATGGAAATAGTCCAAGATCTCCCTGGATGGAAATCTAGGTCTTCTTGTTGCTATAGCACACCACACAGTTCAAGAACAAATTTTTCTGAGCCCCAAGTGCTGTGCTGGGGCAGAAACGGGGTGGGGTGGGGGTGGTCCTTTCCAAAGAACCAGCCAGAGCCTCCTGGAGGAGCTAACATCCTGGAAGGGGAGGGGCCCCAAATGGCACACCCAGCCCTGTGAGATCCCTGGTAATCTATCCTGGGCCCACCCAGTCTCTTCCTCACTCTACCCACCTCTTGCCCAATCTCATGCCTTCCCTCAGCCTCAGCCAGCATGTGAACTTCAGATCAGTCAGCTTGTGGCTCTCCAAAGCTGCACCCTTAGCCCCAGGGCTCCCCCTGAACTCCAAAGCTATAAACCCAAGTGTCTCTTGCACACTTTTTTTACATGGGGGCCTCCCAGCACCACTAACCTGGTAAGTTCAAAGCCAAGAACCCCGCCTCCCCAATACCTGGTCAGCATCCTGCATCCCTGTCTCAGTTGGTGGCACTCCTAATCCAGCCACTTTACATGTCATCCTTGCTGTCTATCTCCCCCATCCACACACCCACTTGATGGCCAAGTTCTGTCCATTTCCCTCCAAAACATCTCTCAAATCCAGCCCTTCCCCTCCTCCTCATGCCTTGTCCCAGGTCACTGACCTCTGCATGATAACTTCCAGATAGTCTCCCTGTCTCCAGCCTTATCTCCCACGAAACCATCCTCCTTGCAGTTGATTTGAACAGGTCCCTCCCTGCTTCAAAACCCTTCAAACCCTCCAGTGGTTCCTCTCTGTCAGCGGAGGTAAAGTCCAAGTTCCCTAATGAGGCTCCTCCCTATGATATGACCTTTCCACTTTTACGGCTCTTCTCTGGCCACTACTTGCCACAAACCTTTTACTGCACAGAGGCTGGCCTGCCTTCCCGGCCGCCTTCATGAGTGTGAGACCTGATGCAGGGCCCCTCATGAAATTCTTCAACTTTTTAACAAGGGGCCCTACATTTTCATTTTGCCCTGGACCCCACCAATTATGTTGCCAGTCCTGCCTGCCTGCCTGTTGTTCCTTGCACCCCTCTTGCAGTTTGTGGCCTCCATAGCTTTGTCTGGACGGTCTCCTCCACCCGGAACACCTCTCCCCACATGCCCCTCTTTGTGTAGCCCTTCCTTTAAGATTCAATTGAGGTGTTCTCTCTGGAATGCCTCCCTTGACCCTCCTTCCACCCCTTTCCTGTCCTAATCACACAACATATAGCAGGTGCTCAACACATGTCTATCAGATAAATTGAATGGGAAGGTAAAGTGTGACAAGTGCCACAAGTGTGCGACGAACAGTAAAGCCAGGCAAGGCAGGAAGAAGGCATTTCTAACGGCTTACAAGGCTCCAGGGTCGGCGCTAGGACCCTGTCTGCAAGCACAGTAATGCCTGCACCGTAAACCCCGCGCCCACCTGGCCGGAAGCTGCCTGGACCAACTCTCCGGCGCCGTCTGCCGTGATCTCGCAGCCCCTGCAGCCTTTTCTCGGCGTCCCCGCCCTTCTCCAGCTCTGAGCCCGCCTCGCGTCTCCCATTGGCTGTCTTCGGTTCTCCCGCCCCTCCCGGGCTCAGCCATTCGGAGCCCCGAGGTGGGTGGGGCTTGTGGCCAGGGGTGGAGCGCGCGCCCCGATTGGCTCGGAGGAAGATGGCGACGTGGCCCGAGGAGGTCCGACCGTGCCAAAACTGAGGCTCGGCCAGGCCTGAGCTGGATTGGTTGTAGGTGGAGCTGACTTGGGTCGCCGGCCGGAAGCGGAAGTGGAGAAAAGATGCAGGTGTGGAGACAGGAGCTGGGGGAATGGGGCACTGGTCTGTCACCCCTGGACTGAGCTCAACCCGTCGGTCCCAGACCCGCTTCTCCGGCCTCCCTCCCGGGTTCGGCCCTCCCCGGCCCAACATTCTGGCCCCTCAAGGTGGCGGTTGGGCCCCGGAAATAAGCGCGCGGGTGGCACGCCCCCTCCCCGCGCTCAAGCCCCGTTTCTCGCTGTGTTTCCCTCCAGGACCATCAGCACGTGCCCATCGACATCCAGACCAGCAAGCTGCTCGGTAGGAGGGGACGCCCCGCGCAACCGCTGTCAGGGGGAAGCCTGCCCCATTGCCTCCTGTTGCCAACAGCTGGGAGCCGTGACGCCCCAAGGCCCCTGACCACTCGCCCTGTTCTATGCCCTCTGCGGTGGCTACCTGCCGGCTCTAGGAAGAGCGGGAAGGAACCATTCTTAGTCTGTACTTGACCTGCGTCTTCTACTAACACGTCATTCCTAACATGTGTTGTAAGGTCATTCAGGCATCAAGAGAGTAGTGGCTTACTTTAAAGACGGTCAGCTACTAAGCAGTAGATCCGAAATTGGAACTTAAGTTTGTCAGCCCCCAGGGTCGATGCTTTTTGTATGAAAAAAAAAAAAAAAAAAACTTACTTTCCTTTCGTTTTAATTCTTTTTTTAAATTTTTTAATTATTTTTGAAGGAGAGAGAGACAGAGCATGAGCGGGGCAGGAGAGCAGAGAGAGAGAGAGGGAGACACAGAATTCGAAGCAGGCTCCAGGCTCTAAGCTGTCAGCACAGAGACTGATGTGGGGCTTGAACTCACGAAACTGTGAGATCATGACCTGAGCCGAAGTCGGATGCTTAACCGACTGAGCCACCCAGGCACCCCTACCTTCCTTTCATTTTAAAAGCTTCCATCTCCGCTTGATTTTAGGAGGAAGAGAGACAGAGATCCAATTGGGAATAAAGACCTTTTAGTGGCCAGGCCATCTCCCTGCTGCCAGTATCTGATCTCTATACCTCCTCAGTTCAGAGCCAGGCAAGGACCTCTTCATTATGACTTTTCCAGGGCGAGTGCACAGCTCCTGGATTTTAAAATGCTCATTGGATCAATTGATTTGATGCTAGTTTAGTCATTAAGATGACCTCTGTTTGACTACCTCGTCCCCTTCTAGTTCTATGACATCTACAGAATTTTTCTCTCTGAAGATTTTAGAGGAATACAGCAGAAGCAGTGTAAGTGATAGCTAGCGTGGGACCCCAATGTTTGGCTAGTTGGCAGGTGTATTAACAAAGGCAAGGTTCTGGACTCACCATTGTGGACCATTCGGTCAGTTCTGTGCAGTGGCCACTTGATGGAGCTTCTTTAGTGTCCTTTCACATTTGTCCCAGTTCTGCAGCACCTGTGCACTCTTGCTGTATGAGCTTGGCACTGGTCATGGGAAGGACCAATGGAACAGCAACCATTCATTCAGAGTTGGCTCTACCAGGTGCTGTTTTAAGCACTTGACATTGTAAAAATGATTTTTACTAGGATTTATCGAGTCCTTGCCATGTGCTAGGCACGGTGCCCCATGTTTTACTTTTATTCCCTCTTGTGTCCAGTACCGTATTATCCTCATCTTACATGTGGGGAAACCAAGGCACAGAAAGGTTTAGAGATTTGCCTAAGCAAATTGATAATCAGAAGCCAGGACCATGTGATCGCAAAGCCTAGCTCTTAGTGCTCTCCTCCTGAGGAAATGTACATGGCTCTCATCCCCCCACCCGCTCTACTAAAAACACAAATCTGGGCTCAGATTCCAGGAGGTCAGTCATATTGGTATTCTCGTGGTGCCAGGTGTTACCTAGTCTGCAGGGCGCTGTAGGTATTAGGGGCTTTGCAGTTGTTCATTCATCCGGTACTTGGCATAATCATCTTGTATTTTCCATTGTCACGGTTAATCCCAGCCCTGAGGAAGTGGAAGTTGAAAAGCATCCTCTGTCAGTAAGAAAGATATAATTACTCATGGAAGCAAAAATATTATGGAGAATTTAGAGCGGTCAAAAGTGGCACTTTGATGTCAGGACTAATTCACAGTTTTTCTTTATCCCTGCACGGAGGCAGTTGCTCTATAAAAGTCACACTGCGATGAAGTCAGGTTACTGGAGTCTGTTTAACGCCAAGGGTCCCTTTGAGGCTCTCTTTATTCCCATCTTCCCGTGATCCCCCACACCTTAACCAATATGAACACAACTTTTAGCCAGTGTCTTAGCGTATTTCACTTGAATTAGTGACGGCGTTTTGGCTGTCATGAGTGGGAATGCTATGATTTGGGTGTTTCTCACATAGACTGGCTGGTCGACAGACGACACTGCAATCTGAAATGGCAGAGTCTGGTGTTGACCATCCGAGAGAAGATCAATGCTGCCATCCAGGACATGCCAGAGAGCGAGGAGATCGCCCAGCTGCTCTCTGGATCCTGTGAGTGATTTGGGACTACATTACCGGAGCCCCGTCTTTCCTGGAGCACTGTATATCAGCCAACCTCCTCCCTTATTGTTTAGCTTTAGGACTAATCCCTAGAGAAAGATTTATTTGGGGGGGGGGGTACATGCTAGTTTCTTCCAACACACAATGGTGAAGGGGAAAGCTATGCATGCTAAGATTCTCAGCACATTCATCAGTCAGCCATGTGCCCAGCATAGTGGGCAAGATACTATAATTCCCAGAGTCTTTGCTCTTCCTTGCTCTCTAGACATTCACTACTTCCACTGCCTAAGGATCGTGGACCTTCTCAAAGGCACCGAAGCCTCCACAAAAAATATTTTTGGCCGGTACTCTTCACAGCGAATGAAGGCAAGTGTGGCTGAAGCCGCTTAATGTGCAGCCAGACCCATCCGGTCTACAGGGTCAGAGCCTCTGGTCTCGCTGAGGGTCCGGTGGAGATGCCTACATAGCATATTTCCTGAGCTTTCTGTCCATCCCCAAAGTTTATACCAAAAGTAGATCCTACCCCTGGGTTTCCATTTTCAGGCCTGCTGCTTTGGGGAATGCTCATTGGCACCACGTTGTTAAAATGAAGTGGTCCAGCCAGCGTTATGTAGAAAGGCAAGGGGTTTGCGTCTGATGTGATGTGAAGGCTGGGGGAGCTTCCCCTGTGTGCGGCTTGAGCTGAGATGTGGCTGCCCGAGTGCTATTCTGGCTCACTTCCTATTTCCGTTCTTACCCAGGATTGGCAGGAGATCGTAGCCCTGTATGAGAAGGACAACATCTATCTAGGTAAAGTGGCCCAGCCTGGGAGGCTGGAGTCCAGGGGCAGCCCACTCCCAGAGTTCTGGGACACTAGGCTTCCAGGAGGCACAGTCCGTGTGGGGGATGAGGTTGGGGTATGAGTGTTTGCCAGGTGGACCAAGAAATCCCCCAAAGAGTGTTGGGAGAAAGCAGAAGACCAGGCAAGTAGGGGGCCTTTGCCGGGCCTGACCAGGCAAGTATGTATAGACCCAACACCACTGACCTCTTGGTGACCACCTCCCCCCTCTTCTCCACTGGGCAGAGGAAGCATGGGTCATCGGGGGGCCATATTGGATGCCTGAGAGTAATTACAGGGCTGATTGTACTTCGGGGTATGTTTCCCCCAAGTATTAATAATAATAATAGCTGATTCTTGCTGAGTATCTACTGAATGCCAGGAATCGTACTCCTGTTTCATGTGGATTCTGTTAGTCCTCATGGGAAATATTTTGGCCCCTATTTTACAGAGGAGGACTGGATTGGAGAGGATAAGGTGGCTGTGTGAGGTTCCACGGCTGGGAAGGGGAGGAACGGGGTGGGCGGTGGGGGGAGCCAAGCCGTGCTCTCCGCTGCTAGGCCTCGGTGTATTTGTGCGTGTCCCGGGGGCAGGCTTGCCTTGTGGTGTGGGCGTCTGGGGTGAATTTCCTGGGCCCTTCGCAGTGGAGCTCTCTAGCCTCCTGGTTCGAAATGTCAACTACGAGATCCCTTCGCTGAAGAAGCAGATCGCCAAATGCCAGCAGCTGCAGCAAGAATATAGTCGCAAGGAGGAGGAGGGCCAGGCAGGGGCCGCCGAGATGCGAGAGCAGTTCTACCACTCATGCAAGCAGTACGGCATCACGGTGAGCAGGAGGGCTCCTGGGGCCTCTTGGCCTGAGCCCAGCTCCTTGGGAAAGGTTCCCTTCTCGGCCCGGTTGCACCCTTCTTGGGCCAGTGTCTCACCCATCTCCAGTCTCTGGGCATTTTCTTTAACCCACTGGGCTCCGCTTCCCACCACTCCTGTCTTAGCCTCCCTCGTCCATCCTCTTTAGGGAGACAACGTCCGGAGAGAACTGCTGGCCCTGGTGAAGGACCTGCCGAGTCAGCTGGCTGAGATCGGGGCCGGGGCCCAGTCTCTGGGCGAAGCCATTGACCTCTACCAGGCCTGTGTGGGGTTTGTGTGTGAAAGGTAAAGGACCTCTTTCTCTCCAGCAGCTGGGACAGTTGACCTATTTTTCCTGCTGTCCTCTCTTCTCTGCTTGTGTTTTCGGACATGACATTTGAGTTTAATTTTACATACGTGAACCTGTGGAAGCCTTGCCCATCTGGCCGCAGGGCTCAGGGTGGCGCCCGGCGGGGGCTCTGTGAGTGGGCAGTGGAAGGGTCAGTCTGGTGCTCCGTTGCAGCCCCACAGAGCAGGTGCTGCCGATGCTGCGATTCGTGCAGAGGCGGGGAAACGCCACTGTGTACGAATGGAGGACGGGGACCGAGCCCTCTGTGGTGGAGCGGCCGCACCTCGAGGAGCCTCCTGAGCCGGTGGAAGAAGACGCGGTAAGATGATGAGCCAAGTGAGAGCTGCTTCCTCATCCCCCCACACAGCTCCACCCCTCCCCACCCCGCCCTGACTGAGTTCAGAGTCTCAGAAGGAAGAAAAGAAGAGACTATACATAGAAGGGTCCAGGGGGGCCCTGTTCCTTTAATTTTCCAGCCTCCTTGAGGCCAGAGTGTAGATGAGCACTGAAGAGGCTCAGTGAGCCTGTTGGCTTTAATCTAGAAATCCTTCAGCCCCGTGAACTCTGAAGTGGGGCGGTCCTTTGGGGAGCGCGGAGCCCATTGCACTTGAACAGTGTGCCAGTGCCCCTTCCAGGGGCAGCTGAGGCCCCTGGGGAGGCAGGCCCCTTTGCTTTCACCCACTTTCTGTGAGCTAACACTTTTTTCCCCTTCTAGATTGACTGGGGTGACTTTGGGGTGGAGGTGGCTTCTGAAGGGACGGACTCTGGCATCTCTGCCCAGGCTGCCGAAATTGACTGGGGCATCTCCCTGGAATCGGACTCAAAGGTTAGGACGCTCTCAGTCCATCCCTCTGAGAACTTTTCTGTGATCACTGCTTTGGTGATAAAAGAAGCGTTGTCTGTCTCTAAAGGCATTTCTTGAAGTCCATAGCTTTCAGACCAGATTGGCAGGGGGAGGCAGTTTCCACAGTGTCATATCCCAGGTTTGACATTTTTCTCCTGGCATTTGGGGCAAGGTGTCAGGTACAGGCAGGTGGTAACTCTAAGCAGGGATGAGAGTGGCAGCATACATGGGCTCCCCTGCCATCTTTACCACCTATGTCAGGGCTGTAAGTCCTTCGTACAGTTGAAATGTGTAGGCTGTGGACTTATCAAGGGCTTTGGTTTATCCCGGCTCCCTTTGCTGGGGAAGATTCTTGCAACCCTGCCAGGGTTCTTTGCTTTCTACCTAGGAAGCTGGGGGCGATGGGATAGACTGGGGAGACGATGCCGCTTTGCAGATCACAGTGCTAGAAGCTGGAACCCAGGGTAAGTGCAGCCCTCCCTGTAGCCCTGGCAGAAGTGAGTGCTCAAAAGCCAGCCACCCTGCCCCCCCCCCCCCCCCCCCGCCACGTGTCTCTAGAAACAAAGAAGAAATGCACTTGCCAAGATTGGGCTTCTCACGCATTTAACTGTTTTCTCAAAATCTTGATGATGACGTGAGTGTGGAGGAACATTATAAGTCTGGAAGCTCTCAACTTTTGAGATCCCAAATATGGGTCACCTTTCCTGGTGGGAGGTTCCTGGAGGGCTGCTGGACTTGGAGGTGTGACCTGACCCCCTGCCCACCGCTGGAGAGGAGGCAGCAGCGATCTGAGCCGCTAGAGGGCGGTGCAGGATGGAACTTCGCAGCCTACCAGAGCAGAGGAGGCCTTTCCTGGCCCTGAACCCAGCTCTGCGGCCCCCCCTCACAGACTGGCCGCCCGTAGTAGTGGCTGGTAGTAGTGTCCGGTTAGGGAAAGGGTAACCCTATCCCCCTGGGATGAGATCGATAGTAGCTTTAGGGCAATGGGTTTGTGTCCATATTAACCCACCAGAACCCCTCGAACTTGAGGGTCTTTTTCTGTGGTCCCCAGCGACTTTATCACTTCTCTGTCTCTCCTCCTGGCAGCTCCAGAAGGTGTTGCTAAGGGCCCAGATGCCCTGACACTTCTTGAATACCCTGAGACCCGGAATCAGTTCATTGATGAGCTCATGGAGGTACCTTCGTCCTCTGGGAGGACGCTTCCTCTTTGTGTTAATCTCCGCCTGTTGCCTTCCCAGTGGACTGCTGGCTGGTGAGGTCCTCGTCAAAGTTCTTAGTCCTCACCTGTTCCCTTTTCTTTCTGCCCAGAGAGGCCCCTCTTAGCCTCCAGGACAGAGAAGGGCAAAGGGATCAAGTTTCTAAGGTAGAATAAGAGTGACAAGACATGCGGCTGGTTCCCAGATTCTTCCCAGCCCTTTCTTAATCCAGGGCTTCTCAGATATGGATTCCTGTTCCCTGAATTTCATTCCTCACAGAGAGAAAATACCTTCACTGGGGCAGAGAGAACCCGTTGAATCTGTGTGTCCTTAGTTATCCATACACTGGGAGGAAGGAGAGGTGTCCAGGGCTTGAGAGGGCCTGAGATAGGAGTAGGGGACAGAAGAATGACAGTGAGAGGCTGCCTCAAGGTCTCACATTATAAATCTTTTTTTTTTTTTTTTAATGTTTTTTTTTTATTTTTGAGAAAGAGAGAGAGAGTGTGAGCCAGGGAGGGACAGAGAGAAGAGAGAGACATAGAATCCGAAGCAGGCTCCAGGCTCTGAGCTGTCAGCACAGAGCTGGACATGGGGCTCGAACTCAGGCACCGTGAGATCCTGACCTGGCCGAAGTTGGACACTTAACTGACTGAGCCACCCAGGCGCCCCATCAAACTCTCACATTATAGTTGCTAAGTTTTTAGCAGTAAAAGTATTCAGAGGAAATAACACCTTCTCACCCAGAGTTCAACACTCACGTCTCATTCTTGCGTTTTGAGCATCTGAGAACGTCTGAGTTCTCTTCTTGGTTTCAACCAGATCCTCTTCTGCCCTCAGCTCGAGATCTTCTTGACCCAGAGAGCCGTGGAGATGAGTGAGGAGGCAGACATCTTGTCCGTGAGCCAGTTCCAGCTGGCTCCCGCCATCCTGCAGGGCCAGACCAAAGCAAAGATGGTTACCATGGTGTCGGCGCTGCAGGATCTGATCGGCCGGCTCACCAGTCTTCGAATGCAACACCTGTTTATGATCCTGGCCTCACCAAGGTCTGGTTTCCCCCTTGACGTCGGGCTGTTCCGGAGCATGATGTGGGGCTCTGCCATCTTGAGCAGCCCCGACTCCTTGTGTTCCTCTTCTCCATGCCCCCCAGAGCTCTTCTCTGTCTCCCATAGCAGTGCTGTCACGGTTGGGATCAGGGGTTGTCTTGGGGCAAGATGGCTCTGCTTCCCAAGTAGGACAGGGGAGCTGGGAGCACTCTACCTCGCAAAGAAGGAGTTGAAGGGTGTGGAGGCTGAGAGGCCTGTTAGGGTTTTGGTTTCCTGAGCCTCACCTTTCCCAGCAGCTGAATGGGGATGCTCGGGGTTGCTCGGCTGCACCCCTCACCTGAATACCCTGCACAGGTATGTGGACCGAGTGACTGAGTTTCTCCAGCAGAAGCTGAAGCAGTCCCAGCTTCTGGCTTTGAAGAAGGAGCTGATGGTGCAGAAGCAGCAGGAAGCGCTTCAGGAGCAGGCGGCCCTGGAGCCCAAGTTGGATCTGCTGCTGGAGAAGACCAAGGAGCTACAGAAGCTGGTGAGACCGGAAAGGCAGACCTGCCAAGCAGGTGGGGGACCCCCAGTTTCTACACAGCAAGGCACCCCTGCCTCTCTGCTTCCCACCCACTTGGTACCTCTGTCTTTCAGATTGAAGCTGACATTTCCAAAAGGTACAGTGGGCGCCGCGTGAACCTGATGGGAACCTATCTGTGACAGCCCCCACATTCTACCTTCCTGGCTTCCCAGCCTTCAGGAAGAGGGGTGCGACAGCCAGGGCTGATGCGGCAGGGCCCTTCCTGGCCAGAGACCAAGTGATTGGAGGATGGAAGGCCGCATGAAGGAGCTGTCACCTAGATGGTGACCTTGACCCTCACTGTATGTTCTGGCAAGAAGCTATCTTGATTGGCCCTGTGGCCTGTCAGCCTGCAACCCCAGTTTCTGGTCCTTCTCATCATCTAGTTGGACTTAATAAAAGAGGAAGAGACTCTTGCTTCACCACTGACAGTTTCTGCTTCTCTGGGCCTTGAGTCAAGGCCATGCACCTGTTTGCCTGGGGTTCTTGATCGAGTGGGTTCCCTAGGCCATCAGCTGTTCCTGTGGAGTCCTGGGTTAGAGACTTTCCCTCTTTGCCTCTGGTGACAGGGAGGGCCCCAGATGAGCATCTACAAGTGGTTCAGCAAGCTCTGGGGTAGCTGAGTCTGCTGGGCCCCTTTCTCTCCATGGCCAGGCCAGACTGCCCCACTTGGGCCAGAAAGCCAAGGGGAACAGTCGAGTGGCAGCCTTGTTGGAGCCAGCGAAGCTGTATTTTCCTTTTAATCACAGCTCACCTCCAGGCAGGGGGAAAATGCGGTTTGGGGAGGAAGGGTCTGATAAACAAGGTGGAGACAGGAGTTGTCACCTTCACTAGCCGCCTGTCCACTTCCTGCCCGTAACTGCCCGCACTGTGATTGGGTAGAGCCCACCCCGGGATGGCGCCCCTCTCCCAAGCCACCTACCCATCCCCATTTCCCAGGAAGGGTAGGGGTTGGGGGTGGCCGGCAATTCGATTTTAATTTCATAGCAGAGCAGTTGATTCATGGCTCTTTGTCGCTGGCGTTGACTCCCGTAATGACTTTCCATCAAAATGAAAAGTGGAGTGACACCACTCATTATTCCTGCTGCTTGTTATCTCAGTTCTGGGGAGGGCCGCCCCCTCCCCGCTGCCTTTCAGCCGTCCCGGACAGTGAGTGATGGCCCCTATTAATCACCGACCCCGCGGACTCCGGCGGACACACGCTATCGGAAGGAGAGAGAGATAAGGCAGCATGAACTGCTCGAAGCCGCTCCTATCAATTAATGTCAGCCCGTCGCTTCCCCCCAATCTTTGCCTGTTCACCTCCTTTTGGAGGAATTGGGGGCTGGAATTAGTCTAGGAATTGGAAAAGGGAAAACATTGGTGTGGAATGTCGAGGTAAAACCGTCCTTAGGGTCGAAGGACACAGAGGGGACTGCGCGGGCTGCACCCTGCCCTCGGCCGCTGTGAAGGCGCCCGGCCTAGGGGGCTGTCTGTGTCTCTTCGTCCCTTTCCCTCTGAGAGGGTGGCCGCCAGCTCCTGCCCCACCTGTTCAGCTGCCGGCTGCACTGGCCTTCCGGCCTGCTTCTTGCAGCAGCCATCAGCTCACCGAGGCATGCCGCCCTCGCCCACTCTCCTGTCCCTCGTCCAATCACCAGCTGCTACACAGACACTATTGCTTCCAGGCACCACGAGGTAGGGAGAAGCCCTGTGGACCACGTGACTGCAGCAGGCTGGGTTTGGGCCTCAAAAGCTCTTGCTCCTCGCCCTTCCAGAGGGGCACCTCGCCTGCCTTCTCTGCCCTGCCTGGGGCCAATGGCAGGAAGTCACACAGGCTGAGGTTTGGCCATCTTCGCAGGAGGGGAAGTGGGTTTAGATAGAAAGGGTTCTCTCTGCAGATTTTGGCCATGTTGCTAAGCGGTGTGGTTAGGGGACTGTTCTCTCTCAGAGGGATTAGGCCTGGTTCACTGTTTACCTGGTAAAGCGAAGGCCCGCTCCAGGCTGGTGTAAATTGTTTCATAAAAGCGTTTAACCCCATAAGAAACCTTTAGCTCCAGCTGCCTTTGGCCCGGGCCTCGCTTCCTGGGGCCTCACTTTCGCGACCACCCTGAGACACCGAGACCCTGCCTGGCTCTTTTATCCCGCAGGAGAAGAGTCTCACAGATCCGCCCCCAGGTCTCCCCTAGCACCGCTCTGATTGCAGTTGGGTTCTTGCTGGCTTTTCTCTGGCTTGCCTGACAGAATCCATCATGGCGATGAAACGAGTTAATATACACAGGGGTCTTAGAGTGATGCCAGGCACAGAGTAAGCGCTCCTGGGCAAATGCGAACTCATTTCCGGGGTGTGACGTAATGGCCCGGGACTCTTCATCCCCGTCTAACTTGGCTTCCTGGAAGGGAATGGTGAGAGGCTCCCTTGGAGCTTGAGGACCAACTTCTGAGCAGTCAGGTTTCTGGGGCTGCCAAGAAAATGTTCCAGGAGAGGGGGAGGAGGTGGGCTGAGATTTTCTGTTAGTCTGAAGTGAATTGTAGTGCCAAGAGCTCCCCCTGCTTTTGTGTTCACTTTTACGCCACCTTTTTCCAGAGAAGACTTCAGGCTGTCACCGCTCAGCCAACTGGTCACCCTGCTTCACTTTTTTTTTTTTAATTTTTTTTTACATTTTTTTATCTCTGAGAGACAGAGCACAAGTGGGGGAGGGGCAGAAAGAGAATGAGACACAGAATCTGAAACAGGCTCCAGGCTCTGAGCTGTCAGCACAGAGCCCGATGCGGGGCTCGAACTCACAAGCTCGAGATCATGACCTGAGCAGAAGTCTGATGCCCAACCAACTGAGCCACCCAGGCACCCCCTGGTCACCCTGCTTCAGACAAAGAGGCAGAATCACTTTTCCTGGATCCTCCCTCCCTGCTAAACCCAGCTGCCTAGGCCCCACCACCGGCTCTCGGCTCATGACCGTGACCATGGGCTGAGCGGACTGCTAATGACTGTCCATCTGGGATCTGGCTGCCCACTAAGGGCTTGCCAAGGACATCTAGAACTAGTTTCTCATTGCTAGTGTGGGGCAGGGGTTATCTGCGTCATCCACACAGGAAACCTCACCCATTGAAAGAATTCCCTGCTTCAGAGAACTGGCCTGGAGCTGAGGACCAAAGGAAAGCCATCCTTTGGCTGGCAGGAGCTGACTGTGGCCTGGCGTGGAGTCCTGCTCACTCACTCGTGCGCACCCGCCCCTCCCCTTTCTCTCCCCCTCGTTAATTCCCCAGATGTTGCTTACACAGTTTCTCCTCTAGAAACACAGGTCCTGTGGCTCTTCCCTGCCTCTCTGACACCTGCTTGTCCTGTTACTAATTTTTATTTCATCTTTTAATTGCCACCTATTATCCTCTCCTCCGCACTCCTGTACACGCACGTACAAAATCTGATAATGGTAATAGGTTAGGAAGAAAGCAAGCAAGGCGTCATGATGATTAGCACGTTGTCTAGATCCGGATGGCCCGGGTCAAATCCTGGCTCTGTTCTTACTACCATGTGATCTTGGACACGGCCCAGGACCTCTCTGTGCCTCATTTCCTTCACCTATAAAATGAGAACAAGAGATACTACCGCCCTCCGGGTAGGGAGCTGTGGTATATACAACACCTAGGTGGTCCCTGGTCCAGTAGGACTCCAATGTCAGCTGTTGTGAGAGGGGATGGACCAGAAATAACCAGGACTGAGGTTAGAAACTTGTGCTTGGGGCCTAGCTGTGTGTCTCAGATATCCCGGCAGGTCCCAGACCAAACCCATAATCTTCCCCATTCTGTCCTTCATCCCTCTCTGATATTTCCTATCTCTGCCAATTGGCAGGCTCCAAGCCTCTGCTTTGTCACCCCAATCATTCCCCTGCTTAGAAACTCCAATGCCCCCTTAGCTCCCTAAACTCCTAAAGTGGCGGGCCAGCCCTTGGTAATCAGATCTCCATCTCCCTTCCAGCCTGGGTATCCATCCAAGACACCAAACCCACATGTGTCCCCAAAGCCCCAACCCTCTTCTTGGCCCCCTCAAGGCCTTCCTGCCCACCCACCCCCCCCCCCCCCCCGGCTCAGATATGACCCAAATACCTCCCTCTGTGGACATTTCCAGGCTCTGACAGAATTAGCCCCTCCTCCTCAGCAGCATCCCTGAAGCCTCGTGGAGATGCCCTTCAGAGCGCCTGTCACCACATCCCCGTGACCTCCTGACATCTGTGCCCCAACCAGAGCTGCCTAAGGATAGGGACTGGGTCTTGCTCACTTGTGTGTCCCCGTTGGAATCTCAAAATTAACTTCTCCGAACTTCAGTTGTCTTCACGATCTCTAAAGTGACTTTGACCTCTAAAATATTAGGATCATGTGGCTCCCCAGTTAGCAAAAAGGAAGAGTCCCACAGAGCACTACAAGTTAGGAAGAAAACTGGGTTTAAGTAGGCTTTTAAAATGGACCGGTGGTCAAACTAAAATTCCCTTCTGCATGCTTTCCAGTGAGAGCCTCTGCCCTGAGCATCATCTGGGCTCCCTCCCTCCCCTCTCCCCGCTTAGCCGAGGGCTCTCCTAGAGAGCAGAGGAAAGGGCTGTTGTCCTACCCTCTTGGAGACACCACAGCTTCTGCTCCAAAGCTGGGGCTAGTCCCCAGCCCCCACTACTGAATGGGGCTCAGATGCCTTCCTGCCCCCACAGATCCCGGAGCCCAGCAGGAGGGTGTCAAGCCTGCCCCAGGGCTTCAGAGGCTGGCCGGGGCGGGACCCGCAGACCCGCCTGTCCTCCAGGTGCCCTTCCTCTCAGCTGATGGGCAGGGCCTCCCTGAGTAAATTGGCCCTGAGTAAACTCTGCCTGCCACCCCTCTACTCATTCCCCAGGCTTCAAAGAAAACCAGTTTGAATATTTAAACTTCTCCTGTGTGTCTAATAAAAAGTTCTGCACTATTTAACGGCCCAGCTATCCATTACTGTCGGGAGCTGCCCTCTCCCTTCCAACCTGCCCCTCCCTCCCTCTCGCCCAAACCACGTGCAGCAAAGCCATTTGTCAAAGCGCTCCCGCCGCGGGCTGCGCTCGGCTGTGTCTGGAAGGACAAGCCGCCCCACAGGGGAAGGTGGGAATGAATAAAGGGGCTATGCAAATTGCTGCTTAATCTGCAGAGAAACACCCAGGCTTTGGGGAGACGCTCATTACTTCTTTTAACTGTGATTAACGGGCAAATTAAACCCAAGCCCTTAACTCTCTCCTGGCAGAGGACTTGAACGCAGAGCCCTGGGCTGGTGAGGGTGGAGGGAGGCTCTGACCTGGAGCTGCAGACCTAGGGGCTGGGACGGAGGAGAGCGGAGGAGCATGAGCGCTGCCCCTTAACCTGCCGCATTGTTGTCACACTGTCCATTGTCGGTGGGTTGGAAGGAGGGAGCCCCAATGACAGGGAGAAGATACACTTGACAGGGGGAAGGAGGACTTGGTGGTCTCTTCGGGGATTTTTTTTTCAGCCTCTCCAGAAAGAACAGGTAGTGACCCTGGGATTTGCTGCCCTTCTTTCCCCCACCAAAAAAAAAAAAAAAAGGACCCTGGGTGGCTCAATCGGTTAAGCGTCCGACTTCGGCTCAGGTCACGATCTCACAGTTTGTGAGTCCGAGCCCCGTGTCGGGTTCTGCGCAGACAGCCGAGAACTGGGAACCTGCGTTGAATTCTGTGTCTCCCTCTCTCTCTCTGTCCCTCCCCGGCTTGTGCTCACGAGCGCGCTCTTTCTCACTATCTCTCCCTCTCTCTCAAAAATAAATAAATAAACATTAAAAAAAAAAAAAAGGCGAGAAAATCTCTTGGGCCTTTGCCACAACAAACTGAAGATATGACCTAAAAGGTTCCTGGTCAGACCAGCTCCAACCTGGTCCTGGAAAAGCATGTATAAGGAACCTCCAGATGTTCAACTCCCAAACTGACCTTGAGGCTGATTAGGCCAGGGGAAGGGGGAAGAGGTAAAGGGGCAAGGTGGGGGGCGTGCTTTCATGGGACTAGAGACCTGGGAATAGTTTGACGACGTTACACAGTTTATAGGCATACACAGGGAGATACCGAAGTTTACTCCATTTGTGTGTGTGTGTGTGTGTGTGTGTGTGTGTGTGTATGCGTTCAGATAATCTGACCCAGCTCATAACACACAGTTGACCACTTTAACCCTTTTTGAGTGTACAATTCATGGGCATTAAGTACATTCACATTGTTGTGCAACCATCCCCACCACCCATTCTGTCTGTTTTTGCAGGTGACTGAGCCGTTCTGTAACACCTATCATCACCTCTAACCAACAGCAACAAGCAAAGCAGAACTCGGAAGGTAGGAAAGTTTTGCTTGAAATCGAGACAATTGGGGAACGCCCATAGGAACTCTGGGGCGGTGGAAGCAGAGGCCTGGGGCAGTGGAAGCAGAAGCCTGAGGCTCCAGAGGAAGTTCGGGTGGAAATCCTGTAGGGACTCCCCATTAAATGCAAGTCCCCTAAGCCTGAGTGATTAGGAGGTGAAAGATGACATACAACGGTGACAGACTGTCTGTCAACCTGACGGGGCCGTGGAGAGACGTGGCCCCGTATTTTATTTTGTCGGAGAGTGGATCAGTAGGTCTGTCATAGAAACCAGGCCTGACAGCACGCTCAGTGACTCTGCTCCTTTTCCTTAACTCCTGCAGCCCAGCTCCACCATCTATTAAAACATCCTGGGCTGTCAGGGATATTAAAAGGCTCTGTCACTCCTTCTTAAAACAGTCATAAATACAATCTGGACATGAGCATTTGGGCAGGAGCCCTGGTGCTGAATGGGAAGAGACAACAGCAGGTAGGCCTGCCTTTCTTGACAGCTGAGGCTCTGGCACCATTCAAACAGGGACCCGTGGACTAATCTCCTTTTTCTCTCCAATACAAGAATCAAGGCCGTCTTCAACATCTGCTGAGGCCTGGCATTCTGAAGCCACTGCTCTCGAGGATGGGATGTGGCCTTTGTTAGCATGAACACAGCCCCCCTTCACCCCGACTTCTCTCTGGTGCCTGGTGCACTGAAATAGCACCTGTTCTAAACGTCTGCTTGTGCAGCCCCACCCCCTAGGCCTCCCCAGGCAGCGCAATGGGGGAAGGAACAAAAAGGTAATAAGAGAGCCCTAAGTTCTTCCTCCATGATGGAGTTTGCCTCCGGTCTCTCTTCTACCTTCCCTGCCCCACGTAACCTCGGGGCTGACCCACCTCGGTAGGAAGAGACTTGTTGGGGACCAGAAGCCGACCTGAGGCTTTCCAGTGGGTTCCCCCACTGGAATGCAGGCTGGAACTTGTAACCTTGCAAATTGGAGGACCCCAGTCAGTCCGGAATCCTTGAGTCTCTCCAAGCTATGAGATCACAGCTCTTTCTGCCCGGGGACTGCTAGCCTGAAAACAAGGAGGCCTCTTCCTTTCTATGTATTTGACAAGAACACGCGGTCTCTGACTGCTTGCTAGGAGCTGGCGCCTCTTTTCAAGAGGATCCTGTTTGATGAAGGGGGGTTCCTCTGGCTCGTAGCAGTCGTAGAGCCCAAGATCAGGCACAATCAATCCCCTGGCAAATTCTGACGCTGGGCTGCATCTCTGTCCACGGGGCTGGGTATTCACCAAATGCCTAGTTCGCTAAAACATACCACAGGCCTTGTCCGTGACCTTCTGCGTTGGCATCAGGGCAGCACCCAGGACCTTGGTGCCTTGAGCTGTCCTGTCTTCTGCACCCCCAGTGTGCGATGGCCAGAATCACTTCCCATCCGGGGATTCCACTTAGCTTTGGCTATTTTTTAAACCACGGACTGTGGTGTTTTCAACAAAATTACCTTCTCGGCAGCTTTTTCCAAATAGTTCAAGTCAAGAAGTGTCAGATTGTTATCTTTTCTTTCTACAGTATTTATTAAAAGCCTGCCTTATTTTGTGGTGCCGCCCCAGAGACCACAACTAGCCCTGTGTGTGGAGGGAAGAGGAACACAGGTTTCTACCTAATACAAGGAAGCCCTTTCTGACAGCCAGAGGTGCCCACAAGGCCCAGGTGAGGAAGTCACCATCACGGAGGACCTTGGGCTGACACCGGATCAGTATCCGGTGGGGCCGCCGCAGAGGTTGGGCGATTGGGTGGATGTGACTCTGAGATTCAGTGGTTTGGGGCACTTGGTACGTCCAGGAGCTGGACAAGGCCTAGCAGCTGTTCACCAGCTGCCTTCCATGTGGCCATCTTGCAAATTTACTCCCAGATGGTCGGACCCCTCACCCTCCAAGGTCGTTGGGCCAGCTGCAGGGTAGTGGGCCAGCCCTTCTTTGCTCTAGTAGCCCTCAGGCAGGACGTGGAGAGGAGGAGAGAGGTGAGAAAGGAGCAGAGCTCTCTCCTCTCTCGCTCATACAGGCTTCCACTGCCCCCCTCCCCCACCCCCCTTCACCTGCCCTGCATTTTCCCTCCCTCTTTTGGTCTCTTAACCCTCCCCCATCTCCATGGCGATAAAAGGGGAGGTGGGGTAGGCTGTGCCCTGTATTTTGAGTCGCTCCACAATAGCCCCTTTCTCTGGAGACACAGGGGCTGCCTGTGGAACTAATCTCCCCCTGCCCATCAGCTCACAAAGGACCAGGGAAGCCCCTCCCTCAGCCAGGCCGCCCTCGGTGACCCCAAGCCCGTTTCCGGGTGCGCTTCCAGCCCTCCGGGGCCTGCAGCTGGGCCTCTCTCACGGGATCCTGCACGCAGGCGGGGTCGCCCCGGCTGACCTCCCCCGAGGACAGAGGTCAAGCCCCTTCTCGGGTCTCTGATGTGATTGGAAGGTTGCCGAGGCAGGGGGACGGGGAGGAGAGGGGGAGGGGACCTTCTCTTTTAATGTAAAATTGAAAGACTCCCTGTGCCTTCCTGTCCGTGCCTGTCTCCGGCGGGGGCTGGGTCGCCTGGCCTAGGACTCCTTAGAAATCTGGGCGTCTTAGAAATGGGTTAAACCCCTGGCAATGGAGCCTGGTCAAACCCAACCCTAGAATATTAAAATCATAAAAGTCTGGGCATGGGAAGTGGGAGAAACCGTCTAGGGCAGCAAGACTCGGCCCTGGTTTTGATTCTGGTACTTCCTTGCTGTGGTGGGCTTCTAGATACCTCTGGGCCTTTCTGCGCTTATCTGCAGAGTGGGAACGATACTCGTACCAACCTGACAGGTACTGTAGCTGGTGAGGTCATGCATGTGACATGATCTCAGCCTAATGCCTGGCTCATGGAAGGCACTCGGGGTACCATGGCTGTGACTATATTAGGCAGGAAGGAATTCCCAGGCTGAGGAATCATCTCCTTAGCTCAGGCCAGGGCATCCCCATCTCAGAGTTAAAGATGGGCAAGGCACCCCCCCCCCCCCCCCCCCCCCCCCCCGGTGAAGAATATTCGATGCAGGGTAGCTGGTGGGAACACAGACTGGGAAGTCAGACTGGTTGGGACTCAGTCCTACCTCCCCCACCTACCAGCTGTGACACCTCACTTTCCTCATGTCTACAATGGGGATAATAATAGTAACCACTGCATAGGGTTATTATGAAGATCCAATATGTTAACACACGTAAAGTGCTCAGAAGGGAATCTGGCTTGTTGTCCACGCGATATAAACATTACTTATGATTATTATTGATGTTATGATCATTGGGTCTCTGTGGGCCTGATTTCCAGAAGAGCGCTTATTTCAAATATTCAAAGCCTTTGTCCCTACAAGTCCCCTCTCTCTTTTCCATGTCCCGTGGCATGTTCTGATTTCCGGCAAGGAATAATATATGATCTCTCTTACTTGCTTGGCTGATGAAAAAATGCACATTCTGCCCATATAGACAGCAGCTCTAAACAAGGGACACAGCTAACCCAGAAGGGAGTAATTGGCCTCTTATAAAACAAGGCCAAGTGAAAGATAGGAGTTCAGAAAGGTCGAGGGAGGTCTGGCGGGAGCTGCCGACAGCTCTCCTAACCTGCCCGACTTATTACCGGAATCATTTCAAGGGATAATTTAATGTTCTCCCTCTGTGGCCCTGTTTGCTCCTGAAGGGAAAAATAAATAAATAAACAAACCCAACCACCGCAACCAACACATGCTTTATGAGAACATCACTTACTAGTTTTTAATGGCACCGTTATTAATATAACCATCCCAGCACCTCCCCTACATCTGATCATGGGTGAATTATGAATTGTGAATTCTGATCGCTGCTCCCATTACTGCAAACATTTCCACCCGGTCCTGACAGGAAGAGAGAACCAGACTTTCATGTGTAGGGATTGCTCGGAGGCTGCAGCCTGGTCTGCTCCCCAGCCCTGGGAGAAAATTCAGAGAGATGGGGCAGGAGAGTGAGAGAGAACTGGGTGGGGGGGAGGGCGGGGAAGGGCAGGAAGATAGCCTGTCCGGTGTGTTGGTGGAAAAAAAGCTTGACCACATGCCTCTAGTCCTATAACTGAGCCCAACCTCTTACCTTCCAGGACCTCATTTCCTTCTCCTATAAAATAGGGATTAAAAAAAAATTTTTTTTAATGTTTATTTACTTTTGAGAGAGAGACAGAGTCCAAGCAGGAGGAGGGGCAGAGAGAGAGGGAGACACAAAATCTGAAGCAGGCTCCAGGCTCTGAGCTGTCAGCACAGAGCCCGATGCGGGGCTCGAACTCACGAACCGAGAGATCACGACCTGAGCCCAAGTCGGACGTTCAACCGACTGAGCCACCCAAGCGCCCCTAAAATAGTGATTTTTAAGACTTCTTTTTCCCTTTGCCATTTTTAAGCATTGATGATGTCCCAGGCATTGTGCTAAATGCTTTATCTCATTTAACGGATTCTCAGAACGAATGTATATAATACTAGTTTAGTCCCCACTTGGTCGATGAGGCAACTCGGGCACCAGATGTGCAGAAGCCCGCCTGAGGTCACACAGCTGGGATGCTGGTTTACAACCTGGATTTGTCTGACTCCAGGGCCCAAGCCTGTAACTCTTAGGCTACACTGCCTTCCGGGGACAGTAACACCTGTCCCCCTACTAAGCAGGGTGGGGACAGTCAGATGTGTCCGCAGGAGTGAAAGGGCTCTATCAACCACACAGTGGTCTCATGGTGGTATAGAAGCATTTCCCAAAGGAAAGCAAAAGAAGAGATTGGGCTGGGGTGCACTGAGGTTAGAGCGGGGAAAGACAGCAACATCCCAAGGGGGACTGAATTTAATTTTTATTTTTTATTTATTTTTTAATTTTTTTAAGTGTTTATTTATTTTTGAGACAGAGAGAGACAGAGTGCAAGTGGGGGAGGGGCAGAGAGAGAGGGAGACACAGAATCTGAAACAGGCTCCAGGCTCTGAGCGGTCAGCACAGAGCCCGACGCGGGGCTCGAACCCACGGACTGTGAGATCATGACCTGAGCCGAAGTCGGGCGCTCAACCGACTGAGCCACCCAGGCGCCCCTAATTTTTATTTTTTAGAGAGAGAGAGCGTGCACATGAGTAAAGGGCAGAGGGAGAGAGAGAAAATCTAGAGAATTTTTTTCTTTTAATGTTTATTTATTTTGAGAGAGAGAAAGAGAGAGCAAGTAGGAGAGGGGCAGAGAGAGAGGGCAAGAGAGAATCCCAAGCAGGCTCCAAGCTGTCGACACAGAGCCCCACATGGGGCTCAATCCCATGACCCAGGGATCATGACCTGAGCCGAAATTGAGAGTTGGATGCTCAACCCACTGAGCTGCCCAAGCATCCCAAAGGGGACTGCATCATAGCAAAAGTTACTTTGGAAGAATGCATTATAGTTGATTTCATTTTAAAACTGTGGACAGACAATGAAAGGAAGAACACTCTGTCTGAGTCTCCCCACCCCCACCGAGGGTGTTTTTATTTTGCTCTTGCTAGGCCCTCCTCAGAGGCTCTGAGCTGAGCAGGACTCTCTCTGGTCTAGTTGAGTGGATGAGATGCGTCTTCCCCGCTACCCGGGATCCTGGCACCATGCAGAGCTGATGGCCTTGAGAAGGTGAGGCCTCCCAAAGGTGAGCTCTGGGAGTTCAGCCACAGTAGGGAGTTGGTGGAGCTGGCACGAGGGCACAGAGGTGGCCAGGGGCTGGGGAGGGTGGGGACAGACCCCCCCCCACATCTTTTCTGGCCTGACCCGGGTTTGCTGGCCACAAGGGACAGCCTCAGGCCCAGGCTGGCTGCTGGGTACTTGGTATTCTGCTCAGGCCCTTGCGTCCTGCCTCCCGGCTCCCTGCTGGTGGGGCCTCCTCCCCCGGCCCAGCCTGGGCCATGCATTATCCTCGCAAGATTGAGGACCTAATGGAGGCGATCAGCACCCGGGGGAGCCACTCCATCCAGGCTCTGGAAGGAGGGCAGAACAGTGCTAGCTGGCTCCTTTACCCACCCTGAGATTGGGGTGCGCTTGGATGGGGGGCGTGCGCTTGGAACTGAGGAGGGGCTCCCTGCAACCCCTCCCAAAGGCTCTGGACAACTTCAGTCCAGGAGGTGACATTGCAACAATCTTTCTCTTCCTCTCCATGGGATACCCTCAGTATCTGAGGTCCTCGTGGGGACACCCCAGGCACTATCAGCTTTCTTGAAGCACTTTCTGCTGGCTTTGGGAAGGGCAGGCTCCCACCTTCACCCCACCCCCGCCCCTGCCTGCCAGCTGGCCAGCCTTGGGGCCAGCCCTCCATTGCCCATTGTTCCTGGCTCTCCTCCCACGGTGGGAGGTGGGGGGCTGAGCCTGGTCCCCCCACCCCCCCAGGTCGGGAGGCAGGGCAGCCCCTCCCCCTTCCAGGCTTCAAAGGCCCGGAGGGACTAACCCTTGCCACTGTGGGGCCTCCTCACTGGGAGCAGTGGGGGGATGGGGGGACAGCTGCCCCCAAAGCAGCATTCAGCAGCTTCCTGGGAGTGAGTAGAGCAGGCCAGGGGGTGATCATGAGCATGTAGGAGGTCAAATGCAGGGAGGTCCTGAGGCAGACGGCCTGGGAAAAAGCCGGGGGATGGATGGGAAGCTGCAAAGGTGATGTAATAACGCCAGCAGTGCATTCCTACCGAGAGCAGTCAGCCCTTCCCGAACACTCACGGCGGGCCCGGTGCTGTGTTTTCCACTCGCTGTCTAATTTCATCCTCTTGGGAGCCAGTACTTCTAGAGAGATATTGCACAGAAGGAGAAAATCAGGCTCAGAGAGGTTGGGTAACTTACCTGGGCTCACACAGGAAGGATCTGAACATATTTGGACCCACATTGTCTGAGTCTGGAACCTTGCCCCTAACCACAGTGCCAGGCCACTGTAACAGGCAGCCCGGAGGAAAACAAAATGAGTGATGGGCACCCCCTCCAAAACACTCACCTGACTTCATGCACATCACCAGGATAATGTGTTTCTTGCCAAGGAACACCCAGGGATCCCAGGGGTAAATGTTTTCACTGAGCCCACATACACAGTGGCTTTTTATATACTATATTCTTTATACTATAGGGATTTTTTTTTCCTCCTCTTTCCAGCCCTGCCCCCACCCCCACTCCGCCCCCCGCCCCCGCACCCTGGACTTTTTACTCCTCTTCTTCCCAGGCTAACATTCTCTCCTCCTACCATCTGCTCCCAAGATGACAGACCCTGCCCACCTTGCTTCCCTAGGGATGGAGGAGTCCAGGACTCATTCCTCCCCCAGGTGCTGTAATTTGAGGGGCTGCCGAGCTGGAATGGACCCAGGGCCTCCCCAGGCTGCCCTCCCGCCACTGTGAGTTGGCTGGCCTCTGCCCTCTGCCCTCTTCTGCCATTAACCCTGTCACCTGCCGGACATCAGCCCCCGGGCCCGGTCTGTCATCCGTGGCCAAAGATGGATGGGGGGCGGCTGGGAAGCATAAGTGGCGACCCCTTAATGAGATCTGGCGGGGGAGGACTGGGCTGTATCAGGGAGCAGCAGGGCCAGGTTGGCAATAATGGCCCTTGTTGAGCGTGACCCATTTTCTTTCTGTGGAGGGGAAGACAGTGGTGTGAGAAGCCGCAGGACAGGCTTGGGGGCCATAGGATTACGTTGCCACCCACCTCCCTCTACCCTCTCTCCCCTCCACTGGCAAACCAGACTGGAGCAGGAAGAGATGGGCAGAGGCTAGAGGGGAAAAAGATGACCCCCACCCCTCATTCCTTCTCCTTGGCACTGTGACCCCAGCTCCTTGGGAAGAAGCACAGTGACAAAGAATCCCTAGGAAACAGGAGACCGGCTGCCAAGGCAGTCCCAGGAGACTTCGGGGTCTCCTATCCATGTGCAGAGAAATCGGAGGGAGGGAGCCTCTGCGGGGTGTTGTCTATATAGTGGGGGAGCATCTTCAGAAGTGCAAGGAGAAAGTTCTTCGGAAGCAGGAAAAAGAGTGGGATGCAGGAGTCGGGGGAAAACATTGGACAGTTGCCTACACATTCCTCCCTAGTGGTTCATAGGATTTTAAAAGGAAGAGATGCTAGAAAGCATCAGCTTTAACCTTTCATTATACAGATGGGGAAACTGATGCCTAGGGAGGGAAAGAGGCCCACCCAATTGGTGGCAGAGCCAGAGCTAGGATCTGGGGCTCTAGAAGATCAAGCTCCCTTACTTGACATCCACCTCACTCTCTCTTTGCTTCTTACCCAGGAAGAGAATAGAAGAGCTGCTAAAATAATCATTCTTGGACTTGTCTGAAAGGGCTTGTTCTTTCCCAGTTCCTTCCTGCTCCCCCCTCAACAACATAGATGGCATCGTCCAAGGAAGGGCTTGCAGCAGGTCTGGGAGACAGACCTGGGGAGGGCAAGGTAGGGTGCCTCCTGAGATCCGAGCCAGGAATGGGGAACGATTCACTCCCTGAGGATGAGAATGAGGTCGGTGGAAAATAGGGCTCTTTGAGTTTGAGTTTAAAGCTTTATGATTTGGGGTGAGTTTTTTATTTCTGCCCCCATGAAGAGGAAGGAGAAGCACCAAGTAGGTGCCCGCAAAGGTTGGCTTCAAGACCCTCTGACCTTTATCTGGACACATCTGCTGCCACTCTATCCCCGGAGCCGTGGCCTTGGCTCTGTCTGTGATGATTTTTGGTTTCCCCTCTCCCCCAGCTGCCTAGGGCAGGCTGAGCAGGATTGATATAGTGTGGCACCCAGAGGTTG
Source organism: Acinonyx jubatus (assembly GCF_027475565.1). Lineage (NCBI taxonomy): Eukaryota > Metazoa > Chordata > Mammalia > Carnivora > Felidae > Acinonyx > Acinonyx jubatus. The sequence goes on along the minus strand of NC_069397.1, from coordinate 36,465,767 downwards.
GGTGTCAGGAGGACACTGGTCCTGGCTAACTGTGTGGCCCTCAGCTGTTCTTTTAGTCTTTCTGGGCCTCAGTTGCCTTATATATTATTTATTTATTTATTTATTTTTAAACGTTTATTTATTTTTGAGACGGAGACAGAGCATGAACGGGGGAGGGTCAGAGACAGAGGGAGACACAGAATCCGAAACAACAGTTGCCTTATATTTTAAGCGCTAGGGGCGCTTAAGTGGCTCAGTCGGTTGAGCGTCCCACTCTTGATTTTGGCTCATGATCTCACAGGTTCGTAGGTTCGAGGCGCGCATCAGGCTCTGCGCTGTCAGCGCAAAACCTGCTTGGGATTCTCTCCCTCCCTCTCTGCCCCTCCCCCGCTTGTGTGCATGCAACATACATGTGGTCTCTCTCTCTCTCTCAAAATAGATTAAATTTTTTAAAAAGACAGTGCTAGACGGTGGTCTGCATACTTCTTTTATTTTTTTTTAAGCAAACCTTTTGCCCAACGTGGGGGTCAAACTCATGACCCCGAGATCAAGAGTTGCATGCTCTACTAACTGAGCCAGCCAGGCTCCCCTCTTCACACTTCTTTTCTTTTCTTTTCTTTTCTTTTCTTTTATTATTATTTAAAACATTTTTAACAACAGGTATAATTACAAAAACATGGAACCCTTCACGAATTTGCCTGTCATCCTTGCACAGGGGCCGGGCTAATCTTCTCTGTGTCCTTCCAATTTTAGTATATGTGCTGCCGAAGCGAGCACCCTTCACACTTCTTTTATTTTATTTTATTTAAAAAAAATTTTTTTTTTAACGTTTATTTATTTTTGAGACAGAGAGAGACAGAGCATGAACGGGGGAGGGTCAGAGAGAGGGAGACACAGAATCCGAAACAGGCTCCAGGCTCTGAGCTGTCAGCACAGAGCCCGACGCAGGGCTTGAACTTGAGGACCGCAAGATCATGACCTGAGCCGAAGTCAGCCGCTTAACCGACGAAGCCACCCAGGCACCCCAACACTTCTTTTAAAAAGAAGGACCAGCACCAGATCTGCCGAGGGCTTCCAAGAGCTTTTGATGTGCATTTCCCAACTTTGCCTCAGGTGACTTCCAGTTGGTAGTTTGAAATAGGGCTTTGGTGGGAGTATTGGCACCACAGAAATTGGCAAATGTGCCAAATCGGGACTTCACAACCACCCACAGGCCGCTGTTCCATTTTACCAGCACACCACAGACCAGAACTCTAACATGCGGTATAAAAACAGAAAAAGAGCAGAACTGCTTTGGTTGAAGCAGGAGAGCCCCCTCCCCAGCAGGCTTTGCCCAAATCCGGGACTTGAAAACCGTCATACCAGGAGAAGCCTGAGATTTGCTCCAGCTCTCAGTTCTGCGGGTCTCAATAATAGGCCACAGAGGATACAGAAGGGAAATGCACAACAATAAAGAGGCTTGGGTTTTACAGCTGCATTCGGCCTTGTGGCAAGTCAGCTTTGAGGGGCCAGGAAGCGACTCTGGGAGATGCTTGATCCTGCAGGCCCCCGAGGTCTTGTGGTGGCCTCGTGGTGGCCTCCGAAGGTTGGGCATTCAGGAGAAGTCTTACACCAGCAGGTGTCTGAGAGGCAGGAGGAGCATGAGACTGCCTGGGGGTGGGGGTGGGAGGCATGCCACCCATCTCCTCTCCTGACCTCCCCAACCCCGACCTCCTGGGCGAAGGGATGTGACTTGGGTCCATTCAGGCACGGAGAGAGCTGGAGCCTTCTTGGGGAAGCCCAGTGGACTTCATCAATATGTGGTGGGGAGGATACCAAACAAGAGAGGCCGAGACCAGAAATCAAAGGCAGGGCTCAGCCCTCAGCTCCAGCGGTCCCTGACCTTGACAACTTCTGTATTTCAGTAATGTTTTGTGGGATGGGACTGCTAAACCAGGGTTAAAATCATATTCATTTTCAATTTGGTCTTTTCAACAGGGAACGTAGAGGGTGGTCACCAGGGATCACAACCTCATTCAGCTAGGAGTGAAAGGACCCACTCAGCAAAGCAGGTTTCACTCCTACATTTGCCCAGGTTCTGTGAAGAATATAGAAGTCAATATTCCCAAAGCTTGCTTTCTTTCAGGTTTATTAGAATCAGCCAGACTGATTCATTCTTGCGGAGGGGGCGGAGGGGGGAGCAACACGCAGAAGGAAAGAAAAACAAATATTTGCAGCTGAGAGAAACCTGACATTTAATTGAGCTGTTTCTAAATCTGTCAATCACTAGAATTACTAGGAAGATTTTAAAAATACAGTGTCTTCCCGGCCCCTAAATTTACAGATTTAAAAATCTCCGATGGTGGGGGAGGGGTTCTGGTGTTTGGGAGCCATTACATTCACTCTCCTGGCCGCCCACAGTGGAGACAGAGGCCATCAATTCGACTTTGTCTCCTTTCTTTTTAAATATATGTATTTATGGGGGCGCCTGGGTGGCTCGGTCGGTTAAGCGTCGGACTTCGGCTCAGGTCATGATCTCACAGTCCGTGAGTTCAAGCCCCGCGTCGGGCTCTGTGCTGCCTGCTCAGAGTCTGGAGCCTGCTTCAGATTCTGTGTCCCTCTCTCTCTCTGCCCCTCCCCTGTTCATGCTCTGTCTCTCTCTGTCTCAAAAATAAATAAACGTTTAAAAAAATTTAAAAAAATATGTATTTATGTATGTGTTTATTTTTAAGTAAACACATGAGTTGGGGGGCTCCAACTCATGACCCAAGATCAGGAGTCACATGCCCTTCCAACTGAGCCAGCCAGATGCCCCTGACTTTGTCTTCTTTCTATATCTAAAAAAGATATCCTATGGTTAACTAGCTAGAAGTTAAACAAAATTTTTGAAAACAGAAAATAAAAATAAAAGAGATTTCCCTCATTCTCCCTTAGCAAATACAGGAAGAGTTTTAAAAAGTTCCTCCCTGCAGCCAGCCTAACTCCCTGCTGCATTTCTAACGCTCTCATCTGCATAACTTTACTGCTGGCTTTCAGAGTTTGCCTCCATGCTGAGTGTTCTGGGCTTATTTCTTCATTCTGCAAGAAAGGATTCAGTACCTACCAATCGCCAGGTCCTACAGGAGGTGTTGGGGAGATTGCGGGGAGTGAAATAGACAGGGTCCTTGGCCTTTGCCTTTCAGCCTTGGGAGGGAATCAGAAATAAACTAGCAACGTGCGGATGCTGGGAGAGGGGAGACAGGGTGAGGGTTAGCGTCCTGAAGAGAGGAGGGCACGGCTGTGGCCTCAGGATCGTCTGGGGAAGGAGGATGGGAGGGCGCAGGGATCATAGTTCCTGGCCGAGAGAACAGCATATGTGGGGCTCAAGTTAAACAGCAGAGCGGACCTCCAAGAACCAAGTGGAAATCCATACAGCTGGGCATTGTGCTTCCTGAACCTTTCTGTCATTTCTATGGCCCTTCCCAGAAACCCCTCTAAGCTCCTCCATGACGCTCTGGGCCCTGAGGAGCGAGGAGCCCACAGCAAGACAAAGAACTTTTGTCTGATCAGCTGAGCTATAATGAGACAATGATCCCCAGGACCCTTATTTATGCATCCAGCATGGAGCTTTACTGATGTAAGAGCAGCATCGGATTACTGACTCGCAGTCAGCCATGCATTTTACAAGAATTCCGCAATGTCTGTCTTGGATTTTATTTCTGCCTAACTTCCCTTTCAGCTTTCTTTTTAAAAGCCTCGCCTCTTTGCTGTCTTTGTACTTATCTCTTTCTGAAGTGGAACAAGTCGAGAATATGCGGGTTTCGGGGAAATCTGCTGTCCCCAGGGTCCTTCTCCAATGAAATGCAGGTCAAACTGAGATTTGGAGTTGAAAGCCGATTAGTGTAAACGTTCACATCTTAGAGAGTCTAACTAATCTGCCCATCAAGGCTGCTGATCCCACCCTGTCTTATTTGCTGCTGGGGGGTTATGTGTGGCAGGGGGGAGGCGAGGACGGGTGCAGAGTCAGCGCCAGTGATGTGCCAGGCAGAATGGAATCTTTGCACGGTGGCTCTTTGAAAGGGAGGGTAGCAGGGAGGGGGCAGATGCTGAGAGGCTCATGGGAGCCGTGCCAACAGATGGGTCTGCCTGGGTCCCTGACTAAACCAACTAACCCTTCCCGAGCCGATCGGGATGCGGGGCCAGAACTCATTATTCTTCCCTGGGATCCCGAGTGACGCAATAGGGGCCACGAAGGAATTCACTGGTCAATGCTAGTTGGGTGGGTGGGAGTCCGGAGGTTAGTAAGGGGCAGGCACGGGGTGGGGGGGCGGGGGGGGTTGCTTGGATTAAGAGCCCATGGGAGCTGAGCCAGCCGGGCAGGGAGGAAGGATTGCTTTGGCATTCTCCTGCAGTTACCAGGCCTCCCCGCCTGCCAGGCTGCTGGTGTGCAGAGCCCAGCCCCCTCCCCAAAGAGCCCCTGAGAGGGGCCAAGAGAGGGGGGAAGGCCACCCGTGGCCTTGTGAGGCTGAAGCACAAGCTCCTTCCTCAGCTGCCAGGGAAGAATTTAATTACCAATTAAAGCCCCCTCCATCTGTTTCGGGCCTGCCAGAGAGCTCTCTCTACCCTTTAATTACATCTCTGACAACAATTTAACTCAATTAGCTGGTAAACACAGCAGAATGCAGGCAACCCAGGGCACCCTCTTGTCCCTGCCATCTGTCTGTCCGTCTTATGCTTTCCCCACTCGCTCTCAGTCTGTCTGTCCTGCCCCTGCTTCCCCCTCTCCTTTTGGCCACCCCCTCACTTTGCTCTTTTCCTTCTCTCTTCCCCAACACCTCTTGTCTGTCTCACACCAGCTGGCTTCCATCCCCCCCCCCTTTGTCATGCCACCTTCCTTTCCCATCTGCTGTCTGTCTGTCTGTCCCTATCCCTCTGTTCTGTCTCTTCCGTCCATTCCGTCCTTCTCCGCAGGCCGGTCTCCAGGGAGCCCACCTGTTCCCTTCCTTCTTCCAGGCTTCTTTCCTGCATTTTTAACCGAACCCACCCCTTCAACGTGTCTTCTTGGAGTCTCCTCCTTGGTTTGTCTCCCTAACCTTTACCATCTCCTTTTGTTTCGTCCACGGAGCTCAGACAAATGTGAGTCCGAGGAATAAGAGCTACCATGTTTTGAGGCTGTCTTTTGCCAGTCCCTGGCTAAGAGCTTTATGTATTTTGTTTTGTTGAATCTTCGCAAAAATTCTATGAAGTAGGTATCATACTCCCCACTTTGCAAGTGGAATAATTGATGCTTTGGGGGATTTTGCAACTCGCGTGGGATCGCAGGAGGGGAGCAGCTTTGCAGATACCAGAGAGGGCCTGAGTATTTGGGGAGAGGCTCTGTGTTGCCCAGATGAAGGGCAGAGCAATGGGTCCCCAGATAACAGTGGATGGAAATTAGGGATGACTTTTGAGAATCTAACCTCTATTTCTGCTGGAGGGAGGCTTCCAGATTCTAGTTTGCCACAGTGTTGAAGAAGTTTCTCAGTCCCCCGAGAAAGTAAAAATAAATAAATAAGTAAATAAATAAATAAATAGGACCCCAAGGAGTAGGAGAAGAGAAAAACAAGTAGGCTATAATTATCCTAGCAACCCTCCCCTGGAATGAGAGCGGGAGGGCGGTAGAGAAGGGCAGCCTGATCCGTCTTGTGGACAGGCAGGGACATGATGGAGACCCCAGGTCAGCCAGGTAGTCACATGGCTGTGGCTCAGGCAGACCCCAGCCAGATAAAACTCATCTGCTTTCTTTTCCCGTCCTTCCTCGGCTGACTAATCATTCTTCCCGTGATTAAAACAGAAAAGAATTGGGGGTGGGGGTGGGGGGGAGACTACAGCAGAGAGGGGGAGCCTACTTCTTATCTCTATTTTCTACCTTCCTTTGGTTTTAAGATTTGTAGTCCTTCCCCAGAAGTTAGTTTCACTGGGGGTTTAGAACCCATACACCTTCACTCAGCTTTCTCCCACCTTAAGCAGGAGTGCTGGGATCCCAACTAAATTCCTCAAGTGCAGGAATTGTGCTCTGAAAGAAATGCCAAATATGGGCCGCGGTCAGCATGGGTAGGGAGACTGCTACATCACCTAGAATTTTCATCATTAGTAATCTGTCAAGGGGAGTCCTATTCTGCAGGTAGATACGGAAAGTTCTAGGCTGAGGCAACCAAGGGGCAGAGAAGAGAAGCAGAGAGCACTCCAAAGGAGGTTCCTTGTTCAGACTTCCCAAGCCTTATGAAAGTACTGGGTTTGTGAGCAGTTTCTGTAAACATGATGTAATAAAGACCACAGAGTAATGAGGCTAGTGGGTTTTTTGTTTGTTTGTTTGTTTGTTCTAAACAGACACATGATTGCCTAGAATTTCAGAGTTCAAGGGACCAGAGAGGTCTATTCAATCCAGGGTCCTTCCCGCTGCAAGAATTCTTATTGCAGTAGCCTTGAAAATGTCTTTCTTTGAATACTTCCTGTGACAGGGAACTCACTATCTCACTACGTATCCCCTTTCTATATTCAGACTGGTTTAATGTTTAGAAAATTATTTCTCATATTGTCTCCCCATAATTCCCATCCTTCTGTCCTTATTTTCACCTTGTGAAGTGATAGAGAATGTATAAACTTTCTCCCCAGTTCCAGATGCTAATCGAATGTCTAGAAGGCAGCTAATAGGAGCCCCGGAGAGTTTAGCCGTCCCTAGTTCCTTCAGCCATTCCTCAAATGCTCTCATTTCAAAATCTCACTGTTCTCTTTCGTTATGCCTCTTTTCATTAGCAATGTCTTTCTTTATACATACTGCCCCAGGCCTAAAAGGAATGCTCTAGATGAAGTCCAATGGGCAGAGGACAGAGAAAGACTATCACCTCTCTTGTTCTAGAGACTGTACTTTTATTAATGCAGCTCTGAATCTATAATTTTTTTTTTTTATGGCAACCACAGATCATAGTAGCCTCTATCAGCCTATGGAGGTTACAGTCAACCAAACGTATTTCTTTGGGTACATGCCACCGTTAGGCCATGTCCTCCTCATCCCTACTGAATTATTAATGCTTTTAGTGACAAATAGGAAACATATCAGTTAACCCTTTTAAATTTCATCTCATGCAACTTAATTGAACACAGATGGAGCATTATCATGTCTCACTGTGGTCGATTTGGGCCAATGTTCCCATCCTACCAAGGTCTTAGATCCTGAGCCCTTCACCCAAATATTAACCAGCTCTGTATCATCCCCAGGTCTGATGACCTTGGCTTCCTTCCATGTCTTCATCCAACCCTCCATAAAGTGTCAAAGAGTACTGTGCCTTGGGGTGCCTGGGTGGCTCAGTCAGTTAAGCATCTGACTCTTGATTTCCATCTAGGTCATGATCTCATGTGAGACTGACCCCGCGTTGTGCTCTGCGCTGACAGTGTGGAGCCTGCTTGCGATTCTCTCTCTTCCTCTCTCTCTGCCTCTCCCCTGCTCACACTCTCTCTCAAAATAAATAAATAAACAAACCTTAAAAAAAAAAGAATCCTGTGCCTCCTGAGAGGACTATTTTGAAAGAATCAATGTCTAAATGAGTCTCTCTCCTTCAAATGGAGGCCATAGTTGGGGTGTTGTTTTTTTTTTAATAACTTTCAACTTTGATAAATTTCAAACTCAGAAGAATATCAAAAATAGTACAAAGAACTCCCATATGCCCTTTACCCAGACTCATTCACTGTTTACATTTACCTGTTTGCTTTATCCTTCTCTATCCACATGTGTACTTATGTATTTTTTTCCCTGACCTTTTTGAAATTTGGAGACATAATGTCCCTTTAGTATTCAGTTCCTAAAAGGCATTCTCTCGCACAAATAACCTCAGCATGATGATCAAAACCCAGAAATTGAACACGGCTGCAAGACCACTATGTAACTCACAGTCCATATTCAAATTCCATCAACTTTCCCAGTAATGTCCTTTATAACTATTCCCATCCCCACCTTCCTCCACCTCCAGTCCGGGCTCTGATCCAGAATCATACATGGCATTCAGTAGTCAAGCTCTTTAGTAGGAGGCGATGGCTTTATTTCAACACTTTGCTAAAAGCAGTTTGGAAACTTTTTTGAAAAACACCAGCCTACGAAAAACAGTGAAACCATCCCACCTCCCAAGGATGAAGATCGAATACCACCGAGGACAGCAAAACAAATGTGCCGCAGACTCTGCAGGTACTTCCCATGAAGCCTTTGCCAATGTTTTGCGCCATGGAAACATTTGGAACAAGTGCAGCCACCTGATGAGGTAACTTTGGAGGGAATATCCTCAAAGACAGGCAGGACGCCTAGGGCATTTGCTTCTAAATTTGCCTCAATTCACGATAGTCAAACTGCACACCATCTTAGAGTTTCAGTTCCTGGAGAACAGAGACAGGATGATGGGCACACCCTTCTTGGTTCATTTGTTGAAGTGTCCGGCTGCTGGGGCTAAGCCCGGGCTTAGTCCCCCAAAAGGGCTATTTATACTTGCCAGAAGATGAACCTTTGCCCTCTAAGGTCAGTCACGAGGGAGGAAGGGAGGCAAACGAAGATGTACGGGGCTATCAATTCCCAACAACTCAAAACATGTGTCAGGCTGATGGAGGGTGGATAATGTCAACTTTCCACCAGGCTGTGCGGTGGTCGGCTCAACGCAGGCTCCAACTAGAACTCAAGTCAGTGATGACCAGTGTTTCTGTAGATCGTCTCCCTCATGCTAGGTTCAAAGCCTTAGATTAGAGCCCAGTATATAATTGCTTCCCTTTCTCCCTCTCTTCCTCACATCAGTGAGGCACCAAACCTTGTCACACATCTCACACTAATTCTTTCCTCTCCGTTCTGGTCCAGGTCCTACTTTGCTGGCCCCCTGGGCTCCAGTCTCTCTTCTATCAATTCATTCTATGTATGTACTACCACTAGATTAAGTTTCCCTTTAAAAATCTCTGTCTATCTATCTATCATTAATTTCTCCATGTCTATATTCAATACTCCTTAAGGTTCCACGTCCGTCTCTCACCCCATCTCTCATGGGGATCAGGTCCCCATGGCTCCTTTGGGGGAGGGGTGCCTGGCTCCAAGTCCTGCAACCCTTCCCTCTCGCCTGAGTATTGAAAGCATTTGGCATCCATGCTACTTATTTGGCATTTAGATGCCAAATATTTAGATAATTTTTAACGTTAACGCACCTACTCTTTCTTGTAAGAAAGACTGTAAACCCTTCAAGAGAAGATACCATGTTTATACTTCTTCCCATCTTGTATTTTTTTTTCCTGTCTAACTTTTTTTTTTTTTTCCCATCTTGTATTTAATGTAATGCCATGTATATAGTTGGAGCACTACGCCTGTTCAGTGCTGGTGATCATGGGATTTGTTTGAAAAGGATTTTTTTTTAATTTTATTTTTTAACTTTTATTTATTTTTGAGACAGAGAGAGACAGAGCATGAACCGGGGAGGAGCAGAGAGAGAGGGAGACACAGAATCCGAAACAGGCTCCAGGCTCTGAGCTGTCAGCACAGAGCCCGACGCGGGGCTCGAACTCACAGACCGTGAGATCATGACCTGAGCCGAAGTGGGACGCCCAACCGACCAACCCACCCAGGCGCCCCTGAAAAGGATTTATAACCGAGAAATAATAACAGCCAACATGTATTGAGCACATAACCATTAGACACAATGCCATACACTTGGACTAAATCAGTTGTTTCTTCCACAACCCAGTGATCTAGGGATATTATAATCCCCGTTTTACCGATAAGGAAACGGAGGCTCAGAAAGGCTAAGGAATTTGCCCATGATCATCCACCTAGGGAGTGGAAAAGCCAGGACTCGACCCAAATGGTCTGAATCCAGAGTCCCTGCCCTGAACCACCCTGCTATGGCTGTGGAGAGGACATTCCACCCACCCCAAGACTTTAAATAATAATAATTGTGATGCTGATGATAGTAAATAATATTTTTCTAAGGAAAATAGGGTTCTGGTCTGCTCAAGCAGCTTTTCCAATGTTTAATAACTTCATTCTCACAAAGCACTTGGGAAGGAAATATAAATTCAATCCCTTTTTGTATGAGAAGATAAAATGAGCCGCAAAATAACATTAGAATTTTGCCTGGTCTTTAAAGGGCTACTTTCTTCTTTTCACTTTGTGTTTTGGCAAGGGATAGTAATGAGGAAGCCTCTAACCTCAGAACCGTCTAAGTCTACAGACCGTCTCCTGTGTTTCTGAATCCCAGGCCTGGCCAGAAATCTGTAATTTTCGGCCTCCACCACGGCCAACGCCAGTCCCCATTTCCTAGTGAGCTGGGGCTTAGGGGAATTTGGTGAGGATGGCAGAAAAAGGGTCGGGTTGTGTTTTCTCCTAATCGAGGTCAAGTTTGGGGTTCCAATGGAGCCCAAAGTCCCCCCATGCCTCCAGAAAAGAACACACAGAAAACAGGAAACATTGTATGTGTTCAGTCTGTGTTCACAGAAGACATCTTAGCAAGGCAGACCCTATCACAGCCAGCTGATGTCACCAAGACAGGAGGGGAAGATGTAAGAAAGAAACAATGGAAGAAGAGACAAAGGGAGGGAAAATAGAGCAAAAAGTGAAGAGTAGAAATACGGTGGGGGAGGGGGTGGAGAGCAAAGGGAAAAGCAGAGGACAGAAAGAGGGACAATTCGAAGCCATCATCTTTTGCCTACTTCCCTTCCCCCATCCCTACCCCCACGGGTGAAAGCCTCTCGCCCCTCCCTGTTATCCAGAGGGAGACACAGATCCTCAACCTCCGACTTCCGGTGCTGTCTCCCCGGGCCCAGAGGTTGCAAACGGGGGAGGCTTGTAAACAGTTTGCACTATTTCCCTCCGGTTTCCTCAGGAGTTGCCCTGTTCCCGGGGCCATTCCTTTCCCTGCAGCCCTCGGGGGGCTCCATCCCCGCAGACCCCAGCCAGGCTCCAGCTTCCCCCCTCTCCCCCGTTCCCCCAGCTCTCTGGAGGGGCTCGCGTCTCCCCGATGCGCTCCGGTCTCTGTCTGAGCCATCCATCAAGGGTGGCAGGCTGAGGGAAACATGAAAAAGAGCCTATTTGGCTATTAACATCCCCTCCCGCTTTGTTGTCTCTCTCCTCCCCACTCCCCTTCCAGCCCCCCACCCCACCCCTCCCCTTCCCCTTTCGCGGGAGACAAAACCAGACTGACAGGCTGAAGACTCAAACATTAATCAAACTGCGCTCCGGAACAACCTTTCCCTCGCATTAATAAATACATTTGCGGCCCCTCATTGGACAGTTGGCCTAATTTGTTTCTTTTTTGCGGGGAGGGGGGAGCAGCCGCGCCCGCGCCCCCTGGCTCCCAGCAGCCCCGTGCAAAGCAGATGTTCCGCCGCGGACGCGGAGCTGCGCCGAGCCGCGCGCCCCGGAGGCCGCGGTTGTCATGACGACGGCCGGGCCGCCTGCTGTCGCCGAGCACGCTGTCTCGCCCGCTCAGTGATTACCTCCATCTCCGCAGCGTTCGCCATACGGCCCGGCTTCTAATCAGATCCCCTCCCCTCCCCCGCCTCCCGGCGGCCCAGCGGAGCCCACCCTCCTCCGCCCAGCGCACTGCCCCTCCAGCTCCCACAGCCTGGGGACCGGTGAGAAGGGTGGCGGGCGCATCCTTGATGGCCCCGAGGAAAGCGGAGTGGGAGAGACACCCTGCACTCGCTGCTTGGGGATGACTGGCCCCAGTTGGGAAGAGATTCTGTGCACCTGAAGCCACCTTTGGTGGCCCTGGACACCCCCCATTCCTCCCACCCCCAGCGGCCCATCCCCCAGTACTGTCCCCTGGAGGCTCTTCCTCCCCCCCCCCCCCCCCACTTCTTGGTTATGTTGAGGCAGGTCACCTGAGGTCCCCAAGAGAGGTAAGCCAGGCAACCCTAGTTCCCCTTCCACCTGGGCAGGACTCTTCCATTGTGATTCTGAAAATGCTAGAAATGGTTTCTTCTGCACAGACTGGGGGGTAAAGTGGGCTCCTGGAGCAGAGCATTTGTCCAAGCCAGGCCCCTTGTGCTAAAACCCAGTGTTTTCTCAGACTAAGGGAGGAGTGGAGAGACACAGGTCTGGTACTCAAATGATGCAGCCTGGCCTGACTTTGGCCCGTGGTTGCTTTGACCCCCTAGCCATCCCACACACCGAATGCTTCTCATGCCCCCAGGCTGAGGGGTTTTGTTTATAGGTGATCTCACATGCACTCCCAGCAGGCAGCCTTGCAAGCGATGTACTGGGTTCTTTCTCCAGGCTTGCTAGTGGGCAAGGGGCAGTTGTAAGGCCTCAGGGCCTTGGGAACCTGGAAGTCTTGCTCCCACCCAAGTACTAACCAGGCCAGACCCTGCTTGGCTTCCGAGACCAGACTCTGGAGGTCTTTCTACGGAAAAAGGAGAATCCTTTCCTTTAGACTCTGAAGCTTCATTACAAGACCCAAACATCCCTTTCCAAACATCTCTGGCTTCAGGAGAAACAGGGTAATAACAGAGGCCACAGACAAAAGAGGACAGAGGGGCGAGGGGTGAGGCCAGCCTGGAAGCAGAGCAAAACATGTGGGAGAGTGTTGCGAGGCTGTTGGTGCCGATTCCACATTCCAGGCTAATGCACGAGCCAGGAAGTCCAAGGTGGTTGGAGCAAAAAGCAATCTGGTTTAGAGGGAGGGACCCCCTTGGAGTGATGAGGAGAAAAGTTCTCCTCCGCACCAGGAACAGCTTACATAAACACTCCCACAGCATCCAATGCCCGCCTCCTCCCATGTTTGCCTGCAGAGTCCCGGAGCAGTATCAGCCAATGAGAAGAAATGCTACTCTGGGCTCTTTCTCCCGAGTCTACTAAGAATCCTCATGTTAGAGCTGCAAGGGCCTTCCGAGATCTAAACCAATCCTTCATGTTACGGATGACAAAACAGAGACTCAGAGAGGGACCATAACTGGCCCAAGATCCCCTCCCTAGCAGATAGTGGGACCTCGCTTTGTTCTCTGCTGTGGTGGCTGCTGGTGCCCCTCCCTTTCCTCTCCCAGAGGCAACTGACTGGGAAACTGGTTTCCAAGAGGCACAGGCAGAATCCCAAAAATTTCAGGCCTTTTTAGCTGGGTCGTCACTCTGTCTGCAGAAGACCTGTCACCTGAAGGCAACGCCACCGGAGTGACAGCTCCCATTGGCCCTGGCCAGCCTAAGGCCTCTCTGGGGGGGTGGGGGGGTGGGGAAGGAGCTTTGGTGGGGCCTCCGTCAGTCGATTGTCTGCAGCTCTGTCTTTGTCTGTCTGTCACTCAGAAGTGAACCGCTGGGGGGAGAGGTCAGACTGGTTGGTGGAAAGGGAGAAAGAGGCCTGTCCCTGTCAGTGAGGGGTAGGGAAGAAGGCAGGAGGATGGTACAGATTCTTCAGTCTCTTCACCAACCCCACCCCCACCCTGCAACTCCTCAGCTCCCCTAGGGAATTCCAAGCTTTGCTCATTTCAGGACCAGGATAGCAACTGCCCACAAAGACCCTTCTCTTCCTGCCCTGTGAAATCTCGGGTCACCATTGGAGATCTACTCGCTTACCCTGCCGTGTCTGGAAGAAGGGGCTGCCAAGGAGTCTGACTCAAACCTCCTAGAAAGGGGGTTCATTGTGCCCCCCCATTCCACATCACCACCTCTTTGACTCCACTCCGGTGCTTGTCGGTCTCTCTGCCCTGCCTGCCTCCTCAGATTCCCCAGGCCCCCCCATCCCCCCACTGCAATCCCACACAAATCCATCCCCTGAGAGCCCCTGTTTTCAGGCTGCCCCAGCTTCTCCTGTACACTGCGCATCTCCCCAGATTGTGCGGTTTCCAGTCTCCCCTTGCTCCCCCTGCACACGAATCCACCTCCCCAGCCTCAACAGTTTTCAGGCTTCTCAGTCCCTGCCCCCCCTGTACACGAACTGTTTCCCCAGATCCTGCTGTTTCCAGGTTCCCCCATGTTTCCCCGGTATACAAATTGGCCTCCCTGGGTTCGGCAGTTTCCAGAACCCCCTTGCTCTCTCACTAGGCAGTTCCATCTCCCCAGATTCAGCTGTTTTCAGGCTCCCCTCATTTGCCCTGTACACGGATACCTCTCCCAGGTTCTGCTGTTTCCAGGCTCCCCTATTTCCCTTGTACACGGATCAGCCTCTAGCTTATGTTGATCCCAGCTGCCTAAGGGATTCAGCAGGTTTAAGGAGAGTGGAAGGAAGAGGTGAGTCAGGAAGAGGAGAAGGAGTAAGACTGCCATCAGGGAAGCTCCTTATTTCTCTTGGACCTAGAGCCCTAAGCAGCTTGCATACAGCAGTCTCTGGGCCTCTGGCTCTACAAATAGATCCCTTGAGCCGGTCTGCCCTGGGACACCCCAATTCCCTCCTTCCTGCTGCTGCCCAGCCTCTGAGCTTTAAGATGAGCATCCCCTGGGGGGCCCCCATCTTGGAGGGGGTGCTCATGATGCGCGCAGGAGGCAGGCAGGAACCCTCCTCAGTCCTGGGCTATCTCTCAGCCCAGCCTCCTGGTCTCTCCCCGGCTCCCCCCTGCCCCCATGCCTTCCCAGCTCCTTTTTTGTCTCTTTCCTGCTGCACCTGCTGCACCTCAGCTCCTCTCGGTGCATTCAGGTAGAACTTCAAGAAGACCCCAAATGCACCCCCTCAGAACAAAAGAGGTACAGACCTAGAGACCCCCGCTTTTTTTTTTTCTTTTAGTTGTTTTCCAGGATGGAGCGGTATTAGTTTCACGTCCTGGAAATTCCTTCTGTGCCTAGACTACCATCCTGGCACGCTTCTCCAGGCTTTGTAAACACTTGTTCTGTCCTTGGTGCACAAAAGCAGCCTTCCTGCCTTCTAATCCTTGTTGGGGTTTGGGCTAGAAGGGGCGGTGCGAGGCACAGTGCTCCACAAGGTTTTCCAGGATTCTTACCTTCTCTGATTTGTTTCGGTATTGCCCCCAGTTGCTAATGGACCCTAGGGAAGTGTGTTTTGTTCTCCCTCTCCCTCCTGCACTCACATCCCCACCTACCCACCCATCAGCCTAATCCCAGCCATTCTGACTCTCCACCTGGCTGGTTCCAGCAAATATTCCGGGTTCACAGGGAACACATAGGAATGGCAGGCCCACGGAGTCCAGGAGATTGTCCTAACAGAAGAGAGATCTTTCTTCCAAGAGAAGCTCGCACCGTGGTTCAAGACCTCACTGCTTGTGCTCCCAAGACCACAGTAGCTTTAGTTTTCCCCAGCTGTCAGTGGGGTGACTCACCCCACAGCCCAGGGAGTACAAATAAAATTACATATGCAGAGGAAACAGAATTCTTTTACCTAACATGGCAAATAGGAGTTATTCACATAAGTCTTGTTAGAAGAAATCTATGTGAGAAGCTTTATATATATTCATATATATGCTGAATATATATTCTTCTTCCTCTGTTTGAAAATAAATGCAGTGGGGGGGGCACCCATTTATTAATTTCATTATTTAAAAATTTCTGTTGGAGTTGCCGTACCTGGAAACCATACAAACTACTTATACACACTTGTCAATTAACATGTAGTCTTCAAATGGGTGATTTTTTTCATTTGTTAAGGTTTATTTATTTTATTTTTATTTTTTTTAATTTTTAAAAATGTTTTTATTTATTTTTGAGACAAATCATTTTTTTTAAGCTTTATTTACTTTTGAGAGAGAGAGAGAGAGAGACAGAGAGTGAGCGAGGGAAGAACAGAGAGAGAGGGAGACACAGATTCCGAAGCAGGCTTCAGGCTCCGAGCTGTCAGCACAGAGCCCGCCGCGGGGCTCGAACCCACGAACCACGAGATCATGACTGGAGCGGCAGTAGGATGCTTAACCGACTGAGCGACCCAGGCGCCCCCTCAAATGGATGAATTTTAATGTGTGTAAATCATACCTCAAACAATCTGATTGAAAACATGCAAGGAAAGATGTGAATTGGGATTTTGAGTCAAGAGCCCTATTTTTGTTTTTTTTTTTTAATTGCCCAGGAAGGCAGTCCTTGTTGTGGCAAGTCTATTTGTAAGTGTTAGATTCCAATGTTCTGCCGAAAGCAGGGGGCAGCTGGGCAGAGAGAGGTGAGCAGGGTTTCGGGAAACCTGTCACCTGTTAGCTCTGTGACACTGAAGAAATCACCCTTTCAGCTCCCCTTCCCTCGTCTGAGGGTCTCTAGCTTGCTCTCCCACAACCACCCAATTTCCTTTTTCTACCACAGAGTATAAACTCAGTTCAATGCCCAGAGCCCCTCAGCCCTCTTTGCCCAATCTTCAGCTACCCTAAGGAGTGGGGCCGAGTCTCCAGTGTTGAAAGGGAGATCTGGTTTTCTTGACAGTGTATTTATCAGAGTCCCTGTTTTCTCAGTGCAATTGTCCCTGGTTCCTAGGGTCCCTCCCCCCCATGCTTTCCATCAAGATGCTCAGGCCTCTCTCTCGTGAGATGCCCCCCAACCTCAAGCTTCTGTTCAGTTATCTAGGGATCTCTAGGAACGGACTCCAGTGCTCAGCACTGCGGGATAACCGCCCCTGGGTAGGTGGTGAAGCCCCCTAGATCTGGTTCCTGCAGGCTTTCACTGTCCCATCCCGATCGCAGCCGGGCAAGAAAGAAGTGGGCCTTGTCTTACAGCACCATCTTCTGGGCAGACCTGTGAGAGGCAGCCATTCAGAGAAGGTGGAGATAATTTTTGATCTCAGAAGTTTTCAAAATCTCATCTGCTTCCCATAACCAAGTTCTGAATTCTGGACTTTCCCAGTCATCTCTTAGGAGAGAACGTTCCAGGAGGCTCCTCCCAGCCTTTTGAACACAGGGCTGGACCCTCTGGAGTAGTAGGGATGATTCCTAACCCACCGGCCCCAAAGCGGCTGAGGCCAGTCTCTTCCAGTCATTCTGTCAGTGAAACCCTGTCTCTGCTTAATCTGCCCCATACGTCCCCAACAGACCCACCTCAGTAACCCCTGTCAGTCACTAAGGAGCTGTTGCCTGGGGGTGGGGGCCTCCAGGACTTTCAGAATTTTCTTCTTTCCTCAAGTTTTTCTGGATGAGGGCTCAATGCAGCCAGGAGAATAAGATACATATTTCAATGCCTTAAAAATCAGGTGAGGTGTCTGAATAAAAAGAAAATGTGGGTCTGGTCAAACAGAATCAGGTTCTCTCTTTTTTTTTTTTTTCAGTATGTGTGTGCGTGTGTGTGTGTGTGTGTGTGTGTGTGTGTTTTCAGACTGGGAGTAGGTGAGGATGATAAGAGAGTACCAAACATATAAGCTACACTGTGAATTTATTACTGCTTAACACACATTTTAGGACCTAAATATCCAAATCATTGTCCCTAACGAAGTGGTCCCTTTGGAAGCTCTGTTTTGGAATGATAACCTGGAATTATCTGAATTAATTCAAAAGCACCAACTCAAATTCCGAATCAAACTCTGAATGGAACTCTGATTTCTGCAAGCTGTTTGGTGAGATCCTCAGCCTCAGTGGGTGGCGCTGTTTTAAGTAAAGAATGAGAAGTGGGTGTAGTGAAAACGATTGCCTTCTGTGAGTCATACACTGACCCTAAATTCTTGCCTCTTCAATCCACATTTCACATTGCTCAAAGAGTCTTGCTCAGAACACAGGGTTGCTATCACTTAATTGCTTGAAAAATCTTCAGTGGCTCCCTATAGCCTTCGGAATATAAGCCAGGCTCCTTGGCTCTGTGGGCAAAAAGCAACGGGCAACGGAGTCAGACCAGTATGGGCTTAAATCTCACCTCTGTGCCATGAGGCAAATTATCCAAACACTCAGGTCCCTCAGATGTAAAAAGAAGGCTAACGGTATCTACCTTGTTTGGGTGTTTTGAGAACCATACTGTTTCTGGGGTGGACAGAATAGTAGTAAACTCAGCATGTGGTCATTACTCTTCACCACATGGCATTCAACCCTCACCTCCATCCAGGATCCACCTGTCTAGGCAGAAGTCTCCTGTCTCAACACACCCCAGTCCTCCTCACAGAGATGCACATGCCCATTCCAGCTACATTTACCCGCAAGTCTTTAGCCAAAGATTCTCTGCCTTCTGTTTTGCAGATAATATTGTTCCCTTTGTAGTGTCTCTTTCCCTGACTTCTTTCCACAGAACAAAGCGTGGTGTAACACACCATCTCCTCTGTCAATATTTACAATTTCTGCATATGTAACTTTGTTCCCAGTCAGATCAGGAGCTGTGTCTTGCAATTATTCTTAGAAGCTCCCACCACCCTCCAGCAAGGTGACCTGCTCAGAACAGACAGCAAATGCCTGTTGAAACAATTCTCTCCAAACGAAAGTGAATTTATTATTATTGTTATTATTATTATTATTTTGCATCAGTATTGCTTTTCTTACCAAAGGGTCTACCTTGGGGAACGCCACTCATCTACCTGCAGAGGATAAAGTCCACATGTACCTCACAACGGCTCTCGTTTCTTTGGATCCTCATCTACGATATTTTCCAGTTTTAGTATTTAGTATTTATAGATGTCAAAACCATTTTCTACTTTTACCCCTCCACCCCTACCCCACTGCCAAGTCTGGAGTCTATCACTTGCAAATCAGTCTCCCTCTCTTCTTTGCCTAGTACCTGGCTCATGGCAAACACTCAAACACTTGAATGAATGAATGAATGAATGAATGAATATAATGCACGAATATTGTTAAATGAAGGAGACCCTATCTAGAGGGAAAGGGAGGCCTGTAGGTTTGTGCCAACCCTGTTTTGGGTAAAAATTTCAACTTTGCCTACATCAGGTTCTGGAGTTAAAGAGGTATTTACTGGAAATTCAGAGGTAAGATTTCTCTCTCTCTCTCTAGTTTCTAAGGTAGATTTAGGGCAGAAAGTGTGAGCTTAGGCGGGTCTCTAGTTCATCCCCCGCCTGGTTGGCTCCTCCTTAGCGGATCTGGGCCTCCCAGCAAAGACATCCTCTGTTCCGCGACGGTCCAGCCAACGGGGAGCCATCCATCACTGTCTTGACGCAAGCCAATCCGCCCAGCTCTGCCTTCCTGCCAGCCAATGGCCAGAAAGCTGGGGGCGCGCGTAGAGGGAACTGGAGCCACCAGCTCTGGGTGGCGTAAAGGGACCCCGAAGGCCTGGCGGTACCATGTCCCTAGCCCGGTTTAGGTGCGGCGAGTGTTCCTCCTGCGAGCAGAGTCCTGGGGCCAGTGCTTCTGTGTGCGCCCTCTTGTCTGGACCCAAGCCAGACAGTCTCGGTTTCTGACTTGCCCCGGTGCCCATTCTGCAGGAGAAAGGGAGTGCCCTGAAGTCCCCTTCCCCTTATACACTCGAGAGACCCGCTGGGTCGCCCAAGAGGGCGAGGGGGAGGGGGAAGCAGAAAGACGGGGAGGGCCCCTGGGGATGAGAACAGACTGGAAGACCAGGCTTCCGCGGCCGCTCCCGCCGGGAACCGCCGGCCGCCCTTCCCGAAACCCGGTCCCCGGCAGACGGCGCCCCCGCCTGCCGGGTGCTGCGCGCTCCCCTCTGCGGCGGCCGGCTCCGGCCCGGGGCAGCGCTAATGAGGCGATCTGCGGGAAAGCGGGTGCGTGCGGGCGGGCAGAGCTCTAGGCAGACCGCCAGGCCCGCCGTTCTGGCGGCTCCCGGGGCTGCGGGCGCCAAGGGGCCCGGGGACGCAGCAGACTCTCCGTCTCGGCCCCCAGACAGGCCAGCAGACTTGAGATCCCGGGGAAGGAGTAGCTCGCCCTCCCTGCCCACACTGCCCGGCTTCCGCTGCCTTCTCAGCGCCGTCCTTTCCCCGCCGCGGGCGTGGGTCGGCTGCTTTGCTGCACCTCCCTTCCCCGTAGTCCTTTAGTCACAGCGGGCGAGGACACCTTTCCTGTCGTCTCTCTGCGTTACTATGCCCCCTCCGCTCATTCCTCTTAACCCAGTACAGTCCCTGTGTGGCCCTAGGTCAGGGGGCGCGGGAAAGCCACCTCTCTACAGTTCTCCTTCCCGAGCCGGGCTTTGCGGAAACTGCTGCAAACAGTTTAACTTTCAGAGCCTCGGTATTGCCCCTCCGTAAAATGGGGATAGCATCGCATAGTCCACAGGAATTCGGTGAGGCTGTTTGTGTGAAGGGTCAGGACTTCCCATTCCAGTCCCTGCATAACTGGAATTACAGGGCCTGGGCAGGCGCGACCGGGTTGCTAGGAAGCTAATTTGCTCCTCTCGACCTTGCGGTCGTTTAGAGGCAGTGGATGGAGCCGGGCACCGGATGAGGCCGCATATTTGCCAAAGTATTCGGGGAGAAGTTCTCATTTCCCGTCGCCACACTGGCCCCTGAACTCTACAGCATTTAACTGCATATTCTTTTTTCCCTTTCAGAGTTGCCTTTTTGCATTATTTACTGGAATGGGTTATGTAGACAGTGCCTACAATGTATTTGTTTATATAACTATATCTTTATCATTTTCTCTAATTACAGAAGTAGTCATGGCCATTATAAATATCCAATCTTAGGGTGTTTTATAATGTAGGACGTGGTAACCCGCAGAGACAGCTTCTATTAACATCCAAGCCTCGCTGCTCTCTTACTGTAGTGGCTGGCAGAAATTCGTGTGTCCGAGCTGGCACGGAACTCGCAGGGCGGGTCAAGCGTGCTGGTTGCTAGGGCAACGCCCTGTTGTCAGGGATAGGAGGCCCGGGAGGAACTTAGGAGAAGGGGGTTGGTCCCGCCCTGGAGGCGGAGTTAGTCAGGGGAGCAGGACCCGGAGGGAGAGCGTTTCTTGCCTTTCCCTCCAGGTGGCGCTGTAGGATCGCGGATGCGGTCCTGGGGCGGGGCTCCCTGCGGCGCCGCGTGCCGGCGAGGGGCGGGGCAGGGGCGGGGTCTCGGCGGGGCGTTTACCCGCCAGTTGCTCTTAAAAAGGTATCGAGGTCCCTGAGCTGTCCCGGGAGGGACCCTTGGGCACCGTAGAGGACTAACGTACAGAGACGCAGAAAGGGTAGGCGTCAGAGAAAGGGAAAAACGGGCGGTTCTGGGACGAAGCGAAAGAAGAGGAGTCACGTCTCCTAGGAAGTCGCTCCACCTTCCCGTTTTCCTCTGGGATCCGCCCCCGCCCTTCTCTCCTCATCCTCCGGACCTGCAACGCTTCATTCACACCCTCTGGAACTCACTGGGTGCTCTGGACACACACGCATGGTGGGGGCTGGTTGATGCTTCCTCGCCGCCAGCCTCCAGGCCCAGCCATGGTACGCTTGCAGGGCTCTAGTGCCGAAGATGTATGCTAGTAATAGGAATTACGCGGTACGGGTCAAGCCAAGAAAAACGGGCGTGTTGTTGCTCAGTTTGTCTAGAGGAAGCCTTACGCCCTTCCCTTTTGGAAGCTGGGAATGGAGAAAATGACGTAAAGAATCCCCAACAGGGTCACTATGTGTGTACCATCTTTTGTATTGTTTTCCCCATATCACCCATTATCACTTAAAAAAAATTTTTTTTAATGTTAATTTTTGAGAGAGAGACAGAGACAGAGCATGAGCAGGGGAGGGGCAGAGAGAAAGGGAGTCACAGAATCCGAAGCTCCAGGCTCTGAGCTGTCAGCACAGAGCCCAACGCGGGCTTGAACTCACAGACTGTGAGATCATGACCTGAGCTGAAATCGGACGCTCAACAGACTGAGCCACCCAGGTGCCCCAACCCATTATTTTTTACCGTGCCACACAATCATGTTTGGCTCTTCTCATCACACACACGGGGCTCCGTGGTGTTAGTGTCACACCCCCTCAGGAAGATAAATCATCCCCTTTCCCTTGACCCACCCCCTTCCCGATCGCGACCACAGGGTTACTGCCGGGACACCCTGGCACTGGGCATCCTGAAGATGAGCCACAGGGAGTGCAGGAGCCCTTATCAGAACTTATACACACTTCTCAGGCCAGGAGAGAAGGAGACCATTGACAGGAGACAAAGCAGGTTTATTAGGGTTCTGGGGCCAAGGATGCCTAAGGTCTGAGTTAAGGCAGCTCAGCTGGTTCTCATGGCCCAAGGGGCAGGTCAGGGCAGTGAGAAGGCGTGAGTCACTTCTGAAGCCAAATCTTTGCATCTCAGAGTCCCTGGCCAGAGACCTCAGGAGTCAGTTCTGGGAGAGCCTAGGGGGACAGAGGGGTCTCTCCTCTCCGGAGGTCTTTCAGCTTTTGCCAGGATTGGGGAAATGCCCTGGGGGCAGGGAGCCCTGAATGCACAGCCTTCATTTCAGTAATGACCACTTAATTTGTTCCTTGGCAGATTGAAGAACCTGGGGGATAGGGAATAAGGTTGAAAGAATTGAGAGGGGGACTATCAAGCGCCTTAACACTGCAGTGAGGGCCAGGTCTACGAGCCCACTTTTCCTAAGTGTCCCTGTGACCCTTCGTCACTAGGTGGCACCAGCTCATCTCCGCCAGGCTTAAGTGGGGCTAGGCCAGCAACAGAGCAGTCCAAACTGGCTGCAGCCAGCTCCCGGCCCAGGCCAGAGCCTGCCGGGCCCTCCACCGATCGTGCCTCTGCCGCCCTGGGTGTGGCTGCAGGCCCCGTCTACCCACGGCACGCCATGTGAGCGCCCGCCCACAGTGCCACGTCTAGGCAGAGACTAGGCCCAGGCACTTCCTGTGCCCAGACACCTCAGCAAACCCCTAGCTCTGGTCTCAGCTGGCAGTGTATCCTCAACACCCCACCCCAACCCGCTGCTGATGTGGCACAGCTGGCAAAGCGGGCTGGCCCAGTGCTGTCCCGGGACACCTGCACTCAGATGCGGTCATTCTCACATCCTGCTGGGGAAAACTGCCTGGGTCCGGGGCTTTGACAAAGGCATTCAACTGTGCACACACAGTGGCAACACGGTGGGGACCCCAGGTATGTCCTTCGGTTCATCCCTCCAGCCATCAAGCCTCATTCCCCTCCACTGAAGTCCCTTCTTCCTGCACAGTCCCCCTCCTCTCTCGGAGACAGCCCGGCCCTGGGGTTCTCCCGTAGTCCCAGTCAGAAACTCAACCTTCCCCTCATCTCGCATTCACTACCTACAGCTCCCTTGGTTTTTTTACTCAAGAATTCCATTAACTTGCCAGGTCTTCATTCTTTCCCCTTTCAGAAAAAAATAGAGGAGCCAGGCTAAAGAGCTTTCCATGCATTTGCTTTTCTGATTCTCATAGTAACTCTAAGAGGAGCGTCCTGTGATTATGTGGGAGCCCCCGAGAGGTTGGGTAACTTGCTGTGGGTCACCCAGCTTGCAGGGGGTAGGGCGGAACGTACATCCTGGGATGACTCCCACCAGCGCCTGTGTTCTCAACTGCTCTCCAACCTCTTTCTGGCCTGAGAAACTGCCATGTGGCTCCCTCTTCCCGGTAAGGTGTGAGGAGGCACCGGGAACTGGGAGGAGGGAGCCGCATGGCAGTTTGCTGGAGCAGCAAAGGCAGTAAAGGAAGGGGGCAGCACACCTGGGGCTCCACACGGGCTGGCTTGGGTCCATCTCTGCCTTAGCTATCGCAGCAGGAGGTAGTTAGTGCACGAGGGCAGGAAGTTCCATAAAAGCAGGATTAGTCTGGGCAGAGAGACCTGTGGGCAGACAGAATGGAGGTCAAGCAGTCGGCCTGACAAGCAGGAAGTTTGCACAGCTGTGGAACCAGTCAGGCCACAGATCCAGGAACCGGCGCCCGGCCGCACATGCATCCCAGATAGTACCATGCAGGAGACTGGCCGGGACGGGCTGTTCCACAACCAGGTCATTCAGGGGCAAGGTGGCAAGTGGCGAGTGGAGGTGGTTAGATCCTGTCACAGATTTGAGGGTCCCTTAACAACCCCAGCAGAAACCCTGAACAGCAAGGGGTGAGGTGGTAGGAAAACTCCTATTTGCTATCCCTTCTGGGTTTGGGGGCCCATAAGTCCCCAGAATGCTTTGGGGGACAAGTGACCCAGCCATCTCCAGCGTGGTTGCTTACGACCCTGGTTTTTCAGCCAACTACACCAAGCCAGATGAGGTGGGTTGCTAGTAAGGCATGCATCATTTATTAATGCCCAGCTCTGTACCATCTTGGAGACTCTGGAAACCTCCAGGGACCCTCTCTGAGAGATGGCCTGTCACTGCCTCATCCCTTCCCTCCTGCACCCCTAACTTCTCAGCCTTGATAGTCCCACTGGGTCCCCCTGGGAGGCTCCCTCTGTTCCATTCCTGGCCAAGGCAGACAACGGGGGCCTACCTGGGCCACGCTCTGTTCAGTCAGGCTGCTGTCATCTGCCTGCGGGGAAGCAGTGTCAGAGAGTGGTCAGACCAGGAGAGGGCATTGGGTAAAGAAAGGGAGGTGAAGGAAGGGAAAGGGGGCTTCAGAGGAGGTGGTGGGGTGGTGCAGTGGTTAGGGGAGCCAGAACTGCACCTGTATCACCGGTGAGGGGAAGCCCCACGGCCTGACACTTGGAAGCCAGGACCCCGGGGCCCGTCAATGGGTGTATGGGGAGCAAGGGCATGAAGGGAATAAAGATGGGAGAAAAGGTTTCATCCAGACATGAGAAGCCAAACTAGGCAGGGAGGGTCTATCTGTACCTCCACTCTCCAAACTCAAGGCCAAGGCAGCCATCTGGTGCCTTTTGGTGACTTTCTTTCTTTCCCCAGTCCATACTTGCCACTGGGGAGGATGGTGAGGTACTTGGGAATTCTAAAGGGGGGAGGGCAGGAGGAGATCGCTTGTACTAACTGCCATCTCCGCCCCCCCACCCCGAAAACTAGTAGTTGCTTCTGCTGGAAGAGTCTGGGTTTCTAGCATCCCGCCTGCGCCAGGAGGATAGGGGGTGGGGAGGGTGGGAAGGGCAGCCTGGGGGAGATGGGAGTGAGGGGCATGCAGGAAAATTCTTACCCTAAAATTCACCTTCTGGATCACTTGCTGGGGGTCGCTCTCCAGAATCACACTACAAGAGAGAAACCAGGAGGAAAATCAATGCCATGACACTCCCCTCTGCCTCTTCTCCCTGCTAAGCCTCCTCCCTCTGACCCCCACCCCCCTTACTACATCCTGCAGCAGCCCCCCTCCCGGGGGTCCTCTCCCCCTGGTATTCCTCAGCCAGAACTCTCCCTTACTATGGACAGCCCTCAGCTTTGGTTCCTCTCCACATCAAACCTGGTCACACACTTGGTTGTCACTGGGCAAAAGCTTTGAAACGGGGTGAGGGCAGACCGGTCTAGAATGGTCAGAGGGTCAAAAGCAGAGACGGAAAACCTTTGAGCTCTGAAAAGTTCTATTCGCATTCTGGGTGTAGGGAGGGATTCAGATGCGGTGAAGGAAGGGAGGCCCCTGGGGATCCCATTTTGTTTCACTCTTATTCTACGCCACAGGGTCATACTGTACACGAAAGTAGTGGAAAAGATAAAATAAGAATCTGCCTTCCGTTTCGATAGACCCAGGTTTCAAGGCTTTGCTCAGTTTTGCTCAGTCTTTCACGACACAGCGGGGGCACTATGAAGCTGTTGTGAGGATGCTTCAGGGTGCAGGTGCGAGGGCTGGTCGCTGTGGGTGGGACAGAGGCAGTGGGATTGACCGAGTGCCCCTCTTTACTCAATGAGGCTCCTCCAATGCAGACGCCGAGTTTTTCTTTCATACCAGTCCCAGGGAAGTGAACAGATACTTCTCAAAGAGCTTCTTCCAGGCCCTATCACTGGGGCACCTGGCAGCCCCTCACCAGAGATCCTTTCACCCATAAGACAGAAACATCCCGGGGTGCCTGGGTGGCTCAGTCCGTTAAGGGTCCGACTTTGGCTGAGGTCATGATCTCGCCGTTAGGGAGATTGAGCCCCATGTCGGGCTCTGTGCTGACAGCTCGGAGCCTAGAGTCTGCTTCGGATTCTGTGTTTCCCTCTCTCTGCCCCTCCCCACCTCGTGCTCCGTCTCTCAAAAATAAATAAACATTAAAAAAAAAAATACAGAAACATCCCAGCCAAGGTTCCAGTCCTGGCACTGTCTCAACTGACATTCCCTGATTTTCCTTGGAGGGAAACTGAGTTCCTCAGGGGGGCTCAGAGACCTGGAGGCATATAAAGCTTACATCCTCCCTTCCAAGGGCTCTTCCAAGGCCCTGCGCTTCATTTCATATTTGTAATAGTGTGTGCATTTGTGTGTGTGTGTGCGCGCGCGCGTGTGTGTGGCTGTGCTCCTTAAAGAGGTTCCGCCAAACTGCATATACTTCCGGTCCCACGAAGCCTGGGTCTTATCCCACTCACTTTGGGGTTCTGGCAATTAGCACAAGGCCTCGCCTCAACAGGCAGTCGACAGAGAGGGAAGGAGGAGGGAAGGAGAAAGGAGTCCCGCCGTACCCCATCTCCCAGAGTGTGTGTGGTGGTACAGTGTCGTGGAAAGAGCATAGTCTCTGGAACCATGCACATGGTGTTTGATCCTGGCCCTGCTGCTCCCTAGTCATGGCACCTTGGAAAGGTCCCTTGAATTTCTGAACCTCTGTTTCCTCATCTCTAAAATGGATGTTAATGAAAGAGGCATGTCTTTAAGGTGATTGGTTTCTGTTATCCTTTGCCCCAGAGCCAGAATTTCCTTTTCTCCCTCAATATCAATGCCCCACCCCATGGAAATTCACTAATCAACCCTTCTCGCAAGAGCTCCCGGCTTCCCACGAACATCCTAGCATAGCGGTAGCATAGCAGTTTATTGAACGAGAGCCCAGAACTTCACCTGCCTCGCCTCATTGAGTCCCCACTGCCTATGAGGAAGGTAGTCAGTCCCCTATCCCCATCGGAAAGATGAGGAAAGGAAGGCTGAGGCAGAATGAGCAGTGGCCCAGGTCACGCATCTGGCTGAGGTTGGAATGGAGCTCTAAGAGCGGGAGGTATGCAGGCAGTAGGGAGCAGGATGGAGATCTTCCAGAGAGGGGCAGGGGCCTGTGCTGCCCCTTTTTTTCTGGGCACTGGAGATCAAACCATTCCCCAAACCCTGCCTTTCAACAGTCTGCCAGAGTTCAGCATCAGATGACTTTCTTGTTTGCTTGACTTTGGCTAACATTGAAATCAACCTCCATCCTCGTGAGTGGGGTGGGGGGATGGGAGCACTGGGAATATGCCGGGGTGGGGGGCAGGGAGGGAAGAGTTGGCCAGAGAGCCAACAGTGTGCTTGGTACAATCTAGTGCTGTTGACCCTCAAAGGCACCTCCTGCTGTGAGTGTCCCTGAGCAGCCCCTCTTCTCTCGGGCCCTGGTCCTCACCCGCCATCCACAATCTCGTCCAGCACCAGGAAGGCTCCGTCCATGTTCTCCAGCAACCAGTGCTTCTCCACATTCTTCCTGAAGGCAGACAAAGCTCCTGGCTGTGAGGAGCTGCGTTTCTGCCTAGATGAGGCAGACTCTCTCTCCTTCCACCCATCCCCCCCCCCCCCCCCCCCGACAAGCACTGGGGAGGAGAACACCAAGGGAAGTGAGGGAGCGCCTAGGCAAGGGATTCCTGAGCAGAGGACAGGTCTGCTTCCTTAGGCCCTCCTCTGCCCGACCTCCCACACGTGGGGCATTGACATTACACCCCCCGAGTGACCCCTAATGCATTTCATGGCTAGGTTAGATGTCACAGCCATACTATACTTGATTGTCTCGACTGTGGACATTTATGGTTGGATTATCCTGGTTTGATTTACCCAAGCCATGTTCACTGGGATAGATACCAGGTAACTGAATGGGGAGGCAGTGGAAACCACCCTGGACTTCAAGGAAACAAAACAAAACAAAACAAAACGGAATTTGGGTCTCTGTTCTAATGTAAACAGATTGCAACCTCAGGCAAATCACCCAGCTTCTCTGGACCTCATTTTCTGGCCAAACCCTCCGGTGGCTCTGCTCTAGGTGATACCACAGTGGTCCCGGGAAGGGCAGGGGCCTCGAGGCGGATGCTCTGGCTCCAGTCTTAGTCTTTTGGGGACTTCAGGAGGAAAGCAGAGGAAGGGCCCTGCCTCTGTGATCTATCAAGGCCTGGGGGATGAAGGCCTTGGAGGGCAGAGGACCTCACTCACCTTAACACGTGGTTCAGGGACTCAAACAGGCAGGTGAGGACACACATGAGCATCAGCTGAGGATGGGTGGAGACGGGAGAAGGAAAACACGAGAGCTTGAGGTCGAGAAGGCCAAACGGAGAATCCAGGGCCTACCTGTGTGGGCAGCTGTCCCTTCCCAGAGAGGACAGGGCTGGAGACTGAGTGCAGCTGGACCTCAGGCGTGCGTGCCTCCCTGGCATGGGCTGAGAAGCACTGGAGTGCCCCACTGTGGGACACTGAGTGTACCCTTCCCCAGTGATATTTTAAGGAATAAGCAAAGACTCCCTGCAGAGGACTTCATTTCTGGTTCCCAAGGACACTAAGAGGCACCGTGGATGTGAACCATCCCAGAAGGAGCCACTTCTGGCTGCTCCCCATCCCCCAGAGCCTAGAAGGAGGGGTACCAATGAGGAGCCTTCAGAACCCAGCTTCTACCCCGGAGCCCGAGCCGTAGACAGACCCTCCCCATCACCCCAACCTCCTGAATTCACCTCATTCTCGTGGGAGGAGCCCACCACATACAGGAAGAGGTCAATGCTGCTCTTGTAGACGATGGTCATGCCCCCGAAAAATGCAATCTCACCTAGAAGTGGAGGGGGCTTTCAGGTCTGGCCACCTCTGCCGGGTCCCTCCTCCTGATCTCCAGCTCTGCCGGTCTCCCCCTTTTGCCTCCTCTTTCCAAGGAACCCTTGACAAGACTAGCGCAAGGGACACTACCACCGGGCTGCTGTGTGTCCTTTCCTCCAGGCTCTACTCTATTTCTAGAGACCACCTCATTCTGAGGAGTCAACAAACCCAGTGCAGGGTTGACTTCCGCCCCCCGCCCCCCGCCCCCCATCCCCACTATGTGCAATGCCTTGTGGGGACATACAATACCACTGGCCTCTTCTGCCGAGAGAGAGGTCTTGTCGTGTTGGGGGGTGGGGTGGGGGGTAGAGTGGGATCGGGAGTGAAGATTCCCTACAGGAAGGGAGAGAATAACAGCTGGGAAGGAGAGGAAAAAGAACCTCTGAGAAAAAGGGGATGGCCTGTGGGTACGTATGGCTGGTAGGGACAGATGTGTCCAGATGGAGAGGACGGTGAAGTGCATCTGAGAGTTCTGAGCAAGGAAGAGGCAGACACTTACTGTCAGTTCGGCTGGTCTTGCTGAAGACATTTTTCTCAAAGGCCATCTGCTCCTTCAAGGAGGGGAATGTATCATCATAATACTATGAGAAAGGGAAGGAGAAGGGGTGACAGGTTTCCACAGAGCCTGGATCCCCCCTGGACGGGCGGCAGAGAATGTAGGTGCTGGCCAACCAGAGCCCCATCTCCTCTGTTTGTTGCCCTTTAGGCCATATGCTCGCTGTTTCCCCATAGACACAAATTTTAAGCAAAGAACGTCATAAGAAGTAGAGGAATTTTAAGCCCTGCCTTTCGGAGCCCTCTCCTGATTTCCTGGCGGCTTTTGGCCATTTGGCAGATGTGCTGTGCGCTAAGGACTGGGGTGGCCACTAGGTCCCACCGTTTCTACAGGAAGCGGAGTCTGCACGAAAGATGGCAGAGCCAGGGGGCCCTTGTGACAACCATCACCGTCATGACAGCTACTTTATTATCCCCATTTTGTTGATGGGGAAGTTGAGGCATGAAGAAATCAGATGATCTCCCCCAACATCTCCTAGTTGTAAGGGGCAGAGCCAAGCAGGGTCTGACTGTAGACAGGGGAAGGCTAAGTATTTAAAGGAACGTTCCCAGCACCCACCAGCTAACTAAATCAATGCTTTCGTGTTTGGCTTTGGTGAGCCCGTTTCTCTGACTCAATTTCTTAATCTGAACAGGGATGGGTCCCGCTGGGAGGAGGCCCTAGAGCCTAGGCATTGCTGATCCACGTCTGATCATCTGCTGGAGCACAGTGTGGTCGGCTGAGCTTTCAGCGTTCTGGATGTGGATTTTGCCACTTGGTAGTCCCCTCTGCAGGCATCTTAGTCGCCTCCCTGCTGGCCACTGCTGTGGCGAGCAAGCTCATTTGAATACCAGGAAGACAAAAAGTTTCAGTCCCAAACAAACAAAGAAACAAACAAACAAACCTAGAAGGCATTTCGTAGCTAGTTTAGGTGCCATAGCCCTGCTGTAGCTGATTGTGTTGACGACAGACATTAATTTTCTGGATTATCCTAGTTCGGTTCCCCCAGGCCACGGAGGACAGATACTGGACAACCGGATGGTTGGTGTAGTGAAAATCACCCTCCCGAGCTTCAGGTCGGAATACCTGAGTTCAGATCTGTGTTCTGATAGTGGTACTTGTGACCTCAGGCAACTCATTTAGCTCTCTAGACCACATTGTCTTCGTTTATGAAACGAAAAAGTTGGATCGTCTGGTCTCTAAGATCTCTAAGCTACGTTCTCAGACTTCTCCGACTAAATCCTCAGTGTTTACCAAACTGTAGGAGAAAAGTGGAGGTTGCCTCTTTAGAGTTGCGGACTAAGACTCCTCGGTTCCAAGCTCAACACTCCACTGACCCCTCAGGAGGTCCCTTCCATGCCCAAGGTCCAGCTGGCCAGTGGAAAGAATGGTAAGAAGACATTTCAGGGAATGTGAGTGGAAAGAGGGGACTTCAGGGGCCAGCAGTCTGACAAGGCAGGAGGATGCACAGAATGATCTTTGGAGGGGGTCTAAGCCCGGCTGCTCTGAATCACAGAGCCCACAGTGGGGATCTCCTGAGAGGGGAGTCAGCTGGGATGGGGACTTCTGTTTTGGGGCCTGGAGCACCGTGTGTTCAGGGGCCTTCTGGTGAGGGTGGGAGGTTACCTTGGCTAGAAGGCGGTGTCCGTCATTATCTAGGATGAAAACAGCCTTGACGGTGTAGAGGGAAGGTTCCTGCAACTGACACCAGGGGAGAGCTCCGTTGGCTCCTGACTCAAGGCAGACACCCTGCCATTGGCTCTATGGCATCTGCTGGCCCCAGGGGTCCATCCTCAGGCTCCAGCGACCCCAAAGGTCCACAGCTGGTTCTGGCCCAACCCTGTGCTACACGGGCCAACTCCAGCGCCTGCTCCACTCCCAGGCAGATGTTCCACTGCAGGCCCCGGGTGGGCGCTGTGCCCATTGGGTGCAGAAGGTCCGTCCGGGCCCAAGTTCTGTCATGCACTGACTGCTCCAGAGCCCGAGTCGGAGTGTATCACAGAACCTGGGCCGGGGGGACAGCGGCGCCGAGCCTCCTCCTTCCAGCGAACCCCGGGCCGAGGCTGGACCCGCGCTCTCAGCGCGCCCCCAGCCCCCTGGCCCGGGGAGGGGGGCTCCAGAAGCACGCACGTCAGCCGACGGCCCGTGGGACCTGGAGTCCCGGGCCGCCCCGCCACTCCTCACCCCTCCCGGCGGAACCTCGGGCCACCCCCACCCCCAAGCCGTGCCCAAGCCGTGCCCATCACCTCTCCGAACTGATCCAGAACTTCACCCCACGCGCGCTCAAGCCGGGCCTCCTCGCGGGTCCGCGCCCGTAGAACTTTTTATCCCCTGCCCTGGCCCGGGACCCCTCCCCGGGCGGGGGCCCCAAGTTCCCGGGCGCGGGGGCGCGGGCCGTGAGTTGGCGGACCACCCCCCCCCCCCCCAGCCCAGCTCCCGCCGCCCGGGACCCCGGCGCCCGCCCGCTCCGTACCCGCAGCCCCACCGGCTCCCCGGCTCTGGCTGGCGGCGCCGGGCCCCCGGCCTGGGCCGCCGCGGCCCCCTCCCCCGGGTGCGGACGTGGCCAGGCCTCCGGCCGCTGCATTCCGCTCGCCGCCTCGCGCTGACAGCGCCGCCCGCCGCCCCGCCTCCGCCCGCCCGGCCCGCCTCCGCCCGCCGGGCCGCCCCCCGGAGGCCACCGCCTGCGCGGTCCCCGCGGCCCGCAGGCCTGGCGCCCTCCCCCTGTGCCCCGCTGTGCGTGTCTTTTCCTGTTCCCGGTGGTCCTTTCCTGCCTCTTGCCCTCCCCGCTCTGCCTTCCCGCCCACTCCGCGCTGCGCCCGGCAGCCCAGCTCCCTTCACCCCACTCCTGCCCTCTCTCCTCCTCCGCTCCTCGCTCCTCTGGGTTCGGCCAAGTCCAGAGCTCTCCGAAGCCTCAGGCTGCCCCGGGACCAGCCCTGCTTTCCCCTCCTGCCTCCCCGCTGGCCCGTGAGTTGGGTTTGCGCGGGTGTGTGCAGGCTGTCCTGGGGCCAAAGCCCAGTTTTGTCTCTTGACCCCTGGTAGATAAGTATCTCGGGGACAAGTATCTCGAATCATCCTTCGGGTCTCAGGGGAAGGTTCTAGGAGTGAAAGCAGACAAGAACAGTTCTGGGGAGACCCTTTTATGCAAAATACTTTCTCCCACTCCTCAGGAAGGGAGCCGAGGTCCCTTCCTCCCCCCCTCCCCCCCTCCACCGAATCTCTCAAGACACAGGACAGTTTGTGGCAGGACAGATGCCTCGCAGCACGAGTGCTTCACCAGGCATCAGGCGTTGCCATGCTTTGGTTTCTTTGGTGTAAATATACCGGAGTTCAAACGTTCACTTCAGAATACTTAAGGCCAGTGGGAAATTCACACTCCAGAGGTACAAAGTGAGTGGTACTTACCCGTTTACCCCTAACAACACCATGCAGGTATTTTGCATTTAAACACTGTTACAGGCGTCACCAAATGTAACTCACACGTGTGAGGGAGGTACCGTCACCCACATTTTAAGGGGTGGGGAGATTCAGGTTTTGTGTGACCTTATCAGGATGGTGCAGCTAATAAAGACTTCAGTTGACTGGGGATCGGAAACCAGGTTTCAGGCTCAACATTGGTTGTCCCTTCTTCTCAAGGCCTCTTACCCTGTGTACTGCACTCACTCATCCAGATGCCTGTCAAGGGGACTCTTCCTCTGCTGAGAAAGATCTTCTCACTATTCAAGTGTCACCTTCATCACCAAAGGGAACCTCACCCATGGAATCGAACTTGGTAGGTCTCTCCTGTCACATTCTCTGTCTCAGCACTCTATTTATTTAATTTATTATTACTCTTTATTTTATTTTTTTAAGATTTTATTTATGTATTGTAAGTTTATTTACTTTGAAAGAGAGAGCTGGGGAGGGGAAGAAAGAAAGGGGAGAGAGAGAGAGAGAGAGAGAGAGAGAGAGAGAGAATCCCAAGTAGGCTCTGCACTGCCAACACAGAGCCTGATGCAGGGCTTGAACTCATGAAC
Organism: Acinonyx jubatus; assembly: GCF_027475565.1. NCBI lineage: Eukaryota > Metazoa > Chordata > Mammalia > Carnivora > Felidae > Acinonyx > Acinonyx jubatus. Next base: position 36,432,664 of record NC_069397.1, on the reverse strand, counting down.
TGTGAGATCATGCTCTGAGCTGAAATCTAGAGTCAGACACTTAACCAACTGAGCCACCCAGGTACCCCTTATTATTATTATTTTTTGAGAGAGCGAGAGGGCACAAGTGAGTGAGGGGCAGAGAGAGAGAGAGAGAGAGACTCTGGGATCACCCAAAGTGGGGCTTGTTTTCACTGAAAGCAGGGCTTTGCTCACTTGAAGTGAGGCTCCTGCTCACCCTAAACATGACTTGAGCTCACCCAATGCAGGGCTCGAACTCACAAACCACTCATGACCTGAGCTGAAATCAGATGCTTAACCGACTGAGCCACCCAGTTGCCGCTATTTTTTTAAAATTTTCAAACCAAATTCGTCTTTTTCTTTCTTTTTTTCTTTTTTAAGTTTATTTATTCTTTTTTGGGGGGGAGGAACAGAGAGAGAGAGAGAGAGAGAGAGAGTCAGTCCAAGCAGGCTCTGCATTATCAGAGAGGAGCCCAACAAAGGACTCAGACTCACCAACCTGTGAGATCATGACCTGGGCAGAAAACAAGAGCTGGCTGCTTAACTGACTGAGTCACCCAGGTGCCCCGAGTTATTATTATTCTTTAAATAGGCTCCATGCCCAACGTGGGGCTCGAACTCGTGGCCCTGAGATCAAGAGTTGGATGCTGTACCAACTTGAGCCAGCCAGGGGTGCCTCCCTAGTGATTTCTTACATTGTACCTTTCTCAATCTCTGAATATCGTCTTTATGAATTTACTTACGTACAAATGTGTATGGTCCTTCTCCCCAACAGGCTGTGAGTCCTAGGAGAACAGAGGTAATGTGTCTGTCTTGTTCACTGTGGAATCCCTGGGGCCCTGGACAGGGCCTCCCATGTGACAGGTACTTAATAAGCATTTGTTGGGGTGCCTGGGTGGCTCGGTTGGTTGAGGGTCTGACTCTTTTTTTTTTTTTAATTTTTTTTTTTAATGTTTATTCATTTTAGAGACAGAGAGAGACAGAGCATGAATGGGGAAAGGTCAGAGAGAGAGGGAGACACAGAATCTGAAACAGGCTCCAGGCTCTGAGCTGTCAGCACAGAGCCCGATGCGGGGCTCGAACTCATGGACCGCGAGATCACGACCTGAGCCGAAGTCGGTCGACCAACCGACTGAGCCACCCAGGTGCCCCGGGTCTGACTCTTGATTTCAGCTCCTGTCATGATCCTAGGGTCATGGGATAAAGCCCTCTGTCAGGCTCTGCACTCTGCTTGGAGCCTGCTTGAGATTCTCTCTTTCTCCCTCTGCCCCTCTCCTCCTGCTCCTACTCTGTCTTTATAAAGTTAAAAAAAAATTTTTTTTAAAGCATTTGTTAAGTCAATGAGTAAATGAATTCAGGATGAGAAGGATAGTACATAGTCACAGACTGCCTATTTTATTTGTATTTTTTTTAATGTTTATTTTTGAGAGAGAGAGAGACAGACAGAGTTCAAGCAGGGGAGGGGCAGAGAAAGAGGCAGACACAGAATGGAAGCAGGCTCCATGCTCCGAGCTGTCAGCACAGAGCCTGACTCGGGGCTAGAACTCGCAGGCTGCAAGATCATTACCTGAGCTGAAATTGGGCTCTCCACCGACGGAGCCAGGCAACCCCCCCCCCCCCCCCCCACCGACTACGTATTTTAAGCAAATAATAATAAAAACATGCTTATCAGTGAAACCAGATTTTACGTGCTGTAAAAATGTTTATTGAGTGCTTACTGTGTACAGGTACTTTCCCAGTCATTGGGATGCAATAGTGGACAAAGCAAACAAAATCTTTGCTTTCGTGGAGCTGATATTCAAGAGTTTTTGTGTGTGTGCACGCATTTCTGTGGGAAACAGAGGACACAAATAAATTAGGTATTACGTGAGTTGGTGATGACTGCTAGGAAGAAAAATAAAGCAGGAATGGGGATCAGGAATGTGAAGGGGTGTGGAGTGAGGGCAGAATGCCACTTTCATTAGGGTCATTTGAGAAAGTCTTCAAGAAGGTGACATTTGAACAAAGAACTGAAAGAAGTGAGAGAGCGAGCCACGCAAGCACCTGAGGAAAACATCTGCCGAACCTCTTTCTGTGATGATTTAGAAGACACATCTGCATCTTCCTTGCAGGCTATCAGAGTTATAATAGTGAACATGAATCAACACTATTTGGTGCAATGGGGGAAAAGACGCAGTCTTTTATTTGTTTGGATTCCAGATCATCAGAAGTTATGTCAACGGTCATGTTGGCTCGGTATGTAATAAAAAAAAAAAAAATACTGATTTGATTATTTCAATGCCTTAATGTTTTTGGCAGCTAGTTCATTTTTAGCTCATGTTTACAAGGACAGCATTGAAAAGCCTCCAGGGGGCATTTCCTAGCCTCTGTGTGGCATATGGTCCCCACAGTGGGAGAGGGTCAGCTTGCAGAAGAGGGGAGGGAAGGAGGCCAAGGAAGTCAGGGGACTTAGGAAGCCTGTGTGGCTCCAAGGGGAATGGGGGTGGGGGTAGGGGTGGAGGTGGGAGAGCTGGTTACAGGACAGTCGACTAGAAGGCACTAGAGAGGGGCATAGGGGCTGGGATGAAAGAGAAGGCCCTGGAAGGAAACTCAGGAACCACAAAATCCTCCTCACTGCCGCCTCTTCCACCTTGGTTGTTGTTAATCCTTATAATCACCAGGATCTCTTTACATGTTTACGTGCTGTGGTGAAAAAGTGAGTTCAGAGGCCTCAAGTTGAACTTTTCCGGGAGGAGATTCTCCCCGGTGATGGTTCTTTCTCTAAAGTCTCTCAGCAGAGACCTTAGGATTCCTTTCTGTCCTCCGGGCCCCCAGGATGCCCCCTTAACGTAGTTCTATGTAAAAAATACCAGCTCAGTGAGCCCAGTGGCAGGTCAGTGTCCTACAGAGCATTGTCCCAAGAGGACTTCACAGCATAAGCCTGGCAGCACCTAAGAAGCCTGCAAATGTAGCGGATGGGAAGCAGCTGGAGAGCCTCCCTGGAATGAGGAAGCCAAAGCTGTGTTCAAAAAGAATGCAGCCTCCTGTTTCCCTGCTCTTTGCTCCCTTAAGGGTGGGTGCCTTTGGAGATGGGGGGGGGGGGGGGAAGGGGATGGACGGTGAGGGGCTGGGCACAGCTCTAACCAGCTAGAGTCAGAATGGATTCAAATGGGCTCCCCTCGGGCCTTAGTATATCTTGGAAGTGAGGCCATTTTGTTTCCTCTGACTCACTCTCCTGCTGCCACATTTCTGTGCTGTCCTAGGATTTGGGCATCTGTTCTTGTGTGACAAGAAGAAACAGCTCCTTTGGGTAACAGCCTCTCTCTCTCTCTCTCTCTTTTTCTTGCTATAATGTCAAGAGGGGGAGGTGTGTGTGGAATGCGAGGTGTGGATGTGTGAGCTTGTGGCATCTTCCAGAGAGAAAATGAAAGCTTCCATGCTCTGTCTGCAGGATGAATTTCCAGTTGACCATCCTAAGGACAGTTCACGTTTCTTCAAGGCGTTTGGCCTTCTGTGGGATAATAAGGTTGTAGAGTGGGTGGAGAGTTGGGCAAGAAAGGAGCCTCATGCTCAGCGTTACCCAGTCACAGGTGGCTTTGTTCTTTATTAAAAAAAAAAAACTTTTTTTGAGAGAGAACGAGCGAGGGGTGGGGGGAGGGGGGAGTGGCGGGGGGTAGGGACAGAGGCTCTTAAGCTGGTTCTGTGCTGACAGTAGAGAGCCCGATGCAGGGCTCAAACACACCAACTGTGAGATCATGACCTGAGCCAAAGTCAGACTCTTAACTGAGTCACCCAGGAGCCCCCATAGGTGGCTTTATACACAGGATCTGACTTTTTTTTTTTTTTTTTTTTTAAGTAGGCTCCACGCTCGGGGCACCCGGGTGGCTCAGTTGGTTAAGCATCCAACTTTGGCTCAGGGCATGATCTCACAATTCATGAGTTCAAGCCCCACATCGGGCTCTGTGCTGACAGCTCGGAGCCTGGAGCCTGCTCCAGATTTTGTCTCCCTCTCTCTCTGCCCCTCCCCATTCACGCTCTGTCTCTGTCTCAAAAATAAACATTAAAAAAAAAGTAGGCTCCATGCCCAACATGGGCTTGAACTCATGATCCTGAGAGCAGGCGTTGCATTGCTCTACCAACTGAGTCAAGCGGGCGCCCCACAGGATCTGATTTTTAAACCTTTGAATCTGTATGTTGTTATCTCCATTTAGCTCAGGAGGGCCCAACAAGTGAGTGGGAGAGCCAGATTTTTGTACCCAGCTCTGAGTCCAAAACACCCACTCTTCCCACCTCACAATAGCACCTCCCCGAAATTTACCCCACATTGTTGGGGGACAATGTGGTGAGACACCCAGAAAGGCTGAACTCAGGTTCATAAATTGTTACCAAGACGTGAATGAACAATGAGGTGTTTTCATTGGAGAATTCCAGGAGGAGGGCATTTTAGGACTGGGAGAGAAAACATCCTAAAATCAGGTGGGGATTCGAGTCTGTGCTTGTGCGTTACCACTGCTGTTCTTTTTTTTACCCAATTTGGATTCTTGCTCCGAGCTAGCGATTCTCTACTTTGGCTGCACATAAGAATCACCTGAGGAGCTTTTACAAAATCCTGATGCCCAGGGCTGCTCTGGGAGATTCAGACTTAATTGGTTGGGGGTGGGACCTGGGCATTGATATTTTTTACAAGCCCCCCAGATGATTCTAATGTGCAGCCAGAGTTGAGAAGCAATCTTCTAAGACAGCCGAGGTAGAGGTGCACAGGGAAGAGGCAGGCTTGCCAAGAGCTTTACCTCTTTTGAGGGTTTAATGGTAACAAGCTTGCTAATGATGTTTACCATGTTAAGAAAGGAGGCCAGATGTCTGGATTAGGTGGAAAACTAATTGATTTCTTTGCAAGACATGCTAACATTTAGTATTGACAGGATGTAATCCTAGAATTTCTCGGAAGGGCTGTAAGGAAATCTCAGGCACTCATCTATTACACTCCCCTGGATTAGATGGAAGTTGGAGAGTGAGGAATGTTTATATAGATTAGCAACATTTCAAAACATTTTTTAAAAAAGGAAAAAGAATGGGCAACCAGAATAGCAGAAAGACTGGATTTCCCTTTAGGGGAAAAAGCAATTCCTGCTATTCCAGAAGAAATGCAATCCCTTCTCTGAGCGTTTCCTGGCAGGTGTCCTCCTCCCAGGATGACTGGAGGATGGATGTGCCTGCTGGTGGCAACAGCTTTTTCCAAGGAGGAAGCCGGGTCAACAGGGATATAACCCAGATGAGTAGAGAATTCAGGGTATACTTAGCGGGCTCTTCGATTACATTAAATCCCTGTGCATCAGAACTAACTCTCTTCCTGGCTTCCCACTGCCTTCTCTCCCAAGCAGTCTCGAGTCACACGGGCAAGGCCTGGTTTTTCTGATGGCTCTCAGCCTCTCCCTTAGGGAGGGGAATGCATGTGCTCACTTTTTCCAGTGGTCTTCTCAGTCTGATTTAATGGATATACCAGGACTGATGACACATCAGCATGGGATTGTTCTTTTGCTTCTTGGGTAATTGTCCTATTAACAGCTGTCCAAAGCAAAGGAGGGGGAGAGGATGCCAGGGGAAGGGAGGGCGGTGGCTTCCTCGCTGAAGGACACACGCCCTGGATTTCACAGGGTTAATCAGTGGGTTCTGGGAAGGAGGTTTGCACCTGCTCAGACTTGATCTGGAACTCCAGACTGAGTAGAAGGCAGTGTTTTGATCTGATCTTCTCTTGCTACCAAGCAAGGGGTATTAAATATCCAGGACGCCCACACCCTGCCAGGCCTAACTGCCTGCTGCTGATTGAGACCGTCTCTACATCTAGATCCTCCTCAGCCCTTGCAATGGGCTAGCAGTTCTTTGTCTTTCGTTCTTCCTTCCCACCCTTGAGTAACTGCTGAGCAGGAAACTTTATCCAGTCATTCTTTAACCCGATCATACGGTTCCTGATGCACCTCCCTCCCACTGTACGTTCAAAGAATGATTATACGCATCGAAGCGCAGTACTAGAAGTTGGCAGGCAAAAGGAAATGACGGGGACAGAGTGGGCACAAACAAAAGACTTTTCCACACCTCTCCCATCCCTTCTCTAGGGATTAACAAGGAGCCCCTCTGGTTCTCCGTGCTTGCTACTCCGTCGACTTCCAGGACCCCAGGAAGGAAAGGAGAGGAGATGATGGGTGAGTGCTATCTCCACAAACTTGAGTCCCTCAAAGTGACCAAATGAATTCAGGCTTTCAAAGTGATGTGACGATATCATGTGTTATCTCCCCAGTGTGGCCTTCCCACCTACAACTGCCATTTCATTTCAGTGAATACTTACTCGATCTCATGTTAGTCAGTCTGATATCCACTACAGGACTTCATTTCTTATCCCAGGCACTTGGTGCCCTGCTATGAAGCTCAAAAGGAACTTGGAAAATACAAATGGACCTGTCCAAAACACTCAGTTTTGCTGGTGCTAAGGTTTCCTGACTCCCCTTAGAGAAAGGATTGCCCAGGTTTTTGTTTTTTGGTTTTGTTTAACTGTGTCAAGCTTTAAAATTGTTCCGTATTTGCCATATCAAACAAATGACACTCTCCTATCTTCTCCAAATACTCTTGTATTTAAGCTCTGTAACTTTAGCTTTGGTATCTTTCAGTTCTATGGTTTTTAAATATTCCCTTCTCAACCCCCTTGGTATATATATTTAGAGTTAACAAAGCACACCTCAGGTTTTCCTCTTTTCTTATCCCACAGCAGTATTTACCTTCATGGTCTTCTGAATTCAGGGGCTTAACAGTCCCCCATTTCCTTGGCAACGTGCCATATCCTTCAAAACCACGTCTTCCACGGTATTAATTTTTGCTTTTAGCAGGAACTTTTTTTTTAAATGATCATTTATTTTTGAGAGAGAGAGAGACAGAGAGAGACAGAGGGTGAGCAGGAGAGGGACAGAGAGAGGGAGAACGGAACCGGAAGCAGGCTCCAGACTCCAAGCCATCAGCACAGAGCCCTACGTGGGGCTCGAACTCATGAGCCATGAGATCATGGCCTGAGCTTATGTCAGATGCTTGACAGACTGAGCCACCCAGGCGCCCCTTTTAGCAGGAACTTCTAATCACAGGCCTGCCTGCTTCAGTTCTTCAATTATTCAGTTTATCGTCTATTTCATCCCGGGTACTGCTCTCAGGTTTTGGAGACTCAACAGTTAATGCACAGAATTCTAGTCATCATGGAGTCTACATTCTAGCATTTGCTGGGAGACAAATGGTAAAACGAATGAGAAGATGTGGTCTCTGAATCAGAATCTTCGAGATGCAGAAGTACCTCAGCAGTTTTTTAAGGACTGGATGAACGGATGCTGGTGTACATTTCTGAATGAAATGTCAAAAGTGCTTTAGAATCTGCGAACCGACCCAAACCAAGCCTCCTAACTCTAGAAACATCTGAGGATTCCATGTTTTTATCTAAAGAGTCAGTGGTTGGCCTTCTCCTTAGTTGTACAAGAACCAATGCTTTGCCCACTTGATTACAAGGAGCGTCCTGGGCTCAGGCATTTGAGTTGATGCCTCTTTGTCCCACAGCTGAGAACAAAATACTACGAACTTCAACTCAGTGATTGCCTAAAGGTGGTCTTAGGACTAACTGCATTAAAATGACCCAAGTAGCTACTAAGCGGGCAGGTGATCAGGCCCTCCCCGCCGCCCCCCCCCCCCCCCCCAGGGCTAAGTGAATCAGGATCTTTGGAGTGAGGCTTCAGAGTTTGTAGGTTTGACAAGCTCCCCGAAGTGATGCTGGGGGAGAAAGCAATGTTTGAAAATCACAAGGTTGTTGGCTAAGCGAGATAGGCCAGCACCTGAACGCGAGGAAAGTTCCTGACAGGCAAGACTAAGCTCCGTGGTTGGATGGACTCGGGAGACAAGACGGGGAAGAAGAGCTCTACAGGGTATTTCTATCACGACGAAAATAGCTAATTATGCCACATCCCTCCCACCGCCAACGTCCCACCAACGTCGTGGAAACCCGCCCGCAGGGCCATTCCCGCGATGCGACCCTTGCCTGGGACCTGCGACGCAACCATCCCTGACTGGCGCGGGTCGCCGTGCCAGGTTCGCACAGAGCGGAAGCAGCGATAGCGGTTTCCGCTGCCAGCATTCAGTATGGTGGCTCGAGCGTCGCCGCCGCGGGAAACACTTGCTCTGTGTCCCGCCTCGGCCCCCTCAGGTCTCACTGGACTTTTGCAAGTCACCGTGGGAACCTTCTGGGGGGGAATTCCGCGCTCCGGCAGCGATACCGCCTCTCACTCCCGGCCCCAGGCCCTCATCCCCTGGCTGAAGAACGCACTAGGAGCCATCAGCTTGCACACTTTACTCGGCGCCCAGCCTGTAATACCTCGGGCGGCCGACGCACGGCGGAGAGGCCAGAATGCCGGGCTCTAGGGCCTTCGCCCCAGTTATTGGTGAGCCCACGCCGCGGGGCGGGCCTACGCGTCCACTAGGCCATGGGCCATGTCAGTCTTGGGAAATGGGGAAAGGGAGGAGGAGGAGACACGCTCAGCCATTGGGCTCTTTCGGCTGTCAATCAAAATGACATCCGGCGAAGGCCGCTGTCTCGGCTCGCTGATTGGAGAAACGTGTTCCTAGGAAAGACGCGGAGGGCGGGCTTCCGAGTGAGGTGGGAGGAGGGGGCGGGGAGGGAAGCGGAGGCTGGGGAGCTCTAGGCCGGCCGGTGGTGGCGGGTGCAAGGCCGGGACTCGGGCTGAGGGCCTGCTGTGGCGGCAGCGGCGGACGCCGAGCTCTGCAGCGGGTATCAGGCACACTCCTTTTCCCGACGCGAGGGGCGTAGCGCCGCGGGGCCGAGGCTTGTGGGGTGAAGGGCGGCGGGGTGGAGCCCAGGGGCAGGAGGCGGGAACGGCGGGTGAGCGAGGTTCGCGTCGGGCCCGGGCCCTGGGCCTGGCTGGGAGGGGCCGCGAGGCTGTGGAGAGAGCCTGCTCGGGGGTGGGTTGGGCTGGGGAGGGCTGAGGGCGCGAGAAGGCGTGGTGTGAGGCCCGGGCCTGGACGGGGTGGGGCCATCCGGACGGAGGGCGGGGTGGGGTTTGGCTGTGAGGGTGGGTCAAGGCCGGCCGAGTAGCACTTGTTCGCTGTTGCCCCAGAAGGCTAGAAGCCCAGGCGCCGACAGCGGGCATGGCGACTTGGTCCCAGCCGGACTCGGGTATCCGGGGCGGGGTGGGAGCGGGCTCAGACCAGAGGCCTCTGGCCTTACTCCGTCTTTAAGGGGCCTTGTCCAGTTTCTCGAAGTGAATTGTCTCTTGGGGGGTTTTAGTCATGAATTGCGTGAGAATGGGAGGGTAGTGTAAGCAAGAATTCTGGGTCGCAGTTTTGTTTACTTTAACCAAATAAGGGGTGTGTGTGTCCGTCCGTCTGTCCGTCCGTCCCTCGTCCCCCTTAAGATGAAGTTGGTAGGTGGGTCACGACAGTGAAGAGAGTTACCTTGGTTTATGAGGTTAATGGAAACTGAAAAGTTGAGACTAGAAACTGAAAGGCAGATTTACTCCCTCCCCACTTGGCTATCTGGCTTGAGAACTTGGCCTTATCCTTCTATTTTGGCTCAGAAGGTCATATGAATGAAAATAAAACCTGCCTATGCAAATTATGGGTCGAATAATCCTGCCTCACCACCTCACCCCTCAGTATTCTCAGCCCCCTTTTATATGAGAGATAGGAAAAGGAATTAATATTTTAAAGCTGGGAAGACAAAAGGCATTATTCTTTTGCCAAGTGGTGTCCTGAACGTTGTCCTCATGTCCTTTTGCGCTCTTCTCTCACTAATAGCCTCTCTCTCCCTTTAGAACTGGAAGGGACAGGGGTTGTGGGTAGTTTTCTCCTGAGATGGGAAATCAACTTTTCTTGAAGATAGGAAATGGGCTTCTCGGGCTAAAAATAGAAGCTGGGTAGTGTGTGGATGAAGTGGGGGAGGGTTGGTAAATCAGACCACATGTAAAATATTTTGGATGCCCCGGGCATTGTCTGCTTATCCCACACAAGCTACCTTTTAGGGTATTACACATTTAATATCCAGAGACTGGGATCCTTTGTGAGCAGTATTTTCCTTTCGTAGTTTTCCTGGTTATAACAGATTTTTGGTTTTTGTTTCTCTGGGATATTTTTTCAATAAAATATAAAAGTGGCGTTTGAATGTGTTTCCTGACTTCTGCCTTGATCATGGTGTGAAAATTCTAGAATCTTATCCTGTTGCTCTTGTGATTCCCATTTCAGGTTTCTCTGGAAACCCCCCTGGTAAGTGTGGAGGAGGCGGGACACTCTGACCCAAGACAAAAGGCCTGTAGCTCCAGCCAAAGAAAATAAACCTTAGGGAGAAAGAAAAAAAAAAAATCCATCAGCTGTTCCTGAGAACAGCCTGCAGTGGAATCCACAGAGAGGACAACTGACGTGAGTGAGGAAATGACTGTATGTGGATTGTGGAGACAGTAAGTCACGTGGGCCCTGAGGGCCTGGACTGGGTTAGCAACAGTTGTATGTGCAGAGGTGAGGTATCGAGAAGGGAAAAGTGAATGTGGTCTGGAGTGTGGCCTTGGCTTCACAGGGCGTGCTTTCCTCTGAGGCCATCCAGGAGCTCAGCCCCTGTGTTCTGCCAGGGTGGGATACAGGGTTTGGCCCTGAGGAGGGTACCTTGCTGGCTGGAGCAGCAGAGCAGTGGCCTTGATTTGTCTTTTGGAAGATTTAAAAACCAAAAAGCATAAACATTCTGGTCCTTCAGCAATGCTTTCTCTGAAGAAATACTTAACGGAAGGACTCCTCCAGTTCACCATTCTGCTGAGTTTGATTGGGGTGCGGGTGGACGTGGATACTTACCTGACCTCACAGCTCCCCCCGCTCCGGGAGATCATCCTGGGGCCCAGTTCTGCCTATACTCAGACCCAGTTCCACAACCTGAGGAACACCTTGGATGGCTATGGTGTCCACCCCAAGAGCATAGACCTGGACAATTACTTCACTGCCCGGCGGCTCCTGAGTCAGGTGAGGGCCCTGGACAGGTTCCAGGTGCCCACCACTGAGGTAAACGCCTGGCTGGTCCACCGGGATCCGGAGGGGTCTGTCTCTGGCAGCCAGCCCAGCTCAGGCCTTACCCTCGAGAGTTCCAGTGGCCTCCAAGATGTGACAGGCCCGGACAACGGGGTGCGAGAAAGCGAAACGGAGCAGGGATTCAGTGAAGATTTGGAGGATTTGGGAGCTGTAGCCCCTCCAGTCAGTGGAGACCTAACCAAAGAGGTTAGTGGCCACATGGCGGGGTGGGCGAGAGGGATCTGGGGTCGCAGGGGTGGGGTGGTACCGAAGGAGCTTGGTCATGGTACTTGCCCTGTAAAGATCAGTGGTTGGGCAGGGTGGAGGTGGGGGGCTCTCAGGCATTGTTCGGTGACAGGAATGAGCTGAATTGTCTGACCGGGGTTGGGGGCTGGGAGCATTTCCTTGTGTTGAACGATTGACCCACCTCTAAATGTACCGTCAGAGCAGTGGGAGGTTCCTAGAACATGCCAGCGTGTTTACTGCTTGGATTTCAACATGACTGCTGGAGGCCCCGGGGTGGGGGAGGGAGTCATGTTGTGATGGGCTTTGATGCGGTGTAGATCTGTTGCTAAGACACAAATAGTTTGTGGACTCTTGCCTTGTACCTCCCCCACGTCAAAACACACATGCATATCCTGAAGTTCTCCTCCTTTGTGGTCAGGCCTGTTGTTGTAAGGTCCTTGATAAGTCGGCTCTCCTGGGCCTGAGCCAAGGGGTAGATTTAGATAGTTACTCTTGGCCAGGAGAGGGCCAAGGCTCCCATTCCTTGCTGAAGGCCTGTTGCAGGGAGTAGGGAGGATAGGGCTGGGAGCTAGAAGCTGCATTCTGCTGCCTAAGTCCACTTCCTTTGAGCTCCTGACATGTGGCTGACATACTATTCTGGGCAGAAAGTGAGGCCCTTGCCTTTAACGATATGAATGGCTCCTGCTGCTCCTACCTCACCAACATGATGATAAGACTACTTTGAGCTCTGTGTTTGGCTCTGGCCTGCCGCTCGGCCTTCAGGAGCTTCAGAAAAGGTCCGCTGCACTCTCCTGACCATTAGGGAAAGAGAAGGCTGGATTGCGCTGGCCTGGGTTTTCCAGAGCTGTGAGTCTCGGGGAGGGGGGTTGGGTATGTAGAAAGTTTTACAGGTGCTGCAGATCTTGGCTGTTTTCTGCCCACCAGTCAGACCAGGCTTTGCCTCCTGTCCTGAATTCAGGCCTGTTCTTGAGCTCATTTCTTTGAATGCTAGTGACTGTCAAAGCGTGTGGCTTCCTCTGGGCCAGTGGTCTTCAGCTGGGGGCGATTTTGCCCGTCTAGGGGTATCTGGCAGTGCCCAGAGACGGTTTGGTTGTCCCAACTGGAAGAGCTGCTGTTGGCATCTATTAGGGAGAAGCCAGGGATGCTGCTACACTTACTAAAAAGCATAGCACAGGCCCCAAACGCCGGATCGATCTGGTCCCAAATGTCCGGTAGTGCCGGGGTTCCTCTATGCTCAGCTGGCTCGTGCTGGGTCTGCTTTGAGAGAGACTAGAATTATCTGAGCATGGGAGCTGTAAGCATTCCTTACCTTGTAGTGCCTCATCTATATTTTACAGAGCCACTGGGAACTTCGGCTTTTTTTCTGCTTTCTCTGTCCTTTTCGTTCAAATGGGCTTCAGTCTTGGTACGGTGGTCTGACAAAGTATGCCTCCCAGCCTCTTCTTCCGTCCGCCTGCCCTGATGTTGCTCCCCAAGGGTGGTGTGACTGGGCTTGCTCCTGGGCGCTCTGCAAGTGTAGCTCCATTCCTCTTCCAGCTGGGAGCTCTCCTGGGATGGGATAGGGTGGGATGTTTGGATATAATTGGAAGGGTTGGGGCAGAATGGGGTGGGACTTTGACCCTGCTTTCTTCCATTTTTTGGCCTTCATGAAGGTTGTGTGTTCCTGATTCCAGGCCTTCTCTCCTCCCATTGGGGGGTTGGGGGTGGGTCAGCCTTAGGGGCCTAGACTGGGTGTGGGGGAAGGGAGGGTTATTACGTGTCCAGAACAACATTTCCTCAGCAACTCCGGGATAAAAATACCCGGGTCCAGAGCATGTGACAGGCGCTGCTGGAGCTGGTATTATCCCTGGGGTGGCAGCGCTCCCCCGCTGTCAGGCCGGTTCGATGGACAGCCATAGCCCAGGCCCTTGTCAGGGATAGGATTCCCCTCGAGGTTGGCGCTCTGCCCAGCGCAGGGGGTGGCTTGTGTACAGCTCTTCCCCGGCGAGGAGCAGTGTGTGACCAAGGAGAACATACTGTCCCTGACCTGACCTTAGGCTCAAGGGCTGCAGCAGTGAGGATGGAAGTCAGAACTGTGATCCTGATTCTGTTGGCGGCTTTCTCCTTCCTTGCTTTAGAGATGTGGGCCAGGGGTCAGGCAGAAGAGAATGCTCTTGAAAAAAGCTGGGGTAAAGCGGGATCGTGGGACACAGTTGTGGCCAGGATGTTGCAGAGCACTTGTCTCCTTCGGGCTTGTGTCCCTCTTCTCTTGCTCGGAGCTAGGCCTGGCCGGCCCTGTGTGCAGATGGCTTTCCTTCTTCCTCCCTTCCGGCCTGTCGGTGGGTGACCGAGCCCCTGGCTCACAGCGGGGCCGGGTGCACTGGGTTCCTGCCCAGCCCAGCTTGTGATCCTTGGGCTTCAGGATGACCGGCCACAGCCCTTCTGAGAAACCGGAAAACTCCTTCCACTTCCAGGGAAGAACTAGATGCCCCCAAAAGCTGTGGGAGTGGTTTCTGCCCAGTCGTGAGTGGGCTGGGTGAGCAGGATGCGACAAGAGGGAGAGTGGCACCCCTTCCCCCCAGTGCTCTCTCACTGCGCCACCCCGGCTGGCTGACTGGGCTGGGTGGGGCTGCCCGCCCCTGGGTGCGTCTCCTTGAGGAGACGGAGGCGGCCCAGGGATGGGCTGGTTCCTTGCGGCAGCTTCTCCAGCTGCCCTGGTGCAGAGATTGGCTCCCGGCTGCAGCTAGGTAACAGGCGGTGGGAGGGGATTGGCTCCTTCCGCATCTCCAGCGGAGACTTGGGGGAGGAGATTGGCTCTCGTCGCAGCCTAGGTAACGACAGTGGGAGGGGATTGGCTCTTTCCGCAGCCCAGCTGCTGACCTGGGGGAGGGGATTGGCTCTCCGCAGCCTCAGCAGTGACCTGCGGGGTGGGAGGGGGAGGGGATTGGCTCCTTGCTGCAGCCTAGGTAACAAGTTTGGGGGGCGTGGGGAGGGGGAGAGAGGGAGGAGCGGGAGGATAGGCCCCGGAGGGAGCTTGCTCTCCTCTGCAGCTTGAGCACGGAGCATGGGGTGGGAGTCCCGTCTCACTGCAGCCTCTGCGGTGAGCTCAGGGTGGGGGCTGCCGGGCGCCTGAGTGGAACTGGGGTTGTGAGGTGGGAGGGGGCTGCTCAAGGATGGAGGAAGGGGGCTGGGCTGGGCCGCCCAGGCAGCAGCACGGGCGGGGCACCCTCCTCGGGCCCCTTGGAGCTAGCAAGGGGCCACCCTTCCAGCCTGGTGTGCTCCCTGCAAGCCAAGAGCTCCTTGCAGCCCCCTGTCCGGCTTCCCGGCACCAGCTGCCCCGGGGCTCATCTCGCAGACCATGACCCGCCTGGACCGCAGCTCTCACAGTGGTGGGGGCCATGCCAAAGGGAGCCGGCCCCTTAACTCTTTGCTGGCTGGTCACCGGGTGGCCCAGCCCCCCTCTGCTCCTGGGTCCAGGGCTTCTGTTCAGGTTGGTGTATGTGGGGGAGACTAAAGGGAGAGGTACACCTGGGAGGTCTTAGGATCTGGGAGGGTTTCGGTGGGAAAGGGATACCTGGTCAGGGCTGGGGAGGTGGGTCTACTCTGAGGATGTTGCTTTCTGGAAAGTGTTTTTTTACTCTCTGAATGGAAGGCAAGAGTTCAGGGTTTCCTCGGCCACAGGGGATGGCATGTGTAGGAAGCCCAAATGGCTCTTACTTATTGGTGTTCTGTGCTGGTGGCAGTGGGGGTGGCAGTTGGTGCAGGAACTGATCAGGAGCTACCAGGGTAGAGTAGGAAGGAGGCATTTTGGTGCCTGGGGTGGCAGTTGTGGCTGAGCGGTGATGGGGTCCACGTCCTTGAGTGGGCTGGCTGACGGAGCATCAGTGAGTCCCGGGGTGTGGCGAGGGAGTGAGCGCGCTCATGTGAGGGGACACCAGGGGCCGGCCTTGGCAGGGGTGGGGTGCCCAGTGAGGATCAGCTGACTGCCTGAGGCTCTCTTGGGACTGAGGCGGCTTGCTAGGAGCAGCTGAGAGTGGGGATTCTGGCAGGGATGGATCTTGAGGTGAGCCTGGGCTTTAAGAGTTGTGGGTGTTCTGCCTTACTCCTTCCTCAGCCAGGGAAGGGAGGATGGCCGTAGGAAGGGCCGGAGACAGCCTGTCGCTGTCATTGGTTGCATCAGGTGGTTGCAAATGCAGGGATTTTCCTCTCTGGCCCACCCCACCCCTTTATGCAAATGAAATGGCACCATAGGCTGATGCAAGCCTGGCCACCGGGAAGCAATTCTGCATGACAGTTCGCCCTTGCTTGGCCTGGCCAGCATCCTACAAACCCAAGTTTTAAGGGATTCCCATTCCCAAAATGAGAAGTGTCTCCTGCTTCCCCCTTCTTTTCTTGTGTCGCCTGCCTGTGTCTCTGGTCCTAAGCCCACAGACTTGTGTGGGGATGGTCACGCTGGTCATTTTTACTAGCTCTTGTTTGTGGGCTTTTCTTCTTTCTTTCTTTTTCTTTTTCTTGAGACCGGTATCTGGAAATGGATGAATGAAGCCTTGTTGGTACAGAGGGGACAGGAGCTGGGAGAGCTGCCCCCCACTCCCAGGACTTACCAGGTTGATGCTAGGAAGGGCCCTTGGATCCAAGAACTAAAGTCATGGTGATCTGTCTTTCAGGACATAGATCTGATTGACATCCTTTGGCGACAGGATATTGACCTGGGGGCTGGGCGTGAGACTTTTGACTATAGTCATCGCCAGAAGGAGCAGGATGTGGACAAGGAGCTGCAAGATGGAGCGGAGCAGGATGACACCTGGTCAGGCGAGGGTGCAGAAGCTCTGGCACGAAACCTGCTAGTGGATGGAGAAACGGGGGAGAGCTTCCCTGCACAGGTACCTTCGCCTCCGCCCACTTCTAGAAACCCGTCCTCACAGAAGGCAGGTTCTGTCTGTGGGATGAACCTGAATGTATCTTGCGGGCTGGGTCTCTAAGTCGCTTGGACTGAGGAAGGGGGAGTGGATGAGCAACAGAAGCAGAGGGGCCAGGCCTTGGTAACAAACAGCAGAGGAGGCAAAGCACCTAGCAGCTTCCTGTTTGCGCGAGGACGCTTCCACTCTCCCTCCGTTCTTTCCTGGAGTTTGGGACTCAGGGCCAGCCGTTAGCCCGGGAACAGAGGGAGAGTGCAGGCCTGTAAGCATACACGTCCTCCTTCAGCTTCCCCCTTGGAAAGGCTGGGGAAGAGGCCTTGGCCCGCAGGCAGCCAAGGCCCAGGTCAGTCAGACTTACAGTTGCTGTTGCCACAGGTGCCTGGTGGGGAGGACCAGACGGCCCTGTCCCTGGAAGAGTGCCTTAGGCTGCTGGAGGCCACCTGCCCCTTTGGGGAGAATGCTGAGGTGAGCAGGACTCCAGGGAGAGCCCACTGAGCCAGCAGGGTGGCCTGCACACCGTGTCCCCCTCTGCGGCTGCCTGAGGGGCCAGGTCCTGGTGCTGGCCTTGTTCTGGCTGCTGGGGGTGAACTCAGAGGAAGGAAGAAACAGAACCTCAGGTGGTAGTCTCTGGGAGGAACGCAGAAGGTGGTCTTTCCTTCGCCTCGTTAAAGCCTCTGTGTTTTGCCCTAGTTTCCAGCAGACATTTCCAGCATAACAGAAGCAGTGCCTAGCGAGAGCGAGCCCCCAGGCCTTCAGAACAACCTCTTGTCTCCTCTCCTGACGGGGACAGACTCGCCATTTGATTTGGAGCAGCAGTGGCAAGATCTCATGTCTATTATGGAAATGCAGGTAGGATTATTAAAATGGGCCACGATCCTATCGGACAGTGTGGGGAGTGTTTTAGCGCTCAGTTGCTTTTCCACCTCTGGAACAGAAAGTCACGCTTTTCTCTGATCTCAGGGAAGTGGGGACACTGAGAGGTCATTGTCCAGGTGTCTCCTTGGGGTACGGGGTAAAATCAGGATTGGGGTTTGGGTTAAAACCCCAGGGCTGAGCCTTCTAAAGCAGGACCGTCTTCTTGGTATGCCTTCTTCCTTTCCTTTAGGTAGGCAGTCACTCGACTGAGTGCTTCCGGGGCTTAGCATTGATAAAACTAGACATTCACACAGTGCTTTATAGCTGTTGTCATCTTTCCGGATCCTTACAGTCGTCTAGTTAGCCCTTTGTTGTCTTAAAGGTGAGGAAATTGGAACTCAGAGAGGTTAAGTGATGTGCCCATGGTCACACAGCAAGCAGCGCAGCTAGGTTTTCTCACTCCAAGACTGGTGTTCTTTTGAATGTGTGGATTTTGCACCGAGGAGGTGGGCAGTGTTAGGTGTTCTCTTCCTCTCTCTCTGAGGTGGGGGGGAGTCTGGCCAAACACAAGCGGGAGCCGGGCAGTCCTGCCTTGGGGTGGGGTCTCCAGGGAGGAACCATCTCCGCCAGTGGACCAAGCAGGGCCAGGAGCTGACCCCTGGGCTCTGGATTCCAGTGTGTCGCCCTTGTACCCATGCAACCGTGCCTGCGTCAGGTGCCCGCTGTGCCCCCAGCCACACTGGGGGAGGGAGTCTGCTCAGAGTGAACGGTGGTGCTCTTCTCCCCTCCCAGGCCATGGAAGTGAACACTTCAACAAACGAGATCCTGTACAGCGCCCCTCCTGGAGACCCCCTGAGCACCAACTACAGCCTTGCCCCCAACACTCCCATCAATCAGAATGTCAGCCTGCATCAGGCGTCCCTGGGGGGCTGCAGCCAGGACTTCTCACTCTTCAGTCCCGAGGTGGAGAGCCTGCCTGTGGCCAGCAGCTCCACGCTGCTCCCGCTGGTCCCCAGCAATTCCACCAGCCTCAACTCCACCTTTGGCTCCACCAACCTGGCGGGGCTCTTCTTTCCACCCCAGCTCAACGGCACAGCCAACGACACAGCAGGCCCCGAGCTGCCTGACCCGCTGGGGGGCCTGTTAGACGAAGCCATGCTGGACGAGATCAGCCTGATGGACCTGGCCATCGAAGAGGGCTTTAACCCCGTGCAGGCCTCCCAGCTCGAGGAGGAGTTTGACTCTGACTCAGGCCTCTCCTTGGACTCCAGCCATAGCCCTTCCTCCCTGAGCAGCTCAGAAGGCAGCTCCTCTTCCTCCTCCTCTTCCTCCTCCTCCTCCTCCTCCTCTTCATCCTCGTCCTCTTCCTCGTCCTCTTCCTCCGCTTCTTCCTCCTTTTCTGAGGAAGGTGCTGTTGGCTACAGCTCTGACTCTGAGACCCTGGATCTGGAAGAGGCCGAGGGCGCCGTGGGTTACCAGCCTGAGTATTCCAAGTTCTGCCGCATGAGCTACCAGGATCCGTCTCAGCTCTCCTGCCTGCCCTACTTGGAGCACGTGGGCCACAACCACACGTACAACATGGCGCCCAGCGCCCTCGACTCTGCCGACCTGCCGCCGCCCAGCGCCCTCAAGAAAGGCAGCAAGGAGAAACAGGCCGACTTCCTCGACAAGCAGATGAGCCGTGATGAGCATCGAGCCAGAGCCATGAAGATCCCCTTCACCAACGACAAAATCATTAACCTGCCCGTGGAGGAGTTCAACGAGCTGCTGTCCAAGTACCAGCTGAGCGAGGCCCAGCTGAGCCTCATCCGCGACATCCGGCGCCGGGGCAAGAACAAGATGGCCGCCCAGAACTGCCGCAAGCGCAAGCTGGACACCATCCTGAACCTGGAGCGGGATGTGGAGGACCTGCAGCGCGATAAGGCTCGCCTGCTGCGGGAGAAGGTCGAGTTCCTCCGGTCCCTGCGGCAGATGAAGCAGAAGGTCCAGAGCCTGTACCAGGAGGTGTTTGGGCGGCTGCGGGATGAGAACGGGCGGCCCTACTCGCCCAGTCAGTACGCACTCCAGTATGCCGGGGACGGCAGTGTCCTCCTCATTCCCCGCACCCTGGCTGACCAGCAGGCCCGGCGACAGGAGAGGAAGCCAAAGGACCGAAGAAAGTGAGCCCGGGAGGAGAGGGGGGTTGACGCTCACCGGGACGGAAACTGAAGGGCTGGGCCTGGGCCTGGACCTGGACCTGGACCTACAGCGGGGACTTACACGCCTTCTTATCCAACAGATCTCAGACGGGAGAAACTGCGGGTCAGTGGACAGGAAGAGGAGGGCGCAGGCGCTGTCTGGCTCCGCTCCCCCCCGGTGGGGGTGGGGTGGGGCGGAGGTGGCCAGACCGTTTTGGGTGGACAGGGTCCTCCCCTGCTGTTTCCTTTGAGGGAGGGGGTGGTGCTGGCCTTGCTGCAGGCCGACCGAGGGGAAGAGGGAGGACCGTGAGAGGAAAGGTGTAGAAAGTCTCATTCCTGGAAGGAAGGAGGGATGGAAAGGGGTAAAAACAAAACAAAACAAAAAAAAAACAACCCCAAAAAAATCAAAGCGGGAAGAAAATCAAACGGCAGGTTAAAGGTCGGCTCTGGCCAGGATTCCAGGCAGCGGGATTTAGGTGGGACTAGGCCACAGGCACCAGTAAACCCTACTTCACCCCACGGGAGGGTGGAACACGAGGTGGGATCTGGGAGGGGCTCTGTAGGCTCCTGCTGCTCCTGCCCTGTGGCAGCCCTGAAGGGGAGCCTTGGAGGTCTCCTGGAATGTTCTCAGTCGTCGGGGAGCCGCTGGGACCCAACACTGGCTTGGAGGGTTTGGGTCCAAGAGCAGGGCGAATGGGAAAGGGTCACGAGGCCCCAGTGTCGCAGCAGCCCCAGCACCCAGCATGTCACTCACTGCCCCGCCACTCCGTCTCACCCGGTGCCCAGTCCCCCCTGAGCTGAGGCGCCCCCAGTTTCCATCAGAGCCTGCATGCCAATGCTGTTCTCTTGCCCCTCCCCGCCGCCTGGAGCTCTTGTGCAGCTGGGGTGCCGCCTCGAGGAGGGGGGGATGATGTGGAGAAGCCAGGCAGCATTCAGCACAACACTGGGGGGTGACCCTTCCCTCAGGTCACCCCTGCCAACCACTGGGCATGTCACTGGAAGACAAACCACAAAACCCAGCAACAAAAACTAGTCCTCTTAGAATTTCTTGCGCTTTGATTTTTTTAGGGCTTGAGCCCTGTATCACTTATAGGGTCTAGAATGCTTGTGTTGAGTAAAAAGGAGATAACCCCAATATTCAAAGCTGCTAAATGTTCTCTTTGCCATAAAGACTCCGTGTAACTGTGTGAACACTTGGGATTTTTCTCCTCTGTCCCGAGGTCTCCGTCTGCTTTTTTTTTTTTTTTTTGGGTTTCTTTCTAGAATGAGAAGTGCATGTAATGGGGGCTGAGAGCACCTCCCCCTAGGCTCTCGGCCACGGGCTGCTTCTCCACACCCCCATCTTAGCAAAGGCCCCAGGCAGGAGGACTGCCTGGGGGAGGCAGAGAGGGGAGCGCCAAGGTGGCCAGATGGTTCCAGGACCACAGTGTCTTTATTTTTAACTGTTTGCCACTGCTGCCCCCACCCCTGCCTGGCTCTGGAGTACAGTCAGCCCCAGGCGAGCAGGAGTGAGTTGTTGGGGGAGAAGTCCTGATTCTCCTCCCCTCCCCGCTTGGCAGGGGTGAGGGGTGCATTCTAAATGAGCAGTAGGGATAGAAGGCACGAGCCTGGGAAGTGCTTTTATAAATTATTTTCCTTGTAGATTTTATTTTTAATTTATCTCTGACCTGCCAGGGAGAGGGGAGAGAGAGAGAGAGAAAGAGAGAGAGAGAGATGCTGTGAGCACATGACAAAATAAAATAAAATAAAATGGATGATTCATTCTCAAGTGCAATTTTTCCCTACTTTGAATAAAAAACCCTGACCCCATGAGGGGAGGACTGGCCATTGTGTGGCTAAGGCAGAGCTTACAGGGGAAGGTGGGTGGAGAACAGGGGAGGTTGACGATGAGGAATTTAGAAAGACAAAAAGTCTTAAGTGGGTATTAAAAAAACTCTTAAGTGGATATTAAACCTTCCAAGCAGGTGTTGGCACCTCTCCGCAGGGTTTGCCAAGCTGAATCCTCTGGGGAAGGATTCCGAGTCCTTTTGGCCGCTTTCTGCTGGGACTGGGCTAGGCGGAGGTGCTCTCGCCTGGTCCAGCGGTGTGTTCGCCTGTGAAACGCCGCATTTTTAAATCTTGGCCACGCTGTTGCTTCTCTGGTGGCCCCACGTGCCAGAGAGGCGCAGCGCATCGGAGGGCGGTCACGCCAATGACAATGAAAACCTGGGAGGTCGACGAGACCAGCACATGCCAAGCGCTGGCGCTGGCGTGTGTCAGCAGGGCCACAGAACCGGGAGCAGGAGGCTAGACTCCAGGGGTTAAGGCATCAGAAAGCCTCCCCGGCTGAGGTGAACAGACTGGTGTCTCTCAAAACACCTCCTTTGATACCAAGCTTCCGAAAGAGCTGAATGCCCCCAGGTACTTGGTGCTTGCTGGAACCGCCACCACATCTTGGGGTAGGTGCTTAGCAGACGCTCACCTGGCAGCCTGTGAAATTACTGGACGAGGCTTAGGACCAGAAGCTGTGATCCCCATAGTGGAACCTGTGATCTTGAACTCCAGGGTACCATCCGGCTTAGAGCGGCAGACCTTTCATGATGCTACTGGAGTATCCCAAGGGGCGGGATAGAATTCTGGGAATAATATCAATTTGTTTCAGTTTACAATGGCTTTTTAAAACCGCCATCTCTAATTGGAAAGCGTTGGTCATCTCAGACAAGAGCTCTTTCCTAGTCAGGAGTTAACTAAGGTCTGTAAGCCATACAAAACCAACATTCTTAAAAAGAGAAGGACTAAACATTAACAACTTTAATTCGTGCTGGTAAAAAATACAAATTATGTATAGAAGAGTAAATCGTGAGAAGTAAAACTCCAGAGAGGCCTGTTTTTGTATCCCTTCTAGAAATGTGTATATGCATTTTTGTCTGTTTAAGGACACGATTAGGCTGTAACTTTTACCTTGTTTTGCAACTTTTTTAACCTAACATATTTAAGTATTTTTCGAGAGAAAAATTCCTCTCACCCTGTTAGTGTTGCCCCTGGCCTGAGAAAGTATATTTTTGTCTCTCTCCGCTGTCCCCTTACGGAGAGATGCACAGTTATGTCTAGGATCCCGCTGATTAGCTTGGCTTTGGGCCAAGTTGGTCAGCACTTGCTGTGGGGTTGACCTCTTTTTGCTGCTGGCAGGTGGAGTGGGTGCCCCGGCTTCAAGGCTTCTTCTGGCAGGAAGATCTGAGGACTCAAGTAAGGCCTGTCAAAGAGCTGCTGCACCTCCGACAAGAAGTGAGAAGGGGTCTTAGACTTGGCAGGGAGATGAACAGGCCTCAGAGTTAACTGAGGACCAAACTTCCGGGTGACCTGCTTGGGTGGGGGCAGAAGCCTGGCTTTACCTTGGCTTCAGCCTAGGTTCCATTCAAAGAGATTTTTTCCCCCACATCCTAATTCACGTAAGCACTGGGAAATAGACCCATTCATTCCCAGCCTCTGCCCTGCACAGATCTCACCAGTGGAGCTGGGGTCACTATTTTCAGGGTCAATAAAAATAGGAGAGATCTAGAACTGAGGGGAAATACAGTGATCTAGGGAAGGTTCAGTGTCACCAAGACTTGGCCTCCATGGCGGAATCCCTGCCCTGACTAGGTAAAGCTGAAGAGCAACTAGTCAAACAGCCAGTGGACGGGAAGTACTCTCCCTGGAGCCCTGACTTCCTCAGGCAGCCCTCGGCCCTTTTACAAGCCCCAACTACACCAGGCCTTGCCGCTTCTTAGGTTTCTTTGGCAAATAGCTGGAAAAACAAGTGCCTTACAGGAAAATAACATCCCCACCACCTTCATTCACATCTCCTACCTCACCCGGCAGGCAATGACCTAGAGCTCCGGCTTCAGCTCCAACTAACCAGTTTCATGGCGTGGCCAGCAAGAAGTTCACTTCCTTATCAGCACTATCCACCTGCAAGCACAGGCACCAGATTGCTGGCTGCCTCTCTGGAGGTCCTGTTCCCAACCAAGTGTAGAAATTCTCTAGCAAAACCGACGTGCTTCATTGTCATGAGGGGTTAACCTTGTTTTCCTATCGCCCATCTGGGACAAGAAAAGGATGCAGACCTTCGGTTTGTCAAGGTAACAAGAACCTTTCTTTCACCTTTTACTTTTTTCTCAGAGGCCAGCGATCCTCCTCGCCTCTAGTTCTGAACTTCGTAATGCAGACGGAGCATGCGGGGACTTGGGATGCACATGGAACTTAGCACCCGATTTAAGTTTCGGTCCTTGCTGTGGCCAGGACTTTGAAGGTTCAGGTCAGCCCGACTCAGCTGAGATACAGAATTTAGCGCACAAAACTGTCTGGAGGAGTGAGTGTCTGGGCCCCCACTGAAGAGGTGCGTTCTCAAAATCAGTTGGATAGAAACCCTGTCTTCCTTTTTTGAGTACACAAACATTGCAGAAACTCTTAAAGCTGGTTTCTTTTCCAGTCTAACCGCAGAATGGAGATGGGCCGCATAGTATTTATTACTTAATTCCAGACGCTCTTTCAACCAAGGAAAGAAAACCTAGTTGGAGAGAGGCAGAGAAAAGGCCGAGGAGTTGGTGCTCCGCCTTTTGTTTTAAACACAGACTTAATTAGGCTAATTCAGTTGTCTTAAACCTTCCAATCCTCAACTAGGGGCGCCAGCAGTAATTTAAACAATAGGCCAGTGTCCCACAGCTGGGCCCTAAAGTTGCCCAGTCTGACCTGAGGCTCTGCAAACAGGAAATGGCAGGATTGGTCAAAGTCAACTGCAATTTTAAATTCCTTGTGGGGTAAACAGTGGCTTTGGTACTATCACAAACCATCAAGCAAACCAACAGTGCAGATCCAGACGTACTATTGAATATGTTAACACAAACTAATATAAACAAAAATTATAGAACTGAACCATCAGCATCTATTGTAAACTTAATGTTTCAGCCTTGCCTCAGAGTCCTGCTGCCTCACTGGCCTGAGCAAAAAAAAAAAAAAGAAAGAAAGAAAGAAAGAAAAAAGCCTTTAGAAACAATACTTGCTCTACCTGCTTCCACAGAGCAGAGCCAGCTACACTTTTAATTCCGGCGCAGGATGGTTTTATTTCAGATTTCGTTGGCTTTCAGTATCCGGCAGTGTACGCAGCAGGAAGCTCCCAAGGCCAAGGTCAACTAAAAGTCATCCATAGAAGAGAGATCAGCAATGGTGAACACGTTGGTTGAAACGGCAATAATTCGTAAGAAAATCTCTGTGCTGGACAGTCAAGCCAAGGTGGCGTGCAGATCACGGACCGAGGACTGTCAGGAGAATCTTAAGCTCTGCTATCATCAAGCTTCCTTAACCACACACCAGAACACCCGGATGCCTCTACTCGATTGCTTCCTACTGCCAAAAGGCAAGATGAAGCCAAGACTCCTTCCTTTGCTGGCTTGGTAGTGGAATTTGTATTTCAGTCAAATTCTAGAGGAGGGGAAACACCGAGCCTGACTTCATTCAGTCCTGTCAGCTGTAAATGCTTTTTAAAAGAAGACATCCTCATAAAAGATCCAACTTGCACGGGAGATTAATACTAGATAAACCAATCAGGCTAATTTGATCTCACGTTCAACCCAGGTCCCTACATAGTTTCGGATCTAGAACCATTGTTAGAAAACCTGGATTTCAGAATTTCAGTCCCACCAAATTATTTTGGAGCAGCAATTTCATTTTCCCTTTCTCTGTGACAGAAAAGGTAACTTTGTAGCGCACATTCCCAGTGCCATAGGCCATAAAGATGTGCTAAGCATACAATGGCCAAACACCAAATGGCCAGTTAAAATCAAATTGAGCTGAGTTGGAATGAGTTCTGGAATAGAACACTGTATCTGAAAATAAGTACTTAAAAACTCAACTATTAAAAATTAGTTAAAATTGGTAGTCAAGGGGTGCCTGGGTGGCTCAGCCAGTGAAGCGCCAACTCTTGATTTCAGCTCAGGTCACGATCTAATGGTTCATGAGTTCGAGCCCTGTGCTGACAGCGTGGAGCCTGCTTGGGATTCCCTCTCTCCCTTTTTCTTTGCCCTTCCCCCACTCATGCTTGCTCTCAAAATAAATACTTTAAAAAAAAAAAAAAAGGCTTTAAAATCCGTGGTCAAAACTTCCAAATGACATTGAAAAGCAGAAACGATTATTCCCGAGCACCGTCAGTTGGTAGAATGCCTCTGTGGTGGTGACACTGTCCATTTACTGCACTAACTTGAAGCTCAAGACCGTGGAGGAGCAAAGTACTTGGCTGGCTCTGCCAGTGGAGGACACCCAGATGATGCTGTCACCAAATGAGTAAACTAGCCTCCTCTCATGATGACTGGGGTGATCACCTCTCTCCTCTTCAACCCCCGGGTGAGGAGTCTACGATGGCGCAGCTCCGTTGAAGCCGTCCACATCGCTTTCGCACTGCCTGAGGCAATGCTCCCCAATACCTTCTGAAACCGATGTGAGACTGCTCGCGCCTAGGTCTGGTCTTTTCGACATCTCTGCATGCATTTGTGGCTTCCACAAGTACTTGAGAAAAACTTATCCTTGACCCTTAACGTAGACGTGACAGTTGGCTTTCAAAGAGACGAAACTGACCATCTAGCCTCACCTCAGTGAACGTCACAAGCATTATCGATTTCGGCGTCTTCCCAGGGCAAGAATGGTATGGTGTTGCGGGAGTTCAGGAATGCCAGAGATGACAGGTGGGTTCCAAAGGTTAAGACCAGGGCTAAACAGCAGTGTCCTCCGGACACACACCAAGGCTGGGGGCTAATTTCAGTGCATCTAATGATACACAACAGAACTGGAACGTCTCTGTCCACCTCACCCTGTCTCCACTAGCAACTGATGGCTCTGCTGCCGCCAACCACAAGGACGTACCTAGGCCTCTGCACAGAAAGGCCTCCTCCCCAGCTCCATTCTACCTTGTCTCCCCAAACTCCTAGGAGGCTTTTTTGTTTTAAAAGATTTTAAGTAATCTCTACACCCAGCACGGGACTTGAACTCACAACCCTGAGATCAAGAGTTGTATGTTCTACCAACTGAGCCAGCCTGGCACCCCAAGGAGGTTTTTTTGAAAAAAAAAAAAAAAAAAAAAAAAAAAAACTTACACATCGGTTTATTTGGAACAAATGCTTTGTACTAGTGAGTAGAGCTGAGATGAGCTCAGTGGAGATCCCATTTTCCCTTTTAATAAATAACAAGGGTGTAGTCCCATTTTGGCTCTAGAATCATAGGCAGAAAACCTGTGAAGAAAGCAGATAACGGGTGCCTGGGTGGTTCAGTCAGTTAAGCGTCAGACTCTTGATTTTGGCTCAGGTCATGATTTCACAGTTCATGGGATTGAGCCCTGCGTCTACCTCTGTGCTGACAGTGGGGAGCCTGCTTGGGATTCTCTCACTCTCTCTGCCCCTCCCCTGCTTGTTCTCCCTCAAAATAAATAAACTAAAAAAAAAAAAAGGATAACGTTTTATTTAATTCAGTGATCAAACACGAGGCCAATTCCTGTAAACTTTGGAGTTGAGCTAAGGTCACATAAATCTACAAAATACATGAGCCAAGAACTAAACCTAACTCAAAAACCCACGTTTCCAAACTTATCCTAGTTTGGAAGTGCTAGCAGGTTAGAGAGCTAAATAAACCATTTGAGCAATATGAAGACAGAATGATGTGACACTCTTTACACAGTATCTGTAGCAATTGTAAGTGTTCAATAAATATTTACTATATAAATGATAAGACCACTCAGATTCAGGCCAGGCAGGCATGAGAT
Organism: Acinonyx jubatus; assembly: GCF_027475565.1. Lineage (NCBI taxonomy): Eukaryota > Metazoa > Chordata > Mammalia > Carnivora > Felidae > Acinonyx > Acinonyx jubatus. The sequence continues at coordinate 36,405,659 of NC_069397.1, read as the reverse complement.
TTTTAAGTTTACAGTGTTCACGAAATAAAACCAACTGTGGAAGTTGCTTCCTTATAGGCTGAATTTACAAGGTTATGAAAGGCAAGGAGGGTTTTTGGTAGTACTTAATCAAGACAGAAATCAACGATTATAAATCTATAGTTTTATTAAGACAAAAACTGACAATGTGATATGAAGTTTACATTTAAACAAAGTTTTCACAGAAACCTAACACATGCCTAAAAAGATTTTACAATGGAGTTCTAGATACAGGTCTAGACGATGTCAAGAACTGATGTATCTCTTGATTCAAGACAGCATTTTGGGTATTAGTTAATTCTTAGGATTAAAAAAACTTTTTGTTTTGTGTTTTAAAGTGAACCACTGCCCCAGTATGAAAGTTTAATCTTCTCCTGAGACCAGGGCTTTTGAAATCACTCAGCTCTGTAAGTGATTCAGTGAACTTGTGCTGTCAGTGACTGAACCCTGCCACCAATGATTTCAGAGTTCAAAGTTCAAATAACAGGCTCCAAGAGTTTTCCACCCTAAGAGCGTGGGCCCTTGTCTTTTTCTACTCTCTCACCTTCTATGCCACCCTCTTCCCTTCCCCAAATATCTCAGCCAGTGGCTTGGATGGACGAGCTGATGTTTAAAACTTCATAATTGGAAAATAAAGGGTCTTCTTATCAATTTCAAGAATTAGCACCTCTAAAACAGAACCATCTGCCTCTGCATACGCTCCAAAAAGACCTTCCCTTTTCAACCAGTTTCCTTCCCCAAAATGGCAGCTTTGGTAATTTATTAACTGGCTTAGTCCTCTGCTGGGAACAGCATTAAGCTCAGGCAGGGAACACCTTGGCTTATAAGTTTCAGGCATTCACAGCTTTTGAAGTCTCTCACAGTCCTCATTTAGGTTGCCAATGACCTTTTTGAAAAGATAAAATATTCTGGACACAGAACCGAATCACCACGAGTTTGTTCTTTCCATTGTTTCACCATTTCCCCAATCAGGCCCCAAATTTTAACAAAAATGATCCTACCCATCTCCGTTCCTTCCCACCCCCAACCCTCCCACCCCCAAATAATACACCAGTAATAGCCAAAAACTACACACATGCTACGCTGTAAAAATGCAGAGTTAACACTATTGGGAAGAAGGCTGTGGGTTGTGGAGATGCGCTTTGAAGATCTACAGTATCTTTTGCTGTCCCACACACCCATTCTGCAAGTTCTGTCCTTCACGGAAGGCCCTTTGCCCTTCTCAGCAAAGTACAGAATGGGCTGCCTTGCAACACTTCTCCTTCCCCTCCACTGGGATGGGTGTGCAAACTACACAGCATGGAAAGGCTTTAAAGCACTTGGGCTGCTGTAGGGCACAGAAACGATACTGGCTCTTCAAAGGACATCTTCTCAAGCCACCTCTATGGTGCCAAGACAAGTAGAATTCCTTCCCTCCCCACTTGAAACCCACAGTCAGATGTGACAGGGGCTGGTACTCAGGAGACTTAATTCTTGTCATCTTTTTTGTCATCATCCTCCGAGGGGTAAGAATGCCACGTCAGCCTTTCCTCATAGAAGGATATGACCACCTGTGGGCACTTGACATTGGCTTCCTTGGCAGGGACTAGGTCAGCCTCATCAGAATTTTTCCTGCAGAACAAAGCAGAGAGACTCTGAGACCAGGTGCTGGTGGTCTCTTGACTTGGATCACACAAGGGACAGGGCTTTAAAAGTATTAATTCAAGAAGAGTAGCCTAGGGAAGGGTGAAACATGGCCCAAGCAGCATTTAGTGGAGTGACATCCTCAGAGATCTTCTACTGAAAATCCTCTCTGGGTATCTTTGTTAAAAGCTAAGTCACTTAACTCAGTGTATCACATCTGAACCTCGGCAAGGCCACAAAAAAATCATGACTCTCAGATTCTTGAAGAGCAGAGAAAAACTAGGGGCACCTGGGTGGCTCGGTTGGTTAAGCATCCAACTTCGGCTCAGGTCATGATATCAGTTCATGGGCTCAGACCCCACATCGGGCTCTGTGCTGACAGGCCTGGAGCCTGCTTCAGATTCTGTGTCTTCCTCTCTCTCTGCCCTCTCCCCCTTGCACTCTGTCTCTCTCTCAAACATAAATAAATGTTAAAAAAACTTAAAAAAGAGAAAAAGAAAGAAAAAGAGAAAGAAAGAAAGAAAAGAAAAAAACTACTACAATCTTCCCAAAGTCCTATCTCAGCTGCCATGAACCCATGGAGATATCTCAGCTTTGTAATAAAATGTAATACCATGTTAGATAATAAGATTTAATACCATTGGCTCTTGCCAATGCGCTGACTCATAATTACACTGTTTAACATTACCAAATGCCATGCTCACACAGATATTCCACAACTCCCAGGTGCTTTGAAATGGTGCTTCAACACTGGGAAGTAGAAAATAAGGGACTGTTACATAATTCTTTATATTTTTCTGAATTTAAGATGGTCTCAAAATGTGAAATTCATATACATATTACAAGGGACTTAGGAGTAAAGCCATTGGGAATGTCCTAGATGGGAGCAGCAGCATTAAGGCAGATAGCAGATATATAATGGGATCTGTGATGAGGCACCACCCAAAACTTCCACAACTCAGCAACAGGTACCAAAGCCAGAGAGCCCCAAGGAACCAGGGTTGACGAAGCTGGTAAAATAGGCTGTTGAACAATGGACTGAAGAGAATGGGAGGGAAAAGGAGTATTAACAATATGGGAGCCTGAAGCAGGCTGCCCTTATTGACAATTCAACACCTTCTGAGGAAAGTTCAGTCATTTTATGGCCAAGAAATATTTGCTATTTGGGAAATGGACAAGTATCTCAACTTTCCAGGAAAATAACCTTAAAATGAACTTGGTTTTATAATCACAATCTTACTATTTCAACCTGTAGTGTTACATTCAGGTAGAACCTTTACAAACAGCAGTAATTTAATTAAAGGAGTGTAATCTTAAACAATATGGAGATACTAATGTAACCCAGAATGGTCACATGCAGACAGAAAGTATATTCTAATTGGACTGTAACTCCTGATATTGATCCTTTCCCCCCCAGATGCAGCACCTTAAAAATGAACTTTTCTCCTATGGGCTAGCAATATATCAGCTAAAAGATGATCAGATTCAGTGAACACCTAGGGAATGCATAATAAGAAAACAGAGTTTCAGCTAATTGTGACATGGGCTTCCAGTAGTGGCAAAATTAGGCCTCTCTGGCCACCTTCTAAACAAGAGGAATGAAGAGTAGATACGAGTTTCCAAGAAGGGTCTAGACTGACAAAAGGACAAAATCCTTAGAATGCTGCCTTGACTGGCAGAAGTTTGGAATTATTTACTCCTACATTTTTTTTAGGACAATAATTGAGACCCATGTGGGGGAAGAAAATAGCACAAGCATTTTTCAACAAGCGAGAAATAGGGAAGAAAGCCTTTCTTTTGGACAGAGTAGGGGGATTTTAGAGAATTTGGGATTAATTACAGTTCTTAAAATTCTCAAGACAACTGTTTTCATTAAGCCGTTTCATGGAATATTACTACCATTGGTATTTATACTTCTGGAAGGAAAAAAAAAAAGCCTTGTTCTATACTCAGTATAGTAAAGGGGACTTGCTGACCCCTACTGGCTGATCCTGGAATTACACAATTGGCACAAATTAGAAAGGATCTATCAAGGACAAAGGAAGAGCTACAGAAATTCTTAACCCTGAAAAGTTAACAGAAAACATCTGATCCTGGGGCCAGCCCGATCTTTATTAAGGAGGTGGTAGAAGGGGAGGGTGGTTCAATCACATTTCATATCTTTTTCCTTTATTTACAGAAGTGAAATGTGATTCCTCCCCACACCTTCTCCATTCTGGATTTTCTCCCACCTCCTAAAAAATGGGCAAAGACTGAGAATCCTAAGGGCCCCTACCTGTATAACTCATGAGTCCAGGTTGGCAGTCAGGCCGAGGGTCACTATCGAAGGACTAGGCCATCTTAAAGATTTCACACTTGGGCGACTGGAATTTCGAAGGTCCAGCTCTTTTCCTCTGGCATGGAACAGATGGGGAGAAGAAAAAACCACCACACAGAGCCACTGGCAGACTCACCATTTCATCAGGAACATGAGTTCTCCACTGGAGTCTGTAGCTCCAATAATCCGCTCTGGCTCCAAACCCCGAGCAAAGCCTCGTGGCTTTTCTGACTGTGAAAACCAGATGAATGGAACGATTTTAATTATATGGAATTGTTATCCAGACTGGAGTCACTCCGGTTTCTCTGATTAATATAATGACACTCTTGCCAATATTCCACCAATACCTTGGCTCCAAGTCACAGGCCTTTTTGCATCCTTGGGTGATTCTTCCATCAAGGTCTTAAGGTTTCCCCATATGTAAAAAGGGACATACATCTCAAGCAAAATAAATGTTCACAACTGTTTCTTCACCTTCAGAAGACAACTTACTTTAAGGTATTGAACAGATGAAAATAGCTACCTTACAGCTGTAATGATTACAACACTGAAAACGATCTTTTTACAGGAATGAATTTAGTTGCCCTTCTTCCTGAACCTCAGATAAAATAAGTATAGATTAAGTGAACCCCCAAAACACTTTGAAAGCATTAGCATATCTAAGATTCCAGAAGGAATGAGAGATGGCTGCTGAGGTCCAAGAAACAGCAGAATAAAAGTATTTAACTTTAAATTTAAAGAGCTTTTAGTTTCTTTGACAGCAGTAGGAATTCTAGACTAGTAAAAATTTTCTCTCCTTACCTCTTCTTTCTTCTTCTTTGGTTTGCTCTCTTCTCCCTTATCTTCAGAATCAGAGTCAGCTTTGCGCTTGCCTCCCTCTGATTTATCTGTCTCATGTGCTGTTTTCTGTGACTGTAGAAATTCAGCAATGAGATCAGGGCAATCCAGGTTCTCTTCTGGCTCCCACGTGTTATCCTCACTGAAATCAGAGGGCACAGTGAGTCACACTTTCCACTCAAAGTTAGCACACTGATGCTAAGGAGACGCACAGGATGACAAGAGCTGGTGCCCTTGGAAGAGAGGAGTTAATGATGATGAGGAACCGGATTTTGTCCAAGATCAAGAACTTGGTAATGCTGAAATTTCTTGGTGGGCGGGAGGGGAGATAAGGGACTTTTAGACTATAAGCCATGGAGGCCAGGCCTGGGTCACACTACATATTAGAGCACTCTAGGCCTTGCACATTACTAGACTCCTGAGAAAGTTGGCGACTACATGGATGGATTTACCCAGGTTAATGAAACTTACTCTGAGAACCCCTTCCACTTTAGGAGGTACTCCACTTTGCCCTTTACCACTCGACGGTCAAGAACTTTTTCCACCACATATTCCTCTTCCTCCTCTTCTAGCACCTCCTCCACTTTCTTCTTGTTTTGTTTCTTCCCCATAGTGCCCGCCAGCTTTCTGGTCTAAAGGGTGACGCTGCTAAAGTGACAAAATAAAAAGGGCATTAGGGCACACTTTTCTTGGTTAGGTGAATATTCGGATGGTGAGAAACCCAGGGGCATCACTGATGACTTTAATAGTGTATGCTTGTATTACGTATTCCACCTTTTCGGCTTCAGTAAAAAATAAAGTTTTCTAATATGTTCTGATATGAAAGCTAGTTCATAAAAAGCCCCAACCAATCTCACAGCAAAACTCCTTTATTCTTGCATAATCACCTAACACTTTTATACCTATTCTAAGTTAAAAAGTTTCCAACACCCCTTTTAGTATAAAGCATGGCATCTAAAATGTTATTCAATTGAAAGCAAGACTCCTAAAAATAAGGTATAGACATTAAACTTACATAACTTACATACACATTAAACTTACATACATATAACCCTCTGATTCATACTTTCATCATATCACTAGACTTCCAACTTTTACAGTGCGAAGTAGCTTGTCCTATTTATCAAACATCTGGTTCAATTTTCCCCTTTGTTTTTTTTTTTTAAATTTTTTTTTTTTCAACGTTTATTTATTTTTGGGACAGAGACAGAGCATGAACGGGGGAGGGGCAGAGAGAGAGACACAGAATCGGAAACAGGCTCCAGGCTCTGAGCCATCAGCCCAGAGCCTGACGCGGAGCTCGAACTCACGGACCGTGAGATCGTGACCTGGCTGAAGTCGGACGCTTAACCGACTGCGCCACCCAAGCGCCCCTCAATTTTCCCCTTTGTATATGCATATATAATACAATGCATCCCTCTGCATTGTTACAACATCCTCTTCTGAGTCTCAAGGTTCTTTTTTAAAAATGTTTGTTTATCGGGGTGCCTGGGTGGCTCAGGTCATGATCTCACAAGCTCATGAGTTTGAGCCCCACGTGGGGCTTGTGCTGACAGCTCGGAGCTTGGAGCCTGCTTCGGATTCTCTGTCTCCCTCTCTCTGTTCTCCCCTGCTCGCACACTCTCTCTCTTTCTCTCAAATATAAACATTAAAAAGTTTTTTTAAATAAATAAAATGTTTATTTATTTTTGGGGGGGGGGCGCAGAGGGAGAGGGAGAGAGAGAATCCCAAGCAGGATCCGTGCTGCCAGCATAGCCTGACATGGGGCTCAATCTCATGAAACATGAGATCATGACCTAAGCAGAAATCGAGTTGCACACTTAACCAACTGAGCACCCACAAGGTTCTTTATGTGGTCTTTTCCAAATGCCATCAATGATTTACAATGTGAAAGTTTCTTCTTCGTTTCTTATTCTACTTAGCTTATTTCTGAGGTTCAGAAAGACTTATAAAAATGCCAGAATGACCATGAAATTCTCTAATTGGGGCACTGCAATAATTTGGAAAATGAACAGGAAAAAAAGAGATAGTTATCACAGATAATAAAACCCGAGTTAATTCTTTTGTAAAATACTTCTTTAGGCTGAGTGACTTCCAAGCATTTTTTCCAATGCTAAAACTCTAGTCCCCTATAATCTATTTTTAGTCCTTCAAATACAATTCAGACAGCTGGCAGGCTTAAAGCCATTTGTTTACCAATTTGTGTCAGTAGGTGGCGCCATAAGATATCAACACATCAGAACTGATATATAAAACTGGCCCAAAATCTACAAATTCATGGATCACAGCTGCCACAATGAGATACAAAGAATCAAGAGAATGGCAGATAATTCAAGCCAAACTACTACCATCTATGAATTTAAGACAATGCTGATTTGGGGCTAAACTGGTTGTTCATCCTTGGGAAAAAGAGTCTTACTTAGCCTAGGTAGTAGAAACTCTTCTAAATATACTTTAGGGGTGTCTCACAGCTGGCTCAGTCAGAACAGCATGAGACTCTTGATCCCAGGGTTTGAGTTCGATCCCTACGTTGGGTATAGAGAGTACATAAAAAGAAAATATTTAATAAACAAACTTTAAAACTGACATGTACAGAATGTCTTTTTGAAAAAGTCCACTATAGTCCTATATATGAAATATAACAAATTTTCATGAAGTCAGGATCATCATTATGAATCAGTTAAATTATCCACAGAAATCTTGGTTTATACTGAGATATTCCCATGTCTGCATATATGAGCAATGCTGACTTACTGAAACATTTAACTACTAGAAAATCTGGACACTGGTGGATACTGGAGATTCAAGAGAATAAGAAATGCTTCCTGCCTTTCTGATGTTTAATGTCCGATAAGAAAAATGTAGACACCACTTCCACTTAAAGGTATTCTGAACTTTTGCAAAGTAGCACGAAACACTGTTTTCTGGAGTGCTTTTAGTATGGTCTAAGGCAACACCTAAGCCCCACCTCTACAGAGGGGTTCAGAACATTACCTGTGCTCAGGTAAGAGGCATCTTTTCAACCCTCTTCCTTCTCCATTTACATACTGAAGAATCTGCTTTGCTTTCCTTCACCCCCCACCCAGTCCCTCTATCTTTTAGAGAAAATGCCACACGTTTTCCCTTCCTTCTTTTACTGAACCGACTTATCAGTGGATTGCAGTTAGCTTCATGTGCCTTTGATTCAGAGGCTGTGTGTACTTCTTTCTGGAGGGAGATGCTTTCAGGTTTTCAAAATTCTGACTGCTATATGGCAAGTGTTATTTTATGAGGAAAGAAAAATCTAATTTCCCTTCTGGATTAATTGTGTTTCCTTCCAAGAATAAATGCTCTCTATTCCTTGCTTTCTTCCACTGTGAGTTGAAGAGGTAAAGCAGGATTCACTGTCAGTCTTTGGTTAACATGCGGAGAAAAATAAACTGACCATCACCTTTAGATAACAAAGGTTACCACAACTCCCTGTATTAATTTGGTCTTGGACATTGGAAGATACTCCCTTTCTCAATTGATGGAAGGAAAATAATGGGTTATAGACCATGCAAAACAGTAATTGTTCCCTAATAACCTCTCTACCAAGTAATTACATTTAAGAAAGTAAAGGAAAGGCATTCTATCACTAAGGCTTCAGAATTCAGAGTTATTTAAAGCCCCGTGTTATCCACATTAATAGTTATACTTGTCTTACAAAAAGAAACAGCACTGAATACTGCCCATCCGATTGTCCTACTATGAACCAAAAGGATCAGGACAGCTTCTGGTTTATCTCTGGCTACTGTAGGCCTCTTCTCCCTGTATCATTAGCATGGTCCCAAGGAGGCAGAGTCATAGAACAGAACAGTTTAACTAGCTTAACTCACTGTCTTAACAACTCAAGGGGTGCCTGGGTAGCTGAGTTGACTAAGTGGCCAACTCTTGATTTCAGCACAGGTCATGATCTCACAGTGTGTGCTTAAGCCCAGCATTGGGCTCTGCACTGAAGGAGTGGAGCCTGCTGGGGATTCTCACTCCCTCCCCACCCCTCTCAATATAAATAAAGAAGCTTTAAAAAAAATAAAATAAAAAAGAAGAACTCAAAAAAGAAGTGAAGAATAAACAGACTCCCACTTCTTTCTGAGCCTTTTTTAAGGAGAGAGTGAGTGTGAGTGGGGAAGGGGGAGAGGGAGAGAGAGGCAGGGAGAGAGGGAGAGAGAGAATTTCAAGCAGGCTCTAAGCCCAAGGTGGCACTCCATCCCAAAGACCTTGGGATCATGACCTGAGCCGAAATCAAGAGTCAGAAGCTCAACAAACTGAACCAACGAGATGCCCTTCTCTGAGCTTTTTTTTTAAATCTTTTTTTAATGTTTATTTTTGAGAGAGAGAGAGAGAGAGAGAGAGCGCGTGCGCAAGCGGGAGAGGGGCAGAGAGAGAGGGAGACACAGAATCCGAAGCAGGCTCCAGGCTCTGAGCTGTCAGCCCAGAGCCCGATGCGGGGCTCGAACTCCCGAACCGCGAGATCATGACGTGAGCCGAAGTCAGACGCTCAACCGACTGAGCCACTCAGGCGCCCCTCTCTGAGCTTTCTTAACTGGCTCATCCCAGCATCTACCTCAGGTACCAGATTCTTTATATTAGAGATTCTCAGCCAGGCTTCCCAATTTGAGTTTTTCTCTTATTTATAGGTAGTTCTATGGGGGCCTGAATAAGCGGTTTGTGAAAATCAATGTAGAAGTTGATTAAAAATGCAACCCACTCTTCCTATAGAATCTATCACCTTCAGAGGAGCCAAGAGCCCTCTTAAATATTACGAGTCAATTCTCCTATGGTTTCCAAAGGGATTATTTCAAGAGAAATCCTCCCTGAACATGACAGTCTCCAAACACTAGCAGGGATATCTGGAATTGAGGACTCTCAATTGGAATTGCTTGGCAAGGAAATTTCAAAGTAACTCAAATCAGTGTAGTAGCACAATGGAAAAATGCCTTTCATCAACACAACTTGCCACTCCCCCCCCTCCCCCCAAGCATCCTGGCAACCAAATTATGGCATCAGTTATAGAACATGGCCTATGAACATGGCCACGATCATAGAACATTTATGTCAGAACTATTTATGACAAAACATCGAAGAGGTGTACACAGGGTGAAAAGTTCCTGCTTAACTCAAATCTTAATGTTTGGACAGGTCTTCTTAAGGGTTATCATGATGTTGCAGATAAAAAACCTAGAGTTGGGGTGCCTGGGTGGCTCAGTAGGTTGAGCGTCTGACTTCAGCTCAGGTCATGATCTCATGGTTTGAGTTTGATCCCTGCGTCGGACTCTGCTGTCAGCACAGAGCCCGCTTTATTTCGGGTCCTCTGTCCCTCCCCTCCTCTCTCTGCCCCTTCCCCCATGCTTTACCTCTCCCTCTCTCTCAAAAATCAACAGTAAAAAGAAAAAAACCCCAACAAACTATAGTTAACTAAGCTGCTATAACTTTTATCTAAATATTTACTGAGTCTGCCACATTTTAAGATGCCTAAAAAAATAATACACTTGTATCGAACTTTAGAGTTTACAAAGTGCTACCTCACATTACATCATTTGATCCTTCAAAACCATCTCGTGAAACAAACCACTGAGATGTTATCAACACCTCATAGATAACAGATTTACAAGAAATAAATCACCTAAGGTCACATAATTAACAGAGCAAGCACCTCAGTAAAGACAGCAAGGCTGAGTGACCTAAGGGCCCTGCTGCACACACACAACTAGGAGCTAGCCACACATCTGTAGGAAGTCTTCCCTTTGGCCTGCACAAGAAAAGGACAGAGGTCTCTTTAAGTGGATCCTTCCTACAGTTTGTCATCAGTAAATAAGGAAGTGACCGATAATGATTTTCTTTTGAAAAGACCTTGTTGGGAATGCAAGCTGGTGCAGCCACTCTGGAAAACAGTATGGAGGTTCCTCAAAAAACTAAAAAGAGAACTACCCTATGACCCAGCAATTGCACTACTAGGCATTTATCCAAGGGATACAGGTGTGCTGTTTCGAAGGGACACGTGCCCCCCCTCCATGTTTATAGCAGCACTATCAACAATAGCCAAAGTATGGAAAGAGCCCAAATGTCCATCAATGGATGAATGGATAAAGAAAATGTGGTATATATATACAATGGAGTAATTATTTGGCAATCAAAAAGAACGACATCTTGCCATTTGCAACTACGTGGATGGAACTGGAAGATATTATGCTAAGTGAAATTAGTCAGAGAAAGACAAAAATATGACTTCACTCATATGAGGACTTTAAGAGACAAAACACATGAATATAAGAGAAGGGAAACAAAAATAATATAAAAACGGAGGGGGACAAAACAGAAGAGACTCATAAATACGGAGAACAAACTGAGGGTTACTGGAGGGGGTTTGGGAGGGGGGGATGGGCTAAAGGGGGTAAGGGGCATTAAGGAATCTACTCCTGAAATCACTGTTGTACTATATGCTAACTAATTTGGATGTAAATTTTAAAAAATAAAAAATAAAATTTAAAAAAAAAAGAGGAAAAAAAAAAAAAAAGAAAAGACCTTGTAAGGTATGGCTGTTAAAAAAACCAATGATTCCTAATTGGTTACTGGAGTACAAAGGTATTCATTGTTAATTAAATCAGGAGGCAGTAACAAAGCATTGGTTGTTAGGGCCCCAGCAAGTCTTTGGAATCCTTTAAATCAACAAGTGCTAGATGGTGCAGATTTTGTGAAGTTAAACACCTACCAAGTAGGCTGAAGACAGCACGGAGAAAATGCCAATTTTAAGAAACCAAAATTTATCTATAGTGTCCCAATGAATCCAGGAATGATGTAAATCTGAAGCAAGAGTCATGAACTCATAGCTCTTTCAAGAGAAAAAAACCCACACATCCTCCACTAAGGCAGTTAGAAGCTAGAAAACAGGAACAATGCTACTTGAAAGCAGAAGGCAGCATAGTATCAGATACAAGGCATTTTATTTTGTTTTTGAGTAGCTGGTACTGATTTCTTGCCAGCTTGAAAGATCAAATTCCAGGTGTCAGTACAAGGTAACAACCACAGACCTCTGAAACCAAAGCAGTAGGGCTTTTAGCTAAATGTTAAGAAAAAGCATTCAGAATGTTGGTCTGGTGAGGTGACCACCTCTATTAAGGAAGAATTCATAGGAAAGCAGACTTTGAATAGAGAGTTTTCACCCATAAGAATCAGAATGACCTACGGAGTTTAAAAATACAGATACCCAGATCCAATTACATAGAAAGTACGGTGTGTGTGTGTGTGTGTGTGTATATATATACACACATATATATACACACATATATAATACACACATACTAACCATAATACAATGTATTCATATTCAATTACAAAAATATTTAATGTAGGAAATTACAATTCCTTGGCCCAAAACCTGTCAGCCTATTTATGTTTTTTTTTAGTGTTTATTTATTTTTGAGAGAGAGACAGAGCACGAGCGGGGGAGGGGCAGAGAGGGAGACACAGAATCTGAAGCAGGCTCCAGGCTCTGAGCTGTTAGTGCAGAGCCTGGCATGGGGCTCGAACCCATGAATTGCAAGATCGTGACCGGAGCTGAAGTTGGATGCTTATCGGACTAAGCCACCCAGGCGGCCTAGCCTGTTTATGTTTCTATACATAAACACAGATATATATTAAGTGAAAATAGATATTATAATTCTACAACTTGCCTGTAATAAAATGTACTATATCTTTGACACTGTTCCATAAAGATCTCCATTAAAAAATTTTTTTAATGTTTATTTGTTTTGAGATTGAGTGCTAGTGGGGGAGGGGCAGAGAGAGAGGGAGACTGGAGAATTCAAAGCAGGCTCTATGCTGTCAGCGCAAAGCCTGACATGGGGCTTGAACCCATGAACCGCAAGATCCTGACCTGAGCCAAAGTCAGATGCTCAACCAACTGAGCGCCACCCAGGTGCCCCAAAGATCTCCATTCTTAACAAGCTGCATAGTATTCCATATTGTATGGACACATCATATCTAACCATTTACCAAGTGATGAAAATTTGGGTTGTTGCCAATTTTCTATTATTACAATGTTCTTTGAACATGGCATCTGCATCTTTAAAACCTCCTTAGCAGATCTGTATGACTCTTGATCTTAGGGTCATGAGTTCAAGCTGGGTGTAGTTTGCTTAAAAATAAATAAATAAAATAAAAAGCTCCTTAGGTGATTTGATGCATATCCTTGGATAAAAGCCATTGCTAGAAGAGGATTGGCAGAAACTACATTCCTCAGGTGAAATTACACACATTATTACAGATATAAATCAATTCTCAGAGTTAGCTAAAAGGCAGGTGAACATTTTACTTTCTCCATCCAATTGAGAATTAACTGGAACAATAAACTAACCAATGTTCATGAAAACAAAACGATCTCTGTATCACATTCAATCTAGATTTTTTTTTTTTTTGGTACTAGCAATTGGAAGAACACTGCTTGAAAGATCCTTATATAGTTCCTTCCACCAAAAGAAAGCTAGTATGAGCACCAGAAAAGTCCCTTTCCTGTCCCTACCTCTCAAAACAACTTTATGCCTATAGGTAGTTATATATATTTGCTCAGTTTCCTAATAAGCAAAATAGTATAACAACCCTCATGGGATTGATGCCTTTGAGGTGAGCTTTTATGACCTTCTAGGATTAAATCTATTTATATGTTTGCATATATGTTCTACTTCATTAGATTACTGCTTCAAGTTTAAAGATAGCTTTCTGAAGCCCAAAATATTAAGACTCAATAAGAAAACAGCACTTCCATCCTGTGTATAGCTGAAATTCATGGCTAAGTTTTTAAAACCAGAGAGCAACTCCAGAACACACTCAAGAAGGACCCAGGTCTGGCTGGAACCAATAATTACGAAAAAGAGAAACCCAAGATCTCATTTCTAGAAAACCAAGACAGAAGAGCTGCCAGAGACTGAAAAATCACATTTCATATATCTTAAGTGTAGGAATTTCTTCTGCTCTTCCTTTTATCTGGCCTATACAAGAAAATGGCAAAAGGAATTTATCTTCCTATGAAGACAGATGAGAGAGGTGAGAAAGGAAGTTCTAAATACAATGGAAAATGTCAACAAAATGGTTTATTTGTGAAAATAATTTTAAGATTTCTGAAGATCAATGTAAATACCAAAAATCAGTTTTAATGATCCAAAGAGTAAAGTTTTATAACAAACTTTAAAAGTTGAGATTTCAGGCTCAGTTTTCTTTTTTTTTTTAAATGTTTATTTTTGAGAGAGACAGAGATAGAGACAGAGCACAAGCAGGGGAGGGGAAGAGAGAGAGAGACATACACAATCCAAAGGAGGCTCCAGGTCTGAGCTGTCAGCACAGAGCCCGACGTGGGGCTCGAACCCACAAACCAAGAGATCACAACCTGAGCCAAAGTCGGATGTTTAACCAACTGAGCCGCCCACATGCCCCCGCGGACTGTTTTTACATACTAACTTTTTAAAAAAGGCAGCCATCCAATTAAATGAACAATGGTCTAAGTATTCATAGCACATTTATTGAGTTCAAGACAAAAATGACAATCATCCTTGATTTCATTCCACTCATCTTCCATATCTAGCCTCTTATTAAATCCTATTATGTATCTTTTTTTTTTAAATTTTTTTTTTCAACGTTTATTTATTTTTGGGACAGAGACAGACAGAGCATGAACGGGGGAGGGGCAGAGAGAGAGGGAGACACAGAATCGGAAACAGGCTCCAGGCTCTGAGCCATCAGCCCAGAGCCCGACGCGGGGCTCGAACTCACGGACCACGAGATCGTGACCTGGCTGAAGTCGGACGCTTAACTGACTGCGCCACCCAGGCGCCCCAGAGTATGTATCTTAAATATCTTTCAATTCATACATTTTTCTAGCCTTACTACTACTATCATCCTATTTGCAAGCCATCATCATCTCTTGTTTGGGTAACTCCTGACCAGATTTATTCTCAACACTAGCCCCTCATTTAAAATGCAGGTTTCAGGATGCCTGGATGGCTCAGTCGGTTAAGTGTCCGACTTCGGCTCAGGTCTTCTGAGTTTGAGCCCCACATCGGGCTCTGCACTGACAGCTCAGAGCCTGGAGCCTGGTTCAGATCCTGTCTCCCTTTCTCTCTCTCTCTGCCTTTCCCCCACTCGCACATGCGCGTGCTCTCTCTCTTGAAAATGAATAAGCATTAAAAAAAAATAAAATGCAGATCTCTTCATATCATTATGTGTGGGCATCTGAGCTGAAGACCACTACACCTAACCTATCAATCACAATTACCTTGCCCTTTGCCTCATTCTTTCATTTGACCAATTCCCTTACCTAAAATGTCCTGTTCAGGAGCTTTCCTGAAGCCTCAGGCTAGGTTTAGGTTAATTCTTCCTATGAACACCCTCCTACAGTATTCATCATTTAACAATTATCTTTTTGGTACCCATTATGGGTAAGGTGCTAGACAAAGGGGGTGAGCAACAAAGACAAAAATCCCTGGTCTCTTAGAATGTGTGTGTGCGTGTGTGTATGTGTGTATATATATATGTGTATGTGTATATATATACACACATATATATGTATATATATGTGTATGTGTGTGTATATATATATGTATATGTATATACACACACACACACACACACATATACGTATACATATACTTGTGATAGTTAATTTTATGTGTTATACTGACTGGGCCACAATGCCCAGATATTTGTTCAAACATTTAGAATTTATTTTCTAATGTGGACGAGTGCCATGAGTGAGCATGAGTGGGGGGTGTGTGAATACAGGCATGTGCAGGCAGAGGAGGGCACGGACAATAAGCAAGAAGATATTGTGATAATTGCTATAAAGGAGACAACTCAGCAAAAATCAGAAAAACACACCATGTGTAGGGAATAGTTGGTTCCAAGTCCTAAAGTGAGAAGAGGTTGCTTTATCTGAGGAACAGAAATGTGGCCAGTTAGAAAGAGAGGCTGAGGAAATGGCCAGTAAGGATGAGGTAATTACTGTGCATATCACTCCTCACATCACTCCTTCTCTCATCTAGCCCCTTTTTCCATTATTCTCCTATTGCCTCTTTTGCTTCTAGCTTAGGTTTAAGACCTAGGCATTAATAGCTATAAAAGTTTCTAACTACAACTCTCCCAGCATTTAACACTATCTATTAAAAAATAAATAAATAAAATTAAATAAAATAAAACCAATAACAATTTACTAAAAGCCAGAGTGGAATATAGGGTGACCAACTCACTGGCGAAAGCACTGAGAGGTCCACATTGCAGGAACCCTCTCAGACCCAGGCAAATGGAGCTATTTGTTCAGGCCAGTGGGATATGCAGACACACAAGAATCACAGGCTTTTGAGAATCCCTTAGTGGTGAGTAATAACAACATAATAACAGCTAAAATTTACTGAATACTTAAAACAATGCATATAAAGGCATTCAATCCTCACATCAACTCTATTAAACCCACTTCACAAATGAGAAAACTGAGGCTTATGAAGCAAAGAAAATTTCCCAAAGTCCCCAGAGCCAGGCCTGAAATATAAATACAAGAAAACAATGCAAGTTGAACTTCATTTCAACAAGAGAAATGTAAGAGTATATAATAATTAGCAAAAGAAAATTAAGCAAAAATAAGTAGCCACAAAAGCACCAGAGGCTTGGAAGAATGAATGACTAGGGTGATCAGGAAAGAGTTTAAAAAGTTGGGATTGAAGCCAAGCTCCAAGAGTATTTGAAAAGGTGGATTGAGGAGGGCAATTTGGCTTAAGGAACGGTGGTGAACAAAAGCAATGAGGTATGTCTGAGGTAGATGGTGTGTAAACCAGTTTGGGCAGAGTAGACTAAATAGTAAAGGTAACCACTAAAAAATTTTCTACAAGGCCCCTTCTCCTTAAAACAAAGACCAAACTCCTCAGCGCAACACCTAACACCCTTTCATTCCAACCATTCCGTACTTCTACTCCCTCACAAAACCTACACTCCTGTCAAAACTATAAACTGCACACCGTCTCCACAAAAGGCTTTGCTCATTATTAAGTGCTCCTGCCCAACACCAGCAGTCAAAATCCTACCCATCCTTAAAGATAGGGCTTAAACAACCCTACTTCCATGAAGCCTACTCAACCTAGCCAACCACTGTTTCTTTTTTCTCAGTTTCCATTGTTTCTATTTTTTGTAATATTTAAAAAAATTTAGACAGAGCCGTGACAAGGGGAGGACAGGATGGGAGGAGAGAGGGAGAGAGAGAGAAAATCCTAAGCAGGCTCCATGCTGAGCATCCCACAACACTGGGCTCATGACCTGAGCCACAATCAAGAGTCGGATGCTCAACTGAGCCACACAGGCACCAATCTTTCTGTTTTTATTCAGACACTCAATCAAAGATAGGTCTGGGCCCTGTGTAACATGTTGAACCCTGTATGGGCAGGAAGGATATATGTCTCAGATGCCAAAAATCAGGGAAGAGAAGTCTAAAGCTGTCAGCATTTTAGGGAATAATCAGTAAAATCTGATCTGCAACCCCAAAATGGAAAACAAGAAAGAAGTACACCTTTGCTGAGCATTAGCAACTACATACCAGTCATTAAAAGGCAGGTGAAGGCATGTGTAGTATATACTCAATTTGTAGTCCTCCTGACTCATGTTTCTAAACTGCTGTTAGTCTGTTTGTTAGCTATGACTGGGAGGTAAATGCTTTCCAGATGGAAAACTTTACTGAGCAGAAAACAACTTGTGCCACAAACCCAGTAGCAGGAGTTTCATTTTTAAAGGAATAGCTGCCCTTGAATTCCAGGATCTAGGACTAGAATACTGGTGTGCTAATCAAATTAAAATTTTATCTGAGCTCTATCAGAAAGTTGGCTATCCCCTTTCAGGATGCTGACGGGGATGAAACTACAGATACAGCTTTGGGTTAAGAGGCCACAGGGATATGCAAATATTAGTAGGATACAGTGATAACTGGCAAGTCTTTTAGTTTAAGATGAAATAAAATTAGAAAGCTGGACCAGAATTACAGCTAAGTTGGAAAATTTTTTTTAAGTTTATTTATTTATTTTGGAGGGGGGAGGGACAGAGAGAGAATCCCAAGCAGGCTCTGTTCAACCGACTGAGCCATGCAGGAGTCCCCGGCTAAGTTGGAACTAAAAGCAGAGACCAAAGCATTCACAGATAACAAAACAAAACCAGATCATTGACACTAACCTCTCAAATACCACAGTTCTGTTAGGCTCTCAATGTGTTAGCTACTATTAAAGAGAAAGGCACAATTTCACAGACAAATTAGGTTACCCCCCCTTGGTCAGCAAATCGTAAAAGTGGGCGCCTGGGTGGCTCAGTCAGTTGAGTGTCCAACTCTTGATTTCGGCTCACGTCATGATCTCGTGGTTCCCGGGAATGAGCCCTGAATTGATGTCCATGCTGGCAGTCTGGAGCCTGCTTGGGATTCTCTTTTCTGCTCCCCTGCTCGTGTGCACACGCTTTCTTTCTCTCTCTCTCTAAGTAAATAAATAAACTTTACAAAAAACCATAAAAGTTGAAAGCAGTAAAGATTTAACACAAATTATTCAATTCAAATACTAACATGATCTGAATTTTGCCCATATTTGAATAACTTTTCCAATTTTGGGAGAGGCTATTCACTTTTTCAGTAGACATCACTATCTGGAAATACAATTGTTTTTAAGTTTGTTTGTTTGTTTATTTAGAGAGAGAGCGAGCTTGAGTGGGGGAGGGGCAGAGAGAGAATCCAAGCAGAATGCCAAGGTGCACTATCAGTGCAGAGCCCGATGTGGGGCTCAAACTCACCAATTGTGAGATCATGACCTGAGTTGAAACCAAGAGTTGGAGGCTTAACCGAATGAGCCATCCAGGTGCCCCTGGAAATACTATTTATTTAAATTTATGCAAAGACCCCAAAAGATTTTTCAAGATACTTCTAAAACAAAATATTCAAATTATATAGCTTGCTGTTAAAATCCAGAACCTGGGGCCTCTCCAGGTCCTCACCTAAGGTATTTAAAATGGTCACTTGCACAATCTGCACACCAAGCTGAGTATATAAAAACTAATAAGACAGGGGCGCCTGGGTGGCTTAGTTGGTTAAGTATCCAACTCTCCATTTTGGTTCAGGTCATGATCTCACGGTTCATGAGTTCAAGCCCCAAGTCGGGCTCTATGCTAATGCAGAGCCTGTTTGGGATTCTCTCTCTCAAAATAAATAAAACTTAAAAAAAAAAATTAACTGTTAAGACAAACATGCCAAGGACAACAGTTATACTCTGCCCAATGTTATTGATCAAAGACAGGAAAACTAATTATATAAATGCACATTAATTCATTCTGCTAACACATGGAATTCTAAGAAAGGATCTCAAAGCCATATACTCAACAATCTAAACTACCTACATTTAGGTGAACAAGAAGCGTAGCCCCATTCTATGTGAGCCCACATACTAGCCATTAGCATTTTGTTCCAAAAACTCTTCAGAGAAATAACCTATGAAGTGAAAATCTATCAAGCCTAATGCAAAATCCGTTATACTACCAGAGATAGTATATAAAAAAGGTGAGATTCTGATGGATAAACTACTAGAGAATGACAAAAGTGAATCAATTCTTTTTAAACAGTATGAAGTGAAAAAGAAACACTTTCCTGGTCCCTAAAATGGGCACAAGATATAATAGTTACTTTTTATTTTTTTAAGCTTATTTACTTGTTTTTAAGTAATCTCTACACCCAGTGCGGGGTTCAAACTCACGACCCTAAGATCAAAAGTCACATGCTCTTCCAAATGAATCAGCCCAAGTGCTCTTATATAACGGTAGCTTCTTTTTAGAGGTTTGGTTAGACAATTACCAGTATCTTCCAGTCAAAAATGCAGAAGTCTAAAGTATTCTTACTTGGTCCCTTTCAATCAAGAAGCTAGAAGCACCAGGCTACACACTATTTACATCTTTAATGAAAAACAATTCAGGCTACAGCAGCCAATGAAGAAAAATGGCACCAAAAGGAAAATCGGAAATGAAGACCCTGAACCTGCCCTAAAGCTTTAAAGTAAGGTGCTACCAGGTCCAACAAGTTGCCCTTTAACAATACTACTTACAATATAAATGTCTGCAAGCACCTAGAGGAACACAGGTACTAATTTTCCAAATGTATTCATGCTTCTATTCCAAAACACTGGACCTTTTCAGAGCTATTCTAAACTGGTAGCATGATTCTTAATACAACTGAGGAGGCTATCTTACCCCTGACCAGAGTTTCCAGTACAACTGACCTTTTGTAAACTCCACCTCAATTGAGTTAAACCAATACAAGTCCGCAAATAAAGCCGTCCATGAAAAATCTTCATTTGAAGCTCTGAAGAAGTACTGCTCATTTTGGTTTCAAATTTTCCAACAACAAAGAAAGGCTGGCTAAAAATCACAAGAGCCTATGAAACAAATCTCACGATCTCACAAACTTTTCCTCTTTGTCTCCCCACTTCCCACATCATTTCACACTCTCTCTAACTTAATTCCTTACATGTGAACTCATCTACACATTTCTATGATTTCACTGCCCTTTGCGACCAGTAACGATCCCAGATAAAAACTTATGGAACTAATCGAGAAATCAAAGCAGAAGCGCTACACTTGGTATATTAACTCCCCGAAAGGAATCAAAGAGTAAAGATAGCTGAAAGCCTAGAAAAGAGGAGAAATCTTGTTTTCATCCTTTCTGCACACATTCTTTTTAACAGCCTCCCCACCGCGTGAGGAGGACCCATCGGGAAGCAAGGCGGCCCCTTTCACACCTAACTGAAATACTCCCGGGGCCTCCGCCCTATTTACCCTAACAGCTCCTCCCCTTCCAGATCCAAGCCAGGCACCTCACCGCCCCTCCCTCTCCTAGACCCCACTCCAGGTTATCCAGCAGATGATCTCCCCAAGAAGCACACCTTGGGCTGCCCAGCCCCCTCTCCAATTTCCTCGAAGTTACTTCTCCTTAGCCCGGCGAGCGAAATGCCTCTGACTGCCCCAGCCAGACCCGATATTCTCAGACTGCGTTCGAAACCGAAGGTCTCACAGCCGTCAACCCTCTCCACTCCTGTCCAAGCATCAAGGTTGCCCAGCCTGTCCCCTTCCCAATTTACTCAAGTGTTTGCTCCCCAGCCCAATCCAGCAGCCGCGCACCCAACCACGTAGCATTGTCTTGTTGGTCTACCCAGGCCCTAAGGAGAGACCCGCCAGTGCTCGGCCCACCCCGAATCGCTTCTATCTCCAGCTCAGGATACGCCGCCCGCCCCGCCCTCTCCATCCTTCTCGCGCTCGGCGCCCGGCGCCCGACCCCCGCACCCGGCGGAGAGCTTCGCGCGGGAAGGGCTCGGGACCCGGCGCGTTCCTAGCTCCCGACCTCGGCCGCAAGCGCGGCCCCTCACCCAGGGCTACCGCTACCGCCGCCGCCGCCGCCGCCGCGCACCTCCCCCCCGCTCCCCGCTTCCCCTCCTTTAGCGGGCTCTTCACCTCAGAGCAGCGCCAAAGAGCCCGAGAGGAATCGGTGCCGCGCTAATGGCGCGTCGCGTCGGGCCGGCCGGGGGAGTGGCGCCCAGAAAAGCAACAAGCCGGTGGCCGCAGTCGAGCCCCTCACTGAAGCGGCGTACCGCAGGCCCCGGCCAACGGCCCTCCCCTCGGACGAACAAAAGAGCCTCGCACTCGGCGCTACCCGCCGCCCACACTGCGCAGGCGCGACGACCCTCCGCACAGTACTATGGGACTTGGAGTCCATCCCAGACTACAAGACCCAAAGTACTGCGCGCGTGCTACACCGCCCCGCGGAGTGTGCGCGGGGTTCGGGGAGTTTTAGTTTTTTAACAAGCGCTGGAGAAGCTCTAGTTTAGAACGTTGCGACCTAGGGAATTAGAACGTATGGTTTTACGAGCGAGCCCCATGATGCTTGGTACGAAAAATCCACCACTTCTGGACAGTTCACGTGAATCCTTGACATTTTTGAATCTAAAGAGGTTTCTCACCAGACCTTAAATCGCCAATAATCTCTGTAATCCTCAATTTCTGCCCCAAATCTCTGTAAGGCTCCTACTTCTCAGTGTTTATAAATTACTTCCCCTTCAAAGTCTTGCCTGATTCTTTAGACTAGGTTAGGTCCCCCAGGTAGTTTCCTCATCAGGGCCTCCAGAACTTCTCGAAATTTTTCGTTGACTGCACCAAGCCAGAGCTCTAGTGCAGAACCCCCTTATCTCCGTGAGCACTCCTCACCCAGCCACCTCCCAAGACACCGAGAAAGGCAAAAAACCACGCTTATTCTTCTTCGAGACAAACTGTTTAGTTCTGACTTCAACTATCTCGCTGTCCCCAACTCTGTTCATATGGAAATTCAGTCTCCCATAACGTTTACCCCACTTTATTGTCATTAACGTCTGTCTTCTGTTTTCTAACCTCCTGTAAGGGCAGAAACCTTGCCGCCTCGTGTTGTTCACCACCCTATACTCAATGCCCAGTACAGTCCCTGGCATACAGTTGTCAAGCAATATTTGTTGAATAAATGATTAAGTGAATTAATGAAATGTCCTACCTGACAGAAAGGGCAGGTGATCAAGCTTTCCTTCCTTCATCTCTTCGCATCATATTTGTGGGGTTTTGGTTGGTTGTGCGTTTTTATTTGTTTGTTAACTCTTTTGTGCTTCTTTTCCCTATCAAATCAGGAATAGAACTACCAGAAGATGATTTTTTTCCTTCTTTACTCTGAATATTCACATATCCTCCTAATCAGAGGTAAAGAGGAAAGGCAACCAGTCTATTGTACTCCACTTCAGAATGCGGGAGCCTGTGTGTATATAACAGTTTTGCTGAGCCAGGCACTGTGCAGGGCTCTGGAGAATTGTCATGTAAGAAACCCAGCTCAAGAATATCATAATACTTTTGCTAAGACCGCTGTGGGAGCACAGGGAAGAGGGCAATTCTTCCTGAGACCTTGGGTTGGGTGTCTATGAAGAGGCAAAAATTCAGCTACTGACTCCCTCCTAAAGTGTCCTGTTCTGTGTGTAATAACTTTAATGATGAAAAAATTAATTCTAATAATATAAGCTACATATTATTGAGTGCTTACCCCAGCACTAGAAAGTCTCTTAAGGTCTTGATTAATGTTATTTAATCCTAAGCAACGCTGGGAGGTGGGAAGTACTATTTCCATTTTACGGAAAAGTTGTAGAATCTGACTAATGGCATTCATCAAGAAAGTGGTGGGATTGCAATTTGATGTCATGTCTAACTCCCAAACTATAATTCTGTCTACATGAAATGCTGCCATCCCGAATTCCTCATATTGAGCTGAATTCGGCTTTCCCATGGAAATACCACCTACTCCTCCTAGTTCTGGGTGTGTGGCTGTACACAGTTATGTTCGGTAAACGTAATTCCTCTTTCATATTCCTTCTAATATTGAAATTCAGCCTTTATGTCTCCCCCCTGCCCCAAGGTCTTACTTTTCCAGGCTAAACATCGCCATTTTCTTAAACCGTACATCATAGGAAAATAGTTTTGGGTCTACCATATCTAGTCTGTTATTAAATCCTGGCTCTTTATATGGGTATTTCAAAATAGGGGGAGTCATCACTGCACAGCTGTTCTACACCATTCTTGAATTAAGGGAGTCAAAGGTACCTTTTCTTTTTAGGTAGCAGAGCACCACTGGTTTATGTGAATCTGCAATCAACTCAGAGCTCTCTTGTTAATGATCTATTCTGGAATTCTGCCAGGGATGAATGTCAAACTCTCAAGCCTAATGTTTCTCCGTAACAGTATCTTTTCTGAAAATCTTTTAGGATCAAATGGGTTTAGTTCTTTTCTCTTCCCATAAGAATGGTGGCATTTCAAGTTATTCAGACCCTCAGAGTTTCTTTTCCTTCTAAGGGTAACAGCAACCCAGTCATAGTAATCTTGCTCAAGACAACATTTGAAGTCACATTGCTCATGCCCACAGGAAATGTGTCTCTCACATGAAGTTCCTAAAATCTCAAGGAATGTGGGGAAGAGAGGAAGTCTGATGCTGCAAAAAAGAACAAGGACTTGGAATCAGGCTGAACTGGATTTAGTTCTGTCTCTACTTTTTGCCTGCTGCGTAACTTTGAACAAGCTCCTTAACTTCTCTGAGCCTCAGCCAACAGAGAAATCTGAAACATGGAAACATTACCTAAGACCTACCTTGCAGCATTTCTGTGGGATGGACTGTAATGTAAAAAGGGAATGCCTGTATATACTGGCACTAATAAACAGTAGGCTATTTTAGGTACAGCATATAGTTGCTTCTCATGTGATTTAAGGAGTGGGGGAAGTACAGAACTTTTTTTTTAAATGTTTTTTTAAATGTTTATTTATTTTTGAGAGATAGAGCGTGAGAGGCAGAGGGGCAGAGAGAGGAGTCACAGAATCCGAAGTAGGCTCCAAGCTCTGAGCTGTCAGCACAGAACCCGACGCGGGGCTCGAACTCATGGACTGTGAGATCATGACCTGACCTGAAGTCGGACACTTAACCGACTGAGCCACCCAGGTGCCCCAGTACAGAACTTTTGAAATATTTTCTTCCCCACTGTCTGAAATTCTTTATTTCATTTTCCCCCAATTTTTAAAATGATGGTAAAATATACACAACATAAAATTTACCATCTTAACCATTAAAAAACTTTATTTTAGAGACAGTGCTAGTGGGGGAGACGGATGTGGGCAGAGAGAAAGAAGCTTCACACTCAGCACAGAGCTGGAGGCAGGGCTCGATCACCACAGCCCTGGGATCATGACCTGACCCAAAATCAAAAGTCCAATGCTCAGTGTTCTGAGTCAACCAGGAACAACCCCCCCATCTTAACCATTTTTAAGTGTACAATTCAGTGGTATTAAATACATTCATAATGCAGTGCAACCATCATCATCATCCATCTCCAGAACTCTTTTCATCTTAAAGACTGAAACTCTATATCCATTAAACAAAAACTCACCATTCCTCCTCTTCCTAACCTCTGGCAGCCATTATTCATTCTACTTTCTAAGATTTGGACTACTCTAAGAATCTCATATAAGGGGAATTGCACAGTATTTGTCTTTTTGTGACTGGCTTATTTCATTTAGTGTAATGTTCTCAAGGTTCAAATGTTGCAGCGTGTGTCAGAACCGCCCCTTTTTTTTGAGGCTGAAGAATATCCCTTTGTATGTATATATCACATTCTGTTTATCCATTCATCCATTATTGGCCCTTTGGGTTACTTCTGCGTTTTAGCTCTTATAAATAATGCTGCTCTGGGGCGCCTGGGTGGCTCAGTCGGTTAAGTGTCTGACTTCAACTCATACCTCAGCTCAGATCATGATCTTGTGGTCTGGGAGTTTGAGCCCCAAATCCAGCTCTGTGCTGACAGCTCAGAGCCTGGACCTGCTTCGGATTCTGTGTCTCCCTCTCTCTGCCCCTCCCCTGCTCACACTGTCTCTCTCTCTCTCTCTCTCTCTCTCTCAAAGTAATAAATAAACATTAAAAAAAAAAAATTAAAAAAAATAATGCTGCTCGGAACATGGCCTACAAATATCTTTTTGAGACCCTGCATTTAATTCTTCTGGGTGTTAAAAGACAAAATTCAACTAAGAAAATTTAAACATTAAGTTGGCTTTATTCAATGATTATGAATCGGGCAGCATCCCATCTAGCAAGTAGAAAGGGGCTGAGCATACAAAATAGAAGGCTTTAAAAAAATTTTTTTAATGTTTTTATTCATTTTTGAGAGACACAGAGAGAAAGAGTACGAGCGGGGGAGGGGCAGAGAGAGAGGAAGATAGAATCTGAAGCAGGCTCCAGGTTCTGAGCTGTCAGCACAGAGCCTGATGTGGGACTCGAACTCACAAACTGTGAGATCATGACTCGAGCCAAAATTGGACGCTTAACGGACTGAGCCATCCAGGCGCCGCTAGAAGCCTTGTTTTTTTTAAATCTCTACGCCCAACACGGGGCTCCAACTCACAATCCTGAGATCAAGAGTCATATGTTCTACTGACTGAGCCAGCCAGGTGACCCCAAATGGAAAGCTTTTATAGACAGAAGGTTGGCAGGGATGAGGAAAAATTAGATTACCTATCTTTCTTTGGGAGACAGAAGGGTCTTTCAGGCAGATTGCCTCACTGGTGCCCACAAGGTTACCTCACTAGCCTGACCAGTTAAGAGTACATTCCTGGGAGGGGCTGAAACAGAAATTAGGTTAGATTTTAAATCTTGGTTTGTTGACACGCGCTTAGCACGAGTGACTCCATTTTGGATCCGTTTTTGGCTTGTTTAACCCTTCTTCAATTCCAGAAGTGGAATTCCTGGATCATATGGTTTTAATTTTTTGAGGAACTGCCAAACTTTTCCACAGCGGCTGTACTACTTCACATTCCCTCCAACAGTGCACAAAGGCTCCAATTTGTCCACATCCCCACATTACTTGTCTTTTTCTGTTTCTTTGATAGTAGTCATCTCCTAATGGGTGTGAGAGTCTTTGTTTCATTTTAACTACTACTTGAAATTCTATTGTTAAGGATTTAGTCATTTGGGGCTAACAAGGACTCTCTTTTAAAAGGCAAATATACTTGAGAGCTATCTGTCTTTCTTACCTCCCCTGGTCAGTGTGATTCTCACGTGACTTCCTGGTAGTTACTGGACTCTAGTTAAAACCTATACTTCTCAAATCTTGCACCTATAGCCTTGACATTGATTGATTTTCTCATGCAAAGTGCTAACTGCCTGAAGAAATACTAGCATTTCAGGTATAATAAAGATTGGCCCCATTATCAAGTGTTAGAAATTACAGTTGAAAAAATAAGGTCAATAAAACATAAGATATGGCACTATGAAACCTTATTACATTCAAATTGTTTAATAAATTATTGTTTAATATTCATTTATTTATTAAAATTTTTTTTAATGTTTATTTTTGAGAGAGAGAGCACGCAAGCAGGGCAGGGGCAGAGAGAGAGAGGGAGACACAGAACCCCAAGCAGGCTTCAGGCTCTGAGCTGTCAGCACAAAGCCTGATGCGGGGTTCAAACCGACAGACCGTGAGATCATGACCTGAGCTGAAGTCGGACATTTCAGCGACTGAGCTACCCAGGTGCCCACTAATAAATTTACTTAAAAACATTTATT
Organism: Acinonyx jubatus; assembly: GCF_027475565.1. NCBI lineage: Eukaryota > Metazoa > Chordata > Mammalia > Carnivora > Felidae > Acinonyx > Acinonyx jubatus. The sequence continues at coordinate 36,378,693 of NC_069397.1, read as the reverse complement.
GAGGGGCACCTGGTGGCTCAGTCGGTTAAGCATTTGACCTTGGTTTGGGCTCAGGTCATAATTTCACAGTTTGTGGGTTCCAGCCCCGAGTTGGGAGTTGGACTCAGTGCTGACAGTGTGTGGAGCTTGCTTGGGATTCTCTCTCTCCCTGTCTCTGCCCCTCCCCTACTCACAAGACACATGCACTTTCTCTCTCTTAAAATAAATAAACTTTAAAAAATAAAATGAAAAAAATAAAGACATTTATTGAGTAACATATGAGGCAATGATGCTAAGCCCTTATATTACTTATCATATAAGGTCAGGGTGTTTTCCTGTTTGGCTCACTGCTTTATTCATAATGCCTACAGCAGTGTCCAGACCCATAGAAAGGGCTTAATAAATATTTGATGAATGAATGGATACATTCTGCAGATATACTCTGCGGTTCTGCAAGTGTAATCCACAGACTCTGGGAGTGCCTAAGAGAATTACAGGGAGTCTGCAAGGTCAGAACTATTTTCATGATAATATGAAGACATGATTTGCTTTTTCACTGTGTTTACATTTTCACTAATGGTGCAAAGACAACAGCAGGTGAGATGGCTGGCACCTTAGTGTGAATCAAGGTGCTAGACTCATGGTATTCTCTTCTGCCACACCTATGCAATAAAATAATTAAAAAGCCATTTTCAAAAATTAAAAAAAAAAGCCACTTTCAGGGTGCCTGGCTGGTTTACTCTGGCTCATTCAATAGAGCATGGGACTCTTGATCCCAGGGTTATAAATTTGAGCCCCCTGTTAGGCATACGGTTTACTTAAAAATCTTAAAAAAAGAAAAAACACTTTCATTTAAACTATGAAACAGTACAAATAATTAATTTTGTGAAATCTCTCTTCTGGAGTATGTATCTTTTAAATGTTCTGTGTAATGAAATGGGAGTTTTACATAAAACCCTTCTGCCACTTACTGAAGTATATGGTTGTGTGATTGAGATGTGTGAACTGAACGAGCTTTTTTTCCCCCCATAGAACACCATTTTTTCCCATCTAAGTACTAACCAGGGCTTACCCTGCTAGTTTCCAAGATCGGGAGTGTTCAGGATGGTACGGACATGGACTTTAGAACACAAGTTTTGTGGGGCACCTGGGTGGCTCAGTCGGTTGAGCGTCAGGTTTCGGTTCAGGTCATGATCGCACGGGTTTGAGTTTGAGCCCCGCGTCGGGCTCTGTCCTGACAGCTAGGAGCCGGTTCCAATTCTGTGTCTCCCTCTCTCTCTGCTCCTCCCCTGCTTGTGCTCTGTCTCTCTCTCTCAAAAATAAATAAATACACACTAAAAAAAATTTAGGACACAAGTTTTGCTTGAAAGAATGACAGGGAAACTATAGTTATTCAGACTTGCATATTTGAATGGAATGAGCCTGGCACATGAAAGAAAAGTGACTTAAAGTACTTTTGTCAATGATAAAATTTGAGCTTTCAAGAAAAAATTGTAATTTTGGAAAAGGTGCTTGGTATCCACCAAAGTGAGCTTGACAGCTTTCCAAGATTTTTGTGATGAGATCAATGATTATAATGCATGTGATTTTTTTTAATGTTGAGTAGTGAAATGCATCAATATTTGGAAGATCTGCATAATTCAGTAAACCAATATTTTCTGAGTGGTTTCAGATTCCCCATTGCAATTAATCTTTAAGAAATTACCGTTTGTTGAGTTTTGCTAGTATCCACAGTTATTGGAGAAGGCTAAAAATACTCCTTCCTTTTCTAACTATGTATCTGTGAGAGACTGGAGTTTCTTCATTTCCTAGACCAAAATAACATAGCAAATCAGAGAAAATGGGGAGGAAATATGGGAATCCAGCTGTCTTCTATTATGCCAGACGTTAAAGAGATTTGCAAAATTGTAATGCAATGACACTCTACTAATTTTTTGGAGGAAGTGTAGTTGTATTTCATAAAACATATTAACATGTTGGTTTATTATTATTTTAGGTGAATTAATACATGTTCTTAAATTTCTCAATTTTAATTTCTAATCCAGTGAATATCCCACATAAACAAACACTCTTAACCAATTTTGAAGAATGTTGGGGTGCCTGGCTGGTTCAGTCCTCAGGACATGGGACTCTTGATCTTGGGGTCATGAATTGGAACCCCACGTTGGGCGTACACTTTACTAAAAAAAAAAAAAAAAAAAAAAATGTAAAGGGATCCTGAGACTAAATGTTTGAGAAAAGCTTTTCTGAGGTTTGTACATAACCTCCATTCTACAGATGAGGAGACTAAGACTTAAAAAGATTTAGGATCAGGTTAAGCCCCCACAGTCCAGTGTAGTGCTGGGTATTGCGCCAAGGCCGTCTAAAGCCAGAGCTTGTATTTTGTGACCCTTTTTCCTTGACATTATTATCTTTGCAAAAATTACCTTTAAACAGGTTGTTAATAGACGTTTCAACAACATAAAAAAATCATGATATCCAACGTATTTTCTTTTTTACTAACCAGCTGCGCGATTCTTCTTTGGGCTTGTTTCCGCGAGTCAAACGGGTGTTTGCTGGGCCATCTCAGTTCGGTTTTCGCTCTGACAATCCCTGGTTTTACCAACGTGAGTTGGTCAGTGGGTTCGCCCGCCCTTGATAACTCCGCGGGGGAACTGCAACCCAGTGGGTTCAAATGGGGAAGCTCTCGGGACTTTGAGACATTCCAGGAATGTGGGCGTTTTCTTCCCCGACCCTCCCACACTCCAGATGGCCCTCGGCCCGACAGAAATGAAGGTGACAACCTCCTCACACCTCCCGGTCCGGGGACCCTCTTTCGGACCTTTAATGACGCCCCCTGGCCGCTGATTGGCTGGGCCTGACGACGACGAGCGGGACACGGCTCTGGACTGGCCGTCAGAGCCCACTCACCACTCCTCACCCGCGTCCACTCTCCAGTGTCCCGAGTGAGTCTCAGGGGGCCGGGACTCCGGCGGGGGACTGGGCGGAGCGAGCGCGCCGCCTCCGGAGCGGGAATCTCCACTAAGAGCTCGGGCCTGCAGGGGCGGGGCGTCCTGGGCACCCGCGATTGGCGTGGCCGGGAGCCTTCTCCCGTCGTGCACCGGGGCACCGGCCACTTACCCGGAAGGAGAAGCCGAGGCTGGCTCTATGGTGCGGCGCTGGCGGTGTCGCTGTGGGGAGTGGGTGCTGCTCTCAGGTGAGGGGTCGTGGGCGGGACCGCGGGGACAGATCGCTGCTCTCCAGTGAGGCTTGAGCGTCCAGGCTGGCGCTTGGGGGTGGGGTTCTCGCTTGACGTTTTAGGGAAGAGGCTGTCTCACGTCCCGGGATGAAGGCGGGTGCTTGCTCCGGATCCAAGGAAGGAATCCCGGCTTTTCCATTTGTTTTCAAAGTAGAAAGCATCTTTCCTTTCCACTCCCCAAGCTGAATCGCCAAAGGAGAAGAAGGGTCATGGGGCCCTTTTGCTCCTAGTTCGTTAAGAATGGAGAGGGAGTGGTCAGAGTTAAAGAGTTTGGGGACAATTACCCAAATGGCTAGGGGTAGGAGTAGTGACAAGTATTTTACGGGGATGGAGGCGGTTCTTGCTAGAGTGCGGTCGCTTTTGTGATTTACCTTCCATGTGTAAGGAGTGACAAATTACAAATGGACAGAAGGATGGAGTGGAGCTGCTTGGTTGGGAATACACAGAACTTGGTCAGAAAAGGGAGCATTCTCTACCACGTGTGGGTGTTTAGGCAGGAGAGCTTTTTGAGTTGCCATCTGGCACCAAGGGCTCAAGAATGAGTAAGAAGGGATAGGAGTATTGGTGGCTCAATATACTTTTATCACCTGATGTAAAATAAATGTTTTTTCATTTATTTTGAGAGAGAGTGGGAGAGAGAGAGAGAATCTTAAGCGGGGTCCGGGCTATCAGCGCAGAGCCTGACGCCTGGCTGGATCTCGGGAATTGTGAGAGCATGACCTGAACTGAAATCAGGAATCAGATGCTTAACCTACCTGATTAAGGTGTTTTTAATTTGTTTTTAACCTCCTTTTGAAGTAGTTTAAATGGGGGTGAAAGTGTGGGAAAGCCTTGAATTACTACCTTGAATTGTTAGGACACTGGAGAGCTTTACAAGGAATCTGCTTTGTATAAAGCAAACAACTGGATTCTTCCCGGAGATATTGGTGCTGGTACAGATGGAGAAAGAAAAGGAAGCTTTGGATGTGATTGAAAGGACCCAGGAAATGCAGTTAGTGCGGAGTGGGATGCATACGTAGCTGTAGCTGAGAGGATCGCTGACTTACCCTTATTTAGATGACCTGGATCCATCTCCCAGATCACGAGCCAAAGTTAAAGAACTTCCTCCTTCCCCTTCACAGGCAGAACTGAGCATTTCCTTGTGAGGAGTGGCATCTATGCGGAGGAAGCAGATGGAGAATAGTAGTTACTAGAAATTATTATTTGGAGTCTGGGTTTTTGTATTTGTTCCAGTGTCTTGCGTTTTTAAGGGCAAGTTACAATTGAAACTTTGTTGGTGCCCTTTAAAGTTAGATTTAAGTATACAGCCTATTGGGGGGGTGCTGGGATTTTTTTTTTTTTTAAGTGAGTTTATAGCGATTTGTTTCTAAGTGGCTTTAGCCCCAAAGGAAAGGAGAGGGACTTGCACTTGGAGGTGGTGGAGGGCCCTATACAAATTCTACTTGAGCCTCAGAACGATGACCATTTCATTACTAAATTATGGTCCTGAATTTGGCAAACCTTTCAAGGCACAGGAGATGTGTTGAGCCCCACTGAGTGTATGAATGACTTATTTCCTTGTCCTCATCTTTCCCATCGTTACTTTTGTGAAAAAGACACTTCAGAATGTTGAACCCTCTGCTTCTGTGCTGACAGTTTACCAAATGGCTGAAAAGAGAAGAGAAAATTTTATTATTTTTTTAAAAATCTGAGGTGGTTAACTGTTCACAGCTAGTCGGTCTGTTCTTTTCGGTCACAGGCATATGACTGCTTGTATCGGAGATGTTATACTTTGGGCGTTACGGAATTGGAATTTCCTTTCAGTTCAGGACCCCTTTGTGACAGTGATTTCATCAGATGGAAAAATCAGATTGTCGGCAAGAATACGAAGAGGGTATTACAGTCACAAAAACTCTGGTTTGCTCAACAGTGTAGCCCAATCCTGTCACATACCACGCAGTTTTGTCTCTGTGTGCAGTGGCTAGGGTGGAGAGATCTTCTGGTATTCTGGAAAGAATTGGGGAAGTTGTTTGCTCTGCTAATTTCGTGGTGTAAATGAGCTCCCCTTCTCTTGAAACGTTAGCCTTGTGTTAGCAAAACATAAAATACAAAGAAACTCATTACACACTCTTCTAATGGTAAGGCAGAACTAATAAGAGAATGTGTTTCAAATTAATTGTAGGACTGTAAAAATGAGTGGGTGTGTGAATGGGCATGGGGGGTGGGGAGGAGAGGGAGAGCTTAGAGATAGTCTTGTTTTCCCAGGAGCCAGCCTGGATCATTTGTTGGCAGTACATATTGGCTGAAGTCAGTTTTCATTTCAAGGTAAATTGGAAAGGGAAATTAAACCTTATTGTTCTGCTCTTAAGAGAGGAGAAGGGGGTGGAGGCGGCAGCCAGGGTGGATGCTGTTGGAGTGGTTCTAGGAGTAACAAGATTAGTGCTGTATTTTAACAGAAGGTGACATCATGGGCCCCTTTGGACTCGAGTAACCCTGTGCTGTAGGCTTCATGGTCCCCTTGTCGGAGTGGGCGATGTTGCTGCACATGTAAACTGCCACACTGGGGGAAATCAGGGGCTTAGGCTTTAATGAATCTTTACAAAGGAGCAGAAAACATCCCGAGCCGACCTGTGTGCAGCTGTGGGGTGCTTGGGCAGAGGTACAAACCGGATAGCATGTCGAGAGAGGAAATGATTGGGAGCCATTGGCTTGGGTTCCGGAGAACAGATTAGATAAAGGAAGGTTGCCACTGGGCAACCCACTCAGGTGCTCCCGGAGCTCTCCAGCTCTATGATTTACCTCTGGGTAGGCGACTGTAGGGTTAGCAAGACAAAGAGAGACTTTTAAAAGCCTTGGTGTTTGTGGGGCGTGGTTGCCTCTAAACCGCCAGGAGGGGGCAGTGTTAGGCTCACTTGCTAGGGTGTGTAGTGTGTGCCGGTGAGACACTACTGTCACCTGCAATCCTCAAGCAGAGGTTTTACAGCTGAACTTGCCTGTTCTGGCTGCTGGAGGTGCACAGACCCAAACCTGCTTTGGCTGGAGGTGGCCTAGTTAAGGGTTCTGGCAGTGGTCTGCACAGGGAGTCAAATCATCTGGGTTTTTAGCTTGGCACTGAGCTACAGTGGGGGGGGGGGGCGGGGATTTTTTTGCTTCCTCTTAAGTTTTACACGAGAACGAAAAAAGTTGCCTGGGTTTTCCCAGGGGTTCAATTAAGAATTTTCAGGGTTTTGCCTTGGTGAAGAGTGATAAGAACAGAGGCATACTAACCGTGATTGTTGCCCTGTCTTCTGTCCCTTATCAGATGTTTTCTTCCAATGGGCTTTTGCTGTAGGATGTTGGAAAACCAAGAGCAGGAGGTAAGCGTGTGGTCTCCAGGAAACAGGTGGGTAAAAGTTTGGTGGGATTTGGGAAAAGATGCAAATCATTGCTCCGTGGTATTGTACTGACAGTAATACCTCGGGGGTGCTGATGAGCTCAAAATAAAGGCAGGAGAAGGAAATCCATAGTAAAGCCATGCAGGGAAATGAGACTCCATTTTGACCTTTTCCATTCGTTGGAATATGGTTGAATGTCACATTCACGAGGGCAAGGATTTTTGTCTCTTGTTCACGTTCTGCCCCCAGTGCCTTAGAGCCGAGTCTGATACATAGCGGGTGGTCAATAAATCCTTGTTGAATTGAATGAATAAATGAATGAAAGTTGGTGCTGAATGGAAAAATCTGGCCACCTGTGTTGTCAAAGTTGCCTTACTGTGTGGCTGAGCCGAAGCTGAAGGAGCCTTTCTTACCTCCAGGAGGTGATCACTGTGCGTGTTCAGGACCCCCGCGTGCAGAATGAGGGCTCCTGGAATTCTTATGTGGATTATAAGATATTTCTCCACGTAAGTGCATCACACTTTTGCATTGGGATCAACACTCTCTAGCACTGAGGGCTAGTGCTGAGGCAGAACCTTTTTGTGGGTATTTTGACTGTCCGGAGACAGAAGAAAAGGAGGGAGGAGGGGCATGAACTTGAGACAATGGGTGAGAGTTGCTTTCTAGCTACCTGGTGGCACCTTGATCTGGTCAGAGTCCTTGATCAGGCCTGATGGCTTGGATCCTCCGTCAGAGGGACCATGGGGAGTTCATGTAAATTTGGTCTTTTTCTACCTGTTTTTTTTCTTTTTCACGTACTTCCTCCTGTAGACCAACAGCAAGGCCTTTACCGCCAAGACGTCCTGTGTGCGTCGCCGCTACCGTGAGTTCGTGTGGCTGAGAAAGCAGCTACAGAGAAATGCTGGTTTAGTGTGAGTTTGCTTCTGCTTCTTTCTTGGATCTGAGACTGGTGCTTATGTGAGAACCAGAGTTTACAATAAAAAACAAACAAACCTGGCAACGTGTCAGGCACTTAGGAAATTGAGAAATGTGTTCTTAAATTATGTTTTCAAGTCAGTGGAAAAAGTAAAGACAGAGTTCTTATTTCTAGTATTTTGACCTAACAAAGTCATACAAATATCAAAAATAGTTTTCTTTTTTAATATGCATATTCATCCAGGGCTAAACAAGTGTACTGCTAGCATTTTATGTGTGCGTGTCACTGGTTATCAGAAACCTGTTAGCACCTGGACTTAACGTGACCAGTGGTGTTCCTGTCCATTTGACCTGTAAAAAATCTTAATTTTTTTTTCTTTTTTGTGCAGAGAAATTTTCTGAGAGACATAACAGATTGAGAGCCTTAGGGAAAGTAGTATTGTTCACTCCTCACTTATACCATCCCAAATAAGTCCTAAAACTGGAGACAGTTTAGAACAGAATGCTCTGGGGACAGGTGGCCTGTGGGTGCCCAAGCCGGTTAGTTAACATGTGGGACTGATGAAGCCGCTGTCATGGGTCAGGTCCTTGTTGCCAGTTGGGATTTCCTCTGACGGATCCTGCATCCTATTGCCTGGCCTGTTTTTTTTTTTTTTTTTAAGTCTATTTTAGAGAGAGCGAGAGTGTACACATGCACACGTGCGTATGAGTTGGGGACAGGGCAGAGAGAGAGGGAGACACAGAATCCGAAGCAGGCTCCAGGCTCCGAGCTGTCAGCACAGAGCCGGATGCGGAACTCGAACTCACGAGCTGTGAGATCTTGACCTGAGCCGAAGTTGGATGCTTACCCTACTAAGCCACCCAGGGGCTCCTGGCCTGTTGTTTTTTTTAAAAATATGTTCATAATAGAAGCTAGGGAGGTTTAAAGAATTTGTGGATGGCTTGCTACAACTCAACTACTTTTAGAAAATTCTAAGCATGTGACCTGCTTGGGTTGGAGGAGGTAGGTCTTAATTTACATGCAGGGACCCAGCAGGCTCCACATCTCCGCGTCCAGGTTTCTTCTTTATCTATCTATCTATCTATCTATCTATCTATCTATCTATCTATCTATTTATTTTTAAAAATTTATTTTTGAGAGAGAGAGAGCGAGAGAAGGGCAGAGACAGAAGGGGGACAAGGATCTGAAGCAGGCTCTTGTGTTGATAGCAGAGAGTCTGATGCAGGCCTCGAACTCACGAACCATGAGATCATGACCTGAGCCGACGTTGGACACTTAACTGACTGAGCCACCCTGGCACCCCAAGTTTTTTCCTTTTTAAAATAAGAGCTGACAGGGGCGCCTGGATGGCTCAGTTGGTTAAGTGGCTCTTGGTTTTGGCTTAGGTCATGATCTCTTGGTTCTTGGGTTCGAGCCCTGTGTCGGGCTCCATGCTTCCAGTGCAGAGCCTGCTTGGGATTCTCTGTCTGCCCCTCTCTCACAATAAATAATGCACTTAAAAAACAAACAAACAAAAAAAACCTAAAAGCTGATGGTGGGAGTGGGTTTTGTAAACAATGTAGTATAGCAGCAATGAAGTTTTGAAGTCATAGATGTGATTCAAATACCAACTCTGCTGGTTACTACCTGTGTGACATCGGGAAATTTACTTAACTTCTCTGATGGTGCCTGACACATGGATGTCCTGCAGTCGGTATTAGCCTTGCCCCCCTCCCCACCTTATTAAAAGCTATGTGTATTGATTTGTGCCTCTTTGAGCAAGGGGGTTTCCTTGCTCAGGGGGTGGAATGACTGTCTTTAATGTCACACTCATCTTGGGTGTTCAACATTATGTGACCCCACAGCCCTGTACCTGAACTTCCTGGGAAGTCAACCTTCTTTGGCAGCTCAGATGAGTTCATTGAGAAGCGCCGGCAAGGTCTGCAGCACTTCCTGGAAAAGTGAGTGGGCGTGGTGGGCTAGCACCTGCCTCGTGCGGGTGGGCGGGGAGGGGGAGGGGGCCAGGCAGGATGGTCCCTTTGAATAGACAGGCACATTTATGGTAGATGCCTTTCTCGCACCCCCATACCTTCAGTGCTCCCTCAAGCCGGAAGCTCTTCAGCGAGTGGGGCTGGGGAGGGCAGCTGCTCAGGGTGATGCTGTGTTGTACGTCCGTGTTTTCCCCAGGGTCCTGCAGAGTGTGGTCCTCCTGTCAGACAGCCAGTTACACCTCTTCCTGCAAAGCCAGCTCTCGGTGCCTGAGATCGAAGCCTGTGTCCAGGGCCGAAGCCCCATGACGGTTTCTGACGCCATTCTTCACTACGCTATGTCAAACTGTGGCTGGGTCCAGGAGGAGAGGCAGGGTTCTTCTCACCTGGCTAAAGGAGACCAGCCTAAGAGGTACTGGAGCTCTCATTTCTGAGGCACCGAGGGCTAGGACTACTGTAGCCCGGGCCAGTGAGGTGTCCGTTGGATAGAGAAGGTCCTGTCACGGCATTGGTAGCCTTTCAGAAGAGGCCTCCTTCCCCTTGTGCATGGTTTTCTCATCTTGTGCGCTAGGGTCTGAGCATCTGGGCTACCTCGTCCCTGGGTAGCAGGCTCTCCTATTGAAACTTGGGGAAAAGAAGACTTTCTCATTCTGTTCTTTATTTCTCTCCCCGCCATTTTATGTAATTAATTAATTAATTTTTTAAATGGTTATTTTATTTTTGAGAAAGAGAGAGAGCATGAGCAGGGGAGGGGCAGAGGGAGAGGGAGGACAGAGGATCCGAAGTGGGCTCTGAGCCGACAGCAGCGAGCCCGATGTGGGGCTCGAACTCCTGAGCTTCGAGATCATGACCTGAGCTGAATTTAGACACTCAACTGACTGAGTCACCCAGGCACCCCCCACCCCCCAACTCCCGCCCTGTTCAAGTAACAATTTTGGGGCACCTGGCTGGCTCAGTCAGTGGAGCGCGTGACTCTCGATCTTGAGTTTGTGAGATCAAGCCTCACATTGGGTTTAGAGATTACTTAAAAATAAAATCTTATAAAAAAAAGTGACTTTATTGAGTTATAATTTACACATTTTAAAAGTCATCCTTTTAATGTTACAGTTAATGTAGTTTTTAATTTGTTCACAAAGTTGTGCAACCGTCAGTCACTATAGTCCATTTTAGAACCCCAATTTTTATCATCCCCAAAGAAACCTTGGACCCATTAGCAGTGACTCCCCATTTTCCCAAACTCCTAACCCCTGATGAGCACTAGTTTACTTTCTGCATCTGTGGATTTGCCTGTTCTGAACATCTCACACAAGCAGAGTCATACGAGGTGTGGTCTTTTGTGCTTGGCTTCTTCGACTCCGCGTTTTCAAGGTGCATCCGTATTGTAGGGGGTTTCAGTGTTTAATTCCTTTTTATGGCCAAATAATACTCCATTTGTATGGCTGGCCCACTGTTTGTTTGTTTGTTCACTTGTGCTTATCTGTTGATTTTTGTTTCTCCGCTCATGCCCTTCTTTTTTCCGTCCCGTCCTTTCCCAGTTGCTGCTTTCTTCCACGATCGGGCAGGAGGAGCTCTCCCTCACCACCTCCCAGGGAAGAAAAGGACCATTTCGAGGTGTGGGCTCCCGTTGTTGACTCTGAAGCTCCTTCCTTGGAAAGCCCCCCTCTGCCACCCTCCCCCTCGCCATCATGCTGTGATTTTACAAGACCCGATGAGGGGACGTCTGCTCCTCAGCCAGTGAGGAGGGCCATGGCAGGGGACCATGCTGTGCCTTTGGACCCTGGGCAGTTAGAAACGGTTGTGGAGAAATGAGCTCTGGTCTGAGCCCTGGGTTCTGCTCCGAGGCGGCAAGGGGACTTGCTGGGGTGGGATCGGGCACAGGGTAGGTGTGGGCGGTTGGGCCACTTAGTGTCTTACGGTTGCCTCTGCTCAGGTTGGTTACACAGAGGCGGGTCGCAATAGCTCCTCAGGCTTCCTCCGCAGGATTAAACACTGTACAGTTGTAAGGTAGGCGTAAGGCCCGCGGGCTGTTGGTTTTGCACGGAAACACTGGGCGGGGGGTGGTATATTTACTCCCCTGGGAGCTGAGTTTCTTTAGATGTTCGTTAATGGACCCGAGAGCATTGCCTCAGGTGACTGGTTTTGGGGACCTGCAAGTGGCAGATTTTAAGCTGTCCTGTTGAATACTGACCCAACAGAAACACTTGCGTAGTTGTATTCCCGGGGGCTGTGTTTTTGCTGCGGCCCTTGGAGCACTTTGTTTCTGGGAGGCTGGCCTCTTGCCTGCCTCCTTTGGTGGACCAGGGGGTGAATGTTGATTCTCCCACCCCCTCGCTTGCCTTCCTTCACTAATCCCACGGAACGGAACAGTGCTGTGACTCCTCTGTCGCCGGGGTTTCCCGCATATCCTGAGACCTCAGTCTCACCGCGTGGGGCCTGAGCTCATGGCCATCTGCGGAAGGGAAGCGGTCGGTCACAGCCCGAGGAAAGGCAACGGCTCGGGGTTTTGTTTTAGAAAAGGCTGTCCTGGGTCCTGCGCTGTCGCTGTCTTTTCCGGTTACAAAGCAGAGATGTGACTGTGTTTTCTGCGCGGTTAGCGTGGGCTCCTTTCTTTTTTGAATCCTTCTCTTCTCCCTGAGTAATAGCCTCCTGCCCCCGGGGCTTCAGCCACCACGGTGTCCCTCTGCTGTGTTGCTGTGTTGCAGGGAGGCCGTATGTTCAGTCCAATGGGGCGCAAGGGCTTTGTCTGTGCCTGGAGAGAGGGCTCTGGGGATGGAGGTGAGGAACGACACGCCTTCACCCAATGAGGCATTCTGCCCTCCTGCTGCCCTAATTCCTCTCCGTGGAGAGCCCAGCGGCTAGGAGCCCAGTGCCGCTGGCGGTGTGCATTGCGTGGCGCGTGGGTGTGGGTGTGGGTGTGCGGTTCTCCTCTCGCCCACGCCCCCCTCCTCTGGCCACCCCGCCCTGTCTGCGGGCTCCTTTAACACCAGCCTGTGCTGTGGGACTGTCATGGCATTTAGTTCAGAGTTGAGGGGCTTTGGCCTGAAATAAAATTCCAAGTATTTAAGACGGTTGTTGCCATTCGTGTCTAACAAGCTGTAGCAGAGGAGGAGGGAGGGAGGGCTGGCAGTAGTTGCTTTCATAAATCATGAATTTATCAGCGTGGAAATAACGGTTCGGAGCCGGGGGCCGCAGCTCTCCGGCACTGTGTGTGCCGCGCTAGTCCACCGCTGGAGGAAGGGTCGTCTTCTGGAGAGCCAGGATCCGGCTTTTCTCGCACTTGTGGGCATGAACCTTGTTAGGGATAATTTACCTGCTGCCGCTTCCGTCCTCGCAGCCTGTCTGAGGTGCCAGGTGCTGAAAGAGAAATAAAGTTTGTCAACAGGCAGATGCAGAGCCCTGGCTGGGACCCATCCCTCTTTCCTGCCCGCCTCCCCTGGGTCTCTCCTTTATATGATGCAGCGGAGCAAGGCGAGGCTAGAAAACCTACAGAGGCAAATCCAAAATGTCAAAAGAAGTTCATTTAAAAGGGGAAAAAAACTCCATACGCAACCCTCACAAAAACCCGACAGATGCTAAGCTAATGGCATCCGCTCTGCCGATTGGTGGGGATGACTCATGAATATTAATGAGTCCAATGCTCCAAATGGTGCAGCTGTGAACCCAGCTGTGCCTGAAGCTCTCTGATCTCGAAACTTCCAGACAGGAGCCGGAGGTGGTCTGTGTCAATTCCCTACTCAGCCAAAAAACAGCAAGCTGGGTTGGCCTTCTTCTGTTCGCTCCTTTTCTTCCTGGAGTTGGTGCTCAGCAGCTAGTTCTGCCAGCAGGGTAGGCTGCTGGGACAGCAGGAGCCGTTCAAAGACACGGATGCGATTTTTCTGACTCCCGGCTTTTTTAATGATCCATTACCAGCAATGCGTACAACAGCAGCTCAGTTAATCCAAGGCCAGGCGCCATCCCAGCACCGTCTTGTGCACAGTTGAGTGTATGCCATGGGAGGAGATGTCCTAAGAAGGGAGGGGAAGAGATTTTCTGATGCGGGCCTGGAGTTGCCAGGAAAACAGCAAAACCAAAATTTCCTCTCCCTGCAGGCAGTGCCATTGGCCTGTCACGTTTTACTCCGTCCCTGCGTGTGCTAAGGGCCGGCTACCAGGGCTGGTGAGCTCAGTAGGGAAGACTGGGGAGCCCCTGGGGAGAGGGGCTGGCCCAGCTGTACTCAGCTCAGCTTTTGTGGAACTCAAGTATTTTGCGTTTGAACTTAGATTTGAGCTGGGCTCTGTGCCTGATGTAGTCACCTTTTTTCTGACTGCTGCTTCTGTGGCCCAAGTCTGGTCTCTCCTGTTACCCGGGATAAGTGTGCTCATGGCTTTCATCTTGTTTGGTGGATGGAAGGGTGTGTGTGTGTGTGTGTGTGTGTGTGTGTGTGTGTGTGTGTGTGTAGGGGGGGGAGGTAGGTTTTCTTGTATGAAAACAAGTCTCCTTTGCATCCTCTGACTTGACCCCCGTGTCCAGTGAGGAAGGCAGGGCAAGTACTATACTCATTTTCTAGCTAAGGAAACTAAACTGTGGTTTTATGGGGTGGCTGTCTGGCTCAGTCAGAAGAGCATGTGACTCTTGTCCTCGGGGTCATGAGTTCAAGCCTCACGTTGGGTATAGAGCCTAGTTTGAAAAGAACAATTTTTTTTTTAAAGCATGTTTTTTATTTATTGTTTAGTTACTTAGTTAAAATTTATTTATTTTAAAAGTAAACTCTACCCCTGACATGGGGCTCAAACTCACAACCCTAAAATTGAGAGTCACGTGCTCTACCGATTGAGCCAGCCAGCCCCCCCTAAAAAACATGTTTAGGTGGTGGGAGAGCATATTCATGTGAGAGTTACTTTCCAAGCTCTGAAAGACCGGGTGTTTGTTTGTCCCTCCCTCTCCCCCCCATTTATTTTTAAACTAAAATAAACCCACTGCTACTCAAGGTAAAAAAAAAAATGTCCAAGTCCACTTGCACAGCTTTTTGGAGTTGTCTCAGAAGTCAGAGCCCCTCTGCAGTCCTCAGCTTTCTGACTGTGGAGGCCTTAGATCCACACCACCAAGTCCTAGACACCTCTCTGGTAGCTTAGTTTGGGAGGTGATCGTGACTCTAACAGTCTGATCAGACATTAAGTTAACTGCATGCTTGTGAATTTGTTTATATTCGCAACACCTTAGGGGTGGGGAGGACAGTGAGCCAGGAGGATGTGAAATGGGGTCGAAGGGAGAAATGGAAATAGACCAGTGCCTGGCCTGCCTCACGGAGGCCGCAGGAGCATTCAATCAGGGACCGGGGTGGCATCTGCAGATTTCTGTGTGAGCAGCCAGCTGAGATGCAGCTGAAGCCAAGCAGATAACCAGCGCTGCGCGGGACGGTGACTTCCTCGGTCACGCCTGGGCACTGATCCCAAGCAACCTTCCTGGGCAGCCCTCTGCCAGCAGGACTCAGCTCTGTAGAGGGCATGTCACCTGGCTCAAAGTAACCTGTCCTTGAATTGTGGATGAGTGTCCCCCCCTTTCCTATTCTCCTCACCCCACTCTACCTTCTTTCCTGAGGGTGTGCCCACCCCATTTTGGGAGCCCCCCACTCACCTCTTCTCATTTAGCCCTGCCCTAGCTCTCTTCTGTGCACAACGCTGAGGAACCACTACAAAGACCACGTATGCATTTGGCTTACCAACAGGGCAGTAGGGGCCACTGCTAGCATGTTATTAGAGAAATAACTTCTTGGGAAAAACCAGTTCCACTTTAGAAATGGATAGATTTGGAGTGGTAGCTGGAACCTCACGTCTCAACATCAAATAAACACGGACAGTTTATGCTCCAAAGGATAACAAGAGCCACACTTTTTAGAAGACAGAATGCTCCTGATTCAATGAGCAAAGTGAATAATTTTACTCCCTTCCATTCAGGGGAGACCTGGTCCACTTCCACCAGCAAAGGAAGAGAAAAGGGAGCATTTACACAGCAGTAAAAGGGGCAGGAGTAGTAAGTAGAGAGACATGGGAAAGCCAGAGTGTGAGAATTAAGAGACTACCTGAAAGTCTTTTAAGGTTTTTTTTTTCTCCCCCAGAAGTGCAGGAACATGAGATGCTTCTGTAATCTTTGGATTATGGGAAACCCCCTGCCGAAATTTCTTAATCTATGGCTCTTGCGTCCCTCCTTCCGTCAAGCACCTTTTCCTTCAGACCATCCGTTTCCAAGGGGCCAGCTAGTTTAGATCCTTCCGTAAGTGCTCTAGCCCTGTGTATGGACTTCCCCTGGTGGCTAAGCTGGTAGGGGAGGCCAGCCCCACTGGCAGCCTGACCCAAGTCCCTTGAGCAGAAGGCCCAGAATAGTGAGAGCCCAGGGCAGTTTGTTGGAGGCAATGCAGGTTGCCTGCTATAAGCTACGAGACTTAGATATATTCTACCAATTAGGGCACATCTGTTCAAAGTGCTGAAAGGCGGGCACTGTCTCTTTAAGAGCCATCCCACTCCTCTCCTTGAGTGATGAGGGCTGGGAGCACAAGGGAGTCGAATGCTGATTAAACAGTCCTACTGCCCAGCTCTGTTAGAAAATTACTGTAATTACGATCCAGTCCCAGCAGAGGGATGAGTTCCAATCCTGCTAATAACCCTTCCAGGTGCCTTGGATTTGGAGCCCAGGGGAGGCAGCATTGACAGGGCTCTGGCTGGCACCAGGGCCAGCGATGGCCTTGCTGTCTGGCCCGTGCGGGCAAAAACAACAAAGGCAGTAGACCCCTCATCCTGTCTTGGCCTCCGGAGAGAGCAGTAGGTTTTGGTTGTGTTTTATTTATTTATTTATTTTTAGTTCTTGACAGAGCTCCTAGGAGTTATTTTGCATGAGAAAACTTCCCTTAAAAACTAACGTGAAAGACCAGGAAGGGTAATTGCAGCAGGGAGATGACAGGTGCCCTGACACTTGCCACTTCTGCCTGAGGACCGCCCAGGCCTACCCAGTACAAAGCACAGGAAACCAGCACCCCCCATGGGCTGCACCTGCCCTCGTGCTGCGTTTCAGTGAACTGGGTTTCTTGCTCTGAGGTCGTACACGGCATCTCGCTCAGTCCTGATCAAGAGTTCTGATCAGGGCTCCGCTTGTAGATTTCTGCCACAGGAAAGGGAAACAAGGATCACAACCGCAGAGCTCAAGATGTGAGACACTGGCACGCAGCTCTCTAAATCAGCAATTACAGGCCCATTCATTTGCAAACATTTTTGCAGTCAAATGCTCTCCCCCTGAGCTATACCCCCACTTTTGCAAACATTTTTGTAGTGGAATCTGCAGCAGTACAGGCAAGCAGATCTCCATGGAGCATCGGGGTTGGCCTGCTGGTTCTTAGACCCTGAGGAATTCATGGCATTTTTACCCTAGGTCTTCCCAACCTAGCAGTAAGCTTCTATCACTATAATCCAGTGGCTAAAGCACACACTTCTAGAAGGCAGGACGGTTTCTCTGTGCTTGGCCCTACGCACACCAATGTCCCAAGACCATGGTTTTCAACCACGGGGGATTTTGTTCCCCGGGAACATTTGGTGCTGTCTGGAGACAGTTTTGGGTGTCAGACCGGGGGAGAGGGGGTGAGTGGAGAGGAGTACTACCAGCGTCTAGTAGGTGGAGAACAGGGATGCTGCTGAACATCCTACAGCATCCCCAACAACATGAAATCACCTGCCCCCAAGTGTCAATAGTGCCAGGTTAGGAATTCCCCACTAACAGAAGTAGTAAAGCTCCAAGTTCTGCCCTGCCCCCGCACTGCCCTAGCGACGTCGAAGAAATGATCTAAAATCTCCAGATGCCAGGTGCTTTCCCAGAGGTGGGGTATGTCAGTGACAGGCCCAGCGGGGTGCTGACCCATGGGAGGCATCCATTACGGGCGGGTGGTGTGCTTGTGCCGCCTGGGGGGAGGGGGGTGGGAGGTTCAAGGCAGAGTAAGGAGTGTCTGACCGCAGGTAAGAGGGAAGTGTCTGTAGCCTGTTTTCTGTTCTCTGATCTGATGAGGGGATAAAAGAGGGCCAGCTGCTCACCATCAGGTTAAGAGCGTCTACAGTAGAGCCAGATGCCCTCTTTGAGGACCAGCACTAGAAGCCTCTTGGAACTCGCTCCCATCACAGGAGGCAAGGGAGCAGCGACTGTTGCCCAGGGCTACAGACGTGCTTCCCTCCGTGGCGCCTTGCCAGGTGGAGGGTGGCTGGCCGCGATGGGGCCCCGTGACGGAACTGAACACACACAGCGGCCAACAGCTGGCCAGCCCCACGAGCAGCCTGATGCCAGAGATAGCGGGCCTCTCAGAACAGCCTAGGCATCAGGAAAAGAAGCCTAGTTGGCAGAGTTTGTCTAGGAACTGGGCTGGCAGGGGAGGACTTCATTAGAAGGAATTTCCCAAGTGTCGTATCCGGAGAGCCAGATAATCTGTCTACCGTCCACTCACTCCCCAAGTGACTGGATGCCCCATTTTGCCTGATTTTTAGGGGGACCTCTCATCCTGGTTTATACCTGTGGTCTTGGCCACAATGATCAATTATCAATAACTCCCCCTTTTGTCTCCAAACAATATCCGGGAAATAAGTTATATGGTCACCTTGTTAATTCTAGTTCAGTTTCCTCTAATACGATAGTTTTTGGGTGGGGGGAGGCATTACATTTATAAAAGATTTTTGTACGAAGTGGGCTACATCTGAAAATGTATTGCTAATTGAATCCTATAGAGTTGCAAAAGAACGGTCATCGATTCACACTAATAACAACAAAAACCTCCCACCAAAACAACCTGTTTTCTGAACAGTTAGTTTTTGATAGGGAAATAGAACACTTCAAATCCCTTGAAGAAGAAAAATCTCTTTTGAGTTGCTAAGTTTCAAACTCCCTAACCAATCTCTAAATTCTAAAGGGAAATGAAATGGCTGGGCGGGAGGGAAGGGGAAGGAGCAAGGGACTATGGTAATCCACAAACTAGAAAATGAGTCTGAGTCACTGGGCTGTGTCGCAGGGATAATCCTGTGTGTAGACGGCTGCTTTTTCTAAATCAGCTCCCCAGATTTTGCTGGTGCTCCAGGAATTAGCAAATCAATGCCATGTAAGATTTATCCTTCCAGAGCCACTCCTGGTGGGGAGACCTGTGGGGAGGGCTTCTCTTTGGCCAAAGATTAAAGCACCTCTGAACTTGTCATCTGAGAGTTTTGTTCTTATATGAAAACAAAACAAAACAAAACAAAACAAAACATACTTTGGTTTCTTTTTTTTTTTCTTTCTTTCTTTCTTCTCTTCAACTCCATCTTTCTCAGACTGGTTTTTAAAGGCAGGAATGTACCCTCACCCCTTCCCCCCTGCACATGCGTGATCTTGCTCTTTGCACGGAACCACTGCTTCATTGTGATGCAAGTGACTGGCACCAAAAGTAGAATTTGAAAATGTGTCGCTGGAGGTGTCTAACTGCAGCCCAGCTCGGGTGATTCAACAAGCAGAACAGCAGACTGAGAATTTCCGGGGTTGTTCATTGTATTTGCTCTTTCCCGGGCAGATTCTGTGTGATTTTTGTCCAAGTCAACACCTTTCGGATCCTCAGCTTTGCCACTTGCAGAGACTGATGGCAAATGAGGCGGTGCAACTGAGCAAGCTAAAAAAAGAAGTGAACGCTAACTTGAAATCTAGGCAGTTCCTCACAGGCTATGTTGAGATCAAGTATCTGTCTCCAATGGGAGGGGGCGCGTCTCGTCAGGTCCAACTTTTGCCCTTGCTGTCACTTTAAACGGAATCAGACTGTCTGAATTTAGGAAATGAGCAGCAAGAGGAATTCTCTTCTCTTTCCCATTTTTTATTCGCCAGAGGAACAGGTGCAGTGGGTTTTGAGTTAAATACAGATTTTCTAAGAGAGACAACCGTATGAGAAAATTTAACATTGAGCTGGTGCAAAACAGTGTCTGTGCTATTTTGCTATATGGGTGACAGAGAAAACACACTAGGAGAAAGTACTTTTAGTGAAATGTAGCTGAAAGGCTGCTTTCAGAGCATTTAGGATTCTCAGATATCAGCTTGGACAATGCGGGCCAAATGGTAGCAGCCCCGGGTCAGATTATCCAGTGGATGTCACTAAGTTAGTTGTTCTCGGATGTTAGGCGTTCTCGGTAAGTTATTACTTATTTACCTGTAAAAGGCAGATATACATTTGCTTCTTAAATTCAGGATCTTGGGGCGCCTGGGTGGCTCGGGTCATGATCTCACAGTTCGTGGTTCAAGAGCCGCGTTGGGCTCGTCGGGCTCTATGCTGACAGATCAGAGCCTGGAGCCTTCTTCAGATTCTGTGTCTCCCTCTCTCTCTGCCCCTCCCCTGCTCATGCTCTGTCTCTCTCTGTCTCAAAAATAAATAAAAACATTAAAAAAAATTTTTTTTTTAATTAAGGATCTTTCTGTTCTTCTTTTCCTTCCTTTACATAAAATCAGGAAAGAGAAAAAGCCTCCCTCTCCTATTTCCCGGGCCAGAGTAATCAGTGGCCATCAAGAAGCCATCCTACATATAATGTGGTTAGATATGCGGTCTAATGTCCCAGTTATCCAGTTAGTAAGGTGGGGCTTTGGTTAGCGGAGTCAGAGAAGTGGTAATCTGATTAGCCAGTTGCTTTCTGAGGCTGTTGGTTAAAATAGTGGCTGTCAAATTGAGTGGGAGCAGTTTTGGTAGGTGTGGCTTAGCTTCAGACAGACTGTAGGAATCTACTGCTTCCAAAAGGTCTCCTTTAGAACTTTCTCCTAAAAGAGAATGTTCTTCAGCCTGTAGATAGTCTTATCAACCCATCCGACTTCCTCTGTCTTTTCCTGTAACCATGTCAGAGATCGCCAGATGGCTATGGACTAGATTCCTGATTAGTCCATTTGTTCATATCTTTGAGGGCCAATCTGATTTCTCTTTCTGCTGAGTTTTACAGCTAGAAGGATCAGAGGTCTGAGAGTTTTGTTCTTGCAGTTGATGGGGGTGCCAAAGACCTGCACAGTATGGCATGTGGTTATTTCCTCCGGCCTCCAGGCATAGAAGAAACTATTGCACTAAGGGGGATTTTGTTTTAAATGCTGGAAGCCAATGAGCATGATACCGAGAGGTTGCTGAACTGTGCAGAGAGTGAAGTTACCTTGACCTTTCTCCTTTTTCATCCCTCTTCTGACCCTGCCCCAGAAACCTGCTCTTCCTCTTCTGGTTTTCCCTTTTCTGGTGTCTCATTCACACAGCGGTGGCACAATGGTGCTCTCTCCTCTTAGCCACCAGCCTTCTAGCGTTGGGTCCCTGGGGGTTCTTTAAGGGAGGGAACACTCTGGGGGCATAGAGGGGTTTCTATTTGCCTCCTCCGGTAAACACTTCAGAACAATGCCCATTGTGCTTACCTGTAGGTTGGGATTGGTGCAAAGCTTCCTGAAACAGGAGGCAATTGGTTGTTTTTGGTTCATCTGCTCATCTGCTGCCACCTAGTGGTTCAGTCTCCTTTAGCGCCCTGTGTAAAGCGGAGGGCACATTATCAACAGTTCTGTATTGCCTTTTATCTGCCTCTTTTTTGTTTTTTCTGCCAGACCCCATTGTCCCCTTTTCTTACCTCTTTATCTTCTCATACACAAAAAGCTTCTTTTTTTTTTTTTTAAACTCCCGGGTCAGGCAATCTGGAAATGAATGGCTGTCATAAAATGTTCTGAGAAACTTGGGATGCATTGACAGCTCTCCAGTTTCCCTCTCTTGGTGATGTGAAATGGGTGTCTTACTGCAGGGCTAGAATACGGTTGTTGCAGAGGTGAGGAGGGCTATTGCCATTCCAGGACTGCTCTGAATAGGCAGTTTCAGAGGTAAAATTTCTAGAGCTGCTCAGTTGTACATTTTCCAAAATTTCTTGCACAGTGAGTCTGGCCATAAATGATAGCTAAGCCTTATTGAGCAGTTACTACATGCCAGGCGTTGTTCCAAGTATGTTATACATGTTGCCTCTTTAATTTTCCTAATGACCCACTGAAACAGAGTCCCCACTAGATTCTAAGGTGGAGAAATTAAGGCATAAAATGTCAAGTAACTTGCTTGAGAGAACATATGTAGTAAATGGGGAACTGGGGTTTATTCTCATGTTCTCAACCACCTTGCTTTGCTGCCTCTTCAGGACACAGATAACCTGAGCGCTAGGTACAGACAACAGGGACAAGAACGGGGCTGTGCACACATAAGACCTCCTCAAAGCACTTCCTTGGCCCTTATCTGGGACTTGAGGTGCAAGATGCACTGTGGTTGCTCACCGGGGTCCGAAAAGGAACTCTCCAACGTGCTGACTCCAAGGACTTGCTTCTAGCCCTGTCTCATTTCAGAGTCAGCACGTAAGGAAAAATAACCAAGTATGCAGCCAGAAGAAGTCTGAGAAGCCAACCAGAGAGCAGGCAGGCCTGGGTTCCAGAGGGGATTCTGCCCAGCAAGATAACTGCAAGTCTCCTTCTCTGCCTGAGTTTTTGTTTTCTCTCAGGCTATCCTTTTGTCCTTTGTTTGGAGGTGGCAAGAATGCCTGGAACCAGCACTTTGGATACCACTGCAAAAAGAAATCTGACACTGTCACACACTGCAAGGAACCAAATAGGAAGTTTATTTATGCTTTTCAAATCAGCTGAAACAACTAGCAACTTCCTCCTCCAAAGGTTTCCTTTTCTCTCACCTTCTCTGTGACAAGCCTGTGGAGAGGGCAGGTGTGGATGTGGGGACATGTTTAGAGGTGGGGTGAAAACAAAATGAAGGTGGGAGAAAGTACAAGGCAAGGTTAGCAACAGATCTGCTGACTCCGCCTCTTCCCACTCATCTTGCTGGCAGTTTGCAGTGACTGCAAGGTGTCAGAGGCTTGGGTCTGTTCAGTCAAGAGAAGAGTCCATGGTGTTGGTGGGGTGGCTAGGGAGGGGGGGCGGATAGGAACTCCTGATGAGCAGTCTCTTCAAAAAGGCAGGGCAGAGACAAGGATATGTGTCCTAAAGGAGGAAAAATATAGAAATTTGCTTTTATGATATGCAAAATAAAGAGGGTATAAAAGGGCACAGAGTAAAAAGTGTCTCCCTCCTACCCACAGTCATGCACTTTCTCTGTCTTTGGAGGCAACCAGTGTTATTGTCTCTGTCCTTCCAGAGATATCTTCTACACATAGAGGCAATTGGAGACTCCCCCTGCGCCCCCTTTTAAAAAATTTTTTTTAATGTTTATTTATTTTTGACAGAGACAGAGCATGAGCGGGGGAAGGGCAGAGAGAGAGGGAGACAGAATCTGAAGCAGGCTCCAGGCTCTGAGCTGGCAGCACAGAGCCCGATGTGCGGGGCTCAAATCCACAAGCCGCAAGATCGCGACCTGAGCTGAAGCCGGACGCTCAACCAACTGAGCCACCCAGGCGCCCCTCCCCCTGCCCCCTTTTAAAAAACTAATCTCTAGGGGCGTCCAGGTAGCTCAGTCAGTTAAGCACCTGACTTTGGCTCAGGTCACGATCTCCCAGTTTGTGGGTTTGAGCCCTGCGTCTGGCTCTGTGCTGACAGCTCAGAGCCTGGAGCCTGCTTCTGATTCTGTGTCTCCCTCTCTGTCTTCCCCTTCCCCGCTCACGCTCTGTCTCTCTGTCTTTCTCAAAAAAATCAATAACATTAAAAACAATTAAAAATAAATAAAAAGTATTCTCCACACCCAACGTGGGGCTCAAACTCATGACCCTGAGATCAAGAGTCGCGTGCTATACCTACTGAGCCAGCCAGATGCCCCTGGAGACTCCCTTTTTACACAAATGGAACAAATTAGTCTACCCTACTTTGCTGCTTTTTTTTTTTTTTACCCCCTTACCAACATTAGTGTAGAGAGCTTCCATTTCTTTTTTACTGTTGCATAGTATTTAATTCTATGAATATGCTACAGTTACTTGGCTAGGTCTCTCCCAGACATTTAGGGCATTTCTGGTGGTTTGCTATTACAGACCACGTGTGTGTGTGTGTGTGTGTGTGTGTGTGTGTGTGTATTTTAAGATTTTATTTTTAAGTAATCTCTACACCTGATGTGAGGCTTGAACTCACAACCCCGAGATCAAGAGTCACATGCTGAACCGACTGGGCCAGCCAGGTGCCTCATGTGTATATCCTTTTGTGCGTGTGCAAATGTAGCTATAGGATTAACTTCTAGATGTAGAATTGTTGAGTCAGAGAGAATGAGATAAACGACAGTGTCATTAAATAAATGACAAAGCAAAGTAGAGTGAATCTGTTTAGATTTGACAGCAAAAGCCCAACTCTTCTGCATTCGTGGCCAGGAAATGAAGTCCTCAGCAGGAAAGTCATACAGTCAAACCTTGAGTGACAGGCCTGAGCTGGTGCTTTACGGTTGTACAAGGGCATCGCAGAGTAAGATCTATACTTATGTATCTCCCTAAATGAATCCATGCAGCTGCTGCTGCACACTAGAGTGGCCCTGGTCTGGAAGGTTCCAAGGACAGTCTGTGTGTCACTGTCACACAAGCTCCCATTTTAGGCCGGAAGATGGAGCTCGCGACACCATGCTAGCGTGGGTACCCTCCAGGGCCATCCTAAGTCTAAACAAAAGCCACGAGGTTCCAGAGCAACTCCTACTGCTACCCCGCCCAAAGCAAGCACTCACTCCACTGTTTTAAATATGATGTGGTTCTTGCTCATAAAACACAAGCCATGTTCTTTATTACCTAAAAGTTAATTTGATTATGTTTCATGGGAATCCTCATACTGGAGTCCTAGTCTTGGCCAGTCGTATTTCCCCCAAATACGTGGGCATTTGGGGGAAATGGTGCTCTGGATTTGGGAACAGGGGGTAAAGAAACCCAGACCCAGTCTTGTGGCAGAAGTTCCTAGTTGTTCCCCAATATGCATTCTCCCCTTTTATTAACAAATCCTCTCCCACGTCACTTTTAAGCTGGACACAGGTTCTACCTAGAATAAGTCTTATCTGTCCAACTTCTGGCCAATGGAATGCAAGCAGGGGTGTGTGCGGCATCTGTGAAATGTCCTTAAAACAAGCGGTTGTGCCCTTCTTTCATTTTATCTTTCCTGCTGGGCAGGGTACAGACATGATAGCTGGAGCTGCGGCATTCGTCTTGGGCCGTGAGGTAAGCTTTAGAATGCTGGCCACACACGAGAGGAGCAAAAAAAGAAGATATCTGGGACCTGATACCTTGGATCATTAACCTCCAGATTTTTGCAGAAGAGAAAAATAAAATTTCTGTGTCAATGAAATCATGAAGAAAAGCCACTTCACTGGCAATTCTTATCCTTCCCAGAGAAATGACGGCATGGCCAACAGACTCCTTGGCAATAGTTCTGATACCTGGGCTTCATCTTTCTTCCATCTCAAAGGCAGTGGTGAGATACTCCTTTGGAACAATCCCAATGAGGCTGTTCAGCTCTCCTACCCACCAGCCATACATGTGATACTCCTGAAACAGGAAAAGAGGATGGTTTCAGCTGGAATTTGGTCACGTTTCTGTTCACCTTTTATAGTGATTGCATGGGACGCAATGTTGCGTGATTTCTTTGTCGGCACTATCAGTCTGACTTGTACTGGCACCATGGACCCTTCTTGGGTCCATGAGGGGATTATTATCCCATCAGGGATTATCCTCTGATGGGATTATTAAATTAAAAAAAAGTCATCTAGAGAAAGAAAGCAAACCCTTCATTTTGTTATCTTCCTGTTAACAGTGTAAACCTCGTATAGGAAATGCCATTGCATTGTAAAGAGCATGTCTTTTACGAAGCAGAGTGGATTGGCTTCTTCTGAGAAAGTCGGGCACGTCCGAAATGCCAGAGCACTAAAGATATTCAGGGAATCAGGTCACAGTTCAAATCAATAATATTTACCACGCATCTTCCATGTGCAAAGTGCTGTTTGAGTTCCCATGAGGTATGTAATGATGGATCCTATCCTTGCTCCCCAGGAGCTTATAGCATATAGAGTAATGGGTTTTGGAGTCAGACAGACTGGGATCTAATCCCCACTTGGTCATTTTGTAGCCATGTGACCTTATGTTCTCCTAGCTTACACTTCCTCTTCTGTAAGAGCAGGGATAATATCTCTCCCCTCTTGTTGTGGGAGTATAATCGTCTGATACATAGTAGGTGCTCTAAACATTAGATTCTTCTCCAGGAAGAGGTGGGAGGTTGATAGGCAGGACTTAAGGGCTCCAGAGAGGGGCAAATAAGAGAGGGAATGAAAGGGTTTAAGAGAAGGGGCAGTCACAGGGCTGGGAGTGGAGCATCTTGAATACAGAAGAGCTTCTCCAAAAGCACAGTGGGTGTTAAACATTATGGGAGTACTTCTGAAAGCACCAGAAAATATTTTCTTTCTTTTGATGGAAGTAAAATTTAGGAATATATAGGCAAAATCTTGTATTCTGGTTCAGCTGGCTTTGGGGTACCATGAAGCTACCTGTCTGCTTTTTGCACCCTTGGCTGTTGAATTCTACTAGGAAAAGAAACGAAAAGAAAGAAAGAAAACCAGGTTGGTGACACAATAAAATTCCAGGATAACTGGGCATCTTTCTGTTTCTTTTTTGATAGAGTATCTCTCCACCCTTCCTCCTCTGCCTCCCCCCTCCTTCTGAGCGGATCACCTTTTTTCCACCTTCAAAAAGGAAAGAGAACCTGTCAGATGTGTCAACTTTCAGCCACCAAAGAGGAACTAACCTGTACTGACAACCATCCCTCTTTACCATTAAAGTGGAGGACGTATCCCTCCTCTGGTTTAAAGACTCTCTCCCCATGTGTGCTTGGGTTTAAGACTATCCCTCGCTACGTGCCGTTGTAACTCTTCCACTTTCTTTATTTCTCAGAGATGAGATTCTGTGGAGTCCGACCTCGGCCTCTATTGTAAATGGCTCCTTCCATCAGCACAAAATGTGTTCAAGTTTCTTTTGTCGTTGAAAACACTTATTTTTAATATTTTCAAAAGCTGAGTTTTCTTTATCTTTTTAAAAAACATTCATTTATTTATTTTTGAGAGAGAGAAAGAGAGAGTGAGAGCGAGAGAGGCAGAAGGAGGGGCGGAGAGAGAGGGAGACAGAGAATTCCAAGCAAGCTCCACGCTGTCAGCACAGACAGCGTGGGGCCCGAACTCACAAACCATGAGATCATGACCCAAGCCGACATCAAGAGTCAGAGGCCCAATCGACTGAGCCACCCAGGCCCCCCTGAAAACACTTATTAAATAGTTCCCACGACATGTCCACTTCCCATTTCTTTTTTTCTTTTTTTTTTTAAACATTTATTTATTTTTGAGATAGAGACACAGAGTGTGAGCAGGGGAGGGGGAAGAAACAGAGTGGGGGAAACACAGAATCCGAAGCAGGCTCCAGGTTCTGAGTTGTCAGCACAGAGCCCCACACGGGGCTCAAACCCACAAACTGCGAGATCATGACCTGAGCCGAAGTCGGACGCCTAACCGACTGAGCCACCCAGGTGCCCCATCAACTTCCCATTTCTACTAGCCTATGCCAACTGCTAATTCACAGTCAAACTTACTGAAAGGGTTTACTTCCCTTTCCACCCCAAGTTCTTGCTTTCTATTCCATCTCCAAGCCACTCTTCTCAGGCTTCTGCTTGTATCACTCCACTCACACATTTTGTCCGTGGTCGCCTACAACCTCCTTAATTGCTCAGACTGGATGGTACTTCTCAGTCCTTAACTTACTTGAGCTTTCAGCAGTCCTGGAACCATGGACCCTTCTTGAAGCATTTTCTTCTCTTAGTTTCTATGATAATTACACTCTCCTGGCTTCCCTCTTACCTCTGGTTGCTTCTTCTCGTTCTCCTTTGCAAGCTCATCTTTCTCCACCCCTCCTTTCAATATGGTTGTTTCCAGGGTTCTGTCCTGGCCCTCTCCTGACTTAACTGCACTTTCCCTGAGCAACCTTATATACATCCATGCTTTAGCTGCCACGTAAATGACTCACAACAATAGCTCCAGCCCAGATCTAAGTCTTGGATCCTAATACCCAACTGCATATCTATTAAGCTGCTCAAACTCAACATATCCTAAATGTAACCCCTCATCCTGCTTCTGTCTCCATTCCCACCCCCAAACTATCTTTACTTCCTGTGTCCTCTATCTCAGTGAGTGGTAGCACCATGCACTCAGTTAATTAAGCCAGAAAACCAAGAGTCATTTCCAATTTCACCCCCCCTCTTCCAGTCAGTCCTTGAGTTCTGCAGATTCTTTTCAAAGCATTACTGGAATCCATGCACTTCTCTCCATTCCCGTTGCCGATACCCTAGTCATGTCACTGTCATCTTTCATGAGGACTACCGAAACAACCCCCCACACTGGTTTCTGTATCTCCGTTCTTGCCCCTCCAATCTTGTCTTCATTCTGCAGCCAGGCTCATTTTGATGCACGTTGATAATATCAGTGCTCTGTTGAAGCCTTTAAGTGGCTTCCCAATGCCTTTTGTCAACGTCTTGACAAAGTGAACGAGGCCGTGCATGACCTGGTCCCATCGACCGCTCAGCATTGCCGTACACCCCCTAAATCCAGTGGACCCTCAGTAAAACAGACTTTGTCTCACTATTCCCATGGGCCACAGGCTCTCTTATCTTGGAGCCTGTCCTCTGTCTGTTTAGCCTCTCCTGCCCTCCTCCCTGCCATGGGGCTCCCTCCTAAGCAGCCTTCAGATCTCAATTCCTGGGTTGCTCTAGACTCTCTAGAAGCCTCTCTCTGAAACTCTCTGTGTGGGGGCCCCAGCTCTGTGGTCCACAGTACTGTGCCCTGTGCTTCCCTGGAAATGAGTTCATCACCCTGCCTTGTATCAGTCTGCCTTTGTCTCAGAGCCAGTCACTAGCTGGAAAGTTCTGTGAGAGCTGGGACCTTGTTGGTTTTGTTTGCTGTTGCACCCCCAGCACTCAGCATGGTACCCGGCACAGAATGGGGCCAAAAAATACTTGTTCAGTGAGGTTACGAAGAAATGAGGGGAGCATTGGGACTTATTCTTTCAGTTGAGCAGATTTAGTTACAACTAACTCCAAGATATTCCCCTGGTGATTAGATTGGTTGTGGCAGGAAGAGAGCAACTGCCTTTGGAGACACTTTCCCCAAATGGCTCCCTAAATACCATGAGGAGAGTCTCAAATGCCAAATGCCATAGCAAGTGAGACTGAGTTGATCCTAAGAAGAACAGGGAATCAGCTTTTGAAAACCAGTCTTTTTTTTTTTTAATTTTTCTAATGTTTAGTTTTGAGAGAGAGAGAGACAGAATATGAGTGGGGGAGGGGCAGAGAGCAAGGGAGACACAGCATCTGAAGCAGGCTCTGAGCTGTCAGCACAGAGCCTGATGCAGGGCTTGAACTCACAAACCATGAGATCATGACCTGAGCTTCAGTTGGACGCTCAACCGATTGAGCCACCCGGGCGCCCCTGAAAGCCAGTTTTAAATAAGTGAATGTGTCTACCACCCAGCACGCCGTCTCCCCACGCCTTCTCATTCCCTTCGTCCCCCAGGCCAGCTTCTCCCTACTGTCCGCGCTGCCTTGTGGGAAATTACCCAGAGCTCCTTAGCCTCTGCCTGTCAGGACAATTTAAGCTCCTCTCCGTACAAGTTATGTTACTGTCCATTTTCCAACACTAAAGTTAGGGCAGTTTCCGCCTGATGTTTTCTTGTAGTGTTGCCTTTTGTTTAGCGTGTTGCTGGAACACCATTTCCAATAAAGCCTTGCTGTGAAGGGGAACACATATTCTGTCTTCCTCTCTCACTGTTACTCACAAAAACCCTAGCTTTACTCTTCCGCCTCCTCACAGGCAGAGGGTGGGCACAATGTTGTTTGACAGTCTTCTGCTCGAAGTCAACTTTCTGAAACATGTGTGAAGTGTGGTCTTCCACCTGCCACATGGTGTCGTCTTCATCACCTGAGGGGCTCAGATCGGGCATTCCCTTCCTAGGGACGGGTCAAGACACCTGACTCTGATTCCTGCTTCGTCGCATCCGCCTTTGGCCATAATGCCAGGAGCAGGGACTAAGCCTTGGGAAGGCGCTCTCTGCCGGCTTGAAGAGGGTGCAAACAGGGAGCAGATGAGCCTCAGCAGGACACCTGCTAAGGCCAGGCTCCCAGTCAGCGGGCTCTCGCTCGAGGGGAGCACTGACCCTGCCGACCGCAGATGTAGTAGCCTTACCACAGTGGTGAGACCCGCAATGAGTGAAATCAACTCTTTGCCCTTCAAAACAAAAGAGCAGGCAGAGCGTAAGGAGGATGGCACCATCTCAGAGACCATAAGCATCCTGCTGTGGGAGCCTAGGAGCTTAATCAAAGCACCTACAGGTCTTGGGATCTGACTGGCTTTTCCAGATTTCATCCCTTGGTTGGAGACGCAAAAAGGGCTGCAGGGCCTGAGATGTTTAAAGCATGAATGGAAAATTTCTAGCCTTCTCTTCTGCTACCACCCCCCATGCATTGCCCCAGCCCAGTCTGAACACCACGAGGTATTTTAAAATAATTTCTACTTTGATGAATTGCTGGGGAGTCCACAATTGCTCATAATCAAAGGGAGAAAAATGCAGATGAGATCCGGCCGAGAACTATCACCACCAAACGTTCATTTCACTGCACAGTGCCAAAAAGAATTAAAACAACATTAAACTCACAGCAATCATGTTTAAGCCCTCGTTTCCAAGTGCCAAATTGCACCACTCTGGATCATACAGATGTTCGTTAATTATGCTAATTTTTATTAAACTATTAAAATGGAGAGAGTACTGGCTCAGCCAGGCAGACCCCGGCTCTGAATGAACTCTGCTCTTGTCTAGAGGTGCTAATTTACTGCATTTTTATGAAGTTGCTGATCCTTGGATTTTAGTTTTGAGATGGGAGAGAGAACTGAATTCTTGGGATCAACGTTTTCAATGAAGTTTGACTTCTTGTGCCCAGATGTTTTGAAAAACCAGAAAAAGTGCTGAGATGCTCCCGGGAGACCTAAAATCCTCAACGCGGAAGTGTTTCTACCTCCAAGGTGGGGATATGTGGCCATGATGTTAAGGAATCAGAACTGTACAGGCTCCTCAGTCCTTAACTCTATATACATCATGTATGGTAGAGCTAAGAGGTTAATTACACAAAATTGTTAACTGAAGATGCTTTAGATAAGAATATAAAAAGCTGTTTTTTTTTAAAAAGAGGAAACAAGCCCTTAACATAGGCACTTGCTTGTCGTCACAAAGTCTTTTTAGAAGCTTTTCACTCAAAAATAGTACGACGTGGGGTTTGTTCTCATCGTTATTATCTCGAGGCTTGATTAAATACCCGTTTCCCTCAACACCAACCCTGTCCCACCTCCTTGAACTCCCCAAATGAAGGGATCTTAAAAGTAAAGGTTGGTTATTTGGACTCCCTTATCTGGCTGGACAAGCTATTGGCCTAGATGAGCAGAACATTGAGTGAACTTGAAATAGACACGGCGCTCACCATCAGCAACAATCAGAAGTGTTTATGGGGGATTGCACACTGCCATAGAAGGATTTATGCTGCTAATCTCCATCAACAAGGAAAAAAACCCCAACCCTACCAAACCTGCCATAAAAAGAACAGCAAATTCTATAAACAAAAAGCAGTATGGCCACCAACCACGGGCACGTTGCACAGCTTGACTCTGCCTCCAGTGGTTTCCTA
This sequence comes from Acinonyx jubatus, assembly GCF_027475565.1. Classification (NCBI taxonomy): domain Eukaryota; kingdom Metazoa; phylum Chordata; class Mammalia; order Carnivora; family Felidae; genus Acinonyx; species Acinonyx jubatus. Next base: position 36,347,574 of record NC_069397.1, on the reverse strand, counting down.
TTGCTGTTTATGGTTTCAAGACTATCATGGACCTCCTCAGCGCTCTTCCTGTCACAGGGCCCTGAGTCCCTGTGTGGTGCTGCAAATACCCTGTCAGTAGGTGTCAGGGGATATCAGGGGGAAAACCAGCAGGCGCCTATCATAAGCCTTAAAAGAGATTAAATACCCCTACTCCATGATTGCTACATTTTAATTTCTCTCCTCCCTGCTGGTTCCTATTTGTATAAGCTCTTCCATGGCTCCCCTGGAGTAGCACAGACATGACCTGGAATGACCATCCTGTCTTGGGATAAGAATTCAATTTCTAGGCTCAGTGAATCCTAGGCTGTTCCAACAAAAGGAAAGCACCACCCTCTAGGGCACAGATTCTTAAAATGGAGTCTGCGAACCCCTGGCCTGTCCACGGATGGACACGAAGGGATCTTTGAGTTCCTTGAAACTGGTGTAAAATTGTGTGTGCACGTGTACCTGTGTCTTGTCCCTGGGGTGAGGTCCAGAACTTCTGTCAGATGCTCGAAGGGTTTGTGAACCCTCTACAGTTTATGAACCAGTGCTCTTGGGGGAAAATACAATGATCTCCCTGGCCTGGATCCGCACTTTGGCCCAGTGTGGCCATCTCCATCCACCCTCTCCCCAGCCTCCTCGTTTAAAAACACAGCGAAAGGAAATCAGGAATCCTTGTACCTGCCATGCTGGCTTTCCTAGGCTTCAGCCTTCCAGCTGCAGAAGAGTCTGCTCCTTCTTCTAAGGCTGACCAGGCTTGCTCATTCCTTCTAAGGCACCGTCTTTCTCTCTCTTTTTTCTTTTATTATTGACATATACTTGATGTACAATGTTATATTACTTTCAGGTGTACCACTAAGGCCCCATCCCTTTAACTGTGACTTAAAAGTTGTGCTGTCTTCTCACGGCTCTTGTTCAAAGCCACATGATGGCTTTGGGAACAAGCCGCTTGACACTGTCTACCCTGAGAATGCTCCTAACAGAGATGTTCTCTGTTCACCCTGAGTTGGGCTTCGATAAGCCTCCGTGGAACAAGATTCCCGGAAAATGTCTCACATTTTGTTCTTTTAACCATCAAAGTTCACTGTATCAGCGCTTGTAAATAAGACGATTCCTCTTCAAGAGAACAATCAGTCAGCTCCTGACATGAGAGATCGATAGGTACCTGATATATGTATGGGAAGGGCCAATGAATCACAGAATTATTGGTTTATGATTGCTTATTTCTTTTATCAGTGGTTCTGCATCTGACATCATCATAAGTAAAGATGGGAAATTCGAATTCCTAAGCAGAGTAGATTGTAATATCCCATGGTCAGCCAAAAACATCGTATTTTTACTCTTGGGTTGGCCCTCAGTTTCTCTACTCCTTAAATCCAGCTTTGGAAATTTAATGCTTTCTGAGGATGTCATAAATTATTAAATAAATTGAGGGCTCTAACTCAGCGCCCTTCCAACTGCTGAGGAGAGCAAGGCGGGGGACAGGGATCGTTCACCAAAGACAAGCAGGTGCCTGCTTTGCAGCATAAGAGGTTTTGTGGAGACATTTTGCAGAAGGAAAAAGGAAGTGGTCAGCTGGGTGGACGGTGGATTCGTGATGTTGGAAGCTGTCAGAGGACTGACTGGAGCGCTCAGCGCTCCGCTGAAACCTTGGGTAGCTTGGCTGCCTCCCTGGGCTGTTTCAAACCATGGTTTAAGTTCTTGGCAGTCACTTTCTCTTTTTTCCATTATTCAGGGTTTTGGTCTATAAATCAGAATAAGAATGAATTGTTAAATTTGTCTCATTTGAACCAGTTTTATTTATTATTACATTTCAGGGAACTTGCTAACCTGGAGGTTGATGGGCCTGGATTGGGGAGGAGGGAAAGGTATGTGACAGTGTGAGAAAGGGGGCCCGGAAAGGCTGGGTGGTCAGCAACAGCAGGTGGGGGGGGGGGCGCATGGTGACAACTGTACAGCTAAGAGTTGGTGTTCTGGGGAGGACTGTGTCAGCTAGATGGAGGGTCTGAGAGCCCTGGAAGGCAAAGGGGGAAATTCAGCCTCAAGTCTGGAGCTCATGTCCTAAAACTGGGTGTGAGTGGATAATGATCACGTCGAGGCCAGGCTGGTATGCAGGACCCGCGCACAGACCGGACATTGTTGGTGATGACGGTGTGTGCAAAACACAGACTGTGCACGGCAGAAAAATCGTAAGCCGTGAAGGAAAGAGGGAAGGCGGGAAGAGAAATGAGAGGAAGACACACACGACTTGAACTTTGCCTGAAAGAGAGAGGAAGGATAAAGGAAGGTAAACACTCCGCAGAGGGGAGCAAACAAGGCGCCAAGTGCAGAATTCAGGAACAATAGAGACGGCAGCATTTCGGCGCTGATAGAATTGTGATACCATGTGAGACCGGCGTATTAATATGTATTCCATAAACTGTGCGGCTCGCAGCTCTGCACCGCTCTGTTTTGCTCTGACCGCAGTACCAGCCTCAGGCACCACAGCACAATTTGGAAACAATGTGACGGAAATGTTTAATCTGCTCGGCCCATCTGTGCTGCGTATTTCTCCAGATCTCCCTGAGAGAGGCGCCTTGAATCTCCACATTGCCTTTAATATTCTCCTAAATCACCTCCCCACTGCACTTCAAGGGCCATTGCTACAATATCACAGGTTCATCTAAAGTGCAATGGGGAGGGGGGGGCGGGGGGAGAGGCGCAGGCCAGGATATTTTTTATTTTAAAATAATTTCCAGGGATCGTCTTTTCTGCTTCCTTAAAAAAAAAAAAAAAAAAAAAGAAAAAGAAGAAGAAACGTTATTCTACGATTGCCGTAAGGTTATTGAGGTTGTTTGGTACAAAACAGGGTAGGATAGAGTGGAATCATTCTCCAAAGAATTATTTTTATTAATCTCGATTCCCTCAATTGGACTTGGAAGGGGGGCAAGCAGATGCTTGTTTTCTCTTATCTCTTTTTCTCGCACCTTGCGAGGGTGATGTGCTCATTTGGGGCTGGTGCCTTCTCTGCTTTATGCTTAACTCTGCCCTGCTCCACACAAAGCCATCTTGTTCAGGATAGGATGCTCTCGGTCCCTGGTCAACTAAATGCCCTCACCAGAAAGGGACGCTGTCTGTATTATTAATTTCAGCTTAAAACCTTAGATTTTCTCTCTTAAAGTACAGATGTTGAGCATCAGATTTCTGCCTTTCCCCCACTTGATTCTGCCAGATTCAGTGACTTGGGCGAGGATGGAGGAAGCTGGGGTAGGTTTCGGAGAAAGAGGGGATGATAAGTCACCATGTTCCAGACCTTAGACGAATGAAAGAGAGTTGCACATCACCAAGAAAATTAGGATTCCTTTTGCTTTGTGAATTAAAGAAATGAATAATTTAATCCTCAAGATTGTTCCGGCGAGGGAAAGGCAACGTCCCAGTTGCAGAGCCCTACAGCCTGTCGGTGTGTTACATCATCTGCACACATAGGCGTTTCCATGACAACCGCTTATAGCTTCATTTCCTGGATCCCTCTAGGGGGTGTCACAGCCAGATCCACCTGCTTTTCACCCTACCCTCGGTGGGGTCATGGTAAGGTCGCCAGAATAAATGAACGCGGGTACTAATGATCTGTTTACTGCTGTTTATGCTCTGTGTGTGTCAGGGGCACGCACATTTAGAGAGCTCATTATGGTTGCAATTAGAATGCACCATCGCTAGATATTTAACTCCTTTTTCTTTTAAATTAGCATTTTAATAACATTCTTTGAGCAGAGAAACAAAATGACCATTTTTCACGGACAAACTTCTAGCTGTAGGTGCAACTTTAATGGCAAAGTTGTGAAGGGGAAAGAAGGGAGGGGAAAAAAAAAGGCCATTTTTACTACTTTCACCCTCCTCCTTACCAAAAGGATATTTTTATTTGCTTTCTAACACACTCAATTTCCTAAATTTGTTTTGAATCCAATTATTTTGGGTGGTTGAAAGTACCGCACTCTTGTTGGACGGAAATTAGCAGCGATTGAAATTAACTTTCTATGTGACCTGTGAAAGGGGCTAAAATAATTACAAGTGTGTATAAGAAACACTGTCTCCAAAAGACCTTTGCTGTAGGATCAGGCTGTGATCTGAGGATACCATTATTGGAATATCTTTACACAGCAATTGCAAGGGCTATTTTCTTTAAAAAGGTGATTGCAACGATTATTTCTGTTTTAAAATTCTTAGTATTGTCTTATAGAGGATAAATGATGACAAAAACTTGTCATTAGACGGAGGATAAATAAGCAGCAGAGGATAAATGAAAATAACAGCATGGCATCATTTGCCCTTTAAAAATGGTGAGGTCTTGAAGCACCAAAAAGCAAGAGAGAGAGAGAACAGGAAAGATACAACGCAGAGACCTTGCCCGGCTCAGAATGTTCCATAAGGCACTGCGTTTTAGGAATCGGCCAGCACCTTTGCTAGGTGTTTACGGATGCTCTGTTTGTGGAAAGTACAGTGAAAAATAACAATTTGAATGTTTCGATTATCTTTCCCAGTCCGTTCCATTTTCGTTATTTATTTCCTATAAATCGGGACCTTGCTGAACATAATTCTACAGACAAGGAGGTGGATGGGACAGCCAATGTGAACGAGGAGATAGATGGTGGGTGCGTGTAAGATAGATGCTATGCGTTTATGAAAAGGAGCAGTATGTCTGCATGTGAACATTCACAAAGTAGAGCAAGCAAGCGTGTAAACTATAATGGGTATTTATAGGTGGGAAAAAAGGTGCAAGGAAGATTGTATGGGAACAAGCATACCGAGTCTGAAAAGGGGGTTGCTTTTTTCCTACCCTCTTGGAATCCACGTCCAAGTTCTGCTAAGACGTCCCATGCTTGCTGCGGCTCCAGTGAAAACTCAAGCCTTTCCATGACAACAGACGGGGGCTCTCACAGCCAGAAGACTCAGGAGGTCAATAGTTGAAACGCAAGAGTTAGAAAGCGAGATCAAAACAATCCCACTAAAAAACCCCACAACGATAGGAGGAAAATATTTAAAGACACAGCAGGAAAAAAAAAAGAGCCTTTATAAAAATGCAGGTTTAAAAATGTTTATGTTGTATCAGCCTAGTTGCACCTTAGAATCTGCCATTTCATAAATAAAATACGGATGGCATAGACTATAATTTGGTGATAGCTACCCCAGGACATATCTAGATGCACTTCTGTTATTTTAATTAAATACTGCATTATGGTTTGTGACAACTACATAGCTACAGCGTAAATGAATTCGGAATTAAAGTGTTACTTAGGCATCCAGTAATTTTTGTTTCATTCCTCAGTTTTACAAAGCAAATAGCTATAAAATCAAGATGTTTGTTCATTTACAGATGGAGCAGGATGGTTGTTGCTGGGTTTTTTTTTTCCCCCCCTCCTTAATCCTCATGCACAGAAAGAAGACAGAGCTCAGAGTCTGGCTCCCAACACTCATAGCTTATGAGCCACATCACAAAGAAAAACACATCCTCTTGACTATAATGTGAAATGCTGAATATTAATTGCTGGTATTATGCTTATCTTTCTAGCCGGGTTCTGTCTTTTAACAATTATTCTGATGGGCTGCAGTCTTGCACTGCCAGGAGATTTTTCTCCTTTGTTTAACAGTTAAAAACCTATTTGATTTGATTTTATTAAAAAAGAATCTTAAAGTTCACAATGTTCCTTGGAAGTTTTAGTATCTGGAACTCTTCCCAAATACAGAATATTAGTGGGAATAGTGGCAACAGAGAAACTGCCAAAGATTTCTGCTAAAAAAAAAATGTATATTTCTGCATCTAAATGAAAAAAATATTTTTCATTCTGGCAATATTAATGTTTCCTTAATGAAACTGGAGAGGGCATTACAATTTGATATAATCAATTGGTTAGTTTAAATGTCACTTCACTAGCAAAATCATGAGAAAGGTTCAGAGTATTCTCATCTAACAGGCACAGAATCTTCACTCAAAATTAATATGGTAGAGTAAAAGGATTTTTGCTCAAATCTGAGGATTTAATTGTATCTTTAATGTGTCATATGTCAAGAAGAAAGTTTTTAAATAGCAAGTTTTCTGAAACCATTGTCTATTATTTCTCGTTTGAGGATCAATATAATCTTTTTATTAGCCCTTAAATACCATACGTCTGGCAGTGTCTGCTAATTCCAGCTTTTCTCTGTTCTCACCAATTGCCCCAAGCCCCCTCCCCCGCTAACTAATCCTATAAACTGCTTGGAAGTTACTGCCCTGTATGTTTGCAATGAGGTTATAATTGGCTTTTAATATTTTGCTAGTTGGGTGGGAGAGCTGGATCCATACACTACCAAGAAATGCTGGCAGGCAGAGGTTTGGGGAGGCTGAGCTCCTTTTGAGAAAATAATTACACAGAAACAAAGCTTTTGTGACTCCTTTTAAATAGAGCATCTCACTGAAATGTCATCCAGCCTCTTTGGCAGATTAGTGAGGAGTTTATTACTAAATCTCTGTCTAATAAACGTGCAGTTGACTCTGGAGGAGCCGCTTGTTATAATACTGGCAGTGGGAAATGGAGAGAATGTCACAGTTAAAGACACAAATTTTCCCCATAATATATTCGAATGGAAACCTCTGAATCCAATACTACATGGGCATATCTAATAAATTCACAATATTTCAGTCTCAACAGCCTTCACCGGTTAGTTTTAAAGATTTATGTGGTAAAAAATTACTCAGTGATGAATATGGTTTATTCTGTGCAGTATTGGAGGTATAAGGAATTAAACTACCGTCTTTAACAGTGAATTTATTATTACCTCTGTCAAAAGACGAAGCCTTTAACAGCATTTGTTATAAATTCACTGCAAAATAAATGGCTGGAATTTTTTTGCACTGGAGCTGGTAAAGCATCGGGCGATTCTGAGCATTAACCTAACCCTGCCATGGCTTATATGGTTCTAGGTAAACATTTCTGTCTGGGCCTCATAGTTAATTATCTGATTTGGGACTTTCCACCTGACTGAAAGGTGTGTGTGTGTGTGTGTGTGTGTGTGTGTGTGTGTAGAAAGTGAAGGCTCCTGTCCAGGACAACAGTTTTAGAGTAAGGAGAGTAAAGTGGAAAATGCCAATCTTACTCTCTTTAAAAAAACGGGTTTTACAATAAATGGCCAGAGTTTGGAGGATAGGGTTGATATGCAATTGGGGCTCTTGTTAGTAGGTTTATATGCATGCATATGCACACACACACGCACACACACACACACAGAGGCATCCTCTCCCTTTTGTCCTCTCTTGGAATGGGTGTCCCCTCATTTATAAAAATTACCTGGAAGGAATGAGGCTGCCAGGGTTTGTTCTAGACGATTGGTTCCTGTCTGGGGGAAAGGAATGGCCTCTACTGAATCTGACCGGTGTATGACCGTTGCCTTCCAGCTGACCCCAAATCCCATTCCCATCCTCCTGACTCTATAGACTCCCATTGGGGTTATTAATGAGAGAAAACACCACCATCATCATCATCTTCGTCATCACAGCACAGTGTGGACCTGCTTGTTAACATGAAATGGGGTGGTGGGGACAGGTTCTGCTTCTCTTTCATATCATCATAAATAAGAAAAGATATTTTCCGATGGTATCCCCCTCACTCGCCCCCTTTGGTTGGGTCAGAGGTGAATAATTGCTCTTTGACAGGCATTGATCAGTTTCATCACACTGTTTGGGCAGCCTGTGCCCCAGGCCTATATTCTCCCCACTTACTACCCTTGCATTACCTCCCAAATAACCCGCCCATCCCCCCACTCAGCCAGGCTGAGGGTAATGGTGCCTGAGGAAGTCCTAAATGGACACTAGATGTCACCAAACACCTCCTTTCCCTCAGAGCCCTGAAATTTAAAAACCAAAAAAAAAAAAAAAAAAAGAAACCCAACCCTTCATTTAAAGCAAGTGAAGGAATTAACTTCTCTGTTTTTATGAGGCTTGTTGTCACATTCAACTAAGCACACTTAGAAGAGCAAGTACGGCTGCATTCAGATAATTTTTACAACATACAAATCTCTTCTGGAGGAGAGGGGGTCAAGGGAGGGGAAAAGGTCTACTCTCTTTAAGTAGTCCTTTGAGGGAGTGGGTGGAGAACCCGGGGCTTTAAAAACCCTATTATAACAGACATAACACAGTCCAGGTGTGCCAGGAACAGACCCGCTGCATCCAGATTACAAGGAGCTGGGTTTGGAGCTAGGATCCAGCCTAATTTTAAGTAGCTTCAATCCCTCACTAGATGCTAAATGTCACTCAGGGCGACAAAGTTGGTCTATCCTCATCCTCATAAGGCCCAAAGCCTTTTGACAGCATCATGAGTGTGATGTTAAACTTAACTTTGCCTGTAAGGCTCTCTGTTTCCATGTTAACATATATCTGGGCAGAGAACACAACAAAAGCGTGGTGTGGTCCATGAGAACATCTTCCCACCCCAGCTAAGCCACCATATAAATATAAACCTTCAGTGGTACCCAGCTGGTTGCTCCAAGGCCAATCGCCATGGGGTTAAGTAGTTGGGCAAATCTTTGAGGGGTCTAAGGCCAAGAACTGAGGCACAGCACATAAGCCCCAGAGAGGTAGCCTACTGACTCAGTTTACCTTAAATAGAGGATCTCATTTAGGGACCTTGTCTCCTTTCTAGTCAATTGAGAAAGAGATTCTTTTTCTCTCTTTAATTTGCCCTTATCTGCTGGAGCATAGGAGGCTTAATTTTTTTTTTTTTAGATTTTATTTTTAAGTAATCTCCACACCCAACGTGGGGCTCAAACTCACAACGCTGAGATCAAGAGTCCTTCGCTCCACTGACTGAGCCAGCCAGGAGTCCCCAGGTGGGTTAATCTTTAAATGGGCGTTTACTGAAGTTCTCCCGCACAGCAGAACAAGCACCTTTAGTCCTTAAGAAAAAGGTTTCCCTAGTGAGAGACCTAGGAGCCAGTAAGAGAGTCACTTCTCTGAAAGTTGGGACTTGTGACTCATCTTATCCAAGTAGGGGCTTTGTACCTCCCTTTCTTCCACTTAAAATAAATGCCCATAGCAGTGCTGGTCCACAGAAGGGTCTTAGGGTCTGCAGATAAAAGGAACTAAGCCAGGGCACAGCGTTACTGCACGGAGGGTGATTCAGCACCTGCCCTGTCATGCCTGGTGCCCAGGCTGAATGGATTTTTGGAGTACACCTGTTGTTGAACCCCTGCCAAGTACTGATGGCCACTAACCCCCAAATCACTTTTCCCCGCTGTTGATGTTTGGAATGTCAGACAGGACTGAGCAGCAGCCGGCGTGTATTTCAAACACAGCAGATGGATTTTTATATTAGCTCCTATTTCATGTTCAGGCAGAGCGACCGCCACACTAAAACCGCAGCCTCAATGCTGCCGAGTTTGCTTCTGTGAGATTAATTCTGTGAAATTAATTGGGACAAGATTGAAAAGGAAATTAAAATGCAGCTGAGTGAACAGGCCTTTCAAACACCTTTTTCCTGCTCTATTCAAACTTGAATTCTGCGGTGGTCGCAGGCATCGTGGGAAGTAATTTACGAGAGGCAGGCTCTCCGGAGCCATCGGTTACGTATGAGGAGACCTGCACAAGCGCCACAATCTGGAGCCACTGAAGAGCGCTAAACACCCCGCTGTGGCCTGAGCTGCGTCCCTGCAGCGGGTGGAAACGGAGCTCAGTTCTTGGACCAAAAAAAGCTGTTCGGAATATATCTGGGCCCAGAGAACATCCGCTGGACGCACAGATAGGCTTCGTTATTAAAATCTCCCTTCAATATATTTTAAGACCCAAATTGGAACTCGGTGGATTAAGTGGGCACGAAACTGCATGGGGCCTAGGAATGGATGGCTGTGTTAGGGGAGGTCAGCAGGGCTGCTGCCTGCGCCCCGTTGGTTACTGTTTCAGAGCTTGGATATGTGGTTCTGGCCTCTCATCCGACGAGAAGTCTGAACAATCCATCAATTTTGTCAGTGACACAATCTCTCAGACCAGGAAAGGCTACGTGGATTTCCGTGTAGGCCTCTGCACTAGATGGCTTTCTCCTTCCAAGTAAGAAGCCTTTGTGCTTTTGAGTGTCTCTGTGAAGAGTTCTCGGTGGGACAGGCTACCTGGTTTTCCTCCCTCACTTCACCAATAATTTACTGAACGCCTAGCATGTACCCTGTATTGACCCCAGCAGTTTACTTTATTGTTAGCAGAAAAGAGATGAATGTAATAATAGTTGCCTTTTCCTAGATGCCAGGTACTTCTTGACACACACTCTCTAGGGCAAGCATCAGAACCCCTATGAACAGAAGTTATTCCCATTTTTACAGATGAGAAAGCTGAAGATAAGCAGGATTGAGTGACTTTGCTCAGGGTCACGTAAGTAACTCATCTGTTACTGACCAGCTTCCTTAAGAATAGGACAGGTGATGGGTATTTGGTATCTTTCTTGCCCAGCCAGTCATCGTCTCTGGAAATTTTATTTTAAAAAGGACAAATAGCTCTCTTTCTGGGATCATTCTTGCCTAAAGACCCTAACAGTCTCTCCTGGCCCTAGTGTTCTAGGATTCAAGGTTGGGTCATGTTTGGGCAACTACTAACAATAGCAGATGCCCAGGAATAAAGCCCCCACCCCACCCCACTTCCTCATCCAGGGTCCACTGCCTGTTCTTAGCCTGCTCCCACCGTATTTCTTTTCTTTTTTTAATATATCTTTTTTTTTAAGTTTATTTATTTATTTTGAGAGAGAGAGAGAGAGAGAGAGAGCAAGCAGGGGAGGTGCAGAGAGGGAGGGAGAGAGAGGATCCCAAGCCGGCTCCGCGCTGCCGGCTCAGAGCCCCACGCGGGGCTCAAACTCAGGAACTGTGAGACCATGACCTGAGTCGAGACCAAGAGTTGGATGCTTAACTGACTGAGCCACCCAGGTGCCCCAACATATTTGTTTTATCATGGAAAGAGAGAGGGGAAAGCCAGAGGCATTTATGAGGGCCCAAAACAAAAGAGCTTATAATTGAAATTTTTCAATTCGTTTAATCTGAATACAATTAAAGCTAAATGCATTTTTGTGTGGGATTTCTTTAGCACTTTTGCGGGATCTGTCTCATCATGTTTACGACAGGAATGCTTGAGGTGGAAGGAAACTTAGAGGTCACCCAATACAACTGCCTCATTTTACAGGTGAGGAAACTGGTCGAGGCAAGCTGAGCTGCCCCAGTTGTGTCTTGTCTTATGTTTCTTGGGGGAAATAGACTTCTCCAGGTTCCTAAACCAGCAGGCCTTTCTTCCCTTAACAAAGGTTTTTCGGTCAGAGAGAAAAGTAACACGTAGATTTCTGGATACCATTTTTCTGGACTAACCTCGACTTGAGTCAGTTCTTTTCCTCCAGGTGTGAGAGGCAGGTTGCAGAGGATAACTGATTCCAACAAATCAAGCCGGTTGGGGTTAAAGTGGAATGAATTTAGGATTCATATGAGAAAAGAAAATTGCGGAGGTTAAGAGTTATTGAAGGTCTGAATAGACAAACAGCTAATGGTAGAGGGATCTCCTTTCCTATCTGTCTGAATTGTTTCATTTGTGCTTCTTAGAGGCAAGGGAATGGATTGGGTGGCCTTTTAAGGTTCCTTCCTGTCCAAGGACTGTTATTGAGTTAGGTGATATAATAAAGGTAAATCCAATCCGAAATGTTCCCCAAGCCAACGTTAAGTGGAATGAAGCTTTATGAGGGAAACTCCAGTTGAGTTTCTAGCTTCTCATTTCCTCCTCTGACATGCAGGGATTAACAACATGGAGAAGGGAGGCAGCTGGTGTGGCTTTTGGGGGGAGAAATGCGCTACAACAATGGTAAGGGATGAAAATAGACTTACAACCGTCCAAAAGATGGAGAAAGAAACCAGACAGAACCAGAACAGCGACGTATTCTCCCTGAATCAAACTTTGATATATTAGCTTTCCGTGAGGGAGGAGGGGGAGGGGGATTGGTTAAAAAAACAGGTAGGGGAGGCTCTCCATGTTCTTTGGTATCTCTTAAAAATACAACAGCCGCGGTAACTGCAGACAGCTCTGTACTGCAGGGAAAGTCACCCCACAGCCCCTTCTAAATGGAGGAGAGGGACCCCCAGTGAGAAGCCATTAACAAAGGCAAAAAAGACATGCAAAACAAACAAAATAATCATGACTGAGAGAGAAGGCCAGCAGACAGTCTGGCTCTGTTCTCCCCCCTCCTCCTGCTGCAGGCACCTCAGACAATGTAAACAGTTAATTTGTTCACCTGCAGGCTCTGGGCAAACAGAGGCCTGGTCACACCTGAGTGGATAACTCGATTACCCCTGTAATGCCAGCGTGGTAATGTACACAAATTCTATTACAAGGCAAACCTTGCTTTCGGGCATTTGAAATACCAATCAGGCCAATGTCCACTCCCTTCTTTGCTTCCAATTTATTCTTGGTGTATTGGAGCTGCACCAGAATGGCACCAGGATAGCACTGAATTAGGGCTCTGGAAGAAATCACTAGAAGATTGTGATCTCAGTCAGCAGGGCTTGCAGGCTCCCTACTCTTCTGCAGAAGGTTGGGGTCTGAATTTGGTCCTCGTTCTAAGGGGACCGGTTGGAAACACTCAAAGGTACGTTAAGTCAGCCCAGTCTGTTTCCTAAGGCCCTTATGGTATATTTCAAATTGAGACAAACCCTTGGCCATTGATAGAATAAAGATAAGTGGCAAACGATGAGTTAAAAATACAATGGGCTTTCAATTTGCCTTTACAGAATCCACACACTAATTAAAGAGCAAGGTGTGTCTATTCCAAAAATGTGTTTGATTGACCTCATAAAGAACTTTTTAGGAAGTTATTTCAGGGACAGAACCTATTTCCTTAGCTCACGTATATAGAATATGTATAATCTTTCTTTATAAAGATGATGCTACTGATCCCTCAAACAGTAGCCCGTGAGTTCTGAATCTTCTTCACATTAGTGATGGATCTGCGATAATCTGTCCTTTTACTTTTTCCTAATTCTTTTATGATCAACAACACTATCTGTGAGAGGGTTAGTTGGGGCTAGGGGTTAGTTAACTTTATGACTGAGGAAGAGAATAAAGTTAGCTGGCCCTTGTGGGGTTGGATTCACTATCCTGGCCTTATCAACACTTGTTCACACCAGTTGAGCCAACTAGCTCTGAACTCATCATTAGTATACCGCAGTCTTCTTTATCTGTAAATGACATAAAAATGTGGTTTACGGAGCCAGAATGTTTTCAAGAGTATTAATACAGTAATAAATTATGTACATAATGATGACCTTTTAAGCACCATAAGACCCTAAAAAGAATACATTTGATTGGCATAGTTTTAGTGTCATGTCTACTTTATTGCATTTTTAAATTTGAAAATTAGTTCCTGAACCTGAATTTTCAATTAAGCTTTTCCCTAACAATTATAAATCAGTGGGAATTTATGAGTGAGGGAGACGTATAATACACACGAGAGAAATGTATGACATGGAATGATTCTGTAGTTATGGTGACTACATCATCAAGAATGAAAAAATCGACTTTTGATCCAAGCCCCACACTCTATGTCCTTACCTTGCTCAGAATGTAGATGAGGTCACCCCGTTGGAAGGATAGTTCATCTGGCTGGTCACCATGGCAATCCCATAGGCCCTGGTAATAATTGGTATAGTCCACTGATCAAAGAGAGGAGAAATCAAAGTTAAAAGGACTCTGTCTTTTTCCATAGAGTCCACATTTTTGCTGCAAATGGAAACCAGAGTTCTGATATTGCCCCTAGGAAACCTAAGATTCAGAGGGGTTGGGATGAGATACAGCCAAACACTCAGCATGAGCAAAGGACTGTGGGAAAAGGAGATCATTAAGTAACATTAAATATTTACAGATCACCCTTAGTCAGATGCTATTCAACAATATGACAAATACATTCATTTATTAATAAAAGAAAATCAGGCAGGTAAGTTTTTGCTTGGTTTGTAAATAAGCAGTGCAGAGATTTCCTGCCAGATATTTTTTGATCCAGGGCCTCTAAACTAGCCAGTGCTTCTCTTCAATGTGCATTTCAAAGAATGGGATAAATCTCCGACTTTTGCCCGTTTACTGAGAGGCTGAGTCAGCCCACATGCATCTGTATCACAGTCTCCCATGTGGGTCTCTTCTGTTACACGGGAAACTTCATCCTGGGCACTTCCCACCCAGGTACTATATGAGGTAATCCCCAATAAATACGGTTACGAAGAACCCAGGCTTTAAGTGGAACCAAGGGGTGTCTCATCCATTGCAACTAAATTCTGGGTGGGCTGGCCCTTTTCCAGCATCTCATTTGTAGACCCTGAACATGTCTGCCAAGATTTATCTGCAAACCCCCAGGGGGACAGAAACCAAAGTGATCTGCATTAAAAATGAAAGCAACTGAAGACGACACACCAAGCGTTTGAAGCAGCTGGGGAGATTTACTGGGCTTCTCAGCAAGACTAGATGGCAGTGATGCCACAGGACAGCCATTGATTCTTAGCAATGAAGAATCTGTATTGATCTTCTTCTACCCGGAAAGGTTAAACACTAGAGCACAAAGTGGGAGAGGATCTGGGGATTTGAATGGCAGGAGAGCTAATGCCCACCAGACCAGGGATGATGTGGCTGCGCTACCATTCCTTAGGATGCTATGCGTGAGCACTGTCAGCAAGACACCCACCAAAAATGAGATTCTTATTGATGGCAGTCAGGAGTCCTGGCTTCTGATGAAAACCCAAGTGACTTTTGGGCACCCTATTAACACCAGTTTCTACCTTTCCCTTCATTTGTTTTGACTCTCCCGGGAGGAAGGATAGTGCTGGTCCCTGAGGATGAGGACAGGTGGAGGAAAGCAGGTGGGCGGTGCGGGTGGGCGGAGGCCCTGGCTATGTTTGCTTCTTAAAACGCTCATTCCTCACTTACCAGCAGTTCAAACAACAAAGGCACAGGAGAACCAAATCCCTGTATGTCTAAGAACTTTAGTAGGAACCTTAAAGTGCGCAAAACTCGAGGAGGGACAGAGCTATGTAATTAAGGCTCGGATATTGCAAACAGAAGTAAAAATGTTAACCATATAGAAATCAGGCATGTTTCCCTTTACAAAGATGATTGTTTATATATGCAGTAGACGACAGAGGGCACAGCTACACTGGAAACCAGAGTTAAGAACGTGTTTGGAAGAAAAATACACTGCGAGAAAAATGCTAACTATTGGAAAGACAAGGCATGTGTTTTGGGGGATACCAGGGCATGGAATAATAGAGAAATATCAGTTCCTGAAGAATGAAAATAGTTTTCTCAGAGGATATATTAATGTATTTTTTAGTCATAATGGAGTTGATTAATCACCTGAAGATTTGGACAGAATTATAAATGAAAAGTATTTTGACATCAATATTCTTCATGCATTTATATATTACAGAGAAAATGATTTTATAAGAATACATTTTTATTTTTATTAAAAAAGTTTTTTAATCTTTATTTTTGAGAGAGAGAGAGAGAGACAGAGTGCAAGCAGGGGAGGGACAGAGAGGGAGACACAGAATCTGAAGCAGGTTCCAGGCTCTGAGCTGTCAGCACAGAGCCCAATGCGGGGCTTGAACTCACAGACTGCGAGATCATGACCTGAGCTGAAGTCAGACGATTAAACCGACTGAGCCACCCAGGCACTGTCCCCGACCCCAATTTTTTTTAAACTTTATTCATTTTTGAGAGACAGAGAGAGCCAGAGTGCGAGTGAGGGAGGGGCAGAGAGAAGGAGACACAGAATCGGAAGCAGGCTCCAGGCTCTGAGCTGTCAGCACAGAGCCCTTCTTGGGGCTAGAACCCACAAACCATGAGTTCATGACCTGAGCCAAAGTTGGATGCTTAACCGACTGAGCCACCCAGCTGCCCCTATAAAAATAGATTTTAAAACACAACTTGACATTTCTGAATGGTAAGAAGGCTAACAAAGTTGTCTTGGTTTTTTCTGGCCTAGCAGATGGTCACTGTGTGGTACTGTTCCTGTGCCTGGATATGGGATAACTCTTAACATTATGAGTACTTTTTGGGTATATATGTAAACATCGATATTGGACACATAAGACACCAGGGAAGAATACCTGGAAAAAGATCTATTCTAAAAGCACATGGAAAGCAAGAAGCTAGGAGGAAAACAAAAGCCTTCCAAGAACAAATATAGAAAATGCCCCTGGTTCTTCAGAAGCTAAAGGCTAAAAGAAGATAGAGCTCAGGGATCCAGCAGATAATTTACCCAGCCCAAGAATCAGAATCGGCAGAACTAGCACCATAAAAGCAGAGCTTTGAAAAATAAGCAGAATGAAGAGCTAGATATGGGGAGTTGCTCCCCAAACAGAGGTATTCTGGTACTGGGAAATCAGTGAGGAGGAACGCCTTAGCTGGACGAGACTGGGCCGTGTGTGTGCAGACATCCTGTTTGACATATGTGTGACTCACCTTTATGTGAATGTGTGCACACGACCTCACTACATTCCTTCCTTGGCATTCGACAGACACATACAGTGCACTTACAAAGTGCCGGGGACGGTGCTCGATGCTGGGAATTCCGCACTGGCCACACACAGAGTCCCTGCTCTTAGGCTGCCGTCCAGGTGGGGAGGCACGGGGACACAAAGAGTCGCACAGATATTTACTTATTTATGATTGTGATAGGCCTTCCAAGACGAAGCTGAGGGTGCTGTGTATAATAGGGAAGCTAACCTCATGGAAGGCTTCCCAGAAGCTTTGGTTGTGTTATAAAAACCTGACCAAGAGTGGGTAGAGGTAAGGCGGAGGAGGGCTTCATTCCTGCTGCTTTGCCTCAGGAAGGCCTGGGAGGCCTGGAAGTTTGCAGGGCCAGTCCAGCTTCTCCCTAAACTTGACCAGGTCATTCTATAAACGAGGGAATGCATGAGGAGGCTTTGATGTCTTGAGATCAGTGAAGAATTGGGAGCCTGAGAGGGAGGATTTCCTCTGTGGGCTGGACCGAGGCTCCTTGAGGGTTACATTACTCTAGCAGCAGTCTGAGATCAGAAATGGTGCAGCATTCTGACCATTTAATTAATTCAAAGCATCCTCATGCTCATTTTGGGGACATTATTCCATCTAATTATTTTTTTTTCCAGTCTGTCCATTTGGAATGAAAAACAAAAGAATAAAGCTTAATGCCAGCATTTCTCAACGTCTCTCCAAAAAAAACGTAACTCTGCACTAAATAAAGCCTGGTAATTCAAAAGCAAAGCACTAATATATTCAGCATAAAACAGACAGAGGACCTAAAGCAATAATGACACCACTAATAACTAAAACAGTTATAACAATTAACAACAATTACAATGATAGAGAAGCTAATGGGTATGATCACTGCATTTAAATTGCTAGCAGAGCTGAGAAGGACTTTTTCTAGACAAAAAAAGGGGGGGGGCAGCATCTTATTTTCTTTACCCCACCTAAGAGAAGCTAAGCTCCCAGCAAACAAAATGTCATAGGAAGAAAAGTGACGGTCTAAGTTTACAAATATATTGTGTTTTTCTCTCTTCTCTAGGTGTTTGTTGCAAAGCATTTGTCATTCCACACCAAGTTCTTTATAACTAGTAATAGTCATTTCTCCTGTAACTGAAGCCAGGTTGGTACTACTGTTGACAGACTCAGAATTTGAAAATAAACCTCTATGACGTGGAGAGTTCTAAGGTAAAAGGACCAGGATACCTTTCTGCCTCTCTTCCTCCTTAGGAAGGGCAGAACTTGACTGTGTTCCTTCCAGAGTTCAAATGTCACCTTGGGCTTTTGTTTGGGAGACACTGGGTAGCTACAGAATTCAAGCTGTGAACAAGGAAAAGAGGCTAAAGGCAGGTCAGCATGTTGTTTACATTTGCTTGATGAGCCAAAGGACTGTGCTACTGAGGCCTGGCAGTGGGTGCAAATACTCAGCAAATTATGGAAACAAGAGACAGAATGAGAAGATGGATAGAGCCCGTCCTTGCTAGACCGTGGGTAGGTGAGAAATGGGCGTAGAAGGCTAAGGCAGTGACCCACTGGAAGAGACTTGACTATTCTCTAAGCCAGGCCGGATAAGCCCACCATGTTCATTCAGCCCACCAAAGCAGACTCAGTCTGACACCGTATTAACCATTTCAGAAGGAAAGGTATAAAAAAATCTGCCAAGTTCCACTGACGATGATCCCAGAACAGGAAGAGCAACTGAACATTGCCATTTGCTTGTTTTCATGGCCATTTAACCTTGAGTTTTGAAGTCACTCTGGTCCTTAATGTTGTAAGTAGGATCTTGAAGTGGAGAACATCCACAGATCCTGAGTTTCATCTCCTACGCTCCTTTTATTGGGCCAAAACTGTAGCTGGCTGATGATCAACTCACATTTGGCCTTGGGAAATAAGCTTCAAAAAGTAAGAGCTGCAAATACCTCTGTGGCTTCCCTCAGTTTCTTTCATGCGATCACTCCATTAGTAGATGCTAAAATGGAAAAAGTGCCTCGGAAATGGAAGCTCATGAGTGACCGCTTTTCTGCCCTGCGGAAATTACTACATAGGGGCTCCTTCTTTTGGCTGACTTTGCCCATGATTTTAGAGTGAAAACAACTGTTTCGAGATCTTTCTTGGTCAGATATTTGATGTACTTAAGAATGAGCTGTGCCTCCAGCTTGGCTTTTTATTTGGCATGGCATAACCAAGCCAATGGCCGGTAGTTTTCATATAAACAGCACAGGATGAGTTTTATTTTTGGTTACCTGCACACTGCCTTCTCATGATAGGGAAGGGAGATAAACTCTCATCACGGAAGACACTTAGTGTTAGACTGTTAGGCTGATGGGCTGCAATTTAGTGAGAATCTGAGGTGCTGAAGAGTCACTCATTAAAATAACCCTGTTACTAACAGTCATGCTGTAAACTGAGCTCTTTATAGATTGAACAATCAATACGACAAGGCTGTGATAGATTTTCTAGGTAACAGAATAAAATAAAAGAAATTACATCCTACAGGGTCATTAACACCCAATGAGGATAAACTGAATTCCTTTTTTCCTCCTCTTCTGATAAGATCTAGTTGGGCTTTAAAAATGTTAGCAATTCCATTATGGGAAAGCACAGCGTTTCTGGGAATAGGATCTCTGGAAGAGTTCTGGAGAAAAGTATGTGGATCTTAAAGGTCATCCTGCTAGTCATGGTATCTTTTAGGAGAAAAGTCATCCCACTCCCCCCCACCCCCCAAAGACATGTGACACCTGAGAAAAACTAAGTGAAGCAAACCTGTGTAGCTTGTCTATTACATAAGAGTGCACACTGTCCTAGAATTCCCTTCATATTCCCTAGAATATGCCTTCAGGGGGCTGCCCACCCTTCCCTTGGACCTCTACGTTTTATTGTTATAAAGCTAAGAGATGCCATTTGGATGCTCCGTATTTGTCGCCATTTCTATAGCTCCTTTGGAGAAAAGGCACTGTATAAATTCAATAAATAAATAAGTAAACACAAATAATAAAAATTCCTGCCTCAGATTCTGCAGAGAGAGCAAAAAGTCCTCCTCTGTTTTTTAATCACTAAGTCACCAATCATTATAACTGGTGGGAAGTATAAACATAAACCATGGAAGCATATTTAGAGCTCACTACACTTTAACAACACCTATTTTGGAGGCAGGAAGCATGAGGAACAAAAGGTTTTTTTTTTCTTTTTTAAACCTACTTGAATTAGAGCCATTGGAACAGCTAAGAAATAAACCTTCTCTCACCATCCCCCCACCCAAGACAGAGCCTCAGAAAGAAAGGTGGAAAGAGGAAATGGGATGAGGGAGGAGTCTGAAATTGAATTTCAAATGTTTATTTATTTTTGAAAGAGAGAGAGAGAGAGTGTGAGCAGGGGAGGGCAAAGAGAGAGGGAGAGAGAGAGAACCCCAAGTAGGCTCCATGCTATCAGCACAGAGCCTGATGCAGGGCTCAATCTCAGGAACCGTGAGATCATGACCTGAGCTGAAATCAAGAGTTGGACACGCAACCTACTGAGCCATCCAGGTGCCCCCTGAAACTGAATTTTAGACTTTTGCTAGAGACTGCTGCTTCCTGAATGGAGTTTAATATAAAGTTGGGCACAGGAAGCTTACAGTTTTCTACCCTGGCCTGTCCACATTAGCTGTTTTTCCTGCACTGATGATGGGAGTTGATTGAGAAAAGGCATGGAACGTAGATTGGTCAGAAAACAGATTTTCTGTTGGAATTCTGCACAGCAAGTAGGAAACAGTAGAAAATAGGTTTCAGAAGGGACTTCATTATACGTGTTAATTATTATGAAGCGCTTACTGAGAGCCACACTAATCCCGTACCACCCTTGCCCCAGTTCTTTCTTTCTCTCCTGCTTTGGCACATGACTTCTGATGCCGTCTCTTCACTGTCTTTTCTCTCCCTGGGAGAAGTTGGGCACTTAAATGAAGTTAGGTCCTTCACTAAGCCTGTTACGTATTCACTTCCCATGGAACATGAACCTTAGGAGAAAGGGGCCTTGCTGAGTGGGTAATGAAGAGAACAAAAGGCACAAGAAAGGAAGAGAGAGGAGAATGGGAAAAGGAAGGGCCAGGGAAATGGAGAGGGACCAGGGAGGGAAAGATGGAAAGAACTCCTAGGCTTAAGACTTTCATAGAATCTCTAAGAAGAAAAAAATCAGCTAGTATCCAAATCAGCCACAATTTAGGCTCTGCTGATGGGATGAATGTCCTTGAGGTGGCCTTTGTGATTCACATTTCTTTACTGACAAGGACGGAATAGGTCCTTGGTCCACTTAAGGAGGCTTTAGAGGGGCATCTGACCTTAAGAAAAGATGGGCTCACTAACAGCCTAAAGCATGGTTAACAGTCTGGGATGAATAAGATGTGATTTTGTATTCAACAAACCTGTTACATATTCATTTCCAAATGTGCCTGGAATCAAAGCAGGCCATCAGAAGTCAGCATCACCAAGCAATTCTATCCTTCACCCCATGTTCACTTTCCAGATCTGACACATTTCCATTCCCCTCTGAACTCGCAATCTCCGGGCCTCTCAGAGAGGAGACATTTCCATTCTTTCCATTCTCAATCCTCTGATCTCTTAGAGATGAGGCAATTCTATTTTCACTGTACTGATTTAGGAAATACTGATAGGAAAAAATAAATATCTGCTTTGGTTTCCTACCCTCTGTCGGATAAATCTTAGCTGTTCTGGGAACATTAATTAAGGTGAATGGGTGGCTGCTTTTAAGGTTGAGATATTTCCCTATCCAGTCATCTTATTTGGGGCTTCTGAGGCCGACACACCAGCACCCTCTTAATTAGTGAAGCCTGAGCATCCTACCCAGTGCCTATATATCTGCGAAGCTCTCATACCTCCTTTATGTGGAGTCCCATTCTCATCCTCTTCCAGATCGTGCTCTTCATCTGAGGGGATAAACACCAGCAGCATTAGCAATTAGTGGTCAAGTCTTATACTATTTATGCCAATGGGGGTCTTCTTTTTCAGAGCTCAACGTGCTCTTTTCAAGGCACTAATTGGTCTTTTTTTAATTGTTTTTTTTTCACATTTTTATTTATTTTTGAGAGACAGAGAGAGACAGAACACAAATCAGGGAAGGGCAGATAGAGAGGGAGACACAGAATCCGAAGCAGGCTCCAGGCTCTGAGCTGTCAGCACGGAGCCCGATGCGGGGCTCGAACTCACAGACTGTGAGATCGTGACCTGAGCCGAAGTCGGACGCCTAATTGACTGAGCCACCCAGGTGCCCCTCTTTTTTTTCTTAATAGTTATCTCCCATCTTAAAATTGGCCCTTCTCCTTCCCTCCTCATTTATTTATTCATAAACATTTTTAAGTGTTACTATATGCAAAGTGCTACGGTAGGAACTGGAGATTGCTGCAGTGGGTAAGACTGGCGGGGTCCCCGTCCTGTGGCGTTTCCAATCCACTGGATTATTCAGGCACTAAATATCTCTGTCACTGAAATCTTAATCCTTTCCCTCAAGCTCTTTCTCCTCTCCTTCTAGAATTCTCTTCTAAATGTCTTGTCTCTTTGTAAGTGTAAGCATCCAGACTTACAGTGTGTGTGTGTGTGTGTGTGTGTGTGTGTGTGTGTGTGTGTAGCTAAGCATGTGTTTAAACCCTCCATGATTAATTAGTCCTTAATGTATCAAGTTTTGTTCAGCTGTAGCAGAACCTGGTCATGTAAGTAATTTTATGTTCCTAGTACTTGGGGCTTGTAGTTATCTTTTTACTGTTGTTATTTAGCCTGCCTTGTTCATTAGAGTGTAAGCTCCTGAGGGCAGTTGGAATGGTCTTTTAATTAATTGTTGCAGGTACACAATGGGTTCTAAGTCAGTGCTATTGTCTAACTCTGATCAAGTGTTTATATGGTCAACGTCACCACATGATTGGCTTGTTTCTTGCCCTCATTAACCTGTTTCATCTCATACTACCTGCTAACATGGGAATTGGGCCTTTAGAAAGAAGGCATGAGCATCAGAATCATATTAAGCCATTTTATACGTGGAGTAAAATGAGCAAAATTACAGTTGCTCCTCTCCTTTTCATCACCTCAACTCCCTCACACGAGTCATATGTCACCAAGATTAAAAAAAATACCAGGGTCGCCTGCGTGGCTCAGTCGGTTAAGCGTCCGACTTCGGCTCAGGTCATGATCTCACAGTCTGTGAGTTCGAGCCCCGCGTCGGGCTCTGTGCTGACAGCTCAGAGCCTGGAGCCTGCTTAGGATTCTGTGTCTCCCTCTCTCTCTGCTCCTCCCCTGCTCATGCTCTGTCTCTCTCTGTCTCAAAAATAAATAAAAACATTAAAAAAATTTAAAAAATACCTTACACATAACCTATATTTGCCTTAAAAGATTCCATGGGGAAAGATCCGTGGGGAAAGAACTCAGCTCTTCTTACCTTCACATATGGCTTCACAGCAGAGAATTTCCTACTTCCCACCTGTAGTGCTCCCCATCCCTCCCCCATCTCCCCAGGAGGGATAAAGATGTGAGATAATGGAGGAGTGAAATCAAATATCGGAAATAGACCGTGCTGAAATAAATCACGTTAAACATCATTCTTTGCACATTGTCTTCCTATCACTTGCCCACTTCCTTCCTTCCTCTGCTGTGATGCTTTTCCTTTTTGACATGGGACCAATTTCACAGGATTGAAAACGCTAGAAGAAGAGTTGGTGCGGCGTCCGTTCTTGAGATACCCAATGATTTGGACAGGGAGCATCTCTTCTGCTGATAACCAAACAACTCAATCACAAAGACCAATAATTTGCTGGGCTTAGGCACTTTTGCAGGGAGGGTTTATTCTACCTCTGCTGTCTGTGCACAGATGTCTCTTCCTCCCAATTCTAATCAATGTAAATTGGGTCAGATCTCCGCTGTGAATTACAAATTGGATCCGAAGTTGGAGGGTCACCGTGCCTGTGACTCCACCTCCTTCCCACCACCATTAGATGGGAAGCTACACCAAAGATCTTTTCTAAATAAATCAGACTTTATTGTAAAACTCGGCCACTGACGAGACATAACCTCATTAGCATTGATTTTAAAATAAATTATTGAAAGTGGCTTGCCTGCTCTTTGCATTTGTAAAATAGGAGAATGTAAATGTATTTGCAATGATAAAAATGAAAACTAAACTTGATTCCTTTATCCTTTCAGGCAACAGCACTTAATCTAGTCATGATACAAAAATGGGAAAAATAAAAATCTGTTCTACGCAGTTCAATTCCAGACCAGATACTCTGATTTCCGTTGCGCCTGTGGAGTCACCTAGAAAGAAAGCAGAACGCTGGCCATAGATCTTGTATATCATTCGCCACCATTACTAAGCTCTTCAGTGATGGATGGGAATGGGGAAGCTCTAATCCCCACATCTGTTCTATCTAACGTTGACCTTCCCGGGTGGCTGAGAGTGGGCTCAAGTCAAGAAGGCTAGCTACTGATGTGAGAGGCTGGGTGCTGTGCCTTTGAAAGTGTGAATATGGAGGTATCATCAACATAGTGGAGGCAAATGCTCTCTCTATAGCTGGTTGTGAAAGGCAGTACCTCTCAGCACCTTCCCAGCTGCAGGGGGGCGGGGGCGGGGGACAGCACAATACAAACAGAGAGGCATACACTTTACCTCTGGTCCTTCAACCAAATCAAACTGGCATCCTTCAAATGCCAACGCTGAGAAAACTGATCTCATGGCAACAGAAAGAAATGTCTCTTTGCTCACAAAAGAGGGTGGGTTAAACAGCTAGATTTCTCATTTTTTTTTCCATCTGTAAGATGAACCTTTCATTTTAAAGAGATTATTTTGAAAAAAAATTTTCTTCAGGCTAAAGAGCTTGTTGAACTTCTTTATGAGAATATTAGTAGGCATTTTAGTATTACATCTACTGGAATACATCTTCATTTAAGAGAGAATTAAAATTTATGTGCTAGCTCAACTTTAAACAGTAATAGATTATAATGGTCCTTGCTCCTAACAGGGCATATGGGACCCCAACCTTACATAGGTTTTAAACAATTAACCTCTGAAGATTACTGTCCACTTATTACGTTAAATGCTCTACTTGATTCCCAAATATCTCGTTTCAACTGGGAAAACAGTTGAGGAAGATTCTGTTAGTTGTGTGAACATGTAAGAGAACCATGGGGCATCACAAATGAGCATCAGTATCCAGAGAGTTGATTTCAATCAACAGTCTTGGCACAATGTCAGGGACACTAATGAGAGGCTGAAAAGAACAGGACACTGACTCCACCGTGGAGGTGCAGAGAGGGGCTGGCTTCCCATGACACCTGGCTCCTTTCTGAAGCGCTGCTGTGACACCGGCTTAACTGAGAATAACATTAAAAAAATGACTAGATCAGAAAGAGGGAAACCACTTCCCCCAAACAAAGCAAGGTGACAGAAGCTTAAAAAATGCCAAGTGTATCAATGTGCAACCAGATGTCAAGGTGCTCTGGTGACAGACGCAAGAGAAATGCAGATAGACTCAGGGTATAAAGAGAACGTGCAGGAAAGTGGAAATAGAAACCACTCCACGGCATGCACAGATATGCTATAAATCTGTGGGTGTTATAGCACCTCTTCAGACAATGCGGAAAAAATGAGCAAGATGCTAATAACACACTTAATCCTCTGTTGTATAGTTGGTAATCTAAACTGTTACTTGAAAATATTTGCATCCTATCTCTGTGGTATGGGTCTTGATGTACAAGATATTAAATCCAATTTGCGCTAACAGCAGCACGTGGAATGCGCTGAATTTAATTCCACCAATAATAATTGAGCACCTACTAATTGGAGGAGAAAGACCTGAATATAAATCACCGTGGTAAAGGCTAAGACGGAGCTCAATTCCTGTTGAGTATCTGCGGGGGGGGGGGGGGGGGGGTGTCGCTAAGGAGACATGTTTTAAGCAGAATGCGTAGGGGGGCTTCATAGGGTGAACTCAGGGAGGATATTCCAGGTGAAAAACAAAACCAAACCAAAAAGTCAGCATGATTCTGGTGCTGGTCATGGTCATGATCATGGTCATGTTCTGGTTTTGGTGCTGGTCAAAGAGCCCTTGTGGCTAGGGCCCAGTGTGGATAGGAGTGAGAGAGAACCTGGCCAGGAAGCTTAGGGCTGATGATGGCATTGATGCTTTGATGGAGTGTTGCTTTTCTTTGAAATTGAAAAATCCCTTCTTCATAAACTTTGTGGTTTATTTATTTATTAAAACAATTGCTTTAATTTTTATTTATTTATTTTTTTGACGGGGGTGGGGGAGGGACAGAGAGAGAGGGAGTCACAGAATCTGAAGCAGGCTCCAGGCTCTGAGCTGTCAGCACAGGGCCCAATGTGGGGCTTGAACTCATGAACCGTGAGATCATGACCTGAGCTGAAGTTGGATGCTTAACATACTGAGCCACCCAGGTACCCTGGTTTTCTTTTTTTAAATGTTTATTAATTTATTTTGAGAAAGAGAGTGTGTAAGCAGGGGAGAGGCAGAGACAGAGAGGGAGGGGGAGAGAGAGGGAGAGAAATAGAGAGCGAGAGAGAATTCCAGGCAGGCTCTGCACTTTCAGTGCAGAGCCCGATGCAGGGCTCAATCCCACAAACTATGAGATCATGACCTGAGCCAAAATCAAGAGCCAGATGCTCAACCAACTGAGCCACCCAGACACCCCTAAACTTTGTGTTTTTGGTGTCTGTTTCCTTTCCTTTCCTTTCCTTTCCTTTCCTTTCCTTTCCTTTCCTTTCCTTTCCTTTCCTTTCCTTTCCTTTCCTTTCCTTTCCTTTCCTTCCCTTCCCTTCCCTTCCCTTCCCTTCCCTTCCCTTCCCTTCCCTTCCTCTTTTCTTTCCTCTTTTCTTTTCTTTTCTTTTCTTTTCTTTTCTTTTCTTTTCTTTTCTTTTTTCTTTCCTTAGACCCACTATCACCATTCCCTCTTCCTGTGGGTCTGGACAACAGTACAGGGGGAAAAAGAATTTCACAGAATGCTTGTTTTCATTTGACTTAAATTAAAAAAAAAAACACCAGTTATATGGTTATATGCTTTATTATAAAGCAATCTGGTTTCTGGTTCTGTAATAACCCTCCCGGGCAGTGTGGGCAGCATTGGAATGCACACAGAAATTCCTAGGGAGAACTCTCTGTCTCTCTTCCCGTTTGCTCTCCTGAAAGCTCTCTGGAGAACAGAGTCAGATTCTGTTGTCACTGCAGCTGCTGTAAGGCCCCAGTTAAAGCTGTACAGTGGTCTCTGGCGTCTTGCTGGATCCCAGCTTTGAGGCCCCAGACAAAGTGAAACCTGATAAAAGTTGTCCTTTTATGGAATATTGAATCACAAAACTGGGCCTGTGCTAGCCTGTAAAATAACTGCAGGGAGGGGTGAGAGACTGCTCAGAAAAGCCTCCTGTCTCCCACACATCGCTTTAAAAGCATTTCTTTGTGGCGGGTCCCTACAGTTTAATCTACTGCAAATGAGATCTTAAAAATCAAGGGCCCCCATATGCTCAACACGGATGTTCAGAAATCCCACTGGATACCAACCTTGAAACCATATTACCCAGGACTAACATTTTTGTGGTCTTGGCCGAAAACCTCGAGTGCTCTGGTTTTCCCTCATGGGAAGGACGGTGCCAGCCACATAGCAAATGCTAATTATCCCATGATCAATGTGATGTCGCACATTTAATTTGATGACCCATACATTATTCTGATTAGGAAAAAACATTTTTGTATTGACTTGGTATGTGTGATAAGCACTTTTCTCTCTACTAGGAAGCTCACTGAAATTATATTCTGGGAGGGAGACCTCACTTCCATGGTCTCCTCATAGAGACAAGGAGGCTTCTGTAGGCCCCAGCCCAAAGGGGAAGGAGGGGCAGAACCACCAATGCTAAGTATCTTCCGCAAAGCACATTTACCTGTTATAATGAGACGAATGTTAGGAGCCCAAGTCATTTGACTTCGGATGCGTATGCAGTGTTAGCACAGCCCCACGTTCCCGCTGGCCGTCCCTCCACCCAGCACCTGTCCTTGCAGTAAAAACGGGCCTGAGCAGAAGGTGCAGTCCACACGCCATCTGCTCAGGATTTTCAATTTCACCTGCTTCGTACGTATAGCTGAAAATGTCCAACTGGACTGTCTCAGGTTTGGTTGGCGGGGGTGGGGAACTAGCCATTCCTCAATTTTTCAAGGAGGTAACACTTCTTATTTACACGCCACCAAATTACTAGTAGCCAGCCTTTACTGAGTACTCACAGTGTGCCAGGGCTCGGTTCTAAGTGCTTTATACACTACAGTTCCAGGCTTCTCACAGCCTTTCTCTATGATAGGTACTGTTGTTATCCCCATTGTACAGGTGGGAAAATCACACACAGAGAGGGCTAATAACTTGCGCAAGGTCTCATAGCTAGCAGGTGGCTGAGCAGGTGCATTCTGACTTAGAGCCAGCACTTTTTCCTGCAGTATCTTGCTGTCTCTCACCTGCCGCTGCTTGGTAGATCTTGTGAGATGGAGCAGTGGGTAGGTAACGTCAGGCCCCCTCATTTTCCCTTTCACTTCCTCCAGGACTGGTAGTGTGGCACTTGCATAACGAACAGAAACTTCAGAGGCGACAAGCTGAGTGTGTGGATGGGAGGCTGGGTGATGGAGACTTGGGGCTCAAATATTCATATCATCATTCAATGCCAATACAGCCCACCTCCAGTGCTGTCTCTAAAGACTGTGATGGATAGAGGCTTTCAGGAGAGAACCTGTTGGCTGGGTACAGCACCGTCCTTTGGAAACTTACAAAAGCAAGTAAGTTGCTCTGGCTCTCTGCAGCGTGGCTTCCTCATGTTCAAGGGACGGTTGTTGTGAGCAGAGGCTATGGCTTTCCCGGAGAAAGCAGACCAGTTGCCATGCTCTTGGAGCCCACCCCAACATCTGACCTGCCGTGAATTTTGGAGGAATGCCCTGGGACCCTCGGCAGTGCCGCCGTGATGGCCACAGGTCGGAGTTAAGGAGGCAGGGGGAGAATGGTCTTTAAGAAGCCAATCACACACTCATCGATCCATCGTCTGGAGTAAGGTGATGGTCTCAAACTCATCTCGTTTCCTGAGGCTCCTTCTCTTTCCTCTCCTTTGCTCTGAGCATCAGCCCCCTCCTCTCTGGCCTCTTTGAGAACTAAACGTAGTACATGAAAAGGCCCTTGTTTGCTTCCCACAAGGCTGAGTGGTTCAGTGAGGTTTTCCCAGAGCACTCTTCCACAGCTGTGACCCAAAGCGGAGTGTCACCCAGCTATTTCCCCCAGCCTGGACGGGAGTGGGTAGGCTATGAGCTCCTTAAGAAGATTCTGGCCAACTTGGGGAGTACATCTCCTTTTAGGGAGTGTTGTGAATTAGATCCATTTCTGCACCCTGCTGTTGCAATGGAGCAGCCTGTGAAAGGGAAGATTCTCAGAGGAGCTGTGTTTTAATGTAGCAATTTGATTCAATTTTCCACTCTATAAAATTACCCATCACTGCTCGTTGCTTTCTAACAGACACCTTCACTCTTAATTTAACAATCCTATCGAATTCTGCCAGGGAAATTGGAAAAATTTATCACCTGTGAAATTTTATTTTCCTTTGGTTGTATCTGTTTTTGTAAAACTTCATTAACGACAATGACTTGCTGAGGAAATTATCATTTTTTTTTTTTAACTTCAGACACAAGAAATGGCTCGACCTCAACCAAGATATCATTTGCATAATAAAACACAACAAAAAGGCAGGGGAAGTCGGGGCTGGCAGAGGCTGAAAGTGTGAGGAGGAGAAGCAGGCCCTCCCTGGAGGGTGGGGAGGTGGGTGAGGTCCCCAGCAGGAAGGAGCCTCACAGCCACAGCCTTGCTCCTTGACTCAGGAAGCAATGACGTGGCTCCCCACCCCCAACCCCCGCCCCCCAGGGAAAAGGCGAATGCAGTGCTGACAGGATTGGACCCTCTTCTCAGGAAGCCTTGAAATGCCAGTTGCTTACTGACCGTGCTTTTTAGCAACCAGCCCTGTCTTCAGGGGCCCGAGTGTTAGATTCACCTTAGTTCCTAAGTTCATCTGGGATCGAGGTTTAACTTGCTATAAATTTAGGCTTAACTTGAATTTCTCAGCAGAGCACTGAACTCCTGGCAAATTTCCACAGGAGCGATCTTTCTGAATGGACTTGAAGATTCAGCGTTCCTGTGGTCTAACTACCTCACAATTAAAAGGCTCAGGCTTCGGTTTTCCACAGTCTGACCCCCACTGTGCTCTGCGCTGTTCAACAGCTGCTGCCGTTCCCACAAGAAGTGGCTAGGCGGAAGCAGTGATGACTATACGTTTTTTGAGATGCCAGCTATCATGCCTTTGGAAGAAAAGAAATCTGTACCTGGGCTTGCTGTAATGGTGGGCAGAGGAAACAGGTTTATGTGTAAGAGATGCGATCTGACTTGTGGTATGTCTGAACTAGGTCCTCCTGTGTTGTGCTCCGTCAGGGTCTTCTCAGGTTATGCAGAAGGTTTGTCAGCACTGATCTATGTTCCTTCAGGCTTCTGATAACCCCTTCATCATTTTGAGACGACTTTACCTTACTCTCACATTTACACAGACAAGAAGTTGAGACTAGAGAGTTTTGATGACCCAGCTCAAGATCCAGAGCAAGCCAACGGAGGCCAACGTGAGCATTCTTGACTCTTTAACCTCGCTGCCGTGTGTGAGAGGCTACTTCACATGGCAATGGTGAAAGACACTCCCGGATCACTTCATCCTGCTCCCAGAGCTAGGGAGAGCCTCTGGACTGGGGATCATGGAGGCGCCACTGAAGCTTCCTTGTACTCTTTTCTTCAGAGATTTGGCTTCCTCGGGAGGGTTCAAACTTATATTCTTCCACCAGGTCAAGAATTTCTAAAACTAATGGAAGATAACCAGAAGATAAAATTTCTCACCTGGCAAGACTTCATAAATATCTTCTTCCTCCTCCTTTGTGGGCTCTTTTAGCCCCACACTCCCAGGCAAGATGACGGGTCTGCACTGGGAACTGGAATTCGGGGAGTCAAGGCCATCAATATCGTCATACATCTCTTCTTCTTCTTCCTTTTCCTCCTCCTCTTCATATGGAATGGTTAAGGAGCTCAGATCTGCCAGGGCAGAGATGATAATGAATCAAAACGGGGAGAAAAAGAAAAGAATAAGGCAGGGAAGGAAAGAGGGAGGGAGGGAGGAGGAGGAGGAGGAGGAGGAGGAGGAGGGATGAGAATAAAATATGTCAAAGGAAAATGAAACACCAGGTTAAGTGCTGTGATTTCTAATGTGGGCCTCGGTGGCAGGAGATCTACAGAAAAGGCCAGACTAGCACCGTGTCAGGTTTAAACCATCAACATAAATCCTTCCTTGCAATAAAACTTGATCAGGATGAAGCAGCTCTGGAAAGTAGGAGTGTGCGACTGAGTGCATGAGGCGAAGGGAAGAAAATAGGCCAGAAGAGGAAATGCCAGCGTGTTGCACACTGTTTGCCAAGTAGAAAACTGGAAGGGTGAGTGATGGCCTGTGCTTCTCCAGGGGGCACGGAGCTGTGGGGACTATGGCAGCTTCCACAGGGTAGCTGGGCTGCCAGAAGCTCATCTCCTCCATGATCTCACAAGATCGGAGTGTCAGACAAGTCTGTTTATGAAGAGGAAAAACAGGAAAAAGTGGAAGAAGAGGAGAAAGCGAGATACAGAAAAATGTAACAGTAATGCAAGACCAAATAGAATGGCTGAGCTGTGTTGGTTACCATGCCCTTTTGCAACCGCACAGTCTGGCTGACCTCAAAGTGGGTCATCGCACAGAGGATGTTGAGCCGTTGCGGCACTGGGGAGCACAGGGCAGGAGAAGGAGATTGGTTTTTTATTTTAATGGGGAACTGGGAAGGTTCGTGCTCTGATGTCTAGGACAGAATGCTCTCTGAAACCCTGCTGAGGGGCCTCTGCAGGATGGGCGAGTGCCGTCAGGGTACCCTGGGGAAGGAAAGGATGGAGAGACATCTAACGTTCATTTCAAAACACTATAAAGCTGTTTGGCTTGATTAGGCATTTAATAAAGATTTTGCAACAATTTTCATCTGAATTCTGGGGCCACCTCATTTGAGGAAGGGATCAAAGACACATTTGTGGCTTAAACCATATGTTATTATTTTGTTTGTTTTAAAATAAAATGGAATGAATAATTTCTTCAATGTGGGATTCTGAAAGTACCACAGGGTACAGCTCAATAAAGCTGCTTTGAGTTTTATTGAGGCTTACACACTTAGGGGTATATTACACGCATAAATCCAAGGCACCTAGATGAGAGTGTACCCTGTAGTCTCGCCATCAATGTTCATGTTTGCCTAGTTCCAGTCTATTATACGTGACGCTCTTGGTAGATGCAATAGTTTGTTTTTGTGATAGCAAAAGCATAAACCGAGTAAAATAGGCAATTCTTGTAATTAAAGCTCTGGTGCTTCCTTCTTTTTCTCCACAATAAAATCTCACAGCAGAATAAAAAACAGAGACGAAAAGGCTCGGTGTTTTTGGGTTGATGTGCTCCTCCTTAGGTCTTGGCCCATGTATAAAGTTGGTGTTTCTGCCTTTCTGCAGCGGCAGGGTCTTGCCATGATGGCATATCGTGGGTTATCTGATGCCAAGCGACAGACTCAAGTCGGCTACCTCTACCTGTCAGGCCACTCCGGACTAGACTTCCAGGGCCACTGGCACCGCTGTGCCTACAGGTCGGCCAGCAGAGGGCACTCTAAGAGTGGTCATTTAACATCTTCAGGCAGGAGGACTTCCCATCCCAAAGCAAGGAACGTTTTATTGTGGTTTGGGAAAGAACAATTTGCTTCTAATGTCCAATGGCCATGAAGGCCACTTCGATGAGAGTAGATTGCTACTTCTTACTAAGTTTAAAACGAGAAGATTTGGGACCTAAATTGCGTCTAGGAAACTTTATGTTTGATATCACAACTTTCCTTTCCAGAATATAAGGGGTTAGAAGACACCTAATTGAGCTAAGCTGGTTTTCAAAATCTCCTTGTCTAGTGGGTATGGATATTACAGAGGTCATCTCCACGTTGATTCATACTTGAATCAGCTTCAACTCCACGTTGATTCATTACTTTCTGATTCATACGTGGTACTATTTGTTGTTATAACATAAGGCTGGTAGAAGGGAGAACAAGCAGATAAGAAGTACAGATTGAAGGCTGTGGATTATATTTATGCAATATAACTTCAACTGCAAATCCACTTAAGTATTGTTTCTGTAGTAATGATACTTACCCTTTAACAAGAAACTTATTTGATCCACCCAGTCTCTGGCCTCAGCTGGATTAGAAGCTGTAAACTAAAGAAAAATTAGTGAATTAATTTATTACCTTCATGAATTCATAAAATTTCCATGAATCCCATAGGGAGGTTCAAAGAGGAGAGCCTTGTGAGTTAAGTTGCGGAGTCAAGTTGAAAGCTCAAGATTCTCTGCTTAACTATTTAGAAAAAAGACCAAAATCTTACTCAGAGTGATATTTCCCTTCAGCAATTCTGTATACCCAATGTGGACTACTATTTGAGTCCGGACATTCATGTTCCTGTGCATTCATTCGATTATCCATGCATTCATCAGACATTACTTTGAGAAACATTTACAGGAAAAAAAGAAAAAGCAAAACAAAATTCCTGACTGCAAAGAACAATGCATCGGTTAGGGAGACAATATACACACTTGAGATGGGAACACTACAAAGAATGTTCATCTGGTAACAGATAGATGCTGAGAGAGCAAAGGAGCACTTACTGTCACCTGGAGTAAGCCAGAGAAGCTTGTTGAAGTAATACTGTTTTGGTTGGATTTTACTTATTTATTTATTTTAATGGTTTTTTTTTTTTTATGTTTATTTATTTTCGAGAGAGACAGAGAATGGATGGGGGAGGGGCAGAGAGAGAGGGAGACACAGAATCCGAAGCAGGCTCCAGGCTCCGAGCTGTCAGCACAGAGCCTGATGTGGGGCTCAAGCTCGTGAATTGGGAGATCATGACCTGAGCACAAGTCAGACGCTCAACTGACTGAGCCACTCAGGTGCCCCTGTTTTGGTTGGATTTTAAAAGAGTTGGCAGAAACTGCCTGCTGGAGGGAACCATGTGCATGTGCAGAGGATTAGGAATGAGTCCACTGTGTATGGGGGAAGGAAGGCAGATCAGTTTGACTGGAGGACAGTGACAGGTGATGCCGGAGTGCTGCGGGGTCAGGGAGGAGTTGATGAGAGGGCTCTGAGTACTAGGAGTTCAACCTAAAATGCAGGCAATAGGAAACCACCGTAAATTCTAGCAAAAGGAGCAGGAGATCTCTCTTTCAATAGTTGTGGGTAGGAGGGGTTTGAACAGGGAGGAATGGGAGACAGAAGACCAGCTAGAAGGCTATTTAACTAGTCCTCTGGGGGAGGTGATGAGGATGGCCATTGTGATGGCTGTGGGAATAAGTAAGAAGGCAAAGATCCAAAAGATATCGTAGAGGAAGAATCCACAGACCATGGTAATGACTTGGGTTCAATGGGCCAAAGAAAAGAAGTAAACAAACTCTACATTCTGATTCACAAAACCAGCCAGTCAAGCAGCAAGCCTTAGTAATTTTTTATTTTAAATGAATCAACTTGAAGTGACTGTTCCTGAAAAACATTTTTATCATCCGGCTATTAGGGTAAGACAAAGATATGTGCTGTGTAAGAAACCTAGATTCCTGCTTAATACTTATTAATAGACATTGTCATTCTTGATTTCTTAAAAACTCATTTCCATAAAAAATATCTAAGGAAATTGATTTAGACTTGTCATATAAATTTTTATCTGGAGGAGGCACCATCAATACTGAATAATAAAAATAACTTAGAAACATACCAAGTATATTCATCTATTACGTACATATCTATAAAGGATTCTCTATCAAAGTTTAGTGTTAAGATAAAAAATTTGCGGGGGTGGGGGGCGCCTGCGTGGCTCAGTCAGTTAAGCGTCAGACTTCGGCTCAGGTCATGATCTCGCGGTCTGTGAGTTGGAGCCCTGCGTCGGGCTCTGTGCTGACAGCTCAGAGCCTGGAGCCTGCTTGGGATTCTGTGTCTCCCTCTCTCTCTCCCCCACTCGTGCTCTGTCTCTCTCTGTCTCTCAAAAATAAAAAAACATTAAATAAATAAGTAAAATTTTGAAATTGCATATTGAAGACCTAGGTTGTTTTATCAAAACGAGAGTTAAGATACTGTAGAAACATAAAACGATGGGTACTGAGAGCCATCTGAAGAGTCAAAGGCTTACTCAAGTGAGTGATATTAACCTTAATATTAACCTTAGCATAGCTTTTCTCATTTTCCATAAGTTAGCTAAAGAATGGTTTTAGTGGGGTGCCTGGGTGGCTCAGTTGGTTAAGCGGCCGACTTCAGCTCAGGTCATGATCTCGCGGTCCGTGAGTTTGAGCCCCTCATCGGGCTCTGTGCTGACCGCTCGGAGCCTGGAGTCTGCTTCGGATTCTGTGTCTCCCTCTCTCTGACCCTCTCCTGTTCATGCTCTGTCTCTCTCTGTCTCAAAAATAAAGGTTAAAAAAAATTGTTTCAGTAAAATCGTGATAAGATAAAAATTACTAACAACCAGGAAACGATATTTGTACACATATACACACATGTAAAAATATATTTTTGGTGAAAATCATGACATTCCCTTATTCAGAGCTTTTTATTCCTTTAGTTAAATCCACTACTTATTATATTACCTACTATATCATATCAAATATATAAAAATGAACGCAATGAAGAATCAGCCTTTCCCACCCCAGAGCAGGTCCTCTAGTCCCTCCAGTTATCACTGTTACTACTCACTAATCATTGTCACCAACATCGTAGAAATCCTTCCAGAGATACGCAGTGTGTCTACACACAGGAAGATTATTTTGGATAGCGAGATGAATATGGGAAAATAACTTATTTTTCACTCTACAGTCAGATTTTTCTCTTTCTGGATGTCATGGAAGGAAGTGAAGATAATCAGGGAACGAGTAAAGAGGATGGGAATTAAAGCGGTGAAGTTAGAGATGATGAATGAGGAACTGGGTTGTGTGCTGCAACAGACAAGACTCTCACCTATGGAGTGAGACCAGGAAGGGGAGGGGTGAGGAGGTGGAAGCCAACCAAAGGCGGTATCTAGGATGAGAGTGACAACACAGAGCAGGAGGGAGGGCACCACATGGCACAGGTGAAGACATGTCAAGAAAGAACGTCCTGGTAAGAAGTGAGCAGGTAATGAAGAAAGGATGGAACCCAGCATAGCACCCCCAGCTCGCACACAAACGTGGAGCGAAACTACAAAGCAGTGAGGACCAACCGTCTCCTCGGCTCATCCTACCTCATAGCTGCGCCTGTCCTGGGAGGTCAGTTCAAAGCAGGATTCTTTCTTGGAATCTTTTCGCAGGTGCGGGGCCATCCGGACACTGTAGTCCTTAATGAGAAAGGTCCCTTTGGGCTGCTTGCCTGCAAGACAGGAAAACCCCCTGTGTCCCTAGAGAAGATGCGACCAAGGGAAGGCGTCCTCTCTGGTATGTAAGCTAAAAGCACAGCAACAGCTGTTCTGTCCCCGAGGAGCCACGATAGTCAAGGAAAGGTCATTAAGGAGGCTCAGGAAGGGGCTACTATGACAGTGAGGCAGAGATCACTGCCAAGCTGGGGAAATGCAACATGTAAGGTTATTTTGCCAAAAAAGGACAACGGAGATGGAGAATTTATTAGAATGTTAAGAGATCTATAACAACAGAAAGGAGGAATTATTACAGCAGGGAGAGTGTGGCTGTAAACGTGAGGCTCTTGAAGGCTATTACAGAACCCTGCAGCGTTATTGCTGTCAGGGCCAGCAGAGCTCACATTTGAGGGGAAGGGACAGTAGCTCAGGGGGCATTACGAGTTCCCGGGGTCCCCTCCTATGCCCCGTGTGGTATTTGGGCTAGACCGCTCTCTACCTCCTGCTGGTCCGGAGGGAATTCATGCGAGAGGGAGAATGATTAAAACTCAGTATTTTGTCCCCCTTCCCAGAGGTCAAATTGGGAAGTGGCATTGGGTGATGAGGAAGGAGGGAAAGGACCCTAAGGGAGGGAAAGGAGAGACCACCCTGGCTGTCACTCTCTTTCTAAAACATAAAATACTAGGAATGGGAAAAGACGGGGTGGTTCCCAATGATTTTGTGCCCTCCTGGTGTAGTTCAGGCAGAACATACAGAGGAGTGGAACCACAGTGCCTGGGTGATGATTTGTGTCCCGTTATCATGTGGAATGAATTGCTGAATACATGCTTTTTGAGGCTGATGGTGATAAGGTGGCAGTGGGATGACAATATTAGGAAAAGAAAAGAAAAGAAAAGAAAAAGACTCCATCCTTACCTGGTTGAGCTAAAGGAAATACACACAAACACTCACTACATCCTAAGAAAATGTCTTGGGCACAATAAGAAGTAACTGGCGAGAAGGGAGCCATGCAACAGTGCTTTCTGACACCGGAATCTTTTTTGTTAAAGTATCTCTCCTTGTTCTAACTGGCCACTAAAATGTTTTGTTGTTTCTTTGGTCACCAGGTTTTATTTCAGCCTGACGGCAAAATGGTCCATAAAAGTCTCCAAGTCTCTCCCTCTCCCGCTCTCTCACCTTGAGTATAGAGGATTCGGAATGAATGAACGTGACACCTGGTTTTATATCCAGATATGCCAACCACTTATTTAAATGCAGCTGGCATGAAGAAGAGTTTTACAATGATATACATGGTATATTAGTTTTAAGGTTTAAAATAAGAAAATTGCCCCTGGCGGGCTTGTATATGCCTAGAATTCAGGGAACAGATTGTGGTTGCTGGCTCGGATGGTGGTCTGGGCATCGGAAGGATGCTGGGGGTGTGTTACTCAGGTTTTGAGCTATGCTGCTAAGATCGCCATGTAGGGCTTCACACTTCACCCCTACGTGGGAAAGTCTCTGAGGAATATAAAAGGGCGAACCCAAGACGAAGCCAGCGATAACCTGAGGCAGGCAGAGAGGCAGCGTGAGCCGCTGGCCTTGAAGCCCAAGCACAAATCTTAAAGATGCCAGGTCACCTGGCAAAGGTGCTGTTCTTGATGCCAAAGGCACGGCAAGTCCAAAGGCAATTGGGTAGACATCTGATTATTCCCAAGATTGGATATCTAGGCATTGGAGATGCCTCCCCCTGGGAAAGAAGGAAGAGAAGAGAAACGGGGAGTGACTGGAAGGAAAAGGAAGGGTGTACTCTGAATCACTGGCCTCTGTGCCGAGGTGGCAGAGCCCAAGGAAAGTCCCCACAAGACCTGATGCTTTCCAGGAGGGTATCCCCTCTTTGCAGGTTTGTGTTCACTGACAGTGATCATTTTTAGGCTTTGTTTAGTTGTCGCTGTCTCCGGTTTATGCTTATATCCTCTGTTTCTTCTCGTGAACTTAGTGACTGTGCTAAGCATGGATGGGAGGCCTTCTCGGGAGAGCGCATGAGTGGTGTGCTTGATTGACTCAATGGTGGCTCATTAAGAAGCTGCCTCTGGCCTGAGTCAACACTTCACTGCTGCTGCCATCTGGCTGGAGGGTGTCTCCTGGGCACAGCAGCCATTTGGGTCTCAACACTCCACGGCTCTAGGGATGTCCACGGGACTACTTCCCAGCATTCCATAGGATGAAGTTGAAAGGATAATCTTCGAGAGTCTGGACCCAAGGGTTCTGTTTCTGGGCCATTGGCAAGCTGTTTAAATCTTTCTCACAAGTTTTCCCCCCAGTATTTTAACTATATTATTAATATCCATAAGGAGTTTGAGATTCTTTAAAAAAAATACCAAAGTGTTCAACATTGATAATATTGTGTTATTAGTCATAATAAAAGACAACCTTTTGACATGCTGACCACACTGTCCTAGTGTTTGAAGTGAAAATAATTTCTAAATTGGCATCTGAGTTTTTGGTGACGGACAAGGTATTACTTAACAGCCTCTTTCAGTCTCCCAAGCATGTCCCTTTATGGGTGTTAGTTAAGGACTGCTATCTTGAGATCTAAGTGCTTGAGAATTTACAAAGTGCTTGCATCCAGGAGTGAGCTGCTGCTGTGCAGATGAAGAACACTTACTTTTCTCGTTAGCATAGTAGTAGAAGAGGCCTCTGCTGATGACACACCATCGTTTCTGCCATTCCGATCCAAAGAAACTATGATCTAAACGGAACAGCAGTAAGGGGACATAAATTCAGGTAACTACAACCACTGAAGAGTCCGTAAAGTCCAACAACACACAGTCCAGTGTGTTATTGTTTTATTTCCTAGGTTAATGGACTGTAAAACCCTCCCTTTCACTCCCGCAGGTTATCCCATATTGACTCAGAGTCCAGAGGGCTCGCTCCGTTAAAGGCCCAGATTCTACACGGGGTTTGCCTGTTCTGACCTCTCACAGCTGTCTCGCTATTTATCTTCCTTGATATCTTTCAGGTTCTAATCTCATCCAGTGCTTTTCAAATTCTCTATGATCCCTTTATGTGGTGCCTTTTAGCAAACCAAACTGATGCTCAGGCCATGGGCACAGGAAAGGCTTTCTTTGTACTAAAGCCAATTTGCTTTTTGAGTGCTAAACTTGGGACCCCGGGCCCAGGATGGTGGTATCTATTCTCATCCAGTGAGCGATGGGTCAAGAGGTGGGTTCCTCTGAAACTTGAAACTGGGCTGCTTCACACAGGATATAAAATGATACTCTTGGCAACGGTTTTGCTCTATGGGAGCACACTGAGAGATGAGAACAAGAATATCATCGGCAATTCATTCAACAAGGATTTATTAAGCACCTGTTGTGTACCAGGTGAGCAAAGCAGAACCAGTTCCTATTCTGACGAAACTCACAATCTGCTGAAGATTTGGGGGGCGCTGGACTACACCAGACTTCTCTCTTGCCTTCCTTTTGGTCTCCCAGCTCCTGAGTGCAGAATTGGGCATAGAGACAGCACTTTCTACATTAGTCCTTTTTCCTCATTTCCCTTCCCTTCCTGGACTGTTCTGAGACCTGTGGGTCTGATCAGTACCTTTGCTTTTCTTCTCCAAGTATCCCTGCTTGATGATGTTATCCAGCTCTTGAGCTCCTCTTGTGATGTCTTCCACTCCTGAAAGGAACAATGGCAAACATGCTTTGTTGAAACCTGGCAGAGTTTTCATTTATTTAGGCAACTTTAGATAATCTACATTAATGAAGGGGGTGCAGAAGGGCAATTGCTTAAGCACAGCACAAAATAAGATAATTTTTATATGATTGGGGAAAAAGTAAATTTTCTTTCTCCCTCATTATATCTAATGCTAAAACCACTTACAATGATCTAAACATACATTAGTTTGTGCAAGGGGAGGTAGCCTAAATATGTACTGATTGGCAAGAAAAGGACTCCAGAGAATTAAGAATTTGCAGTGGAGATAAGCTCCAAATTGGATAACCACACTGAGATCATCAAAAGTCAAATGAATAGCTACCAGCAGAGAGACGCTTTAGTGAGTGATAGAGTTCACCATAGATGCAGCCACCTCCGTGAGAGCAATAAACACACACTCACTCTTAAAACACACACACACACACACACACACACACACACACACACACACACACCAAAACACAAAGCCATCTAGTGAACATAAATTTTATTAAGTTCACACAAAGAAGGGCTATGCAAGCTGAACTGACAATAGCCACCAAATCCTGGTTTTGTCCAAGTATGGGAAAGAGCGTAACAATGGTAGAAGCCTTTACCAAGAGAAGACTCTGGAATTGACATCAGCCTCTAATCGTATGCTGCTAACATCCTTGACTTTCAATTAGCCTTGTTAGGTACAAATTTATTGAGAAGTCAAGATCCTCATCCATCTTTCACCACTGAGGTTTATACTTATTTTATAGAAGAGAGGAGTAAAGGACAAAAAAAGAAGGGATTTACTCCTTAAAAAATCAAATGAAACAAGAACACAAAAAATTCTTAAAAAACTACGAGTCCATATTTCTTTTTTTTAAGTTTATTTATTTTTTTGGTAATCTCTACACCCAATGTGGGGCTCGAACTCATGGCCCCAAGATCAAGAGTTGCATGCTCTTCCGACTGAGCCAGCCAGGTGCCCCCAAGTCCATATTTCTTAATTAGGAGAAATAAGGAGAGTGGGCTGGCAGGATCCTAATGTTTATTGTTTTTAGTCTCCAAAACCAAAGCTCCTTTGGTTTCCCTTAAAAGATTTAGAAAGCAAAACAAAATACAAACTAACTGAAGGGACAACCACATAGGAATCAACTGGGTCACCTATACAATATCTTGAGACTTTTGGGTGAAGTAATTTTTTTTCAATTACACGATTGTTTTTTGAAATTTTCAATAACTAACATTTATTCAGTGGTGGCTATGAGCTGGCAGTTTACTTCTTGCTTAAAATATTTCTTGTTTAAAAATAACTTAAGAATTTTTTTATTTTAGAGAGAGAGAGCGAGCGAGCACGAGCATGTGTGTGAGCAGAGGAGGGGCAGAGGGAGGGAGAGAGAGAGAGAGAGAGAGAGACAGAGAGACAGAGAGAGAGACAGAGAATCTCCAGCAGGCTCCACACTCAATGTGGAGCCTGACGTGGGACTTGATCTCATGACCCTGGGGTTATGACCTGAGCCGACATCAAGAGTTGGACACTCAACCGACTGAGCCATCCAGGCGCCCCTAAAAATAACATTTTAAGACAATTTAAAATGCAACTAAGATTACCTTTTGCTTGTAAGTTGTTTTGAACTTAGTTTTAAACAGAGATCTGAAGGGCTTTTCTTTTTTAGTGTGTCTAAGTGCCTGATTCTTTCTATTTGTCCTTATTGTCAACTTCCTTGTTCATGGACTATTTTCATTTGTGTGCTCTACGGTTAGCGAACTCTGTGGCTGCTATAAATCCTCCCAGATGGGTCTCAGGGTGCACACGTGAGATGAAGAGCAGCAAAGGGAAGTTCATTTGTCTAGGACCCTTTCATTTCTCCCACCCTTCTGAAAATTCTAATACCTCTCTGGAAATGCTCTCCAAGAAGATAGAAACTGATCTTATGGAGGGTGGAGTGGCCGGGTTGAGGGCCTGATATGGTTGAGAAGGTCCTTTGCCGGAGAGCCTATCCTCTCTGCAGCACTATCAAAAATTGCTCCTAGAGGCTTAAAAATTAAATGAAAGACCCGGGAGATGAGAAAAACAGGATCCCCTAAGTTTGGAGTTTCTATTTCTTCTTGCAGTTTTTTTTTTTCTTTTCTTTTTCTTGTTTTAAGGTCTTGTTAAACTTAGAGACACAGATTCTAGTTAGAGATGCCGAGAGTCTGAATCATAAAAGACATGTTAAACGTTCTATTAGAATTCAAACCTCCTTTTTTAATGCAAATCTAAATGCCATTTTATGGAACATCTATAATTATGAAAATGGGAAGACATTGCCTCGTGTGCGGGGAGAGTCTGTGAGTATGAATATTACATTAATGTGCCCACACCAGCTCACTGATCCTGCTGGCAGGAGCATAAAAAATGCTTGAGTGAAACTTTTATTTAGATGTTAAGACTCCAGGCCCCAGCGGGGTGACAGAGACAGTCCCTGCGAGTTGCCATCAGAAAGAGAGCTTGAATTGAATTACCCAGGGGGGAAGGAAGTAGTGATGAGCACTGCTTCGCTTATTTAATTTCATTTACTTTCAGTACATTATCAGCATGAGGCTTTTCTCTCCCCACCAACCGAAACCCAAGAATGCCACCACCAAGAAAACAAAGACATAATGCCGCAGAGACGTTTGAACCTCGAGTCACTAATTCTAGGAAACTAGGGTCAGTACCATCACCGCCTTCTCTCCGAAAAGAGTCACACTCAGTTTGCTGAAACTGGGCAAAAAGGGAGCTGCTGACTTTTCTCTCTTGGTCATTCACCAACAGATTCTGAAGAGCTAGAGATATGGTATTTTATGTGCTGGGTTTTTGCGAGACGTGTTCTGTTGCTTTCTTATTAGAGGGAATCTGTACTGAGGAACTCTCTTCCCTGGTTTCCCTTATGGGCAGTGGAAAAATTGGGATGAAGCGAAGGTGAAGTTTGAAATGGCTATGGAAAACAATTAGGAAATCAAATCAAAGCAATCTCTATTCTAGCGATTGTCTTCTGTGTGCAAGGGACTGTGTGGGGAGTCTAATAACAGAATTGTTCTCAGTGTAAGTTGACACTGAGCTCAATTTCATTAGCTCCATGATCTATCAGATAAATCCAGACAACCAAGATGGGAAGCCATTGTGGCAATCAAGCTGTCTCCTATTTCGGTGTCAGCTCAGTGTCCTACTGATCAAGAACCAGTGATCTTGAGGATGCACCACGTTGGCCATGGTCCCGGGGTGATGAAGTAGGAGGAGCCTTGTATGCCTGAATCCACACCTAATGGCAAATGAACAGGTCTGCAGAGCTACTTAATGCCTAATAGGAAGCATGTAAATGCTTTGTAGGATGATAATAAAAACAGG
Source organism: Acinonyx jubatus (assembly GCF_027475565.1). Taxonomy (NCBI): domain Eukaryota; kingdom Metazoa; phylum Chordata; class Mammalia; order Carnivora; family Felidae; genus Acinonyx; species Acinonyx jubatus. Next base: position 36,304,529 of record NC_069397.1, on the reverse strand, counting down.
AAGAAGCCACAAATAATTGCATGGGTTGCTATTTTAAGGCCAAAACATTTATATGTAAGTATACAATTTTTAAAAATAATCGAGCCTTTTTGTCCATTACCTGAAAAAAAGATATCACCATCTTAATGAAAAAATAGAAATGATTTAGATTTATTGGGAAGAAATGGCCTTCTTGGACAAACCTAAGGGTGCATCACTGTATCAGCACAAAACAGAATTACATTCGTGTCATCATCTCTCTCTACCACTGCACTTAACTAAATCTCCCAGAATAGCCCATATAAAGAAAAGATTCACTTAGCTGAAGGATGTGGGGCCATAAAGATAAGATCAGCAGAGAAGGTGTTACCTAGAAGTGATGGCCACCCAACTTTCGTGGCAGATGAAGATAAAAGAAATTCTCGGACATCTTTCTCTCCTCATCCAGATTCCTTTAAACCCTTGTATCCCACCCATACCCAGCTCTGCAATAAAACACGAGGGACTAGGATTCCGTCTCTCAGCACTAAACATGACTCTTCAGTCAGCTATGGACAGCAACAACAATGGGGACCCTTTGAGTGTGATACATTTCCATAAAGCAGTCAATAAAAAAGACATGGGAGCTTATGTGAGTCACGGCTTATTTAATCAGCTGCGTTCTAGCCCACTGAGAAAAGAGAATTGGAGAAATCACTTGGCAACACCACAGCACAAGGCTAACAGTACAAGAGGCCACGCAATCTCGTTGCAAAAAGGTCACAACCCCTGCAGAACCAGGCAGGTGCCTGTGAACTTCCCTTAGAGGCAGCTGGCTGGTTTCTTGCTAAGCCAACCTGAAATGAAAATCGATGATTAAGAAAAAAAAAGTTTTTTATGTTTATTTATTTTTGAGAGAGAGAGACAGAGTGTGAGCGAGGGAGAGGCAGAGAGAGAGGGAGACGCGGGATCTAAAGCAGGCTCCAGGCTCTGAGCGGTCAGCACAGAGCCCGACGTGGGGCTTGAACTCACGAACCACAGGATCATGACCTAAGCTGAAGTCGGATGCTCAACCGACTGAGCCACCCAGGTGCCCCAAATCAATGATTTAAAAAAAAACATCTTTTGTTCAACTGCCACCCCCCCCCCCCCCCCGCCCTTTAAACTGTGGACTTCTCCCATTGTCCTTTTTCCTTTTAACCCAAGTTCTTTCCAATTGTTTGGAAAAAGGGACCAAACTCCAGCCTAGAGACTGAGAGCTACCAGGGGTGAATTTCAGGCAGGGTGAAGTTTATCAGGTTCCTCCATTAAAGTACCTGTGATAAGGGCCCCAGGGGATTGGGTGGATGAGGTTGGAGAAAATCTAATATTTGGAGGTGGGGGATGAACTATGTTCCATCTGGTCATAGATGGTCTAGATGGTCTAGATGGTTCCATCTGGTCTAGATGGCTGGTGTACGTGCATTGGCAGACGGGTGACAAACACACAGTTCACAATGCCTCAGATGTACAAAGGGGAAGAGAGTCTTGCAGGGAGGGTGAGGGTAGTATTCTCCTGGTTGGTGGTCGTTGGTCCTAAATCTCCTTTGTAGTTGGTTTCTGTGGCCTTTGTAAAATAAGTTCATTACAGTTTTCCCTCAGCTTCTTGAATGTCTAGGCTACTTTTTTGCCTTTTTTTCTCAGTTTTCGGGAGCCAGTCAGTAAGTCACAGTCAGTAAGTGACAGTGAGCCAGTCAGTAAGGGACAGTCAGTCTGAGGTGTCGGGCGTGTTCAACTTCGAAGCATGACACTAACAGGGAAGTTGGTTTCGAAGACTCTTCCTCCCTTAGTCTCTTGGGACAGCTTCACAGAATTCTCTAACTTCCGTGGTTCTATTCGCTACCCGCCTGAGTTGACACCTTCACACTTTCCTGTCATTTTGCTTCACTTATTAAGGAATTTACACCAACACATGTAACACATGTGAGGTGAAAAATTCTAAATCATGAATAATAATCGACTTTGGATCGGGAAGTTTCAGAGATGCAGAAAGACTGCTCAGACGGCTTTAATTTCGTGGAGGAATAACTGGGATGCAGAGGAGAGGAAGAGGAGGAGACTCAAAGTACTTGGTCAAACTCTTCAACAAGCTGTGGCAGAAGAAGCTAGAAAACAAAACAAGGGGAATTAGAGTGAGACTGAAGGTCTAGCCGTAAGCAAACCAGCACAGGAGACAACATTTGGGAGATCTTGATGGACTCTTGTTGGCCCTCAAACTTTTTAAGGTCTTAAAAAAGATCTGTTAATTCAGGTTACTGGATCTGGCAATCCAGACCAGACTATAAAAATCTGTGGAAGAAACCTTGTTATCCTGAGGATAAAGAAAATTCATGAGAGGTTCTAGGCCAATAAGTAGTACGAAGAACAAAGGCAGATAATTGATGAGCGGAAAAATTAAAACTAGGGGCGCCGGGATGGCACAGTCCGTTAAGCATCTGATTCTTGATCTCGGCTCCGGTCATGATCTCAGTTTGTGAGTTCGAGCCCTCACATTGGGCTCTGTGCTGATGGTGCAGAGCCTGCTTGGGCTTCTGTCTCTCCTTCTCTCTGACCCTCCCCCGCTTGTGCTCGCTCTCTCTCAGAAATAGGGGCACCTGGGTGGCTCAGTTGGTTAAGCGTCCGACTTCGTCTCAGGTCATGGTCTCGCGGTTTGTGAGTTCGAGCCCCGCGTTGGGCTCTGTGCTGACAGCTCAGAGCTTAGAGCTTGCTTCAGATTCTGTGTTTCCCTCTCTCTCTCTCTGCCCCGAACCCACTCACACTCTGTCTCTCTCTCAAAGCTAAATAAATGTTTAAAGAAAAATTAAAAAAAATAAATAAAACGAAAAAAATAATTAAAACTAATATGTTTTAATGAAAAAACCAAATAAACTTTTAATCTGCATTTTATAAAGCATGTTTATATCTCATTTGAGCTTCACAACAGTCTGTGAGGTCTGTATTATTATTAGTTCTTTAATAGCACTCTTTATGAGTGCTCTTTATTAGCACTTTACAGACCAGGAAATCTTTTTAAAATTTCTAAAATCTTTACAAAAAAAAATTTTTTTAACATTTATTTGTTATTGAGAGACGGAGAGAGACAGAGCATGAACATGGGAGGGGCAGAGAGAGGAGGAGACACAGAATCCGAAGCAGGCTCCAGGCTCCGAGCTGTCAGCACAGAGCCCGATGTGGGGCTCGAACTCACAAACCGAGAGATCATGACCTGAGCCGAAGTTGGATGCTTAACTGACTGAGCCACCCAGGTGCCCCAGGAAACTGAGTCTTAGTGAAATTACTGACCTTGCTGAAGCCTGCTCAGTTGGAACAGCCCATGCACTTTCCACCACCCTGAGCCTGAGTTGAGGAGACGCACTCAGGGTGGCTGAGGAAAGACAGGGTCTGCCAGCCTCACTCTCCCACAAAAGACCCCATTTAAGTACAGAAAAAGCAGACAAGTGTGTGGTTATTCTAATACTTGATGTCAAAATATTATTATTACTATTTTTATAAATCTTTTTTAAAAAATACAATTTATTGTCAAGTTAGCTAACATACAGTGTATACAGTGTGCTCTTGGCTTTGGGAGTAGATTCCCATGATTCATCGCTTACATACAACACCCAGTGCTCGTCCGAACAAGTACCCTCCTCAATGCTCATCACCCATTTTCCCCTCTCCCCCATGACCCCCATCCACCTTCAGTTTGTTCTATTTAAGAGTCTCTTATGGTTTTCCTCCCTCTCTGCTTGAAATTACTTTTTTCCCCTTCCTTTCCCCCACGGTCTTCTGTTAGGTTTCTCAAATTCTACACATGAGTGAAAACATGATATCTTTCTCTGACTGACTTATTTCAACTAGCATAAATATCCTCCAGTTCCATCCATGTTGTTGCAAATGACAAGACTTCATTCTTTCTCATTGCCAAGTAGTATTCCATTGTATATATAAACCGCATCTTCTTTATCCATATAGGGACCTCATCAAGATAAAAACCTTCTGCACAGCAAAGGAAACAATCAACAAAACTAAAAGGCAACCGATAGAATGGGAGAAGATATTTGCAAATGACATATCAGACAAAGGATTAGTATCCAGACTCTATAAAGAACTTACCAAACTCAATACCCCCCAAAATTGTTTTAAGATACTATATTTATTTAACTTTTTTAATGTACCGGCTGACTAATCTATGGAATTGCTTTCCAGGGCAGGTCTGTGTAAAATCCAAGAAGTCAATAGATACACAGTACGGAGCACAATAAGAGAACATATGAGAATACAATAAAAGGATACACGGGTAAAGAAAATACAAGAGGAAGCCACCTGGAGCTCTCACAAATGGTGCTTGGTCACCAAGGTTTGGAAGATGTCTTTTGATGCAAGAGTGGTATCTAGAGGAATGGTATCCAGTGTAGGGCTCATGCAAGAATCTTGAACATGATGTATTTACTCTTTAAGGAAGAGCACTTGGTTTAAAGAGAAAGAAGATTTAGAAAAATGTTTGTTTTTGAGAGACTGCAAGTGGGGGAAGGGCAGAGAGAGGGGGACAGAGCCTGATGTGGGGCTCGAACTCACGAACCACGAGATCATGACCTGGGCTGAAGTCGGATGCTCAACCGACTGAGCCACCCAGGTGCCCCAGGAGTAAGATTTTTAAGCCAAATACCCCAAGTTGGTTCCTTTTCACAAAACATTCCATCAACAATGCCACTCTACAAGGTAACATATGGAAACTATGACGACTCACGGAGGATGAAGAACCTTCTTATTTCTACAAAGAGGCACCACACTAATCGTCGGAGGGGCCTGTGGTCTTAGGGGATGCTCCTCTTCCATGTCTTCACGTTCAGTGGGATTTTACTTGTAAGAAGTGAAAGAATTAGAAAAAAGCCCTTCCAACTCCAGGTATGCTAACTTCAACACACTATTTCTAGCATCTAAATAAATGGTAATAGTAATCAGCAGCATCTTCTAAGTGTACATATTTCACTTTAAAAAATATATTTTTTTAACATTTGTTCATTCTTGAGAGACAGAGCATGGGGGGTGGGTGGGGCAGAGAGAGAGAGAGAGAGAGAGAGAGAGAGAGAGAGAGAGGAAGACCCAGAATCCGAAGCAGGCTCCAGGCTCTGAGCTGTCAGCATAGAGCCCAACGCGGGGCTCGAACCACAAATTGTGAGATCATGACCTGAGCCGAAGTTGCTGCTTAACCGACTGAGTCACCCAGGCACCCCTACATATTTCACTTTAAAGAATGACTCACTCCATATAATAATCCACTAAGTCTCAATCATCAAATCATGACACATTGGTGTTTTTGATCAATTGCAGGTGTTAATCTACAGGGCAGAGATTTCAAATAATTCCCTTTTAGAATAAGAATGGATTCAAAGTTTTTCTTACTAATATCATTCATCTGCATTCTGATATGCTTTCTTAAGGGAAAAAGCCAATCGAAAAATAATTTATAGCTTATCTTACTTATGCTACAATCTATGGTACTAAATACATCAGATGCACTATTACAATGGTGGGAATCAAGAGCTCCCCCAGTGCTTTATCTCCTTGAGAAAATCGTGTTTCTTCAAAATCACGGGTGTTCCATGGAAGTGGGCTGAGCATATAAATGTGGGTGGACATGTGTCATGGTGGGAAAAAGGCTGAGAAGTCATGCGATCTCCACACAAATTGTTTAAACTCACAAAGTCTCTTGTGTCTTCTGATTTTGTTCATTATGCGTACCTGTAACCCAGCACCCTCAGCTTTATTTTTATCCTAGGAATCCTAGAACCACAAAGATCCAAGCTACCTGAAGTCTCTTTAGTAGCCAAACCACAGTAACTGGCAATCATACAAAGTGAGAATCCTCATACAAATCCAGGCAGCAAGGCTTCAAATGGCCTTGCGACTCTAATAAGTAGGTAGAGAGGATGGAAAATGCCAAATCATCTCTTTACAAAACTTTGAAGGATCACTGTATTCCCTCCTTGTCCTGAGTCAGGTCACCATTAGATAGATATGTGTCATTTAAAAGCATATCTATAAAGTGAATGACAAAATATCATTTCTAAATCTATTTATTTACTACTCCGCTGGGCTGTGATAAGAACACGGGGGAAAGAAAAGAAAAAAGAAAAGAGCCTTGCCTAGGTTTGGAAGAATTTTTTTTTTTAATTTTAAATTGGTTTACCTTCTATTTGTCTACCATACTGTGGCCAGAAATCATTTTTCTGAAACACAGAAGTGGTCATGTCACCTTCCTGCTTAAAGCTAATGGTTCCCCATTACTTATAGGGAACCATTATAGGGTGGTATCGAATATCACCGATCCCTTATAGGATGAACATCAAACTCTCCAGCATACAAAAACTTTAAAATATTTGGTCTCACCTATTGTCCAGTTTAGTTTTCTTCTATGCCCCATACCTCCCAATGCTCCAGCAACGGTAAGTAACAGACTGCCGTCTGGAACATGCCATGTACTGTACACTACAGAACTTTGCTCATCTGTTTTTCCTCTTTGGGAATTCCTCTCTCTCTTTCAAAGTAGGGCATGCTCCCCCTACCCCTTTGTAAGTTTGTTTGTTTGTTTATTTAGAGAGAGAGAGAGAGCCCTGTGCTCAAGTAGGGGAGGAGCAGAGAGAGGGAGAGAGAGAGAGAGAGAGAGAGAGAGAGAGAGAGAGAGAGAGAGAATCCCAGGCAGGTTCTGCACTGATGCGGGGCTCTAACTCATGACCTGAACTGAAATCAAGAGTCAGCTGCTTAACCTACTGGGCCACCCAGGCGTCCCAAGGGCGTCTCTTTTAAGACTCAATTCAAATATCACATCTTCCCTGGATCTTTTTCTATTTTTGCCATGTAGAATTATACACTCCCCCTTCTGTGTTCTAATGCCATTTTCTATAGGGCATTATTACAGCACAGTCTTGGCTCCCAGGGGCCCTTTTCCCCAGTACTCTCCAGTCTTGACTTAGTTATTATGTAAAGCTACTATGAACAAGGGAATTGAAAAGGGGCTACTGCTGCAAAAAGGAATACAGCTGTGGGTCTAGGTAGAAGGCAGTAGGAAGGATAGCCTAGAAAGGGGAATGAGGGTAAAAGTAGGTCTTGCATTCGTAGGTGGAGACATGACACTACGGAGGAAATTAGGTGAACAAACATCATAGCACCTGGATTGAGAGGAGGGAACAAAGAAGAATCCAGTACACCTGTGCACCTAGGGGGACGGGCCAGTGTTTGCACCACAGCTGTCTAGTTAAGGAGGGTAAGAATTAGACTGAGGGGCAACTGGAACATGGAAACAACTGAGACCCATCGCAGGCTAGGGCTGTGCCTTAAGTAACTGCTGGACTGATATGGGATTAAGAAGGATCCTTCCCTAAAATACACCACAGGAAACGCTGAGGAGTTCGGTGCTAATTTTTTAATTTCTTGACACTTAAAGAAAAGCTGCTGGTGGGAAATCTGGTCCCTTTCATAGAGGGCAGTACAATTCATTATTCATTATTTCTCCCTGTATCCCCAGGGGCCTCGTACACACAGTAGGTGCCCGAAATATGTGTGTTAGGAGAAACTGCAACCACTTCTAGCCTAATGGGACTTGTGGTCTAAGCAGGCAATATGGGAGTTGAATATTTGTTAGATAAATCATTTTCATCTAAGCCACAAATGGTAATTTTTGTTCTGCTGTACCTCACAATTTTAATCTGAAGGTTGGTAACGTGAAATAAGAAGTTAAAAAGGCAGAAAGAAGCGTTAGCCAAGACAGCAAGGAGGAAACGGGCAGTGCAGAAGCCAGGATGAGTAACAGGACTGAGAATGACAGGAAGGGGGGCAAAGAGAATTTTGGGGGGAAATTGGGGAAAAATGCCATGAACCTCAACTGGAGAGAATGAAGTTTCTGAGACTATTTCACAGCCTCACTGAGACCCGGCTCTCTTCACCTCAGACCTCATCATCAGCTTCCGGAGAGCGTCAAAGGATGGGATCTGGAGGAAGCCAGACACGGGCAAAGGGCCGAGCCACATGCCAACAACCTGACAAATGGATCACCAAATACTTCTCAGAAATAGCTGTCGAAGGCGATTTTTGAGCTACAGGCCTTGAGTGGCTGAGAACTTGACCTCTTCTTGTAGCATTTCCCCAGTCTTATTATTTCTCTGAGGAAAAAAATGGTATTTTTCTCTTTGGTCTCCATTTGTTTTGCATCCCATACGCTAAGATCCCATGTGTGTCTGAACACTTCATACTGCTGCTGGTGAACCCCATGTGGGGATTAGCGTACCAGGATCCTGGAGTCTCTATTGTAGTTACTCTCCAAAAACAGAAGATTTCAAGGAGAAGCCAGATGATAACAATTTTGCCTTCTCTGTGTCTCTCTGGTCAAAGACATTCAGATATCATCAGAGCGCTGCATTGAGGAAACTTTTAAAGCAAACAAAGCAGAAAATCAAAAAGGAGACTCAGGAACTAATTATTGTGATTCTCCGGGGGTTTTTCAGGGTGGGTGATCTAATGAGAACTCACACACCCCATCAGGAAGGACTTGATGGGAATGCAATGATCTTAGCAATGTGGCTTTGACCTGGTATGTATCATCTACTGGACAAAGTGTCACTCCCCAGCCAGACCTCACTCCCAGCCAGCTCCCTGGGTGTGTGTCTCTGTACAGCGGCACACGATCAGAGACAAAAACGATGGCTATGATAAGGAACCTCTAGGGCAAAAATCGCCTCCTTTCCTTATCGCCTCCTTCCCTTATCAGTTACACATTTGAGATTTAAAATCTTTCTTGAATCTCCTGTTTCACCTGATAAAACTCATGTAAGTTTGAAGTAAGTCAAACTTTGTAAGGAAAAAAATTAAAGAGGGGAAAACGAGGGTGATGTTCCTAGACCCAAAAGTTTCCAACCAAATCACCAAGTCTGTAATTGCAAAATAAAAACACTAAATCTCAATATCTATTTGCACAGCTCATTAACTAAGGGCTCACACTCAGCAAACAGAGAGAGAGAGAGGAAAAAAAAAAAGAAACTTCAGCACCAAATACATTTGGAAAGTTACTATGGAGACCTGTCTTTCCCTGGATCTAAACTAGACTCTGTCACATTCTGCTAGGCTGCTGTCAGATGCATCTGTCTGTCTGTCTTTATTGCTTATTTAGAAAGTTGCAAATCTGGATGATGCAAAGTGTCTTTTGTCAGACCATGCTGGAGAGAGAAAGAGAACATTCCTTTTCCCACTGAGCATTATGAACATTATGGCAGGCACTCGACCTGCTCTGCTACTGGGACAACATGATTTACAATGTGAAAAGGGAAAACCTAAATCACCAAGTAATGAAAACATTAAAGTTAATGCATCACAAGTGAGGAATTTATTACCATTAACTCCAATAAACAGTTATAAAACACTCGTCCTTTCCTGTCCATGCACAGGGACACAGACACTGGACTTCATTAAGCTCAACTTTCTTTTCTTCCTCACTAGACCAGTCATGTGTGTTTGAACCAACCACCATTTATTGTTAAGTGGACTGGTTCATTTTCCAGGACTGCAGAAAGCTGAAGGCACATCCATTTTGCTTCACGGTGCTTGGTACAGACGGATGAAATAGCAAAGTTTAGAAGACATGAGCTCGGTGTTGCTATATAAGTTTATTTAAAAGTCCCTAAAATGTATGTCTGTTAAAAGCAGAGTAGCTCTTCTGAGCGGCCCTTCTCAGAAGCAGGTATATAAGTAATAATGCCTAGCGAGGAGGGTGGCATATTGGATGCCAATGCACGTCAGGTGCATTTAGCTGAATAATTTTTCCCTTGTTATTGTTTGGTTTAGCACCTTAGAAGCCTCAGATGGAAACCCATTTCCTTCCGACATTTTTCTCTGTCACAGGGGCATACCAGTTTATTACCTTAAGGTTGTTCATGAACAAAAGAGGCTGCACATATTGGATGGCTAGGGTACATTGGTTACGGATTCATTTATTTTAGAGGAAAAAAAGAACCAAAGTGTCTTTTTGGAAAGCCAGCTCTAATTGTGGAATTGCCTGTGTGTGACAGGAGAGGCAGCATGAAATTCAGCCTTTCTGGACCAAATAGTTACAATGGTAACAGTGATAATAGTAATACTTTACATTTGGATAGTACTTTATTTACTGTTTGTCCAATGGTTTCCTTTATGGCACCTCGTTGATTCTGATACAGATAGAACGGCCTTACCAGTCAAGCCTTTGGAGGCTGAAAATAAGGCTCAGAGAGGTAAGTGACTTTCTCACAAAAGCTTGAAAGGAGAGTCAAGACACAGACTGGTTATTTCTTTTTCTTTTTTTAAGCTCCAAATCCGATACTTCTTTTTTTTTGCTACACATTTTACATGATGAATCGTGTTATAGTCATAACTATAACGTAAAGTCAAGATGAAGAATGTGTTTTTAATTAAAAAAAGTTTGTTTGATGCTTATTTTATTGTTGAGAGAGAGAGAGAGAGAGAGAGAGAGAGAGAGAGAGAGAGAGAGGCAGAGAGGGAGGGAGACACAGAATCCGAAGCAGGCTCCAGGCTCTGAGCTGTCAGCAGAGCCCAACGCGGGGCTTGAAGCCATGAACCGTGAGACCATGACCTGAGCTGAAGTCAGACGCTTAAAGACTGACTGAGCCACCTAGGCCCCCAGAGATGAAGAATGTTTTAATTATAGGTTTCTCGGCCCAAATGTCATGGTTTTTAGGAACCCTTTCTGCTAAGCATGCCTACAGCACCGATACCGCCAGATGGAGCCTGGGAGTTGCTCAGGACGTCAGCCCCAAATGGGGACTTGATCTTTGGCCTTGCTAGGGAAGAGGTGGGCGCCTGGATGATCTCCCTGTCTGAGGCTCACAGGGATGTTTAGCTCTGCCCACCGAACGGACTTGCTGGGCCTCCCATGAGCCAGACTGCGCAGAACACATGAAAGAAGGGGCTAGAGAGGCTCTGGTGCAGAGTCTGAGCAGCATGTCCTGTGTTGCCAAAGCTCAGGTTTCTGCAAGAAAGACCAACTGCTAAAAAGTAGCATAGTTTAAGAAGGTATTGGTACTTAAGGGAACTCTTTTACACTTTATTTCATCACATATTTTAGCATCTGTGTAAGGTTCCCTAATGAAGAACTCTTGCCTGGGGAGGTCACAGGGCTCTCCAGTGGTGACAGAGCAAATGACCTTGCCACTCATTTTACAGATGGGGAAACCAAAGCCCCGGCAGCCAGATTATGTGACTCACCCAATGATGTCATTATGTGACTCACCCAACGATGTCATTATGTGGCATTACCCAAGGCAATGTGACTAATTTGTTGTAGAGTTGAGAAGAGAAATAGAGTTTTCTGACTCCAGCATCGTATCACTCTTTTGCTCCCATCATTCAGTAAGCTCGGCAGAGGGGGTATAATTTCTGTGGGGAAATGAGACCAGGGAAGGCCCAAAGCTGGGACACACAGTTCGGTGGAGAGTGAGACACCATCCTGAGAACAGGTGAATTAAGTAATAGTCCATGTCCTGAACACCGAGGTCCCTAGCTTCCTTTTACTGCTCATTTCCAAGAACCCTGGTGGTGGTGTATAATGGCACCGCTGGGAGATTCATGGATCTTCCTCTGGAAAAATGAATGGCTTCAGAAAAAAGGCCTACATCTACTGATGGTTGGGAGCAACCATCTTAGGCAAAAACGGTTGGGTTCTCCCTTATCACTCTCAATCTTAGGCTTTCTAAAGTAAAGCCCATAGGTTGATACATTCCACCTTGGCACACAGAAGTTTTGGTTTGCATTTTGGTGCCTCACTTTTAAATATAAGCAGGGTCTAAGGATCACCAGACTTTGCAGAAAAGCTTCCAACATGCAAGACAAAGACCAAGGCATGTAACAGATTAAAAGGTTAGGGGAAACAGAGCTAGGTTGCAGAAAGTAAAATGAAAAAAACAGAGCAAACAAACAAGTCATCATTAATATTCCCAGAGGGATGAGAAGACACTGCATCCATGAGATAGGATGCTTAAAAAGGAACAATGAGAGAGCAAGAAAGGAGGGTCAGAAATTCAATATATGACAGCAGAAATTAAAAACAGAATCAACAGATGAGTTGGAAGATATAATTGAGGAAATCTTAAAGAAATTGGGCAAAATGATCAAGGAAAGGAAAACAGAAGTGATAAAAATATTAGAACATAGAGGGGTGCCTGGGTGTCCCAGTTGGTTAAGCATCCAACTCTTGATTTCAGCTTAGGTCATGATCTCGTGGTTCGTGGGTTCAAGTTCTAGGATCAGGCTCCGAGCTCACAGTATAGAGCCTGCTTGGGATTCTCTCTTTCTCCCTCTCTCTCTGCCCCTCCCCTGCTCATGTTCGTACTCTGTCTCTCACACATAAAAATAACTAAACTTAAAAAAATATTAGAATACAGAAAGTAAAAAGAAAGGAGTGACCAAAGAAATGATGAAATTTCTCAAAATGAAGAATATGAGTCTTCTGATTGAAAGGGTCCTCCATATTCCCAGAATCTGAATGAAGAGAGACTCATACCTTGGTAATCACTGTGAAATTTCAGGACATGACAAATAATGAGAAGCTCGTAAAAGCTTCTGAATCAGGGGGAAAATAGGTCCTACACAAAGAACGAAGAAACTGAATGGCATTGAACTTTTCCACAGCAGCACTAGCAGCTGGAAGTCAATGAAGCAAAACTTTCCAAAATCTAAGGCGACCCAATTTCCATTAGCATTCTTTCACCCAAACTGTCAATCAAGCGTAAAGGTAGAATAAGGAGGTTTTCAGACACGCACAGTCTCAAGAAATCTCCCTCCTAGAGAAAGGCTGCCACCAGAGGAGGTGCTCCACCAAAATGAGGGAGAAAGAAGGTGATGTTAAATCCAGGAAACAGACAAAGGCAAGTCCCAGGGTGACAGTTGTGCCCTGGACCTCCAGAGCAGCCATCCAAGAGTGGGGAGGAGGACAGAGGTCTCCGGGAGAGCTGCTCCAAGAACAAAATGGAACTGATGGGCCATCTGATGCATTTGACCATACGGAAAGTAGTAGTCAGAGGAATACTACAATTCTGCCACGAAGCCTTGGGAAGAATTTGGGATGGCGACTGAGAAAACTAATCAAATGAAAAAGCCGAGGCATTTGCCAACTCTAGAAAAAAAAAAAAAACAAACAAGAAATAAAATGTAATTACAGAAGTTTATAAGGGTTGGCAGTAAATAAAATCTACATAGTTAAAATCATCTAAGCCCTAAAACTGAACTAACTAAAAATGATGGTATAATCACGTTGGGAAGATGAAGGGAGGAGAAGGGAGGGTCGGGGTGAGATAAGCGTGTTAAATCCTCCTCTGCCACGATATGAAATCAATACATAATGTCTGAAATTGATAAATCAAAAAAATAGCTGTATAATAATATTATTTAGAAATGTGGAAGTACACACCAGAACTGATGAATGAATTGAAAGGGCTTGCCTCTGGAGAGCAGTACCCCAGGATTGGGAAAGGTTGACTGCCTGCAGTTCTATAGTATTTGATTTTTCAAAAAACATTCCAAGTGGCTGAATATACAAAATTCTTAAGCTTGATATGAAGGGTCTCTGTCAGAGGAATCCAGAAAAGAAAGAAGAAATCTGTATAGAATAAAGAGAAACAGTTTTATTAAAAACACTTAACACAAAGCCATGTTTGAATTAGGTTATCATTTGAAGAATATTTAAACAACCTGTAGTCTCTATGCAATGCCAAGACTCATTTGCAACTCTAATCTTGTACTTTGTACCACAGGTCTAAATTCTGCTCAAGTGTTTCCTGCACTGCAAGGGAACCCACAGAAACAGGTGCCTCCTTCCACTGGAGATCTGTTTTATTTCACAGGTAACAAAGGGCATGCAATTCCATGATGAAATTTGGGGTCGGAAGCCCAGGAAATAAACTTGCACTGCAATTTACAGAATTGTATTGTATCACTGGGCATGACCAGAGTTGGATGAAGTACCTGCAGATACAATCAAATCAGGAAAAATTTATTTGGAAACTACCACGTGGAAGGCATTGTGCCAGAGAGAGAATTCCCAGGATGTCCTAGAAAGACAACTTCGGATCAGTGCAAAGACACAGAGAGTGCAGACGTGATTTTAATTTACAGGGTTGGAAAGGCACAAAGCCATAAAACAAGACACTTGTTGTCCTGCCTTTATGTTAAAGGTTTCGCCTTTTTAAAAAATAATCAGAAACACATAATCATCATTCTTGACATAAATTACACTTTAGATTGGGGGTGGAAATCCTGTTTTAAGAATAGGAAGGGAAGGAAAAGTAAAACCAACTGCATGTAATTTTTCAAGTGGAAACAACGGCAATATGAAGATATATGGGCGTCAGACCCATTGATAAAGGAAGGAGGCTGTGCTCTCTTACCTCTTGTAGTGTCACTCCTGTGACCTCTAGCCATTTGCAATGCTTTGATTCCACCTTGCCCAAGGGACCTGTGAGTACGGGGGAAAGGGATGAAGGATGCCTATGCTTGACCTCACCTTTACATTGTCTAAGGACTGAAGGTATAAATCAGCTTTCCCCTTGAAGACGTGAGTGTCAGAAGCTCATGTGAAATGCTGGAAATATTAAATGATGTCCCTTAGGGTTTTATTGTTACTCAGTTTTCTCCTGTAACTGGGAGAGCTGTTCACATGAAGAATACTCTCCCCCAGGACCTCAATTTGTATAGAAAATGAAGTATGAAACTCCAACCACTTCTTGCCACTTTGGAAAGAAAATAAACAATTAGTGGAGGTTGCACTTAGTCTACTGGTCCTGTGATCTCTCTGCCTGTTCTTGGAGAACAGTTCACACCAACAAAGGTGTGAGAATGCCTTCATTACAAATCCTCATTTCCAGGATAATAAATTTGTGATGGTTAAAAAAAAAATCACCATAGAGAATTCAATGTGTTTTTGTAATGAGGAAAAGCAAAAGCTCTTCCTTGAATCTTATTTAGCACAGGAAGTATGCTAATAATTAGAATTGAGGACTAAATGCCGGAATGCCAGGGCCCCATTTCTAGCTCAACACCTTCCTCTCTTCATCAAAGATTTGAAGGACAGCTACACAAAGAATATATTCCCTATTACTGAAACATGAATATTCATTTGTATAGAGCTTTACAATTTTTAGAGCACTTTTCAAACCTCTTATTTAGTTCGATTTAAAAAAAATTTAATGTTTACTTTTGAGAGACAGAGAGAGAGAAGAGAGACAGAGCATGAGCCAGGGGAGGTGCAGAGAGAGGGAGACACAGAATCTGAAGCTGGCTCCAGGCTCTGAGGTGTCAGCACAGAGCCTGATGCGGGACTTGAATCCACAAACTGTGAGATCATGACCTGAGTTGAAGTCGAATGCTTAACTGACTGAGCCACCCAGGCGCCCCTAGTTCGATATTTTAAAAAGTTTATTCCTTTATTTTGAGAGACAGAGTGACAGAGAAGGTAGGGGAGGGGCAGAGAGACAGAGAGGGAGAGAGAGAATCCCAAGCAGGCTCCGTGCTGTCAGTGAGGACCCCGATGTGGGTCTCAAACTCATGAACTGTGAGATCATGACCTGAGCCAAAATCAAGAGTCAGACAATTAGCCAAGGAGTCACCCTGGCACCCCTGGTTCGATTTTTATAATAGCTCTATGAGGTAGATATTTACAGAATCTGGGATGAGAGGATAAAAGTAAGAAGAAACCACTTCAACAGTTGAGAAGAGAGACCAGTGAATTATTAAGGATTACCTAAAACACTGCAGAATCTTAATAACTCCAGGATTGTAAAACTTGGCCAGATGTATGAAAATATTGATCAGCCTGCCCGGCTCTGTGCTGTAATAGAGAACCGATCTCTAAATGACCCTCTGCTCCATGTTTCAAGATCATATGAAAGGATATTCAGAATAGTGTAATGTGCTCTTTTAACACGAGTTCTCTTGCCATCTAACTTGTGGCTGAATTAAGGATGAATGGCACTACTTCTCAAGGGGGCAAGAGAAAGCGTGAGGGCTGAGGGGGATTCCAAACAGTATTCGAGGAAAAATGAAGAAACAAGGTTCTTCTTTCCTCCAGAAGCCTCATCTTCTGAAACAGGCCCAGTGATTTAAAAAAAAAAATTTTTTTTTTTTTTTTTTAAGTAACACCAAGTCAAATTGGTGCTGCTTAAATAGTGTGCGTTTCAGGGAATTGGAAAAAGGTCCCTCTTCCAAAATACCTTCTCAACTGACTTCCCTAATTCCTGATGTTCCACCATTCAGCACCCATTCCCTTAGATGAAAGCATTATTCCCTGTTGGAATACAAATGCCTCTGGGAGAGGTTGTACATTAAACGAGGCATTCTCACCCACTGCGTGGAAACAAACTGGTGCATCACAGATCACTGGCAGAGGAGGTGCAAAGTTCCAGCTCTCTCCGAGACAAGGCACAGCCATTTGTAACTATGCAGTAGGCCACTGAGCAGAGCTAACTGATAGAAGCGTGTCCAGCAGTGACTTATCCATGAAGCGTGTACGGCTGGTGATGCTGCATGGAGCCATGATCAATCATTAGCACCTTAGAGTGGTGGTTCTTAACTGCAGCTGCACATCAGAATCACCGGTCAACCTTTCAAAGGATGTAGATACCTGAGCTGCACCCTAGATATGCTGAATCAAGATCATCTGGAAGTCAGGCTAAAGGCATGTTTGCTTTTGCAAGGCTCTGTGGATGTTCTGAATCTCAGCCAGGGCTGAAACCACAGCCTCAGAGTGAATTTGTGGGTTGGGTCCTTGTCAAACTAATGGCTTGCTGGTGTGCCTTGGTGAGGTTGGCCCCCAGGTGCGGGGCCTGGACGCTGGGTTCCAAAACAGGCGGTAAGAGGCAAGAGAGGTGCCCTAAGAACAAAGTAACCAAAGACGACCTGGGTAAGAACCAAGGCAACTTGTCCACATCATAATTTTGACAACTTACTTTGGAGTATTAGTACCAAAATTTGAAGAAACAACCTTAATCTATAAAAGTTAGGACTTCTAAAAAAGGTTGGAAATATCAGGATCTATGCTCATATAACTCCAGTTTATTTCATCCTTTCAAATGGCTGAAGAAGGCACTTATAGTCTTTTCATTACTGTTAGTATCTTTTCTCAACCCATTCTTTTTTTAAAAATTTATATCCAAGTTAGTTAGCATATGGTGCAACAATGATTTCAGGAGTAGAATCCAGTGATCCACCCCCTACGCATAACACCCAGTGCTCATCCCAACAAGTGTTCTCCTTGACGTCCCTTGCCCATTTAACCCATCCCCCCACCCCCAACCTCTCCAGCAATCCTCAACTTGTTCTCTATATTTAAGAGTCTCTTATGTTTTGTCCCCCTCCCTGTTTTTATATTATTTTTGCTCCCCTTCCCTGCTGTTCCTATGTTTTGTATCTTAAATTCCACATATGAGTGAAGTCATATGATATTTGTCTTTCTCTAATTTCGCTTAGTATAACACCCTCTAGTTCGATCCACATAGTTGAAAATGGCAAGATTTCGTTCTTTTTGATTGCCGAGTAATATTCCATTGTATACATATACACCATGTCTTCTTTATCTATTCATCCGTTAATGGACATTTGGGCTCTTTCCATATGTTGGCTATTGTCGATAGAGCTGCTATAAATATTGGGGTGCATGTGTCCCTGGGAAACAGCACACCTGCATCCCTTGGGTAAATACCTAGTAGTGCAATTCTGGATTGTAGGGTCTCATCCCATTCTTTATTTTTTTTTTAATTTTATTTTTTCAACGTTTATTTATTTTTGGGACAGAGAGAGACAGAGCATGAACAGGGGAGGGGCAGAGAGAGAGGGAGACACAGAATCGGAAACAGGCTCCAGGCTCTGAGCCATCAGCCCAGAGCCCGACGAGGGGCTCAAACTCCCGGACGGCGAGATCGTGACCTGGCTGAAGTCGGACGCTTAACCGACTGTGCCACCCAGGCGCCCCCATCATCCCATTCTTTAAAGTCACATCCCTAAGTCTTGCCCTACTCAGTCTGTCCTTGGTTATCCTCCAAAGGGAGTTCTTACCAGGTGAGTTAGTTTGGATTATTTTGGCCAGGGTGACAGAAAACCCCCAATAATAAAGGCCTTAACAAAATAGAAGACAATTTCTTACTCAGGTATAATAAGAATGGAGGGAGGCAGTCTGGAGATGGTGGTGTCTCCACTACCTTTAGCATGTGATTTCTTCCTCATGGTCCACGCTGGCTCCAGGTCCAGCCCAACAGGAAGGAGGGAAAGGGGCAAGGAAGAGAGAATCACCCTTCCCTCACCGGTAAGGACACTGTTGTGTGACGTGTCTCCACTGGTCAGAACTTAAGTCACATGGTCAAATCTAGATGCCAGGGAAGTATGGAGGCAGGGAGTTGCTCTGGGCGGCCACGAACCCATCTAGAAATGCAAAGAAAGGGGAGAAGGGAGACTGGGGGCCAGCTGGCAGTCTCAGCCACGCTGGGGATTGTGCACACAGCTAGAGAAGTTCTTGGTGGTCACCTTCTGAACCTAGAATATCCCACCGGAAAGAAAGCAAAGGAGTGTGGTAAGAGAAGGCTGCTTATTAATTCCAGGTGTTGGATAATTTGTGGTGATTAGACGAAAGTGTTTTCCACTAATGAAGAGTGAGCATTTGTTGAAAGTAGTTATCTGTGGCCCAGGATTCATAACAGAGGCCTCAAATAAATGAAGTGCCTGGTTTGTCTTTGGAAAGCTTATGTTTCCTCTTGGAATTATGTGATTCAAAAAAGTCCACCTCTCGCCTAACGAAGGACTGGAATGTGGTCCTTCTTGTCTAAGTCCCTGGAGTCACCTTCTGTAATCTGTCAGGAGCACAATAGCATACTAGGCAGTGGACTTCCTCACCAGCTTCTAGGACACATAGCGCTAACTGGGAGAAATGCTAATGCTAATTTTACATACAAATTCTGCTTGGATGTGCTTAAAAAGATTCTGATCAGTGAAAAGGTGTATTTTCCCTTGATTCTAGGACTCCACGCGCATACGGATATGTCAGTACCCTCCAGTTGTGATTGATCTGAGAGTGCAACCAAAACAACGCTGGTCTATCCAAACAGCATGTTATCCGAATGGCATGTTATCCGAAATATAAGAAATCTGTTTAGCTCTATGGCTGTGTTTGGATTGCTTCATTGACTAGGATGGTTTTAAAAGTAAAGCCCTGCTTTGTTTCCCATCTGAGCTCCCTAAATCATCCAACAGAAGTGTTTCCTTTCTTTGTGTTTCTCATTTGTCCAGCTGATTGAATTGTATGGCCAGTTAGCTCAGTTAGAGAGGGCATGGTACTAACGAGACCAAGGTCACACGTTTCATCCCTAGATAGGCTGACTGGTGTGCAGAGTAAAATTCTGTTCCATGACGAGTTGAATGCTTCTCTATCCCTGGCTAGCTGTTCTGAAAGAATGCAAGCTTTTCAAAAGGAGGGTTTAGTAGGAGAGAGTGGGCGTCTCAGCAGAATTAAGCTGTACTGTTGGAAAAACTCTGCGAAGGCCCTTACACAGAGTTGATGGACCAGAAGTAGATCTATACAAAGAGGAGCACAAAGTAATGAAATGAAATGGTCCCTCCAACAATAAGTCATCCTACTTCCAGGAGATGACGACCCAGAAGCACGGAGATTGAACTGCCACATCAGGAACGGGGAAAGAAAGCTGGAGAAGCAAGAACAATTGTCGTATTCACAGGCTAGGGTTCAGAGCCCTTCATTTCCTGCTTCCTGCTTGAGCCAGGACACCACATTCTGTCTCCAGTTTCCCACTCCACCTCCATGTTCCCCACCTGGTGGTGAGTTGTCATGATGATGCGGAGGAAAATCATGTTCAAAACAGGAATAAGATTTGCCACCGCTTTCACCTGTTCTGGATAGAAATGTCATTTCTCACCACAGGAAGACTTCTCCCCGCTCTTATCAAAGACCTGTCAGTCTGTCCACACAAGCGGGAGAACAAATGTGTTTTTTATCCCTGTGTGAACAAACGAGACTCAGCACCTGCGCGGCACTCAAGGGTGGCTGGCCCCTCGTCCTGACTCTGAGCCGGCTGCTGCTCTTGGGGAGAGAAAGTAAAAATGATTGATTCAACATCTTAATTAAGATAAACAAACAAAGAGGAACATCAAATAATAGACCTGACAGTTTGAAACAGACTGAAAGTACAGCTTAGCATTTCATAGAAGAAAAAGCGTTTGATGTGAGGATGGCAGTTTAATAATTTGTAAATATCACTGGCTTGGTATTATAGCTAATCCAAATATTTTCATTTCTCGTCATATGTTACCCTCTGCTGATGGCTTCTCCTCTTCAACTTACAGCTTTTCACCCTGGAGCCTTCGACAGGGGTGGAGAGGAGAGGAAGAGAAAGGGTCACAGGTTCTCTGTGGAATGTGAATTATATCATCAACTTCCTTTCTACTTTCTGATTCAGATATTCCCTGGAAAATACCACCGACCAGCCCAAAGGATTTATTGCCCTTTTCATCACTTCCCCCACAAAAGTATCAAAATTTGATCATTGTAGCTTTCCATTAGCTTCGGACTGTTTTACTAATTCTCTCTTCTTCCAAGTTTTCTCCTTATTCCTAAAATGTAAGAAAACAGGGTAATGGGACAGCCATACCACTGTAGGGAAATTATAGTGTCCCTATAATGCTGTTTTTATATGGTAAGAAGTAATCAGCTATAGATCTATGGCCTAAGAAGGTGTTTAAATGCACTAAAGTCCTAGAAAGAAGGGTAGTTGGAGGTAAGAGTATCCTTTTTAAATTTTTATTTATTAAAAAGTTTTTAATGTTTTTATTTATTTTTGAGAGACAGAGAGAGATAGAGAGAGACAGAACGTGAGTGGGGGAGGGCAGAATCCAAAGCAGGCTCTAGGCTCTGAGAAGTCAGCGCAGAGCCTCACACAGGGCTTGAACTCGTGAGCTTCGAGATCACCACCTGAGCCAAAGTCGGACACTTAATCGACTGAGCCACCCAGGCGCCCAAGTTTCCTTTTATTACAGTTTATTTATTTATTTTTGAGAGATAGAGAAAGAAAGAGAGACTGGGGGAAGGGTACAGAGAGAAGGAGAGAGAGAGAATCCCAAGCAGGCTCTGTGCTGCCAGCGCAGAACGCGACTTGGGGCTCAATCTCACAAACCGTGGTGAGATCGTGACCTGAGCTGAAACCGAGAATCAGATGCTTAACCAACTGAGCCACCCAGGCACCCTTAAGGGTATCCCTTTCAATGCCTGTGTCTCCCACTGAAACACCTCTGGGTGGGCACTGAGGTACCAAGCAGGAAGTTGTGACAGCAGTCATAAAAAGATGAATATGGGAACCTCCCTGGTGGCCAGAGCATTGTGATTTAGCTTTTGTGAAAAAAATTCAGAGAAAGAGTAGGCAATATTACCAATTTATTTGGAATTTCCAAGGGTGCAAGTCAGAACACAGGTCTGATCAGGCAAAGCTGGAGGAACACCACTGGGCAGACAGAGGCTTCTTGGGTTTTTAAAAAGGTATGTAAACAGGGAAAGGTGGGGATGTGGGCCCATCAGGTCAGCCTGCAGTCTGATGTACTTCTAGATTCGGGACAAGACCATTCTCTTGTGGCTTTTCCATTCTTTTTGCTGAGGTTGTAACAGCAGCATTTAAAAATTTTTTATTATTATTATTGTATTTTTTTTTTATGGCAGTCGGAAGATACCAAGGCCAGGCCAGAGGCCACGCCGGGCGGGTGTGCCGGGCAGGGACCCACAGAGGGGAGCTGCAGTTCTGAGAATCCTCCACAGGGAAGCAGTATGAGATCAGGGTTTAGGCAGAGGTGGCCCTGGCCTCACCAGCCTTCCCTCATGCTGACTGAGTGTCCTCCTTCTTTCCTTCCACCGGGCGCGAGGTGAGTCCCAACAGGGCAGGCTCACCTTCCAGGAGAGGTCCGAGCCTCTGCGGCCCTCACCACAGCCCTCCGTCCCCCCTGCACTTAAACAACTGGCTCCCAGAACACTGCTCTGTCTGTGCGCTGAGGGAGGCCATGAGGGCCCAGGACGCCCGCTTCTCTGAAATGGCCTTATTTTAAGCTGCTGGGTTCGCATCACTGCCATGGAGAGGAAATCTGCACGGGGGACCTTAGCAACACGGCAGGCACGTGTTTTCCTTGGCAGTCTCTATTCTGTCAACCTCTCCATGGCTGGATAACTCTTGACATTTCTTAAAAAGGAATCTGTTCGGTCTTTGGCACTCTTCAGAAAATCGTGTCAGCAACAACTTGATTTTGTCTGAGTTACAGGGAGCAATACGATGTTATGGGTAAAACTCCTAAACAGACAGTTTACAACTTCGGTTCTATCTTGACAATGTCCTGCTGATATATATGATATTGTATGATATATACACTGATATTGTATGATAACAGTAAAGCCACTACTTATCTTCCTTGCTTATAAAATATAAATAACATCTGACACTTTTCTGATAAGTCTTAAGAACTACAGGTGTTCCCTGCTGTTCCTTATGAAACCTTTGGTAAGGTGAGATAGAGTAAAGCCAAGACACGATTAGCATTTTGTAAAAGTGAAAATCTCTTCAGGTTTCTCTCCATTACTGCAAACAGGTACTAATGTAGGTCTTTCATCAATGCAAAGTGGTGTAACATGAACTTTCAGAGATTGGGGGAGACTGGAAACCGGAGCCCGGACTCACGAACTGTGAGATCATGACGTGAGCCAAAATCAAGAGTCAGACACTCAACCGACTGAGCCACCCAGGCACCCCTATCACACGTTTTCTAAAATACGTTTACTTTAGTTGACAACTTGGCAAATATTACATGTATCGGATTTAAAACTTTTCTAAGAAATTTAAATCAAAAACTCTTCTAATATAGTAAGCAGAAATTCCATGTTCAGCATTTCATATGGTGAGAGTAGAAGGGAGGGAGTAGGGGCTAAAGTCTGTATTTCCCAAAATTTATCTCAGGTAGCCTACCTCTTATCACACAGTTTATTTCTTTACCCGAAATACTTCAGAACTTAAATGTTTCTGCCAAGTTTGAGAAGGTGTGTGGTATTGACTTCTTGCTGATCTCATTCTTTTTCTTTATGGTCTATCCAAACCATTTTCAGACCCTCTAAATCAGTTACCTTTCTTTTAGGGACAATCAACAGAAAGCAAGCAGAGGAAAAGAAAAAGAGAGAGAGAGAGAGAGAGAGAGAGACAGATTAACACTTGCTTTCTCAGTGGCCTCCCTCCCAGACAGGTTGATGCAACTATGAACAAAAGAGAAGTTTCTGGAAAGACCTGTAGCGGGACTGCTCTCAAGACTGGATCAGCAGCAGTGCTAGATAACTACAATTGGACAATTTTATCCCTCTGGGTCATAAACTAAGCTAGAGAGGTAGAGCCTGAGACACATATAAACAAAATGGAGAAAACAAATAAAATATTGACTCTGTTGGGGCACCTGGCTAGCTCAGTGGTTAAGCATCCGACTCTTGATCTCAGTCAGCTCAGGTCATGATCTCATGGTTTGTGAGTTCGAGCCCTGTGTCAGGCTCTGTGCTGACAGTGGAGAGCCTGCTTGAGATTCTGTCT
Source organism: Acinonyx jubatus (assembly GCF_027475565.1). Lineage (NCBI taxonomy): Eukaryota > Metazoa > Chordata > Mammalia > Carnivora > Felidae > Acinonyx > Acinonyx jubatus. The sequence goes on along the minus strand of NC_069397.1, from coordinate 36,280,914 downwards.
CTCCCTCTCTCTGACCCTCCCCCGCTCGTGCTCGCCCTCTCTCTCTCTCAAAATAAGTAAGTAAATAAATAAATAAACTTAAAAAAATTGAATCTCTTCCCTGCATTTCATCCCCTAAATATAAGTCAACCAACTAGCAGTGGGAAGAATGCTATCGTCATAATACCAATTCATTTAAATTTTTCATAAAATGCAATACTGTGCAGTTCTGGGTACAGACCATGTGCTTTCTCTTCTGGACCTAACATGACTAGGAACTATTAGAAATTCGGGTGATGCTACATCTAAATGAGTTTCCATGCCACGGTTAGGTGATATTGTTAGGGTCTGTGTCACTCATGGTTTTGTGTCTGTCTAGAAAAGGTTAGGCAAAGGTAAGAGAAATACAGAGCCCACCGAAGCATCTCTAATCAAAGGGAAACTTGTTAAAGAAAGATTTTAACAGCTCAAACTACCTTGGAGGCCAATAAAAGCACCAAAACTGATTATTAGACCATGATCTGAGGTTAGAAAAAGGACGCTGGCCCTGACTGATTGGAAAGCTATTGGAAATAAATAAAAAGGCTACATTATGTGAAGCGGAAGGTCACAGCGCGGGAGCATCTTGAAAAGCCATAGGTGCACTGATTACATTTATCACGACATTAGTGAGTGCTTTGTGTGTGGCTTGTTTTTGCAGGTCTTTTGTATGAGATATTTTTAGATAAACTGATTTCACAGAAGGGGAGGAAGGTAATAAGTGTCACATTGTGTTAATACACGGGCCCCGCACCTTTGGGATCACATTTGGTGCAGGGCACAAATGAAATGAGTTTGGTGGCCTCAAGCGAGGCCACCACCAATAGCTATCCTTAAACAAAATCACAAATCATTCGCCAGCAGCCAGGATCAGAGACCTGGAGCTGAGACGGCAAGAGTGTTACAGGTCAGGGGGAAGACTTGGGCAAGGAACTAGCTGTCACCTCTGGGTCTCCAGCCTGGTTCCAGCTCAGGCCACCAACAAACCATGAACACTAACGTACGCGCTGATTTTATGACCTCTCTTTCCTTGCCAAACCCCAAATGAATATTCTCACAAACATTTCATGAGGCCTCCCTTATCTAAGTCTTCATTGCTCAGCCAATCCTGGTAAGAGTAATGTCATGGTCACTATGAAAAGTAGTCTGACTTTTCTTGTGTTACGTGTTCTTAGCAAAATAATGAAACTTGTTTGTTCCAGGGAATTCTAAATCTAAACATTGCTTGCTCTCTCTCCATCAGTGAAAGGCTTCCTGATGAAAACACAGAGAATTAGAAAACAATGACTCTGTGAATGACATTTACAGAGATCTCATACTGGAAAGGGCACATTTTATGGTGACTCTGTGTCAAAAGTGTAGTTTCATCAGAGGACAGGAGGCAAAAGAAACAGGCAATCAATACTTGGGCCTCCGATATCTGAACTGAGAAAGAAAATCATTATCCTGTTACTTTTATTGTGGCATGATGCTTGAAATACTGCACCTTGTTTCCATAATAATCCAATATTTTGGGGGTTGCAGATTACCAGACCCCTCCTACGGGTAGCCATGTGAAATTGGAACATAAAGCAGAAAGGAATGTTCACACACACACACACACACACACACACACACACACACACATTTTTGGTGGGAACTTGGTGAAAGGCAGATTGAGAAAGAAAAACGTTAACCTTTTGAAAAAATACAATAAACAAATTTCCTATTCATATTTATCTAACAGCATATGTTTAATGTCTGAGTTTTCAGGATTATTAGTAAAGGGTTCCTCGTTTCCAATTTTGGGGCAAAAACACACAGATCTCCAAGAATTAAGAGTCCCCTCAATATTAACAAGGTTACTTGGACAGCATTTTCATCTCTGCATTTATTGAAGATTGCTCCCTTGTTAAGAGAGTAAATGAAACCAAGGTGGGACGTGTGTGGAATCTGACATTTGGTTTTTTAAAGATAGCTGTACTATTCACTTCTCACTGGCACAAAAAGCAGTCACTGAACTTGAATTTTTTGCTGATAAAAGGAAAGGAATTCTCATTCACAAAACTCTATGAAACTCTTATGTGCCCAACTATACCAGTTCTGTCTACCTGCTTCCAATATGACTGTTTATTGGTCAATATTTTCAAAACACTTCAAGACAATTAAACCCTCCCCTCCTCTAGATTTCAGCACCCAATTTAAAACTCTATTTGAATACATATTATGGAAAATGGGACCATATTAGTCATACGCATGTTGCAAAAACAAGTACAGCTGTCCTCGACCTAACTTGTATACCTTTGTGGGTTGGTATCTTAACCCAGTTATTTATTTATTCTTTTCCTCTTGGAATTATTATTGATGAGATGATCACTGTAGTCATGAAGTCATGACCTGCTTTTCTAGGCTGTAGACTGCAGCCCCACGGAGAGCTAAGTGGGTCCTTAATGAACAAGAAAAGGTTATCATGGCCACACATGGTGTCTCCCAGTCATCTCTGTCTACAATCTCCAGCAGCCACCGATAACAGGTCAAAGTCATGCAAGTATGGGCTACGGCTACCATTTCATTCTTCACGGTGCAGATGTTCTTGTGAACCCTTGGCAAGTGCACAGCAGCAGGAGGAGAAAAGCATATTCTCAGAGGCCTGCTCCATCCAGGCAGCTGATTTATTCCAAGTGAACATACTATTCTCCGCAAAAATTGTTAAGATTAAGAAAAAGTGACAATACTAAGTGTCACTAAGGATGGGGAGGAACTAGAATTTTCACACGCTGCTAGTAGGAGTATCAATTGGTATAAACCCTTTGAAAAACTGTTTGGCAGAATCTATTGAAGCTGAACTGTCTGATCCAGCAATTCTCTTATGTATGGACCCAACAGAAACACCAACATGATGTGCATCAAAAGACAGGTATAAGGACGTTCACAGCAGCATTATTCATACTATCTCCAAAGTAGAAACAACCCAAATGTCTACCCACAATGCGCTAAGATAAACGAAATACTGTACAGCAATGAGAACGAGGAGCTACTGCTACATGCAAAAACATGGGTGGTTCTCACAAATACAATGCTGAACGAAAGGATCCAGACACACAGGAGTAGATATTGTGTGACTCTGTTCGTCTGAAATTCAAATATAGGCAAAAGGAATCTAGTGGTAGAAATCAGAGTAGTAGTTACTTTTGGAGAGATAGTAATTGGGAAGGGGCACGGAGAAAAGCTTTTGGGGGTGCTCGTAATGTTCTCCATTTTCATCTGGGTGGGGATTACATGACTGTTTACTTTGTTTAAAAAATGACTGAGCTCGGTATTTGCGATGTGGGCATATTTCAGTACATACGATATACTGCAACTCAAAAGTTAAAAGAAATTATCCGTGCACTTTATTATTAATTAATGCCTTTGTCAGGTTCTGAAATACTAGGAAACAAAGGAAGAATCACTAAGGCAGTTTCTCCTTGAGTGAAATTTACCACAGAATTATATTTAAAAAACTCCAGAGAAATTATATAGGCATTGTTAAAAACTTTCGTGTTTCTTTGCCTGGAGCTCTTAAGAGTAAGTGGTGATTTGGTTTAGACTTTGATGTATTGTATCGTGCATTATATCAGAGGTGTTATAAGGAGGGTGCTAGCCAGCTATTATGTTTGTGCAGCCATAGGAAACTGGCTTAAATTAAAACAGAAACAACTTCAGCTGGACATTAGGAGGAATTTCTGGGCCAGGAAGTTAAATGATTGTGGAATCAGAATTGCTATGTATCTTGAAGAAAAGAAGGAAAAACCATCTGGCCGGTGGACGGATCATAAGATCTTTCCACTCTTCAGTTCAACAGGAAAGGTGGTGGGGCGCCTGAGTGGCTCAGTCGGTTGGGCGTCCAACTTCAGCTCAGGTCATGATCTCACGGTCCGTGAGTTCGAGCCCCGCGTCGGCTCTGTGCCAACAACTCAGAGCCTGGAGGCTGCTTCAGATTCTGTGTCTCCCTCTCTCTCTGCCCCTCCCCTGCTCATGCTCTGTCTCTCTCTGTCTCAAAAATAAAAAAAAACCAAAAAACAAAAACAATAGGAAAGGTGGCAAAGTTTAAAAACCTACTCTTCACAGAAGTTATTACAATGTGTGGTAAGAGTAAGTGTTCAAAAATATTAGTTAGCTTCACTGTGTCACTATTAATAATACTTACAGAGAGCATGGCAAGTTTAGAGCTTTATCCCTAAACTTACTCACCAACAGTGAGATATCCCTAACTAAGTTTTTCTCTGTAAATCTCAGGCGTCTGCCCCTCCTGATGATAAAGGAGGAAGAAAGCCCAACTGGTTAACATGCATAAATTGTACTGAGTCTGTGATGACTTGTGCTATGTAAATATAAAGAATGATTATTACCATAAACCCAGTCAACTGCAACATTGATGGTGACAGAAATGTCAATTTAAATGGTGGTAGCTTAGAACTCTTACCATCGGCTCAGGAATGAAATCGCTTTAGGCACCCTGGGACTTTAAGTAGAGGGAATCACCAAAGGACTGTTAGGGAGCTATGCTAGGGTAAAGGAAGATGGGGGGTTTGGAGGAACCCGTTAGCAAATGTGATAAAAAAGCATCTCTCAAGGGAACACAAAACAATAATAGTTTTAGCTGTCACTTTGAGTTTTCTAGAAGTTTTCTTCCCTTTGATGATCTTCCTCCATACTCCTAAACTCTTGCTGCTGTTAAAACTAAACCAAACCAAAACCAAACAGTAGTCCAGAGATGTAATTGAACTGCCTTGGTTGTTGTTGTTTTGAGCTGAAATACACTTGGCTAACATAGGAAATGCATCTAGAAAATATTTTTAATGATTTCTAAAATGTCCTCTTGAAAGGTGCATGGTTCGAAATCAAGGTCTTCAGTGTTAAAGTGCTAGCAGGTTTTTAGCTCAATTCCCGTGTGGTTTTAGAGATATTGGCATTCTAAAAACTGCTGATTCTTGCTTGGTAAATGGGAACTGAGTTACAGCAACCAAGGTCTGAAGAATCAGAAGGAGATTTATGTCCATAAAAACCTACGTAAGAGAAAAGTAATTATGTGGAAATCTCAAGGCCCTTCTAGGTTTTCTAACTTCTCTGGAGTGGCTTTCTGACACAACCAAGGCACAGGTGCTCAGTTATAAGCAATGTTGCAGTCCTCTGAAACATATGACCAATCCCCTTACATTCTGGACACTTTCTTAGTTACTACTGAATTTCCACCTTCTATGCTGCAATTATACCCTGCACAGTAGACCGCGATGTCCTCTCCGCAGGCATCCATGAGCTGCTGAACACTGAAGCGTGGGACTAATGTCCTGTGTGCTTGTATATCTATATAAGCCAGGCCACAGGACAGAAACTTCTGCAAATTTCCACAAATCAAGTCTAGAAGAACTATTACATATATTCAAAAATAACCAATTATTAAAAAATAAGCCAATTCAACCGGTTTTTATGAGCTCATAGTGACCCCCTGGTTAGCAGTTTGCTTGGAGTTATTCTCATTATTTCAAAACTTTATTGGCATATTCTATGACCACAAGTACTGTGTTAGGGACCAAGAGGAAGGGCAGATGGTCTCTAGGAGCAGGCCATCATGTGGCAAGCCGAATCTCTGAGCTTGTTAATTAACAACATAAGAAAGGATAGGATTAGGGGCCCACACAAACACTTAAAGTTCAGAAAAGGCAGTGTCTGCAGACTGCACAAGGGTATTTGAGCTGGACCCTGACAGACGGCACAGGGAGAGAAGAAGGATGAGCTTTCTAGACAGGGAAACAGCATGAGCAGGGCTCAGAAACCTTATGCTGAATATGGCATATTCTTGGCCAACAGGAACTTGACTAAAGTCTAGAGTTTTTGTTGGGTGTGCAGGTGTGGGTGTATTCTGGGAAATAACTCAGCATTTCTTCTATGAGCTTAGACTGAGCTATGAAAGACTCCAATGATCAAATTAAGAAGTTCCAATAATCTAGTTTCCCTTTCAGTGATGCAGAGTCATTGGAAGTTTTTAGCCAGGAAATTACATGATAAAACCAGTATTTTTCAGTGGACATAATTCTTAATATAGCTGTTCTACAACTGTTCTCCTATTGACTGAGCTATTCCATTTTTCAAACAGAATAATAATTCTTAACAAAAAGTTATTTTTTTGCCTTAGATTCCTTCTGGAACAATGTGGCATATTTTTACCTACTTAATTGATAGGAAATGTTATCAAATTAAGATTTTCTTCCAGGGTGCCTGCTGGATGGCTCAGTTGCTTGAATGTCTGACTCTTGATTTTGGCTCAGGTCACGATGCCAGGGTCATGGGATTGAGCCCTGTGTTGGGTTCTGCACTGAGCACGGAGCCTGTTTAAGATTCTCCCTCTCTCTGTCTCTGTCTCTCTCTGTCTCTGTTTCTCTCTCTCTCTCCCTCTCTCTCCTTCTGCTCCTCTCCCCGACTTGTATGCATGCTCTCTCTCTCAAAACAAACAAACAAACAAACAAACAAACAATAAAAGACTTTCTTACACATTTTTTTCCTTATATCCTGGGTTATTTTACTATTTTCCACAGGTGTCCAAAAAAAAAAAAAACCACTAGTAAACAAATACACTAATGGGAATTTTTGGAGACCATACTGATCCTGCTTAGTTCAGTGGCCTTTTTTGGGGGAAAAGGGAGATGGGTATACTCCTGACTGAAAATTTATACTGTATATGTATAGTGTGGCCATATTTTATGTTAGTAAAACTGTTTATATAAAATGAATCAAACACATATTTAATAAGGTTTTACCAAGTGCTGGAACACATTTAAGAACTACTGCTTTTATGTAGCCATATTCCAATCTATTCAATTTCAACAGATTGGAAAGGCCTATAGGGAACATTGTCTTTACCACATAGGAATTTATAATTTCATTGGAAAGGGCAATTTACAATGGCCTCTGGCTGATTCATAGTAAAGTAGAATAGTATATATAGCTCTAATACATGCATGTAAATTCTCCGAAGTAAAACAGTATTAATCCATATGTTCCCCGCCCCCACTAATTTTGACTTAGAATTCAATGGGATTGAGTTAGTGGATGCCCCACTGTTTTCTGTTTTCTCAGCTCTTGGCACACATAGTAGGTACTTCATAAACATTTTATAAATCAGTGAATTAAAGGATTTAACATAGCAGGGAGTCAGAGATTTTAGGCCCCATTATTGATTTTGTCACACATTTATTTATCAAATAGATTTGGGTATATAGCCCCTCTGTGCTCATTTTTTTCCCTCTGTGAAATCAAGATGATAAACCTTCTTTTGCAGAAATATGGTGATGCCTGAGATACTGTGTGTGAAATGATTTGCACTTCTTGGAAGAAAGGGATCTTATAAATAGAAGGCATTGTTCACGTTACCCACAGCATTCAAATTTAATTTGTACCACATGGAATATGTGGAAGGTCCATGACCTCAGTAATGAAAGCTGCTGAGCCCTTGATGCCCATGGAAAAAAGCGTTTTCTCCTTGTTTTTCTGGCTGTCAGAGAATGGTTGCTGTTTCCCCTGCCTGCCTATTCTAACTATGATGTACTTACTTTCCTCAGCCCCATCCCAATTTCTCATTACGAATACTGAAATGAGCAGGTCCTTTAAATTGGAGAGGGTAGAAGGTGCATACGTCTGAAAGAGCAGTAATAAGGACCCTTAACTTAGGAATGAAGAGTTGAGGGAGATGGGTAAAGAACACTGACTAGGACGTGCAAGAAAAGACAGATCAATCCGAACGATTCATCATGCCAGGAGCTGTCCAAATAATCAAAGGTATCAGCCAGGGTGATGTATAGCTGATGTCACTTGGGGAGACCCTTAACAAGGCAGCTAGTACAACAGCTGCTGCTGGTCAGTGAGTATCACAGCACATGCCAGGCCAGGGCAGGGGAACACAGACCATCCATCACTGACCCAACTTAATGGCTAGGCTTATTAGTAAACATTCTCTGTGGCTGACAGCCTGTAATGCTACAGGATGTTCCCCAACTGTCCCCCAAATAAACGGACTCACCTGACAGATGTGCGAAATCTGTGGTCCCTCTTCAGATTCTGTGGGTAGGTATAATTTGTTCTATTTTATTGATAGAGGGAAGAGTCTTTAGAAAGAGTGAGAGAGGGAGGATATGTATGCAGCTCCCATTTAGCAAATGCATTCATAATCTATTCTTCACCCAAGATGTTTTTTTCTCTTCTTAACCGTAAATCAGAAAAGTGACAGTGTGTGTTACATACATGCATTATTCCATAGGCACTACTGTAGGTGAGTTTCATCTATATCTTTCCTTACTATGGATCAGAAATCCCCAAAGTGGAAATAAAATCCACTCTCTGTACTAAAGATATCTAAGTCTACTTTAACTACATTATGTTCTTGGAGGGGATATCTTAATGGACTAAGTATGAGGTTTGCAATATCTAGACTTCCTGGAACCACAGGTTCAATTCCCAGCTGAATTGGCTCAGTCCTCAAGTCTTCACTGGCAGATAAATTAAGATACTAAGAAGCTTACTGTGCACAGATCTCTTAGATGAGTTGTCGTAACCCATAATCTCATCTATTTTTTTAAGTGGACATTAAACTTGGTTCTGCTGTTTTTGACCTTGCTGAAAAATTCTATATAATCTGCATGGTAAATCTAATGCTTATTGTTCAAAAGAGATGTACCATTTACGATGAGAGTGCATCCTCCTCTAAGTCGGGGACTTTTTTTTTTTTTTTTTTAAGGCAGCTGGGCTTTGAAATGGGCAGGTTATTGTAATTCCAATTACTGCTTCCTAACTTTTCACCTTTAGTTTTCCTGGACTTGAGCTAACTGTTTCCCCTCACCCTTCAATGCATCTTCTTCCTGGCCTGATCTTGACTTGCCTCTCTAGTTTTGGCTATTGATCTTGCTTTGAATTCCAGCACAGGTGAATTCTTCAAGCCCTACTTAATGGCGTGGATTCTGGATTTCCCCCTACTCTGACTTCTGAGATTGGTGTGATCCCTCAAGTCTTACTTCAGTTTCTGTACATAGAGAGGGAACATGATACAATGAAAAAAGTTCCAGCTTGGGAGAAATTAAGACAGTTTCCAGTAGGACTGTTTTCTCAACTGCTCCTATTCATTCTTCCTGTGCTCTGGTCCCAGCACTGCTACCAAGTGGCTTTCTAATGGTGGGCAAGTCATGTGGTCTGTGTGTTGGTCTGTAGAATGGGTACACTGGGACTCATGAATACATGGCTCCTTCCAAGTTCCAAGATTCTTAGATCCTCCTTTGTTTTACCTGGGATCCCTGTCCCTGGCTTCAGCTCAATAGAGAAAGGGACTGGAAAGCATTTTATTTTATTTTATTTATTTATTTATTTTAAAACAAATTTTTTTTTCAACGTTTATTTATTTTTGGGACAGAGAGAGACAGAGCATGAACGGGGGAGGGGCAGAGAGAGAGGGAGACACAGAATCGGAAACAGGCTCCAGGCTCCGAGCCATCAGCCCAGAGCCCGACGCGGGGCTCGAACTCACGGACCGCGAGATCGTGACCTGGCTGAAGTCGGACGCTTAACCGACTGCGCCACCCAGGCGCCCCTGGAAAGCATTTTAAAACCTAAATTTTATGCATCATCATCACACTTGATAAATGCTGATTGAGCATTAACACTCTGTGTCAAGAATTTTAGAATTTTATATAATGCAGAGAGTATTGGCGCTTTGGAGATTTATATTCAGAGAGGAGACTCAAGAAAGTAGCCTCAAAGAGAAATTAATTTTTAATTTTTTGTTATGAGGACTAGAAGATGTGAAGTTTACTGGTCAGTACAAAGTGTCAGGGAAGAGCATGATTCAGGAACCAAATGGCCTCCTCTAAATTCAGGTTCCACCACTTAACTAGCTGTGATACTTGAGCAAATTGCTCTCTGTGACTCAATTTTCTCATCTGTAGGATGTGGGTAATGATAATATCTACCTTACAAGGTCCTAATGAGGATAAAAATGAGTTGCCATTTAAAAGTGCTTAGAATTATGCCTGACACATAGTAAGTATTATATAAATGTTGGCTAGATAAAGAAAAACACTGGAGCTATAAATTCCATCATGCATTTCAAAGTTTCAAAGTATGTTCTATGTATGTCCTGAGCATTCATGAGTAGCAGAGATATTATGGCCCATATTTCACATCTAGAATTAAGTTGTAGGCTTATGTGTATAGAAACACTGATAAGATTCAATATCATTAAGATTGCTGGAACCATCATCATACATGCGGAGTGTGTGTGTGTGTGTGTGTGTGTGTGTGTGTGCGTGCGTGTGTGTGTGACAGAGAGAGAGAGAGAGAGAGAGAGAGAGAGAAATCTTTCTAATCCACCAAGGAAAAGTCTGTCTCTAAAATACTTTAGACATTTTTCACTGGTGTATTGTGCCTAGCTCAAAGACAGGATATAGAACATTTGTGTTAACAAACCTCCCATAGAGAGCACTGACACTTGAATAGCTCTAAATGTTTTCCAACATCTGGCCAAAGCTAATAACAGCTTCCACAGGTTGGTTTCTGCTTTTGGAGCATCATTCAAGACACTGCTGTAGGATTCTGTTAGCTTCTCAAATCGTATCCAACATAGAGACAAAGGTAGACATAATTTAAGCCTTGAACTAGGTACTATGCTAGAGTTGGGGGAATGGCCTGGCTAACACTTATTAGACTGCACTTATGTGCCAGCTGTTGCTCTAGATGTTTCAATTCTTATAGCAACCATAGGAGGTAGGCACTCTCCCATTTTATAGATGAAGAAACTGAGGCATGGAGAGAGTAACTTGTCTAGGTGACACAGCTAGTGAATGTCAGAGCTCATAGTCAAGACTTTAAGCTTATTGGCTGGGGTTTTAGGCATTTGAGGAAACGAGAGAGAACGAGGCACCACAGATCTGGCTGAAGGGGAGGTTAGTGTGGTGGGGTTCTTAATGACAACACAAAAAAAGTTGATTTTTGCCATGCCCTTTGTGGGTGCCCAATAAGTATGTGGGGAGTATGAATACTCTCTTCAGTGCTGAACTTTTAATATGAAAAATTGATTTTATTTTGGTTTTTATTACAGACACTTGGAAATGAAGCAATGGAATGATAAGCATCGGTTGTCTGGAAGGATCAACTGAGTTAGCAGAAATAAACTTTTTTTGTGTTGTCATAAAACATTTACAGTTTTTTACTTACAGGTTTGACTCATCACTACTATAACCCCTCCCACCCCCCCGCCCCAGCCCCGAATCTCGAGTACGTGTTTTGCCTATTGCGAACGCCAACATTACCCTCCCCAATTAAAATACCAGGAAGACATTTGAACCCAAACATTATTCTTTGGATTAATGAAATCCAACAGCAACTGTTTCACCCCTGGACTATTCCAAACCAAGTACTAATGACTGAAGACCATTCCTCATCTTGTGCTTGGGTAGGGAGCTCTGAGAAATGAGTCTTGGGCCCTGTCCAGTTTGTAGTGGAAAGTGCACATGCCACAAAATGTTGTTTCCGCATTTGCTTCCCTGCTGACAGTATTTGTGCGAAGGGCAGAACATCCAGGCTCAGACCTTGAACTGAAAAACCCTTCTCACTTTTCGACAGTGTCCCTTTGGGTTGGAATGCAGGTCAGGCACACTTGTCCAGTCGTGGCCACTACTGGGCTGTCTGCTCTGGGGCTAAAAAAAGACGCTGATTTCCTGGAATATCTGCCCTGCAATTTTTACAGGAACAAGCTTCATTAAATTAAAAATAATAAGCCGGGCAATTTTCTTGTCGAAACCTGTTTCTTAACACTTGCTGTCTGCAGGGGAGCCTTCCAGAATGTTTCCTGTCCATGTCAGGTTAGGGCACCAACAAAGCTTTGTTTTGTGTTAAACTTAAAGGTCTCTTCCTGTAGATTCTTCCAGAACTGCTGGATGGACACAGGCAAAAATCGTGTCCAACAAAAGAATGATTTGCTGACTACTCAAAACAAACATGATCATCTCTTAAATTTCTTCTATTAATAAACATATATGACTATAAGATCCTAACCTTTTATTAGACAAGCATATATTAAAATGGAGTAGAATAGAGGTATAATAAAATATTCACTTGACTGATCCTCATCTAAAATTATACTTGTATAAAAAGGACATTGTGTGGGGACACCTCGGTGGCTCAGTCGGTTAAGAATCGACTTCAGCTCAGGTCATGATCTCACAGTTCATGGGTTTGAGCCCTGCATCGGGCTCTGTGCTGACAGCTCAGAGCCTGGAACCTGCTTCAGATTCTATGTCTCCCTCTCTCTCTGCCCCTCCCCTGCTCATGCTCTGTCTCTCTATCTCTCTCAAAGTAATAAACATTAAAAAAATTTTTTTTAAAAAGGACATTGTGTAGTCCTTTATGATAACCAAGTGTCTTACATAGATTATTTCATGTAATCCTCATGATGTAGGGGGTAGATGTGATGTAGATGAGGAAAGAGCCACTAGTACTTAAGTAACATGCACAGTCTCACACCATTTAAGGGACAGGTGCAGGCAGGGCTTGGAGTTCTCTGTTTCAGCCTCTTTAAACCATCTAGGGTTCTCGAGTCAGTGTGTATGGTGGTTTTCAGGTCAGCTGCATTTGCAACACCTTAAAGATACACTTTCCAGAGCCTACCTCTGTTCCACTGGATCTCAGGATGAATTTCTGGTTGAGGAAATGGGAAATCTACATTTTTTTTTCTTTTTTACAAACTTCCCAATAATTCTATCATGCAGGCATGTTTGAGAAGCATCTAGCACACTGAGTATCCTCTCAGACCAACGCTTACACTATTATTTCAGGAAAAGCTAGTAATGCAGGGTGTGCTCACCGAAAGAGCTGTTGTAAAAGCACGCACTGTGAAAAACAAAATGCTGAAGAAAGAGGGCTGAGTGAAAAACAGGACAACCCAGGTGCAGAAAGTAAAAGCCAATTAACTTAGCACAATACACAGGTGAGGTTTCAGAAAATGAGTTAATCAAGGAATAGTTTCAGAAAGCAAGGGACTGTAGGCTGGGATGGGATAACTGTCCCCAAATATTTGAAGGGCCGTCCCATAGAAACATGTAGAAGTGGATGTACTGGGACCTGTGAGCAAGAGCTAATGAGAAAGAAGGTTAGGCTCAGCATTAGGAAGACCCTTTAAACTCTGGAGTGTTCCCCCAACCCCCAGTCCTGGGGAACAACATTGGCCACCAGGTAGGAAGCCCCACCTCACTGTAGGGTTAAGCAGGGACCATGTGACCTCGTGTTGACAGGCCTGTACTGACTGGGAAGTTGGCTTTATCTCTATAATTCCATATTCTTTCTATACTCTCCTATTCATGCTTCTCAAAATATCTACGTAGAATAAATAGAGGCATACATTACCGATAAGCATTTTGCAGTCAGAGAAGTTGAATCGAGCTAAGATGAATTGCCAAAAGTGATGGGCTTGCTAGCAAAGCTGAGAACAGACCTGTCCTTCCTGGCCTTCTCTCTTGTGCCTCCTTGCCCCACCCTATAAACCACTTAGGTGCTTTTTAAGAAGCCCTGAAGCACCTTGGAATTTGGGTTGGCCTGAAAACTGCTACTTCAGGCCAGTCACCTTGGAATTTAAAATGCAGATTCCTGGGCCCCACCCCGGATTTACTGAATCACAAACTTTGGGAAAGGGACTCAGGAATCTGAATGTACACCATTTTGGACTTGTTCCGTCTGAATTAGGGGGCAGGAAATCTGATAATCTTGTGTTGTACATACTCCTCTTTGTAACTGCAAATCGATTTCTGTGAGTCCAAAAACATCATCAGGTGAGTAGCTTTCCATATAAACGTTTCATCGTCCTGGCTTTATATTTACATAGGTACAAATATTTATATAACGATCCCAGGTTCATGTATTTACAGAAGTAGCAGATGGCTGCAAAGGTGATATGAATGCATCTGAGTCATTGGCAAGGGTTCCCTGTGTACTTTACAGGCCTGGGTAAATGTCAACCTTTACTTAAATTATAGCAGCATAGAGTGTGTGGATATGGGAATAGTACGACGTTCGAAAAAAAATTCCCTGCCCTTCCCATCGGCTCTGAGTAAGTATCCCATTGGATTAACTGGAGTCCACTTGATTGCTACAGTTTCAATAGCTTGTTCAGACATCGATCGCTGTCATGTCACTGGGAGAAAAGGATTAATAATAGGGTGCTCAGGTTGGCTCAATACTGCTGATAGTGCCTGACAAAAGACCGTTCAGAGGACTCCCATGGGGGTGCCGCCTGCATAGGAAAGCTACCAGCAACATCATTCAGGATTCCGCAGAATAATGATTAACTCCAGAACTTCAGCCTACGAAACCCAACCAACGGTTTCTATTATTTCCAAATAAATTCACTCCCTGATCTTCCTTCTCTTAGATTCACAGATGATCTGGAGCCAAATTCCCCAGTGGATACCCATGATCATGATTATGTCCTTGTGTCAGCCTTGTGCCTTGATTACTTCCAAGAGATGTGGCTTTTTTTGTTCTGTTTTGTTTTTGTTTTTTGCCAATCCCGATCGTGGGAAATGGTAAGAGACAGGAGAAGCTTGGTTCGGTGAGTGCCTCTGGAAATGTTACAGGAGAAAGGCTCCACCCCCCACTGTGCGTTCCAGCTCCATTTCAGTGGGCAGTTGTGGCCAGCAGGTATCACAGACTGGGGAGGACATTTAAAAGAAACCCCGTTTCACCTACAGAAAATTAAAGGGAGCCGCTTCACGATGGGGCCCCGTGTTTAACTGGAATTAAGATGAAGGGGAATATATGAGAGGCAAGCATGATGACCCTGTTTGGCCAAGGTTTGGAGAAAGGGACTAGAAAGCAGGGGGAAAACTCTGACCTCCAGTGAAAGTAAGAACAGTTTGTAATTTAAACAGGTGGAATATGACACTACAAAACTTAAGCCCAACAGCTTTCCTCTCTGGCTCCCCCACCCTCACGTGACAAGAGTTTCAAGTTGTTGGGTCATTTGTTCTTGGCAGTGGAAAGTGTTTGAGGGCATTTATCTCCATAGCCAGCAATTTCATAACTACATGACTTCTTATTCAAGTGCACTTAGATAATTTTCCGAGGTTTCATAACAGCTTTATTTATCTATGCTTTAATGCCTTTCCTCTTAAGAGCTCAAGATGCTGGTTATTTAACATTATAATCCAGATATGAGAATTAAAAAGGCATTGGGTGCCATACTGCTATCTCCAATGATAGTGCCACTAAAAATAACACAATTAACTTGATGTCAGCACTCAGCTTGTTCTTATATATAGGTTTCTTAAAAATATCCAGACTACTTTAATTAGAGCCACAGACTATTTTAATTATTCCTAAAAGACTGAGTATACTCCACTGACTACAGTAAATACATGAGATAGAAGACAGTTCTCTACGAACTTGTATATGCTAATGACTGTGTTCTTCAGTCACATTCATGGGAAGATAAGCAATTGTTCAGGATGAAGTTGCTACAGGGCTACACACAGCCAGTTGCAAAGGCCAATGAGGCTACATGTCACCTGGCATCATGGAAATGGCATCCAGAGCTCAAGACATCAGCAATGCAAAACTCAAGGTAAATATGTTGTTCAGTTCGATCCAATTGTAATGCGATCCAACCCAATCATGTAAACCTTTAGTCAGTGTCTGTTATGTGTCAGGTAATGTTCTGAAAGCCCTGGCGGCGGTGGGGGGGGGGGGGCGGTATCAAGATTAAGAAGAAATAAATTTAACTTTCAAGGAGTTATTTTTCTGGTAGGAAAGACAGTCAAATGAATAACACAATACACATGATGAAGAGAAAGCAACACTATAGACACATGCATTAATACAAAACAGATGAAGGAGATAAGTAGGGGTATCTTATGGTAGAATATGTATTGGTTTTGAAACCACGTGAACTTTGGTTTAAATCATAGATCTTTCAATTGCTTGCTATGAAGCTTTGAGGAAAATATTTTGACTGTCTTAGCCTTGGCTTTACGTTTTCAGAATGGGGATAACACAAACTCTGAAATGCTTTGTGAAGACGAAGCAAGGTAAGATTTGTAAAAGTATCAAACATAGTTCTGGCATGAGTCTCCTAGCAGGAGCTCAAGAAAATGTTAATGTTAAGTGTTTCCTTGTGTGTGTGTGTGTGTGTGTGTGTGTGTGTGTATGTGAAAGCTTCACAGAGGGGACAGAGATGGGGCTTGGGTTTTAAAGGATGAATAGAAGTTCTTTAACAATAAAGAAACAATATATAAAAAAGAGATGTAAAAAGTGGGGAACAGCTGGTATGCAAAAGGGAGAGTGAACAGCAAAGGGAAATGAAGCTAGAGAGTGGACTGGTCTTCAAAGAAACTGAGAAAGGAACAAAAATGTACATACTTAGGGAGCATCACAGAATGTGTGACACTGGAGCATTAAGCACCATGACAGTTGAAGGTCAAGAAGCGGCAGACTATCCCAACTTGTTATGTTTCTATGAAATTGGAACAGAGTTTCAAAAGTTAGCTTTCATTCTTCTACCGAGTTCATCAATGACTCTCATTAATTTCATTTAGTAGCAAGCTCAAACTACAGAGTGAGATCAATTACAACAAAACTCTGGGCTGGGAAATGCTGCCATTCTATCCTGTGCCAATGTAACAGCAGAATACCCACAATGCTGCTGCACAATGTGTTAAATTGGGACAAGCATGATTAGAGACATGTTCAACTGCCCATGAAGCACAGCATTTAGCAGCTCAGCAACGCCAAGGACGCCTGGGGAATGTTGGTGTTCACCTCCCAAATCAGGCTCATAGCACTGAGAACACATTCTCTGCAAACGTAAGATGCTATTCCACTCCCAAAATAATATCACCCATAGGCAAGTCTTGTGCACTTGGGACCAGAGATCATAACTCTTGCCCTTGCTTTACTCACAACGAACCTACAGTCAAACATACCAGAGCATATTGGCTTTTTACTACAGTCTAGTATTAGCTCAGGGGACCATATTCCACCCCTCCCCTTTTTTTAAAGTAATAGTTTAGGATGATCCATTGATATTTGTTTTTGAGAGAGAGAGAGAAAGCACGAGTGTGGGAGGAGCAGAGAAAGAGGGAGAGAATCTTAAGCAGGCTCCACACCCAGTGCAGAGCCTGATGAAGGCCTTAACCTCTTGACCATGAGATCATGAGCTGAGCCAAAATTAAGAGTTGGATGCCTGAGTCACCCAGGCACCCCAGGATGATCCATTGACTTAAGAGGGGAAACCACCCCAGGATTTCTGATGAAGCCCAGACACAATTTAAGGATAAAATTCACACGGACTCACCACAAAAGATGTTCAACCTTTTAAAAATAGTTACATGGGCATGGTATGATGGTGTTCTTTCAAAAGCAAGGACACTAAAATCAATCATAGAGCCCATAAAGTTCAATCAATCTCTTTAACATTGAGAACGCTTTCTGGTATTCTTTTCTTTATTCAATAAACATAAACTGAGCGCCTTCAAAGTTATAAGGACTATATAATGAGTCCTTATATGAGATACAAAATAAGTAAGGTAATTGTCCTCATGGAATTCACTCTAGAAAAGGAGGGGACAGAAGGTAAACAAATAATTATAATACAAACTATCATTTGTATTAATGCTTCTACCAGGTTCCATGGAATCACAGAAGAGAGTCACTAACCCTTCCCCAATCTTGAATATATGTAGAGGCTTATGCAACATAGTAGGTTCTCAATATTCATCGAATTAATGAATGAAAGTGATAAACCCCTAAATATAAATGATCTATATATAATATTAAGTTCTTTAGTCATTTATTGAAATTAAACAAAGAAACTTAACAAGCACGTGAGTTTGGCAATCTGCAAAACACTAAGAGACCATGGAAGACTATTTGACAATGGAGGGGGAGGGACAAATAAGGATGTTAACTTGGGCTATAAAGTTTGAGTTGAATCTTGAAGGAAGAGTAGGAATTCACTAGACATATAATTCACTGGGACAGGATTCTGGGCAAAGAGAAAAGCATATGCCAAGGTGTGTTTTCGTCCAGGGGACCACTTGGATACACTCTAGTGTATCTGTAGATACATGGTTCGTGTCGGGGAGTGATAGGAGATGAAGCCAGGTAGTCATAATAGTAACACCGATTTATTGTCAAGTGCTTACTACATGCCAAACTGGGCGATGCACTTTATATGCATTATACCGTGCAATCTTCAAAACAATACTAGGAGGAAGGTGCTATTACTGTCTCTGCTTCACAGATGAAGGAACTTGAATTCATTGAGGATAAGCAACCTGCCCATGATCATACACCTCTTAAGTCATGCATCTGGATTTCAAGTCCAGCTCTTTCCGACTCCAGAGACCATCTGCTTAAACAGAATTAGTACTACCTTACATATTAAAAAGATATTTATTATGCCTTAACCACTCCACGTTCCCAATTCCCAAATACAATAAGAGAACAACATACAGTTTTCAGGACTACAGTAAAACAAGAAGAATAAGAAGGAACTTTTTTCCATAAGGTTACGTAACTATTCAATATAAGAGACTTTACTTTGAACTTACGTTCTTCCTGTTTTCTGACATGAAAAAATTCTTTTGTGAAATTACGTTGATAGAAGGTGATAGTTATTTAAAAAATATTTTCATCAAAGTTAAAAATTCTCAGTCCTTCTCCAAATCTCGAAATTACTGCTCTAAGCTATGAAGCTATGCTGCCTTACTAATGGTTGTGTAAGCCATGCTATAGCATTTAAATTTGTCCTGTAAGCCATGGGCAGTCATTTAAGCAGTCTTAGTGGGAAAATGATAAATTTTGCATTTTAGAGGGATTATTTCTTTATGATTGTTGAGGATAGACTGACAATGAGAGGGAAAACAGGGAGATCAGCTGGAAGATGAGTGTAACCGTCCAACAAAGATGATAAGAACCTTGAGCCAAGACTAAGGTAAGAGAATGAAGAGAAGGGCATCATTTCAAGGGACACTGAAGAGGTAGACTCAGTGGGCCTTGGTGACCAATGAGACATGGGGTGTGCAGGAGAGAGAGGGAATTTAGGACAATTCCCTAGTCTCCAAACTATAACAGTTTGAAGGATGGACCCTCCTGTATAAGAGTTTGTATACAGGAAGAAGAGTGGGGTGATAAGAGGAGAGAGTTCAGTTCAGATATGTTTTGATTTCAAGGACAATCAGATACAGATGATTTTTAAATGTTGATTCTACCTTACCAATATAGTCATGACACTTGATATAAAGACTCCAGGCCTAAAAAATAAATTTTGCTACATGAAATAAACATTTTTAGCAAATGTACAAAATTAATCTTAGGCACAAGTGTAGTTATCATATGACCACTATTATATTGTGAGCACTGTCATACTTCATTGTTAACATGAATCAGAGAAATGTTAGTGAGCAGGCAAAATGTTTGGAAGGCCAGTAGGTTATTTTGCACCTATCAGAAAGACTAACGGCTACAAAGCGCTTTGAGATCTTCAAATGAAAGATGCCCAGAAGAACACATTATTAATGTTGGCTATTAAGATATATAGAGAGGAATCTTTAGTTATCCAGAAAAGCCTGCAGGTAAAAGACAATGACTAAGGGACTTGGAAACAGACATACTTGATATTATTTCTGAATTTCTATGAGAGTAAATAGTAACAAATCAAATGCACCATTTAAAAAATATGAACACTTGGGGTGACAGCAGCTTCCTGAAGACAGAAATGAATTTAAGACAACATCCATCTCTGGACGATGAAATTCACATTCCCTCCTCACGCCACCCCAATTAAAGGGAAAGAATCTCGACCTGACAATCTGCCCTTCAGTATCTCAGACCCGGGTTGAGGGCAGATGTAGTGACCTCCTCCTGAATAAAAAGGGGAAGGGGATTGGGCAGTAAATTCTGTCCTGGCGAACATCAGCCCGGTAGTAAATCGGAATCCTCTCCGTGCCCTCTTTATTATCACATTCACAGCATGAAGTTATGAGCTTCCTCAGAGCTCCTGCTATAAAAATGTGATGGATGGTAGGGAAACCTCAGGGAGTTAATCTATTCTTCCATTAAATTTTACTTTAATTGGTCTGTGAGTCAATCAGAAACTCACTAGACAGTGAATTAAGAAAGAAAAGAATGAAATAGAAAAAGAGCTTTCTTTTGCAGTTACTATATTATAATGCAGGATTATTCTTCCATTGAAAGAAAAGGGAGACCATTGGTCCATACAAATAATCCCTGGCTCTGTAAAGAAAATGAGAGAAAAACAGGCAACCATGAATCCTACTCACTGGTGACATTAATACATGTGACATTTACACACACTCACCACATACCCCACCAAGCGAAAGCAGGCTTCTCAGCCTCTCTCCACCCCCACCCCCAGTAATCAGAATGAGAGAGAGAGAGAGACAGAATGGAACGTCTAAGGAAATTAATGCAGAGAAAAATAAGCTGCTAAGAATCTCTATCATCAGTAACGTAACTCTGTCGATACAAAAGAAGGTAGATGTTAAAGACCAAGGATGGATCCGCTGAAATTTTCATGGGTTCAGTTAGCAAAATGTTTGTGCAGTATTTAAGGCCATAATGGGCTCTGATAAAGATTCTCAGAATCTAATAATGGCCTCTCTGGACTTCTTGTCTAATTAGTGGAATACGGAGCGAGCCAGCTTGGAACTGAGCATTGCTTGAGATGAAGAAGTGGCGGGGGGGGGGGGGGGGGGGCGGTGCGGAAAAAGCCAAAGCTGAAAGAAAAATAAACCAGAGTGAAGCAGGAGAAAAACAAGAGCAGCCAGGGTTTTAAAAACTGTGCTCCCAAGCTGACAACTGAAGTTTATGCCTTGAAATATATGATAATAAGGTTTTATGGGAGTGAGCCCCAGGGACCCAAATGTCTCTCTGTAAACAACGGACTTCAGGGAAAAGCCAAGGTTTGAATAATGTACTCAGTCTCCCTCATGATAAAAAAAAAAAAAAAGCGAAAAGCAGTGAAGACAGGAAATGCTTCCCTTTATTCTGACTGTAGAACCCTGAGTTGCAGCAAATACCCTCTGAGGGTAAAGACAATTGACGACCAATGTAGAAATACAGTTGTCCCATGTTAAGACAAGGGATTTAAGCCTCGGCAGCCTCAGAAACCTGCGGTTGTATGAGAAGAACCTAGTAAAGTGCTGCCTGTCCACCCTTAACGCATGGGCAATATATGTCCAGAAACCAAATGGTTTATTGTGCAGTGTAGCTGCAGTGGAATTACTGTGGGGACATCAGAATGACTGGATCCTTGAAGCGTGTACTATTTATCCCCGGTGCTGCAAAGGGTTACACCTGAACGTGCTGCCCGTTTCCACTGGTCCACGTTTTGGGCCAGGGTACCTCGTGGGATATTACCAGCTGAACTCTATCCGTAGCGTGATGATTTCCTTTGGAGACTAGGGTCAGGTAAAGCTCAAAGGTAGCCTTAAGCAACTGCTAAATGATCAAAGTCCCCAGTGTACTCTGAGACTGAATCAGGTTGCCTTTAAAATTCTTCATCCTCAAAGACAACAGCTCTATCCTCTTTATATAAACGTAAGGCCATGAGACAGTAAAGTGCTATTTCTATAGGCATTAGTTCCACCTTATATATTAAAAAGGTATTTGTTGTGCCTTAATCACTCCGGGTCCAGGATCATAAGGGACCTTGTTTCTTGGTGGGAGGCTATAGTGTGAGAGGTTACTTAGTCATCACTAGCCTCTAGCGATGCTGGAACACCACACATGGGGCTCCTCAAACAGGAAGTCAAAGCCAGGCATGACCCTTGGATGAACTCGGTGCATTTTCGGGCAAGGGGCCTGATGAATCTCCAGGGACAGTGCTGCTCTGTGCCTCTGTGTCTGCATGTACGTGTTTACTCCTCCGTGTGCGTGTATGGAGGTGGGTGGTGCTGAAGGGAAGGAGGGTGTGAAGGTTCTGGATAATTATGAAAATTAGATCTTTTACAGCAGGCTTCAAGCTCAATTTGGGCTGACAGCTCATGAACAGATCATCTGAAGTCTTAATAGGCCAATGCTGGTTCAATAGTTGTATGGTTAAATCATGCACATTTGTGCCACAGCTGACACACACAAACAGACCCACATGCCTCAGAGGGACCATGTGGATGAGTCTATATTTAACATTCTTCCTCTCTGGGGAAGGCTAAACAAAGCAAAACAAAACACATCTAAAATCCTGCTTGAAACTTTTGCCGGCCAGAGAAATATTCTGGCATTCTTTTCACTCTAAGATGTCTAGTAGTAGGAATGTTGCATGATTAATAAAGCCCTTCCAGATACGTTTGACCTTGATGCCTTTCCAAAATATTTCTGAATCCCACAGTCAGAGATATTATCTTCCAAGTTGCTTATCTATATTCAAAACCACCTGGCCGGGTCACGGTGGGAAATTTTTTTCCCTACTTTTTAGTTACCTGTCCCCAAAGCACCGACTCTCCTGCCTTCCGTACTTTGGTGGTTAGCTTTGTAAAATGATGTCAAGATACCCAGGCCCCTGACACATCCTGAATTCTGGAAGAACGTGTTTCCTGAATATTCCCGATAATGGGCTTAATACTAAAGGGGTTAATGAGGTTGCATAAGGCAGCATTTCCTCTTTAAAGGAGAAAAAAAAAAAGTCCAACAACATTAGCAGCAGTTTCTTCTTATTTTTCTCTGTGTTTGCAGTAATGGCTCCTCCTTGCAGCTCCAACATGGGGGGAAGGGAGAAAGCAGTATT
Source organism: Acinonyx jubatus (assembly GCF_027475565.1). Taxonomy (NCBI): domain Eukaryota; kingdom Metazoa; phylum Chordata; class Mammalia; order Carnivora; family Felidae; genus Acinonyx; species Acinonyx jubatus. The sequence goes on along the minus strand of NC_069397.1, from coordinate 36,258,101 downwards.
GCTAACCTGCCTGGCATCTGGCTTCCAGCAGGGAGAGAGGCTCATCCACCTCACCCCTCAGGCTTCTTTAACTGAATTAGCCGTATTAAGTGCCTTGGTAGCCCAGGGAATGAACATCGTCGATCAGTGCCTGAGAAGGCATGTTTGGAGGGTATAATTCTGCCGGAGGAGAATGGACTCCCCAGCACATGGGCCTAAACTGCAGAGTAACAGAGCCCTAAATCTCCAGTTGCAGATTTACAGCCTCCATTCTCCTTCTTTACTGCAAATACAATCCGGCAGTAATGGTCTAACACAGCAACACCATCACCAACTGGCTGATGGCTCGCATAAAAGCAATGTCAACCAAAAACTATGAGTTTATAAAAGGGAACAAACCCTCAACAGTGACAAGAACATGAAACCCATTAACAATTTAAACACTCTCCATTTTTTATTTCCTACCTTGAAGCTATTATTGCTGATAGAAAGCTTCTCAGTGGAGTTAACCACTGCAAGGGAGGGTTTGGAAGCTAGCTTAACTCCTAAGACAGGAGGTTATGTGGTTTGAACCATTTGATGGTGTGGTTTGAACCTTTGTTAATAGGAATGCCACCTGGTAACCTGTAGCTGAAAAGAAGGTCTCAGAAAATTGCAGGTGTGATAGGACCTCCCCTGGTAGGGCTATCAAATTATTTCAGGAATCACACTGAATAAATGTGGTTGGGATTGGACGTTGCTGGTCTACTGACTATGTCAAGACTTGGGCCTGCACTGTAGAAGGAGTGATAGAATATTTTTTTTTGGAGGAACTTCTGCAAAGATCAAGGATCGAACCTTGGAATTATGATGTTCAGTGGGGGTACATTTTACTTGTGATAGTTCCAATCCCTTGAAGGGACACTGCCACCTGAATATTCCACTCTGTGAACTGACTCTACCTGATCTATGATGTAGAATGTAACTCGTCACACACTATGACCTTCTGGTCTTTAGGTAATCAGATGCAAATAGTATAACTAATTTGCCCAACTTAACTACGGGACTCTTCCACTAAAAAAATTATTACTATGGAATTCCTTGGGGAAAAATGCTTGAGTAAACCATCTTTTCCTCCTCTCCTCCCACCAGTGAACAAGAAGACATGACCTTAAGGAGATATATAAGCCCATCGTTGGGTGATTCACCCCAAAGCAAAAATTCTTCCCTCTGTTCTTTAAATCAGACAAACCCAATGAAAATAGCAAACTCACTCCTTTTGTAATTTTGAGTTTTGTGTGTGTAATTTGGCAAACAGTTCATCTTTTAGAAATAGGTTCTTAGCACTAAAAAGGAAAGAAATCCTGTTTTTGCAAAAAAAAATGTTGAATATGGTTACATATATCCACACAAATAGTACCAATGAAGTTAAAGGTTCCTGATTATCATACATTGTGCTGATTATTTGAGCAACTGAATATAAAGTTTAATCTGTACTAATGGGCCTGGGGGAAGTACAAATAAAACTGAGAAATAAATACTTGTTTTGCAGTAAAATGACTCCTATCTATCTATCTATCTATCTATCTATCTATCCGTCTATCTATCTAAAATAGGTTTCAGTGACACACGATATTGTATTGTGAGAATATTCTCATATTTTTGGCACTTTAAAAATGCATTGCCTCACAAAAGAATATCAACCTATCGCAGTCTCTCTTAACCTGGGCTAGCTTGAAAAGAGGGGTCATTTCATGTTGCTTTTGTTATGTGTACATAGATTTTGAACTGAGCAGACATTACACCTGTTGATTTTAAGTGTCTCCTCTGCCAAGAAAAAGAAAAAAATGTTGAGAAGGAAAATAAGAGAAGTTAAATAAAAAAAGATAAGAAAAAAGGAACTAACAAAAGTTATCCCCCCCCCCCCCCCCACCGCAGTGGGCAAGGAAATCAAGCTACAGTAATTTTCATTATAATAGTGTTAGAAAATGGTTAGCCTTAATGTTTGATAATGACCAGAGCTAATATGGTTCTGTTTTCAGTGTGGATAACATTTAAGGAAGTAGTGGAATGTATGGCAGCTTTCTGGATCTATACAATCAACTCCAATGAAGCCTTTTCTCTAGCTTTGAGTCATAACCATAAATACTGACCCATCCCCACATTCCAGTAACAAAGTCCTTCCTTCCTCCTGTGCCCCTAAACAAAGGGGACAACAGTGTGTTCGGTGGGAACATCTTGAAATGAGATATCACTCCCCAAATGGAAGGAAGTCACAGGGGAGATTGACGCCATAAAGGCAGTTCTATCCTATTGAAACGCCAGCAGATGGGGTCATAAACATTTCCTTCTCCCCTTGCTAACAGCCACCGAGTCAGCTTCATCTTTATCTTTATCTTTATCTTCCTGTCAGGTCATAAATACCTCTCACTCAAGCCTCACGCACAGCTGGGCCATGCCAGGCAAGTTTACTTCCTGTTAAGGGTTCGTTTCAGCAAACATTTAGAAGTAGGTGGGGGAAGAAAACGGAAAACCCTGCTGATGACACACATTTAGCGCAGTAAAGGGAGTCTGAGAACCTCCAAGAAGGGGTTTGGTTAGACTAAGAAATGACCAAATTGTCCAGCAAAAAGCATGAAGATTCACTTAGAAGATGCTGTCATCTTTTAACTAATTAGTTAAAAATTATACTTGCTACAAATAAACACACAAAACAGCTGTATAGTATCAGTGGCTTTTGTTCTTCTAGAACCTCCAAAATGCTGCATGAATTCTTTCCATTGGTTCATGGGTCTGAACCCTGGACTATAATCATACCTGATGGAAGCAGATTTCCAGGATTAGAAAAGCAATACAAAGTCCTTGCTCAGCCGGAGGTTGGGAGAAAGAATGCACTCTTTTACTTAGCAGAATTGGGGTACCGGAGGGAAGAGTGACTCTCCTTCCTTTCTGGGGAGCAGTTTTATGCTTGGAAAACCATCTGCCTGAGGCACTGTTGGCAACTCCAAAATTGTGGAATCTAAAATGGTAAGAACATGGGAGGTAATGGGTGTCTTCCTCCTTGGCTTGGCTAGAGCAATTGCTCCTCTTGAATTTCTAAGTTGGGTATACTTTTCAAAAGTGACTTTTCTGACTATGGTCTTTGTAACACACAACCCCCAATCTGATTATTAAAAAGTGGCACTTTTATGAACACATTCTGATAAAATGGTTAAGTCTTCTGAAGTAATAATAATTGTGACAGGTTGCAGGTGATTATAAAAAGATGTTTCTTGCTTAGACTGGAGTTGGGTAAAGATGTCCTCACTGCTTTGAGAATGGCTGTTCTGTACTGGCTATTTCACTCAATCTTTTGTGTTGTTTGTTTGTTTATTGTTATTTAGTTTTAAAGAGAGAGAGTGAGTGTGGAGAGGTGTGAAGGGACAGAGAGAGAGAGAGAGAGAGAGAGAGAGAGAGAGAATCCCAAGTAGGTTCCAAGCCCAGCTCAGAGACCAACACGGGGCTCGATCCCACAACTCTGGGACAATGACCAGAGTCGAAATCAAGAGTTGGACACTCAACTGACTGAGCCATCCAGGCACCTCAATCTTTTGATTTTTACATGTGCTTTTATTTTCTTTAAGTTTATTTATTTATTTTGAGAGAGAGAAAGAGCACAAGCAGGGGAGAGGCAGAGAAAGAGAGAGAGAGAGAATGCCAGGCAGGCTCTGCACTGTCAGTGCAGACAGTGTGGGGCTCAAACTCACAAACTGTGAGATCATGACCTGAGCTGAAACCAAGAGTCTGACGCTTAACTGACTGAGCCACCCAGGCGCCCCTTACAGAGAAAAATGAACATAGCATTGATAACTTTTCTGTAACAGTTATAACAAATGGGTTTGACTCTCAGCCCTGACACTTTACTAGTTGTGTAAACCTGGGAAAGTTACTTAACAGCTCTATGCCTCAGTTTTCTCCTCTACAAAATGGGTACAACCACAGTCCCCCCCCCCCCTTTTAAAGCATTGCTTTATTTGCACTAAAATCTACTTTAAAGTCATAGTTTAAATGAATTTCAGTCCCTAATCCATAGGATTTCATCACTTTTTCCTATTTTATTTCATTTCGTTATATCTTTTCTTCCTTCATTGCTTCTAAATTATTTTCCTTTCTATTCCCTTTCTCATTGGGTATTATAAAGATAAAATAAATTAACTTGTGTAAGTCTCTTAAAATGGAGCCTGGCACGTTATAGGGGCTGTGTAGGTATTAACTTGTGTATAAAATGGAAGGCCTAGGTAATTCAGCCATCTAGATGGCATCTAAAGTAAAGGCTATCAATTACATTCTTTTTAAATTTTTTTAATGTTTATTTATTTTTGAGACAGAGAGACAGAGCATGAGCATGGGAGGGGCAGAGAGAGAGGCAGACACAGAATCCAAAGCAGGCTTCAGGCTCTGAGCTGTCAGTACACATCCCGATGTGGGGCTTGAACTCACAAACCACGAGATCATGACCTGAGCTGAAACCTGACGCTCAACCAACTGAGCCACCCAGGCGCCCCCTGTCAATTACACTCTTAAAAAGCTCCAATTAAGCTGAATATTCGGCCTGAGACTGGCATTCAGTTTTCCATAAATTAGGCCGATTTACCTTTACATAAAGTAACCCTGTGAGACTGGCCTGCGTGGTGTTTTCTGAGCACATCCTGCATTTTCCCACGTCTTCACTCTGGAGTTTGCCATTCCCACTTGTACACCCCCCACCCCCCTAGCTGTTGACATTGTAGCACTGAAGAGATTCACTCATCCAAACATTAAGCCTTTATGCTACTTTTCTATCCACCCTTCAAGGCCTGAGTCAAATGCAGCTACTTCATGAATCATGGAGTTCTGGAGCTAGAAGAGCTTTAGAGACTCAACGGTCTACTTTCTTTTACTAAGGACACAAGAGATGAAGTGATTTGCCCAAAGACACCAAGCTACAGCTCGGTCTACAACATGGGCCTCTGAACTGTGCAGAGACCTCAGAGTAAAGTGCCAAGCTTCTTGGTCCTCCTGGCTGGAGTCTGAACCTGACTGGTCTCCTCGGAGCTGCTATGGTACCTATTGCACTTAACAAACATCCCGCCCCTACTGAACTGCCGTTATTTAGGGGCATGTCTTATCTCTCCCTATGTCTCATCCACCTTTGACACCTACATTTCTACCCCCAGAGGGCTTAGAACAGAGCCTATAACCAGGAGGTACTTAGTAAACATTTGAATTCGTGTTCGAATGAATGAATGTTACCAAGGGGAGGGAGGAGTTAAGCAGCCTTTCCTTCCCTGTAATTCCTATCTCTCATAGTCTCGAAGTTCTTTCTAACCCAACTGTCTGAGCTGAACTATCAATTCCGGGGCATGATAAATAAATACGTCCACATTCGCAGAGAAGTTAGTGGAAATGAATGTGCATGCATTCACTTGCTTCACAAAACTTTCTGAGCGTGCATGTCACTATAAGGTGTGCATGGGAGATCTTGGACCAATCATTTACCAAAGCAGTAGGACAGCAAACCCCGTGTTTCCATTGGTTGGATTGGTGCAGTCAACAGGGAAGAGCCAGAGACATACAAGTAGCACTTTATTAACTAAGCACTATGAAAGCACTCGTCAGGTAGCATGTTGTCTCTTTAATGGGCCTCTGATTTGCAAACTAAGCCCAACTTGTGATTTGTTTCCCTCTGTCACTCATTTTCTTTATTGGATGATTTAAGGATAGCCTTCTTTTCCTTCCCTACGAAAGTTTTAGTCACTGACCAAAGTTGGACTCAACACTGTTACACGTGTACTTTCTCACCTGAGGGCAGTTAGAGTAACAATACATGAAACGTTTTCAGTTTTTCAATGTGTTTTTATAGATCTCTTTCCATCCTTCCCCCCACCCCCTGCCCCAACAAACTCAGGAGGGAAGTGCCAAGTGCAATCCATATACCATAGATGTATATGTGATGTATATCAGCAATACATCAATTTTGCAACATTGTTCTACTTTATTTCTGGAATCTCCCTTTATGAATTTCCCCAAAGGAGGAAGAGCATATCTCTATGACAATACCCTTAGTTTCTTTATCACACTAATCACAATATGTGATTATTCTATTTATTGGTTTGCTTCTTCATTGCCAGTCTCCCCAAAAGAATATAAAACCCCATGAGGACAGGGACCTTGTCTCTCTACAGGGACCTTGTCTCTCTACAGGGACCTTGTCTATCTACAGGGACCTTGTCTATCTAAAATTGCTAAATAAATGAATGAATGATTAACAAAGCAATTTCCATTAAGGCATATTAAGTCATAATGAAAAAAGAGGCCAATGAACAGACTTCCTAGTGTAGAACTGCTTAACTGTATTTTTACCCATTTATTCTTCCAAGAAAGATGGTCAGAGGAACAAGTAGGTCCTCGTAGTTTTTAGTTTTCCTAATTCTTTACCAATTATTGTTTTCCCTGTATAGTGTACTGCATTAAGAACGGCAGGTGACAAGAAGTTTAAGATATAATCCTTGTCCCAGAGAAGGCCATGGGATTACAGCAATATGATAGTGATATAAGACTGTAAGGACAAATTCGGAAAAAGTGGTGCAGTCAACATGTGCTCTCAGAGAAGGGAGAAACTGTCTTAGATTGGTGTGGTCAGGAAGGGCTGCCTGGGGGAGGGGGTGGGGGCTTTGAGTTGAAGATAAGTGGAATTTCTGTCATGACAAGGGCTCACTAGGGGCGCTTGGGTAGCTCAGTCAGTTGAATGTCTGACTTCGGCTCAGGTCGTGATCTCACGGTTTGTGAGTTCGAGCCCTGCATCGGGTTTACTGCTGTTGGCATGGTGCCTGCTTCAGATCCTTTGTCTTTCTCTCTCTTCTGCCCTTTCCTGACTGCGGTCTCTCTCTCAAAAAGAAGCTCACTAGAAGGCCTTTTAAAAAGATACTGTAGCCGTGTTATGCCTCAATATACCCCAGGTTTAGGTAAGTTTAATTAAAGAATAGAAATACTCTGAGATCCTCCAATAGATAGCAGCTTGTCAATGCAATATAGTTCTATTAGACTATTGGGCCGGCCCCATAGCAGGTTTAATGGCTTTATGTATGTTTAATCACACTTACTTGGTCTAGCTCTCTCAGCTTTAGTCCCATTAGAATTTAAAAGGTCAAGTTGCAAAAGCCTAAAAAGTGATTTAAAATAGAAATGCCAACTTAACCTTAACCACAGTTAAACTAATGCTATCGTTGTATGGAAAATCATACCTCGTATAAAATATGTGAGTGAAACAAGAATACTAAAACTTTATAGTTCTTTCCTGAGGTTATATTAAAAAATAATTTTAGTAAAATTTAAAATCACAATTTGAATTTTCCTAAAAATTATGGCTCACTGATAACTGTTGACACATATTGCTTATCTGGGAGAGCACAGAGGTCCCATTAAGTGAGTGAGGAAGGAGACTAGGTAGGCCTAACAACACGGAAAGGGAGCAATCTTTTGAAAACGACATAAATTTGTTATAGCTCTGAAGGGTAAGAGAGCACCTTAGGAGCGTTTTCTCAAGCTTGCTGGTTGCAGCTGTCACTCTTTACCTGGAGTATCCTATCCAGAGCCTCTCACCTTCACTGGTGATGCCATTTAAACATCTCCTGCCTGTTTTCATATAGGCTCTTCTATAATACGTTTTAAATTCAAATGACCCCAAACTGTTATAATCTATTATGATTTGAGGGATGATACCTTTTCTTTTTTTGCTGCTCTGGAAGTCAGGATGATTTTTAATTTTTAAACATTTGTATTATTACTGTTTTTTTTTTATTTGAGCGTATTTGACACCCAACATTACGTTAGTTTTAGGTGTACAACACAGTGATTGGACAAGTTTATACATTATGCTGTGCTCACCACAAGTGTAGCTACATGTGTCCTGATACATCACCGCTATTACAGTGAAAGGTTGTGAAACTGCCCCTTTTCACTAATGGAAAAGTTAGAAATTAGCCTAAATATGCAATTCTCTCCTTTTTTAAAAAATAGTTTTTTCTGTATTATTATTTAAAATCACAATTCCTTATCTGTATAATAACTTCTGCTATATAACTCCATCTATCAGGAATTACGGTTCCATTTCTGATATTTCCACACCTGCAGATATAGAAGGGATTAAAAGTGGATTAAGAAATGTTACCATAAAGCAAGCAAAATCCTGAGGGAGACAGCCTGGGAGACAAGTAACTTAGTATAAGCGGAAGGCGCCAAATGGTAATAAAGCCAAAATGGGAAATCATGAAAATAAAATAACTGCATTAAAAATATATTTGGACCAGCTCCTCTGTGCTGGTGTTTTGTAATATTAACTGTTTAAACCTGCCTAAAATGAGAGCTTTGAGTTCTCAAAATCCTTTAATTTGGTTAAACATCCGCTACCCTGAAAGGGCTCCGCAGAATCCCATAAAACATTATTTATCTGTGTGCGTTAACTGCACGATACTGTAATTTCCAGAATAAATGCTGGGTGTAAATTGTTGTTTATGTTGGATCCTGACTGTCTTTACGAGAAACAAAGTGAAAACGGAATCTTCACAGCTTTATTTCTTCCGTTAAAGTCTATTCTGCAGCAGGAAACATGCCTAGTGGAGTTTCTTAATGAACACTTATAAAGCCTGTTGGTTAAAACCAAGTATATAGAATCACCTCCAAATGTATACCCTCTTTTATTCCACATTCTTTTCATTTAAATCAAGTTCAATTAAAAGGAAAGTAGCACCGTTTGCCTTGTTATGGTTAAGGGTCTGTCAACATCACGCAAAGCCTTGTTGTCACAAGTTTATAACTTGGAAAGGACAGAAGAAAATTAAAAAAACAAACCCATCTTAATAGAGAGAAGCTCAGCCTGGAAATGAATTTTTATTTATTTTTAATGACCTCAAAGTTCCTCTTGGGGCAAAAGAAATGGACATACTAGTGATTTAAGACATTCAGGTGGGATTTTCTTGGTTTTTCCAAAAAAAAAGCTTTCAAAGGCATTCCAGCTCAATTGATTTTAATTGATTAAAACATGAGATTTTTTGTGCTTGGATTTTCTAAAGGATATTAAATATTAGAAATTTTGTGTTTCTAATATTGTATCATCTCCCACCTCCTGCCACACACACATACACAAGGTGCAACAAATAATCCTACATCCTTTTTTTTTTTCTTTTTCTTTTTTTTTTTTTTTACAAATGGAAACTCCAGCAAGGAGAAGCTAGGAGGGTTATAATATGGGTTGGACCATGCGAAATTTCAAAATTCTCTTTTTTTTATTCTTTCTTTGAATCCTTGGAAATTTTGCCTTCCAAAAACACCATCGTTAAATTCTAAGTAAGAACAGTCCTCTATTGTATGCATAAAGCACCCCTTTAACATTTCTTTTGGAAAAAAAAAATTGCTGCACAGATTTTAAGCCCAAGAATTTACTATGCCTGCACAGTAGCTGCCCTCACCTGATAAAATTGTGATGATTCTTTCTGAACGATTATGACTTATCAGGTCAGTGACCAACAAACTATAAAATAGATTCTAACAGCCCCCAAAGGGTTGGTACAGACTCTTGAGTAAATAATATATGTAAGAGAGAATGGAACAGAAGGAGGGAGAAAGAAATACACGGAGAGAGAGAGAGAAATAAAGAGGAGAAGACACACATGAGTGACTTAGTTTGTTTAGTGGACAGAGGGCAGGAAGCCAGGGTCGTTGATTTCAGTCCTGGCTTTCCCACTCAGCAACACCTCTTGAGCCCAAAAGTCAGATAAGGAGACAATCCTGTTTTTTAGCAAGAGCAGAGGTCCCACAGCAGCCCTATAGGAGTTTCTGATATGTGCTCTTTTGCCCTGGATTTGATAATAAGCCACAAACTGGTTGTTACTTTGCCTGTATTTATATGCATATCTATCAATGATAGCCATTGGCTCCTGGGAAAACCTACCAATCCTTACAACGAACTTCTCAGAGAAGGAGTACAAGGGTGGAGCATTATTACCACCTTAGTGTGTTGTTCAACTTAAGACCTTAATGAATAGAACGGATATTCAAATACGTTTACATTAGGTTTAAAGGGATCCAAGGGAACCTAACAAAGGGGTTAGGTCATCATGATAAAAAATGGTCAAAGCTCGGGGCGCCTGGGTGGCGCAGTCGGTTAAGCGTCCGACTTCAGCCAGGTCACGATCTCGCGGTCCGGGAGTTCGAGCCCCGCGTCAGGCTCTGGGGCGTCAGGCTCTGGGGCGTCAGGCTCTGGGGCGTCAGGCTCTGGGGCGTTAGGCTCTGGGGCATCAGGCTCTGGGCTGATGGCTCAGAGCCTGGAGACTGTTTCCGATTCTGTGTCTCCCTCTCTCTCTGCCCCTCCCCTGTTCATGCTCTGTCTCTCTCTGTCCCAAAAATAAATTAAAAAAAAAAAAAAGTTGAAAAAAAAATGGTCAAAGCTCTAAGACAGTATGTGTGCGCGTGGGCACACATATGTGTGTGTGCAGATCCAGCCACTTACAACCACAGCCAATATGAGGGAGGGACTTTGATCTATATACTGTACTTAAGTCAGGTTTTCCTAATTGCATCAGCTTCCCTGGAGGTCTCTGCTGCTTTATTGCTGCAGTAGATGCTATAGAACTTCTCTCTGGTTTAATGGCATAGTAAGAGTTGTATTTGCTTTTCAGATCTTGAGAGAAAACTGGATACAAATTGTTGCTTAGGGTTTAAGACCACAGATTGAGTGGCATCATTCTGGTGGCCAGTGGAGGCATATCACTGTGGTCCTCTGGTTACTCCTCACTTAAAGAACGACACCATGAAGGAAGCACAGTACATTTCAGGTGGTGAGCTCTCCGGACTATTACTGAAGGGGAGGCTCGGAATCTTGACCTCCCCGGAGATTGGTAAGGTCAGAATGGAGAGAGGCCTGAGGCTGAGGCAGGAATAAAATGGCTCCTGCAAATCCCATTGAGCCCAAGTCCAAAAGCACTTTTAAGAGCCTAAGTCCCAAAACTTGAAGACTGGACTCTTTTTTTTTTCTGGGTCAGCATTTGGGTCTTTAAGCTGTGTCAAGGCCAAGAGTGAAATAGCAAGGGGAGGGAAAGGGAGGAAGGACAGATAAATGAAAGAACTGAGATGGTTTTCCAGAGATGAGTGTGGGATGTTTGCCAAACAACCAACACTGTTCTTGACTCAAGACGGTGCTAGCAGTTTTATGAGCAATGGCTTCATTTCCCTCTAAAATTACACAAGTGGCATTTCTTGGTGTGATTTTATAGAGATCATATTATGGTTGTTGTTTTTCTCCAAGGGGACCCAAATTAGGCACGGGATAGGATGGCTACAGGAGGCTTCTCTTAGGCATAGGTGTTGGACCTCTCTCTCCCCACCTAACCAGGACCCTGCTGTGTTCTGTAATGAGTCCTCTTCTCCTAAATGACTGTGGAAGGGACCAAAGCCAATGCCACCTCACACCTTGCCTATCTTCCCCTGAGAGATCAAGAGATACGCCGGCTGCTGCCAAGGGGAGGCAAGGAAGCAGAGTTCAGATAAACTTTTGATAAAGTGCCATAGCAAACCCCTCATCAGAAGGTAGGAAAGGTCACACGGTAAAAAAAAAATAATAAGAAAATATAACTGCTTTCTTATGAGGAAAATATTATGAGTTCTTCCCCTTTTTCAGCTTTTATGGAAGGAGATTCTGCCAGTTCCTTCAGAAAAAAATAAGAAAAAGTAGTTTTAAAATGAGATTATGCACCTTCAGGGTGCCATTAGGAAGTTTTACTGTACTGAGATGACATGAAAGCTCTGGAATTAATATCCCTGAGATGCTTCAAACCTGCAATAGCAATTATTGTACTACGTGTCCCTGGATAAATAATAGAGCCATTCAACTAATTAGCTTCAATGATTTCAGCTCCCTGTAAATTCTCTCTCACTCGGCTATAAAAATAACACTAGGAAAACTTTTGGTAAGAGAAACTTCTTTCAGGAAATATTTTCTTTTCTTTTCTCCCCCTTCAGTTCATGATGCACCATGTGTGTGAAGCAACTTTCAGTCCCCGTCACAAAGCTAGGATGGGGTACACAAAATTTGCATGTCATCAGTTGCCGTTTGCTGCTACTGGATATATTGACTTAGCTCTCTAATTCATGCCTTCCACATAAGGCATAAGCATTTTGACAAATTTCAACTAGTTTCTTAATACACAGTATAAGCAATCAAGTGGGCACGAATACATGCCAGGTGCACACCTACGTATATGCATGATTAAAGAGTTACTTATATCCAGACTTCGTGACATTGTCACCATGTTATTGTGGAGAATTTTCACAGCACACGACTTTCTGATAGTGTTCAGGGGATATTAGTTCATTCTTTCGTATTTATTTACTGAGTGTCTATTAGATGCCAGACATGAAGTTTCTTCTTTATGTTTCCTTGGAAGAAAAGTAGCTTTACTTGAATTTGGTATCATACCTCCTTAAAGTGACGAGGATTCCCCTATACTTTTGTCACCTAGAAATACCATTAAATTCTATAGTCTCAAAGCGGTGAAAATGTGAACTTCAATAACGCTGGCTAATACAACTCTAACATCATCGGCAATGGTCTGCAGATCTATGGTACGATCCCACGAGACCTGAATTTTCTTAAAGCTTGAGGTTTGGTTTTTCTTTTTCCTTTGGGTAAGCTGTTGAGATGTCTTCTTTGCCTTTCATGGAAATTTCTCTACACATTGAAATGAAACAGAAGCTCCTCCCTGGGACGGGCTAGTACTTCCCTTCCTAAGGCTGAACGTCATCACAGCAGAGGGACCTAGTGAGAGGCAGCTGATGGTGAAGAGCTTCATCCTTGGTGAAGAAACGGAGAGGAAAAGAGTCTAAAACTCTTCTTGGGCTTATCTTGTTTTTAATTAACAGAACAGAATTATAATTAAAGCCAGACAAAATGGCTGGATCTTAAATCAGAATTATGTCTAACACTGGAGACTGCAGTCATCTGTTTGCACTCATTAGAGGTGACCTGTACTACTTTCCGGGTCTCCCATTTTCCTCCACTACTTATAGGCAAGTGCTTTTTTATTTCTTAGCCACACAAAAAAAGGAGTTTTCTTCTTTGTGTACGAACACTTATGAAATAAATGTATGGAAACAGATGTACTGCCCATTAGAATGAAGAATACAGAAACAGATGAAAAAAAATCATGACTTTCCTCTGAAGCATCATGTAATTATAAAATTCAAAACAATTCCCCTAAAATTGATAATTATGTAGCCTGGCAAAGAGACTTGTCTTCCAGTTGAATATTACGGTTTTTCTTAACTGTAAGATGCGGTCAGAGATTCGAGTTTTTGTTATGCAATTATTCCAGGTTATTCAAACATTCTAGTCCCCCCACCTTAAGCTCTACACCCTAAGAGCCATCTAGGAGGTTTGCAATATCGACCCCCACAATTTTTCCTTCGAAGAGATATGCAGCCTCAGCTTATGAGAAATGCAGTCTGTTCACCCTGGGAGAATATAAGTCATAACGTTTGTTTTGGAAATCTATTTTACCCAATATTTCTCAATGAAATAAATTGTGTAAATGAAATAAAACTGACACCTCAATATTTACTAAATCGCTACCGTCTGCTCTCTGCTTAACACTCTGACTATCATTGGTTTCTCCTTCTTGTTCAGTTTAGCAGGTGAGAGAGCAAAGGGAAGAGGCTTCTGCAAAGAATGCGTTTTTAAATCAATATAAATAAGGTTATAAAATAGCCAGACTTAGCATGGTTTCCTCCTTGCTTGCTACCCCTATGCATTTGTCCCTTTCTTTATACTCATGTGTATTCTTCAGTTTACCAAAATGTGTGTGTGTGTGTGTGTGTGTGTGTGTGTGTGTGTGTGTGTAGGAGTTGACACATGGAACTAGGTCAAGAAGGTCCACAGAGAAGAAAAAGAAAAATTCCAGTAAACCAGTCCCATATAAACAGTATTAATGGTCTGCTGATATTACACGATGAAAAGGGAAAAAAACCCTGTACAAATAATTAACATCCATGGTTGAAATGACTATCCATGAAAATTGAGTATTTCAAGATGAAAACACTTAGCAAAAAATTAAAAATTTCAATGTCAAGTGTACACATGAAAGGAAATAAACATATTTTCAGGGTCACATAACAGTGCATGTTTCTTCCAGTCTGTGGCGTTACATAGTCCTACTTTTGCATTGACAGTGAAGGAAGCTAGATCTCCCCCAGCACCGCAGTCCTCTTACTTTTCAGAACAGCTATGAGGCGGTGTTCTTAAAGCCTCATGCAGAGTAACCCCCTGTACTCTTTGGAGATGCTCTGACTCTTGGAAGAGCAGGACTGACCGATTTGTCTGTGCTCAGAAAGTCTTCTAAAGGACAATGCCTATGATATGAGAGAGGGAGAGTAAAAATGGGGCAGGAGGCACTGAGGGCTCCTTTGGCAATTGGGCGGTGGGGAAGGAAGGAGCCAAGCTATAAATAAAAAATATTTCTAGAAATGGTATGTGGTTGATGCATTATTAATGATTGTGAAATATATCTCAATATGGGAGGGAAAGTGGCCACATCTCAAGATGGAATAGAGCCAATATCATAAGACACTTGGTCCAAACACCGCTGGCACTCTTGTGATTTTAGAAGGATTCAAAATACCCCCTAAAGTCAAAGAGGGTTTTATTAAGTGTTTATAAGTTTACTTGATTAAGCATATGGATGATACCAAAGAATTGATATGTGGTAAAGGGATGAAAAACACAGAATGTTATTTCAGCAATTTCAATTTTTAAAGCTACCGGCAATAACTATATGAAAACCTAGCATAATGTAGTTTTAAATGTATTTTATTGTTATTTTAAAATCTCTATCGTAAAACATTTTAAAATAAGTTTCATTGCCTACGGAGTCCAGAAAGTACTTTAGCTTGCTGTAGGTCATGGAACCCAAGGATTTCTGGACTAATGTTCCCTGTTTTAACCACTAGCTGTATTCTCTGTTAACGCATTCTGGGGCTCAAAAATGTTTGCCTTTCACATTTGCCTGAACTCACAAATATGTAGCCAAACACCACTTAAGCCATTTCTGTCACAAACACAAATCTTACATGTGGAGCTATGTAGGAAGTTAGCATAACTACAGCAGTAATGTAGATATGGGTAAAGATGACCAAGACAGGTGACAGATGGTCGTGAGCTTAAGACTCACAACTTCACAATGTAGTTTCACGTAGAGGGGTATATTTGTGGTACATCCATGGACATTCATAAGATTTGCTAGGAAGTTAAGAGGAAGGGAGAGGAGTAGCGGGTTAATATACTCTTTTCTTTGCTTTCTCATTTTTTGGCTATCTAGATGGGAGATTTAGTTCTGCTGCCTGAATTTGAGGGTCTCTCACACTGCTCATCTGAACAATCAATTTTTACTGCTGTAGAAGATAATAATGGTAATAACACTATAGAAAAAAAACTACCATGACCCATAACTGTAACTTATTACAGTCTTTTAAAAAAATAACTGTAGTGTATGGAGCTTCTTCATTTCTTGAAGCAGAAAAGGAGCTGACAGTTGGAGCCTCGGAAGCTGTCTATATATCTCTTGAATGCTGGCAAGAGGCAGATCTACTTACAAAGGGAAAGCTACTTTGGGCGTGGGCCACGTGGATGAGAAAAGTGACCCAACACTAGGAGTTTGCTGAGGACAGTCACCTTCTGGCCTGCCAGTCTTCTTGTACCAAGTGCCAGCAAAAAGCTGTCAGTGTGACGTGCCAGTGCTTTATCATCCTACACCAAGGAAGTCAGGATTCTCGGCCAGTTCCAGTGATGCTCTGAGGCAGTAAATTCAGCATTCCCGCCAGGACCATCCTCTGATGGTGCTTTTGATAAAGAAATTTCAAAGGACTTTGTTTCCCTGAACAACAACCAGAAACAAAATCTCTCACAAAGCTCAATATGTTCTTCTATTGCACTCATCAGAGAGGATGCAAAATTTACTTAATCCTTGTGCACAGATTTCCACATGCTTTAGAACTCACCTGGTTTCTATGTTATGTGAAAGGACTGCCCTTATTAGACAAATTATATTCTAGGCACTTTCAAAATGAAGTGGATTCTCCAAGCTCACCATTTATCTTTAGATCTGGAAGCCTTCCTTGAAGCATGACTTTGCAACAAAGGAGTTTTAATGCTACTCTACTCTGAAATGCACTGCATACTAACACGGTTTATATACATTATTGGTGCCATTAAGGAAACTTGAATGACTTGAAGTTTCTCTAGATGAGATTAAAAAAAAAACCTTAGCATAAGAGACAAAAACAGAATAAACTGAGGGTTGATGGGGGGTGGGAGGGAGGGGAACGTGGGTGATGGGCATTGAGGAGGGCACCTGTTGGGATGAGCACTGGGTGTTGTATGGAAACCAATTTGACAATAAATTTCATATTAAAAAAAAAGGCAGAAGGAAAAAAAACTTAAAAAGGATGTGCAGCGTACAAATGAAATCTGATGACATTAGAAGTTGTTTAATAAAAGTACAAGCATAATACTGCTTGTGTGCTAGCCAGGGAACACACCACAAAGATTTGTTGTACTTCTCTTAGACAACCATTCCACAGTCACTGAACATAAACAACCATAAAGTTACAGCTGCTTTTAAAATGTCACTTAGGGACAAACTGTATAGATGGGAAATTAGATAGTACTGAATGCTTTCAGGAAAGGACCAGCTCTGTACTCCCGACAGCCGGCTCCACGTTCATGAGAAAGAATAAAATATTTCTCATCACTAATCATATGTTATCATAAGCAAATACGTACATGTCCAGTGTGGGATCCAAATGATTTCTCAGATTAAGAACAATTAAATCACGCTCCCCAAAATATTCTTAAAAACTGAGCCTTGTTATCTCGTATGAAAATTGAGAAAAGTGAAGTTGGTGAAATTTGGGAAATAATTAAAATTTCAGGTAGATGCTCAGATGCTCATAATTTTTTAAAACGGGAGACTCTAGAGAACATGCCGCAAAAATGGCTTAAGCTATGATTTCCAGTTAAATATGCTAAGACAGGGCAATGTACTTTTAGTAGGCTGAATAAAATGCAGAATAACCTGTATTAAAAAAGCGCATAACAATGTCAAATCTTTAAGCTTCCATCTAGGGGATTTGCAATAAAATGAAATCATTAGGCACAGAGTGGTCACTGCTATGATGAGAAGAAAAAATAACTCAAAATTCTCATATCTGTTATTATATTAGAATAGTTCACTTTCTTCTCAACATAATAACACTGGGCATTAAAGAGCCATTTACGCATACCTTATTATTATTTATGAAATTACAAGTACACACTGTGTCTGATAACTCATCTCTCTGCATTAAATAGGAACATATATTGTTTTTTAAAATGTCTGTCTTTTACAATGTGCTAGGTAACAGCTTTCCATAGCATAATCATGAACGCATTATATAACGTGCTTTATAAGAAGTTATTAAGGATTATGACTATAGCAACGTAAACCTAATATAAATATGAATAAAGCATTTAGGAATGGTATTTTCACTTAGACTGTTACCTACATAATTTGTAGCAATACAATTATCATAGAAGAAGACATACCACATTTACAGAAAAAACCGTTTCCACGAATGTTAGTAAAAATCCTATAATGCAGGAATTTTTCTAGCCATTTCACAAAACCCATGTCTTTAAAAACATGAGAAGAATCCACAATGCCACCTACAGTATTCTCGTCAGTAATCTTGCCTTGCGGGAGAAAAATACCAGCTTTATTTGATAAACCAGGTGCATGTAGATTTCCAAACTGCAAGTAGGTGGCAGTGGAGACATTTCTGGATGAATTTTCTCCGTTGAATTGTAAAAGGAGGAAAAAACCTCCTTAAAAACAAGTTACAAACATACTAAAATAAATAATTTCCTGAAATGTAACCTTCCATAGCAGATCACCATTAAGAGCTAATAAAATATTTGTCTTCAGGGACCAAAGTCCTACCAATCCCGTAATGAAGATATCCACAGCATAAAGAGTGAACAGCACAGATGAGAAAATTAGAAAAAAATGTAAAGAGAGAAGGGCTGGACAATTGTTTCCCACAAAGCTCAGTGTAAGAATTAGGAATTTGATGTGGACAAGAAACTCTGAGGTTGGCAGCATTCGAAACTAGTGTTAGCATTTAAGAGGCCATTACGAAATCTCCTGTTTGAATGTAAATTCAAGAGGAAGGTGAATTAGTTCTTTAGGATCTGGTCTTTAATGAAGAATATCAATTGAGTCCGTCAAAAAAAACTGTGTACAACAAGAGGCTATTAAACAACGCAGACATATTTAAAGTGTGCTCAACTCTAAACAAACACTAGAAACGTTAGAATAAAACCACCTGAATTGTCTTTCAAGGTTAATGAGTTGGCACTTAGATTCATTCTCTTCTGAAGTTTACCTGCAAAGACAAGCAGGGTCATTAAGTTGTATTATCAATTTAATCTAATTGATTTGACTTGTAGAGATCATAGTAGAAACTGGGATAGTGCCCAAGAATAAACTCTGGAAACAGGTGTGTGTGTGTGTGTGTGTGTGTGTGTGTGTGTGTGTGTGTACAGATGGAAGGAAACAGGTAAATAAATTGCAAGAGGAGGGGTTCCTGGGTGGCTCAGTGGGTTAAGCGCCTGACTTTGACTCAGGACATGATCTTGTGGTTCATGGGTTCGGAGCCTGGAGCCAGCTTAGGATTCTGTGTCTCTCTTTCTGCCCTTCCCATGCTCTCATGCTCTCTCTCTCTCTCTCTCTCTCTCAAAATAAATAAATAAACATTACAAAAAAATACATTGTAAGAGGAAAAAAGAAATTTAATAATGTTATTCATATCAGAATCACTGTGTGAAAAGAAAAGAAAGTAAATGTCCAGATCAAAGCTTTTTCACACCATGGTTATCTCAAATCAGCTTTTCTCCTTGCCTTAATTGGTTAACCATGCAGTTAACAACAAAGGCATCCAAGAAGTTAAGGGATGCAAGAAACCTGATGAAAGCAAATGTCACATTTTCAATACTAGTGTTCCCCCTGCCTGGAACATTCTTCTTCTATTCAGCTTTTAGGATTCAATTTAAAATCCACCTACTCCAAAATGCCTTTCAGAATCTCCCAGGTGGAATTAATCTCTCCCACTCCTACAATATATTAAAAAAAAAAAAAACTTCTATAGTAATTATCACATTGCAGTACTATATTCTAGCATGAAAATCATTATGCCTGTGTTTGGGTCTGGATGATCTCCAAGTTCACAAGTCTCAGGAAGGCAGGGGTCATTCCTTGACAATTTTTGGTGCCATGCTCTCCAAGAAGAGAATGGCTTCATGTGTGTTTATTTGAATTAGTTGAAAGGATGACTTAAAGTCACCTCCCCAAATACGACCTGTTTCAAAGCTGAGGATACTGAGGATTGTTGATCAAGAGAACAGTGGCTTGCTCTGAACAGACCCTTATAAAGCATAAAAAGAAATGTGGCACCAAGCCCCACCTTCTCCTTATACGCAGAGTCCGGAAGCGCAGACTTGAGAATCGTTAGTGCACTGGCCTCATAGAAGCAGTAGGGGGTGCTTTACAGCTGAGGATCCTGGTGGACTGTGAACTCACCGACTACGTGGTGGGTGGAGCCTGCAGAAAACCTAGTCATTGTTTTGGTGACCTTTTAAATGTAAGCAGAAGGGGGCATATAAGTCAGGCCGCCCAGCAATGATCAGATGCCTATGGGAAAAATGTAAAATCTCTAAAAGTAAGAGCCAGGCTGAACCCATAATTCTCAGATTAACAGAGAAAGTTCTTACGTGGAATTGAGGAGCTACTCAGATTTCCATTATCAAAAAAGACTTAATGCCGTCCTTCTCTACCCCTCTGTTCCTCCCTCCTTGTGACATTAGAGATTACCTTTGTTTTATGGTGGGGGGATCCCCCCTCCTCCCATGAAAGAATACTGAAAATTTGCCTGAGAGCAAAATCTCTGGAAGGCATTCCTCCTCTCAGGCACCGGATCGATTTCATCCTTCTCCAGATAGCGCATAAAAATCAGCACCAGGCTACCTAAGTACTATCAAGTTTCAGTAAGGCTTTGTTTCTTGGTGCCAAAGACCTGCTACTTCTAACTGCCTGAAATACTGAACATAATGTTACATTAGTGTTGCAAACAACTAAAAATATTAGGAGTGTGGCTGAGGTGTCAGCGCATCTCACCTTTGGAGCAACAGAGAACCGTCCCATTTGCAGGACAGCCCTCAATCAGCAGGTTAGAAAAACATATTGAAGAAGAAGGAATTATTGTCTGAGTTTGGCTCCTATCTAGTGTCTTTCCAGTAGCCTTATTAGATACAAAGATTTACCTGGCTAAAGGCATATATTAAAATTGGACCAGGATGCATTTTTAAAGAATGCACAGAAAATTTTAGGAGCACAGCTTCAGAATAAAAACAGCACACATGGTGTGTTTTTTTTTTTTTTTGGCTGGAAAACTAGTTTTGGATTACCTGAATCCAAAAATTTTGTCGTTCACTGTACTGGGCCATAGTGACATTGTATTTTATTTTATTATAAAGTATTATATTTCTGTTTGATAAGTAAAGATTTGAACAATGAAAAGGAACCAGTGTATTGTAATATCACTGCATGAAGATTTGATTTGCCTATTTTATTGTGCATTTAAAATTTCCTACCCTGTTTAAAAAAAAGCCATAAAACAGATTTTGTGAACATATGTTTTATGAGTCTATGCCAAAATAAGAGTGGTAAATCCCTCAATCACAGACATAATCTTTAGAAGTCAACACTTAATTATCCAGCCTGTGCATTTTCCAAGCTTGCCTGCCCCTCCTCCTTTCCCATATTTAGATATTTCATTGCACACAAATACTTCTTTTAGAAAGTGGGCAGATGAAAAGAAGAAGAATTGTAACTCAAATCTGGTGATGTGGATACTTCTAACATCACTCTGAAGTGTTGGGGGCAAGGAAAGACAAGCTGAAGAGAAAAGATGATGAAGAGTTGGTATTAAGTAAAAATAAAGAACAGCTTTCATTTCAAAACAATATTCCACGCGCAATTTTTCCAATACCCGTTAAAAAGTTGTGGTAAATTGATTGTGGCTAGGATGTTTCAAACTGATGCAGTAAACAGATTTTCATTTCAAAAACTTACCTACTTAGAAACATTTAAATTTTATTTAATATTGACTTTTAGATGGATTCCTCAGCAAAGTAAGAGCTTGTCATTAATTGCCAGCAGGTGGTGGTATTCACAAATAGGGTACAAGAAATACTGAAAGGGCTGTGACTATAACCAATATGTGGTTCAGATTTATGGATTATGGATTTTTAAAACATTTTTAATGGAGTTGTCAGCACTTTGAAACCACTTCCACCTGTTCCTTATGAATGCGGAAACTTGGAAGTTACCTTAAACTGTGTGCCTGCACACAGTTTCACATTAAGAACATCAGATCCTTTTATAAAGGGGAGACTATTTTCTAGCTCTAAATATTTAGAATTTCTACCTTAACAATGCACTTCAAGACAAGCACAAATACTCAGATTCTTCCAATATGTCGGGAGACTCTAGGTTTAGAATCTGGTCTATTGTCTATTCAGGGCAGACATGTGTCAAGAGGGAGCAGTGACTATACTCCAGCCACGCTAACCTGAGCCAATGCTGAATGGCAGACACTGTTTACACACAGTTGCTAGGGAGAAAATATGCCTGTTCTTGTCTCCAAAAATAAAGCTCCCAGGTTTCAGAGGATACAGAAGCAACAGAGGCAGTGAACTCCAGTCATCGAGTCAACAGCTTTAGGGGCTTTAGGAACGGGCTGAAATTATTTGGTTTTGACCGCCAGATGACCTCCATCGCTGCCCAGTCTGATGGACAGTCGGACCATTAGTTCTTTTAACACACATTCTTTTTCCTGAAACACAGACACCACTCTGCGTACGCACAGAGCAAGAGAGGAGAGAAAACGAGAATGTCTGAAAGGGAGAGACAGAGATTCACATCCGCAGAGAACCTTCTAAATTAGCCGTGACCCTTCCTCTGGTCTAAGGCCTGGGACCGAGAGGAATTCATTCCAAGCAAAGAGACAGCAAATCTTTTTCCAAAAAAACCCAACTTAAAAATCTGACTCTAGATTACAATTAGGCAAGATTACATCTACTGTATGTCCAAAACAAAAATGGGGGAATGCTTAAGGTTTTTTTTTTTTTTTTGTATTTCCTATAGCAATTTGATTTCTAGCTTAAAAATTGTCAATACTATTTTTTAAAAAAATATATAGATCAGAAATGAAAAAGACTTACTATGTCCCGTTTAATGTTAGTTCAGGCTTAATGCAATATTGTTTTCTACTATATGCTACCCAGCTCTTTGTAAATCCATTTAATGAGTATAATTCCCTGGCCACATCACTGTGGTGTATGAGATTCAAAATACATTTTATTTGCTTTTTTGGGGGTATGCATGTGTTTTGATGCGTGTGAGTAAGAAATGACTTTTGGTCTCATTATTCTTGCAAAACAAATCAAGAGCTAAGCTTTGCTCTGAAACAACCTCTTACTCCCAAGCAAAACTGAAAGGCACGAAGGTTGTACTCCAAAGAGACCTATCAAAGATAGTGAACTTTCCCAGGAAACGGGGAGAGAAAAGGGAATAAAAAACTGAAATTTAGGTGGAGGGTAAAGTTTCCTGTAGATGAATCTATCTTTAAATAAAGCAAAGTTTAAGCCCACATTTAATCAGATTTAGAACACACACACACACACGCACACGCACACACACATACACACACAAATAAGACCTCTCTCTATCTCCATTTTCTTGTGGCTTGGCTGACAGAATTGCGCTTGTCCCCAGCCTCTTCTGATTTTCCTCTTGGGATAAGTGATGAGCTACGCTGCAGTAAACGAGGAAACATCTGTTTGACTTTCCGAAGCTGGCATGGGGAGCTGAAGTCTGAATCACAAATGCCACTTTCACAAACAGGTTTCCCACAGGAACCTTGCTAAAAACATGACTCTACTGGGGAGAACCATGGCTCTGGTGAGTGATGGGCAGAGCTGCTCTCCTCTCCAGCTATTTGAAACAATACACACTCTTTATAGGATTTGTGTATGTGGGGAGATTTACTGGATTCCAATCTGCTAAAGAGAAAGGGTTCCTGGATCCGGTTTTAATTTGGAAAGTTAGTTCACATTAAAGCCCAAGACTTTAAAATGAAGTTTGATTTTAACAAATTGGGAGTCTTTTATTAGCAAGAAACCTATGAAACTGTGGTATGTGGCTACCGTATATTCAGAAAAGGCACACAAAACCTCAAATTATTTTTTAAACATATTGACATGGTAGTTAAAGATCAGCATGCTGTTTTCACATTTTATTTTATTCTAGCTCTGTTGCCATCAGCAATGTGAATAACTTAGGAGCATCACTCTGGCTAGCAGTGTGTCTAACCCACCTGGGCTGTAACCTTTTCTCTCTCTCTCTTTTTTTTTCCTCTCGAACTAGGGAGTTGTATCTGCCCACAGACAAACTCCCACGGCAGGTGGCACAAGCTGATGGCCATACTCCCAAATGTCTCTTCCATTAGAATCTTACCATCTGCACATTTTTTTGGGGGGGGGGTTGTCCAAGTGTTCAGTTAAACTTATTTTTTAAAAACCTCTTTTCTTTAGTTTAGTGATTTTTCTCTTTATGAAAAATGACTGCTTGCCGTTTGATTCCTCTCCTGGGATATTTACTCATCTCTCTCTTGAACAGGGCTCCCATTTCCTTGTCAGCACTTGATTTGGCTGACATCATCGTGTGATTATTAACCTGTGAGTGAGCTGGAAATATTTTAGGGGCAATCTAAAAAAAAAAAAAAAACAAGAAACAAAGACCAACCCAGGCTATTCGACTGAAGTATTTACTAAAAATAATAGATTTTATAAGATGTAGTCAGATACGCCTCCATGTAAATGTCAGGCTGATGCAAACATTATGCTGTATATTTATACTTAGCTTTCAAAGGCAGAGAGCATTTATGTCAGAAAGGAGTTTCTTTATTATTTAAAGACAGTTTCCGTCTATGGGAACAGATGGATGGTTGTTGCCTGTGAGATACTAATTATGCTACATACATCCACAAATACAGTATTGAAACTGTTCGTGCAAGAAATCAGGTCCATATCTAGAAAGCAACTAAATTTTAAACATTCCGGTTTCTTTTCCTTATTCCTCTTCTTTTTCTCTCTCTTTAAAAAAGCTAAAAAATAATATTTCCACCATATAATTACAAGAGAGAATTCTTAGGTGAAGGACATGGAAATTGTTCAAATATATAGAAATTTTCTTTCTGCGAATATGAGTACATTGAACATATAATGCTTTCACTGCTCTAAGGATAGCTTTCATAGAAAACAGCAGAGGACAGAATTAGCACATTGAATATTGTTTTGCCAATGAAAAAATGTGATAGAGATTGATCAGAATTATTTTTCTCAAATTTGTTTTCTACATCCCTCCTCATACCCAGGGCTCTGAATGTCCTAGCATCTTCTTTAAATAAAATTTCAACTTCTGAATTATGAACAGTAATAACCCTTTCCTAGAATGAAATGAAATCAAGCCATGAAGCCACTATTTAAGTTTTTAGGCCTTAGACAGAAAAAACAAAATTAGATACTCCTCAACATACATGATTTACCCTAAACAATATCTCAATTTTACTTCGTTTTCACAATCAGAAAATAAAGTTGAGCATAAGGAACAGTAGTTGGAGAATCCTTCCAAAATCAATTGTAATTAAATACACGCACACTTTAATGTTGAACATGCCCATCTAATCAACGATTTTGGCTGTAAGGCGTCATGATCAGCATTTACACTTAGAATTACCACTTGGTACTAATAGACATTCTCTATAGAAGCCCTTAAGGTTTATACCCAAATTATTGCCCTATATTAATTATTAATAACTTAGGAAATGATAATTTTCTAAACCTTGCTTATTTTTCTAAAGAAGGGTATGGACACTGGTTTAGCTTCATTTGCTATTATTAAAATGATTTGTAATTCATTATCAATTAATTTAATGCTAGATTGCTTACAAAATTATTTTGCTCTATCTCTATGCTCTTTCCCCATTTGGCCTTAGGTGCTGAGCTGTGGGAGAATTCAGGAACTCCCTGAGGAAGGGGAAATATGGAACCAAAGGCAGGGGTGACTGGCAAGGTTGATCTCAGCAGATAAACAGAGGGAAGGGGGTGAGGGAACAGAGGGAAGAGATGGGGCGCACCCTTCTTGAGTGGTTACATAGAAGCTGTTTATGGGCACCACTACTTTACCACCTCATGCATGTACTATCATGCCCATTTTACGGGCAAGAAAGCTTAAGATCAGAGAACTTGAATGACCTCCCTGAGATCAGGTAGTTAATGTAATAATCATTCCGGGGTTTGGAACAGTTTACAAAACAAACCTCGCAAAATCCTGGAAAGACAGCCATTACTCTCTAGAGTTGCAAAGAAGAAAACTTGAAGAAGTCTCCAACCGAATATAATAAGCCGTGAAAATGGGAAGAGGGTGCAAAGTGCATCAGTTCTGGGTAACCTACCAATTGGTGGGTAATGCTCAGCACGGCAGACTGAAATCACAGGATTACAAAAGACTGCTCCAAAAAACAACAAAACCTGTACTGCACAGTGGAAGGCTCTGAAGGGCACAGTTCTCTAAAATACAAACTTTACGTGAATACGGGCAATCCCTGGACTTATAAAGTCCTGAGTTACCACGTATAACGTACATTCATTGCTGCTGCCGACAGGGAGCGCCTGTGGGAAATGCTTGTAAGACTGAAAATAATTTGTTGGTACCAAGTGGAGAGATTCGGGTCAAGTTTTAAGCTTAGTGCTATACCAACTAAAACTACAGTAACATTTTTTAAGGCACTTGATAAAAACCATTCTAAAATTTACAGGAAAAATAAAAAGAGGAAAATAGAATTTGGAAATTTTGAAAAAGAAAAGTGGCGACTGACGTTAGCAATTATTAAAACATTAAAAGGCTACAACAGGTCCTTGTACTGGTGCAAAAATATTCAGATCAATGTAACAGAATAAAGAGCTCCTTTAAATGTAATATATTAATATATGACAAATAAGGCACACAAATAAAAGAGGGTGATTCAATAAATTATTTTGAGAAAAGTAGCAATTTGGAATGAAATGAATTTAGATGTTCATCTCACACTACATATCAAAATAAATTACCCTGAATTAAATATAAATACAGAAGTCAAATTATAGAAAGCTGGAAGAAAACGGAAAGTTTAACGAATCTCTGGAGGAAAAAAGGAGCATTCTAAGTTAGATAGAAGTGGTAAAATAAGTAAATAAATATGATAAGCTTAAAAAACAAAAACAACCACAAAAACAACTTTTGTGTGTAGCAAGTATCAATCTACGCCAGGACGACAGAATGTCACATAAGTGGTCAGAACTTCAGGACACTGACCCTGAGGGGTATACGTTCCCAGGAAGAGTTAATGTGGTCATATTCTTCTCCAAAATTCCCCTAATTCACCTTGCCCAAATTATTGTGCTTCGGTGTTCCTCCACCTTGAATACCATCATTTGGAGAGTCATTTATGTTTTGAGACAATAAATACGTTTTGAAGGATAATGGAGATACTAATCGCTCACAAATTGACACATATTAACTTAATCAGCCCAGCTCCTACCTCCAGCTGAGAAAATTTATGCTATTATAAAGAGAATTGTGACAGGTGGGGGGGAAAGGTAAGTAATTTGGGAGTTTTAAACACCTTGTATTATTAAAAAAAAATGAAAACCACTTTATTGCATTTTCTTAACCCCAAAGTAATAGAAACATATAGTCAAATTTTAAATACAGAATATAGAAATAAATAGTCACCAAAGTATCTCAACATTTGTGACTTTTCTTTCAGACATCTCCTTTGCATACATGCATATGTTTGCATAAATACACACCTAATTTTAGCAAAATCCAATAGCTTTTTACACAATGTTTTATAACATGCTTCTAAAATGTCATGACGGATTTTCTAAAATAAGTAGGTTGTTAGCATTACGTTTAATGAGTACATACCATCCATGATTTGGACACATCATAATTTATTTAACAAATCTCCCATTGATGGACACCTAGGTTGTTTGCAGCTTTTCACCATAGTGATCAAGACATCAAGGCTGGGGGCGCCTGGGTGGCTCAGTCGGTTTAGTATTTGACTTCTGCTCAGGTCATGATCTCGTGCTCTGCAAGTTCGAAACCCCTCTTCGGGCTCTGTGCTGACAGCTCAGAGCCTGGAGCCTGCTTTGGATTCTGTGTCTCCCTCTTTCTCTCCCCTCCCTTGCTTGCAATTTGTCTCTCTCTCGCTCTCAAAAATAAATAAACATTAAAAAAAAAAAAGACATCAAAACTAGAGTATAGCAGGTTTGTTCAGTTTGGGTTGTTGCCTAGTAGTAAAGAGAGCAGTTTAGAGTTTGGTAATACCAACTGTGCTCCTTAAATCCAGCCAACCTACTTGGAATGGAGCTTCCTCTTTGTTCCTACCTCACTTAGAAACAGTTCTCTTTCCTGTCTACCCAGCCTGGACTCCAGGGTCAACCTCCTCTTACCTCTTTGAGATCTATCACCGTGCCATTCCCAACCTCTTGGATCGATCTGAACATTGGCTTTTCCACCCCTCCTGTGCCACTGAGTACATCAGAAAGAAACAGCATACTTAAATGACTGGCAGCTTTATTTATGATTTCAACCCAGGTTCTTAGTGTTCTTCGGAAATCCTTTATTTCATTTTTGCTAGGTTCCATGTTTTTTTCCTGCAGGGGATATGTCAAACTTTTAATATTCTTTAGCTTCAACTCCATCTCCATTCTGTATGATCTCTATTAGTGCTTCTTTAATTTTAGTATGCATCACTGTCACCTGTGGCTTTTTAATAATGCACATTCAGGGGCTCTGCCCTCTAATATTCTGATTCACCAACTCTAGGGCAGGCCTGAGGAATCTCCATTTTTTTTAATTTTTTAAGTTTATTTCTTTATTTTGAGAGAGACAGAGATAGCACAAGTGGGGGAGGGACAGAGAGAGGGAGACAGAGAATCCCAAGCAAGCTCCACACTGTCAGCTTGGAGCCCGACGTGGGGCTCGAACTCATGAAACCATGAGATCATGACCTGAGCTGAAACCAAGAGTCGGATGCTTAACCAACTGAGCCATCCAGGTGCCCCAGGAATCTCCATGTTTAATAAGAGCCCACGTGATTTAAATCTTCATCTTACCTTTTCTAGTCCTGACTGCAAAGAGGAAGGGGCTCTATCCCCTTCCAAGGCCAACCATTACCACCTTGCTATAATTTCCACTGCCTCTTTTCTTGTCCGAGATAATGCTTCATCATCTACCACTCTACTACCTAACATTTTCAATCTCTTCTTCACCAGTTCTTCTGCTAGAAAAGGCTCAGTTTTTCTTTTAACGTTTATTTATTTTTGAGAGACGGAAAGAGGCAGAGTATGAGCAGGGGAGGGACAGAGAGAGAGGGAGACACAGAATTGAAAGCAGGCTCCAGACTCCGAGCTGTTAGCACAGAGCCTGACGCGGAGCTCGAACCCATGAACCGTGAGATTATGACCTGAGCCAAAGTCGGCTGCTTAACTGAGCCACCCAGGTGCCCCAAGGCTCAGTTTTTCTAGAGAAAAACCCTTCTTTTAACCCCAAATCCCTTGCTGTTCCTTCATCCCTCAGCACTCCACTAGATTTTCAGTTAAAACAGTATCTACTGTGGCGTCTACTTGTCACCTTCCATTACAGTGTAGACTTGAGCAACACGAATTTGAATTGCATGGGTTCAGTTAATATGTGGATTTTTTTTGATACATACAGTACAGTACTGTAAATGTATTTTCTCTTCCTTATGATTTTGTTTTCTCTAGCTTATTTTATTTAGGAATAAAGTCTATAATACATATAACATACAAAGAATGTTGACTTGGTGTATTATTGGTAAGGCTTCTATTCAACAATAGGCTATTAGTAAAGTTTCTGGGGAGTTAAAGTTATATATGAATTTTGATTGTGTGGGGGATTGGCATGCCTAACCTTTGCATTGTTCAAGTACCAGTTGTATTTCCTTAACCATAGGATTTTGGCTCCCACCTGGAAAGCTACTCTAAATCTGTTCTTTCAAAGTATCTAGTGACCAAAGCCAATCCCAATGACTTCTCAGTGCTAATTCTGTCTGACCTCTCTGCAGTACGTGATATTGCTAAGCCCCTCTTTGAGCTTATTTCCCCCTAGTTCTCCTTCTACCTCTCTGATATCCTTTTAGGACATCCTTGCTAGTTCCTCTATCTGCTTCTTTGTATGTTCGCATCTCCCAGGGTATTATCTCTGGTCCTCTTGCTTTCTTCCTTTACATTCTCTCCCTGAATGATCTATCTCTTAGGCTTTAATTCTCAGCTTTAATACAATCTTAAGCCTGTACCCTTCTCTGAAAAGTCTTTCATTTAAAGCTCTAAACCTATAGTGTCAAGCTCCAAGTTCCTTGAACTTGAATGATGAGTTTTGTTTTGGACATTATTTGCGTAAGAGTTCTTAGCTGCATGACAAAAACTGACTCAAGGTCAGAATCAGGGGAGCTCACGAGGCCCAGGGGACAGGAACCACAACAAATATCCAGCAGTGAACCAACTACAATGGTTGCTGCTGCTATGACTATAACCACCAGATGTCTTCCCATCTTTGTACCACATGGTCAAGATTCAAAGAGGGAGTGTCATTTTGGCTAAGTCCAAATCATGTGGTCAGACCCTGGCAGCACCAGATTTGGCTGAGGAAGGACCTGGTAGTGGAAGGGGACCATCTCTCAAGTAATACCACATATACTAGGAGACAACACAAAAAGAAATTGGAGAGTTTAATTTTTCTAATGTTTATTTATTTTGAGAGAGAGAGAGAAAGAGTTTGAGCAGGGGAGGGGCAGAGAGAGAAAGAGGGAGAGAGAGCAGGTTCCCCGCTGCCAGCACAGAGCCCAATGCAGGCCTTGAACTCACAAACTGCTAAATCATGACCTGAGCGGAAATCGAGAGTCGGTCGCTTAACTGACTGAGTCACCCAGGTGCCCCAGCAACCAGAGAGTTTATAGGGAGGGAGAAGAGTTGACTGCAGATGGCCAAATAATGAAATATAACCACCACAAAATACTATAGTTGATTGGTCCCTAATGACTTGTAAAATAAAGTCTCAACTATCAACAGGAAGTGAAGGGAATGGACCAACAGAGGAGGACTCTCCGTATTCTTTACAACTAACTGCAACCTACTTCCCCAGCCATTCTCCCTATACATTCTCTAACACAGCAAGTATTTTCATACAACTTGCCTTTGTTTCCTGAATATTTTCTCTTCCTAAAGTAGCCCTACTTTCCTTCATTTGGCTGAATCTTACTTTTCCTTCAAGTTTCAGCTAAGTATCACCTCCTCTATGAAGCCTTCTCTGATTCTTCTGGGCAGAGTTAATTTATTTTGTTCTCCCTCTACTTAGCACTTTGCTAAAAACACTCATGTATCTCAATGATTAGGGTTAGCTGCACACATCTGTTTTCCATTGGATTATTAGTTCTTTGAAGGCAGGGACTGGGTCTTATTCATCTTCATATCTTCAGCGTCTACATCAGTAAGCACATTTTAAGGAAGAATTAGGAAACAGAAGAGGTGAGGTTGCTATAATGATAAGGTCTCTTAGCTTATGGTTTACATTTTTCAGCTGAATTTCTTTTGCTCCATACATTGTACTTGCCTAATCATTTCAAATGAAACAGTCTACAGAGTTCTAGGTCAACTTCACTCTGGGTCAGATAACTTTTCTTATTTCTTATTCTTTAGCTGAAAGAAGGGAAGAGTAATGTTCTCATTGCTCTTCACAACTGAGGTGTCATCAGTACTTTAAGAGATCCAACAAGCAATTCAATTTTGCTTAATTGATAAATGTTTCTTTCAGAAGCATAGACTGAAGTCGTTGCATGCATTTCTCTGTATCTTAGACACTGGGCTTAAAAGTAAGAATGCTAAAATATCTCACGCAATAAGTGTGTTGAGATCTTTATGTGACAGACTTCAGAAAAGAGGATATTATCTCTAATAGTGGAAATAAGTGTCTGTGGTTATGAATTAGTTTCTTTATGGTAAAAATGCTTCAATGAGATGTTTGCAAAATAGTATGGCCGGTAAGTTGACAAAGGCACAGAGGGAAATTTAAGTTTCTCTTTCAAGAATATTGATTTTATATTATGAAAATTATCTTAATTGAATAATACATTTTTTCCAAAAATTAATTAAGAGAATGCTTTTGATTATCTAAAAGTTTGGAAAATAAAATACAATCAAAAGACTGAATTTTATAGGGCACCTGGATGGCTCAGTCAGTTACACATCTGACTTTGGCTCAGGTCATGATCTCATGATTTGTGGGTTCGATGTGCATGATTTGTGCATGCATGCTCACACGTGCTTTCTCTCTCTCAAAAATAAACGTTAAGAAAAAGAAGACCAAATTTTAAAGGAAACAGTTATTTAAATTTATCAAGTGGACATTCAGTAGCAACTAAGTATTAAAGTTTCATTTCTAGGGGCACCTGGGTGGCTCAGTCGGTTAAACGGCCAACTTTGGCTCAGGTCATGATCTCACAGTTCATGAGTTCGAGACCCACATCGGGCTCTGTGCTGACAGCCTGGAACCTGCTTCAGATTCTGTGTGTGTGTCTCTCTCTGCCCTTCCCCCACTCTTGCTCTGTCTCTCTCTCTCTCTCTAAAATAAATAAACATTAAAAAAAAGTTTCATTTCTAGAAAACTAGTATTTTATACCTAATCTGTGCTTTAGGCAGGCCACAAGACTTTAAAGTGACAGACCTTCTGTCATTTGTAGATAGTCTAATTCCTCTGTTCTAAAATTAATTTACTAAAGAAGGTTGGATTTACATGATGAGTATATGCAGTATTCCTGTTAAGAAGCTGTTTAAAAAAGGGGCACCTGGGTAGCTCAGTTGGTTAAAGTGTCTGACTCTTGGTTTCTGCCCAAGTCATGATCTCATGGTTTGTGAGTTTGCACCCACATCGGACTCCGTGATGTCAGTATGGAGGCTGCTTGGGATTAAATCTCTCTCTCCCTTTTTCTCTGCCCCTAACCCACTTGTGCTCACTCTCTCTCTCTCTCTCTCTAAAAAAAAAAAAAAAAAAAAAGAAGAAGCAGCTGTTTAAAAAGATTCAAAATCTGAAGATGTTGAATTCATTTCTTTTTTGGTTGATTTGACCATATTCTACAATCAATGGCTTTTCCAATTTCTAAATCCCGATATATGTTTCAAGAAAATGGAAATTTGGGGATATTGGATTGGCCACTTAAACAAGTGGAAAGATTTTAACAAAAGTTGATAGAAAAGTACTCAATGACTAAAGAAGGGGATGTTTCCTTAGCTGTATTTGTTCTAAGAGAAATTAGTAGCTAATGGTAATTAGATATGTAACCTCAGTGATGTGGGAAACTACCCAGCATGTCTACATACTCTAAATTTAAAAAAAATATTTATTTATCTTCGAGAGATAGAGGGAGAGACAGAGCATGAGTGGGGGAGGGGCAGAGAGATAGAGGGAGACACAGCATCCGAAGCAGGCTCCAGGCTCCGAGCTGTCAGTGCAGAGCCTGACGTGGGGCCTGAACTCACAAACCGCTAGATCATGACCTGAGCTGAAGTCAGATGTTTAACCAAGTAAGGCACCCAGGCACCCCAGGTCTACAGACTCTAAAGAAGAATTATGCTTTGGGTTTGTATTATATTCCTAAAATATTTTCTGGCATGAAGAATCTGACTTAAAATTACATACATGCACATGATATTCTTAATTATCCTTCCAGATGTGATACAGTCACTGTCACTGCAAAGCTTTCTCTGACATGCCAACAGAAAGCTAATCACTCTCTCTTCTCACTTCTCATGTTACATTTACCACTTTTAATCACTTTTTTGTATCTCTTTTCCTCATTAGGTATTGAGCTTATCTTGGGCAGTGAGCAGACTATATTCATTTTGTATTCTCACCACTTGCACTGTGCCTGACTCATAACAGATGCTCAGTAAGTGTTAACAAATGAGTGAATAAATAAAAAAAATTAATTACATGTATAAATACCGGTACAACAATAGCCAAGAAGAGTGACATGAGGGTGGAGAAAAGAATGAAATCATGCAAAGTCTTGGATGTGTTAATGACAGTGAGTCCAATTCTAAGGATAACAAGAACCTTTGCATGATGGCAGCATGGTGTCTCTATTAAAAGAAGACAAGGGGCACCTGGGTGGCTCAGTCAGTTGTGTATCTGACTCTTGATTTCAGCTCAGGTCATGATATCACAGTTCGTGGGTTCGAGCCCCGTGTTGGGCTCTGCGCTGACAGTGCAGAGCCTGCTTGGGATTCTCTTTCTCCCCCTCTGTCTCTGTCCCTCCCCCACTCACACACTCTCTCTCTCTCTCTCAAAATAAATAAATTAGTTAAAAAAAAACAAGTGAAAGAAGGCAAGAGTGAATTTGGGGAGTCGAGTCGGACAATTAGTAATCCAGATGAGAAGTGGTAAAGGTTTGGGCTAGGGCAGAGATGGCGGATGGGGAATGACGATTGCATCAGAGAGACATTTAGGACGCAGAAATGCTGGATATGGTGGAGAGCTGGATGTTGGGGTGGGGTGAATGAAAGAGTGAGTCAAAGATGATTGCACCATTTACCAAAAGAAAGTAGCAGAGCTACAGGTTTTAGGGGGAACACAATTTGAGGCATGTTGAGCCTGGGGTGCTGGTGAGACATCCATGCATCACTATGAGGAAGGGACTATTCCTATCCCCTCCCCTAACACACAAGGCAACCAAGGCTGAGGAGTTGACATAACTTGCTAGCTTGTAGAGCCAGGAGGCAGCCCCAGGCCTGCCTCCAAAGCCCATGCTGTTAACTTCCATGCCATATAGCATAGTGATCCTTGGTTTCGAGAAAGCACCAATACATATAGCAAGCCGAGGTGCACTGTTGACTTCCTTCCTCAGGAGGCCTAAATGTGTCTCAACTGAAGCAACCATGCTGGAGGGCAAGGCCATTGAACAGCTTCCAAAGCTAGGTGGTGGCATTCTTTCCCACACATGTCTGCCTAAACAGATGGCAGTGAAGCCATAGGCCACTGGAGAAAGACAGGGAACAGAAAAAAAAATGGTGGATCCTCAGGGCACCGGTAGAAGTGCAAAGGTCTCGTTCAGGTGAAAGAAAATGTGTAATAAAATTCACCGGTTCAGCTGAACAGGTAATTACAGAGTTAATAAAACAAGAATTCCTGACACAATAGATTCTAACACGGCCATGGGTGTCATAGTCACTAAGTGACTTTTTAGTTTGCTGATCATTGATCCACTAGACACTAACAGCTCCAATCGGATCAATACGGGATAACGTATGAGGAGGACTTTTGCATGTTAAAAATCTACTGGAAATTTTACATGAAAGAGTTCATTATCTGGGTAGTGTGACCTGTGTCCAAATGATACATGTGGATCATTTGTTACATTTTTTTAATGGCAAAAAAATGAATTTTTTTCTAAAAGCTTAATTATGTGAGAAATTCCACTGCCGAGAAACTGAAGCCACGTGGGTGTCATGAATGTGGAAACATGTTAATTTGAGAGCTGTGATACCTAAAGAGGTACATTTCATCTTGCTCTCTCAGCTTGCCTTTCCCCAACAGGGTCACCTCACCCCCTTCTTCTTTCCGAGGGCCAGCCAACGCTCTGTTCTTGAGTCTTCCTCTCTCTGTAGCTTGGGCAGCTCCACTTTTCCTGAATCCCTTCTAGGAGCTTGTCATCCAAGGCCAGTATTTACCTCAGGATGTCTTTTGCTATCTTTATCCCCCTGGAGCCTTGTTGTTATATACAGTCTTACTAGAAGAAGGTAGATATGAGAATATACATGTGGCAAAGAACTCACATATCTCTTAGTTCTAGAAAGACATGCCTTAAAGCTGAAGCAATAACAATAGGCTTGTTCACAGAAGCCAGACAAATCAAAAAGGGTTCTGGTAAATGAACGTATTTTATATATTTGGTTCTGAATATTTTATCGAGACATAATTTACATAAAATGCAATTCTAAGTGTACAGTTGGATGACTTTGACAACATATATATATATATATATATATGTATATATATATATATAGTTGTACAAGCAGTTTAGTAAATCAAAATATCGAATATTTCCATCACTCCAAAAAGTTGCTTTATGCCTTTTTGCAGTCAATATACTCCCTCCATCCCTGGCCCTGGCAACCACTGATCTATTTTTCTATCTATAGATCTGACTTTTTAGCGGTGTTCTATAAGTGAAATCATATGATATTTAATCTTTTATGTCTGGCTTCCTTCAATTAGCATAAAACTTTTGAGATTCATCCATGTTATATGTATCAGCAGTTAATTACTTTTTATTGCCAGACAGTCCCCCAGTATATGGATATACCACACGTTATGTGTTTATCAGTTGATGGATGCTTGAGCTGTTCTAGGTTTAGGACTATTGTGAATAAAGCTGCTATAAACACTCAAGGCAGAGTCCGTGTTCAGACCTAGGCAGTCTGGATTCACAACCCACGTTCGTAAGTACTCCACTCCACTGTTGCCCAATCAGGAGCCACAAAGCTATTTGCCATCATCACAGCACCCCTTTTCTCCTGTTCTCCTGACTACTCCTGGTTCCTGTAATGCTTTCCAAGTAGCAATTACCTGGCCCCAAATCAAGCACCACAGTTAGGCAGTGGTCAAAAGCAACATGCCTTCAAATTGTATATATTTTTCAATATATGAAATTTATTGGCAAACTGGTTTCCATACAACAACCAGTGCTCATCCCAAAAGGTGCCCTCCTCAATACCCATCACCCACCCTCCCCTCCCTCCCACCCCCCATCAACCCTCAGTTTGTTCTCAGTTTTTAACAGTCTCTTATGCTTTGGCTCTCTCCCACTCTAACCTCTTTTTTTTTTTTTTTCCTTCCCCTCCTCCATGGGTTTCTGTTAAGTTTCTCAGGATCCACATCAGTGTGAAAACATATGGTATCTGTCTTTCTCTGTATGGCTTATTTCACTTAGCATCACACTCTCCAGTTCCATCCACGTTGCTACAAAGGGCCATATTTCGTTCTTTCTCATTGCCATGTAGTACTCCATTGTGTATATAAACCACAATTTCTTTATCCATTCATCAGTTGATGAATGGATTTAGGCTCTTTCCGTAATTTGGCTATTGTTGAGAGTGCTGCTATAAACATTGGGGTACAAGTGCCCCTCTGCATCAGTACTCCTGTATCCCTTGGGTAAATTCCTAGCAGTGCTATTGCTGGTCATAGGGTAGGTCTATTTTTAATTTTCTGAGGAACCTCCACACTGATTTCCAGAGTGGCTGCACCAATTTGCATTCCCACAAACAATGCAAGAGGGTTCCCGTTTCTCCACATCCTCTCCAGCATCTATAGTCTCCTGATTTGTTCATTTTGGCCACTCTGACTGGCATGAGGTGATATCTGAGTGTGGTTTTGATTTGTATTTCCCTGATAAGGAGCGATGTTGAGCATCTTTTCATGTGCCTGTTGGCCATCTGGATGTCTTCTTTAGAGAAATGTCTATTCATGTTCAAATTGTATTTTAAAGAAAGCCTCTGTATTCCCAAACGAGGAAATTTATTTGTAAGGAAACTCTCTAATTTAGATTTTTAAAAAAATGTTTATTTATTTTTGAGAGAGAGAGAGAGAGAGAGAAAGAGAGAGAGAGAGACAGAGCTCAAGCAGGGGAGGGCAGAGAGAGACAGAGACAAAGAATCCAAAGCAGGCTCCAGGCTCTGAGCTGTTAGCACAAAGCCGGACACAAGGTTCAAACTCATGAGCCGTGAGATCATGACCTGAGCCAAAGTCAGACGCTTAACTGACTAAGCAACCCAGCACCCCCTGACTTAGATATCTTTAAAGGGAGGGTTTAGAAAATAAATTAACATTGTGGCCACCATCTGGTGGTCCATGGCTTAAGTTCTAACATGGCACTTAAAACTTCTCTTACCCAGAAGGGTTGATCTAGCATAACTTATTATCTTTGGAACAACATAAATTCATTACATAAACAGTGGAAAAATATCTGCCAATGGTGTGACCTTATACCCATATTGTTTAGAAAAACAAAAACCAAAAATAGACTTATAAGAGAAATATTAGTATCGAAAAGTCCATGGACAAGAAAGACAACTTTAAAATTTTTTCTAGTTTACTATTGTAGGCATGTATTTTTAGTACTATAACAATAAAGAAAACCTGAATAATAACAGCTAAAAGTAATTAAGAATATAGATTGTAGAATTAAAAAAATTACAATCAAGCATATACTTGATTCTTGGTGCACCGAAGGATAAGAATGACAGAGAAAACTGAAATCAAAAGATAATACAAGTTTAGGGGTACCTGGCTGGCTCAGTTGGAAGAGCATGCGACTCTCGATCTCAGGGTCATGAGTTCAAGCCCCATGTTGGGTGTAGAGATTACATACATACATACATAAGTAAATAAATAAGATACAAGTTTGTCTCAGCTAACTATGTCACTTAGAAAATTCTTCTGTTTGCCCAAAGTTGAACTGTGCATAATTGTTCTTACGTCTTTCTTTTTTATTTTATTAGATTAAAAAATTATTATAAAAATTTCAAACATGTACTAACATACGGACTATAATAAACTTCCTTGACTTATCACCCCACTTCAACAATTATCAACTCTTTGTCAATCCTATGTCTTCTATCTCCCATTCACTCCTCACCTCCACCCAAATTAATGCCTTTTTTTTTAACTTTTTAACTTTGAAATAATTTTATATTTTCAGAAAAGTTGCTAAAATAGTACAGTTCCCGTATACCCTTCATCAGCAACCTCTGATGCTAACATATTACAAAACCACAGTATGACAGCTTAGCTGCCCAAACCAAGAAACTATTCTTATTTTTCTGCAAGAAACACTGCACAGTTTTTGTACTCCTCTGCTGAGTGCAAATTCATCCATTTGAGGGAACATTAACCATAAAACACCATCCATCCATCATTAGCAGTTTTGTAATTCCTCAAAATTATTTTCTTAATTTAGATTAAAAAAGCAAGTATTTTAAGATCTCTGAAATAGCCATATACTAATGACATTTTTACTTAACAAGATGTTTGCTAAAGTCAAGCTCCTATTTTAGGGACAGAATATGATCCAAACACAGAAGTACCATAAAGTTTTGGCTCAGACACATTGGCTGTTTCTAAAATATAGATAATTAATGTCAAGAGATTCCTGCTCTGATTCTACCATTAGTATGTTCAAGAGTAGGGGTGCCTACGTGGTTCAGTTAGTTAAGCATCCAGCTCTTGATTTTGGCTCAGGTCATAATCTCTAGCTTCATGAGATCAAGCCCCACATTGGGCTCTGCAGTGACAGTGTGGAGCCTGCTTGGGGTTCTCACTCTCTCCCTCTGTCTCTCTCTGCTCCTCTCCCACTCATGCTCTCTCTCTCTCTCAAAAAAAAAAAAAAAAAAAGATGTTCAAGGGTAAATGAAGCTCTCCCTGCCTCTCAGGATTCCATATTACTAATTATGAAATATAATAAGTTATCTAAGCCATCAAATATTTGGGATCCTAGGACCGAGGACTTTGCAGGCAGAAAGCTTTTCTTAACTCCCCTAGGCAGAGTGAGTGAGACCGCACTTAACTCCTTAAGAGCAAGCAGGGTTGTGATTCTGTTCCTATTTGTATCCCCAGTAAATAAGCGAACTACAGCAAGTAACATGGCCTAGGCCATTTTGGCGCTTACAGTTTTGTCAAGGTCATCAGAATAGTCACATATCTTTAACAACTTGAGGAGAACCCCAAAGCAGCTTTAAAACAGTGAAAAAGAGTTTAGAGTTTTTAGACAAAATATGTAACTGATGAGGGAATACAGAGGTGAGCTGTGATGAGGGTGAACTGTAAGAGACAGAACTGGAGAAAGTATTCCAAGAGAAAAATCTGCTTAAAATTGTTATCTAACGTTTAAGTGCACATGATTGAAGCAGTGTAACCTAGGGGTTAAAGCCAGATTCGCTCTAGAGTCAAACTGCTTGGATCAAATAACAGTTCAACTCCCTCTTGCTCTGTGGCCTGAGACAAGTTATTTACACCAACCTTCCTTCCTCCCTCCCTCCCTTCCTCCCTCCCTCCCTCCCTCCCTCCCTCCCTTCCTTCCTTCCTTCCTCCCTCCCTCCCTCCCTCTTGCTCTGTGGCCTGAGAAAAGTTATTTAAACCTTCCTCCCTCCCTCCCTCCCTCCCTTCCTCCCTTCCTTCCTTCCTTCCTTCCTTCCTTCCTTCCTTCCTTCCTTCCTTCCTTCCTTCCTTGAGAGAGGGAAAGAGCATGAGTGGGGGAGGAGCAGAGAATGAGGAAGAGAGAAGATTCCAAGCAGGCTCAGTGTCAGCATGGAGCCTGATGTGGGGCTCAAACTCATGAACCCCACAAGATCATGACCTGAAGCGAAATCAAGAGTCGGAACCTAACCCATTGAGCCAGGCGGGTGCCCCTATTTAACTCTTTCAAATCCAGCTTGACTCCAGGTGCTTGTAATAACCTCTGCTATTTTCAGGTGCAGCAGGCTTGGGACAAGGAGAACTACACAAATGTTTGTTGATTTGGCTGACTAGTGAGAACAAATGTTTGTGATTTGGCTGACTAGTGATACTTCACTCTCACTGAAATCTGCAGACAGGCAGGGGGTGGGGTGTCATTGGTTCCTGAACACTCGTCTACAGTTGTAGGTGAGGGCTGGTTACGAGCTGCTGCTCCCTTCTGTGTCCCTCAGGGTAGGTAAGTAAGGTATCAGAAGGACAATGTGCTCTCAGTCTGCCTAATTGGGACTTCTGTCTGGGCTTCTTGTACCTAGCTGGTCGCCCATGGACTTGAACTCCAGCCAAGGCGGAAGCTAGTATTCTAGCCATCCTCCTTCCCTGAGACCAGACTCTACTTCCTTCCTTCCTACGTGGAACTCCCTGGTGAATGCCCCACGCTCTCATCTGTCATTTTTTAAACAACTCAGTCTGTTTTGATACCATTCTGTCTGGCCCTTTTACATTGAATACCTTGGAAGTCACTTTGCAATTGTTAGCCCTGCTTAAACTCAGTTCAAGGTAAAACCCAGCTGCTCCCTCTCTTTCCACATCCTTAAATCTCCCTCTACCTTTCCCCCTGCTTCCTCTTTCTCCTTAGCTAAATCCCACACAGCCCCTTCTCCTAATGGGAACTACCAACCTGTTGACTGATTAACCCAACACTGCCTATGGCAAACATTTGCAGTTGTTCTGATTTTAATTAGGTGATCCTTCATGATAATGTTTTTGAAAGTAGGTCATCAACAGAACTGCTAATAAAGGTAAGGAATAATTTGTGGAGGTCAGTGTCCTTAAGACATTCTATATCAAATAGAAACTTTCTGGTGAACTTGAAACATTGAAAGAGACCACTCATGGGTCATTGTCAGAACATGTAGGAAACATTGTTTGCCATCTTAGCACAGGTGATTTATGAAATGGCGTTCCTTTCCTTGTACTCAGAGACACGTGGGCCAATGGCAGCTCGGTCCGTTCTTCAGGTGGTCATCTGTGATGGGGGCTTGGGTATGAGTACATGGGTGATGTTTACGTTCAGTTATTCTCTATCGCCGTGTTCAGAAATAGCTTCTGAAAAGCACAATTGGCACGTTGTGGGGAAAAAAAGATACCTGCTTTTGACAGGTCCCTTTCCTATAAGTAACTCAGGGATGCAGATATTCTGTGACAATTTCATTCTCACCTTATACTAGAGTCAACCAGTATATATTTTAGGAGTTCTATAAACTAGGAAATCTTAAAGAAAATTGGACATTAGCCAAGTCTCTTGGAGGACCCGGCTTTCATGGGCTGCCAAAGAATCTGGCACAGATCTACATGATAAGACTGAAAGCATTTAGGTTTTATTCACAATTCAACAAAATTCTCCCACAGTAGTCATTAAACCCCGCTCAGGTTACCCGATCAGTAGTTTTCAGCATCAGATGCCAGACAGTGCACACTGAAATTCTTAGTTGCTTGAGATTTATGGAAGTCATATTGAAAGACATGGAGGTATGGATTAGCCTACAAAGCAATTAAATGCAGAGTTCTCTCACAGTAAGCCTGAGGCCTCTTGTGACACAGAGAGAGGACCATTTTTTATGCTTTTGGTATATTCACTCACTAAGCTCTCCAAATCTTCACAGCCATCTTTAAATATTCTTCTGGCTTTTTGCTCGATGGTCAGGGATGGGGAAAGAAACAGCTAGCAAAATATTTGAGCCATTTCTGAATGAGCAGTAAGATGGGAAGGGTGAGTCTAAGAGAGGAACAGAAAGCTTATTTTCACCTATTGTCCTTTCTTTTTTCTTCCAAACTTACAGAGATATAACTGACATTTAACATTACATATGTTTAAGGTATACGTGTTGATTTGACACACTTATATATGACAAAATGATTACCACCATAGCTTTCACTAACACCTCCATCAGGTCACATAATTACCATTTCTTTTTTGTTGTTATTGTGGGAATATTTGCAATCTACTTTCTTAGCAACTTTCAAGTATATAATACAGTTTCATTAACTATAATCACAATACTGTGCATTAGAACCCCAGACTTTACTCATCTTCTAGCTGGAACTTCGAACCCTTTGAATCAACATCTCTCCATTTCTCCCGCACCCCACCCCACCCCCCCAACTCCTGGTAATCATCATTCTACTCTCTGTTTCTACAAGTTCAGTGTTTTTAGATTCCACATATGTTATTATATATAAGTATTTGTCTTTCTCTGTATGTCTTATATCAGCATAATGCCCTCAAGTTTCATCCATGCTATTACAAATGGGAGGATTTTCCTCTTTCTCATGGCTGAATAATATTCCATTGTGTGTATGTATGTATGTATATAGATACATTCATCTGCTGACAAACACTTAGGTTCATATCTTGGCTATTGTTAATAATGCTGTAATAAATATGGGAGGGCAGATAGCTCTTCAAGATACTGTTTTCATTTCCTTTGGATATATACCTAGAAGTGGGCTTGCTGGGTAATATCACAGTTCTATTTTTAATTTTGCAGGGAACCTCTATACTGCTTTCCATAGTGCCTGTACCAATTTACATTTCCACCAACAGTGCACCTGGGTTCCCTTTTTTCAACATCCTCATTAACTCTGGTTATTGCTGGCCTTTTTGATGGTAGCCATTTGCACAGGTGTGAGGTGATATCTCGTTGTTGTTTTGATTTGCATTTCCCTGTGATGTTGAGTACCTGTTTGTGTACCTCTTGGCCATTTGTATATATTCTTTGGAAAAATATCTATTCAGTTCCTCTGCCCATTTTCAAATTGGATTTTTGTTGTTGTAATGATTTGTATGAGTTCTTTATATATTTTGGATATTACCATATCAGATATGTAGTTTGCATGTTAACTCTGAATAGATTAAACACTTAAATATAAGAACTGAATCCATAAAACTCCTAGAAGAAAATGTAGGGTAAAACTCCTTGACGTTGGTCCTGGCAGTGACTTATTTGGGTATGACACCAAAAGCACAAGATAAAAGGGCAAAAATCATTAAGTAGGACTACATGAAACACCCACTCTCCTTCACAAAATACCAACTCCTTTTGCTGGTCATGCTGGGTCTAGAGAGACAGACAGAACCCATATGTCAGTATTTCCCATGAACCCTTTTTGATCCTTTGGCCCTAAAGAAATGCTACATTTTTACTATTAATTTTGTTCTCCATCATAAATCATAATAGCCACCAAGTGTAATCTTATGGTGAAAACAGGAGTCAGGAATTCTGGGTATTGTTGCTTACTCTGTTCTTCATTTTCTCAGGCATCTATTTTTGGAGTTGGACATAAGTTAATATTCCTGTTTTGCCACAGCTGAGTAGTATGGTCTTGGGAAAGTTACTTAACCTCTCTGAGTATTAGTTTTCTTATCTGTGAAATGGGGGTGGTAATATCTAGTTTACAGAATTCCTGTGAGAGTGAAAATGAGATATTATATG
This sequence comes from Acinonyx jubatus, assembly GCF_027475565.1. Lineage (NCBI taxonomy): Eukaryota > Metazoa > Chordata > Mammalia > Carnivora > Felidae > Acinonyx > Acinonyx jubatus. Next base: position 36,214,855 of record NC_069397.1, on the reverse strand, counting down.
GAAAGCAGCCAGGACTATGCTTAGTACATACAGGGCTCTCACTAAATGATTGCAATTTTAATTTTTGACGGTAGTTATTTAGTTTGGGTTAAAGTCTTTTATTTATTTATTTAAAAAAAATTTTTTTTTCAACGTTTATTTATTTTTGGGACGAGAGAGACAGAGCATGAACGGGGGAGGGGCAGAGAGAGAGGGAGACACAGAATCGGAAACAGGCTCCAGGCTCTGAGCCATCAGCCCAGAGCCTGACGCGGGGCTCGAACTCATGGACCGTGAGATCGTGACCTGGCTGAAGTCGGACGCGTGACCTGGCTGAAGTCGGACGCGTGACCTGGCTGAAGTCGGACGCTTAACCGACTGCGCCACCCAGGCGCCCCAAGGGTAAAAGTCTCTTAAAAGGTAGGGGAAGCTACTTCAAATGCTTGGTGGAAGGAGGAACTATGTAAGCAAACAACTGAGAAGAAAGACAACCGAGGTATTGGTCACATTACCATATGGAGAGAATTTGCTGAATGATGCTGAATTTTAGGTATTTTTGTGTGTGGGAGAATTGCTAGGCCATAGTAGGGAAGTTGTTTCAATTAAATAGGGAGGCATATAAGAGATGTGAAGCCTGGAGTACGTAAGACTCATTTTCACAACCTTCAATGAAGGGCATTATGCAAACATAAATTATACATTTTTACTTTTGTAATTATACCTAAACCACATACTCCCAGATTTCATTATGTAATTCTCCAGACTTAACTTCGTTTCCTTTATAAAGCAATGTGCCATAATAAAACCTTCTGTAATAGAAATCATTACTAATCATGCATTTCCTATATAAAGGAAAAATGCCCCCCTAAATATTCATATTTATATTGCCACATTAGCTACTCTGAAATTGTTATTGGACAAAACTAATCATCTATTCAAGGCAGGTAAAATATTTATAAACATGATTCAAATTACCTACATAAAATCTTTTTCAAATAAATTTTCCTCTAAAAATTTAGAAATATATTAATAGCCATTAAATTGTCGTATACATTGTGGGTCATTTGCCTTCAATTCCGGCTCAGAATGGAGTTTATGCAAACCATTTTTATCCCCCAATTCTCTCCATGTCCTGCTAAATTCTTACAAGAAAGTTCTCTGCAATATTGCCATTGCAGTGGTATAAATAGGACTTTTCAAATGGCACATGTAGAATCTCTAAATATTTGAATTAGAAGAGCAAAGATAAAGTCTATGAATTCAGCCCAGAGGCAAACAGCCAACTAGGAATTACTGAGTGGATCTAAGCTACATAAGGACTCAACAGGCACACAACATTTACAACCAATACCTGTAACATCCATATAACAAACACACATATTTGACTTCTTCTTCAAGAGCAAGAGTTCTTTTTGGCTTTCAATCAGCTTAATAAATACTGTCCCCCCCCCCTTTTTTAATGATCCCTCTTCATATTGTTCATCTTAACTAGCCAGATGATTTTAATTACCTCATCACGTGGCAGATTGTGCCAGCCATAACTAGGACATAGGCGTGGCTCTTACCACCTGGTTCCACATTTCACTACCTGTAGTCAGCAACCTCCCCCAAAACTACAAATTTCACAATAATAACAAAATGAAAAATATATCCAATAAGCAGCTTACACTTTAGGAGAATGGCAGGGTAATTACATTTATTGAGTAGAAATAAAGGCGAGACTATTATATAATATTTCGTTCCAAGATTCTAACTAAAAGGGTGTATACAAAATATTAAGCTTGAAGGTGTGAAAGGAAGTGATATAGGATTGTTAATAACGTGGAATAGTGGTATAATTCAAAGCAGAGACACAGTTCCTATTAGCCACAGAAATTTTGGTAAAAGAGAAAAGGGAGAAATTTCTGAAAAACAAAAATACCAATACACAGCATACGAAAATAGAAACTTCTCAGTACTCATTTTTATGTAGTTTCTGACTATGCGCTATTAAAACAGGGTTAAATTGGTTAGTCTATTTATCAGTTATCAGTTAGTTATATGATCCTCAGATTATAGGGGTCATTAGTTTATCAACCAAATACCAGCCATCTGCACATAAAGTCTCAGACAAGAGACCAGCTTGCTTATCAACATATATACACAAACTCAAGTGGAAAAGAAAAGTCTATTTTAAAATACATATTTTGAATTGTCCTTAATAAATAGTTGACACAGCTAACCAAAATGTTTTAGCGCACTCTTAACACCTTAAATAGCAGCATGATAAAGCATGTAAATAGACTTTAAAGCAGACAAAACTCAAATTTAGAGCTAAGCCATAAACGTACATTTTTAAAAAAGTAAAAAGTAAAGAAGATGGACTGATTCAAGACTAACCTGGTATGTCTTTAATTTAACTACTGTATATTTGTTAACAGTGGTACTTAATTTGACAAGTATTCAATTCGCTTACAGATTATTTGCTAGTCTGTCTGATTTCTGTTAATTCCTGGGAGACTCTAAGCCAAGTTGGTAACATTTAATGGAGACATGTTCTGATTAATTATCTCTGAGTGATCTGTCCAACATACAGTGAGTTATGGAAGTTGTCAATAATTTCCCCTTATTTTAAAATAGCAGTAATTCCCTCTGTGTAAAAAGTTATGTTTTAATGGATTTATAAGTTTTCACTCTTATCAAAAACAATGAAGCAAGCACTTGCTTAGATTGTATCAAAATTGTGGTTGACTATCAGATTGAAAATAAATTTAAACATGTTAGTACTTGAGGCAGATTGCTAAGGTGTCTTAGTCAACTTGTTATCATAACTGTGTCTACCTAAAGGCAAGCAACAGGAATGCTGGGAAATAGCACAAAACAATGATTTTAAGAAAATACAAAAATGATATATACATATAAAATAAAAGTATATAAACTTGTGCAGTGTATAGCAATATAGCTACTTGTAATATAACGTGAAGAGTGTGGCTTCAGGCAATTGAAGGGAGAAGCAAAGCTGAACGCTGCTGTACCAACCAAATGGCAAATGTGACACCTGATAATGTAAAACAAAGGCATCCCCAGGGCGCCATGTAAAATTATTATAAAGCGGTGAAATAACAATATAAAGTTAATTTTATTAAAATTAACAATACTTCCCATCAGCACGAGACAATCTATATTCAAAATTAAAACAGTAGGAATGTTTATCCATTCAAGCATTCTGATAGGCTAAATATTATTGACTGTTAAAAGAAATAAAGTTTTCAAGCCCCTTTTTTTCTTATACCTTCATAAATACTCATCCTTATGAGCAACACTACATTCAAAGGCCTGAAATTAAAAACATGTTTCCTTATGAAATTTGGTATATCTGGCATGTTGCTACAGAAATATCTCAGTCTACTTTTTTTTTTAAAGAAACTTGATGTCTTGGGAATTAAAAAAAAAAAAGGGACAAATTGGTCAAATTTTGCACAGTATGGCACTTTTCAAGTACAATGAATAGAAACAGATAAAAGAGATAACTTCATGGTATTATCTAAATCTTGATGCTTGCTGATTTCCACCATCTATTATTTGCAGAACTGATCTGCATATACTTGCCAGCTGTGAGGTTTTGTGTTAAGTAAAAATATCAACTTTTAGGCTCCTTTAGCTCTCAGAAAATAATACGGAGAGTTTTTTTCTTGATTACAAACAGAATGTGAGTTCTTTGTAGAAAAAATAAAACTACAGAAAAGTGCAAAGCAAAAACTAAATGTTATGTTATAACCTTTGGCTATTTATTAACACTTTGGAACACATCTTTTCAGGTTTTTATCTATGCAGTAATAAGCATCTATATTTTTTATTCTTAATATTTAATAAAAAGCCTGAATGAAGACTATGCATATTACAAAATCAGTTTTACTTTTTCACCTAAAGGAATACTTCACAGCAGGTACTATGTTTCATCTAAAGTGTAGCTGCAATTATATGATAAATGGCTTTTGGTGAAGAACTGAACATTAGTTTAAAATCCAGGAGTTAATTAGTCAATAGCACCATGGAGTGAGATGGGGAATATATTCTCTGGATTAAGGTGAATTTTGTCATTAGGGGGCAGAAGGGTTAATTTGTGAGATCCCAAAATTTCGAGGGGCCTTCTATATTTTAGCACTTGGAAAATCTGTTTTATATGTTTGGAAATCTAAATCGACTAAATCTACTATGATAAAGATTCCTATATGAGGCTAGTTTTATGTCCTTGATATTTATTTAGAAACCAGAAAATATGGATTAAATAAAGTAGAGCAAGGGGCAATTTAAGAATTATTTAAAATTAAATAATATGCTTTTTAATATGCTATTTTAAAATAAAATGATACGCTTTTTAATGTCATTATCAAAGGAAAGAAGCCAAAGCATAAAGTCTTATGTAACATTATGAAATTTAGGCCAAGAAAATCTAAACTTATACTGAACTCACTCCAATTATTTAAAACCCTGCCCACTGAGCCGAGGCTGTAACAGCCGTGTGTTTTCAGACAACCCACCAGAAATTTCACAAGATCAATCAAGTTGGAAGATAAACACGAACTTTTCTGGCCTCTTTTCTTATTCCTAGATGAAGATGAACTTTTCTGTTTTTAAGAGGGAAAAGGCAAATCTTATGCTTCTATAGTCCATCTCAGCACACTGTCTCCCTTCCCTATTTCATTTCTCCCATATCTCATCTCAGCTCAGCTCAGCTCATACCATTTACTGCCACCCTTGAGGAATGTAAACTCCATGGGGGCAGGGTTTTTACACTGATGTATCCCCAGTGCCTAGAACAGAACTTAGTACATAGTAGGTGCCCAATAAATATCTGTTGAATCAACGAATGAGTTTTCTTCAATTGGATAATTAGAGTTAACAGAAGTCAATTTAAACCTTCAAAGCAAAGAAAGACATTTCACAAGAAACAAAAGGTACTTCCGCTCTGAACTTGGATTTCTCTTACTTTGGAAGAGATTTTTATAACTTTTGGTTTCCTTTATAAGGTTATTTTGATAACAGTAATTACTTGACACTACTCCACTGAGAATTTGCAAATTCTTTTTTTTTAAATTTTGGAACCCCTCCCCCCTACTTTTTCTTTTTTTTTGTCACTGTGCTGGAAAAAAAATTGACTCCCTCTGTTCTGTTTCTTATAAAAAATACAATCCTAACCACACAAATCCAGGTAGCTGCCTCATCTATTGTCATCTATTCTGCATCATCCATTCTCCTGCTAAAGACATTCTATATTCTATACTCCTACTGAACAATAGGATCATTCTGAAAAATTTGCGTACTGGCAATCAAACCATTTTGCAAACAGTAACGCAGATTCCAGTGATAAGATATAAGATGAATGAGCAGGATGAAGAACACCTTAAAGATCACCTGCCACACTTGTGTTTGAGGTGCTCAATGGCTGTTTACACCAAGTGCCATCTGGCTCTATAGATATAATAACAATTATTCCATCGAGGTGTGTAGCTTCCTAAATCATATTAATATACAATGATTTCACTAGTCTTATAGGAGTTGATGTCTTTGTGTGCTCCCATTTAACCTGGGTAATGCGCTAAAACAAGTCTGCCTCATCATTAAGAATTGATTTTTTATTTATGTGAATGTCACTGGCAATCCCATGATATCCCTTTGTAATTCAGTTGAATAGGACTGCATACTAGCGTTAATCTATTTTTATGGCATATCTTTAAAAATTTGCAACATCTTGCTACATTTGGATATTTATATAGAGATTTGTGTTCCCGCAGAAAGCTGTTGTTAGCTTTGGAGATCCATTTCATACAGCAATAGGGCAAGTATCTAATATACTTCATTAGCTATCTTACATCAGATAAGGGTTTATTTCCTTAAATTATTTAACCTTGGTAGAACCTACTAAGATCACATAAATTACAAATACACTAATGAAAATCATTAGTTAGCCTATTAAAAAAAAAAACCCAAACAACAACAACAACCGGAATAAAATTAAAACATTTTAAAATCAGTCCTTTGGAAACACGTTTTAAAAATAACTTGGTGAATTTACCATAATGGCCCATTTCTTAATGTTGTTGTTTGTCACTTATTTGGATATTGACATCAACAAACTAATCTGATATGCTAATATTTGTATTAAAAAAAGTCACATTGCTTTTTTCTGCCTAATTCGAAATCTGGTTTTAAAAGTCATACTTACAGTTATTTTCAAATGTGCCTTAATGACTTTTGCTAATTTAAAAAATATTACAATAGAAACAATAAGTAGTAATAAAGAGAAAAAATTAGTATTTTAAAGTACTGGGAACAAACACTACACGGCAAAAATAACACTTTAAGTCTAGTTTTCCAAGAGTACTTACAGGATTGTTAAATAATTACTGCATGAGGAAGTTTTGTCAGAACACCGTTCATATTTAGATGAGCATTATAGCTTAGAACCTGCTTAGGAAGCAATAGTGAACTTCTTCCCAAAAAATCACAGAATTTGGGGTGTGGGGAAACTATGGTATGTTATACCCAAGGTTATTGCCCATTTTAGACTGCTGCTTTTTATACTGCTGCCCTTTTTATGCTTTACAGGATTGCTTTTATACTATTGAGAGTTTATCATATACAATTAGTGATACAGCAACTCACAGGGAAATTGAACAAGTTCCAGGACACTTGAAGAAATGAGGCAATACTTCTTCAAATCTAAAGGATTTTGCAGAAAAGTGTCACTGCAAGCTATAAACTACTTTAAGACTCTTGGCCTACAAAAGTTTCTTGTGCATTGCATGGATTATTTAGACAATTAAAAGAAAAAAAAGAACACTGGGGGAAATTCATTTTTCTAATGTGACATGCCCTAAAACTTAATTAAGGGCTCAAACTTAAAGACGTGTTCATAAAAACCTACACGTGAGTTAGAAGTGTGAAATCAGTGTGGTTTTCAATGTAATCCACTAATAACCATACTCTTTAAACTGTAATTTCTACAAATATGTCCCCTAAGAGCTGTGTAAATTATCTCCTTTATGCCCTGCATATGTTATAAACAACTATGTGCTTTTGGATTCAATAAATAAATGCATTAAATGTTCAGATATTTTCACTAAAGATAGTTCCACAAAGAAGCTGGGGACATTTTTCTATACTCTTCAGAACTATGTGTGGTGAGCAATTATCAGGAATAATACACGTGTCAGTTTTTGAGTACAGTATTGCTTCTAAACATTATTAAAAAACCACTCCACAAAGGTGATAAAAGGTGGATTAATCACCTAAATGCCTATAAATTGAGATTTAAGGTCAGAGATATTCCCTTCGCTCACTCTGTTGTCTCACATGGGGTTGGTTGGTTACACATCATACCCTGGTTCGTAGAAGGTATGCACTGTGGTTCAGAGTTAATACTGGGGATTTGCTTCACAGGGCTCACAAGTCAGATTTTAAAACATAATAATGGTAGTATCTATGATACTATTCTAATGAATCTAATGCTTTATTTCCACTAAAATAATTCTTTATTTCAGGAATGAGCCAAGTAAAGAGGGAACATGGAGTCAGTCTGAAATCGACTTCAGGGCTCACCTCAATCGGGTGAACAGTGAATGCTCTGACAATGACATTCACAGTAGCATCGCTGCTGGGTATTGCTATAATTTGCTCTCTATGATTGTCCCTTTAAACAAAAAGCTCTGCACTCAGCATGCAAAGAAGTGAGAAGTGGAGAAAGGAGGGGGAACCACACATATAAGAAGAGAGAGGGGGAAAAAACTGCAGATCAATCATTTATAATTAACAAAAATCCGATTGGTGCTTTAAATAGAGATCAATGTGTTCCAGGCTGCCTGGATTGTGGGGATGTATTCACCTTCTCGTAACTCTCCAAGCAAGCTGTCACACCTACAGAATCACCATTTGTTTTCTTAACAAAGCTTCAGGGGGCGCCAGGCTCTCATTGAAATTTCATTAATCTAATGGAGTAAAGTCCTATAGAAAAAAATCAAATTCTCGTTGGACGAGATGCTACCTGGGAAAGATAACCTCTGTGTGAACTCTCAGACTCGGATCGCTCTGCTATTAGTCTGAGGAAACAGACAGCAACAACGCTGATTACAGCCACCGGCCTCAACAATTTTTTTTTCTAACTAGCAATTTCGAGTGCAAGTACCACAGTGTCAGCTAAAGAAACACAACTGTGGGTTTTCTGCAGAGCGAAATGGTTCTGAAATGTCACTGAATAGCTCACAAAGGACGCCAATCTACGACAACAGAGACATAAGCATATAGGAGAAAGGGCCCACACATCCTCTTTACAAAGGTATGTTGTTTACATGCATGTAATTTGTGAAACACACAGCTATTCGATTCAGGGGTTTCACAGAAGTCTAACCAAAATCTGTTTGGAAAGCAAGTGGCAAGATTCTTCCAGAAGTCACAGAATTTTGGGTGTGGGGAGATTCTGGTATGTTTTGCACATAAATAGACGTCCTACTATAGTGGATGATAGCCTTCAAGTTTCCAAGACATCAATTACAATTGTTACTTGGTTGATCATATTTCATTACCACCTCCACGGAAGTTGGTATACAAGTTTGCAAATGTGGCCCAAATGTGTACATGTCAATAATACAGTAGGAACAGGACCTCTGAGAGGGAAATATGAAATGTTGATTCCTCAAAACTCCTTCCAGTAACGTCCCCATGGCTCCTCTGACACATGGCAAAAGTATGGGACGGTAGACATGTACGTGATAAGAGGGCTAACGTGAATAAGGCTGTGTCTATCATCAACTAAAACAGCTCCTCTGTGTTGTTTAGTTTTTCCCTACTTAAATGCCTATTTTAAAAAGCAAAAAATTTAAATGACTAATAGACCACTGGCTTTAGTTACCCTGTACAAGAGTCCAAAGAGAAAATGAAACAACCTGTACCAAGTCCTCCGTTAGGCTCTTATGTGGACATTATGCTCTGCAAGCAGCGACTGGGCAAAGGGCAGTAGACTTGATCGGGCAACATCACGGTCAGGTTCAGCACCGCTTTCGGATTCCATACATACACTCCTAAATCTGCAAGTGGATGTATAAACCTTGTTTGTGTTAAAGGAGAACACTAATCCTACTTTAAAGTAAAAAAGAAATAAGGAGTTTGGATGTAAACGACAACTTTGTATTTACTTTTTAAAAATATCTAAAAATTGTGGCATATAATAAGGAGAAAGAAGCAATACTTTGAAAAAAAACAAAAGGAAGATCATGACATCCTCGGTAAGCAATGGAGATAATTGAAAAAATTTTGAGTCCGTCTCTTAGATAATATTTTTCTTTCACAATAAACTTGTTCTTTTTTTCACCCAGGTCACATAAAGCTTACTGCAGGTCAGGAAATGTCTTCTGTTTCCAGAGCAGCTCACAGGAGTGAGTCACTTCCTATGATTTATTTTTTCCATTTCTCTGTTTATAGGTAGATATCTTTCTACTTGGGATAGATTTAATATTTTTTCTTTTGGTCTAAAATTATTCATAAAGACTTATCTTATTTTCATACATAATTCCTTTAATTTCCTGTCTGAGATCCACCTGTAGAATTATACTTCCTGCTCTCTATCTACATCCTATTTAAAGATGCCACTGAAAGCATATCAATATTTTATTGTAAGCAATAGGAAAATGGGTAAATAGCACATTTATGTGTCTATGTGTATGTACTGCTTATGTAAACATATATAATGTATATAAATCCATACACACAAAAAATTTAGTTTACTCAAGTTAGGATTATTAAAATTGATCCTGGGAACAAAATAATACACCTTCCTAGGCATTCATCCCGACTATAGACACGGAGAAAGGAAGATTGTGAGAAGGAGACACACACATTCAGATGAGCCTTCAGGGAATTGTATGAACTTTTGAACCAGAGGCGGAGAGCCAGAGCCCAGCCTGTTCCCACTTTAATAAACATTTTTTTTCTTCAATTAATTAAGGTTTGGAAAGAAAAAAAACCACAGAAGAGAAGTAATTTAGCATGCAGTGCATACTTTACAGATGGATCCTACCTTCGGATGCTTATTAAATCTATGCATGATTGCGCTGGAGAAAATTAATTGCATTGTTTCTCACTATTCAAAAGGGGGTTGCAAACAGCTCAAAAATAAAAAGGAAAATGAAGCAAGGGTGTTGTTGTTGTTGTTTAAAAAAAGACAGCTACAGTATAAAAGTAACACTTTTAATAGTCCTAAAACAAGTAATACCCACAATTGGCGTAAGGGTGCAAAAATTCCTTTAAATTTTGTTGATATTTCAGAATTACTGTGTATGCTGCCAGAATACATATATCTACTTTAAGTTTACACATATTCTGGGCTAACAGAAATTTCCTACTCAGTGGCGTTTGAACTATTCAATTAAGTGGTGTGTTTTTGTTCAGATCCTACTGTGAAGAAAGATTTACATGGGCAGCTGGGAGTACACACTGGCACCCATTCACCGTGTTTTGGTTAGCTGGTATTCCCTCCACACCAGTCTTTGGAAAAAGTGATAAATTCCTAATTTGGGTGGGAGGAGAAAAGTAAAAATATTGTGATAAAGTATTCAGACCATAGGTGATTGTTTGCATTTTTATCAGCTTTAATTTTTAAAAAAGCATAGAAGCTTCAGAAATTCGAGCCATTTTTGCCTTTTCTGAAGTCCTGCAAGTAGAAATTGAACTGTAACCTCTCTCTTACACTGTCCTGAAAATGACCTTCATCAAACTTGAAAGGACCACTCTCTGTCTAAGGAGCTAGGAGAGACATTAATTTTCCTAACCCACTCTTTTCCAGATTAAAAAAAAAAAAATCCCTGTGTTCCTTCATTACAGATGCTCCTTTGGATGTGATCCACCCTGTTGTTGATTTAACTAAACACATTTCGCTAAGAACTTCTAAACTTACTTTATTCCACGATCCAAGTAAATGGTGGTTTTATTTTATTCTTCCATTCTGAATCTATAAATCAATCTCTCTGATCCCCAGTAAACATGTGTAATTATTCTGAAATATTTATCATGACACAAATTTTGCTAAGAGTAACAAACTAAGGACATATCATAAATAAATGAATCTGTCCTAGGTACAACAGAGTTTATAAGGTATGGATAAAATATAGACGTATTAACATCAGGATTCGCTTATATGCTGTCTTTCACAAGCAGATCTCAAAGAACGACATAGATGACCTTATAAACAGTTACAGATATCATCATCCCTAGTTAGGATGGGACACACAAGATCATATGGTGAGACAGAGCAAAACTTCGAAGACAAGTACTCAACTTTTGTTCCTTTACTTTACCTTTTAAAATCAGATCCTACCACCCCATTCGAACAGCCACTATTTAAAAGTAGAATCTTACTAACACTCAAAAACATCGGTTCAGTCCAGGAACTACTCAGAAGAGAAAAATCCACGCTGCTATGAGAAACTCAGGTCAAAACTGAGCCTGTGCCGTGTGCAGCTAGTGTCTTTCTAAATGTGACATAAAATGCGTAGTATCTATTATACTGGTTATGAAAGAGCGCAGACAGGAAATACATGGGGTTGGATCTATATAACTTTACCATTACAAAAGATAGTTGAACTTAAGTACTAAAACAAGGCCAGCTTCAGAAAGCTGGGCAGTTTTACTTAAGCCAAACCACATGATAGTTACGAAAATGCCTGAATAAAAAAGGTGGGAAAAATCCAAGGAGGGAGATTACTCAGTTCAAGGCACCTGAACTTATTTCCCTGCCTAGAAAGATCTCTTCCTGTCTGCTGCACTCCAACTTGAGCAGCCACCCCCACAGGGCTAACTGCAGCCGGGACTTGCACATTTGACCTGTCTCTTTACTCCAGATTCTCTCAGATGATCCAACGTTTACCTTTTAAGGTTCTGTGCAATTAACACAATCCCCACCCACCTCAAATAGGGAGTGTTGCAAATGAAAGTCCTATATGTCATCCCTAATGACTGGTCATCTCAAGTTCTGGGACTTCCTCTGTATAGAACCTGTCACATTAGGGTACTTTATAATCTTCCTGCAAATTCCAAAATGAGCACCAGTAAGCTGCCAGAAGCTGCTGGCAAAGCGGTTTTGGTAGCATGAATGACTCAGGCTCTGCTTGAACCAATTCACATTGAGTATGTGAAAAGGTTATCAAAATCAAGATAACCAAAAGCACAAAATGATTCTGGTAATGCAGATGATTAAATCTGCTTTAAGGAATCCATGATTTTAGAACAAGTTTTGAATTTTGAGATACTTAGTGTAAAAATAAGAATAGCTAAGGATACAATTGTAAAACCCTTAACTGACTTGATCTTTATTTTACATTTCCTACACACCTTATAATGAATGAGTACACTTTTCTCCTGGAGCAAAGAGCTCACTGATGACTAGGGAATTAGATTCAAGACACTATACTTTGATTTAGCAAATCTCTGTATTCATTTATTACATGGGATCCTGTTTTCTCCAAGGAGTTAAACTCCCTCTATAAGGTAAAGAGCTTAATCACTCTGGGATGAGATATTTTTTCTATTTTCCAATGCAATTACTCTTTGTCTTAAATCTAATTGAATTCACTTTCCATGTTAGTGGGGGAAGGGAGGTGGGCAGGAGAAATGCAGTATATGCTAGAAGATAAATAGTGTTAATTGTAGACTTTTGGTACATAGAGGATTTTTTTTTTAAAGACAAAAAACTGTGACCTGGTAAAAATATTAAAATTTTCAGTGGTATGGTGGGGGTGAGGAGACTTTGGCCATTAGGAACTGGATTTGGGGTATGGACAACATCAGGGACATTGCATAAGGCCTTTTCAAATTTATAATTTATAAAGTACCTTGGGATTTCTCTGGATAAAAGGCACCATATAAATATAAACATATTCAGGGCACCTGGGTGCCTTAGTCGGTTAAGCTTTGTACTCTTGATTTTGGCTCAGGTCATAATCACGGTTTGTAAGATCGAGCCCTGCGTTGGGTTCTGACCTGACAGTGTGGAGTCTGCTTGGGATTCTCTCTCTCTCTAAAAATAAATAAATAAACTTAAAAAATAAATATGAGCATTTTCACTTCATGTAGATGATCGCAGATAGTTGATATCTCAGCATAAACATATCTCAGTGGTCCAAGGGATATAAACTCTTACGTGGATTTGGTTTTTTCTGCCATTTTCTCTTCCCTGAGTTGTAGCACACACAATAGAGCATGCCCTTGTTGGCTGCCTCTTTTCCCTTTTCTAAAGTTCCTGTCTCTTTCATTTGTCTTTGTGGTGTCACTGTACTGTCCAGTATTTGCCTTTGAACTCACAAGCTATATAATTGAAGGAAGTAAATATTTATCTTGGATCTGTCTGGAATAGTGCTTTCCACCCTCAGTATTTCTGGTGTCTAAGTCCTCCAGATACCATGGAAGCGGGGAGAGAGGGAGGCAGTCACTCTGTGGCACAGTAAGAAACACTGTGAAACAAGAGACTGTTATTATCTCATGGTTCTTTGAAGGCTTTTAGGATCTGACATAATTTGAGAGTCCGAACCACATAATCATGTTTTGTTCAATTTGACAAACACTTACTGAATGTCTAATCTATGCTGAAACCTGTAAGATACATAAAAATAATTAAGACACAACCCCTGCCCTCTGGAGCTCACAATCCATTGGAAAAGCCAGCACATGTAAGTACTATAATGCAAGGCAAATAGAAGTAACAGCTAAAATAGAGGTACTGACCAAGTAAACTGCAAGACAGGGAGATGCTGAGTATGAGTTGGGGCAGCTAGAAAGCCATGTTGAGAAGAAAAGAGTTTAGGCGGAGCCTTGAAGGATTAGTGGAATGTGGGTGGCTGGAGAGGTTGGGAAGGGCATGCCAGGTAGAAGGCACAAGACTGGATTTAGGGAAATACAAATAATTCCATAAGGCCAGAGGTAAGAGGAAAGGTAGGTTCAGAAACACAACTTGTATTTCAGATTGTGATTTCAAATCCTCCTCAAAATAAGCTGAGATGATGAAACTGCAGTGTAACCAAATAATAGTTCTTAACCACGAGTGTTCCTAGTCTGTTATTCCCCCTGTGGGCTCAACAGGGTCTGGCTACACTGGCTCAGTTCCTTCCCAGGTCTGCCCCCATCCAAGGAAGGCTCTGCCATCCTCAGACAAGTGTCTTGGTGGTTTGTGATGCAGCATGGGGAGATTGAGGAGAATGAGAGAGGAGTTTGAAAGGACAGAGGTCACTTCAATCAACAGTAAAGGACAGAGAAGCAAAGAAGCACTCTCCACCTTGCATGGTTGAGGATCCAGAGAGACAGGGCAGAATGGCATGTTTGAGAAACTTCTGGGGCAGGAGAGTAAGAGGCTCTGGGGAGTCGTGGGGATTTTGAAGAGGAGAAAGTTGCCTTGTAAAATATGCTAAAGATATTTAAAAAATCTTTTTTCTTAATGTTTATTTTTATTTCTTGAGAGAGAAAGACAGAGCATGGGTGGGGGGAGGAGCAGAGAGAGAGGGAGACACAGAATCCAAAGCAGGTTCAAGGCTCTGAGCTGTCAGCACAGAGCGAGATGCGGGGCTCGAACTCAACGGACCATGAGATGATGATCTGAGCTGAAGTTGGATGCTTAACGGATTGAACCACCCAAGCGCCCCTACGTTATTTTTGAGAACTGCAATGCTTACTCTTACTGTGTGTCTGTGAATGTGATATGTCTTCAGGACTGGGCCTCGGTGTCAGCAGGGATGATAGGTAAGCAAAGATTCGGGACTGCTTGGCAAGAGATCATATGTGATTTTCGATGGACTGGAGGCTATGGCTCACATTATACCAGCAAAGAGAGAGAAGAGGGCTGAGCCTGAAAATGAAGTTGGACCAGTAACTTTTACCATTTCATACCTCCATGAATTCTCCATTTAATGTTTAATGCTTGTTGAATAGATTGAGATGGTTCTCACTGTATATTATTTACTGCTCAGCAATAATTCTTATTTTCTTGACTATCGTATTTCTTCAGGGAGTTTAGCTGCCTTGAACTTCTACTCCCCATTTTCTCTAAGCCCTGGACCAATCCCTACCCTATGCTCTTTACTCTCAGCACAAGGCTTTGCCCTCCTCTCCCTCCAAGTAAAAATACCCTGTATCTTTACCTCCTTTATCTTTGAACTCCTAGGAGTGAGTGTTTTGCCTTTTAGCTAAGACTGATTCTTGACTAGTATTATCCAACCCACTTCTACCTTTTCCAGGACTTGATTCTATCCATTATTTTTTAGATTGGTTCTTTCTCATTTGCTGGAAAAATGAGCTCAGATTTACCCTCTCCTACAACAAAAACAAAACAACCAAAAAAGTTCCTCTTCCCTGCTGTCATTTATCCCTGCTCTTCTTTTGGCCAAATTTTAAAAGCAGCATAAATCCACAACCTCTAGTTTTTCACCTCTTGCTCACTCCTGAATCCCTAAAACGAGGCTTCTGCCTTCTCTACTCTACTTACCTGCCTCTCAAAAGATTAGCAAATAACTTCTTGTTTTGTTTCCCATTTACTCCCACCATCCTTGCCCCCTAGGCGCATGTCTAAAAGCTTATGAACATGATGGGGGTATTGTTAATTACTTACCTTTATAACCCCTCAACACCCAGCATTATGCTTTGCATGTGGTAGAGACTCCCTGAGTATGCGAATTGCATCTGAATTTCTTCAACCTTCCTCATGGTCCCCATGGCTCCTGATATTCTACCACATTAGGAACCTAGCAATGGTTTCAGATGCTATCGCTGGTATCAGGGCATGTAGCTTTCTCTCATGGGTTTAGAGAATTAGAAAACATCTCATCCTCCATTGTTGACAACCAAATTATTTTAAACTCTTGTTTACCAGAAAGTATGGTGAAGATTGTGTTATTTTTATTTTGTTGCTAACATACACAAAACCAAAAATAAATACCCAACATGAAATGTATATCATGATGATCAATAGTAATGAACAACAGTTCACAAATGGAGAATTCAAGACAAACTGAAAAAAAAAATAGGGGCACCTGGGTGGCTCAGTCGGTTAAGCATCTGACTTCAGCTCAGGTCACTATCTCGTGGTTCGTGAGTTCGAGCCCCGCATTGGGCTCTGTGCTGACAGCTCAGAGCCTGGAGCCTGCTTCGGATTCTGTGTCTCCCTCTCTCTCTGCCCCTGCCCTGCTCACACTCTGTCTCTGTCTCTCAAAAGTGAGTAAATGTTAAAAAAATATATATTAAAGAGAAAAAAAGACAAACTGACTTGCCAAACTTATCAAGTGGCCTCCCGTTGACCCAAACATAAACCACGTTGTAATACAGTACCTTGTTCTATTCAATAAGCTATATTTCTTGAGACTCTTCCCCAGGAGGTTCTACAGGTGGGTGAGACACGACAAATACTAAAACATAACCAGGAATTGAGCCAGTCACTACTAATGTGTGGCTATGACAACTTTAATAAATATGTATGATTTTTTTTTTTCTGTAGAGGGTACAAGAACACACTCTTGCTTGAAATCCAAATGCATAAAGATAATCAATGGGATGTAAGAACTCTTTTTTACTTCTACATTTCCCTTAGGTGTCTTTTTTTTTTTTTTAAGTTTTTTTGAAAGAGAGAGAGTGTGAACAGGGGAGGGGCAGAGGGAGAGAGGGAGAGAGGGAAAGAGGGAGAGAGGGAGAGAGAGAATCCCAAACAGGTTCCATGCTGTCAGCACTGATAGCATGAAGCCTGACATGAGGCTCCATCCCACGAAGCGTGAGATCATGACCTGAGCCGAAATCAAAAGTTGGACACTTCACCAGCCGAGCCACCCAGGTGCCCCTCCTTTGGTGTCTTATATTGCTACAGAATTTTACTAACAGGACATGGAGGCCTTTTCTCCCATCTCTCACAAACTCCTCTATTTCACTGAGATCCTTTAGGAGTAGTGAGGACCAGCACAAGTGTCACATGACCTCTTCACACATGCTCATACCAGGGGTACCCTGCCACTTGTCTACACTACCCTGCCCAGCTTATTACAAGCCATGCAAAATGCCCAAGAAAACCAGCCATAGGGGCTTGTTACAGTTGTTTGCTTGCAGTGTTCCTTTAGAGTGGGTGTATCCACCAAAAATGTAAAGAATCCATGAGTTTCTGCGTGGCATTCTAGTGCTAAATCAAAATCCACCCTCTTTGTCACTGGTTCAACAGTTCAGGTCAACAAACACTCCTGGAGCACTTATCCTGTGACAGGCATCATGCTAAGGCCTTCAAGGAGCCAGAGTCCAGTGGGAATAGAGATTTGTAAACACAGATTCCAATATAATATTGGCAGTGGTTTGGAAAAATCAAATCACAGGGATAAAAAAAAAAAAGAATGAACTATGCTTTGGGCAATTCTACATTTTAAGATAAAATTTTAAAATTACATTAAATTACTTAGATTTAATTAAAAACTTAAGTTTTATCTTAAAATGTAGAATTGCCCAAATTTAAAACTCAAAATTTAAGGTTTTAGAGATCCTTTAGATGTTAACAAAATAAATAAATAAGAACAAAGTAAACAACAACAACAACAACAACAACGACAAGTCTAGTCACGGAACAGATTCCTTTCAAAATAAAGTTCTTCAAAGGCATTAAATGTTTTTATTCAACAGTAGTAGGGGACAAGGAGATATTAGAGAATCTCACTACCACTAGCAAATTTATCTTTTGATTATGCTAAGAAGTTACCAGATGGTGGGTGATCCAGTATCACTGTCCTGTGACACTGTTTTAGGGAAGGGAATCTTTTTATTACAGTCGTGTTTTCTTTTTTTTTTTTTAAGGCCCTCTTTTTCTAGATAAATCGCATTTTATTTCAGCCCCTTCATATAACCTGTAAATAGTCTTTACATTAATGCCTCTGTAATCTGTCAAATAATACTCTGCAGTCTTAGAAATATAAATAGATGAGCATTTTACTCTCATGGAGCACTTTATTCAGCTGGTTTCACTACAACTCTATGACCCAAGTTGTTCAGTGAGTACTCTAAGACCATATTGAACACATATAAAGGAGGCAGACTTTTAGGGCCAAATGTTTTCCTTCATGTACCTCTAATTTTGTGGCTATAGAACCATCTTATGTCAAAAAAAAAAACCCTCCATATGTGTTAATATTAGTTTTCTGACAAAAATATCTGTAAAAGATACAGGCTTGGGAAAAACCTTCAAAATTTTGACTCTCAATGGCTATTCTGAAAATGAAATACAGTCCTCTGAATTTATCATACCTAGGACATATAGAAGATTGTTAGATAATAAGGGGATGTTTTCTTGCCACCTATGAAATAAATTGTTGGTGCTTGTGAAGCTACAAGGCATACAGCTCAGTAGGCCATCCAGGAGTTTGAACACTAAGGTCGTAACTGGGGATAATATGTAGGACTGCCATCACATCTGAGAGGTTTTATGTTTTGTTTTTATCACATCACCTCAACAGACACTAAGGAAACAGAAGCAAACTCTGGGATGACTGTGAGTTTTAAAGCTGAAAGAGGGGTACCTGGGTGAGCGTCTGACTTCAGCTCAGGTCGTGATCTCACAGTTTGCGGGTTAGAGCCCCGCGTAGGGCTTTGTGCTGACAGCTCAGCCTGGAGCCTGCTTCAGATTCTGTGTCTCCCCCTCTCTCTGCCCCTCCCCCATTTACCCTCTGTCTCTCTCTGTGTCTCAAAAATAAATAAATGCTAGAAAAAAATTTAGAGCTGCAAGAAAAGAGTTTAAATTCACAACCAGCTATGTTACTTGATTTTAAGAGAAGAGATGATTTGCCACATCTATCATAATATCAAAGTATTATGCAACTAAAACAGTTATGAGTTAAGAATACGGACCCCTGCAAATGACTTATTTTAAGTAATAATGACATTTATAGACATTTTCACATATGCATCTCTTGGGAAATGAAACTTTTAGATACAAAGAAAAGATGTCTTTAACCTTTCCTGTTCCTGATCCTATCATAAAATAGAGATAAAGCATTTTGGAAAGAGTTCTTTGAACATTACAACAGTAGCTAGGAGAATAGGAAAAATATACACGAGAAAAAAATGAACGCCTGAGAAAAGGACTGGAGGTCCTCATCTTCAGCTGCAGAGGTGATGTAGAAGTTGTAGAAGGTGGGGTAGCATGGTGTAGAAGACAGAGACGAGCTCATCATTATTCCTAAGGAGTGGAGAAGTGGGTTTCCACTGCATCGTAAGGGACTCAGCCTAGATATTAGGACTACGATCCCAATAGGAATAGCCATTAACGTAAAATGGCTTGTTAAAGGAGATAATGAAATCTCCTTCTCAAAATATCAATTAAATGAAGATAATTCTTCATCCTTCTGAGATAGTTTAGATATAGTCTATCTAAAGGACAGGGATGGGCAGGCTTGTTTTCCAAAGCAGCTTTCAATTTTCTAATTACACAGTATTGAATCCAAAATGGTTACCCTACTTTTAGAGCTAGAAAGTCGCTGAATTTAAAGTTTTTCAGAGAGTAGTAAGTTTAGAGACCATCTAGTTTCTGAACCCTGAGGGGCGTAAGTGCAGTGGAGAGATGAGCAAACTATGATCCATGGGCCAAATTCGGCCCCACCCTTTGTTTTTGTAGGGCCTGCAAGCTTAGAGCGTTTTTTTGTTTTTGTTTTTGTTTTGTTTTGTTTTACATTTTCTTTTAATGGCTGGGGGAAATCAGAATAGTATTTCATGACAGGTGAAAATTATATGGAATTCAAATTTCAGTGTCTCTAAAAAAAGTTTTAGTGGAATACAGCCACATTCATTCATCCACATATTATCTACGGCACTTTTGCCCTATACCGGTACAGCTGTCACTCTAGAGGTTGAAAATCCCAAGACGCCATACGGTACTTTACAGAAGAAGTTTGCTGGCCCCCTGGTGCAGTGGATGAAGCACATAAAGTCTAAAGCCAGACTACCTGGGAGTGATCCTGGAAAAGGTGGCATGCCTCGGTCTCCTGATCCGTAAACTGGGGGCAATAATGGTACTTACCTGACGGGGTTGTTGTGAGAATAAATGAAGGTGCTTAAAACACAAGGGCCTGGTATAAAGCAAGAATTCAGCTAAGTGTTCAGTGTTCTTACTATTACACATGAAGAAACTGGCCCACGGCAAACTTCTTGATTCTCCTTGCCTAGGTTGTCTTTTTTACTTTCTACATTGCCTGACAAAGAAAAACGTTCTTCTGAAGTTTTGGTTTCTGTTTTTCAACTACCTGAAGGCCACTGTGAATGAGAACTTCAGTTTCATCAGCCTGGTCCCCTATCAATTCTGGGACCTACAGTCGCCCAAAGGCAACTTGTGGAACATTTGAGATTTTCAATCAAGATTTCTAGAAACTTCTAGAAATCAAGATTTTCTTTATGCCTTCCACAAAAAGGACAATCCAAGTCCCCTACAAGTCAAAACTGATGAGTCTGGCTTTTTTCCCAATATTTACTGCAAAAACTTCAGAAACCAAGAACTGAGGCGTGCATACAGACACCAGGATCTGAAGGAGAGCGGATTATTCCATGTGCATTCAAGGGTATTTATTATTCTCGGCAAAACATAACCCATTTTCTCTGGTCACTTTTCTTCCTTATCAACCCTTGCACATTACCAACACCACCCCAGGTTTTGCTGACTCTACAACACCTGTTAAACCTAGCAGGATGCCCTGGACAACCACCCTTTTTGAAGATTTGTTCACAAGGAGTCTTTCTTCATGAACTCCGTTCCCAAATGGTCACTCCATTATATCATGTTCCCTTGTCAGGTGGTATACAATTTTAAACAATTATACATCTGGCATTGCTGTCTAACTCTGCTCCACTTTTTCTCTTTCTATATAATACACCCTATCTTGCAACAAAACTGGAATTCCTTAGGGCCAGGCGCATACCACTTTTTTGGTATCACCTCACAGTACTTCTTTGAAGGTTTTTATGTAGTAGGCATTTGACAAATGCTTCTTGCATTAATAAATGAATAGCCACAAACACCTCCCATGAACAGAATTTTTAACTTTAGAGATGAATAAAATAACACTTTTACACTACCACCAAGATGGTGGAGATGATAATTTGCTAGTACATGGGTTTAAAGATCAATCATCAAAATTAAAACAAATCAGAAGTGTACAAGCACCTTAATTAAAATGGAGACTGCAACCCACAAAAGAAAGATTAATTCTAGATCCTTAATCCTTTTCAGATACATTAGCTCTATGACACTGGAAAATGTTAGATCTCATGTGGATATGGTGGCCACTGGTAAAACCTTATCTAAGTATTTTTTTAAATCCAGCCATAAAGGATTATGTTGGAATCCCGCACTGGTATAATTCTCATCTGCATGTATAATACACCAATAGCAACATTACTTAATATATGAGTATGTGAAGTATATTTTATTATAACAGTAGACAAGCAAACTGAATGTGTCCCAGGAAGGGGTCTTTTCCATTAACTTTTATAAAGGCTTTCATTTCAAACTTTCATTAACATCTGACAAGCAAGCTGAAAAAGCTTTGCTTAGAGCTTGGGTTAGGGGCAAAATGCATTTTGGCAAAACTATTCCAAGATTACACTGACTGGGTGTGCGAGAATATACTAATTTGTTTTGTTTTGTTTTGTTTTGTTTGGAGTGTGGAGAAAAGAGAGAGAAAGGGAGAGAAGGAGTCATGGACCCTACTTTATGGTTGCCATGGAGGCAAGGTCAGCCTTCCACACTTGGATCTACCAGCAGAGTTCAGACAGGTCAACGTGTGACCGGCTCAGGCCCTGGGGTTAAAAGTTCAAGCAGCGATGGAAAAACCAATATGTCCACGCAGAGTATGCTGTGCAATTTATTTCAATTTACATCAAGCCATGCATATAAAATTTAGATAAATTCCATTCAAATCTGATGTTGCCTGACACACAATGTATGCAAACAGATGTCTGTGGGGCTTTTTCTGTGCTTTGGAAAACAACATTAAATTTAAAAATATGTCTCTGGGATTTCTTTATTGAATTACAAAATGAACATAATTTTAACTTAAATGTTTTCATTCTTTCTTCCAATTTTTTTTGTGGGGTTCTTAATAATTTCTCGGTTCTCAATCTACTCTGTGTCATATTAAAGAGGATAATGTATATTTACAACTACAGCTCCCCTGTTATTGTAGTTATAGATTCTATTTATATCCCTTACCACTTTCTGCAAATATTTAGTGATTGATATTTCTGATTTCTCTCTGGCTTCTACCCTCATCGCCTTTACTTTCTACACGGAACAGAGCAAGGACTCCAGAGGCTGCTGGGTCATCTTCCAGCCACAAGGTGGCTCCCCCCACCCCTTCTCTCTAGCCAACAGGGCACACACCTTTGCTGAGTACTGCCGGCAGACTAGGATTCAGAGGCTAATTATGATCCATAAATACCATTATTTTCATTGCGAATTGAATGGATAACAACCCGGACGCTGGCACAGTGAGATGCAATGCAAAACTGGCCTTCAGAAAGAGGAGAAGGAAGAAGATTTTCGTGTCCTGCCTGATGGCTCTTCACCTATCCTTTCAAGGGTACAACCAACTAAACTTTGAGAGAGAAAAATAAAGGAAAATAATGACGTGTTCTAGAGGAACCTAATTTTGTTGCCAAAGAAGAGGGACACAGAGCGGACAAGGCAAAATTTCAAGCGAAATATGCAACTTCTTCCTGCTCAAACCGGAGCCTGCATTTGGAGTAGAAAAGGGGTTTGAGTTTTCTGTTCTGGGAACTTCCACACAAGGAAGTTTTTTGTGAGGACTCTGTAGCACTGGCTTAGACGTCCTGCACCGTGTCATAGATGAAGAACAGTGATCTCTAACACTTCCAGGCTTTAAAAGGAATAGAAATAACACATATCTACTTCTTGCTGCTTAGGAAACAGGGTCCATATTTCACAAAGGTGATTTTTACAGAATACATCCTAATTTTCTACACATGAAGCAAGCATAGAGAGACAAATCATTCATCTGATTACATGGAAATTCTTTCCAAAAGTCTGAGTCCTAATTTCTCACATTTTCCACTTTCTGTTCCAGGGACAAGTTATTTGGGCAAGTTTCATTTTCCTCATCTGTAAAATGGAGGTAAAAATAGGACCTATTCCTCATGGGCTTTTTGTCAGGATTAAATGAGTTAATATACATAAAGCACTTGAAAGAGTCCTTGGTACTACACAAGAGCTATATAAATGTTTGCTATTACTATTATTATTCATTTGAACTCAGTACCTCCTCATTGGCAAGTATTTCGTGAGACAAACATTTGAGACAAATGGACTTCCATGGATTTTGTAAAGACACAAATGTATCATTTTCTAGATACCTGAATGTTCTGATCAGGCGTAACTGGTGTCTGGGCTTTTTCCTCCTCAAGAACTTAAAAAGTTATATAAGCATTTCCCCCCAATTCATGATATTACTTTCAACATGACATTAGAAAAATAAACTGCCAATTCCCAACTCTAAAACTTGTTTCAGATGTTATTTTACCAAATGCATCACTTTACTCAAGCAAACAACCATAAGCGGTGGTTTCATAACTTGGTTACAATGTACACATTATACAAGTTTTAATTTTCATTTTTCACCAGTTAAAAAAATCTCGTACCTTACTCATGCCAGAATGTAACTTTGTTAAGCCTCTTGTTAAACTTAGAACATATGAGCCCCCTGCTTCTAAAGTAAATAAACAATTTTGAATTTCCTCCTAAGCACTGCCTTGACAATTCCCAAACACATTTTCTAAGGGTACAAATGGTATCCTTAACTTAAGGTGACCTACAATAATTCAACCATGAGCAAAAGTTTATGTGGACATAAAATCCTGCATTCACATAAATCCTTGTTTGTATAAGGAGAGATCTTGTATACATAGATGTAAATATATATATATGTGTCAGTGCGTGTGTATACATATATGTCCACGCATATGCCCTCCACATATATTACAAATAGATGGAAATGCATGTTTAGAGACCAGGCGAGATAGGCAAATCAATTTTCAATAAGGCAAGGAAAAGGAGTATGACATTTTTTAATACCTGCTACACTGTCATGCAACCCTTTATTCTTTATTATCTCTGTCAGCTACTACCAGGTGCCTAGTAGACAAATGCTAGTCCCAGTCCCGACCATTTATTTCTATTTGGAATTATTTCAAGCCTAACTCTTTCGAACTGCTTGAAAATGCTGTCCTGATGCGTTGGCCTTGCGCTCCAGAGTGAGGGGAGGGGGTGAGCAGTCCTTATGCAGAAACAATTTGGCACCTTTTTAGAGGGAAGCTTGCCTTGGCTTTGCCCACACTTGCACAAATACAACTCTGAAAGACCCCTCTTCCATTCTGAACAATATGTATGTGTTACCAGCAGCAGTGTCTTTTGTTGCCAGAAGCAGCTTTTGCTACATGCAGCAACTTTCACTATATTCTTAGCAACTCGTTCTTTTATGCCAGTTTCAGACATCAGTTAACAGAACCCCTTAAAGAACAGATGTACTGAAGAAATGCATCAATTCGTTATTTGTTACAGTTTGGGGGTGTCTGTCCTGTGGGTTTTCTAGCCAAAGGCTTATATGTTTCCCAAGAGAAATTTACTTTCATGAGAGAAGAAAATTGAGGCAAATCACTGCTGTTAGACCCTGAAGTCAGAGACACTGGTTTGTTGTCCTTCTGTACATAGGAAGAAAAAGCCCACAGTTACAGAAACAGTTGTGTTTCAATCCATCCCTCATTCTTTCCCAGTGTGAAAAATTACAAAGGAAACCAAATTTTTCTCTGTCAATAGAATGTGTATGATTACAGCTGTTCATATTTTCACTCTAATGAAGGGCTGCACATTTAATTGTAAGATTTATTACATTGCTGTGTACATGCAAAACAGTTAATCGACATCTAAAATGCTGGTTGTTTATTCTGACATTAATGGTCATATTTCTTAATTTGAAACAAAAAGCATTTGGGGAAAATGTATTTTGTCCCCTCCAAATAAGAAATTAATAAATTCAATGTAAGAAATAAAAAGGGCTGAAGAAAAAAATTACTGATTTATGTATGTGAGGCTGGGGGAAAAAAATAAAGATGCTTTAAAAAAAAAAGTCCATAATCCCCCATTCGGCTGGAAACAAGAGAGTTGATTGCCAGCTTTGTTTGATTTCACAGAGATCTCATACGAGGCTGGGTTCATAAACAGGTGAAATGATGGAGTTTATTGCGACGCACATCAACACTGAAACCAAATAACTGTGTTGCCATCTCAGTCCCGCTGAAAGACGGATGGTAAACTTGACCTGCCGCTGGTACTATCCGATCGCCATTTTTTATTCCCCCTTCGCCGCCCCCCCAGGCTGAGCCACGTTGAGTAAATGCATGTGCACGGTCAGGTCAGGCCCCGGGATCGGGTGAAACTCGGTTCACATTTGCATACAGGCGGAGCCTCACAATGAAAGCCCATCTGTTCCTGTCTCGGAGTACAAATCGAATGTCACCCAACTCACTGCAAACGACAGCAGTATGGCCATTAGATGGAGGAACACTCGGCTCAGGTTACGGATATGGAACTGCTGATTTGGGTTTAAATACCTGATAACTGAAGACTTTTCATTATATGTGAACAAAGAATGAACTTTGAACTGCTTAGGAGTTTCCCTCTCCCCACATTGGGCACCCCTAGTTCTGTCCATTACTAATACTTTTAACTGCTATATTTGCCACTGACTTTTTTTTTTTGTATAAAAATTAGTCAGGCTGAATGTCACAATGTCCTAAATGATTGCTTTTCTTTTTTCTTTCTTTCTTTCTTTCTTTCTTTCTTTCTTTCTTTCTTTCTTTCTTTCTTTCTTTCTTTCTTTTTTGGAAGGGGGAAGGGTAAGAGGTGGGGCAGCAAGGGATGTTGTAAACAGAAAATGAACTTTGAACTCTATATGCCCTCAAAGGTCATTAATATCATGGCAATGTTGTTCCTTGAACTTCTAAGTTTCACCAGGGTGGAAATTTTAGTTTCTCGAGTTTAACCAAAGTGTGAACTGCCCTAGCCCTTTACCCCTCCCTCCCAAACCCATTTAGTCCAGTGAGGCACCTGTCTCCTAGAATCTTCTCCACTCATAGGATTGTTTATTCCAAAATAGTTTGTCCCAAAATAGTTTATCAATCACGATCTGTGTCAGAGATTGTTTTTCTGTTAAAATCTGGCAAGTATCTTAGAATTTACAGACAGAAATCACATACACTCTGACACAAAAAAGGAGTTGTTCGAGAAGGAACTCCAGGATAATGAGCCCATCCAAGCATTGGACATGATAAATACAAGGAAATTCATTAGCAAAAATATGGGTAGATTTAATCAAGTGTCTTCTTGTCCTGTTTTATGGCAAGAATCTACTTCACTGAATATCGTTCTAAGGATACAAGCAAATGGGGTTTGGTTACTAGTGTTTCTATTTGAAATCTTTCTGTATTCTGTACATGAATAACATTTAACATGAAAATACCATTTCAGTCATTAGCCAGTTTGTTTGAGCCCCAGTCATGTGTGGTGGCAGGTCCTCACACATGGCTCCACTGTAGAGCAGAGAAAACAGATTGGCTAGTTTTTCTTTTACCAGTTATGCTTCTTGGTTTCCAGTCAATAATAATGTCACTTCATGAATTGCAAATGTAATACTTGATTGGGTGGAAAAAAATACTTTTTAAAAAATCTGCAAGAACTTTCTTGATTTGCTTTAAGCAATTTTATACTTTTTTTGCATGTATTTCTCTTTCTTAAAACACTTATGGAAACACTCTTATAGAATTTAATGTATTGGGGTTACACATGGAATCCAGAATGTTTAAAGGCCATTGGATCTTAAAGGCTGTGTCTCCTTAGCCAGGGTTTCTTTACCACTATGTGAAACTATGTTCTTATTGTTTGCCCTTTAAAAATAATACCAGGGAAAAGAAAAGATTTGACGGCTTTTTCTTTTTTTCATCCCATGCAAGGCTTACGGTCAACCTTAATGGAAGTTCTACATGCATTAAAAGGGAGAATAGACCCTTTGTTTCAGAAGAATGACCAAGACAACGGTGAATTTTGGTTCCACTTTGTCAAGTTTAAGGGGAAACTGAATTCAGGAAAAGAGAGAGAGAGACCCAAACAACTTTCTGAGCTGTCCCCCCACCACCTCCAATCTTAAACTTAAAATATTTTGTTATCTTGTAAATGAGTTAGGAATTTGCATTAGGGGACACATAGCCATGTGATCTCTTGAAGATGAGCTGTTCATTTGCATTCCGCGCAGCTGAATGTCTTGTGTGTGATCAGCAACAAAGCAGAAGAAAACAACAAGCAGGAAATATAATACTAGAGGTATTCTTTCTGTCCATATCAGGAGAAAATACCCCGTGAAGGAGATGTAACTGCTTTAATTCTATATCCCTGAAGGGATATGAATGAGAAAGATTCTACTTGTTCCAAAAATGATAAAATAACTGTTTATAGAAACATTGGTTGTTTGGTTTCTTGTTATACACTACTGGTGGGGGTATGTGAACAGGAACCGAACCTTGAACTTAATTTCCCCTTTGAACTCATGACCTTTGACAAGATTCCCCATGCGTTCCCCTTCAGACAAATTTCATCACAATTACAGTCCCTTCCACTTGAGTTAAAGATATATAATCATTGATTTGACCTAATTATCTGATACATCCCTTTCTTTGCAAGGTGAAAGCTAAATGTGTGAACAGAAGCTGACCCGTGAAGTTCTGATATCCAATTTTTATTCTAATTATCATAAAACACTTTCAGTCTTACTCTATTTTTCTCAAGTTTTCTTTTGGCCCCTTCCCTGAACCCACTATTCCTTCAAATTCAACAATGCCCCCTAGGTTTCAAGCTGCTTGGCAACAGACCTTCAAATGCATTATGCACTACATGTTCAAAGTGTCATTTTTAAACAAAAAACTAAAGACTAACTCTGCATTAGAAAGTCGTCACTAATCCCTGTCTTTCATGAAAAAGTCTTCTGAGGTGATAAAAGAGTGGAAACTAGAAAGTTCCCACAAGATTCTGAAATTATCTGACTTCTTAGCATCAATCTATTATGATTCAGACTCTCTCCTAATAATTTACAAACTTCAGCTTATAAAATGGACACTGGCAATATCAATAGAGTTAGTACAATCAATTTAAACTATAAGGGATTGTCTTTTTTAAAGGGAATGTGTGTGTGGGGGGGTGGCAGGGGGGTTATGTCTGCTCAGTTTATTGCAACAAATGCCAAAGACTTTAATGAGAAAGTTTAAATCATGGAATACATTTTTAAAAATTAAATATGTTATTTAAAAGCAAAAGTATAGGTGATAGAAACTATCAATTGATTTTTAAAATGAATTGGTATTTCTACCTCGAGTTATGTCTTTAAAAGGAATAAACTGAAACCACAGAGTTTTCACTATCTTGTCTTAGACAACTGAAAAATAAAGATGAATTGCAAAAAGTTAAACATGAAAGAATAAACAAAGAAGAGATTGTTTTCATTCTTTCTGTCATAGTTTAAACTCAGGCATCATGTTCTCTTACAAATGAAATGACAATCATTTTCCCCTTATATCATGTTTACATCATATCACTCCAAATGTTAATGGGCATTACAGGTGGAAGAGGACAAAGGCTTGAAAAAAACACACACATGAAGTTGCATCGTCAGTTCTTTTTTGCTGGAGCTACTAGTGTCCTCTCTTGCAAAATTAAACGACACTGAAAATGTAATCCTTCATCTGATCAACATGGTGGACAGCATCCCAAGTTTTATTCTCAGTAATTAGTTTTAATTATACTCTGAAACCAAAGGCCTAAGCAAACAGGGAGAAAAAGTATGTGGGCAAACTTTCTAAGTAGGAAATTATCACAGTGTACACTGAGGCAAATCTTAGATTAATGTTTTCTGATGTCAAATGTAACTAGGGTTGGACAGACATTACAAAATAGGCTAGAAGAGTCCCATGATGCTTGCTGGGCCACTGGGTAGAGTTTCTAAAGGAAGCAGGTAAAATCTGCTACCTTCCCTCATTTATAAATGTACAACAATTATAAAGAACTCTGAAGAATACTTGAAAAATCCATTATTTCTACTCCCACTTCTGCACAAGGACCTGAGGTATAGCCAAGGAAGGACAAAAGAGTGTCACAGAACTTCCTTGAGGAGAGCAACATATAGCCAGATGGCTGGGATCCATGTTAAAATCACATCACTTATTTATATAAACAGTACTTGTATTTGTGTTTGACTATCATAAGGACCTTTATCAATATATATTAATTTTGGTCTACCAGGCAACACTCCAGGAAACAGAGAAATAGAATAGTCATTCAGAAATGGATTTGGCATCATTCTGAACCTCAGGATGGTTCAAATGTCAAGAGGTCATAATAGACAGGTAGCAAAATATAATTAAAGAAACTGGCTCACTTGCAGGTGGGAATTCTAAACTTGAGGAATAAATTAAAAATCTGAACTCATATAACAATTTTAGGATTGAACACAAACATGGACAGAAATACTGGAGTAGAGTATTCAGAAAGAAAGGACAAATGGGATATCCCTGGGGGGTGGGGTGCTGTGAAATGATCCTCTACAGTTGAGATTCTTAATGTGGTATCTGTGAACACCCTGAAATTATATGCAAATGTGTGTGTGTGCTTGCCTGTGCATGCTCATTTTTATGGCATGAAGAACCACTGCTACACAGTGATAAGCAAAGGAATAAAAGCACACAAAAAATGATTATTATGTTCCCAAAGAAAAGATGTTGGAAGCCAACTAGCAGCCACCATCATCTCTCACTTAGAACAGCGGTTTTCAAACTTTTAAAAACTGATTGCTCCAATTGTAAATTTTTTATTAGACACAAAAATATATGTATATTAATTTACAAATTATATACATATACTACCAATAAGTCATTAATATTAGAAAACTTTAATTTCACACACACACACACACGCACACATTCTAGTATTTTCTCCCCATCTGCTGTGGGTCATCTAGTACCTCTCATTCTGGTTTTTCCCCTCATGCACCTCTATTCCTCTTTTAATCAATTCTGCAAAGAGTAATTAAAGAAATTTTTTATAAATATAAATTATACCTTACTATGGCTTCAGAGGCCCTCCAGGACTTAGTTCTTTCTGCCTCTTCAACATTATTTTCCTCACTCTGTCTCATTCATTTAGTGCTGCACAGATTTCTTAACTATTCCTTGAACTTTCCAAGATGGTTTCTACCTCAGAGCCTTTGCATTTGCTGTTCCTTCTGCCTGGAACACTTGTCCTTCAGATCACAGCATGGTTTGACTTCTCACTGTATTTAGGTCTCTGTCTCCAAGAGTCTTACTGCCACCCCTTTCCAGTCATTTTCTATGTCTGTGCCCTCCAGTCTTTTTGTTTTGTTTTGTTTCAGAGTATTTACCATGGCCTGACATTGTACTATTTATCTCCCCAGTAAAATTTAAGCTCCACATGGCTAGGGATTTTGTCAGTTTCATTTCCGGGTCCCAAACAACCTGGCCTACAGTTTAGCAGACAGTAGGTCTTCAATGAGAAATGAAGAGTCAAGGCAACTGACAGGCATTCCACCTGTTGTTCATTTGAAAATGAACCTCAAAGGAATATTTACATAACAGAAGCCACCACGCTAAGGTGAACCATCAGCTGACAATCAGCTAAAAGTCAGCTCTCTCTTTTCTCAACTCAGTTAACACTAAAACCACACTTCCTTATGGTACCTATTACTACTTCTTTTTCATCATGCTTATTTGCATACAGATCTTATCTCCCCTAGTAGCCTTTGTGGGAAAATCCCAATCTAATCCTTTATCTTACCCATCACCACATCCAACATGTAGCAGGTGCCCAGCCTCTGGATTGTGGGGGGTGGGGGGGGAGCTGACAGTCACATCCTGGCCATGACAAATTGAGGTCCAGCTGCTCATGCAAGAGTGAGGGTTGCCAGCCCCTTGGAGCTACCCTAAACGATGATCCTTGACTCTACACTCAGATGGATGTTCATGGGCATTCATCTGTTGACAAGGCTGAATGAAGAAAAAAGACTCACACTGGAAATGAATCTATGAAAAATCACCAATTCCTTGCATGATAATGGAGGGAAAAACTATCTCAATGTTGATAAAAGAATGATGAACACAAATAGAGACTAAACTTAAATTATCAGATGACCTTCATTTCTTTTTTAGAGGTCAATTCCCAACAGAAGTTGAAATATCACAAACATGGCACTTAAATAACAATGCTTAGAACGGGTACATATACTGTATTGAATAAACTTAAATCAAGATATGCAATAGGAACAATTTTAAGGATGATGAAATGAAATGTGCTCAAATGTTCAGACTAAGCAAAATATAATTCTATACTTAGATCGGTAGGTTGGTCATATAAAATGTCCATAAAAATCTCCCTTTGAAATAAATTCAAATATACCTGGACGTGAATAATTCTTACATACCAAAAATTCGATAAAACTTGAAAACAAATGATAATAAGCAAGTGACTTAACACTTCTGTAGCTTACTATCATTATCTACAAACTAAAGGAACTGAAATAAATAACTTCTTCAGGTCTCTTCTTATTTGAATGATAACAGTTCAGATATGAATCTAGTTGGGTTTTTCAGGATGCTTATGTGTTTTATGCTTATTAATGATGAAGACTAGAACAAATATTACTCTCAGGAGACATTAACTTAGGAGGTATCCTAGAAGTCTGCAAAAACAGAGAAGTAATCAAAAGGCAGAGGACAGGTAGAAACTGAAGCACTTCAAGAATAAAAATAAAATGGAATTCGATCAAGAAAAAAAAATTTGCAATCAACAGGTCTGGGGGAAAAATAATCCAAAATACAAGTATCAATTAAAAGGAAAGGTTTCAAAAGCATAATACTATTAAAGAGCTTGTGGCCACAGAGAAGGGCAAATGAACTTGCAATATGACACACTAGCAAAGACAATGGTTTTTAAATTTCATATTCATCACCATAATTCATAATGGCCCAGGAAGGCATTTGGGTTTCTATATTCTTACACAGGAACTGCCATATTGAAACAGACCACGGGTCCATCCCCTTTGCCATGTGACTCTGACGGGGAACAGATGCTTCAGAGGAAAGCTCTCCTCTCAGCAACCCAAATCCAATAATACACCTAATGGTGCAATTCTATATCAAGAACATCATTTCTTTTTGACCTCAGATGGCAATTATCTTCTACCCAAAGCAGGAGGCTGACTCACTTTGATTTCATGCTGGGTGGCCCACTTAAGATGTCCCACTTAAAATTACATCAAGGCTGCTATCTTCATTCACTTGGCTTTTCTGACACACTAGACTACTTCCACAATCTGCTGTCATCACCGTCACTATTAGGCTCTCAGGGATTTGGAATCACGTAGGTATAATACAAACGGTTGTATTTGTACTAGCAACTGATGTCTTAAAAATCGTGGCTCTCTTTAAAAAAATCAAAGTTTTCTATTATTAGCTTCCATGTTTTCAAAGACTCTAGTATTCCCAATTTAATATAAATAATAATCTTGAAGTGGAGACAAAAAGGAGATATGAACCTTTAATGTTTGAAGGAGGCCATAAATACACAAGAGTGGCAAGAATAACCTTTTGATAGAAATTTCCTAGAACAAATGAATTCCTGTGACTTGGTTGTTGATGGTTCTCTGACAGAGTTAAAAAAAAAACACAATAAAATAAAATAAGTAGACTGGAATGGCAAAAGGCAGGCATGTAATCAGGAATGTGAAACTAGAGCCAGTCGCCTTCAGGTTCAAATATCCATTGTAGAAGCATTTTCAGCCATAACCCCCAGTTCCTATCACCTCGAGAGGACTCTCCTTCGGGAAAGGTCTTTACCCGCCACACCCGTTCCATAACTCTGGAGCAGACAATTTTAGGAATTAGAGCTAGAACATATTTAATAATTTGAAAGAATAGATAAAGTCTTTTCCCAACTGGGAAAACAATGACAAACTTGGAGAAGCCAATCATTTTCTCCATTGGTGTATTCTGGTGGTCAATGGTGGTGCTTCACAACTTGACCAGAACAGTTCTATTAAAATTATGAATATTGTATTTGAGATGACTCTTTTCTGTGAACAAAAATTTAAAGATTTAATGAGAAAGCTTATGACCAAGTGTCTAAAATATCCCTTAAACAAAGAGCATCTACCAAATGGACAAGTAACCCAAGGTCTTCCAAATATCAATAGGTGAAAAAAACTGAAGAGCAAAATTATCAAGATATTTCATGAGATAAGAGATCCAAAGGCATACATAAGGTAACCCAGGAACAAAAATCAAGCCAAAAATAAAGAAGGATGTGTATATTGATTATACCAGGAAATAGTCTCTCATGAACTACAAATAACCACACAATAACTCAAGAGCAGGTCATCAGGAAAAACTTGGCCTTAAGTATGAATTAAATGATCTTATTGGCTCTTTGTATACCTTAAAAAGCCCCTAAATCAATTCTGGGTCCTAAATAATTCCATAATATTACCTTAAAATTAAACTGATATCCTAGGCAAGGATATCTTCCAAAAGTAAAATTTTTCTTTACTATTTTGGAAATAAGGTTGCTGTAAAAACCTATAACATGGTAGAAACTCATAGTGTCCAGCACACTTATAAAGGTTAAATAAAAATAACTTATTGGGGCTGAACTTTGTAATTCCTAAAAATAGCAATAGTTACACTAGTATAAAAAAGAAAGTAACCTTCTCTTAAAAATCTTATTAAGGCAAAGGAAACACAGTCTAAAAGAAAAAATAGTACAGACTTTTCATCAAAAGAAAAAGGATTTCTTCTTATCAGTAATAACAGTAGTTAAAACAGCAGTAATAAAACATGATATTGTATACTTGAAAGTTGCTAGGAATACACCTCAGGCATTCTCAGCACACACAAAAAAGAGAGAGTTAAGTGTGTAAGCTGATGAATACGTTAATTATCTTGATCTTGGCAATCATTCCACGATGCATATGTATACAAAATCATCACACTGTACACTTTTAAATATATACAATTATATTTGTCAACTATTCCTCAACAAAGTTGAGGGAAAAAGAACAATCATGAATAAAATTCATAGATACTTAAAAACTCATTCAACTGTTATCATGCTGACCAGGGAGGAATAGAAGACAGTGATTACTGAACTCATTACACGTCTAATGTTTTCTATTTCTCGTGGAAATCTGTGTATTCAGGCATAGGCTACCCAAGCCAATGGCAGGCATCCAGATAATGGGAACCTTGGTATGTGAGGGCTCAGAATTTCTCCAGATTTTTTTTGGAGGATGTCATACTAATGAGTAATATACTTAGCAGTCTACAATATGATGGAGAGAAAAAAGCAAGGGACTTAGATAATCAGTAATCCAACCACATTGTAGGAGTTACCATTCGTTCATGTTTTCCATTTACCACAAAGCAGAAAATGGTCCCTCAAGAAATCACATGGCCAATCCCTTACCTTCCTAGATATAAATATGCAACTTATTCAAGATAGATGATTAGCCATCCTCTTTAAAAATTTTCAAGTAACAATATTCCACTGTCATCTTTGGTGTCTAGTTCACCCTTCTGTTTCATCATTTTACAGTTAAAATGCTCTCTCCAACCCATCCCTTGCCTTTCCCCCCACCAATGAATGACATGGAAAGGTCCTCATCATTGCTCATGAACACCATGGCAAGAGCCTGCTAACCTTGCTTCCTTCCTCCTATAACATAGATCTGACTGTGTCAATTCATGACTTAAAATTTTTTTCATAGATGCCTACCACCTACAAAATAAAATTGAAACACAGTCTTCACAATCCATACCCGAAGTATTTTCCAGGTTTGTCTCCCTCTGTCTTCACCTGTGCAGCATACGCCGCAGCCACCTCCCACTACCACATTCTACCCCCAAAAGCCTCCTTTCATATCCTCGCTCATGTTTCATTATCTGCCTGGAATTGCCTTTCCTTTATTTTAAACTGCTGACCGTACTTCAGAAGGCCCACGGCCTTCTCAAAGTTTCTGTAGAATTTCCCACTCAAGATGGATCTCGCCCTCCTTTGTTCTCTTAACACATTACATAATTACCATATTCTATCTTCATTACATTTGCACAAAAGTTTATTTGTAATCCACTTGAGGGCAGGGATGCTCTCTCCTTTATTTCTTGGCATAGATCTTGCACAGGCTCTATAATAAAGGGAAGTTAACTGATAATTACACTGGAAGAATAACAGAAAGAGTGCTCTGTAGATCTATGTTCTTCTAGTTTTGCTACTTAATGGCTATGTCTAGGGCAAATCACAGTATCTCTGAGCCAATGGCTGCTATGGCTCTAGGCAACAAGTCGGTATTCCAGGTAAGAGGAAGGTAAAGGGATAAAAGGGCAAAGGACTTTCTTATTTTGGAACAGACACTTCCTCTGGTGACTTTACCTTACAACTTGATGGCCAGAACTGTGTCTGGTGGCCACCTTCCTGCAGGTTTGTCTAGGAAGGCAAGGGTTTTCAGCCGGGCACATGGCCACTTGGACAAAATCAGGGTTCTGTAAGTAATAAATGAAATGAAATGGATGCTGATACACAATTAGTAGGGCCGGCAACAGCTTAGAAGAAGGAAGATAGTCAAATTGCTACATTTTCAGGCAACAGTAAAACAAAGCCAGAGGAAAAAAAAAATCACGTTAATGCGGACAAATTGCAGAAAAGCCTCACAAGGCTGCATCAATCACAGGCAGAGAGATGGCAGATGAGCTCCAGTGCAGCTAAGTGTTAGCTAATGCTTTTTAGTACTAGGAAAACATACAAGAAATTTTACTCACAGAATCTAAATTATACTTAATGGATTATGGACA
This sequence comes from Acinonyx jubatus, assembly GCF_027475565.1. Taxonomy (NCBI): domain Eukaryota; kingdom Metazoa; phylum Chordata; class Mammalia; order Carnivora; family Felidae; genus Acinonyx; species Acinonyx jubatus. The sequence goes on along the minus strand of NC_069397.1, from coordinate 36,178,888 downwards.
TTCAACAATTAAAACTAAAGAAAAGTTTCTCACTTAGATCATGAGAAAGTGATGCTTGAAGACATTAGTGTAATGGGCTTCTCTGAGCAAACAGGGCACAAAATTGGAGGCGATATGATAAAAAGCCTTGTGACTTCTATTTTTCAATGTGTTTGTTTTAAAATTTGTTTAACAAGTACATACTGAGCTTTTCTATGTGAAAAGCGCCATGCCAGATGCTGGAGGCTGAAGAAGAAAAAAAAACCCAAAACACAAAGTTGGATTAGGCATCATCACCGCCTTCAAAAGAGGCGATGATGAAGAGGGAGACACATATGAAGGCCTGGGCGAAACAGAAGGATGGGAGAGATGGTGCTGAGCCAAGGAAGATTCCAAATGGGACCGTGAGTGTTGGGCTGTCTGTTACTCTAACACTGCTCCAGAAACAGGATGGAGAAGTCTTCTCAGGTCTGGTTGGCATGTTCTCTATGACATCGAGCTCTTTACAAACATGTGCTGTGACTACCGTTCGCTCCTTTGATGCGCTCATGTCACTGTGGACTCTCTTGCATCCCCTGCTGTTCATCGATACTTATTTAATGTCACAACTAACAAGCACGCTCATTAAAACAAAACAAAACAAAAAAAACCAATGACCTTTCATTTAAAAAACTAACATGCTCAAAGCAGCAAACTTAGGAAATACAGAAATGCACAAAAGGAAAAAAAAAAACCAACAACATACAACACCATAACCCAGAAAAACCCACTGTTAACATTTTGGTAAATGTCCTTTCCATACTGTTTCGTATCCTGCTTTTTCCCTTTAATATATCATGAACATCTTCCTATGACAGTAATGACTCATCTACTGACAACATGACTTCTAATGGCTGCACTGCAGTCCATCATATGGTGTACCATAATTTATTAAACCAATCCCATGTAATTAGACACTTACCTTGTTTCCAATTACTTGATGTTCTAGGAGCTATATTGGCTTATTTCCTTAGAATAAATTCCTAGAAGTGAAACTTCTGGGCCTACGGCTCTGTATGTTTTCAAGATTTTTGAAAAATAATTTTTATTGTTTATTGTTCATTATAAAAATAATATTCTATATAAAATTTAGAAATAAAAGCATGTCAAAAATTATGGTGAAGAACATTATGGGGGTTTTTTGTACACATATGTATCTATTTTATTTTATTTTTTTAATTTGTTATTTATTTATTTTGAGAGAGAGAGAAAGAGCACGAGCAGGGGAGGGGCAACAAGAGAGGGAGAAAGAAGATCCCAAGCAGGCTCTGTGCTAACAGTGTGGATCGATCCCACAAGCTACGAGATGATGACCTAAGCCGAAATCCAGAATCGGATGCTTAAGCAACCGAGCCACCCAGGCACCTCCATATATATATCTATTTTAAAAAGTGGGGCTCTTATAACCTTGTGTTTTCACTTAACAGAGTATAAGCATCTTTCCACTCATTAAATGTTCTTCTACAAACATCACTTCTAATGCTTACATATATTCCATTATATGCTGGTAGTTAGACATTTAGCCTGTTTCCAATTTTGTGCTTTCATAAACAAGTGTTCAATGAACATCCTTATACATACTTGTTTATTTTTTGAAAGCACATTTAAAGTTAAACTGTCAAGTCAAAGGGCACTTACAATTAAAGTTTTTGTTATAGTCCCCCTGATATGTCCCTCCAGAAAGACTGTAGTCAGCACTATAGTCACACTGCAGTGTGTGGCCGCTTCCTACAATTTTGCCCAACCCTGAATATTTTCACTTATTGCTGCCCAACCCTTGTCAGCCTGATAAATTCCTATAGATCTTTTACGATGTAACTCAAATATCACCTCCTCCGAGAGGCCTTCCCTGATCTCATTTCCTTTCCAGGTATAGTTGTTCCCTTCACAATGCTCTCTAACACAATTAATGCTCCTCATTTTTAGCGTTTACTTCTAAGAAGTTAAATTACTCATTCAAATATTGTCTTTCCAACTAGACTGTGTACTTCTTGGAGGTAAGTGTCACATCTTATTCACTGCTGTAGTCTCCGTGCCTGGCTGTGTCTGACACACACTAGGCACCAAGAAATGGTTGCTGGGTGAATATACAGATTACTGTCACAACTTCCCATGCTTTCTTACAGAAAATGCCGCAAGTTTCATTTCAGATTTCAATTCTTTTTTTTAAAATGCTTTTAACGTTTATTTATTATTGAGAGACAGAGCGTGAACAGGGGAGGGGCAGAGAGAGAGGGAGACCCAGAATCGGAAGCAGGCTCCAGGCTCTGAGCTGTCAGCACAGAGCTGGACGCGGGGCTCGAACTCACAAACCGCAAGATCACGACCTGAGCCAAAGTCGGACGCTTAACCGACTGAGCCACCCAGGCGCCCCTCAGATTTCAATTCTTGACATAATTAGTTATGTAAGAATCTGTAGGTGTTAAACACAGGAAGTGTCCGGATTTTTAAAGTATAATCTAGCGGGAAGTGTTCATTAGTAATCTTTATGGAAGGGAAAACAAGGCTTGCATTTCCAAACTTTGACCTTCTATTTCAAAATCTCTACCACATATTTATAAGCAAAAAATGTCTTAATACTATAAATTGCTTTCACTTTAAAGGGGAAAATGCTCATTAATAAACACAAACACACTTAGCACTGCCAAACACACACACACACACACACACACACACACACACACACACACACACACCCTATCTCTGCGTGCAAACAACTAAGATCTACAAGTTCCAGCCAAGCAGAATATGGGGAAACTTAAAAATAGTTATGTTAAACTAATTTTATAACACTTCATAATCCTTCCAAGGGTGTAAAACATCAATAACTCCACTTTTATTATAAACAACCCCAAATATGAACATCTTGCTAGAACTTACATCTTGCTAGAACTATCCTGATAATGAAGGGAAAGGCATTGTTTATTTTAGCATGACCCCCACTGATTAGGATGCTGTCAAGATCTTCCTGCCCATATTATATTCTTGAAACCTCAATAAATTCATTTGTTTCAAAGCTAGGGAAATAGAGATGATAAAAAACAAAAGAAACTATCATAGCCTGTAGGAAATTCTACAGGTCAAATGGCCCAGCCTCTTCAATCTTCTGGAGCTTTGGAATTGATTGGAAATGACATCTGCAAGGTTGTCTCTCATTGGAATATTTTTTTCCCTGCAAACGCAGCACCCCTGTGAGTGAAGGACTGATTTTGTGTTAAATGGTTTACCTAGAGCAAATTCAAACACCTGGATGTTGCAATGCAGTATAAGTGCATTCCTTTCATGTTTGAAATCTTTTATTTTTATGTTTGTTTTCATTCTTATATTGATTGTAGATCAGAATTCAGAGCAGGACATTAATAACATATCTAATAATTTCTCCTTACTGTTTTTCCTAGATTATTCCTTGTTCTGATGGCCATAAACTCGAGCATTATCAAGGCTTACCGAACACTAGTAACTTATTACAAAGCTCCTCAATCCAAAATGCTTTCTTTCCAAAGAACCATTTTAAGTGATGACCACAAGGTGTGTGATAAGAAAACTGGTTGGGCAAAGAGTTTATGGCCATTCAGAAAGGACCATTCGGATCAACATACAAAAGAGTAACTCCCACTTATTTCTTTTTAAAAATGTTTAAATATGTATTTTACAAAGTGATTGCTAAATATGAAGCTAATGGAACACTCTTTCAACTTACAGAAAGGCATAAAGCTCACAATACTAAGTGGCAGACCAGGAAATAAATCCTCTGTTCAGATATATCTGCATCTTAAGTTTTTCTTTTCCTTTTTAAAAATCTTGCCCATGTTAAAAAAAAAATGTTATGTCTCGTATATCTTTTTGCCCTTCATCCCTTACTTTTCCTTATAATTTATCCACTGTAGAACCTGGGATGTTCAATTGTTTGGAGGTTCCCACTGTCCGAATTTTGCTAGTTGCAGGCTCACAGTTCCCCATGTTCTTCTGTCGTGTTTTTCCTGCAAATTGCCAGTTGGGCTCAAAGCCTTGATGGCTCGTGTCTGGCACTGTTCTGTGCCTCGGTTCCTTATCTTTCTTTTTTTAGGTTATGTTGTGCTTACCCCAAGTGTAGCTATCTACCATCTGTCACCACCTAATGCTACTACAATAATATAGACTACCTGTTCCTCAGTTTCTTAATTTGAAAAAAGGAGACCCACACATTACAGCTCACTGTGGAGGGAGCTGAAGACCAAGAAACTACCTTGTCAAGAATATGGTCAGAGAACCCAGACCCTGCTGTTGCCTGGCTTCTGTCTGGCTTCCAGCTCTGCCACATGTGAGGTGATCCCAGACAAATCTCAGGCTCAGTTTCCTTCCCCTCGATCAGACAGGGATGCCACTCACCTCATGAGACAACTGAGGGTTAAATGGGGTGATGCAATCACACAAGAGTTTTAAAGTCTCAAGTACTATAAACATGTACAAATTAGTGACATTACTCATTAGCGGGGGCTTAAACACTTTCATAATGAAAAAACATTTTAATGCCTTGGAGAATTAATTTCTTGAGAAGGGTTAGATGAGGCACTAGCACAAAACAAAAAGATGATATGACTTAATGAATACTTGTGAAGGAATAAATGACAGCCTCCCAGCTGCACCCCAGAAACTTACGGCCCTAGGACTCAGGAGCTCTGCGAGTTCCGTAGGATGAGAGCCTTGCAAGCTTCCACCATGCACAAACATCACGGTACCGTTTAAGCAACCCATTCCAAAGCCACTCATCAAAATGATGAGTAATGATTTATAGCAGGTGAATACTGGGTCGGGGGGGGAGGGGGAAATGCTGACTTCATTTACCTTTCAATCTGTGCAAATCCGTTAACTATGGATTCTAATACTCTCTTCTTTAAAGCACTTTGCCAGGTCGCTTTTCTTCTTCCACTCCACATCCTGTTTTCTCCGGGCTTCTCACATAAATTCACCTGAGAGCCCTTCTGCCTAGTCACGTACCTGCCACCTCTGACCTTCTTCTCAGCCACAGCCTGTGCTGGAGCCTTCCTTTCTTCTCTCCCTTGCCCACCCAACTCCCATCCAACCCATGTCTCAGGGAGTTTCAGAAATACTATTTCCAGGTTGTCTTGATTATCTAATTAAGAAGAAGCCATTTGTCCAGAGCCGTGCTCTTCAATATGGTAGCTACTAGCTACATGTGACTATTTACAGGTATATTTAAATTTAAATTAATTCGAAAAATACGGTTTCTCACGCTTGCTGGCCATATTGTCGAGTGCTCAGTAGCTACATTTGGTGGTGGCTATTTCATTAAACAGTGTAAATATTACAGAACATTTTCATCACCGCAGAAAGTTCTTTTGGAAAGCATTGTGCAGGAGCACCTTTCCTCTCCCTCTACAATCTCGTTAGACAATGTGGTGTAGCGGAAGAGATATGAGCTCTGAAATTAAATGCCCTCTAGCTTTTGCATATTGGACTGAAAAGGGTGATTATGTGAAATTATGGAAGCACCTAGCACAATACCTGCCACAGAGTAGTTGCTCACTCAATGGTAGCCATTATTAATACTCTACTCCTTGTTCAGGTAACTCCAGAGCTTCTACCTTTTCTGTTTAGCAGTATACACAAGTATCTAAAGGAAAAACAACAAAAGTTGTTTTCTTTTTTCTATGAGGCAATGTGGCATATTGGAAAGATTATGGGCTTTGGATGCATAGAGACTCGTTTAGATCCATTTTATTAGCTGAGGGTCCTGGGCAAATTAATCTCTCTCTGAGGCTCAGTTTCTTCATCTATAATATGGGAATAATAATATTTATGCTGTATTACAGTAGTAATGATGATTACAGGTAATGTATGTAAAACACTATGTCTGGCATATGGTATGGGTTCAATAAATTTATTATACAAGGCAGGTACTATTAATTCACCTTGGAGAGTGCCATGTATTCAGCATAGTTAGATGCTAAGTGATTGTTGCTGTTGCTAATGAAGGTCAGGCTAATAAACCTTTTGTAGAATGTGTTAGGTGTTAGGCATTGTTCCAACACTTCTCCCCACATAGGGCTTTCTTTAGTATTCCTGGGATACAGCTAAACTAAACTTTTCCTCTGTGGTATTATCAATTCCACTCATAACAGTTATCTTCAGTTTGTATGATAGGGTGAAAAAACCGAGCATTCACAACTCATCAGATAGATTTTAACTTACTGTCACTCAGTAGTTTTTACTATTCTAAAGGCATTTACAGAGTGGCATGCTGGATTGGCACTGCAAAGATTGGCATAAAGAACTGTCACCATCACTGTCGCCAAGAGAGGCTGCAGCTAAAAATTGTGCCTGGACGGCAAGTCTGAAATATATGCCTTCAGAGCACAATCCAAATATCACAACTTTTTTTTTTTTTTTTTTTTTTGTCTTAACAGAGATTAGACGCATGCATGAGGAATTGGAGGGCTGGGGGAAGGAGAAGGGAAATATTTTGCATTCTGAGACCCTCTTACACATTCATGCTGCCGGGAGAAGGGCAAACGAAAATCAAATCTCTCTTGCTTCTACAGTTGGTACACCCTAAGTGAGAGTATATTTCAAGGAGGTGTTCTATTTGCTTGAGTTGTCTTGTTCCTTCATCTGCAACTTGTGGGTCTTTCTAAAATATCCCCGGGGGAGAAGGTGGAGAATAGTGAATAACCAAGTTAGTACCCAGTCGTTCCACAGGAAAGAGAGAGAGAGAGAGAGAGAGAGAGAGAGAGAGAGAGAGAGAGAGAGACCAACCGACCAAGTAACCAAATAATGAGAGCTCTGAGTTCAATAACTGGGATTATCCCATGGCAAGAGATAAAGGATTCTGTTATCATTGAGCAGGATTCCTTTATCTCTCAGAGACAATCAACCTTCAGCCAGAGGAGTGTAACCTTAAAACCTCATAACTCAATTTAACATAGTGTTAAAGTTTGGGGGGACATTTGTCAGTGCTGGGGCTGATATAATCAGTCTGAGAGCCCCTAGAACAAAGAGCAGTGGGTGACGAGCATGTCACCTCTCTGCACATTCGTTTCCTTGATGAACAAGGAGCTATTAGCTGCAGAGAAAGCATTATCTAGGTGAAGAACGATGCCGATCGTTTTAGCTGCTTCTCCCGAAATTGTGGAGTAGAACATAGGGTCCCAGCAAGTTACGGAGCAGTTTTTGTTACTGTGGTGTTGAGGCTGTCTTAAAACTTAAGTTTAATTTGGGAGGGTATATAGACACATACCTCTTCCTCAACAGCAACCAGGAATCAATCTGAGACATAGATCTCTTTGTAACCTCTGCTCTTACCTCATTAAATTAAAAAGTTTTAAAATACTCAATCATATAAGACTTCTTAAGAGTCTAGTTGGGCTGAACACTAGCTTCTAGGCAACATTCAAGGACTAGTTAGTAAAAAATTTAAGGAAAGGGAGAATATATTCACTGGGCACGTGGGTTTTGAAGGAGTAGGCACCGACTTCAAAATTTAATTCTCAATAAAATATAAACTTTACTCTAATTACGAACTTCTACACAAAATGTTATTTCTCAGTTCATCTGCCCAATAAAATTGTTTGCCACTTGACAGTTTCTTCACGTTATATTTTAACTTAATCATTGCTTTTACTGACTCTAAAGAGAAATGGAACCTGTAATACATTAGCAAAAACCACTTTATAATTTTAGTTTGTTTTTTTAAAAACTACAATTTTTAAAATTACATTCGTTTTTTTTAAATATTTTTCTTTAATTTTATCATTCAGCAGAGTTTATAATATTACTCTAGCTTTAAAATACTGATGCAATTTATAAAAGAATAACACTATTAACTCTTCTCTGAATGTAGGCTTCCTAGCCTTCAGATACAAAATTTTGTTCTTACTTTTGCTGAGTAGGCTTATTTTTATCATTTCTTTTCATATGTTCTCTGGATATGCTGGATCAAGGACCGATAATTTAAGTTAGCATCTTAGAAATCCAGAAACTTTCATGTAACAAACTCATTAAAATATATTTCAGAAACTGACTCAGACAACAACATAAAATATCTGCCTTTTATCATTTAAAAATGACCAGCATATTTCATTTTTAAAGGATAGTAAAAGTTTCTTAATCAAAAACTTCTCAGGGATTTTTCACCACAGGGATTTACTGCAAACCTGCTATTTCTGCCAGACCAGTAAACCTGCCAGCCCACCTCAGTCAATATCTCACACTGAGATGCCATGTTTTAAAAAATCTCCCTGATCAGGTAAATATTATAGGATATATTCTTTCCTAACCCTGCAGATACAGCTTTCATGGAGACATTTATGAGACCTGAAAGGACTGAGGGAAAAATAAAACCCATACTGCTTTTTAGGTTTTTTTTTTTAATTCTTTATTGGAATTCCAATAATTCATTTAGCAGTGTGCAAAAGATTTCATAAAAATCTTTTCCTAATTTTACACCTTTGCCATATATTGAAAATCATACCCAGCATGCTCTTATATCATTTGGACTGAAAAACAGAATATGTTAAAATTACTGTGAGTGATAAGTCGGGTAAGAGTTTAAAGGACATTGTAACTAAATCAGACAGAACTCAATTCCTGCCCATTTTATATAGGAAAAGAAAACTTGCAAGTTGTGAAACTTTTGTACCTCAGTCTGGCTTCTGCAGTGCTAGACCTGGGTCTCTGCAATGTTGTGTATAGTGATTTATACCGTAGCGGTCATAACTGTAATATACAGTATACCACACTCTAATCATCATAAGTGAACTGTAAAATGTGCCTCAATACTCACCCAACTCTTAGAATTTACCATCTCACCGCTTGTATCTTTCCAGCAATCCCCCCTTAACTAACTTCCTACAGCAAACAGGTAAACAAAAAGACTATAAGAAACAACAAAAATGCTGAAGGAAGACCATCAGATATAAAAGCTAAACATCTTAAAAGTTTATAAATGTTATGTGCCTTCACAAGCTAGTCCCCATTTATTTTTGCCAGACATAATTTAGTGGAGTAACCTAACCTTTCTCACTGAACTAGAATTAATACCAACTTTTCCAACATTTGTTCTAAATTTCTTTGCACCAGATATGCAAAGTCATTACTCATGCATGTACTTTTCTCTCCCAATTAGATAAAGCTGGGACCTCTTTCATAGCTGGAAAATGTTTTCTGCACTGGTAAGACAAGCTATATGTATTGTCTCTTAACGCTAAATGAAACATATCTTTGTTTTCAAAGTTAACATATTTAGAGCTAAATTACAGTACAATTTGATAAAGTCATTCATCGGACAGACACAAAAGCACCGAGAAGCTGCTTTTTTGAAAAGCAGGATTTGATCAAGTTAAAAATGTAGTAAAAAAGTCTTCCCTGTTTGGCTCCTTCTTAATGTCTCTCATCCTAAATGAAAGGGAATTTTAATGAATTGCAAATTAAGGGGGAAACACTTAAAAAGCAACACTATCAAATTTAAATAAATGTATTATTTTTGGAGAAACAAACATGCAAAAGATTCCATATGAAAAGCTGCTTGAACTGCCTTGGTGTTCCTTAAGAAAATTCAGAAAGATGCTTGCTTTACAGCTGAAGGTATTTATACATAGAGAGTGAGAAAGCAAGGAAGAAACAAGTAACTTGCTTTCTTTTCAGCTTCAATGATATGATAAAGAAAATAACTATTCTTTATAATAAGACACTTAATAAGAACTCAGATGTAATTTCTAGGAAACTCTCTTCTATACCAACAATGACTATGATACTCCCTCTGACACCTCTTTATAGCTAGAAAAGTCAAACTTCTGCAAAAATTTCTCTATTATACTATATTATTATTAACTGTAATTTCCAAGAAACTGATCATTATACTTTCCCCGTTTTAATGCTAAAATAAAGAATTCAAACTCTCAAACTGGCTAGTAAATTTGGGTTAATAAATAACTATTCTAAAATAAATCTTCTTCCAAAAGCCAAGGAAAGACAGATCTCTAGGTAGGAACATACATGCCAGAGAGCTTTGTGAAAATACATATATATGACTTAAAATCGATAGTCAAAGAATGTATGTCCAAGAGCAGTCACAATTTTTTGGTGAACAAACCAATCGAAATATACGTGGTGGTAAATAGCGCAGGGATAAGTAAGGGCCGTTTTCCGTTTCTCCACTTTCCATTTTTATGAAAATCCACAACTTAATCTGTCTCATGAAAAGTGCAGCTTTACGTGAAAAAAAAAATCGGATACAGCAGTTGCTTGAGAAAGCTGACACAGATCAGAAAATCAGGTTTAAAGATCACCTAAACTGATTACAGAGAAATCTCAAAAATGTTGTCAAATTACTGTTTGTTAAAAAAATATATAAAAATTATACTATTCCTATTAAGATCCATACTTTGTTATTAAGAGGTTTAGGTTTGTTAAATTTTGTCTTCAGAAGCTCAGAGGAATGTCAATACCAGAGATTAATAAATAGCTGAGATTAAAATTGTATTTATACATCTTAAGGGGGAAGCACACAAATTGAATTAATTTCCCTATTTAAAAGAAAAAAATTATCATCTCTTCAAGTAGGGAAGAAAAAAGAGAATCAGTCAAAACTATCAGTTTTCTATTTAATATTTAAATCATTACAATATTCTTACTTGTTTCACCTGTGACCAAACCCTTTTCATTTTGTTCTGCTATGTCTATGCCATTCCTCTCTTGCAATGCCTTAACTGGTGCAATATTCAATATCTCCCTTTTGGAAAAAAATCTAATATTAAAAAGCATGGTCCCATATTTATTTCTAGAGTTCCTGGAATTTCCAGATAGGACGCCATATTTTCATTAGCACATGACCTGAGCATGAAGGCAATCGACCTAAACCATTACTCAAGTTTTTTGAGTATCTCTAAAAAACAAAACAAAACTACTTAGGGGCAGTGTTTAATTTGAATCTCTCTCCTTCCTGGATTATTATGTAAGGCATATTAATAACAATCCCTCATTGGTTCTTGTCTATATACCAACTATTCCAAGACATAGATGTTACCTTTAGTGGTGTCCTAGAATAATAAACGTAATTTTGGGTTACCTGTAGAAATTTCTTTCCATCGGCAAGATACATGACCTTATTTGCATGCCAGTTCAGTCTTCCCTTCAGCTATATGCTACTTACTTATAGTCCTTTATGAATATCTAAAATGCATCTACCATAGAAGGAATGCTACGGTCATAAATTTAAAAACTGGCCAAATTAATATGTTATAGAGGATTTAGGATATCTGTTTAACTCTGTCAGAAATGCTAACCACATGCATTTAGAATGGCAAAGAAAAAAATACCTATAAATTTGGTTTAAAACTCATATCCAAACCTCCTTTATTTATCTATTTAGGAATATAAAACCTTCAAGATGATAGTTTTATTTTATTTGTCCTCATCCTAACTTACATAATAAGAATATACTGAAATGACAGTTGTAAGAAAGTAATATCTTTTAGGTTTTAGGGCATTAATAAAATAAAAGAACAGGAATTTCTCAGATCTTAGTGTATGTGTACTTGGGTACATATATAGGGATATACATGTGTGTATAATTTTTAATTTTTTTGATTCATTATCTATGCTCATATGTTGAGAACTTAAGCATTTCAGCCTTCCTCAGCAGCTAAAACAAAATAATCTAGGAAAGCCCAAATGTAGTATTTTCTTTTACCACAAGAGGGGGCTAGAGAATTCTGATCTCTTCTAAGGTCTGTAAAACCCTCTTAACTGCTACTTTATAGACATTCAATTACAACAGGCCATAATACATTAAGGCATTAAAATACACATATATCCCAACATATGCCAAAGCAAGCACTACACTGGCGTGCCCACCAGATGATCACCAACAACAACATCAAATAAGCACTTAGGCATCTTCTAGTGGTTTATATGAGATTTTACGCTTTAGCACTTCCTCCCCCAAAAGGCAGCTCTCTTGGTTAGGTGATCCCCTTGGAATGGAAAATATCAAGGAGTGTGATAAAATACTCAAAGACTAGAGAGTATGGCAGGGGCAGAGTGAGGCAAGGATTAAGAGAACTGAAATTTATGTAGTTTGGAAAAGTGAAGACTCTGGGGATAAACGTTCACAGTCTTTAAATACCTTCTAAAGGTAACAATATAAATGAATTAGGGGAATTATTCAGTCTCAGAAGATGGTATAGAAAAGAGCAATGGCCTGAAACTAAGGAAGGAAAAGTTTAGGTTAGACATGAAGAATAAATTAGTAATAATAGTTGGGCGGGCAAGATGTCCTGCAAGGGAAGGATACAAAGCATAATCGCTATATTTGATAATTAATTAAATGAGATATTAGTAAGAATGATGTGAATTCATTAGAAGGGCTAGATTAGATAACTCAAGTGATTTTTTTTTCCCCTAAGCTGTGACAATCTCTAGGCCCAACTGTGTTCTTGGGCATTCATAAATGTCTTTCAATGATGATAATGATCATTGGTAGAGAGAAGAGCTCACGATCCCAGTTAACCCTATGTGCTGTTGATTAAAAAAAAAAATCTGAGTATTACTATAAAATAACTTAATTATAAAATTAACCACAGCAACAATGTTTATCTGTCAGAGCACTCCTTTAAAATATACTGTGCCATATAAGTTATACCCTAAAGTTTTATAGAAATGGATCTATAAATTGGATAAAGGCTTCTATAAGTGAAAACTTTCCATTAAGGAACAATTCCCCTGTAAATCCCAATTTTACAAGCCAGAGAAACTACTCTGTATAATCTTTCTTTCCTATTAGACTAGTGTATCTGGGCTTAAGCTACGTAGGGCCCAGCAGAAAAAAAAGGCTGTCACTCAAAGTCAGAAAGGCAATCTAGAGCCTAAGTGTAAAATGATCTGTGAATTCAACAATCTTTTCCTAGTAGAACATAATGTTCTAGATTAACAGGTGCTTTCACGTTGTTTTAAACAGCATTACTAACATTTACTTTTACTTGAAAAGTCAGAGTTCTATGACAGGCCAAAGAATTTACGGACAGCTGAAAAACAAAGATCACCAAAGCATGAAGAGTTGAAAAAATATATATGAATAGAAAGAGTATAAATATAACTGTATATTTACATAAACTAAGTACATGTATCTATATCACACCTGAGAGTATAGAATTCCTGAGCTTTAGACATGATTGTCCTAGGTCAGTTAGCTAACTCTGAGGTGATTCAGTGTTCATCTATAAGGCAGATGCTATGTTTAATTATAATGCATTTACAGATTCTAAGAGCAAGGTAATTAAGCATGGTATATAAGATTTTCTAATAAACAGCACGCAAAGATACATAAGCCCTCCCCACTTTTGATTGATTTATATATCAATTCGATAAATATGTTACATTAGCAACCAAAACATGGCGTATCATGCTACCACCACTGTAATGACCACACACACACATCTTCAATAACCATATACTGGAACTTTCACATTACCATTAGAGTTGCTGACTCTTTTTAGAATTTGGGGAACTCCAAGTTGGAGAGACAAAGAATACTCAAGGCAGTATGAGAAGGCTTAATCTCATTTGCCACGTCACTCACTTAAAAATAAACTGTTTGCACTTAAAAATGGCCACTGTTATTTCGCCCCTAATTATAGTGGAAGCTCAATAAAGGTTTGACCTTTCAGAGAATGGACTTCTGTGCACACTCCCAGCCTGGAATCGACTTCTAAAAACACTTTGGCCACAGCGCAGGCCAAATATTATCTTGACTTTCTTCCAAGCTTGCAAGTCTAACCAATTGTTTTTTTTCCCCCCTGCAAATTCTGTCCCTGATAATCAGCACTTGATTATGTACTGTATAGTTTGTTGTGGGGGAGTCTAATCTTTTCTCTTCAACTAGATTATTTGCTCACTTAGGAAAGGGATCATATCTTATTCCTCTTTGTATCCTCCACACAGTCTCTAAACTCATGACTGAATAAAAGGACATTCAGTATAGGTATTCAATAGCCAACTCTTCATTGGCAGTATATTAAAATCTATAACATGGACAAAAAGGCCAAAAAAAGATAACTAATTAGTTCTATGTCAAATCAATTCAGAGGCTGATAGTATGCTTCTCATCATTATAACTGCTAGCATTTATGGAACTCTTTGGGATTCTTTATAAAATGTAATACCCCCAAATCATTCTGGGAAGAGAATAAGAACATACAAAGGCCAGAGAGACACCTGTGTGTCTGAAGAACTTGCAAGAAATAGCCTAAGAGCCATGATCAAGTCTCCTGCAAAGCTGTTGGGGACTGCTCTGAAAAGCTTGTTGAGATCATGCAGGTGAGGGAAGGTGTGCAGTGTGGGTCTGGGAAGGCCACTCCCAGGCGGTGGTCTTGGTTTCCATCCTGGTTCTATCTTGCTAGACATGAGATGTAGGAATTTAGCCTCTTTAGAATTTAGTTTCCTCTTTGGTAAAACAGAGATTAGATTAGGTGATTACCAAGCCTCTTCCAGCTGTAAAATGCCATTATTCTATATAAAACTTTGGGTTAACTCTATAGAGTATATTATAGTGAAAAAAAGCATTACGGAAGATATCCAGCCATCAACACACGAAAGAATACTTTACTGGGTACTGGACAGAAGGTTAGACTTTAAACATGCACTAACAGCCCAACATGCCAGGCTGAAGAATGAAAAATGGGTTGTTCATAGACAGATAATTGTTATTGTTTTTTTATTCTTCACAAAACATGTATAATCCTTGGTAATCATTTGTTTAAGTTATATAAATTACTGTCAACTTTGAAACCCAGTTTGTCATCTTCATCTGTGATTTATACCAGACTATATAAACGACATGATGTCTTCGATCTAATAAGACATTTATCTTCATGAAGGAGGCCACTGTGATCCTGAGTGACAGCTTACTTACCCTTATCACAGTTAACTCAACATTGAGCCCTTAATTTCTCCCAATGATCTGATCTGACGGACTCACCTGAAGCCAACAGAAACTTGTTCACAAATACCATGCTTATGAAAGTATGTATTTTACAGTAGGATTTGTTCTTTGGCTCCAAAAACACAGATGTGGAAGGAAGGAAGCTTTGCGTTCTTCCACAGTGTGTACCATAAACACACACACATAAACTCCATCAGGGTTGACAGGAGTCATGTGCCTTTACTAAAGAAAAATATACCTGTGAGCAGCAAAGATGAAAGCAACTGTCTGAAGAATAAAAAGAAAATGAGATAAATACCGTTTGAATGCATGTATATATGCACGTATATTTATTTACATATTTGAATATGGAGAGCGACTATTTTGAGTCACATGCATTATTTTCACATCATAGAATAAAAAGGAACTAAAAATTCTAAATACCTTCATATAGTTTATGTAACTAAACACACACACACACACACACACACACACACACACACACACACACACAGACAAAAATAGTGGGCTTGACCCTATCAGTGAGAAGGAAGCAAATAACTTGTTGTATTTAGGCCATTAACTCTCTCCACCTACTAGGGTACCAATGACCGAGCCTGCAATAGGTTTCTAACATTCCAAGTAGAGCAGCCCTAAAATATGCACATTTTCTTCCAAAGTCATCAGCAGGATTTGGCCTAAGATTTACCTGATCAGTAAGGTCACTTACTGCTAACCACTGCGTCATTAATTCACATACCTCAGTAAACACTGTAAGATGTGCAGTTTATTTATTCTGTGACACAACATGATTTAATGCCAAAATCAGGCCTCATACATGACTCAGAGCAACAGGGGTCTCAAAGTGGCTTGTGAACAAACATTTTTTTTTTTTACTCCTTGAGCGGATAGTCTATCAGGGGTGCTATGAGTAGACTAGCTTAATAAATGGAAATTCTAGAGACAGGATTTCAGTTCAATAAGAGGAAACCTTTTAAAACAAATTACAGGTCTTTATAAGTATCTAATGATATGACCTTGAAAATGTAAAACAAAACACAGAAAAATGGATAAATCTACAACTATAATTGAAGATTTTAATGCCAAACTTTCAGCAGATAAAAGAAAAGCCAGGATATAAAAGATCTGAAGAATACTATTTATAAGTATAAAAATAGTGAGTGTGTTAAATAAATACTGGGGGAGCCACACAGCACATAAGCATAAATTGATCATTACCAGGCCACAAAAGAAATCTCAACAAAGTCCCAAGAATCTAAATAATATGTTCTTAGACTATAAGAACATAATATATGTTCTTATATTAGACTATAAGACTATAAGACTATATTAGACTTAGACTATAAGACTATAATATATGTTCTTAGACTATTTTTTCAAAATAGAAAAGCAGGTTTAAAAATCCCTGTAAACTAAAAACAAACCAAAATAAAAACTGGGAAAACACACACACACACACACACACACACACACACACACACACACGCTTCTAAATAACACGTAGGTTTAAAAGGATATCATCAAAGGAATTACAAAACACTTAGAAAGGAATTGTCAGTTATAATGAAAGTAGCACATATCAAAGGATGCAGTTGAAGTGGTATTTAGAGGATAGGTTTTAGCTTTGAAAACATTTATTTTGTAAATGAACACTATATTTGCTGGAATAAAAGCAATAAGGAGAATGATATGTAAAGCCCGTAAGAATCGGTGTTTCAGAGGAAAACTATGCAGCTAACCAAAACTCTTCACAATGCAGCACTCTATTGGAACCCTACTTCCACCCTCTACCGGTGGATTGGGATTCTTGGCCAAGTAGTTAATTTCTCTAAACCTCAATTTTTCTTTTTTTACCTGTAAAATGGGGATAACAGGATCTTCTTTAGGCTGGTTTGAGAATTAAACGAGATGATCCACAACAAGCACTTAGGGTAGCACAGTGCTCAATAAATGGTTCCTGCTACTATCATCCTTTCCGACTCCCAGACGGCATGATTCTAACTTTGGTACAATGAAATTTAAGACAAACATGAACTCCAGCCAAAAAAGTCGAATCAATAAATTAAGTCCATTTTTATTTCACAATACTAATACAGTTTTATTGAAAATACATTCTTCCTGCCATTAGGGAAGATATTAAAATACTATTCTCTTCCTATTACTATAGAAATGAAACACACAAGGATCAACAAAAGCTAGTCTACTGTTGTTCAAAATATCAAATCCAAAAACAGACTTCTATTTCAGAACTAAAATGAAAACAGAAATGTAAAAACAAGGAAAGTGCTAAACATAAAGCTGTGAAAGACGGATTCTCTTCATTTTCAAAATGTTCTATATATTTTCTAATGTACCTTTCAAAAGGGGCCTGGAATTGAAAATGGCCTCTGTTAAATGGGTCTGCAATTTCTTTGAAATCAAGTAGCATATAACAAATTGATCAAAAACAGGTTTTCACATATTCATTATTACTCTTCTCCAAAAACGGTTATAGCTATTTAACAATTCTGATTCTACTTTTCATTTCACTGGAGAATAAGAACTTTCTCTAACTTTTGACAGCCTGGTGTAAAACTAAACTCTAAAAGCATTCTTTCTTACTTCTTCCCAGATTTATTTGTCCAATATCCATTCATTCCTTTTTCTTTAATTAGAATGTGATAATATATAATACATAATAAATAATATACCGTTACAGACTCTGGGTTTCTTCTCCCAGAAAATAATTTTATTTTTTCTTTTTCTTCCAGAAGGAGTCACTATACCCTGTTTATAGAGTACCTTCCCCAACTGATCTGCAAAAAATATATATACATACACTTATCTTTTAAAAATGTATAGTAATGAAATAATTTTATGGACACATTAAAATCCATCGTATATTTTGGACAATGAAAGCAATTAGATCTTGAGCTTCATAGCTGGCTGGCTTTTGTACATTAATTATATCCAGTGTTTCATAGTAAACTTCAATATGGTAGAAACTACGCCTCCTTAGGTTTAGAAATCTAAATGTTATTACTTGTTAGTAAGTTTTCATTCCCATGCTGTGACTATGCTCTTATTTGTGGGTGTCTCTCCACAGGGTATAGCCTGCTGTTCTCAGATTGAGGGCATTTGCAAAGGAAAAGGAGAAGAAATTGTGATTAGGTAGCAACATGCTCTCATTTTTATGCATGGTTTAGCCTGTAACCTTGGTTTTCTTTTTTCTTTTCTTTCTTTCTTTTTTTTTTTTTTTTTTTTTTTTTTGAGCTGTGCACCTGGCCAGGTTTCTATATGCTTCTAGAGCTCTTTGTAGCCTTCACAAAAGCATGATCCAAACACGACACGCACCATGGTTATTGCTTCTCACACTGACATTATGGGTGGATGGGTCAGACCGTGTGTCCTTTTATAATTGTACATTTAGGATACTGCTCTGGCTGGAGGTGGAATTCAACAAAGCTGAAATATTTTAACAGTGACATTTCATTTTCTAACAAAGATACAAAGTTCCAAAAGTCTAAAACAATGGACACAACAAAAAAGTCAAAGAATATCTTTTCTTCCTAAAGGATCGCCTTAGCTATTTCCCAGCAAATGAAGACATTTTTGTATTTGTTCATTTGTCTGCTCATAACAGTGTGTTTTCCCAATGAGATGGTAAACTCCATAGGACAGGGACTATGTCTGATTTTTTTACTGCATATTTCACTTACTGCTTAGCACAGTGCCTTGGTAGTACCTTGTAATCTCTAAATAAGTATTTAAAATAATGAATAAGTAGCATATCAAATGTTACTGTTCTCAATAATGGTAAAATCTAGTTATGTCTAGGATATAGCATTTACTGAAAATTTTAACATCTTTAAAACCTCCTTAATGTCACAGGAAATGTATGTATCTTTACTTTTTAGGGGAAGGAAACAAACATTTATCGTGCCCACTATGCATCAGGCACTCAGGTACTGTGCTGGTTTCAGTGCTTTGCAGAAACTCATATTAAAACATTATCTCCCTCTCTTTTTTTCCCCTTTGCTCCTTTGTTTCTTAGGTTCCACATATGAGTGAAATCGTATGGTATTTGTTTTCCTCTGACTGACTTGTTTTGCTTAGTGTAATACTCTCTAGCTTCATCTACGTCATTGCAAATGGCAAGGAAAAAAAAAAGAAAAGAGAGAGGGAGGCAAACCATGAAATAGACTCTTACCTAAAGAGAACAAACTGACGGTTACGGGGGGGGGGGGGGGGGGGCGGGGGTGAGTGATACAGATGAAGGGGATTAAGGAGTGTACTTGTGATGTGCACTGAACATTGCGTGGGAGTGTTGAATCACTACATTGTGCCCCTGAAATTAATATTACACTGTATGTTATCTAACTGGAATTTAAATAAAAACTTTAAAAAAGTGAAATTAAAAAAATATTTTAAAATAAACATTATTTCGACATCCTACAATCAAATTTCTAACACATAAACAATCTATTCCTACCTCTGGCATTGACTGTGTCCCTTTGAGAATTCTCTTAACTTTTTTTTTTTGAGAATTCTCTTAACTTTTAGGCACAAAACTATAAATTAAAATCAATGAAGTAAGAATTTAATATTACTAATATAGTTAGCTCCTCTCTTATGGGGAACTATTATGGAGCAAAGTTTCCACCTTGGAATTTTCCAGATACTAGGTTTACCTCTTTTAACACTATTTTTTTTTTTAATTTCAACTATTTTTAATGAAACTACTTTTAAGCAAACTTTCCGTATCTGTATAGTCTTAACCAAAATGTCTGAAACATTTTTTTTAATGTTTGTTTGTTTTTGAGACAGAGAGAGACAGAGCACGAGCAGGGTAGGGATAGAGAGAGAGAGGGAGACACAGAATCTGAAGCAGGTTCCAGGCTCTGAGATGCCAGCACAGGGCCCAATGCGGGGCTTGAACTCACAGACGGTGAGATCATGACCTGAGCTGAAGTCAGATGCTTAACTGACTGAGCCACCCAGGTGCCCCCAAAATGTCTGAGACATTAATCCATCATCTTTATCTTTATCTTTATCTCCAACATAGATAAGGAGAGTGGTAAAGATAGTAGAGTGGTTAAAAGCAGAGGTTCTAGAACTAGACTGCATAGGTATAAATCCTGGCACTATTGCTTACTAGCTGTGTGATCTTAGATAAGTTAACTTCCCTGGGTCTCCATTTCCTTCTCTGTGAAATGAGGCTAATCCTAATATCTACCTCTTAGGGCTCTTCACAGGATTAAATGGTGATATATGCAAAGTACTTAGAACACAGATGCAAGGCACACAGTAAGTGTTCAATAAATGCTAGCTAAAAAAGTTTTACTTTATTAAGGCACTGAGCTCTTAGTTTGGGCCACTTATTTCTACAGTATGATATGGCCCCAGTGTTTTTAAGTTCCTATATAAATTTTATTTCTTTACAGATTTTGTTTTCTGTATAAGTTTTTAGTTGTTTTCTTGTTTCTCACCTCCATATTATTTAATTGATGCCTCTAAAGTGCCCCTTCTTCTAACTTGATGTTTCATCCTACTGTGGGTTGAGAAATCAAAACATGGTAATGGTTATAAATTTGTAAGGAGAGGAGGGGCGCCTGGGTGGTTCAGTCGGTTAAGTGTCTGACTTTGGCTCAGGCCGTGATCTCACGGTTCCTGGGTTCGAGCCCTGCATTGGGCTCCGTGCTGACAGCTCAGAGCCTGGAGCCTGCTTCGGATTCTGTGTCTCCCTCTCTGTCTTCCCCTCCCCTTCTTGTGGAGGTGCGTGAGCACATGCTCTCTCTCTCTCTCACTCTCTCTGAAATAATAAATGAATAAACTTAAAAAAAAAAGAGGAAATTTGTAAGAAGAGGAATCCCAGTGAGGGCCTCAGGGGTCTTCCCAAGAATATGATATGTAAGTGTTAACACAGCACTTGGGAACATCTATTCCCACTTAGAGGTCTTTCTGGCTAACTTATTGTGTTCTCAGCTGTGTTTGGGAAAGTTGGAAGTACCAAATAAGTGACCTATGGATTAATGAGGTGCTACTGTTCTAATTCTGTCAAGCATTAGGTTAATCAAAAACAAATGGAAGGTTGGTTTTTTTAATGTTTTGCACTGTTAATTTTCTAAAATTATAATAAACCACCAGTGCAACTATTAAGCTTTCAATCCAAACAATGTTTTTAAGTGTAATACTTGAGTCAATATACAGATCCTAAATTGTAAGCCCCAATTTTTAAAACTTGGGTATTACTAACCGCGTTAGTATACAAATCTCAAGCAAAATAAAATGTTTCTGCACAATGGAATTCATAGTTCTGATGTGGAGAAAATATGAACTGTCGAATGGGCTAAATGAAATGATATTTAATGGATAAGTGAACTAATATCACGCCGTATATTAGCTAACTGGAATTTAAACAAAAGCTTCAGAAAAAAAAAAAGAATTAATGTTTATGTTAAAGAGAGAAAGGAATTAGGGATTGTGAACTCTCGGCAAATGCCAAAGTCATAGGGAAATCTGACAGAAAAATAAATTAAAAGATTACAGGCTAATGAAGAGAAATAAGGAGTAGTTTACCAACTTTACTCCCAATCCCTAAGTGAATAATATGATTCCAATTTAATATTCAGTTTAGTAGCATCTCTACCTTTTTCCCCCCACTGAAAAGGCACAAGAGAGGCTTTGGTAAGATAACCGTGTGCATCAGTGATGATCAAACCGTCTGTTCAAGTGGCCAGATGCCAGAAGAGGCACAGTGAACCCCTACCCTTGGGATATCTGAGCCTGAGCCAGAAACTAGCAGCCACTAAGACAAAATTTTTATATTCATGTATCTTAAAAATTAATGCATATTTTGCATCCCACTCTATTACATACCAATGTAATATAAAATTTAATATAAAAGTAATGTTTGTAACAGTTGAATTATTTAACTCCTCTCATTCCCAAATCTTCAAGGAAAATGAATGCTCCATGAAGATTTACATTGTGGTTCTTGTGGCTTCCACTTCCCTTTGAATAACACCACCATGGTCAGAGAGGGATAGGTGAGAAGCATGGATAAAAATCATATCTTACTATAATATTATCGGTTCAAGGGTCTCAAATAATCCACAACAAATCAATAATCCAATAATCACCAAATGAAAGCTCCAATTCTCATGCAACACTGTGAAACTAAGAAAGCTGTAAGACGGTGAACTGGGCAATCTTAAAATGCCCTCTTAGCTTTTGAGCTACAGTTCTTATAAAAAGATCAATAACGACGTCTTCCTGCTCCAGCATGGAATTAGTGTTTCCCTAACTACATTAGCTTCAGAAGTATTGACTTACCTAGGAGGATCAGCACCACAACTAAACAAATAGTTGTTCTTTGCAAACTAGTGATTACCAATACAGAAAACTCACTGAAGTCAGCTTGGTTCAAAATGACAAAAGGCAAAGACACCAAGACAAAAAGTAACAAAGTGCGGTCAACCCAAGATCCAGGAAGATGACACTCACCCTCATCCTGATAATCGGGCAAAAAAGGTGCATCTGATGTGAGAGAGGGGCCATGAGTTCCACTATGGTTATCATCAGAGCTGTCCTGTCCAAGGAAACTTTCAGCTTGGTCTCCCCCTGAGGGATAAAAAAGGACAAAAGTCAGGTCACACTTGGGACATCTTTATAAAGGTCTTCATAGATTTCTTCTGCCATTCACCCCAAAACCCCAAAAGATAACATGGCCACTATCCATTAACATATGAGAAAAAAATAAATAAGAACCAACTTACCTGGCTGGGAAATTTTCCATTCAACTAACTAGAACTTAGAAACGGTTATCAGAGAGTGGGGAGACCTCTTGCCACCAGTAAGAAACTTCTCCATCACACTTAAAATGAGAACACAGCTATATAAATATGCATTCGTATTTACTTGTCTTCCATTAATTACAGCCTTTACTCTGAATGCCTGTTTCTCTATATATTTCCAAATAGGATAGAATAAATCACACAAAGGGTTAACCTATACAGGTTATATATAATGTAACAAGGCCAGTATTCTTCCCTTCTCTGAAAACTAAGAGCCTTAAAAACAGAGAGAACCTAGACTTTGCTGGATTCTATTCCAATTTAAATCACTACTTGTTTTGCAATCTTAAGAAAGTTCTCTCTTTATAATTCTAGTTTACAGCCCATGCAACCAACCTCTTAGGAATTCTAAAAGCCCTAAGAAGGTAATGTTTGTTCTGTAAAATGGCTTTGATGAAAGGTAATGTATATGCAATACTGAATTATGCAATTAAAACAATGCTAATCCCTTTTGGGTGTTTTCAACATACATTGGATTATATTTTGTAGAAGTGGCCCATGCTATTATGATACTTTAAAAGGTTCAGATGGAAGATGTTCGATCATTCAGAAACCGGAAGAAAAGACTCTGCATTGCAAATGGTTTCCTTAAAATCCCCCAAACAGAGGTACAGTGTGCTGATAAAAGGACACCAACAGCTGCTCAGTTCATTTCACAAACATGAAAAGGGGATTTTCAACTGAATTTAATATTATCTCAAATACTAATTTCCAAAGGAAATCACCAATGCTAATCTCCGTAAACACTGTAGAGTTTTGGCCCTGGATTTCAACGAGGGAGCAGTGAAACCAAACAACCTACATAGAATCTGTATTGCCTCACTTTAAAGGTTTATTTCCTACAATTAAACTGGAAGGATAGGGAGGATATAAAATGATGAAAAGAGAATGGCTGTGGCCTTCTCTTTCCATAAATTAGATGATCGTATCTAGACTCCTCTACGAATACTCAATGGTAGGTAGCTTGTCCATAACTGAGTTGAACACCTGCATATACAGGACTTTAGAAATAAACTATGGGCTTTATTGTGGAAAAGAAAAGTTTAAAACAAGACAACAGCACCCACCACCACCACCTCACACAGTAGTTGCTGGTCAGAGCCAGAAGAAATGCTCTCCTTTATTAGGCTACTGATCAGGATACAAAGCTGATTACGGTTATGCTTAAAGTATCACTACAAAATTTCACCTTTATAACCAGAAAAATTTTCAAAACCTGGACTGAAGGTTAAATGACTCAAATTTTACATCACTACAAATCCACTGAAATTATATTATCAATACAACCTAATGGACTGCTTTGGCAAGCAACCTGAAAGTGAGCTGTGAGGTTAAAGGAATTTTAAAAATTTGAGCCAAACCAAAATCCATTAAAAAAAAAAAAAAAAGAAGTAGGAGTTTGGGTTGCCAAGCAAAATTTAACATTTGTAGGATATACTGAACATTATCAACTATCGTTCTAGACTCAATTTTCTGCTGGCTTCAGAAATTTGCAAAACTACTCTTACATATTCTAGCATTCCAGACTTTTTTTTTTTTTAAATAAGCAGATCAGGAGGGGCTTTGTTTTGTTGTGTTTTAATTACTTACTTATTTAATTTTTTAATTTTAGTAAAAGGCGAAAGATTTATGCGATCTCAAGAGAAACCAGAGCATAATTTTTTAATTTTAGAAAGAGAGAGTGCACGAGTGGGGAAGAGGGGCAGAGAGAGAGAGGTGGGGGAATGAATCCCAAACAGGCTCCATCCCACAAACCTAGGATCATGACTTGAGCTGAAATCAAGAGTTGGACGCTTGACTGAGCTACCTGGGCCCCCTGTTTTGTTGTATTTTAAATGAAAATTTTATTTTGGTATAATTTTAGATTTATTGTAAATATTGCAAAGATAGTACAGAGGGTTCCTGCACACCCTTCACCCAACTTCTCCCAATGTCAATTTCTTACATAACTAGGCTATGTCCAAACCAAGAAATTAACATTGGTACACTGCTATTACCTAAACTATAGACTTTATTTGGATTTCACCAGTTTTTCCACTAATGTTCTTTTTCTGTTCCAGAATCCAATTCAATTGGATTTAGAGTCTCCATTTAAAAAATCTCATCCAGGGGCGCCTGGGTGGCTCAGTCAGTTAGGCATCCAACTCTTGATCTTGGCTCAGGTCATGATCTCACAATTCGTGAGATGGAGTCCCGCATTGGGCTCTGTGCTGAGCATGGAGCCTGTTTGGGATTCTCTCTTTCCCTCTCTCTCTCTGCCCCTCCCCCACTCACACTTTCTCTGTTTCTCTCAAAATAAATAAACTTAAAAAAAAAATCTCGTCCAAAATACCTGCCTGAATTTGGCATTTGATTTATCAACTTCAAATGGAAAAGTCACTTCCATGTGGTTCCTCTGGTTTCTGGACATAGTTACCCAAGGGGGGCTTTTAACAGCCATTCCTGTGCCAAATATAAGGCCATGCTTTTGTAAAGTATCAACAGCAAAGGTATACAACTCGATGCAGCAAAAACAGAGCCTGGGTCAGTACTAAAAATGGTTGTGGTGGGGGAAACATTTAAAAATATGTTTTACATCCAAGCATAATTAGTTCCTGATGATGGAAATGTTGCTAGAAGTGTTTTTAGTGTCACATCAAGTGGCCCAACTCCCTTGGGCACACACAGAAAAAAGCCTATAACAGTATATAAATAGACACTCCCGTGTAATTAAAATGATTACAACTACTCAAGATGCATGGGTGAAAAGTTTTATAGGAGAACCAGCAATTACTGTGGTCATTTTGGATTTGTTTAAGTTGAGAACATCATTTTTCCTTAAAACATAACCGCAAGTGGTCGCTGGATTCATCTGCAGCTCTGAGAATCTCAGTTCCAAGTGGCCACTACCGTTGTCCAGTGGGATCAGACATAAGTGATCACAAACTATAGTGACAGACACTTCCATTCAGCAGCTCTACAATTAGGGCTTAGAACTCCATCTGCTTAGAGTGGCTTTCTCACAAGCAAGACCCCTTGCCACTGGAGACACACTTTCCCATT
This sequence comes from Acinonyx jubatus, assembly GCF_027475565.1. NCBI lineage: Eukaryota > Metazoa > Chordata > Mammalia > Carnivora > Felidae > Acinonyx > Acinonyx jubatus. The sequence goes on along the minus strand of NC_069397.1, from coordinate 36,153,055 downwards.
GCAACTTGCTCAGAATCAATATATTTCTACACAGATATATATTCTAACACACAATATCTCCATTAATCACATCCACCACCTCTGGTCCCTTTTCTTTGTATTTCTGTACAAGATCTGGGGAAACTATATCAAGTGTTCATCTGCTATGCGCTGGTAATGTGCTGCTCTACCCTAAGTGTCATAAGAATTGGGCACCGGATACACTCCTCAGTGTATTCAATGGCAGTTCTCTGAGTATCGTGCTGAGGGGCCTCTAAGGGGGATGATTTCTCTATTGTTCGTTCCTGAGAGTCAAACTCAATTTCATCCATGCTCCACAGAATGATGTTGGGAATTTCCGAAGTTTGGCGCAGAAATATAAAGCAGCTTTGTGTCAGGTGTGAGGTAATTATTTGCTAGGGTTTCTGTGCTATTTGTTTTTATTCCCTGTGTTTTCATTAACAGTTAATGAGTCCCACCCCCGCCCCCCAACTCTGAAACAATAGCTTGGCCACTAGAAGTTGGCTTTTTTCTGCCATGGATTCAACCAGCTGTTGCTGCTCCATAAACTTTATGGAGAAGTGAATTAGATTGCTAAAAACTTTCATTTCCTAATTCAATTCCAAATAAAACAGGGGGAAAAAAATGAACCATGATGATGTTCCCCTTGTAACTATTTTGACTCATAGCAAACCCATCTGATTCTTAACTTACAGGTACTATTTAGGGACAAAAACAGGCCATAATGACAACTTTACCAAAGAACTGAAAACAGACTGAAGGCAGTTTAAGCATAAAAAGTAACATGACAGTTAACAAATAGATAAAACATATAAGTATATGTTTGCTCATTCAACATGTAAAGGCTCAATGGTTTTTCCACGTTAGTATGAAGCCATCATCTTTTACTTCTAATTAATTGTGAGCTCTATTATAAAGACTTTATTCACGTCTGCAACCAACTGTTTCTATGGTGTGGTTCAAAATTCCTAGGGTTTGCTATCACTTCACCAAGTACCTCTGGATAAAATCAGGAAATTGAAATTAATGTAGAATTGTCTGCAATTTTTTGTTCTTTGTTTTTATTGTTGCTGTTGGAAAGGAACACACGACTTCTGACTCTATTTAATATTTAAGAACCCATGAGACACACAGCTCCCTCTTTAAACTAATAAATCCTAAAGAAAATGCTATAAATAAAGGTCCCTGATCCAAATCCAGTTAGTTTTCATGCTTCATAGCATTAATATTGCCAGGTTTTCACAGACCAATTTAATGGTAATGCAGTTCCCAAAGCTGAACTAAGGTAAGATTAGAAAAACTGCTGCTTATTATTCCTTATTATAACCATTCACCTAAGTTATTGAATATAACACCAACTAGAATAGGTTGGGTACATATGTGCCCATATATGTGAAATGTTCCTCACATGTAAATATGTTATGGAGCACATTTGCAACACCAAAGCTAAAGTTCTGTCAACACTTGTGTTATAAATTAGATAACATTTTGCACACACTCATGCATTAGAAAATGTATGGTGTTTCCCACAGAACATCTTAGAAGCTTCACTGATTTCTAAATATCCATTTGGATTTACGTGGTTAGTCCTTGTGATTAATCCATGTGTAGTGAAGGTCTCAAATTCTTCTCCATTCGATGCAGCCTGACTTCCTGGCCATCCCCCGCCCCCCAACATCTAGCCATAACTCAATGTATAAATATTCTTTTTTTCCCCCAAGGCCCTGGCAGTGAGTGTAATAGTACTGAATGTCATTAAGTCTACAGAACAAATGATAGGTCAGGTAAAGAAAGTTCCCATTTATCATTCTTTTAAAAAGCTGCTCCAACTAGATCTTGAATGTACAAGAAATAAATTGAGCTTAACGTTAAGGTTTTTAGCTCATGATACTGTTTACTAATTGTATTATTTTCAACATGCTGAGAATAACAGCCTTCTTAAGAACTTTTAGGGATATCATTGCAGAGAATAGCAGTCCAAATGATGAGAAATGAATCAAATTGCTTAGACGCTTATAGCACAGTCACTACAACATCTGTGAATCCAACAACCAAAAGTGCAGCATAGCTTAATAATATTTCAGAAATGAACTACACCTGTCAGTGGGGGGTTGGACAGGAAAATACCCAGGGGAACAAACTGAAAAGTTTTTTTTTCCCCCTCCTTCTAAAAAGTGGTCTTTTATGATGCAGTTTTTCATTTTGACCAGTAGGGTGGGCTGCAGTGTGTAGCATCATCCTAGTTCTTAAAAAAGAAAAAAAAAAAAAAGGTAGCCACCAAGTGAACCTTCCTGCTCCTACCCCTCCCCCACCAGAAAACGCTGAGATTTTTAACCCTTTTTAGGTTCCACATAAGGCATAACTTCTGGACATTAACAAACTGAAGGGCTGGCAGCAACAAATACAAACCAGATAATTGTATATGTGACAACGCACACTTCATAAAGCAAATTATAGCCTGTCAGCAATCATTCTGGCTTTATAATAACACATTCTATCTACTACTGTTATCGTTCAACTGGTACTAAAATGGAGCCTGCTGGGTTAGAATATTTTCAATAGTAATGAGACTTTGACAGAATTCAAAACATGTAAACCTAAGTATTTGGTATATATGGATAAATACAATGTAAAATAAACGCATTTGTCATATGTCAACCAGGCGATCATAGCCTGGAATTATTGGTTCATAGTTCTGTTTTCCTTGGACCACTGTATTTTTCAGTGTTTAATTCTTATTATGAAGCTATTCAACTGAATTCTCCACATGCTTTGACTTACAGGAGAAAGCTATAGCAAGAATAACAATACAACAGCTTACTGAAGGCTTACTGGGTACAGGCTCCAGGTCAAGATTCTTCACATACTATCTCATTTAATTCTCAAGCTAATCCTGTGGTATGTTATTGTCTCAAAGCTGCAGATAAAGAAATCGAGACACAGAGATTAAATAACTTACCTAAAGTCACATAAGTGACTCATAAGTGGCAGAGCTAGGCTTTGACCCCTTGTTGTCTGATTCCTAAGGTCTTGTTCTAATCCACTGAGCTGTACAGTCTTTAAAACTGTATGCTTCCTAAATCATGATCATTACTCAAAGGCAAAGCATACTGAATGACCGTCAATGACTTGGATTTATGGCATATGCTATTAATTAGTGTTTTTTTCTTTACTTGGGTGAAGTAAATCTATAATCAAAAGTATAAATCATTATAAATAGTAGTAATGCTAGTAACCACATTAGGCATTGAACTGATCAGCAAAGCCAAATGTGGTCAGCGATTTCGTGAAGAAGGAGCTGGTTCAATTCACGGGTTCAAATTTATTGGAGTAGTGTTGTTGCAGTGATTTTAATTTTAATTTTTTATATATTTTTTTATTTGACAGAGAGAAGCACTAATGCAAGTTGGGGAGTGGGGCAGAGGGAGAGAGACAGAATCCCAGCAGAGGGGGAGGGAAAGAATCCCTCCACTCAGGGTGGAGCCTAACCCAGGGCTCAATCCCACAACCCTGGGATCATGACTCGAGCCGAAATCAAGAGCTGGACGCTCAACAGACTGAGCCACCCAGGAGCCCCTACAGTGATTTTTAAAATAACACCTTTTGGCAGGGATTTCATGCTTACAAAAGATAGTCTTTTGTAAGTCTTACTGAAAACTTTGGGTTTTGTCCTATCAATATATTGAAATTTTTTTCCAGCATCTTCTGTTTGATTTTATTGAATCCTGGGTATTTTTGACCCTGCCTCATAGAAAATGGGCCAACATACTCCACACCCAAATGCAGTTCTGACCTGGCTTAATTAAAGAATGTACTTCCTTTCTGGCACTATCATCTTTTAAGTCTCACAGTAGGAAAATGCCTCAAAAAAGATGTAATTACATATGAATGCAGCAATTTTATGACTATTGGTTCATCCCGCTCTCTCCTCCCATCTTTTTTGTTTCCTTCTCCCAAATAACAAATTGTAGTAGTCTTTAGCAATGACTTCCAGTCCTGATGCATTCTAGGATCTATTATGCCCCAGTTAGTTTACCCATATCTCTTCTTCTTGAGAGAAACCGTAAGGCCAGTTGGACCCCAGTATCTTCTGCTAAAGAAGAATAGAACTCCATGATCTATAGGGCGAAGATCAGATGTAAGAAAAGAATCCAAAGAGTAAAAATAAAACAACATATAATAAAGAATAGACTGTGGGTAAGATTAGCAGGCCTGAAAATGTGAAATGACTTTTTTTTAAGTGTTTATTTATTTGTAACAGACAGAGTGTGAGCGGGAGAGGGGCAGAGAGGGAAGCAGACACAGAATCTGAAGCAGGCTCCAGGCTCTGAGCTGTCAGCACAGAGCCCGACGCGGGGCTAGAACTCACAAACCAGGAGCTCATGGCCTGAGCCCAAGTCAGACACTTAACCGACTGAGCCCCCCAGGTGCTCCTGGACATGAAATGACTTTTAACGTACTGAAGAGAAGGTGAGTTGTCTTTGAGTAATACAGACCTCCAATACCACTGACACTGAAATGGCAGAGGGTGACAAGGTTCAGCCTCCCCACGCCTACCCCACCTCAAAAAGAGGTGTTCATGTATGATAACAACACATAACAACAACATCAACAACCAAAATCTCTCACTACCAACAATTCCATTCAATGTTTGGTCCTTTTTGGAACAGAAGTTTCACATGGAAGAGCATTTCCTTGTTTTTAAAATTTATTTTTGCTTCTTCATTAGGGTATCGCTAACACGAGGAAAGTGCACAAATCTTAAGGAGGGTAAGTGGGTGTTGCATTTTAAGTTTAGGAAAATGCCGTCTGGTGATGAACTGTGATCAAGAACCGGGTCAGGCTGGCAAGTCTGCGTAAGTACATGTCAGCTGACAAGGGTAGGTGTGAAGGTTGGTTCTCTTACTCTTTGCCTCACAAGAGTCAGCAGGAACTGGAAGCTTCATTTTGCATATCGTATAATTCCCTTGTTCATAACTAAGCCATCCTTTTCCTGTATTAGTGGTACTTCAGCCATCCTGGTAAATAGTAACTATTAAACAAGTTTCTGAGAGAAGTATGTGTTGATGGGCAGCACAGCGAAAAATTACTGCTGTATAATTAGGCTCGACCATCACATTATTTAGCCTCCAAATATCAAACAAATTCACTGGGGTTCAAGTCCAAAGACTTAACCGACTTACTCACAGAAGTTTTGAGCAGAAAAGCGAAAAATGTTATGTTCCACTTTACCTCACATTACACATTTCTCTCAATATTTTGTGTCCAGAACATGAGAATTCATTAGAAGCAGAATTCCTGAAGTAGATTAGTTCTTATGCCCAAACTTTCGGTTCAGAAACTACTCCTCACATACTTTTTTGTATTATCCAGGGAAAATACTCTCCAAGAGAAATCATTTATATGTTTTTTTTCCTCAACAAAAGTTCCCAGACTAATCAAACTTAAAGCAGTCATTTATTTATCAGTTTCATTCTTTGCATCTGCATAAAAACAAGAAATTTCATGAACTTTTAATGACCACATATGGAAAAAAAAAAAGAGTGAGATGGGGTAAGAAAGGTGTTCTTTATCGATGACCATGGGTATTATATGATACTACTTTATTATCTATTGTTAAATTCACTTTTAAGTGATAAGTCAACCTAACACACGTATATATTGCTGGCCCTCAAACACTAAACAACAGAGAATGCCGTTATTTCATACCATCATCAGGATTCTGCCTGATGTAAATTCAAATGTAAAGATAAGTAAGTAAAGGAGAGGGAGAAAAAAATCTGAATGGACATGAAACTACCAAATCATGATTCTACTGAAAAAGAGCTCACTATTGTGTTAAACGAGGTCGTTTTGTGAGCTTTTTTTTTGCCTCCAGTTTTATTAAGCTATAACCGACGTACAACATTGTATTAGTTTTAGGTGGACAAAATCGTGATTTGTATATCTTGTGAAATGATCACCACTGTAAGTGTAGTCAAAATCCATCGCCTCACATAGCTACAAATTTTTTTTCTTATCATGAGAACTTTTAAGATCTACTCTAGTCAACTTCCAAATATACAATACAGTATTGTCAACTATAGTAAACTTCTTTATTAGATTTAAAAAAAAGTTAAACATGCCCAGAGCAAAAAATTTCAAACATTACAGGAAGGTATATAATGAAATCTCATTTTCCTTTGCTTCTCTTGGTTCTTCTCTCCAGAGGTAACCATTCTGGGGGTTTCTGAGTGTGCCATAAATTTTTTATCTCAATGTAACAAGAGTCTGCGTTAGTGGATTTTTTTTAAACAAATGTTAGTATTTGTCCTGTTCTGTAATCTACTTTTCTTCCCATTCATTTATCTTGGAGGTTCTTCCATATCAGCATATACAGATTTATTTCATTTCTCATTTTAACCAATATTTAGTTAAAAATAATATATAAACATGGTGAAAATTCAGATAGTACCAAAGGATATGAATAATGAAGCTTCTTTCTTCCGCTCATCTGGATATCCCCCTCAGCAGAGGTTACCACTGTTCATAGATTCATGTGTATCCTCCCCAAAATATTCTATACCTGAGTAAAAAGCAAGCACATGTGCAAGATACATGTACACACACACAGAGAATTGTACACTGTGTGCCCAAATTGCCCTTTCATTTAACAATATGCCTTGGAGAACTTTACATGTTACACATCTATATGTATTATGTTCTTTTAACTTGTATGTAATATTCCATTAAATGGATGTGACGTACTTTATTCCGCTAGTCCCCTAATGCTAGACATTCAGGTTATTTGGAGTCTTTCCTATTCTAAGGAATGCTTACATATAACTCATGGTGTAGAGGACACAGAAGGCAGCGGCATCTGATTCCAATGATTTTTTCCTTCAACTGTATTAAATCCAGTTTTCTTTCTTTTTTTTTTTTTGACCAACAATAGGTTTTATTTTTTATTTTATTTTTCTCCAATTCTTTTTCTTACATCTCAATATCATCTACTCCAGAATAGGGAATTTAGAAAGAACATAAAAATCTTAGAAAACTTTAACATTGAAAAGAAAAAAAATTAGTCTTTTCATTAAAGAAAAATCTGAACTCTTTTTGGCAATAGCTACAAAACAGTGTATTAATTTTAAAATATACTGGTGCACTCTTTTTAAAAAAATGCACCAAACAGTAGATGTATAGGAAGTAAAATATTTGAAAAGGTATCAAAGTCAGTAATTAACTTCAGAAACAACTTGTGTGTATATCCACTTTCTACAGATTGATTTGTATAAAATGTAGCAAAAAAGGAAAGGGGGAAAGGCCTAAAGGAAGTCAAGTCACAAAAGCAGCTGTCAAGATTGTTGATGCTAAGAGGTTGGGCTAAAGCCAAAGGCAAGAGTATTCGTCCTGTGTACATTTCCCGTTATTAAATCCCCAAAAGACATAGAAAACATTCTGGAAGACTTCTTTATAAAAAGTAGTATAAGTCAGGATATTCTAGGTTCATAACCAACACTTGTGTTTATAAAATATTAGCATTCCAGGAATAGTGATAGAAAAGATATTTAACAATAAATTACAAATATTGTAAATTCAGACTTTTTCTTACAGTTGCAAACACGTCATAAATTTGGGCTGTGTTTCTTTGTATAAATCCTACTTACGACTGTGCTAAAGCCTTCTGGCATGAATGCAAAGAGTATTTTCATAAATAAAACTTAGTAAAATCACTGTACACTCCATCAATTTAAAAACACTTCTCTCCAACTTCAAAGGGAGACCCTTTTCTCCTTTTTTAGTGCAAAGATGGTGTTTCTTTGCTGCGTTAATGGTTTGCTTCTTGTAGCTGTCATAACTACATGCCCCAAGTATGTGATAGTAAGAGACGAGAAGTTAAATGACATCTTTGCTTCGATTCAACATGTCTCAGACATTACAGAGCAGCAAGCTCATCAATCTAACCTCAGAAGTGCCTACCAATACAAATCCTGCACATACGTCCTTTAAATGCAAGCCTCACAAATATATACATGGCCCTATACTAGGGTTCAGCTGGAATAGATGAATTTTATGGGAAGACATGAGGTACATATTGCTTAAGTTCTATGCATGGATTTACTCACATAGACCTACTTTGAAACATAAAAATAATACTTTGGTTTTGTGTGTAGTAAGTAACTAGCAGGAAGCAAGCACTCCCCCTGAGTTTGTCATAGCATTATAATTTCTTACAACTCACAATAACTATGAAGTAGATATTATTAGCAACATTTTGTAGATGAAGAGGTTATGTCACTTGCCATAGCTCACACAGTTTGTAAGTAGAGGAGTTGGCATTCAAATTTACCTCTGATGTCAAAACTCATGCTCTTTCCATCACAAAACATTAAACTTGCGGTTTTTTTTTTAAAAAGGCTAACTATTCTACGTATTTTGTGCCCGAGACACATAAAATATCTAATGCATTAATGTACTAGTTCTTCCAATAGAAATATAAGAATAATGTCACATTTTAAAAAATTCTCAACCTGGATTTCTTTTTCTTTTATCTTTGCATTATGAGAATTTTAAATGCATACAAAAGACAAAACAGTGTCATAAACCCCCATGTACACATCATCCATCGTCAACAATCAGAGTCGATTTATGATCCATCTGGTCTAATATACACCCCCACCCCATTTCTTCCTTCCTCTCCCATACTATTTTGAATACTATGTCAGACATCTATTACTTTATCTTTCAATATCACAGTGTATATCTCTCTAAGATAAGGACTCTTTAAAAATACATATATAAGCATAACACCATTGTCACACCTAAAATAATAACAATAGATTCTTTTTAAATTGAAGTATAATTGACATACTATCTCCTGCTAGTTTCAAGTGTACATCATAGTGATCCAATATTTACATATATTATGAAATGGGCCCCATGATAAGTCTAGTTAGCATCTGTCATCATACAAAGTTATTACAGTATTATTGGCTATATTCCCCATGCTGTACATTACGTTCCTGTCACTTATTTATTTTATACCTGGAAGTTTGTACCTCTTAATCCCCTTCACCTATTTCACCCACTCTGGTAACCAACAGTTTGTTTACTATATCTATGAGTCTGTTTCTGTTTTATTTTGTTTGTTCATTTGTTTTATTTTTCTATTTTTGTTTTTTAAATGTTTATTTATTTTTGAGAGAGAGAGACAGAGACAGAGGCAAAGCACGAGCCGGGTAGGAGCAGAGAGAGAGGGAGACACAGATCGGAAGCAGGCTCCAGACTCCAAGCTGCCAGCACAGAGCCCCATGAAGGGCTCGAACTCACAGACTGTGACATCATGACCTGAGCCAAAGTTGGACGCTTAAGTGACTGAGCCATCCAGGTGCCCCATTTGTTTTAGATTCCACATATAAGTGAAATCATATGGTATTTGGCTTTCTCTGACTGATTTATTTCACTTAGCATAATGCCCTCTAGGTCGATCCATGCTGTCACAAATGGCAAGATTTCATTCTTTTTAATGGATGAGTAATATTCCATTGTGTAAATCTACCTCATCACCTTTAACCATTCATCCATCAATGGACACTTAGGTTACTTCCATATCTTAGCTATTGTAAATAATGCTGCAGTGAACATAGAGAGATGCATATACATCTTTGAATTGGTGTTTTTGTTTCTTTGGATAAGCACCCAGAAGTAGAATTGCTGGATCATACGGTAGTTCCATTTTTAAGTTTTTGAGGAACCTCCAAACTGTTTTCCATAGTGGCTGCACAAATTTACATTCCCACCAACAGTATGTAAGAGTTCTCTTTTCTGCACATCCTCGCCAACACTTGGTATTTCTTGTCTTTTTGATGCTAACCAGTCTAACAGGTGTGAGGTCATATCTCATTGTGACTTTGATTTGTATTTCCCTGATGATGATGAGTGAAGCTGATCGTCTTTTCACCTGCCAGTCGGTCATCTGTGTGTCTTCTTTGGAAAATGTCTATTAAGTCCTCGCCCACTTTTTAATCAGGTTGTTTGGGTTTTTTTGTACATTAAGTTGTATCTTTATATACTTTGGAATGAACTCCTTATCAGATGTATGATTTGCAAATAAATATCTGTCTCATTCAGGAGGCTGCCCTTTCTTTTTGTTGATGGTTTCTTTTGCCGTGCAAAAGCTTTTTACTTTGATGTAGTCAACAGTAGATTCTTAACATAAATTATTCAATGTTAAAATTTCTAATTCTCTCACAGATATAATTCTTTATAGTTTATTTGACTCAAGATGAAAATGAGGTCTACACATTAGTTGATATGCCTTTTAAATCTCCTTTTTTTAAGTTTATTTATTTATTTTTGAGAGAGAGACGGGGGGGGGGGGGGGGGGGAGGGGCAGAGACAGGGAAAGACAGAATCCCAAACAGGCTCTGCACTGTAAGCGTGGAGCCCAACGCAGGACTCAATCTCACAAACTGCGAGGTCATGACCTAAGCTGAAATCAAGAGTCAGACACTTAACCGACTGAGCCACCCAGGTGCCCCTTACATCTCTTAAAGCCTACAGTTAATAAGGCTTCATAATAACATTTTCTTTATTCACTTTGCATTATTTGCTTATGCCAAACTATATTTTTAGGCAATTTACTTTGATAAGGGATATAGGCTTGCCATTTCATAATAGGATTTTTAAGGTTCACACAGTAGAAAATTTTCATATTAAAATATACTGAATAATTTTCTCAGAAACTCTCCACACCCCTCATGAAGATACTCAAAGAATCTTCAAGCTGGCAAGAAATTTCACTGGCTCATAGTGACCACTGGATTAAAAAAAATATTTTTGTTGTTATATATATTTACATATGGTCTTTCTTAAATTTTTATTTAAATATCGTGTCATTTGCTTTAGGCTCTGGGTCCATGGTGGGGAATTTTTCTACTATTCATGATAATGTTTTTCCAGTAATAAATTTCTAATTAAAAACATTATACCTTGTAATTCAAATCTGATTAAACTATAACTGTTGATAATTAACTTGTTTTACAAAAAGGGAAGCTAAACAAAATGAAGTATACCAGTTTGCTTAATGCCACAAAGTCATACTGTCATTATATCCAAAAAGTAAAACTAATGTTTAACATCTGATCAATATCTTGCTTTAGATACCTGATTCATGAAATGTAAAAGCTCTACGGCAAAGATCCCAGTGAATTTTCTTTGTAACTTTAAGTGAAACATTAAGTAGAAATACAAGTTCTTAAAGCAAGCAGGACTTGAATTGTGAAAGGAATCTATGTCTTATTAAAAAATAAAAATAAAAAGCTTTTCCCACATTCTCCAATGATATTTGAGCTCACTAAAAGAGCTCTTTCACTTCTGTTCCTTCCATATGAAAATAAACTATTTGGATTATGTTTTATTTTCCCCATGTTTCATTCTTCGTTAACAAACATCATTCAGGAAGGTGACTGTGGGCCAATAAGAAAATTTGGGTGGAAATGTGAGGGCAAGAATTGCCATTAACACACTCGTAAATGCACACTACATTTTCTCACTGTTTACTATGCCCAGGTACTGTGCTAGGGCTTATACATATTACCATTTGTCCTCGTAACAGCACTGCAAATGAGACAGTAAAATACAGTGACGAAGAGCATGGGCTCTGGGACTATGAATGAGCATGAGGTTTCTTACTGTACTTACGATACTAAAAACCACTGACTTGTATACTTTGAAAGGATGAATTTTGTGTTATGTGAATTCTATCTCAAAAAAAAAGCATATGCTATGGAGTCAGCCTGACCAAGTTAGAATCCTTGAGGGGCACGACATTGAGCAATTCTCAACCTCTCTGTGCCTCAGTGCCCATGTCTGTCAAATGGGTTTATTAGTACCTGCTTCATAGGGCTGTTCTGAAAATCAAATAAGAGAACACATATATAGGACTTAGCACAGTGTCTGGAGCATCTCCCATTTTATAGATAAAGAAGCTGAGTTTCAGAGAAATTAAGCAACTTGTTAAGGTCACATGACCTTTAGCTAAATGTTTTGGGTGGGATTTGAACCAGGTCTGTCAAGACTCAACGTCCATGCTCTTTCTACCATGGCATGTTTCTTCTCTAGACTAGGGACAAGACTCTCCCTAACACTATTCAATGGTCACCCTGCTACCACATTAAACCTGGGGTTTAATGGAATGATGGGTAAGAAAGAGTTTGTTTGCAATCTTTTCTATCTCGGGGCAGTCCATCCTCCCAAGCATCTTTCTTTAAAGGTGACCCTTTCAACACATTGTACGAACTCATCACAGACTTTCCCGTAACCAGATGTTTAAATGTGTACTACTAAAGAGATGTGTAAATAAGAGATCTTTTATAATTAAGAACTATTTTCCTCCCAGGCACCAGACTCTAATTTAGTCCAAATATCCTGAAGAACACAGGTGTGTATTTAGGCAAATGCACGGAGTTAATAAAATTCATCCCATCACCTTCCTGCATGAGGATCCTGCCATAGATAAAAATGGTAAGAAAGTTAGAGGCCATCATTTCTGTCCTTTCTCATTCCCTTCCCAATACTCCCTAGTCTTCCAGGGCTTTTTAAATTCTTTTGCCAGCTGTTCTCTTATTTACATATTCTTATTCTTTTCATATCCCTAAAACGTCCTATAGTGCCTTCCAGAGACCTGTTAGTGCCCCCCTGCCCCACACACTCTGCCAGTTTCTGAATGTGCAATCAGCTAAGATCTGATCAAAAGAGCAAGGTAAAAGATACTCCGTCAAAAAAATGTCTTAGGGGGAAGAGCAAGGCTGGGGCCAAGACATCAGTATGGGTTTTCCAACTTGATCTTTCCTTACTTGTGCTTCCAAATGAGCAAAGAATTTGCTACCTATATCCAATCATTGTTGAGAAGCAAATAGAGTTGTCTGTTCTAAGTAAACTCTTTAATTGTTCCGTTGGTTACTCTACCTCTGTCCTCTAAGAGAGAAAGGCTGTGTAGAAGGTGCCATAAACTGGAAGGTGACTGCAATGCCACCACTACAAGAATCTGGTAAGATCTGCCCTTTGTCTCTGTGGTCCCATATAGTCTCCTGTGTTAAACTCCAAAGTATCTTCTCTTCGCAACACATTACTATGCCGTATCTCTGACACTAATTCTTTATTTCTCCTTTAGGTAATTAATTCTACTCTCACAGTTCCATTCGTTTCTGCCAGTTCACATTCACATTCTAGCCCCTGTGGATTTTGGTTAACATCTGTTAAACCCTGAACTATAGAGGGCCATTGCCTGAAGAGCATATTTCATAGTCTGCAAAGCAAACTGCTACATTATTACATATAATTCTCTATTCTCAGTCTATGTTTTTAGCCATAAATGCTTTAGGACAGTGAGATACACAGTAATACATCACATTATTTAAAATATTATAAATTAAAAAATATTATAAATACTACAACCAATGTATAAGAGTCAAAAGCCTTTAAAAATGTAAGGTATTTATTTCTGACTGTTTTTAAAGAAAACCTTATATAGACTTGAAATACACTAAAAGTGTGAGCTAGGAAAATTAAAATTTTCATAAAACTAGTATCATTCCTCACAATTTGAATTTCTCTATGGTATTACTGCTCACTGACAATGGATACACTGACAATATTAAGAGCAAAAAAAAAAAAAACCTGGAAAAGTTTGCAATTGATTAAAAAAAGTTTTAGAGCAAAATAGTTCATAAAACTATTTGCAAGCTTGATCTAAAACACTCTGTGATTCTCTGAAAAAATGAAAATCCCCCATTTATAATAGGTTAATAATCAATATTCAGAATGAGGTTTCTGACATTCTCAGTACTAAAAAGGAAAAAAATGCATATAGTTGAAAGACACCCCCTCAAACTGAATTCAGGCAAAAAAAAATCCAATTTTGAACCTTTTAAAAATATGTTCTAATCCTGTCCTTTTTTTTTTTTTTAATTTTGCACACAGCTGTCTGTTGTAGTTTTTAGAATCATGCCAGATGCTGGGTTCATCAAGCAAAAGCAGGAAAACAATGGTTTGAAAGCAATTAGAAGCACCAAGGCTGCAGTGAGGCTCATATTAAAATGTGATAACACTGTTCTAGTGGGAATTTCAACACTACTCTATTTCTGACATTTCTCTGCTGCCAGACAGGCAGGCTGTGTGGAAGACCACTGTGACCAAGGAGGTAACAAACTGGAATTTATTTCTGGAGCAAATGAAGGATTAGCTGAGTTGGAGCCCTCCCAAGGTTTTTATTATGGACTCGGCCACCATTTTATTTGAATGCTACTGGATCCTGTTGGCATCTAACAAAGCTCAAGGAGTAAAAGCATATTATAGCTTTGGTTCAATAAAATAATCTAGCACCAATCCACTCAGAAGGCAGATGCATCACAGCCTCTTGTTGCTAAAAAGCAGGGCAGGGGAGCCCAGCAGGGTGAAGGTTAATTAAACACTCCACTAACTTTCCTTAGATATGGCTAATACCATTCTGTGTAGAAGCTTGTTTAGAAGACACAGAAGTAAACAATACCATCCACACATTTTTAGTGTGAAACCATAAATGGTCAAAAAGCACTCACCTTGGGGCTGAAAATCCCAATAGTACCTGAAATACAAGGAAAAGAATGGAAATAAGTCACACATATGGTAGATACAGCACCTAGCCCAAAAAGCTTGCTAAATAGTCAATAACCAGCCAAGCCACTACCCACTCTGAGAAAAACCAAAGCGTCCCTGAGATTTGGAAGATTCTCAATGGCCTGAAGGCAACATTTAACTCACTGTAACTCAGAAAATTTTGACCATATTGCTGGAAAGGTCCTAAGAGGTTGCCTAGCCATCCATGGTCCAGAGTTTCTCATCAGGAGCCCTACAGGCTTTGAGTATGACAATTCTTTGTTGTGACAACCTGTCCTGTGTATTACAGGACAATCAGCATCACTGGTCCTTGGCACCAAACACCAGTGGCACTCCCACTTATAATGACAGCCAAACAGCATCCCCCCCCACCCCCAAAACATCCTCAAATACTTCTAGGCATAAATTCTTAATTTTACAGGTGAAACCCAAACAACTGACTTAAGGTCACCTAACATTTGAGTGTCTATGCCAGGACTGGGGCTCTTACAATTCACTGTGTCATTCCATCGCCTCTTTTATTTTGGGATATCATTGGCAAAGCCAACAACCCTTAAAGTCTTAAACCTAATGAAATGGCAGTAGCAGAAAGGATCATTTGTAAGTCACCTACTTGGAATCTAATAGCACTTTCCCCCATAGAAGCAATGTTATATATGGCGGCTACCCACAAAATCTACTGTACTTTGGATTCCATTTCCTCCTGCCTTCACAGGAACCTTACATTATTCTGTATTGATTTCCTTTTGTATATATTCAACCTCTTCCTCTCAATGTGGCCCTTTCCATCAGTATTTATGCTTGTATAAAAATAAAGCAAACCCTCCCTCACTTTCTTCATATCCCTCCATCTGCTATCCTCTTTCCCTTCATATCACAGTGAAATTTTCAAGAAGTGTTGTCTGTAGTTTCTCTCTGTTTTCTCACCTCCCACTCACTCCCCAACATACTCCAATCTTGCTTATAGTAACCACACATTAATTCCTGTCATGGACATAGTGAATTCCATGCCACTAAATAGAATGAATATTTTTCTATTCTCATCTTAACGTCTCAGGAATGTGTATGTGCATTTGAGCACCTTTTTCCTTGGGAGAGAGTCCAGAGTTATTTTTTAAATCAAATTCTTAAAAGAAATCCATAACCCAAAAAAAGATTAAGAAAAAGGCAATACATAGGTAATAATGGAGTGTCTTCCAGCATACCCACAACTGAAATAAGGTGAGGCTACTTGAGAGAGTATCATCCCAGTGAGTATCTAGGTTATTTCTTTATAAGACAAAAATGCAGAAAACGGAAAAGAAGGAGATAAGTGGGGAGTATGTTGCCATAATTCAAGATGAGTTTGTGGGAAACTACGAAAGATAAGGAAGAGAAGATGGTGAAGCCTCCTGGTTGACTTCTCGTATTCCTTTCTTTTCCCAGAACAGTTCCGGGCTGGCAATCAGGTGAAGAGAAATGTAAGATACTTGGATGATAGGGCAGGGAAAGTTCAGGACAGCTCTGACATGTGCAGTGGAAAGACAGAGAGGGAATAAGAGGAGGAAGAGGTGGGAAGGGTATAGCAGCAACAGCTGGGAAGAAGGGTGTCCATGCTGATATAAAGGCATATGGAGATTGAAAGTGGCTGTAACTTAAGTTGCAAATTAGTATTTGCATTAGTATTAGTATTAGTATTAAGTTGTAAATTAGTATGATGGGTCAATCTCGCCCTGGCAGACAGTGCAGCTTCCCACTGTACCTGGCCACTGTGAAGAGTTTTTCCATAAAACTCCTTTCTATAAAAAACAGCTAATCAAGCAAATCATCAAAGGGATGAGCAACTTTCCATCTTCTCTTGTGCCACAGCTCTAGCCCCTGATTCCTATAGTTACCCAACCTCCAATTCAATAGAAATAGAAATTAGAATGTGAGTCTGTGCAAGCGTATGTGTGTGTGTGTGCACATGTACGCATGCATGCGTGTGTGCACTTCTCTTGCCAAAATGTATATGAAGGCAACAGCAGGAACTTTGCTAACCAATGTGGTTCTCATTTATTCACCCAGAAAAAAAAAATGGAGCCATGCTGTGGCAGTTTAAAGGCCAACTCTTGGCAAATTATTAAGTAGGCAAAATATGTTATTGATGATCTCAACCTCTTCTTTTGTCCTCTCTCCCCCACAACCCCTACTACAATGCACACACATATCTTCAGTTCCCCTCTCTACCTACTGTAAAGTGCCCCTGGGTTCCTGCTTTCTCTTTTTAGTTAAGAAGATCTTATAAGTTCACATAACGCTTATGTTTTATTTTTTTAATTTTATTTTAAAGGGGATGGAGATGAGCAGAAGGAAAGAGAGAGAGAATCTTAAGCAGGCTCCACACTCAGCATGGAGCCCAACGCAGAGCTTGATCCCTCAACCCTGGGATCATGACCTGAGCCAAAATCAAGAGTTGGACATTCAACTGACTGAGCCACCCAAGCACCCCACCAAGAGTACTGCTTTTGCCAATCATAGCTGTATCATATGAAGGCTGATTACAAAGAAATAATTCAGCTTAATGGTATTAAATAAAGTAGCAAGTCTATCTAGTTGATGTTAAACAGCAGAATCCACTTTAATCTTGATGACGTTGTAATTAAATATTTCTGCCAATAAAAATCATATGTAGAACTTGATGTGGAATGGCATGAAGTGGAATGTTAGTTCCCTTCATTTTCAGAAGGTATAAAACAATCCTGCCACCCTACCTTTCCCCTTTCTTCTTACCCTAAGCCTTAATTGTGCAACAACCCTCAAGAAGTTTGTTCACACACACACCTCTACCCCACAGCTCACAGAGGATACTTCTTTTTAGAAGTAAGGCGAGAAGGTGAGCAACCTCATCCCTCACTGCAGGGCACTATGGATTATTCTTTGCTGAACACAACACATTTAAAGTTTTGATCTTGTTTCATTAAACATATCCTATAGATGGCCTTCATCACATTCTCTGGAAAGATGACTCCACACTAGAGAATTCTATGCTCTTTAGGAGGCATTTAGTCAAATCCAGCCAACAGCTTCTAATTCTTTTCCTTCATTCTGAAAACAATTATCCCTTAGCCGGAGACTCCAACAAGTCTGAAACTAGAAATTTTAAACCAAAATGCAAATACCACAATAGAGTTATATAGAAGAAAAAGCATAGGCACATGCACACACGCGCGCGCGCACACACACACACACACACACACACAGAGCTGTGTTTATCCTAAAAGCCTCTGAGAATTTCATATCAGGCCTGTGCAGATAGATAACAAACACTTCTTTAATCTTCCCTTTGAAGCTTCAGCTTCAATATGAAAAGGAAGCTATCACTCTGCGGCAATATCCATACTCAACATCATCAGGTCCATGCAAATGATATTTGGAACTGGAAAAAGATGAGCACAGAATGAGCAGAGAGAAAATGCTGCAACCATATTGATGATTATTATTTTCACATTCAGTCAAAACAAATCCATCTTTACTTGTTCCTCAAAAAATGAAAATAGAAGAATAAAATTTCCTAACGGTCAGCTAGGCAGAATAGCCTAGAAAATTTACAGTTACATTACATGTCAGACAAAGTTTGCTATTTTTATTTTATTTTATTTTATATTTTATTTTATTTTATTTTCCAAATTTTATTTAAATTCTAGTTAGTTAACATGCAATGTAATATTTGTTGCATTCTACTTGTGTTTTTAAATTAGGTTTTCAGTGAAACTTAGGGAAAGGTAACAACAAATAAATTGAATTCACCATATTGAGGGGATCTTGAATCAATAGCAGCAGCAGTAGCAGTAGTAGTAATAGCAAGGACAGTAATAACAACATTAAGATTTCTCGAATATATTGCTGGACACTGTTCTAAATACTTCTCTTATATGAGCCCACTTCCTCCACACTGTGTAACCCTATTATTATGCTCATTTAATAACTAAGGAAACCAAGGTATTGAGAGGGGAGATAACTTGCTCACGGTTTACTCGGCGCGTAATGAGGCAGACAAGTTTCCAATTTTAGCAACTAGTTCCCAGAGCATGCACTCTCATAAAAAATTGAGGAGGAAAGTCTTAAAAATATAATCTAATTTAAAAAACACTCAGCAAAATTCACTTTTTTCTCTAGATACATTTTACCATTGTAACAGAATTCAGTCACTCAATCAACAAATACTTGTTGAATGTCTTGTATATGACAAGTGTTTTGCTCTGGTGCCATGGACAAAATGGTGTCTAAAATACATAGAGTCCACCTGCTGATATATTTCAGTATCTTTCAAACTGCAAACAAACTGATCTAGTTTGCTACTCAAGAGTCACAGAACACTAGATGTCTGCTAAAAATGAAGCTACTGACTCTTAATTATTAGACTGGAAAGTTGGGGTGGGTATCAAATTCTTGACTACGGAGCTAACCAATGAACATAGTTATTGAGATTAAAGTACTCAGAGCTTTTACCCCTCAGCTAGCTAATTAGATAGATCCTGGTGAAGTAGGTAAGACAAACTACTTTATCCTCTATTACTGAAAATATCTCAGAAAGAAAAATAATTCCATCTCTTGATTAAAGCAAAGGTTAGCATATTCAGCACTTAACATATGCTAGGCATTGTGCTATGTATACATTTTATATGTATTATTTTATTTAACCTTCATCAAAACCCTATGAGGTCAGTACTATTACTATTTCCATTTTACAGATAAGGAAACTGAAACTCAGGAAGGCCAACAAACTTGACCCAAATCACACAGCTATTAAATGGCAGAACCAAGATTTGTATCCAGGTCTCCTTGGCTCAGAGTTCAAGCTCTTAAATTCCACATTAACTGTTTTTTCTATTTACTGTAATATAGGAAATAAATCTATTAAGAGAAGGTATAATTGTTTTGTCAGACAGCTTAGCATCAGAGAGTAGTTAGACCAGACATCTTTAACTTGGAGTCCATAGTTGAGCTTTAGAAGACTCATAAACTCCCTAAAATTATGGGTTAAAATCAATCTATGTTTTCTTTTCCCTTGAAGAAGAGTCCATAAACTTCATTAGATTTCCAAAAATGTCAATAACTCTTTTCCTCCAAAATGATAAGACCCTCTGGGTTAGATGAATAAGGTTGCAATGACATTATAAAATAGCTACCCAGAAAGGCCAACATCTGTAATGTTATAAATCTAGAACATCTAGATGAATTTTTTTTTGCAACTAAAGTATTAAAGGTGTTATTTTACCTGTGACTTATGGAAATTTAAAACACATCATACATTCTCTGTCTTGTTAAGCCACCTGCTAAACAAAATTGAATCTCTTCTTAAGGATGTAAATTTGAACTTTGGTTTTTATACCAAAACAGTGGTGCCTTCTAAATGAATAGGCTGTCTGCGATACTCAAGGTCCAGAGATGACTTCTATTTCCCTCTTGACTATCTCTGTTCTCTGGTAATGGCTGTCTCCAAACAGACTGCCAAGAATGAAGTGTTATACTGATATTAGTAATGGAATCTTAGAATTCAAATGGAAACCTGGTTGACCAGGGCTTCAATGACAAGTTGATAACACTAGTAAAACCCTTGCAAATGGCCTTGATCAGCCACATGTAGAGAGTTATATATGACCAAGGAAATGGCTTTTGTGAACAATACTAATAGTCTGTACACTACAGATATTTCCTAAAACTTCATTTCTCACTTTGGAAGATTCACTTGATTTCAAATTTTCTTTCTAGTACCAGTGTTTCATCTACTACCTTGCAAAAAGAATGGACAAGTGGCAAAGGGTAATATGGCCAACGACACCCAAGAACAGAAATGGGAAAAGAGCACCATCTGGTGGAAGTCTCTGGTGGAGGCCTCAGAGGCTGGGACCCAGGGGTTGGGGCACCAGTCTCAGAAATAGGCAGGAATGGGAAGTCCCCTGGAGGGGAGCTGGTGCCCCATCTAGCCCAGTACCTTCAATCCATCAAAAGAACAGGACCTTGTATCTGCCTACAAGAAGCTTACAATCTGGTCTAAACTATGAGATATTTATACATGAACAGATGTCAATCTAAGATAGTAAATAACAAATACTGTGGTAATAGCAGAGAAGCATATAACTCATGTAACAGAAGGATCTGCCATAAGTTCATAGGTTCTCTTTTTGGACGTAATATTTCTGTGGTCTTGAGACTATATCCACAAATTAAAAAAATTGTTTTTAATGTTTATTTTTGAGAAAGAGACACAGCATGAGCAGGGGAGGGTCAGAGAGAGAGAGAGAGAGAGAGGGGGGCAGGATCTGAAGCAGGCTCCAGGCTCTGAGCTGTCAGCACAGAACCCAATGCAGGGATCAAACCCACAAACATTGAGATCATGACCTGAGTCAAAATCGGATGCTTAACCGACTGAGCCACCCAGGTGCCCCGCTATACCCACAAATTTTAGAAACCTACTCTGGAAGACAACACAATGTTCTCTTACTTATGAACTGGTCACAATTCAACTTTCATTAAATAATAAACAAGCATTGTCATCCAATGTTGACAGTATTGATTTTTTGGAAGTCTGTTCCCAGACAATAATAAAGAAATAAAACAAATAAAACCTTACTCACCATTAGAGTCTTCCATAACACTTTCACTACATGAAATCCCTGCCACAGTCAATCCAACATCCACTCGGATTCCAACAGTAAGAGATCTACATGCTTTCCTCAATTAGTCAATGATTATGGTCTTTCACCACATCACTGAAAACCTGCATTCAAATATCCCTTCTCCTTTGTTCTAGCATCAGGACTGCAAATTGTGGTTGTATGTCTCATAATCTCCATGCTCCCTACGTGTAATAGGCAATCAATTATAACTCGATGAACTATTAAAGAAAAATGCCAGCCAGGTATATTGTGACCAAATAAATGACTATAAATGTCAAGTCGGAGTTTAGATTTTTTTTTCTTTCTGTAGATAAAGGGGAGCAGCTGAAGAACTGGTTGTTGGGTTGGTTGATTGGGTTGCTTGTTTTTAAGGACAGGGAATGATGTCCACTGTGATCAAACCAGCAGAAATGTGCAGCCTGGACGGGAAGGAGAAAGCCTGAGAGACAGTTTACTGAAGACCAAGAAGAGGGACAAGAGATTTGACAACAGATTTGGAGGCAGGCTGGGAATAGACTGTCAAGAGTAAAACCAGAGATATCTTTTGGTTCCAAACTTGTGTATTGGAGAGAACAAGGCAGCAATCACCTACAAAGAAATCCAGCTGATCACCATGTTTTAAACTGTAGTATCTTGGGCTCTGCCATTTGTGTCTGTGTTGATGCTTGGAACCTAATTTTATTTTATTTTTGCCTGCTTCAGGTTAATAGCTACTCTTGGGCCACCAAGACTCCTAGTTATCTGATTAGTAAATAACTGCTATCTGCATGACACTGTGACTGTGGACCCTATACTCATTGAATTTTACAGCTGGAAGGACACTGAAGGTCATTTAATCCAGCCCATCACTTTATGGATGGGAAAACGAAGTATGGAGAGGTTATCTGATTGCATCATAGAAGTTTAGAAGTCCACATTGTGAAGCTACCACAGTTTATCTTGTGCAGAATCAGGGGGCAGGTTCAAAAACATGATATTCACTCGAAAATTCCTTTGGTATTTACCTTGTTATGAACATGATCACATTATTCACCTGAGAGCAAATGTTGCATAAAAGTATTTAAGCTGGACTAGTTCTTAGAGCTCATCTAGGCAGAGTGCATTTCTCAACATTAACATGCCAACATACCATCTATATCTCAAGTTATGAAGGCTGCATTCACTCTCTCAAACATTAATAAATCTCTGCGATTTGCCAGACACTGTGAGGGACTGAGAGTACAGAAAGCCCCAACTGTGAGACTGTTTGGCTGGAATGGTCAAATTGTGCAGGAGTGATTTGATTGGCACAAACACACACACAAGGTAAAAACTAGGGCCAGAAGAACCCAGGTCTGGCTAATGCCAGAACCCATCTTACTGCTTGCAGATAAGGGTTGCTGAGGGAGGATCTGGGATCAGATAGAGGAGGATGCCTGGTAGGGGAGGGAGGGGGGGTCACAGAGAGGCCAGGCCCAGGATGCAGAGGGGCCAGGCCCCTCAGAACAGATGGCAGAGGCCCAAAGCAGGCATGTTTGAGAAGGGGATATGGCAAGAATCTGAGTGGTTTCCAACCTGCAAGCCTCTTTTTTATCTTGTGAAGTAGGCAATGATGTCATTCAAGAGTGATATGATAAATCTGCTAAGGACTGGGGAGCAGGGTGGGAGGAGAGGAAATTAGAAATGTTGCTAAGAGGAAGCATGTAAAGTAACTGCCAGGTGTCATTAAGGGCTCGGCTGGGGTTGGAAACTAAGACTTACTAAGTCCCACTGCGTAATTTTTCTTCAGCACTGAGTAGCTGCCCAAGTATAAAAGCAGAGAAGGTGGATGGATAGTTGAATTGATCTGAGGTTAAGGTTCTTCTAGGCTTGTGAGATGAAGGACAAGAAAGTAAGAGAAGACTAGAGGGCATGTCCTGGGTCTTAGGCTGGGGCAGGAGGGAGAGACACCAATGGCCAAAGACTTGACTGTAATGTCTGTACATAGTGGAGACTTTTCACAATCAATTAAAATATCCAAAAACAGGAAATAGCATTATTCTTCTCTTTGCTCTCAGGACTCTCCTCTGTCCCACCAGTCTCAAACCTCTCCTATCTCTTGTTCCCCGTTTTAATGGATGACATCTCTGCCCACCCAACTGAAACTCAGGAACTGCCTCTTCACCTCTTTCTCTATTACTGTGGACATCCCATCAAACACCAAGACCTGTAAATTCTACTCCCTTTATATCTTTTAATCTAGCTCCTATGTCTACAGATGCTGGATTCATTCAAGCCCTCAAGATGCCTGACTCATATTGATATCACCACATCCTAAGATGTCCACCTGCCACCCTGCTCCTCCCTGACCCATTCTCCCAGTGCTGATGAAGAAGGAAGTGATGAGCAAAGTCTTTGCAGACAAGTCTGGGTCGGAGTCCCAGCTTCTCCACCTTCTAGCTGTCAGACTTCAGCTGCAGCCTCCGTTTCCTCATCTTTTTTTTTTTAAATTGAGTTATAGTTGACACACAATGTTACATTAGTTTCAGGTGTACAACACAGTGACTCCACAAGTCTATACATTATACTGTGCTCACCACAAGTGTAGTACCACCTGTCATGACACAATGCTATTACAACATCACTAACTATACTCCCTGTGCTGTACCTTTTATTCTTATGACTTACTCATTCCATAACTAGAAGCCTGTATCCCCCACTCCCCTTCCACCATTTTGCCCATTGCCCCACCCCCTCCTTTGGTTTCATCTTTAAAATAGAAATAAAAGCTATACCTGCCTTGTATGGTTTTGGGGAGGGTTAACTGAGATAATGTGCACGAAGAGCTGAGCACTAGGCCTGGCGCCTGGCAGGCCTTTGGTAAATGTCAGCTGTAATGTCATTACCACCATGTTATTCTAATGACCTAAAGTGCAAACCCAGTCTTATCATTCCCCTGCTTGAAATCCTGCAGTGGTTTACCCCAGCTCTAGCTTTGAGGCTCTCCCCTCCTCTGTTCACACTGCTGCTCTCACACGTCTCTGCTCTCTCTGCCAGCACACTTTCTCCATCGTGCCCCTTCTTCTCCCAGTGAACCCTTGGTGGTCCTTTGGTGCTCCCATAGCACCTCTGTGTATGCCTCTGAGTAACACCTACAATACTGCACCGCAGTCCTCTTGTCTCTCTATGTCACTGAGCCCTCAGGGCGCAGTGGCACAGAAATTGGGCTCAATAAATGCTTGCTAAGTAAGTGAATGGACATGAGAAACAGAAGGGCCGTCTGAGTTCAGCCTAAGTGAAGCACAGAGAGCATTTCAGGGAGGCGTCAGAGACAAGGCTGGAGACACAGGCAGCAGGCAAGGCCCTCCAAGCAATGCCATGGGGTATGGATTTTATCCCAAAGAAGATGGGGAAGGATACTTTCATTTCCCTCTAAATTACTCACACGAAGGCAAGAGGGAAAACCAGGAAGAAAACCAAAGGAGGAGAAGACAAGGAAGAAGAGAAAGAGACAAAATAAGAATGCTTTGTTAAGTTAAAACCTTTACCAAACGAAGAGTTTTTCCCCTTCAAAGACTGGCTTCAAAAAAATAACCACAATATGACTGGCAAAAATATACTTCAAAAGACACGACCGAATACACATTGTAGTGGCAAGAATCCAATATATAAATACAATCAATTTGTTTCTTCATTAAAAGCTTTCATGAAGAAAATGATTTAATACAAATGCTAAAGCTACTGACACAGATTAATTGAAAAATAACAACAGAATCCTAATTAAAGACATAATATTATTTCCCTCATTCATACCACTCCAAAATCTGAATAATTAAATATATAAAAATAGAATATAAAATGCAGGCTTCTACTGGTAACCGCTCTAAAAGCTACAATGAATTACTTACCGAAATTTTCAAAAACCTCATGCCCTTATATATACACTTTCTTCCAGTTAGGAACTGAGATACACACAGAAATTCAGAGATCATTTTTAAGTTGTTTCAGTTTTGCCCTCAACTTGAGTTTTTTTCCTAATTACACAAGATTCTATACTAGAATATCACTTTCCCATTTATTTCTTTGTACCGTATCTATAGCAGTCATAGTTAAATCCTTACAGGAGCGTCCCAATTATCCAAATCATAAAGAATAGAACTGCTTGATCTAAAGGCTACTGACTAAAAAAAAAAAAGAAAAGAAAAGAAAAAAATAAAGACTAGTGACTATGTGACCAGTTCTATGGCTGTATCAATATGAACCAGGGGTCACCAGCAGTTCAACTACAATCAGTCAATCCTAGAACTTACCTGACCCATCATGGGGCCAGGACTTTGGTTCTGTCCCACTTCAAGGGATTTTTCAGCATCAGAAATGTCTCCACATGTTGCCAGGCCACACATAAGTGCAAAAGACAGTAGGCAAACATCATGCCAAAGGAAGGACCAAGGCCAGCGGCTGCTGACCGTATCCCTATGCCCCACCCTACAAGTCAATTAGGTTAAAATGTTGTCAGCTACTTGCTGGTCTTAAGCCCTGTTGGTAAAATTTTCCTGTCAATGATCCCCAATCATACTGGGGGACCCTCCTAACAGCCTCAACTCACACTTCCCTGTCAAATCCTTCTTCCTTCCTTCCCCTTCATTATTAAAATTCATTTGAAAACCGGGGCGCCTGGGTGGCGCAGTCGGTTAAGCGTCCGACTTCAGCCAGGTCACGATCTCGTGGTCCGTGGGTCGGGCTCTGGGCTGATGGCTCGGAGCCTGGAGCCTGTTTCCGATTCTGTGTCTCCCTCGCTCTCTGCCCCTCCCCCGTTCATGCTCTGTCTCTCTCTGTCCCAAAAATAAATAAACGTTGAAAAAAAAAATTAAAATTCATTTGAAAACCAAAGTAGTCCCTTACCTTAAAAAAAAAAAAAACAACTTCTGATAAAGATTTTTACATATACTTGCCCGATTTTAAGACTCTCCTGGAGCCCTTATTGAAATATGAATTCCCAGAGATCACCCCAGACCTAGTAAATTAGCATCTCCAGGGTAGAGACCTAGAAAACTATTTTTTAGCAAGATCCTCAGGTAATTCATACGATGGGGCAAGCTTGGAAAACATTATAAAGGAAATGGGTATTTTGCCAATGGTTGTCTGTTAAGAAAATTCTAGACAGGTAGGCCCCAGTTCAAGTATAGTCTGTGCTCCATTTCCAGTTGTTTGGACCTTGGAATGCATTTTCCTAATGAAACAAAATAATAGTGTTAAGTATTCTGGGCCAGTTTCAAAAACCCATGAAATCTTAGAAACAAAACAAAACAGAACAGTGATTAAATCTTGTTAACAGATCTGAAGTATAGTAGATACAATCTTTCATTTACAAACCAATCACATTTCAGAAGTTGAAGCATAAAGTTGGCTAACTTTTCTGTAAAGTTCCAAGAAATGGTTAGGTTACCTGGCTATCCATAAAAGCTTATTAAGCCCATAACAAACCAAAGCCAGCTATAGAACCAAGGATATAAACATGAGCTTGGTGTCCTCAAAGCAAAAGATAATGAGAAGGAGAAATGATACGCCTTCCTTCTCTGGGGATAGGAAACATAGGCAAACTCTGACATTCTTACCCTCTATTCTCTTTGCAATCATCTCCCACCTCCCAGGTGCCAAGGATTCACATGTTATCCATAGCTCCCTACTAAAGCATCAGCTTACATACCCCTGCCCAGAGCTTTCCTCTCTCAAATTACCTACTTCTCTCAAATCCAGTCAAAGCTCTCATTTCCAACGTTTGGTTCCATCCAATCTTTTCCAGGTATCTCTCCAATTACTTCCTTGTGCTTAAGAAACCAAATTATGCTTTGGTTCCCAAACATGGCTAAACTTTACCTTCTCTGTATCTTTGTACCTGCTATTTCTGGGTGCCATGTACCTCACCAAAACCCATCCTTTTCAACCCCCAGCCAAGCCATGATGCCATCTCATAGCCCTGAAGGTGTCTCAGATCCCTTCAGCCAGAACTGACTTCTTTCTCTGGGATTTCACAGTACAATCTATGTGTACCTCTTCTAAAGCTTTAGCCACAGTATATCTTGAGTTATAGTTATTTATGCATGCTTTTACATCTTTCCCATTGGGTTGTAAGTTTCTTGGGAATATTTTTGGGGTATCTAATTAAGTAACATGGGTTATATTAGGCACTTTTATGCAGGACAACAATCCTACTAGGTGCATGTATTGTATAATTATTTGGTTTATCCAGCTCAAAAATAAGTTACGGGAAGACTGGAATCTGTGTCATATTCACCACAAAAATGCTTTGCAAATAGTATATGCTCAATAAACACTGAATGAATGAATGAATGAATAAAGTTATACTCTTTGCTTTTTATAAAGAAATTGAGCCTCAAAAGAGTGCTGGCCCAACAATCATACCGCCTGGGTTCAAATCCCAATTCCAGACCCTAACAGTTGTGTAACCTTGAGAAAGTCGATTACCTCTCTGAATCTGTTTTCTCATCTGCTAAATAGGGATTATTCAATATTCATCTCACACACCTATGGGGAGGATTAAATGGGATAATGTGTGTAAAGCCCTTTGATAACGGGACTGGCATACAGTGCTTGTGCAATGAATGTTGGCTCTGACTGTCATTCTTAAATCACAGATGTTAGAGTCTCTGAAGCCCTCATTCTTCCCAAGGAAAAGGATCCTCTGATGCTTTGATAACCCTCAGTGTACCTAACACTGTTCATTACACATAAAAAGTTGGTTCAACAACTCACTGGCCACTGAATTTCCCAAGCACAGTCATCTTAACCAAAAGTTACAAGAAAACCATTAAACAGGGCTAATGCACATGCATGTGCACTCAAAAGTCTCTTAACCCTCCAGGTGAATTTGTATTTTAAAATAAGGTGATGAGCCTAAATAAATTTCTAAATGGTGAGACTCCAGGTATGTAACAAATTGAAATCAAACATTTCAGACCTTCTATAGAAGATATCTGTGAGCAGTGGTCTACATGCTGGCTCTGGTCATGAGTCTGGCCACTCACTGGCCCAGTAACTTCTTGAAAAACAGGGTTATGTCATGTGTGAGACTGTCTTGATTGCCTGGCATCATTCCCAACAGAGAGTAAACAAAGAGCCAATAAATATTTAAGCAAATTAACTGCTTCCAGTTTGTAATCTTCATCCTGCTCTTAGGTGATTCCATTTCCCTTTATGACCAACATAAAACTCAATCATGGTGACTGATGTTTTGAGAAGGAGGAAGTGAGGGGTTTACTCAAGCACCATCACTTTGGGAAACTAGTCCCACAAACCCAAATGTTTTACTAGTCACACAAAGTGTAGATAATCCTTTTCTAATGAAGGATTCATCCTGTGTCAGTTCAGTGCAGCTCAAAGAGATAATATCTAAGAAATGAAAGTTGTTCCCAGTCAGTCATACCTCATCTAATGAAGACTTTGAGAATGAACTTCCTTTATTTAAAAAAAAAATATTTTTTAGCAAAATCATCATAAATTACTCAAAGGATGGCTGTATTTCATATGGCTCAAAAATAATTTTACTTTAATGTGCATTTATGGATGTATGTTTGTTTTGGCACAGGGTAAAACACCTCCAAATCTTCACAAGAGTGACCCAAGGCCATACTACACAATTAAAGCTTAATTTCCTCTTTTGACATCTCTTTTCCCCTCAGTTCCAACTCCTTTCTCACCTGGAAACCAAATACTCTTTGGCTATTAAATCTGTCCCTTTTTAAAACAGGAAAGGCTCTGATCTCAATGACTTAGTATTAAATACATATTCACTGTAGAGTTGGAAAATACAAATAAACAAAAAGGAGAATTTAAAAATCACTCAAACTCCACTTCCTAGAGATTACCATCATTACCATACGTTTTTGGTGGGGTGGGGTACCTGCTGGCTCAGTTGGTAGAGCATGTGACTCATGATCTCAGGGTCTTGAGTTCGAGCCCCATGTTGGGTGTAGAGATTACTTAAATAAATTAACATAAAAAGAACACATTTTAGTGGTTTCTTCAGGCATTTTTCTCTGAGGTTTTATATATATATATATATATAGTACTTTTTCACTTATAGTATATATCTTATTGCTTCACATCAAGAAATCTTCTATAGCATGCATGATTAAATTATCTTATCTTTTTTTTTTTTAAGTTTGCCCTTTCAACAGAATGGATAAACAGAATAAACTGGAACAGGGAGAAACCTGAGACAGAGAACCAGAAAGCAGAATTTTGCAATGCTCTGAGTAAGACTTTATGAAGACTGAAGTTTAGCTAGTGACAAAGGGAAAAGGGAGGACAGATTTAGGATGAAGAATCAATAGGCTTGTTGATGGCTCAGGGACTAAAGACAAAGGAGTCAGGAATGACTCCCAGGATTCTGCCTTGGGGGTGTTAGGTCTAGGGAAATCAGAATTAGGTTTAGGGGTGGGCAGAATAGAAAATAGTGAGTTCAGCTCTGGACACTGCATCAGGATTTTTCTGACTACGAGTAACAGAACACCTAAAGGACATAGGCTTAAATAAACAGAAGTTTATTTTTCTTTTAAAACAAAAGGTCTGAAGACAGGTGATTCCAGGGTTGATACAGGGGCCCAACAATGGCATGAAGGACCTAGGCTCTTCCTGTATTTCTGCTCTAATACCTAAGAGCAGAGTTATGTCTTAAGGTGGCTATTGCATTTAATGTATGCCATCTCCCAAGCATAAGACTGTCCTATCAGAAGTCTGTCATGGCTTTCAAATCATGATTCATCCCTAGGCTAGTAGGGTTCTGTTGTCAAGGAAGAGTGGAGGGTGCCTGCTGGCTAGGCATCCAGAAGGGTCTGCCTCAGCCATGTGAGCTTTGAGATATCTAAGACACCCAAAAGGAGCTATCCAATATGCTGTTTGAAGCCTTGTGGAGAGATGTGCAGTGGAGCTGCAGAACTGTAGAGGAAGTCATGAAGCTGTGGACATGTGTGCAACTGCCCAAGAAGAATGTGGTGGGGAAAGAGGCAAGACTGAGGGGCAATGGTAAAGAGGGCAGGGCAGGAAAATGAGCCCAAGCAAAAACCTGGGGGGGTGGGAGGGGGAGACAGAGAATATAAAAGCAAGGAAGAAGGAAAATCAGGAGAGACTATTACCATGGGAATTAAGAGAGGGAGAGGATTTTTGGTTTTTGTTTTTAACTTTTGGAGGAAAAGGAAGCTATCAACAGCGTCAGATGCTGCAGAGAGAACAAATAAGACAAAGACTGAAAAGTGTCTTCTAGATGTGGCAATTAAAGAGTTACTGGCACTTTGGTGCTTTGGCAAGAGTAACTTGACAGAAGCAGAGGCAAGATTGTAGAGGAATGAGGAGTGACCAGAGAAGAGGAAACCAGAGTCTAGGCTTCTGTCTGCAAAAAAAGAGATACAGAACAGTAGGGAACCGCTGTGCAGGATGTAATGTTTTTCTTAACATTAGGAGATATTTGAACATATTTCTATGATGAAGGAGACATGTAACAGAGGGGGGAGGAAAGCTAAATTTAAGAAAGAGAGGGTCTCTGGGGCGTAGTGGTAACAGAGGAGGGAAGATAACCATGTCACTGCTTCAGTCCTCAAACAGCAGGAGGAGGAGCGTGATCTCAAAAGATGACAGAGGGGCAGAGACCTGTAAAGCCACGTAGACACATCTCAAAGGGGAGAGGTTGGGACAAGACTGAATGGGAAAGGTCTAGAAGTGTCAGCAAGGAGTTTGAAGAATGCCAACAGCACTACTGGAAAGTAAGCAAATTCTATTTAAGATGACTGTGAGCAAAACAGTGTCCTGCAGAACAGGTGTGTTTTACAAAGGCAGAGACGGAGCAAAATGGTTGAGGATGTAGTGGAGTTTGATTCTAAAAAGACATGGATGCTAAGAAACACAGGGAAAAGGCTAGAAGAGAGGTCATCGGGGGAGGTGAGAGATGGTGGAGACAAGGATATGCAGAACTGAGTAGGCAGTGTGATGACCAGAAGCAGAGGGCTGGTGATGGGTCACACCGATGGTGGAATGACTGGCACCCATGCTCCAGTAGAATGCCAGTGCATGGTCAGCAACCTGGTACCCTTTTACCACAGAACATTAGAGAAATACTATTATAGGAGACTGTACTCCCTAACACTCGGTAAAAAGAAAGCACCCTGGGGTGCCTGGGTGGCTTAGTCGGTTGAACATCCGACTTCGTCTTAGGTCATACTCTCGCGATTTGTGACATTGAGCCCCTCGTCTGGTTCTGCGCTGACAGTGCAGAGCCTGCTTGAGATTCTCTCTCTCTCCCTGCCCCTCCCCAACTTGCGCGCGCGCACACGCCCCGTGTGTGTGTGTGTGTGTGTGTGTGTGTGTGTGTGTGCGCGCGCGCACTCAAAATAAATCAATAAACTAAAAAAAAAAAGGCATCCTATCTTTGTTAAAGAATATGTGGGGCTAAAAAATAAAATTAAAAAAAAAAAGAATATGTGGGGCTAGCTACCAAATATTAAATTTTCTAATAAAGAGGGTTTCTTGCTTTAAGGTTTAGCCAAGGACCTAAAAAACCAGTTTCTGGTTTTAACAGTCCCCCTCCCCCATTCATTCAACTCACATTATTTAGCTCACACCACTTGCCAGCGCCATGCTAGAGCTTTTTTTAAAAAAAAATTAACATAAGACCATCCATGCCTTTAAGGAGTTTATAATCTCCAGAAATATGTATTCTGAGTTCTGAGAAAATGAATTTGAAATGAAATTAAACGTATGTGTTAGAGCAGTGCTTCTCAAATGGGACTGTGCATACAAGTAACCTTGGATTTGTATTGGAATGCAGATTCTGATTCAATAGGTCTGATTCAATGGAGCCCGAGAGTTTACATTTCTAACAAGTTTCCAGGTGATGCTGCTGTGGCTGGTCCACGAGCCACACCTGGAGTAATGAAGACTCGAGCAGAAAAGATTCCTTGCTTCCCCATTTCTATTGACTCCGACCTATAAAGTCCTGAGAATCTTCCCTCTTTTCCTTGCTAACTCTCCTGTCCATGCATTTTTCTTAATAAAAAGGGGGGGGGGTAAGAAAACCTCACAAAGGGCTTTTTCTTCCAAGCGACTATTAGCTACACGCACCGCTTTCGTGAACATGTCAAACATCTATCTCCTGTGATTAAATATTTCTGTGGAACCGCTTATATTTCACACAGAGCACCTAGATATTCAGTAAAAGAATAAGAGACTGGGAACAGCAATTAATTCTAGTTATGCCATATGGCAGTACAGAACACTGGCTGGAGCCTGAAAACTCCATTTCACAGGAGCCTTACTTATTCTGAATTTTAATCATTGTAGGATCAGCAAACATATGCCTACCAACCTGCTCCATTTACACAAAATTCTAAAGAATAATCACACTGCACACTCAAAAATGATTGGTTTTTCCCACATGGACTTAAAATTTCTCTCCTATTGGATTCTCAAAATAAAGTAGGTGCTGACAGCTCCAGTTTCATTTCCCTTTTAAATAAAATCTTCAAGCAATTCTTTTAATGAATAGAATCCCTGGCTTTTCATTTCATTATCAGCGCACAGTTTTGCACCGGTGAAATTATCTCTGGTTCTGGATTCCCCAGTGCTGGGGTTGGTTCAGGTGCTGGCTCCCCATGCCTGTGGACCCCCTCCATCATCCTGTCAGTGCTGGGACACCCACTCCGCCATACTCTCTCCATTTCACCTCTCTCCAGAATGGAGACATTATCATTTTCAACACACGCTCCACTACCCTGTCCTCTTAGAGCTAAGATACTTTCATCTCCTGTACATCTAATAATTTCAAGATAAGGACAGAAAAATCAGTTCTTGTTCTGTGAACTTTTGTCTCCAGTGCTTGAGAGACTATCCTAATATCCCCCGAACATGTTTTAGTGATAACATTTACTGCACTAGGGCCAAAATGATTTTCTGCCACTTTCAATTCTAGTTCAATAAAAGAATAAGAGCTTTGTTTCTAACCTCTGTCATTTTTAATACCATAAAGTGATTTTTAAAATGTAAAATTGAGTTCCATCTCCTACTGGACCACCAATCTCATATTAGCTTTCCTTTTATCAAATTTATGAGAAAAGTCAGAAATTGCCTTTCCTTAAAAAAAAAATCAAAATTTCAGGATCTCCTGGGCA
This sequence comes from Acinonyx jubatus, assembly GCF_027475565.1. NCBI lineage: Eukaryota > Metazoa > Chordata > Mammalia > Carnivora > Felidae > Acinonyx > Acinonyx jubatus. Next base: position 36,119,640 of record NC_069397.1, on the reverse strand, counting down.
GAATGCTTGAATTGAATTTTAGCACTCCATAATTGCTGGCCTAGAAGTTTTAAACAAGTATAAAAGTTAGCTATTTATGGCAGAAATAACAAACTAGAGGATTATCCTTTACTTCACTTAGAAAAGCAAAAGTCATAATGCTATTCCTAGAAAATTACATCCTTAAAAATCCCAAATATGTTTATTACATTTCCAAACTGAGGAAGTCTGTGGTTTTCTGAAACCACAGTGAATTAAGTCCATGATTTCTGAATAATATTAATATAATAATTTTTTATACTATATTATGAAAATTTTCTAATATGCATAAATATTAAAAGAACTCCATATATACCTACAGCCTAGCCTCTATGACTCACATTTTGTTATATTTGCTTTGTCACATATCCATCCATCCATCCATCCACTCATCCATCTTCTTTTGGATGGATTCCAAAATAAATTAGTATACATTAGACATTAGTATACTCCACCTAATCAATTCAGTATGCATGTATAATTGACTAAACTTCAATATTTGTTACAATTCTTTTAAACCAATAATCTTTGAAAGATGCCAATTCATTTTTTGTAATGGCTAAGTGAACTAAGCAACTAATTACAAATCCTAAATCCTAAATCCTAATCTTTTATTAATTCTATTACTTTGTGTAATTTCTTATATCTCAGTTCTTTCATCAACAAAGGCACAAGGGCACTTAATAGACATGGTAAAAGGTCTCAATTACCAAATTGCAAGATGGACCTTGTGGTATGGCAGAATTCACAAATAAGAGAGACACTCCCCAGTATAACTTAGAGAAATAGCTAATGGAGATTATGCGGACATAACGTTTTTGGTAAGTTATAATGAGAACCTCAACAAGGCTCACCAACTCAGGAGGGAGTTTGAGTTCGAGCATTAAATAATAATGCATCTCATATAAGCCACACTGTTTCTCCGATACAACAATCTGAAGCCGGACTTTTGAAGACTAGGTCACTCCAGGAACAAATTTGGCAACAAAGTACTGGCATCAAAATGGAGTTTTCTTGGGTTTGCAAAGCTGTGATATTACTGATTTGTAAACTCCCCAATAATGGACTACAGTAAAAGTTGCCACGGGGAGAGCTGCGCCTTCCTTTATGAGCTGTTTGTTCCCCTACACTGGTCTTCCTTTTTTTTTTTTTTTTCTTTCAGAGGATTGGCCCTGGAAGGGGCATCCTTTGAAGCCTGAAGAATCAAAGCTATTGCAAAGCACTGCTGAGAGTTTTGAAAGAAATATGAAGAAACTACATTGGACCTGGAGCGATAGGCTGAGATCTTCCCAAACGGGTCAGCAGTAGGTCTGTAAAATATTCCCATTGCCAAGGAGGCGGTGACATCTTGTGTAAATCAAAAACTAAAACCCTAAGAAATCTCATTTCCATTTTAAATGCATGGGGGTTAAATATGGATATCTAGCACTGGAGAAGTTCCTGTGGGATTGATTTTTTCCCCCCGTCTTCTCTGAGCCCTTTCCTGAGCGTGATAAGTAGGACCGCATTTCATTACCAACCCTGCTAGCACTGCACTTTGGGGAGACTAGATGAGTGTACACAGTGGGGGAGAAGATCCGGCTTCCAAAGAAGATATGATTCACGTGGTGTGATGATAAAAACCCACTTTAGGCCCAACTCATTTTCAGCAGAATTGTGAAATAAAATAAAATCCCAAGGAAATGAAATTTCCTGCGTCATTTTCCAAATTAAAAAATCATAGCGACATTACAAAGGAAAATCAAATAGAGGTTTCAAACTTTGGTTGGTAATGTTTGCAGTTTTGTAACACCTGGAAAAAAAAAAAATTCCAAACAATGTGATGAGAGAGGCAACTTCGAAAGACAACATAAGATCGGCATTAGGGGAATCTTCAATTGAATGAGTCAGCGTTAGAAAAATAACATCCGAACAAAGAGTTTGGCCTCTGACGGCTGACCCAGTGCTCTTGTATTTCTCTCCCCTTTGCTCTACTTTCACAAAGTGGATACAGAGTGGGTCTATATCTGAAATAAGAGAAAACAAGCAAATTAGAGAAAACCACAATCCGGAAGGCCCCACAACCACAAGGTCCCTGGAAATCCACAAATAGATGAACGCAGAGAGGCATTTTTTTCATTGGCTTTTTATAAGCCGAGGAAATAGTGCAGGGCTGGGATAAAAGACTAGCTCCAGATAAAATGAGACTTAAAATCAACGGAAGATGAAGACAGTGATTTTATACAAATGATCTTTTCACACAATGTATGAATTAAGAACCTCCATTTATAGACAAATATACAAGCTTCCTGTATTAAAAAAAACAGACACAGGATTTTCTGAGACCTTTCAAGACAAATCCATATTAAGTAGATAATAGGAATGTGCCCAAGCGATAATGATAGCTGTAATTCCATCAGGAATAAAGCAAATTTCAGCGACCTCACTGTATGGCTAAGGAGTAGTGCTCAGCTTATTACTCTGATGAGTTAGTCCAATCTAAAGGGTGCAAGTTCAGTTACTTGCCTGCCTCCTAGGTCACATTTCAAAATTCCTTTCACAATAGAACATGTTATTCTGTTTAAAGAGAGCAGTACTCGGAATTTTTATTAAAACTTTTGGAAGGAACAAATTTATTCATCCATGCTTTTGAAAAAACCCACCTATTACTTAGCATGAAAAAATACTATTATATATCAGAGTTACTTATATAAAAATACTTATTTTATAGGATGCCCAAAGAGAGAAGAAGTTTCTGCTCACTACTATCACAATAGCCCAGTGTAAAAGAAACAAAAATGGATCAATTTAATCTTGGAGCTGGTACCAAACCCAAGATATCCTCACAAGTGAAAGAATACATAGGATTATCATCATCATAACATCAAAAGGCAAGTTATACACTTCAAGGCTGCTTGGGAAGAGCAGAAGGCTTGCTAGGAAAGAACACATACTGAGATGATTTTCCCTTCCAGGTTAAGCCAAGAGACCAGAAGTGGGTAATGTTATATCAGTCTCACCTGCAGAGCATTTCAGACTCAAAGAACAATAAATATAACCCCTCACTGCCACATAAGTATATTCCCCCAAATCTTTTAACACAGTCGTGAAATCTCAACATACACTCACTGAATAACAGAACACTAGTATACAGGAATTTGGCATATAAACGATCAGTTGAGAGCCCTGAAGTTTTGGTGGGGTTTTGTTTCTTTCTTAGTTTAAGGCTGGGAGGCAGGGATGGGACTAGAAAAGGAAAAAATAAATTATCAACCTTTGAGATGTGGTCAAATTATTGCTATGACTTTTGAACCTTTTTTAGAGCTATTGAAACTTAGATGGATGGTATAATTATTTCCTACTCTTTCTTTTCTCTGAGTTGGCACTGAAACTCCAGTGTAAGTAGCAAAATGAAACATCAGAAAGATGTTGTGAGCAAATATCTAAACTTGCAAGCAACACAAATGTATTAATTAATATAACAGCACATTACACCTTAGTTCTCTTTAAGCATGCTTCATTTGAATGTGTTTTCTTTTGGGGTGTTTAAGCTCATTAACCAGCACTTAAGAAGAGTGAAACCCTCTATGTAATTAATGGTAATAGTATTTACGGTATACTATTTTGAAACTTTTAACTCCCAAGAGTTGTATCAGACTAACTTTTTGTCTCTCCTCCTATAAAACAAAGGCCATCCGATGATCATCTTAAGCTAAATCCTACTTTATAATTAAATCCACGGTAACCTGAAAAGAAACACTTGAAGTTCTCAAAGAAACTGGAATTGTTATTATGATATTCATATTAATGTATCATGTTTCATGCAGAGCTGGACTAGCCACCCACAATGAAACATGTTCAAGATACTCTTCCAGCCTATGCATTAAATGTCCTGGGTTTTGTGGCTTTTTTGCCGTAATCCTGTTACAGAAAGTTATTTCTTGATTTCTTTCCATTTCAATATGCTATAAATCTACCTGTCTCTTTTTGGAACTCCTTTAAGTTTCACAGAAGGAAACAATACTCCAAGTTTGTTTCCATTGGCTCCAGCCTTCACTTCCAACAGTGAGCATAAATGGTTGTTCCAAAACAGGCCATCAAGAGAGAATATGTATGTCCCTACCTTAGTAATAAAAATATTCTATTTTCTTCATTCCTTCCCCCACTCTCAATGTATCCTTGCTGTCAGATGGCCTCCCCTGAATGAAGCTTTTAAGAAATGCTCGACTGTTTCGGCAAATGCATGAGACTGCCATCCAGCTTCTACGTGCAGATCGTCTGCTTCATTCCAGGTGTCCCACATCTGGCGCGGATCCTGCAGTGACCAGCGTAATAAAACAGGAGGAGCCTGTGCCTGGCTTTCATCCTAATCATACTCTAAAGAGCTCAGTGAAAACTTGGACTCAGAATGTGAAAGCTGTTAGATTTTAGGGAGAAGGTTTAAATGAGGCAGTTGGAAGAAGAGCAATGAATATCACAGCTCAGGACATGGAATACCACACAAGGGCTCCACTTCTTTGAAAGCACCCATTTTTTCATTTTGTCTTACGTGGCATACATGATCCTTCATTGGTAATACATGTAAGCCAAAAAAAACTAGTATGCAGATGGAGATACAGAGACGATTTTTGTTTGTTTTTTTAAATATTTTTTAAATGTTTATTTATTTTTGAGAGAGAGAGAGAGACCGAGTGTGAGCGGGGGAGGGGCAGAGAGAGAGAGGGAGACACAGAATCCAAAGCAGGCTCCAGGCTCTGAGCTGTCAGCACAAAACCTGGTGCAGGGCTCAAACCCACGAACTGCAAGATCACGACCCGAGCTGAAGTCAGACGCTTAACTGACTGAGCCACTCAGGCATGCCTTGTTTGTCTGTTTTTAAGTCTGTGAGGAAAGATAATGGCCAAGCCACTGGTTCTGGAAAACAGATGAGCACTTGGAGGACACCCACGACTCTGGACACAGCTATCATTTCCAGGGTCAGTCGGGCTAGACAACAGAAAGGTAGCAAACGGCACATTTTATAATGTGACAGCTGTGACAGTCAGACACTGGGACTTACAGTAATTCCATAGTCATGGCAAACACCACTGAATTCTGAGTCACCCTAAAAATTAGGGCCAACCCTCTAAAGTTTACCAAGAATCAGAGGCAGTGCTCTTTTCACTCCTCTCTACCCTTCTCGTTCTCACGCAGCTCAACTTGAGGAAAGAATTAGAGAAAGTGAACCAAGAAGATAACAATAGAATGGAAAGGTGTGTGTGTGTGTGTGTGTGTGTGTGTGTGTGTGTGTGTGTGAGAAATATATGTGTGTGTGTATATATACATACAGTATTTATATCCATCTAGTGGCTTTCTCAGATTACCTTGAGATTTTTTTACCCACCTTCAAGCCCTGAAGTGTCAGATCATAGTTTTAGATAGGTTCCCACCTCTCAAAATGTACCAAACCCTAAAATATAATTGGCTTAATATGATTAAAGATACAATGTTAGAAGCAACTTTCAGTGATTCTTTCCATGTTACATGTCCACTTACCATATACATTTAACTCTCAAGTTTTGTGATTTCCAAATTTCTTTTCACACCTGGCTTTTTGTCATGAGATACAGTACCACACAACAAGAGTAAATGTAGCTGGTATTGTACAAGCTTTTGGTATCCGTACAAATAGTGTATGATGGGGACCAGCTGTCAATAGGACTGTAGAAGCAATATGGCTGAAGAAGAGTGTTCAGTAAAACAAGGGTTACATTAAGGGGATGATGATTGAATGGGTGGATGTAAGGCAATTTCAAACAGCTTGCCAAAGGAAAGCCTCATTTTCCCATTTTCTGGTACAATATCTAATTTCTGGCTCCTCATTTCCTCCATGATCTGATAATTATGAAATTCTAAATAAAGTGTCATCTTTCTTGCAACAAATCAATGAACAGAAAGCTCCCATCAGATGTTTCCTAAAGCTCCTGCTGATTGTTTCCTGAACGTCTATCCCACAAACCGCACAGCAAGCTCTTGGAGAACAAGGAACCCTCTCGACCCCGTACCAAAGACAGCTTCTGTGAGTGTGCATGGGTGTGTGTGTGCATGGGTGTGTGTGTATGTGTGTGCATTTAAAAAGAGGACTAAGAAGTAATAAGCAATTGATAATAATGAGTGACCACAAAATCACCTTTTACTACCAATTTCAGATTGAAGTTTAGCCCTTTCCAAACGCTGTGGTATAAATATGGAAAAGGAAAATTCCTCCTCGTTGTATATTTGTCCATACAGATACAGTAACACTCTTTTTTTTTTTTTGCATCCTTATCACAAATTTATACCCATAGCACCATCAATACACAATTATGTTCTGGGCATCCGTCTCCCTATAATACAATTTGAAGTAATGCCACCTCCATTCCTTATGCAAAGCTTATAATACTCCTGTAAATACAAAGGTCAACTTGTGAAAATTAAAAAAAAAAAAATTCTATGGGTTACTAACTAAACCTTCAGATACACAGGTAAGCCTAAACTTATCTACTAATAAAGTAACATTATGGAGAAACTTGTTTTAAACACTCTTCCAGCCTACCAAAAATTACAGATATTCTCACTTTTGCAAAAAGCTCCCATCTTCTGCATTCTGTTTGTTTCAATTATTCAGGGCAACCCAGGCTGATAATTACACAGTCCCCAGTTGCTGAGTAAAAGTGATGCTTAATTAGCCAGCAGGAAAGATCGATTAAGATCCAGCAGGGCATCTTGTGAGGTTCTCTCACATTTCTGGAGGGAATAGATTCTGGCTGTGCCCTTCCAAAGGATAAAATTCCCTGCTTCTAAGGAGTTTCAGTGAGCTTTAAAAGTAGATGCTAAGATCAGTCAGGCACACAAATTAAATCCCAGTCATAACCCTACAGATGTTCTCCCTTTTCTAAGAGTACTTAGTTCAAACATTCTGAACCGTATTGCCATTGGGTTGAGAAAAGCTTAAAATAACATTCAACTTATCCCCCAAATCTCTTTCAGTTACCACATTTCAAGCAAAAGATGGCCAGGAAATACACTGTAAAAGAAAAATTTTATTCTTTCTCCCCCAAGCAAATGTATGTATGTATCTGTCAGATGCTCACATTCTAAAAGGCACAAATTAGGTCAGGACCTCTCATTTTAAAAAGTCAATGACCATGGTACTCTAAACCAGTCTGAGACTAAAACATTCCAATATGGCCAAAGAATCATCTGGTAAGTCTGGTTTAAGTTTTCTTTTTTTTTTTTTTTTTATAAATTTTTTTTTTCAACGTTTATTTATTTTGGGGACAGAGAGAGACAGAGCATGAACGGGGGAGGGGCAGAGAGAGAGGGAGACACAGAATCGGAAACAGGCTCCAGGCTCTGAGCCATCAGCCCAGAGCCTGACGCGGGGCTTGAACTCACGGACCGCGAGATCGTGACCTGGCTGAAGTCGGACGCTTAACCGACTGCTCCACCCAGGCGCCCCTAAGTTTTCTATTAAGGAAGGAGATGTGGAAGTAAAATCAGAGCCAAAAATCACAACAAAAATTATGTCATACCGCCTAACATCTTCCCTTTAGTAACTTGGACAGGCATAAATGTTTAGTTTTTCACACATTTGGCCAAAGTATTCAATAAAGATGAACACAACAGTCTACAGCTAAAGGCAGATTCTTTATCTTCAGGTATATAATTATAAAAATAGTTTTATTTTGGTATACTAACTACACTAATCATGCCTGCCTACCTCCAATTCAATTCAGTAAATATTTAGTAAGCCTCTATCAAGTATAAAGAACTATGATAAGTACATCTTACCTCTTTAATGTATAAGTAGATTTTAGTGGTTATAAATTGTGTAAAAGCTGACAAAGAAAAATGGAACCAGTTTATACAAACCTAGTTTTGATTTGCTGGAAGCCCCTTAGTATATGGTCTCTGTGGTCCCTTGCAGTAGCACTGAGGTTCTCATTCTGCAAACCTTCTGCCAAGAACTCCTCAGCATCTAAAAGAAATGGAAAGTTGATCAACAGAAAAGAAGTAATAAGGGAGAATAGGAAAATCTGAAGGATTAAGAAATGGGTATTCTTTTCTCTTCAAAAACTTTAAAGTTGCAAAGCAATGTGAGTGCACTTACTACCACTGAACCATACACTTAGTAATGGTTCAAACAGTACATTTTATGTTATGTAAATTTTATCTGAATAGAAAATAAATAAAACTTTATGTGCCTATAAGTGATGCCTTCTGATAATCCAAGACCTTGCTATAAAGTTGGAATGCTAACACATATGTTAATCACAAAAAATAACTATTTTCTAAGAAACATGTAAATATTAATTGTCTCTGATAGCAGAGGATGGACGGTCAATTTCATAAACCTATAAATATCATAAACCAGTAATAGGTCATAGGCCAACAGAAATGAGAAAGAAATACCAATAAATACAGCTGAAATAAAAAATAGAGTGGAACTACAAAATCAGGAACAAAAGGACAGGCACTCAAAGAAGAAAAATTGATTAGCAAAAGCATTATCAGTGAAAATGACAATCTAACCAAGTGAAGGAACTCACATGGAAAGAAAAATGTGTCCAAGAGAAGGAAACTGCAATTAATGTGAACATACATTATAAAATAGGGACATGATAGGGACTCCTGGGTGGCTCAGTCAGTTCAGCATTGACTTCGGCTCAGGTCATGATCTCATAGTTCGTGAGTTCTAGCCCCGCACGGGGCTCTGTGCTGACAGCTGGGAGCCTGGAGCCTGCTTTGGATTCTGTGTCTCCCTCTGTCTCTGCCCCTCCCCAACTTGCACTCTGTCTCTTGCTCTCAAGAATAAACATTAACTAAATTAAATAAACAAAATCAAATAAGGACATGATAGAAATATATAGCATGAAACAAATCATGTTATGCTGAAAGAAATGGGGGGGGGGCATCTAGATATCTTCAAAGATAAAATACATTGATAATGATTACAATTGTCAGAAATACTAGCTACATACTTAGTATGCAGAAAAGGGTTATTACCCCTAAAATATATATAAATAACACAGTCAAAATTTCCCACATTAAAAAACAGTGCCTGCAATATAAAACTGTGTCATATACACTATAAAAATAATGTTATGAATTTATACAGTTGGGTTACGTAAGCATGCTTAAAAATTTGTTTTACATTCACACCATTCAACAACACCAAAGCAAAACAAAACAATCTTAGATAGCCCTCACCAGTACTTTTGATGAGGTATAAAGTTCTGGAAATTAAAAGTTTCACAGTGGACTGCCACCAACTTCCAGGGTTTGCACCACATCTATTGCATGTGTCATTTATGGGTTCTTTTAAAGTTCTCTGAAGGCTAAAGAATGAGGAAATGGGAAGTTGAATTAAAAGATAAAAATAAATGCTACCCAAAATTCAATGAATGTAATACACCTACTAATATGGACAAGGACACATGATCATCTCAATAGAAACAGAAAAAGCATTTGGCAAACATTCAAGATAAAAAATACTCAACAAACCAGAATAGAAGGAAACTTTCTCAGCCTGATAAAGAGCAGCTACAAAAAACTCCACAGCTAACATCATACTTCATATCAAAGACTGATGTTTTCCCCCTGTTCCGAAGATCAGAAACAAAGTAAGAATGTTCTGTTCTCATCACATATACTCAAAATTGTACTGTTGCTAGCCAGGTCAATTGCACAAGAAAATGAAATTAAAATAGTCCAGATTAGAAAGGAAGAAGTGAAACTATCTCTACTTGCAGATTACATATTCTTGTGTATAGAAAACCCTAAGGAATCCACTAAAAAAAGCTATTAGAACTAATAAATTCAGTAAGTTTGCAGGAAACAAGATTAATGTACAAAAGCAATTGTCTTTCTGTAGAGTTGCAATGAACAAACCAAAAATGAAATTAGAAAAATTCCACTTAAGATAGCATAAAACAGAATTAAACACTTAGAAATAAATTTAACAAAAGTAACACAAGACTTAAACTCTTAAAATTGCAAAAAAAAAAAAAACTGTTAAAAGAAATTAAAGATCTAAATAAATGGAAAGACATCCATGTTCAGAGATGGAAAGACTTACTATTGTTAAAACGGCAATATTCCTCAAATTGATCTAAAGATTTAATGCAATCCCTATAAAAATCTTGGTTGGATTTTTTGCAGAAATTGATAAGCTACTCCTAAAATTCATGTGGAAATTCATGGAACCCAGAATAGCCAAAACAATTTTGAAAACGAAGAACAATTTGGACAATTCACATTTTCTGATTTCAAAACTTACTATAAAGTTACAACAATCAAGACAATACAGTAGCAGCAGAAAGGCAGACACATAAATCAAAGGAATAAAATGAAAACTTCACAAACAGGCCTTCACATTTATAGTCAATAAATTTTTGACAAGGATGCTAAGACAATTCAATAGGAAAAAAATTTTTTTTCAACAAATAGTGCTGGAACTACTGAATATCCATACATAAAAACCCGAAGTTGGATCCCCACCTCAAACAATATACAAAAATGAATGCAAAATGGATCAAAGACCTAAATGTAAAATGTAAAACTATAAAGCTCTTAGAAGAAAACAAGCATAAATCCTTGTGACCTTGGATTAGGTAATATTTCTAAAATTAGGTAAGTGTGTTGGATGTGATGCCAAAAGAATAAGCAACAAAAGAAACAATAAATTGGACATCAAAAATTAAAAATCACTGTGCTTCAAAGGATGTCATCAAGAAAGCAAAGAGACAACCCACAGAACAGGAGAAAAATTTTGCAAATCATATAGCTGACAAGAGACTTCTATGTAGAATATATAGAGAATTCTTACAACTCAATAATAAAAAGACAAACAATTCAATTTTTTATTTTATTGTTTTATTTAAATTCAAGTTAATTAACATATAGTGTAGTATTGGTTTCAGGAGTAGAATTCAGTTCATCACTTACATACAACACCCAGTGCTCATCCCAAGTACGCTCCTTGATACACATCACCCATCTGGCCCATTCGTCACTCACCACCCCTCCAGGAACCCTCAGTTTGTTCTCTGGATTTAAGAGTCTCTTGTGGTTTCTCTCTCTCTGTTTTTATTTTATTTTTCCTTCCCTTCATCTATGTTCATCTGCTTTGTTTCTTAACACTTCAATTTTAAAATGAGCAAAGGAGATGAACAGACATTTACTCCCCCCAAAAATATACAAATGGCCAATGAGCACATGAAAAAATGCTCAACATCAACTGTCATCAGGGAAATGCAAATCAAAACCACAAGGAGATACCACTTCACACTCACTAGGGTGGCTGTAGTCAAAAGATGGACAAAAATGAATGTCAAAGATGCAGAAAAATTGAGACCCTCATATATTGCTGTTGGCAATGTAAAATGGCGTTGCTTCTATGTAAAACAGTCTTGCAGTTTCTCAGAAGGCTAAACAGAGAGTTACCAAAAGACCCAGCCATTCCACTACTAGATATATACCCAAGAGAAATGAAAACAAATGCTCATAACAGCATTATTCTTACTAGTCAGTACGTATGTGGAAACAACCCAAATGTCTATCAACTGATGAATGTGTTATATCTATACAGTGGAATACTATTCAGCAATAAAAAAAAAAAATGAAACGAAATGCCACATGCTACAATATGGGTGAATCTCCAAAACTATTATAGTAAGTGAAAGAAATTAGTCACAAGGACCACATATTGTATAAATCAATTCACATGAAATACACAGAATAGGCAAATCTATGGAAACAGATTAGTGGATACCTACAACTGCAGGAGGGAGGGGAATTGGGGAGTGATGGCTCAGGGGTTTAAGTCTTCATTCGGGATGATGAAAATGTTCTAAAATTTGTTGTGGTAATAATTGCACAACTCTGTGGATACACTAAAAGCCACTGAATTGTACTTAAAGTGTAGGGTAGGTTGCATGGTATATGAACTGCATATCATCTCAATGAAGCTGTTGAAAAATTAAATAGATAAATCAATAACAACATCTACAGATATCCTTCTCAACTTTCAAAACTGAAGGAAAATGAAAATATCCCTCAAGGACCCAGACAGAAAAAATAAGTTTCTTACAAAACAACGGAGTCAGAATGTCCTCTCCACAAAATAAACATCAGAAGATGAAAGTTTTACAGAGTTTTAAAGGAAAAATTCTGTGTTCAAGAATTCTAAACATAGCCAAGATGTTGGTTGTAAGAAGGAGACCAGAAAAACATTTTCAAACAGTTGTGGCTCTCAATGTCTACCACCTACATTCTTTTCCTGAAGAAAATCTTTTCAACGATACACTCTGAATGGCCAAAAGACACAAGAAAAGATATTCAACCATTTACAACACCATTTACAATGATGGAACTAGAATGTGTTATGCTAAGTGAAATAAGTCAGTCAGAGAAAGATAAATACCATATGATTTCACTCATGTGGAATTTAAGAAACAAAACAGATGAACATATGGGAAGCGGGGGTAAGAGAGGGAAACAAACCACAAGAAACTCTTAATGATAGAGAACAAAATGAGGGTTGATGGAGGGAGGTGAGTGGGGAGATGGGCTAGATGGGGGATGGGTATTAAGGAGGGTATGTGTTGTGATGAGCACTGGATGCTGTATGTGAGTGATGAATCACTGAATTATATTCCTGAAACCAATATGGCACCGTATGTTAACTCAAATTTGAATATAAAAAAATAAATAAAACATCAGCTATATATGTAATTTGAAATTTTCTAGTAGCCTCATTTCAAAAAGTACCAAAAAAAAGATAGAATTAATTTTAGTGATGTTTACTTATTTTTTCCAATCCAACAGATCCAAAATATTATCATTTCAATACATTGTCAATATAAAAATTTTTGTTGCAGTATTTTATCTTTTTTGTAGTAAATTTTCAAAACCTCGTGTGTATTTTATACTTGACAACACATATCAGTTCAGACTAGTCACATTTCAAATGTTCAATAGCCATAAGTGGAGAGCAGCTACTGCTTTGGATAGTACAGATATAGAGGATTTAAATAATATAATTAATAAGGTAGATGTTAGGAGTGAACTAAACTCTGCAACCTAAGAATAGAATATATTCTAAAAACTAAGCTCAACCTAAAAATAGAACTTACAACTGACAAAAAATTTATAAAGTTGATTAAACACTGGATTACAAAGGAAACATCAATAGTTTCTTTAAAACTCAAAATTAGAAAGATCTTGTTTTATGACCACAATGAAATAAAACCAAAACTTAAAATCAAGAAGAGTAAACAGGGGCATCTGGATGGCTCAGTTGGTTAAGCCTCCAACACTTGATTTCAGCTCAGGTCATGATCTCACCATTGGTGAGATGGGGCCCTGCGCCTGGCTGTGTGCTAACAGCGCAGAGCCTCCTTGGGATTCTCTCTCTTCCTGTTTCTCTGCCCCTCCCCTGCCCTCTCTCTACCAAAATAAATAAACATTAAAAGAAAGAGTAAACAAACCCTGCCACACCTAGACATTGAAAACACACTCCTACTTATGTCATGGATCAGAAAGGAAACTCAAAACTACAATTACAACCTACTGAGAAAGTAGCCTGGATAAAACATTATAAGATATAACCAGTGTTGTATTGAGTGACAAATTCATAGACTTAAATATCTCCAGTATTAAATAAGAGAGAATGAAAATTAATACAGTAAGCACCAAACTCAAGAAACCAGAAAAGAGCAATAAAACAAGTCTATGGCAAATAGGAAGAAGGAAACAATAAAGATAAAAGCAGAATTAATAAATCAGAACAGTGGCTGTCGTAACAGTGCTCTCTGGAGTCATAAGCCTCTGATAAGGAAGAGAAAAAGCAGGGGCAGGTCAAGTGAGCGAGACTCTGGGAAATCCCCTCCTTTCCCCTCACTCCCCTTTGTCTGAATCACAAGCACTTGGCTTTTATCTATTTATACACTGTGATTTCACATAATACTTTAACTTTGAAAAGGGTTCCATTGCACAACTTAATGGTTAAAAAAGCACTGACCTTAAAACAGTGAGTGGGAAAAAAATGTGTAAATGCTAAATAAGTGTTAACAGCTGGGAATTTTCAGAGGTGAGGGGGAAATCCAATAAGCTAATAAACCATCAGCAAAGGTAATCAAGGAAAAAGGAAAGAAAGCACAAATATACAGAAATGAAGCAGAATTAAAAGGAAGCAACAAATACATGAATTTTAATAAGTATGAAATATTTCATAAAGCTGGTGAGATTTCAAGTTATTTTAATTTTCTTCTTTTTGCTTTTATGTATTCTGCATTTTGTGATATTATCTTTCTCTCCCCTTTGAGAGGTTCTTTTCTTTTTTTTTTTTAACATTTATTTATTTTTGAGACAGAGAGAGACAGAGCATGAACTGGGGAGGGTCAGAGAAAGAGGGAGACATAGAATCTGAAACAGGCTCCAGGCTCTGAGCTGTCAGCACAGAGCCCAACGCGGGGCTTGAACTCATGGACCACGAGATCATGACCTGAGCCGAAGTCGGCTGCTTAACCGACTGAACCACCCAGGCTCCCCTGAGAGGTTATTTTCAAAAGCAAGATGCTATGCAAACAAAATAAAATGTCATGCAAATAAATTTGAAAACCTCAGTGAAACAGTTTCTGAGAAAAAAATAAATTTCTAAAACTGAATTGAGAATGGAAAACCTGAATCTGGAACATGCTAATAACCAGGGAAAAAGAAGAAATGTTGGTCAAATTGTTAAAAAAAAAAATTCAGATTCATACAGTTGTATAAATGTCTTTCAAAGTTTTAAGTAATAAATCATTCCCGTACTACATGAACTGTCCCAGTGCACAGAACAGAATGCTTCTTTTTTTTTTTTAATGTTTATTTATTTCTGAGACAGAGAGAGACACACAGCATGAGCGGGGGAGGGGCAGAGAGAGGGAGAGACACAGAATCTGAAGCAGGCTCCAGGCTCTGAGCTGTCAGCCCAGAGCCCGACGCGGGGCTCGAACCCACAAACTGTGAGATCATGACCTGAGCCGAAGTCAGACGCTCAACCGACTGAGCCACCCAGGTGCCCCAACATAATGCTTCTTTAACTATTTGTTATAAGCCAGCATAATCCCAGTTCTAAAAGAGCATAAAAAGGAATCAGTTTAAAGTTAATGTAAATACAAAAATCCTAAATGAAGTACTAGTAAGTCAAACTTAGCAGTACATTAAAAGAATAATATAAAGTTTATCCTGGGAATATAACGATGTTTGAATATTATTGATGTGTTACATACTTATTTAGTATGTTAAAGAAGAGATCTATACAAGCAGGTGACAAATGGCAAAAACCTCACCTCATGATATTTATTATCTATTTGTGACAAAACTGTATTTTTAAATTTTTTTTATTGAAATTCTAGTTAGCTAACATAAATGACAAAACTGTATTTAGTAGAAGTAAAAAAATACCTTCTTAGCCTAAGAAATATATATATCACAAACCATCATCATATTTATGCCTAAAAAACTAAAATCATTATTATTAAAGAAGAAGATTGGTTTGGGGCACCTGGGTGACTCAGTCGGTTAAGCAGCTGACTTCAGCTCAGGTCATGATCTCGTGGTTCACGAGTTCGAGCCTCGCATCAGGCTCTGTGCTGACAGCTCAGAGCCTGGAGCCAGCTTCGGATTCTGTGTCTCCCTCTCTCTCTGCCCCTGCCGCACTTATGCTCCCTCTCTCTCTCTTTCTCTCTCAAACATAAATAAACATTAAAAAAAAAAAAAAGAACAAGATTGGTTTGCCAACTACTCCCACTATTAATTAATTAACACTGTTCTGGAGGTTCTAGACAAAAAGAAGCCTAAGGAGGAAAAATAAAACTGTCATTATGCAGATATTATAATCAAATATATACAAACTTAAAACTCTGAACTTGAAAACTTTTAGAACTTGTAAGAATTTGGTAGGGTAGCCAGAAGATAAATATTTTAAAAATCAATAGCTTGCTGGGTAATAGTACAATAATTTGTGTTGGACTAACTTTTGCAAAGATAAGAATTATCAACAAAATATTTAAAAACAACCATTTTAAGGCACCAAACAGTACCCAAAGGCAGGCAGAAACTGGCAGGAATTTTACTGTTGAAAGAAAGGAACTGTAGAATGAGACTTGCATTTTTACAGCTTTTCCTCTAAGGGTACACCCAACCCGTGTGGGATGGAGTAACTGAGGAATACCCTCAGGCAAAGCTTAATGGAAGGTGGGACATCATCAAATGCCAATACTTACATATATTCAGTGTCCCAGAAGAGCAGAAAGAAATGGGTAAACAAACAAACAAACAAACAAAAACCACAGAAGAAATAATAGCTGAAAATTTTCAATTTTGGTAAAAAGTATTAATTTATAGGTTCAAGAAGCTCAGTGCACATCAAATAAGATAAATATAAAGAAAACTAAATGTAGGCATATTATAGTCATGCTGCAGAAAACCAAAGATAAAGAGAAAAATTTCAAAGAAGGCAGAGAAAATGACCCATTACATATAGGAGAATAAG
Organism: Acinonyx jubatus; assembly: GCF_027475565.1. Taxonomy (NCBI): domain Eukaryota; kingdom Metazoa; phylum Chordata; class Mammalia; order Carnivora; family Felidae; genus Acinonyx; species Acinonyx jubatus. Next base: position 36,103,082 of record NC_069397.1, on the reverse strand, counting down.
GATAGGAATAAAAGTGACTGTTCATCAAAAATAATAGAGGCCAGAAGACACTAGAATGACATCTTTAAAGTGCTGAGAAGAAAAAGAAAAAAATAAAAACAAAAAAACCTGTCAACCCAGAATTCTATATCCAGTGACAACAGTCATCAAAATGTGAAGGCAAAATAAAGACATTTTTCAGATAAATAAAAATGGAGAACATTTTTTGCTAGGAAACCTGCATTAAAAGAAATCTAAAGGAAATTCATCAAGCTGCACCAGTGGGAAACTCAGATCAAAAGGGGCACCAAAGTGCTAAGTATGTGGGTATATATAAAACATTATCACTTTTTTTCTCTTCTTAATTTCTTCAAAAGACAGCTGGCAAGTTAAACCACAAACACTGCATTTTGTTATTTATAACATAGGTATGTGTAAAATATATGGCAACAACAGAGGATGGGGGAGGCAGGTAAGTGAAACCAGTTTATTGGCACAATATTAACCTAAGCAGACTGTGACAAATTAAGGATATTGTAATCACTGGAGTAAATCTAACAAACAAAATAAAACAAAGAGGTACAGTTTTTAGAAACAGAGAAATCAAAGTGGAATACTAAAAAGCATTTGATTACTTTTTAACAAGGCAAGTGTAACTAAAAAATGTGACAATTGGAAAACATATAGTAAATGGTAGACTCTAAATCCATTCATAACGATAATTATATTAGATATAAATGAACTAAACACTCCAGTTAAAAAGCAGAGGGGTGCCTGGGTGGCTCAGTCGGTTAAGTGTCCAACTTCGGCTCAGGTCATGATCTCACAGTTTGTGAGTTCAAGCCCCTCATTGGGCTCTGTGCTGACAGCTCAGAGCCTGGAGCCTGCTTTGGATTCTGTGTCTCCCTTTTTCTCTGCCCAATCCCCACTTCCTCTCTGCCTCTCTCTGTCTCTCAAAAATAAATAAACACTTGAAAATTTTTTTTAAAAAAGCAGAGTACGTGATAATCAAAAAGAATGAAATCTTGCCATTTGCAACTACATGGGTGGAACTTTAGGGTATTATGCTAAGTGAAATTAGTCAGAGAAAGACAAATATCATATGACTTCACTCATATGAGGACTTTAAGACACAGAACAGATGAATACAATGGAAGGGAAGCAAAAATAATATAAAAACAGGGAGGGGGACAAAACATAAGAGACTCTTAAATATGGAGAACAAACAGAGGGTTACTGGAGGGATTGTGGGAAGGGGGAGGAGGTAAATGGTTAAGAGGCATTAAGGAACCTACTCCTGAAATCATTGCTGCACTATATGCTAACTAACTTGGATGTGAATTAAAAAAATAAAATAAATTAAATTAAATAAATAAACCTAAAAAATTTTTAAAAAGCAGAGTACGTTTGACTGAATAAGAATGCAAGACAATTACATGCTATCTACAAGGAACACACTTTAAATATAAACACACAGGCTGAAAATAAAAGAATGGAAGTGATATAGAAGCAAACAGCAAGCATAAAGAAGTTAGAATGGCTATATTAATGTAAGACAAAGGAGACTTCAAGACAGGGAGTATTACCAGAAATAAAGAGGGATATTTCATTATGATAAGGCCAAGTCATAAGGGAGATAGAATCATAGATGTGTATGCACATAACAAGAGCTACAAAATACCTGAAGCAAATTCTGACCAAATTAAAGTGAGGAAAAGACATGTCTACAATCATAGTTGGGGATTTTACCAGCCTCCTTCAGAAACTAATAGAACAACTAGAAGAATAATCACTAAGGAGATAGAGGACCTGACCAACACCATCAGTCACTTTGACCTAATTGACATCCATAGAATGATCTATTCAACAACTGCAGAATATACATTTTTTTTAATGCACATGGTATGTTCAGCAAAATATACCTATTCTAGGCCATAAAATAAGTCTTCATAAATGCCCAAAGCCTAAAACCTTATAGAATATGTTCCCTGACCACAAAAGAATTTAGAAATTAGTAACAATAAGATATCTAAAAAGATTCAACAGTTAGAAATAAAATAAACCAAGGAAGAAATAGTATTCTTTGAATAAAACGAATATTTCAAACAGAATGACTATAAAATACAACATATTTAAATTTATGGGATTTATAGATTCCTGTAGTTAAGGGAAATGTATAGTTTTAAATGTTCATGTTAGAGAAGAAGAAAGTTTTAAAATCAATGATCTAAGTCTTCACCTTAAAAAACTAAAAAAATATAAGTAAATTAAACCCCAAGTAGAAAAAAGAAAATAATAAAGATAAGGGTAGAAAACAATTTAAAAAGCAGAATAAACATTAGTTGGTTCTTTCTAATGACCAATAAATTTGATAAACCCCTAACAGTTTTATCAAGATCCATCAAAGGAAAGAAAAAACCTCCACAAATTACCAATATCAGGAATGAAGAAAGGGATATTATTAAAAACCTCACAGAAGCTGAAAGAATACTAAGGGAATATTATCAACATCTTGTTGCCAATAAATTTGACAACTTACATTAAACCGACAAACTCCTTGAAAAGCACAATTTACCAAAATGTGCAAGATGAAATACAAAATCCAAATAGCCCTATATCTACAAAAGAAATCGAATGCGTAGTTAAAAAAAAAAAAAAAAAAACTTTCCAGAAAGGTTAGGCCCAGATGATTTCACAAGTGATTTCTACCAAACATTTAAGCTAGAAAGAATACCAATCTTACACAAACTCTTAGAGAAAACAGAGGAGTGTGAGCACCTTCTAATTCATTTTATGAAGCCAGCATAACTCTGATACCAAAACTTGATAAAGATATTAAGAGAAGAAAAATTACAGATCAGTGTATAATACATTTGCCCTTCAGTTTAGAAGCTAAGGCTAATCACAGTGACTGTGATCTGAACACACTGCTCAGCACTGCATGGGAAAGAGAATTTAAAAGGTCCCTCAGTATATCACCTCCCTTATGTAACCAAGCTTACCACTCTATCTGATAGGCTTTCTGTTAAGTATCAATCATTTTAAAACAAAATCTTTTCTAATATAAATATCATATCACACTACATCAGAAGACATCGGGTTTCCTATGAGGTAGATACTACTGTCCCATTTTCTGGATGAGAAAACAAAGGTTAAAAAAACTTGCTCCCAGGTGACACACCTAGCAAAGATATGAGCTCAAGCAGTCTGGTTCCAGAGCCTGAGCTCTTAATCACTACCCTGTGCTGCTCCTCCAAATACATTAATGCAGTAACATAATTATAGGTAAATAAATTATGGTGTATCATATTTGAATACTATGCAACCATTAAAGTATCCAGACAGATTGAGAGAGGAAAAGAAAAAAGAGATATTTCTCAGACTTTAGAAAATAAACACAAACATATTTTACCTTTCCCTCTAATAAAAAAGGCATTGCTGCTCATTGTAGAAAATTTGGAAAATACAGAAATTGATATAAGGAAGAAAATTGCAATTACTTGCAATTCCACCATTCTTTCAGTTTTTATTCTCTGCTAACATGACCTTTTAATCTTCATTTACAAAAATAAGATATCAAATGTCCTAAGGTTTTTACACTCAACTTTGGTTATTGGTTGGGATGCCTGGGTGGCTCAGTTGGCTAAGCCTCTGACTTTGGCTCAGGTCATGACCTCACGGTTTGTGAGTTCAAGTCCCCCATTGGGCTCTATGCTGACAGCTCAGAGCCTGGAGCTGCTTCAGATTCTGTGTGTGTCTCTCTCTCTCTGCCCCTCCCCTGCTCGTGCTCTGTCTCTGCCTCTCTCTCAAAAATAAATAAACATTTAAAAAAAGAAAAATAACGATAACAACTAAAAAAATGAACTTTAAAAAGAAAAAAAAACATTGGTTATTGGTTATATCATAGATCCACATAATGAAATATTATATAGCCATTTAAACATAATATTCACGATAAAATTTTAAGAAATTCAGAAAATTCTCATAGTGTACTTTTAACACAATACAGAAGAAGAAAAAGGAGGAGGAGGAGGAGAAAGAGGAAGAAATTGGAAGACTGACTTTACTCAACTTCAAGACTTGCTATAATGTTGCAGTGATCAAGACAGAGTGGTATTGTTGAAAGGTTGGACACACAGATCAATGAAACACAACAGAGAGTCTAGGGATAGGCCCACACAGAGTCCACTGATTTTTGACAAAGGAGTAAAGGCAATTCAACGGAGAGGGAATAGTCTTTAACAAATGGTGCTGGAACAACTGGACATCCATTCACCAAATTTTTTTTGAAAAGACACAGATCTTTACACCTTTCACAAAAATTAACTCAAAGTGGATCACAGACCTAAGTGTAAAACATAAAACTATAAAACTTTAGAAGATAACATAGGAAAAAATGTAGGTGACCTTGTTTTTGGCAATAAGCTTTTAGCTACAACACCAAAAGCATGATCCATGGAAGAAATAATTGGTAAGTTAGACTTCATTAAAATGGAAAACTTCTGCTCTGCAAAAGACAATAGGAGAATGAAAAGACAAGACACAGACTGATAGAAAATCTTTGCAAAATATACAACTGATAAAGGACTGGTAACTAAAATACACAAAGAATTCTTAAAACTCAACAATGAGAAAATTAAAAACCAATTTGAAAATGGACAAAAGATCTGAGCAGATACCTCACCAGAGATGATATACAGAAGATGAAAAACCATATGAATAGATGCTCAGCGTTACGTGTCACTAAGGAATTGCAAACTAAAACAATAAGAAATCACTACATGCCTATTAGAACAGCAGTATTTACCCAATTGAACTGAAAATGTATGCCCACACAAAAACCTGTACGTGGATGTTTACAGCAGTTTTATTCATAATTGCCAAAACTTGGAAGCAACCAAGATGTCTGTCTGTAGGTGAATGGATAAATAAACATCCAGACAATGGAATGCTATTCAGTACTAACAAGCAATGAGCTATCAAGCCATGAAAAGATATGGGGAAATCTTAAGTGCATATTACTAAGTGGAAGAGGCCAATCTGAAAAGGCTACATATTGTGTAATTCCAATTATATGACATTCTGGAAAAGGCAACACTATAGAGACAGTAAAAAGATCAGTGGTTGGCAAGGGGTCCAACAGGAGTGGGGAAGGGGTGAATAGGTGAAGCTCAGAGGATTTTGAGGGCAGTGAAACCAGACTATATGATACTTTAATGGTGGATACACAACATTATGCATTTGTCAAAACCTGTAGAACTTTACAACACAGAGTGAGCCTTAATGTCTACAAATTAAAAAAAAAAAACACAAAACAACCACCACCAACATTTAGGAGGTTGGGGGATCTCAGGAAAGAATGCAGATTGTAGCAACATAATCTCACTGTATTACCAACAATGGGGGGAAACCTCACTGAAGGGGATGGGGGAAAAGGTACTGACCTAAGTAACTCTGGAAATAAGTGGAGTTTATAAGACTAAAGGCAAAAGAAACTGCACATAAATACTGGTCTTCAGTCAATGAAACTGGGAAACTGGTCTTTTGTTTCCCAAAGGTGTATGGGTTAATGATTCTTATATTGCTATATGTGTATATTCTGATCAAACAATAAATGGATGATGAATGGTTGGAACCAGGTTTCTCCCTGTTGGAATGGAAAGAAGAGCAGGTATGAAGAATAGCAAGGAGAGGAGTGTAGAATGAATTAGAATTGAAGACATTGTAAAAACTCATGTCTAATTTTATATAGATACAGATGGTTATATAGAGGATTTTTTATAGATATATGTGTATATGGGATTATTATAAACACATGTGTTTCTTTGCTCTGTCAACGGAGAGGTCCTAAAAGAAACATCCCAGTACCGATGAGCTCACCCAGAACCCAGATCTTGGTTTCTAATACCGATTTTCAATAAAAAGGAAAAAATCTCCTTGGAGACATGGCTGATTCTAGAACTGGGGCAGGAGATATACAAGATGAGCCTGGAGTATGTTGTAGTGCCAGAAAGTAAGAATATGCCCCGAACACACACTCACACACACATGATGAGCATATCAAAAAAGTCACAGAAGCCACGTAAAAGAGGTCCCAATGGCCAAAGCTGGAACAATTTGAGCAATAAAATAAAGTAATATTGGATTACAATTCAAAGTATAAAATAAGTATTCTTCATTAGTCCATACATTTAAACAAGTAACTCAGTAAATTAATAAATGGGAATGAAGAGACAAATCTCCAGTGCAGACGCATTCCGAATAATTTATGTAGATACTTCACTTCAAAGAAGGGGGAACATATGGGGTGCCTGGGTGGCTCAGTCGGTTAAACACCTGACTCTTGATTTCAGTTCAGGTTATGACCTCATGGTTTGTGGGTTCGTGCCCCAAGGCAAGCTTTTCATTGCCAGTGTGGAGCCTGCTTGAGGTTCCCTCTCCCTCTTTCTCTGCCCCTCCCCTGCTCGCACTCTGTCTCTCTCTCTCTCAAAATAAATAAATGTAAAAAAAAAAAAAATTGTTTAAGAAGAGGAAACATAAACTGCCACCCCTTAAGTGTAGGCTTCACATACAGACTTCCTTCTAAAGAATGCAGTACTGAAAGGCGGAATAAAGAGTAACTTTACAGTAAAGAAACCAGACAAACATTGCATCAACCAGGTGATCAAGGTCAATACCGACAGTCATGAATCATCTTAATATTACATACCCTCAACATGTGATAAGAATGGCACTTTACCACTGTGATATTCCTCACCAAAATTCATAGCCCTAGTCTAGTCATGAGAAAAACATCGAATTCTAATGTACGCACATTCTACAGTACAACTGACCAGTGCTCCTCAAAACCTTCAAGGTCATCAAAAACAAGGAAAATTTGAGAAATTGTGACAGCCAAAAGGAATGTAAGGAAACTAAATTAAGTAAGGTATCATCGATAGGATCCTGGGACATAAAAAAGGATACTAGGTAAAAACTAAGGGAAAGAGAATACACTATGAACTTTAGTTAATAACATATCTGTGTCGGTTCATGAACAGTAACAAATGTTATCATACTAACGTTAAATGTTCATAATAAGGGAAACTGGGAAGAAGGGGAAATAGAACAGTGTACTACTGCTCCATTTTTCTGTGAATCTAAAACTGTTCTAAAAATAAGTTTATTAATTTTCAAAAAGCGGTGTACAGTATAATTTTAACATTTTGAAAAAAAAAAAGGAGGGAGGACTGGAGACGTACTTGTACGTCTATCTTCGTTTCACTTGGTGGTGATGTGCTGAGCTGGTTCATAGTTGTGAGCAGGGAAGGAGGCCACCTGGGCAGATAGAAAGTCAGGAATGAAGAGGAATCCTGTGAGAGAGGGGTGGTCACAGTGTATACTTTATTCCCACAGATTATAAATGTATACAGTTGGCCCTTGAACAACCTGAGTGTGAACTGACCAGTCCACTTAGATGCAGATTTTTTTTTATAAATACAGTACAGTCTTGTAAATGTATTTTCTCTTCCTTATGATTTCTTTATAACATTTTCTTTTCTCCAGCTTACTTTATTGTTTTCTTTAGTGTTTATTTATTTTTGAGAGAGAGAGAGAGAGAGAGAGATAGAGCGTGAGCAGGGGAGAGCCAGAGAAAGAGGGAGGCACAGAATCTGAAGCAGGCTCCAAGCTCTGAGCTGTCAGCACAGAGCCTGACAGGGGGCTGGAACCCATGAACCGTGAGATCATGACCTGAGCTGACATCGGGCACTTAAATGACTGAGCCACCCAGGTGCCCTGCCAGTTTACTTTATTTTTAGAATACAGTGTATGGTGCATATAACATATAAAATATGTGTCAATTGACTGTTTATGTTATTGGTAAGGCTCTGCTCAATGGTAGGCTACTAGTAGTTAACTTTTGGGGGAGTCAAAAGCTATATGAGGATTTTCAACTGTAGGGTTGGGGGAGGGAGGGGGGAGGAGGCAGCAGCCCTAACCCACACGTTCAAGGATCAACTATATAGTATTTTGTACTTCTACCCTTCCTTACTGTACTCTTGTAAGTAAAGTATCCTATGTAATTGTATTTCTTTTTTTTTTTTAATTTTTTTTTCAACGTTTTTTATTTATTTTTGGGACAGAGAGAGACAGAGCATGAACGGGGGAGGGGCAGAGAGAGAGGGAGACACAGAATCGGAAACAGGCTCCAGGCTCTGAGCCATCAGCCCAGAGCCCAACGTGGGGCTCGAACCCACAGACCGCGAGATCGTGACCTGGCTGAAGTCGACGCTTAACCGACTGCGCCACCCAGGCGCCCCTGTAATTGTATTTCTATATACTAAAAGTGTTAAAAGAACATCAACAGGATATAATTACCCCCCAATGATATTAAGAAAAGCTTGCCATTTTTGTTATGAGCTTACTTTTTCAAATTACTTTTTTGCAAAGCTTCCTTTCCAAATGTTAATTCACGTGCAAGTGTCATCTCCTCAGGAATAAAATAACACAAAGACAATCTCTGCTGTCTGTCTCATCTGTTTTTTAAAAATCAGATCTAAAATTACACCCACAACTTAGTAGATAAACAAGTGTATAAACAAGAAAAATATAAATAAAAGCGGGGCACCTGGGTGGCTCAGTTGGTTGAGCGGCCAACTTTAGCTCAGGCCATGATCTCATAGGGGGTTCATGAGCTCGAGCCCCACATTGGGCTCACTGCTGCCAGCACGGAGCCCACTTCGGATTCTCTGTCCCCCTCTCTCTTTGCCCTTCCTCAGCTCGCACTCTCTCTCTCAAAAATGCATAAAACATTTGAAAGAAAAAATGAGTTAAAAGCAAGGGCTATAAGGGCTGTATGAGGGATTATATATCCAGTATTATACACACTTGCCTACTCATTTTATGAAGCCAGCATAACTCTGACATCACAACGTGATAAAGATATTAAGGAAACGAAAATTACAGATCAATATATAATACATTTGTCTTTCAATTTAGATGATGCCACTTACAGTGATTACGACCAGAAGGTGCCTGCACAACCCTGATCAGAAACACACCCCTCACCACTGAACAGGAAAGAGATTTTAAAAGGTCTCTCAACATATCAGCTCCTATATTTAACCCAGCTCACCAAGCTAACTATAGGTTTTCTGTTAAGCAATCAACTTTTTACAAACAAGTCTTCTAACATAAACATCACATCCTGCCACAACAGGATGCCTTAGGATCCTGCAATTGCATAACCCAGTGTGGAAAACACCACTGTGTAAGAACACTCTTGAGGCACCTCTGACCCTGCAGCTCTCACTGTGTATAATACTCAATGTTACAGGCTCTGCACATCGTTACCTTCAACTGGTCAGTGAGCAAGACGAACCACATGGTGTAAATGTCTTCACATCAAAGAGAAAAGACAAAATGAGAAACATACCATCAACAATGCCACTTTTTTTCTACACATCTTCATTCTTCAACAAATATTTGTTGAGTGCTTAATACATGCCAAGTACTGGAAAAAGTGAATTAGATCTAAACTCTATCATAAGAGTATACAGTCTAGCAGAGAATACAGACTTAAATAGGCAATTAGAATAAACTGTGATATGAGTTAATTATGCTAATATGAAAAGGAAGGGAGGCCACAACCCCATGGTATAAGCACCTCATCTAGAGAGGGAAGTAAGTCAGGGGAGACCTCTTAGAGAACTGATCTTTTATCTGAAATTCCAAATTAGCAGGCTAAGTATGTATGTTGTGTGTGGGAGAAGGTAGGGAGTTGGTGGAACTACGAAAAGAATGGCACAAGCATGGGAATATCATGTACAAAGGTCCTGAGGTGACAGATCTCAGTTCAGCTGGAGAGACTGAAAGAGTCTCAACTTAGACAGCAGAAGGTTAGAGGTGAGAGAGACAATGGTGAAAGATTACTCTGGAAGGAAGGCTTATAGTAGCATATGGTATTTCGTACTAAAAGTAATATACAGTGATTTTAAGTCCCATATTTAAAAGGTAAACTCAGCTCTGGCAAAGCTGTATCTGCATTTCATAATTCATAGATGCTCTAAAACAGACTCCCTCAGCTTCTAGGCAGCTTATTTGGACATCTATTCCAGCAAGTCAGAGTAGGAAAAGAAGACAGAAGGATAAGGGAACAGAAGGTATGTGGAACACTGTAGAAGTAATATGATCATCATACCCCTGCAGGATCTAGGGCCAGCTGAAAAGATTCTTGGCAGGATGTGTCCAAGATCACTAGGTTTTGTAGACTGGTGCAAGTTTCTGACATTTTCCCAAATATCTGACCTTGTCCATTTACTCTTTCGTTTATTTTGAGGACAATGATATCGTATGGGTCACATTTACTACTAAGATACTTGGGTATTCTTTTTCCTTTTAGGATTTTAAAAAAGTTTATTTATTTATTTTGAGAGAGAGAGAGACAGAGTATCGCAAACAGGCTCTGCACTGTCAGTGAGTGAGGAACCCGATATGGGGCTTGAACCCACGTACCTTGAGATCATGACCTGAGCCAAAATCAAGAGTCAGGCGCTTACCCGAATGAGCCACCTACGTGACCCTGGGTATTCTTTACATTAAATTAAATATCACAAATATTCCTTTAAATTATATATTCCTATTTTACAGAAGAAACCAGCATGGTTGCTAATCCAGCTTCTACAAAGTCTCATTGACAGCTTCTGGTGGAAAGAAACCAAAATTTCTGATTCCCTATCACAGGTACACTGAAGATATCAGACCGTTAAGATTTCTGCAGTCACTCTTAAATGTCACACTGAAATTCAATCTTTAAAACTTCAGTGTTTGATTTTTCCTACCCTAATCAATATTGGAAGTCTTCAAGGAAATCTTGTCTATTTTCATACCAATTAAATAAAAGTATAATAGAAGGGGATAATTACTTTCAGTCTGTTTAAAACTTGTTTTAAACCTTGCATTACATTTTTATCTGGCAATTAATTGTAATCCTTAAGGCATATATTTTTTGCCTTCTGTTAAGAGGTAAACTTATTGGCAAGGCTAAAATCATACCCACCAGCTTTGTTTTGGCTTGCAGGAAGTTGTCAGCATACAACAGAGAAATTATCAGCATGTTCGGGTTGTGGTTTGCTTCAACCTGCTGATTGTTTCTGCCCCATGACCCAAGAATTGTGGTGTTTATATTTTTAATTCTCTTTCTACCTCCTGGAGGGGGGAAAATGACAATACCTGTATACTCACAGCACAGAGAGAACAAAAACCAGAACCCAAAACACAGCAAGTACTTTAGATTAAGTTTTAGCTAGTGGCCAAACTAAAATTCTAGGATTAACACATCTGCAATCTATTTGAGAGTCTAAAAATTTATCCTACAGAAATATTTTCACATGTACACAAAGATGCACGGAGATAGGTTCTCTACAGCACTGTGGAAATATTTTTAAAAATTGGGAAAAACTTAAACATCCATCAATAGAAAAATAGTTACAAATTTTGCAACACCATGCAGCAATTTATATATATGCACGGATAGACAGATTCACATGGAAAAGTATATAATACTACCCTGTCTTAAAAAATCAAGTAGTCTTATTTCTATGTTGTGTAAATATTCTATAATAAAAATATATCCATGAGAACTCTCACACACTGCTGGTAGGAGTGTAAAATAAGTATAATTGCTTTGGGAAAGAAACTGGAGTTTCTAATAAAATTAAACATATACCTACCCTATGACCCAGTAATTCTATTCCTAAATATTTATCTGAAAGAAGTGAGTGCTTATGTTCACAAAGCAAGTTATGTAAGAGTGCTCACAGCAGCTGTATTCACAATAGCCCCAAACTGAACAGCTCAATGTCCATCAGCAGAAAAATGGATAAACAGAATATGGAATATGGGATACTACTCTGCATAAAGGATAAGATAAAACTGATACACAGAACAACAGGGATAAATCACAAAAATACGATGTTGAGGACAGACACAAAAGAGATCATATTGATTCATGAAGTTCCAGAACAACTACAGTAATCCATGATGATAGAGGTCAGAATAGTGGTTACCTCTGGGGAGGGCTACTAACTGGAAAGGAAACTTTTCAGGATGATGGAAATGTTTATATCTTAATCTGGGTGGCGGTCACACAGGTGTTTACATATATTAAAGTCATCGAGTTGTAACACTTAAGATTAGTGCATTTTATGTACATAAATCATACCTTAATGAAAGAAGGAAGGGAGAAAGGGAGGGAGAGAGGAATGGATAGATGGATTGAGGGAGGAAGAGGTTCATATAAAAAGTTATCAGAAAGGAAAAATTATTTAAATTTTTTTAAATGTTTATTTATTTTTGAGACAGAGACAGAGTGTGAGCAGGGGAGGGGCAGAGAGGGAGACACAGAATCTGAAGCAGGCTCCAGGCTCTAAGCTGTCACCACAGAGCGCGACGCAGGGCTTGAACCCACAAACCGCGAGATCATGACCTGAGCCAAAGTTGGACACTTAACCAAATGAGCTGCCCAGGAGCCCCAGAAAAATTATTTTAAAGGCAGTGTGATTTTCAGGAGGTTTATTAGACCACAGCTAAGAGATATTTTCTGCATCATCTTGAGCAAAGCAGCCAGATACATGAGGACATACTGTATGATTGAATAAGCAAAGCTGAACTTTGCTGTTAGAAATCAGAGGCGTGCTTGCCTATAGGTGTGGGTAGGTACTAAAGGACACAGAGGGTCTCTGGAAGTTTTGGTAACGTTTTTGCCTTTGTTTTGGGGATGTGTTCTTTTTGTGAAGATTCACTGAGCTGTATATTTATGATTGAGCATTTTTCTGGAAGTATATTGTACCCAGTAAAAACATCACAAAATAGGGGGTACTGGGTGGCTCAGTTGGTATAGCGTCCAACTTCTGCCCAGGTCATGATCTCAACGGTTCATGAGTTCGAGCCCTGCATTGGGCTCTGTGCTGACAGATCAGAGCCTGGAGCCTGCTTCAGATTCTGTGTCTCCCTCTCCTTCTGCCCCTCCCCTGCTCACACTCTGTCTCTCTCTCTCTCAAAAAGATGAATAAATATTAAAAAATAGTTTTTAATAAATAAAAAACAACACAAAATAAAACAAACAAAAAGAGGTATTTTCAGTAGCTAAATACCCCAGCATTCTCCATATATTTGAGCTATAAGGTACATTACCTTAATTAATTCCAACTCAACTACAATATTGGTTTGCATAAGTAAAAATATGTGTCACAGGACACATTTTAGCAAAGCTCCTACTATGTGAATAAACACCTTATTTCCTTGTATCATACTAACATTAGAATGTCAACAATGTTAGGAGGAGACCCTAGATGAGAATTTAAGTAACCCATAAATGATTTTATCAAACCCATCAGCTTTCAGTAAAGCTCGCTCTCTGGATGTTAAGACCACTTTGTTCCTGAGCCCACATCTGTCCTATCTTCCATGTAAAAGCTGGATAGTAAAATTAAGCAGTGGAACTCAAAGACTCCAAACCTGAAAAGCCATCTGTTAGAATCATCTAACCTATAATGCAGCACTGACAAACCGGAAAAGCAAGCAATGAACTTGGAAACACAGGGGAAATAAATACGAATAAATGTAGCAGAAATTATAGGATTTCTGTAGGGTGTAATGGCTTATGACGTGAAAAAATGAGATCTGTGATAGTTATGTCAATATGTTAAGATTCTCAGATGATGGTAAAACTTGAAACTTATCTTATTTTTCCAATATTTAAAGTGACTGAAAATTGTTTAAGTATTAAAAGTATATAATGAGGAAAAAATGTTATTATCTTAATTGGTGGCACCAAAATTCCTCTTAGAGAGACAACCGTCACCGTTTGGAAAAGTAACTTGTTTCTCTGCGTGGGTGTTGGGGGGGAGCCTAAAAAATTCAACAGACAGCTAAACTATCTTTTCAGTTGGCCAGGGAAATAGAGTTGTTGTTGTTGTCTTTTTCTTTTTTCTTTTTGGTTTTGTTCCAGATAGGATAAAGGGAGAAAGTGCCTATGAGAAAGCACAGGCTGAGAACTACATCAGGTGAAGGGTCAGAGGGCACTCTCTGATGACTGGGGTGGCAAAGATTTAGGAATAGGGATGCTTAATATTCAAATTGAAATAATTTGCTTTACTACTATGTAAACCCCTCATCCCTCCTCCTGTTCCCCCTAAAATTCCAGTGATGTCTTCTACAATTGCAGGGGCTTCACATGAGTAGGCTTTTGTGGAAACTGAGGAAAAGGGTCTATCTAGGACAGGGTTTCTCAATCTTGCACTACTGACATTTGGGGTTGTATAATTCTTTGCTTGTGGGGCTGTCCTATGCATTGTAGGAAGTTTAGCATCAGGCCTGGTCTCTACCCACTAGATTCCATAGCACCTCCCCAGTTGCAACAACAAAAAACGTGTCCATGTGTTGCCAAAAGTCCCCTGAGAAACAAAATCATCCGATTTGGGAACCAAAAGTTTACGCCTACATGACTCAGGGCAGTTAAGAGCCTGGAAGGAAAAGTACCCTGAGAATGCATGCTCCTTGAGAATTATTAGGATTTTGAGGAGACGTCTGGGCTTCCACAGGGAATAGATCATGCCTAGAGTTCAAAAGGTCGGGGCAGCCCACCCAACACCTAGGGTATACCCACAATGAAGCTCAAATATTTCTACCTATTAAAAAAATGTTTTTTTAAAAAACAAAAAGGAAGAAGAGGAAGAGTAAACCTTTCTTTTTTTTCTACTGAGAAGTAATGCAAAAGTACTATTTTACAAACACAAACACACACACACAGCATTCTACAACAAGGTAAGGAGCCCATATTTTTCCTAAGTTAACAATGAAGCTAATATCTCTCCTTCTTCCATAAATTTTCTCATAGAATGATCACTGGACTCTAATCTAAGGAAGGATAGAAATGGAGGAGACTCGGAAAGAACCCCTACAAACTTCCCCTAATTTAGAGAGGCAAGGGTGAATCACCGACATAGGTAAAAGGCCACACCTCAGAGCTTTCCTATAAAGAGGCAAAAGCAAACAAAACAAAACAAACTAAACCAAAAAAATCAATAAGACTTTCTCTAAGAAAATAATTTTTTTTTAATTTACCAAATATTTATATGATGTTTAGTCCACGCCAGACACTATTGTAAGTTCTTTTCAAATATTCATTCCTTTGTTCCCCATGTAAATTCTATGAGATAGGTACTATTATGATTCCCATTTTACAGATGAGCAAACTGAGACCCAAAGTCAACCAGGTAGTAAGAAAGTGGCAGAGTCAGGATTTGAATTTAGGCAAACTAAACACACACACACACACACACACACACACACACACACACAAAACCATACAGGACCTGTGAGAAAACACTCAAATTCAAAGAGAAAAGATCATCTTGAAAAACTAGAAAAAAATGCCTTCCTCTGAAGTAGATTTATTATTTAAAAAAATTTTTTAATGTGTCTTTATTTTTGAGAGATACAGAGAGACAGAGCATGATCAGAGAAGGGGCAGAGAGAGAGGGAGACACAGAATCAGAAGCAGGCTCCAGGCTCTGAGCTGTCAGCACAGAGCCTGACATGGTGTTCAAACTCATAGACTGTGAGATCATGACTTGAGCCAAAGTTGGATGCTTAACTGACTGAGTCACCCAGGGGCCCCAAGTAGATTTATTACTAAAGAACAGATGTATAGAAAATTTCTAATTTGTATTCTCAAAAACATCCAAAAACTCAGATCTATAAGCCAGAGCTTTGCAGATGTAATGACAAGGAAACAATGAGTGATAAGGAAAAAATACATGGAAAAAAATTTTTTTAATTGAATGCTGAATTTAAAATCATGATGAAGTCAGTGACAGATAGAACAATAAAAAAGGTGAATTGGAGACAGTAGTTTAAGGTTTAATATATATCTTAACGTATACTCCAATGTGACAAAATAAAACAAATGGAGCAGAAGTAGTGATAATAGAAAACTTCCCCAAGTTAAAGACCTGAGTCTACAGGTCAAAATGGTTCATTACAAACTGAGAAAAGTTATTTTAAAAATCTAAAACTTTGACACTATCTAGTGACATTTCTGAGAGCAAAGAAAAACATCCTATAAACATCTAGGCAGAGAGTGGGAGAAATGGGCTACAAAAGAAATACATCAGGCTGGCATCAGCCTTCTCCTCCACAAAACTGAAGGCCAGAAGATAATGGGATACTTCTAGAGAGTGAATTAGTAGGAAGGGGAAGAAATGGGCAGAGTGCAAGTCTAGAACTTTCTGTACACACGTAAGTTTAAAATTTTTTTTAATGTTTTTTTTTAATGTTTATTTATTTTTGAAGAAGAGAGACAGAATGCAAGTGAGGGAGGGGCAGAGACAGAGGGAGACACAGAATTCGAGGCAGGCTCCAGGCTCTGAGCTGTCAGCACAAAGCCTGACGCGGGGCTCCAACTTACAAACCACGAGATCATGACCTGAGCCGAAGTCGGACGCTTAACCGACTGAGCCACCCAGGCGCCCCTACACACCTAAGTTCATATGAAACTAGATAGACACATTCTTGGACATGCAGGGGATAAGGAAGTGTAGTATCAAAGAACCCTTCCTGAGGGGTGCCTGGGTGGCTCAGTCGGCTCAGTCTGACCTCGGCTCAGATTGTGATCTCACTGCTCACAGGTCCAAGCCCCACATCGGGCTCTGTGCTGACAGCTCAGAGCCTGGAGCCTACCTCAAATTCTGTGTCTCCCTCTGTCTCTGCCCCTCCCTCGCTTGCATTCTGTCTCTCTTCTTCTTCAAAAAAAATAAACATTAAAAAAAGATTTTTTTTTTAAAGGAACCCTTCTTGAGAAATTCACCCAGTATTATATTCTAGATCATCATCTACTAGGTCCTTATGCACTGTCCAATCCAGTAGCCAGCATGGCTACTGAGCAGCTGAAATGTAGCTAGCGCAATTGAGGAACCGAAATTTTTAATTTAATTTAAAAGTAAATAGCCACCTATGGCTAGTGGCCACCATATTAGCCCAGTCTAAATATCTAAGAGAGATAAAATTAAAAGTTCAAGAATGAAAAAACCATGGTACAAAAAGTAAGCAATGAGCAAATCAAAGGGAAAAAACAGTATTATATCTATGGTTTAAAAATATTATGCAAATGTCAGAAAATAATTATTGTAATATACATAATAAAATATTAACAATTCTGAGTCTAAAATCTCAGATTATATCAGGAATTTCACATTTCACCTGAGAGGAAAGAGCCAAAAGAAAAGATTCATTCTTAGTGTTGCTAAATCAAAGGGACATGGTGCTTTTTTTTAAGCCATAAGAGAAAAAATATCAGTGGAATAACACCTGAATATATAACTTCTAGATCACTGGCAAGAAAAAAATAATTTTAATGATCTGAGAAAATTCTCAGGAGACCTTAGGAATTGAAAGACTGTAAGTGGAAAGATCACTATATAAAACTATCCACACACTATGTCCCAACTTTTAAAGTACATACATACAATAAAAGCTGACAGAAATACATGGAACTTTAACAATTGTTGACCATGGGTGACTGTGTATCATTGTGTGTGTTCTAAATTTTCTACAATGAGCATTATTACCTTTATAATCAGAGAAAATTTTAACATGGAAAAAGAAGAATGGTTAGATCTCACCTGCCGGTAGTCTCTCCTATCTAGAAGACAACCCGGTATCACAAATTAAGCAAACAAGACTCTTGAGCAGCCAAATGCATGTCACAAAGTCTACACCTAAAGATTTGGGTACTGTGTTCATCTAAAGAGCCCTTCATACCTTCTTTTACACATCTCAATCCCAACAAGCTTGATTCCCTCATATTCCAGTAGCAGTATGGCTCCAGACACACTGAGAGCAATGTAAAGTGATAGACCCAACCTTGCAGTAGGAAAAAAGTGACAAAAATAAAAATAGAAAACAGATGTTGACCTTCACAAGGCAGTCCGGGGGCAATTGGGACAAAAACAGCCCTAAACAACTCAATATGTTTCCACAAAGTTTGATAACCTATATTCACTATAACAACTCTTGAGTTACAGATTGGCTAGTTGAGGAAGTGAGAAAGTGAGGAAGTGAGAAAAATTCCAAATACATTTTAGAAAAAGATTAATCACAAATTTTATGATAAAAAGTTAGAGTGCTTCATTAAAGATAATCAAACTATCAAGAGTAACTCACTCTTACCAGTTGCACAGAGTTGGAATTTTACTGTACTGAAAAGAATTTTAGGGTTGGTTGCATCGACCAAAACAAATCTGGAGAACAATCTAGAAGGAAATGATTAATTACTATTTCTTTCCAAGGAAGTTTAAAAATTAGTAACCATAGGCATATCAGAATTAGTGTTCACATAGCAGTTGCTACTAAATGCAGCTGGGGTGTGGATGTTGTTTTGGCTTTACTCCACATTCCCAGCAGGATCTAGGTACCTTGTAGGTAGTTGGCACCTATTAGCTCTTAGGGTAAAATCAGTAGGTCCCATTCCATCACACATGGCACATTTTGAACTGAAGAAATAAATATATATTCAACCTCCTTCATACTTGCCTCTTGTGCTTCTTACTTCAAAAGCAGGGATAGAAAGACAAGGCAGAAACTGATTATGTTTATATCTATGGAGCAAAGATTATGCAAATTGCCAGCACACCATTGTTTTTGTTTTCAGTATGGTTATCACAAAACAAAAACAAAAAGATAGCTTCTACATCTCAAGCCTGATTATTTGAAAACAGACCTGAATATTTCCTCCTCTTTCAATAAGGCAGTAAACAAACACTTTTCATTTTACTTATCTGTAAGGTACTTATTTGCTGATATGGACTAGTTACAATTTCTATAAGAGAGCTTGACAGAGTCTGAGGAGGCTATTTCCTGAGTTACTCTAAAAGTACTCTCGCTGCTTTAACATTTGCCAAAACTCCAAGAAAGCATTAAAAAAAAAAAAAATCCCCACCCTCCACACACCCCCAGAGCTACCAAGAGAGAAACATAATCATAACCTCAGTTAATGGTCCTTTAGCACTCTGACCACTCTGACATCTGCAAGCTTCTTTTTGTCTTTTGTTTGTCACTTTTTCTTTTAAAGAATGCTACTGGGGCACCTGGGTGGCTCAGTCGGTTGAGCTTCCACCTTTGGCTCAGGTCATGATCTCACGGTTCAGGAGTTTGAGCCCCGCGTCGGGCTCTGTGCTGACAGCTCGGAGCCTGGAGCCTGCCTCGGATTCTGTGTCTCCCTCTCTCTCTGACCCTCCCCCGTTCATGCTCTGTCTGTCTCTGTCTCAAAAATAAATAAACATTAAAAAAAAAATTAAAGAACGCTACTGATTGTTTATCTGATTAACAAAAGTTAATACATGGTCATTGTCGCAATTCCAACAACATGAAGGTGTATGAAATAAAAGTAATGATCTCTGTCTCCCCCACCTTCTTATTCCCCTCCCAAAGAAACCAATGCTAACAGGTAGGTGTATATTCTTACTTCTTCCTAGGCTTACAAAATAATACATAATATATGGGAGGGAGGGCATGGTTCACCTTTTTGTTCTCAAACAAAAACAGATCATATATGTTATTGTGCGCCTTGCTTTTAGTCTTAAACCTATGGACATTTTCCAAGCCAATATATACAGATACAGTACATTCTTTTTAATGGCTGCAAAATATTCCATAAGATGGATAATTCATTCATACCATCGCCCCACCTTTCCCAACTCATGGACATTCGAGATGGATCCTTGTACGCATACCTCCTGTCCTTTAATTTCAGTAATACAGATTCCCAGAAGTTGAGTTTTTGGGTCAAATGAAACATTTCCAAATGTTTAAAATTTTATCCTTAAACAGAATTAATTGTAGACCTTCAGCATTTCTGAATGCTTCTTCCTTATGCAAAATTTTGGCATAAACCTTTCATAATGCTTTGCATATTTTATTTTTAAAAGCACACACATTATGTCAAAAAATGCCCCTGTCATTTATGCTCGTGTAGTTATAAATAAATAAATGCTTAAGTTATGGCTGTGATGGCCAGCATTAAATCACCGTGCAAATGCTTATGCCTTGGTTTATGAAAGTAGTAATTCATTGTGGAAACCCCACCACCACAGCCATGTGGCAGCACTAAAGTGGCAGCTCTCTCACCCTGTGACTCTCTCCACTGAGTGACAATATAGAGATCAGGACCTACATATTTTCTAATTGTCAACAGTTAACCTTAAAAAGTGTGTGTGGGAGGGGCCAGAGAAGGGGGGAGACAAGTACACAGTAACAGACGATAAATTGATAGCCATTATGGGTTTCTAATATCCACAAATTATTTGTAGTACAATGAATAATTCCACTGGTCTACACCAGAGACTGTATTCCATAAAAAACAAAATCTAAAAAAAAATAAAAATAAATAAAAAAAAATCTATAACCAATATGTTGCTATGATTCCATGAACCTTTCAAAAACATAGCCTTCAAACATTTTTCAATAGAATTATTGGTTGGTTGGAATCCCACTTTTATCTTTTTTCCCCTCTAGTTCAGATTCAGATTCCAATTGCAAACTTAAAAAAAAAAAGGCCTTAAAGAAATACATTAACCAACGAAGCTCCTTAAAATTTAATCTCAGACTCCTCTGTATATTCTAAAGATGCAAGCACCAACAGACATTGTTAAGACACAGCAAGTTTGATACAGAAGTATGTGACATGCAATTAATCTCCATTCATACCCTGCTCTACTTGTCAGCAAACAAAGGTTCTGCTTTAGAAGGAGATCTGAAGACTTCAATTAAAAACAGTCAGCTAACAAGAAAATAATCTAAGCTAAAGGAAGGTGGCAGGTGCAGAAATGAGTTGTTTACCAAAGTGTCAGTTTTGAACAATAAAGAACTGCACATCAAAAATGTTGAAGGAGTGGATTTCACTGCAAGCCTCTGAAAATAAAAAAGGAATTTTCTACTAAGGCTGCACACAGAACAGAAGTATAGTTTAATGAGCTTGTAAAATAGGTTTTCTCTCATCAAATGACAGATACCAATAAAAAGAATCACTTTATATTTTTTAATGCAAGGGCAGAATTAAACTTTTCGCCACAGTTCCTTGTCTCCCAGGAACCACACTCACAGCCTTTCTTTATACTTAACATCGAATATTCAACCAACAACAGAGGGAAAGGCTGGATTGCTTCTTCTCAGACACCCAGATGATGCTATTTTAGCCTATAAATACTTTTTTACTCTGAAAGTTTAGATTTACTCAGGTCATAAGTAAAGTGGATTTTGGAAGCTTCACCTTAAAAGAAATACCTAGTTGACAGCTTTTACATAGAAGCAATCCAGAATGGAAACAGTGCTACAAACAGAGACCAAAAGGACTGCCAAATATTTGATTAGGAGGCATTTATACCAAGATAACAAGGTAATGGAGATATAAAACCAATTAAATTGAGAGAAACTGGAAAAAAAAAATACTCCTTGCCAAAAGTCTGACCTGCCCAAAGCAGGCCATCTGTTAAATATGTGTCAAAAATGTCACTCGGATGCCAAAAGGCTTAATTCCGAGTAGTTTCCTCCTGGGGCCCTTATGCAAGCACAGATTCCAGGCCTCTGTCCTTCCAGGAAGGTCAGTTACAGGGAAGCAAGTTTCTTGCACGAGAAAAAGTGTGAATGGAGCAGGTGATATTTCGAGCGTTAAGAAGGATGTGTCGAGTGTTGCTGAGTATGACCTTAACTCTTAAAAGGACTGCTTAGGAACGATAGTTTGAAGGTACACACCCTAGGATGGGGCATTTCTAGAAAAGTCAGAAATGTAATACTGCGTGTCAGCCTGCCCTGGGTGGGCAGCAAGACCTCCCCCCCCCCCCCCCACCCCGCCCCAGAAGTCTGCAGGCTGGCAGAGGGAAGCACGGGCTTTGGGCGCCAGCAAAACTCCCATTAACCCCCAGGCCTTGGCCGACAGCAACCCACGAGCCCCTCGCACCCCCCTGAGAGCCTCAGGGAGCTCTGAGCAGGAGGGTGAGGGACTTCGGGGCTGGGGAGGGAGGAAGAAGGCAAAGCCCCACAGGCCCGGTGGTGGGGGGCTGTCCCCAGGAGACCGGGAACGTGAGGAGCGCCCCTGAGGACCTGGCTGGAAGGTGGTTCGGAAGCCTGGGAGGTTACGTGGAGGAGTGGAGACGCCTCGAGGAAAAAGAAAATGTGGAACTGAGTGGGGCGAATGGGACCCTGAGCGGGCAGAATGAAAATGTGGCTCTGCAGAGTTGAGGGTTCTAGAAGCCCTGAGGCTCTAGAAGGTGGAGGGTGATGGAGCTGCAAAGAGAGGCCGGCCTTGGGAGCCTCTGGCGTCCAGGGTGGGGGCCTCCAGCTCCGCACCAGAGGGACTCCCCCGGGGGGGGGGGGGGGGACGGCGGGAGGGGGCCTGGGGCTGGGCCAGGGCGTTACCTTCCATGAGCCAACGGATCTCCTCGGGGAGGGCGACGGCCTGCATTTGGCCGGGCGGTGAGGAGGCCAGAGTGTGAGGCGGGAGAGGGGCCGTGAAGGCCTGGTGCCAAGGCGGGCGGGCTGGCGGGCGGCGGTCGCCCGGCGGAGGCACCTGTACCTCTGTCTCTGCCGCCGCCTCCCGGCCTGGCCGCAGGGCGGGGCCGCGGGCCCGGGGCGCGCTCAGGAAGTGGCGCGCGCGGCGGGCGGGGGGCGCGCCCCGGGCGGTGGGGGCGGGGGGGGGGGGCGGACACCTGTGCGCGGGTGCACGCGCCACTCCCGGGGCGCTCTCAGGTGGAAGACCTGGGGGCGGGGGGGCCGCCGCACAGGCAAAGCCCCACCAGCACAAAAGACTCAACCCAAAGGAACCTGGTCTCCTGGGAGACTTTCTATCCTCAGCCCTGGACAGTTGACCTCAAGGGACAGGCTTAAAAGCCACGGTGGTGCCCGAAACGGGGCGCGGAGAGGCAGAATCCCAGGAGAGCCGTCCTCTCCCAGCCCAGCAGCAGCAAGCAATTCCCGATCCAGCTCGCACTTCCACGCCCAGGAAACCAGGGCAGAACGTTCACTATCTCAGGCAAACCGGATGTCTAAAGGGAATGGCCGTAGGTCCCAATAAATAATTCAAAGCCACCAACATTTAGGAGAAGCAGAGGCAGGGCTGCAGCAGATACAGGGAGCCCTGTGTCCCTTCCTCCCTGAGGCTAAAAGGATGTGAGGAAGGCGAGGGGCAATCTGGAGAGAAGGGTGAGGGAGAGGGGAACCAAGCCTTTTCCCTCTAAGGGAGGGGGGAGTGAAAGACCACAGAAAATGTGTTCTCCTCCCCTCATCCGAAGTACAGTGGGGGTCAGTGTCCTGGTTGCGACACGGTACTGTAATATTGCAAGATGTTACCATTGAGGGAAACAGGGTAAGGGGTAGACAGGATCACTCTATCATCTCTTTGAACTTTTGTGAGTCTCAGCGATCGCAGAATAGTTTTGTGGGGGTTTTAAAGCACAATACCCCCCAAACCAAGAGCACACTGTATACACTGTATGTTAGCTAACTTGACGATAAATTATATACTAAAAAAATAAATAAAGTACGATAAACCCAGCGCCATGAAGGTAGAAAGTGCCATGAGCGGTAAAAGGAGGAAAACTAATATAAAAAAAAAAAAAAAGGAGGGAAGTGTGGGTGCATGTGTGTTTAATGGTGCATGTGGCATTCGACATGGGCTCTGAACATACCTGACTTTGAAGGGGCAGGAGGGCTTTCCAGGTGGAAAGACCAGAGTAAACAAAGACGGAAAAACCTTTTGTTTGAGGAACAGCTAATACCCCTTTTACCGGACAGTATAGGGAAATTGTGGTTGTCGAGAAAACTTGAAGTTTTATTGTGAAGACACTTGAAAGTCAGAATGAGGATTTTGAACTCAGCTGAGTGTGTACTTGGGAGACATTGACAAATTCTGAGCTGGTGAGCAACCTACCTGTGTAGTGTATGATCCTACACATCTCACTTTACCTCTACCGTTTTCCTTCTTTCTAAAACATGAAGTCTCTAGTCTCAGACTCTGCCTACAGAACGTGTGGGAGGATTGGGAGCAGTAAGAGGACACGGGGAAGATGGGTGAAGTGGTTTTGACAGCCTCAGGGGAAATAATGATGGAATTGTGAATAGGGGGACGGGAGCCACAAAGAAAAACTGTCCAGAAGGATGTGGGGTAGCACTGCCTGGCATAGTTTCCCAAGGTTGGGGGCTTGATCCTTTAAGGAGTGCAGTGGCTTCGAGCCATTTTTACGCGTCCACATCCGGCAATCTGAAGAGGAATGGTTTGGGGATCACATGACCCACCCACAAGTTGCAGCAAACTGGACTGGGGTTGGGGGGACACGGGCTGGCAAGTCTCTGGGGACTCTAGCTCCCGCTGCTTTTCCTTCTCGCTCTGGAAAAGTTAACCACAAGCAGGCCGCCTCCTCCAGGCTCTGGAGCAAATACCAGGTCCCTGTTCGGGCATTTTTATCATACTGCTCCTTCTATAAAATTGTAGCTGCTCTGGAATCCTTTTTGAGTACTTATGACGTGTTAAAAGGCAAGGGAGGATATATGGGAACACTCAGTAGTATCACCATAATTTTTCTCTAAATCTGAAACCGTTCTAAAAAAAAAAAAAAAAAAAAAGGCAAGGGAAAACAAAGTCCCTCCTGTATGTAACCCCAGCACTTTGCCTTGCTTTCCCTCTCAGCAGTGGGAGGAAATCTGACAACCTTTCCCACTTCTTCAAGGATATTTGTAAATGCTAATATAGGCTACAAGCTAATGAGTCATTTGGGGAAGAGCAATGAACCCAGGTAATCTTACGACCTCCCAGGCCTTCACTGCCTGGCTTACTTCTACCAAAGGAGGCAGCAGAAACTCGAGGCATAGGTATTCTACATCCATTCTGGGTCTTAGAGAGACAGGGGGAGAGGGAGGTGCAGAGTTGGGTAGGGTGCGGTGGGTGACTGGCAGATTGCAATACGGCATTGTCATGTTGCATCAAGGTTCCTCATTGCAGACAGAAACCTGCCTCCACACATGAGCGCGGCCCCTCCTTAATCATCTGAGGACCCTGGTTCAGCAGTCAGCCTCACTCCTAATGACATTCTGTTAAATGGACAAATTCCTTTGAAGCCTTGTCCTTCTTTGAAATCCAATTTCGCAAGAAGCCAGATCTGATTGGGGGTAGCCATGGAAACCACACCGAGGAGTCTTTGAGAAGGTGGAGAGAGGCAAGGCAAAACGTGATAGTCAAGAGTCCTTTACTGCTCTGTCGGAAATATCAAAGGGATCTGGAGAGGTTGGCAGCCGGCGAGTCCCTGCCCGGGGCCTGTTCTGTGTGGCTGGGTACCATGTGGCTGTCCTGGAAGTAAGCAGCCAGCTGTCTCCTCACACAGGCAGGGGGATGGAGCAGAATACACAAACCCCAGATCTGTCGGCCTCCCTCTTCTTCCCCTCCCCCAGCCCCAATTCCAGCAAGATCTTAGCATCCCCTTCGAAGCTGCCTGCCCCTTAAAGGCAAACAACAAAAGAATGACAAGGTCAAAATACAAGGCCCCAACAGATAAGAGGTCCTTTGGAGCAGAGGCCACGAAATTAATCTGAAATTCCTTGTAATTAGATAAGATAAGGCTATCTAAAGAGATGCATAGCAGCCAGGAATGGACTCCAGCCGCACAACATGCAGAGAATATACCTCCTGGTCCACTGGGGCCCCTCACACACTGTCAGCAGACAGAAGACACACAAAACAGGGCCCATGCCAGCCTCTGGGCTGCTCGGAGATGCCGTCTACATGTTCTCATGCCAGGTGGGCACTCACTAAATATGCATCCATGGGGTGTCCAGGGGACTCAATCAGGAAGAAACAAAAGCATCTGGCACCCAGAATGGCATGGGGTGGGACTACAAGCAAAGCAGGAGCCGGCTGGCATCGCGCCACCCTGGCTGAAATGGGTCTGGAGACGAGGCTGGGGAGGGCAGGCTTTTGGACTTTATTCCGAGCTGGTTATTGATCCCTGGATGCTGGGTCACGACACACGGCCGAGCTGACGTCTGCCCTGTGGATGCGCGGCTGCCGCATCTCAGCCCCTCGGTCCCAACCCCATCAACCGGGTTTATTGACTCTTTTATTGACGATGCTGGGGCCTAATGAGGACAAGAGCTGCACACTTCATTAAGGGCTGTGGAAGGAGAGATGATGTATCCTGCCCAGTGCCAAGAAGCAGTCTCACCACGTGCTTTGCAAGACCCTGGACACCCAGCCTCCTGCCACCCCTAAGGAGCCGGACACGAGGTGTTCACTTGGGCTCATCACTTCAGTGGCCTTAAAGTGCAAAGTGTCTACCACTTGCCAGAAGCCATGCTCTTAGTAATTAGCTAACCTCGTGACTTAGGAGGGACCTACGCCCACACTCACCCAAAAGCACTTTGATGGTCTCCCTTGCCAGTTCACACTCCTAGATTCTCTGCACCCACACATACGATAAAATAAGCAGATTCTCGTGTCATATCAGGGAACATTCTCAAAGCAGGTTCTCAATGATGTGCAGGCTCAGAACAGAACACGGGACTATTAAAACTCAAAAGGATCTTCAAGTGATCAAATTCAAGATGAGGAACAGACCAGCGCTCTGCCCATGGCCACTCAGCTCACTAGGGGCTGCGCTGGCATTAGAATCCTGGTTCTTCAGCACTGATCCAAAGCTCTTGTAGACTGAACTCCTGAGGTGAATAATTACAGCCAGGGATCACAGACACACTTGTCTGGGAAGTCATGGTTGTTGGGCTCCCTCCATCTAAATAGTAACAGTTCTTTCTTTGTTCTTTATCTTATCTTTCTATCACTCCCCCCTCTTATTATTTTTTTGCCCTATTCCCCAGTCCCCCCCCTTTTTTTTTGGTGTCTTCTTGGCCTATCCCTTAGACCATATTAGACATCCCCCGTGGGCACTGCTGAGCCCAGCAGAAACCCTAAAGACCAAAGAGGTTGCTGACTCTGACATTCTCTGTCTTTGATTGGCTCTCTTGGGAATCCGAAGTGGAGGGGGGCACAGAGAATGTGTCAGCTGTAGCCAGATGAGGCTGTGTACTCTCTGAGTGAGATGTGCAGGCAATCTACGGGGTTAGTCTGCATGGGAGGCAGGTGGGGTTCGCAGACATGATAACTTTGGGAAATTATACAGAAGGAGTAACCATTTCTTTGGGGGTGATTGAGGAGATTGAAGGTAAATAGCAGAGGGATAGCAATTTTTTTGAATTTTTTTAATGTTTATTTATTTTTGAGACAGAGACAGAGCATGAACAGGGGAGGGGCAGAGAGAGAGAGGGAGACACAGAATCTGAAACAGGCTCCAGGCTCCGAGCTGTCAGCACAGAGCCTGACGTGGGGCTCGAACCCACGAACCATGAGATCATGACCTGAGCCGAAGTCAGACGTCCACCTGACTGAGCCACCCGGCGCCCCGCAGAGGGATAGCAATTTTTTAAGGTTGAACAGGCTTTCTTTGGTTTCCTTTCATCTATTATTTCAAAGGGTGAAAGTTTAAACCCTCTAAGCCCCTTCCTTTATTTCTGCTCTTTCTTCTCCCTCACTTTATTACAGATCTTAGAATTCAAGATAGAGGTAGGGAGAATCAAGGTGAGAGAAGAGGCGGTTGTTTAGAATCTGATAGAAGGCTCTGGCCTGCGTGGCACATATGCACACATGCTTTGGAAGAATAACTCACACGAAGAGGAGCTGATATAATCTGACCAGAATCGCCTGTATTCACAATTACCAACAGAAGCACTACCTGGAGTCAGAGATAATGCCAGCAAGGGCTGATTATTTCAGTGTAAGAAAGTGGGTAAAAACACCTTTCCCTAATGGACATCCTATATGTAATGACCTTCGGATCCCCAAAATATGTTTTTTCCTTGCTCTCAGAATTGCGTCAGTGACAATTTTGGTTTTTTTCCTTTCTAAATGTCTGTTCCCAAACATCCTTGGGCTTCCCTCCTGGCAGCATTTTCTGATCACGTAAACCACACTCTCCTTCATATACAAGACCACACTCTTAGTTTTACTGCAAAACAAAACAAAACAAAATCTTTCCTTCAACCCTGCTCCTTTCTCTAAATCTCATCTTTTCTTTTCCTTTCTTTCCCCTGTCGGAGCTCATGTCCTGTCTCCTCGCCTGCCCATCTTTCCGCCATTGAATCCATGCTGAGCTTGGAGCCCGAGGCAGGGCTTGATTCCATGACCCTGGGATTTGCCCTGAGTCAGATGCTCAACTCACTGAACCACCCCGGCTTCCCTCTTCCTGTTCTTCTTAACTAATGTTATTCTGCCTCCTTTCCTGCCAACTCTCTTCATTTCACCTCTGGTCACAGGTATTCACCAGAGGTTTGCATCTGCCTTTCTCCTCTCCTCCTTCCCCTTGGATTTCTCCTTGCTCTCCGAGTCCCCCTTGGTTTCATTCTCCCACTGCTTTAACTTTCTCCTTCATGCACATTACTTCTCTAATTTATACTGCTGTCCCACATTTCCACCTGGATATCTGAACAGTTCCACGAGTGTGTCATTTCCTCTCTCCTTAATCCTTGTAATGGCAACAAAGCTCAGTTAAAAAGCTTATGAATCAAAGGACCCGTATCCCAGTTCTGGCTCAGCCACCTACCAGCTTTAAGACTCTGGGCAAAGCTCTATGATCCTCAGCTTCCTCATCTATAAATTGGAGATCATAATCCCTACCTTGCAGGGTAATTGTGAAGCTTAAATAGGATGGCATATGCATGTAACATATGGTATATGCTCAATAAATTGTAACAGTTATAAAGGAATGGCTGTTCTCCAGCAACCTAAGCGTAAAACGTGGGACCTTTCTTCGTCCTCATTTCAAACATCTGCCAAGCCTGCCAGTCTTACCTTCTCACCAATGGCTTTTGAATTCTTACCCTCCTTTGCATCCTGAGCGTCACCACGCTGTGTTGGGTTCTTACTATCTTTGTTGAGAAGGGATATCGAAATGGCTTCCAATCTAGCCTCTGGCATCCAATCTCTGCCCCCATCACCCAGGTTCCAGAATGCACATCCCAAAGCACGATCCTGACCCCAGCAAAGAGCAGATAGGGTATAGTGGCCCTACAGTTGGACAGTCCTGTGTTCAAGTCCACTGCCTGCCTACTATGAGCCTGGGCAAACTACTTATCCTCTCCACGCCTCAATTTCCTCATCTGCAAAATGACACTATTGAAAGTATTTTCTAACTTGCCTTCAGAGAGATGGAAAGAGTGGTCTTCACTTCCTTAGCATGAGGCTCTAACAAATTGGGATAATCTGCCTGTACATTCTCCCTGCCCACCTCCACAAAGATTTCCTCCCTGACCTATCTGTTCTGGAATACTTGCTGTGTTCTCCAAACCACATGGGGAAAACACTCATCTGGAAGGCACGAGATATTAACTCCTCTTTTCACTCATTGTGGCAGAAACCAAGTTTCCACTATAAACACCAACCCCAAAAAGAGCCAATCAGAAGGCAGATTATGTCCCCCAGGTAGAGTCCGTACGTCTTTACTCTGGAGGACTGCCAGCTGGGCTAAACTCTGCAGAAAGGGCTGGGGCGGGGAGGGGGGGGGCAGGTGACAGGGAGGGGTGATGGACCAGGGATGAAGAAAACAAGAAAGAAAAAAGTGAATGAGAAACTGGATGAAAACAATGAAGAGATGAAGAAAGAAAGAAAACATAAGGAGAAAATAAAGAGATTTCCATGCTTGGGAGGATTAGAAACTAAATCAAACAGATTCACTCCATTTCCTGAAGTTGTAATTTCAGGATATGCCATGTTCCACCCCCAAGGACACAGAGAAGCTTCGGGGAGTGGCTGTAAATTCCTAGAGAAAGGTGCATTTTGTGAAGACTCAAGCCATTATTATCTGCTGCTGCGCTTTTTAGCATATGCACTCCCAACACAATGACATGTCTTATTGAGTAATACGTGATATTCCACATCATGTGACTATTGATGCAGAATTTCCCTTTTCAGAGCTCAATATTCCAATCAAAGCCTGTTGCATCACATCATTGAGGCCATCCACTTAATGACAAGTCGTAAGATGCATATTGCAGAATATTCACGTTCATTTTATGCTCACAGTGCTTAAAATCTCCTCTAAACAGCCTCTGCTCCCGGCCTATTAAGGTGCCTGTGTTATCTACACTCCATTCAATGGTGTGGAAATAATTGTCTTGAGACTAAAGAAAAAAAATTGATGGTCACAAGCCGAGTCAGCACTTGTGTTCCTTTCTTACTCTGTTGAATCAGGTGTTATTTACCTCTTCCAACACCTGGGACTCCTGATAAGTCACTCCCCTGGTAGCTTTTTCCAGGACAGTGCTGTGGGGTCTTTGGAAGAAGCAGGGATCCTTCATAAGCCGTATTGTTATCAGCACAATTCACACAGCCACCAGATGTGCAGAATCGAAACCACCAAGGGCACTCAGGCAGAGGGGGCTTCTCCGGCTCCATCTGGCCGCTCTGAGATGCGCTCACGAGTCAGAGAAGGTATCAGAGGAAGAAGGGCTCCACTCAAGAATGGGGCTCATGTGCCTGTGAGAAGAGGTCTGTATTCTGACAAAGTCGGGGTGCTCTTTGATTCCCTCACTTCTGCTCTCCCTGCACCTCCAGCCCAGAGCCCTCCTCCCCGCAAACCTGGCTCTACTAAGACCTGCCTGTTGGAGAGGCAGGTGGGCTCTTTTCTCCATCTCTTCCCCTTCTTCTTATCTCCGGGATGAAGCCCCAGGACTCGGGCTGGTGAAGGAGAGCAATTGCCCCTGGCAGCTGAGAGTTCGGCAACAGGGCCTGTGACTTTGCCTTTAAATATCAACCCCACACACAGACAACACACTGGCAGCATGAGAGGTTTCCATGGTGACAGAATGCAGGCCGTGACCTCTGTAAATGTAATCAGAGCGCTGGGATTGGTATGTGAGACAGGTTTAAATTCTCCTCCGGTGGAGGCTCTGTGGTCTGGGCTGTACACAGGCTTCATACACCGACAGACAACCTGTTATCTTCGCCAGGCCAGCTCTGCACATGGCAACCCCCTCTGCCCCAGAGCTGCTTCCTCCCCCGTCTGAGCGGGCTGCAGGATGAGAAAGGTCACTGGGGACCGGAACAGCAGTCATCCCCGCCCAGCATCCTCAGGAGGTGTGACTGGCCCTTCACTGAGGAGCGGCTGTGGCATGGTCCGACAAGAGCTAAGGACGCAAAATGTTGGCTGAGGTTTTCATCTCTGCTTTGCTACCAACACCGTGACCTTGAGCGAGTCATTTGACCTCAAACTTTCAACATCTTCCCACAAGAAAGAAATGCCCGGGGACGAGGAGGCTGAGGGCTACCAAAGTCCCCAGGAGAAGGTGGTACCCACTTACGCAATTCTGCAACTCCCAGTGGAATTCTGCCCCCGGAAGTGAGTTTTTCATCTCACCAGCGCTAGTCACTACGCTGTCTAGCCCTAATTCCACGGCTGTCAACAGAAAGCATGGGGACTGCCATTGGGGGGCCTCAGCAGGACTTCCTCACCTCTATGTTGATTTGGAAACAAAACCAGGATGCGATTTTTTTCCGAGCGGGCCTGGAGTAGGAGTCCAGAGTTTTGACAGGAAACAGCCTCAGAGAAAATGTAGCAATCTCAAAGGAGGAGCCCACAGCCTCTCTCCTTGAATCCCACTCAGCCTCAGCAAAGAGCTACTCTGACCATTTCGATGCTGGCATCCTCTGATTCCATTTACCGATTCACATGAGACGCTGGCAGATTTCAGTTACAGGTCACCCTGCTTCTCTGATTTCTTTCACTGTTCCAATATAGTGCTCTGGAAACAACAACAACAAGGTTTGGGCTAAGAAGAGATTCATAGGGCTCTGTGACATATTTTTCTTCCCAAAGGGAGCAGACCATTAAGATTTTTCCTTCCAGAGTCTCCACAAAGAACCTCAGGATTTCAGAGCTGGAAGGGACTTTAGAAACCCCATAACTCATAGGGGAAAAACTGAGGCCCAGAATGGAGAGGCGTGATGCCCAAAGCATGGCAAATTAATGGCAGAGCCATAGGGGTGTCAGGGCCCCCGCTCTGCTCGGCTAAGTACGAATTTACCTCCGGGACGCTTTTGAACCTCAAACTGAAGCAGAGAGGAAGTGGGGGAGGATTCAAAAGTGGTTGTTGAACATTAGAATCAGGAAATGGTGATTTGGCTGAAACTACAGATAATAGCAGTACCACTTCCTGTGTTAGCTGATGCCCAAGAAGGGAAGATGGGGGAAGATTCCAGAGAAGAAAAGAGTTAAGGGACAGGACTGTGGGCTTCTGCACAATCACCCCCAACCACTCCACACTATTTCTTTCAGGCCACTGAGGGGAGCATGAATCTGATTGTTCGGGGGGTTTATTGGTTAGTGTCCAACAGAGTCATGAAGCCAAAGAATAATGGAGTTTATAAGAACTCCAGGAGAATATCTGGTTTGGCACTATGTCTCCTGGTAACTCAACTATCTAGGACAGGTAATTTGATTGTCTTTCCTTTTTATGAAAGAACCCAGCTCCTCCACTGTGAACGAGGAAATAAGGTTCCTTCCAGCTCTAACGTCCAGAATTCCATGATCCTAAAAGTGGAGACTTCCCAGGCTTTTCCAGTATCCTGTTACAGTGTTTGATTACATAAATGGCAATGCACATAATGTAAGTGGCTTATTTCCTCTGCCCCAAGTTTAGCACCATCCGGGTGGCGAACACCAAAGGTATGTTCAACTTCCACAGATTTACCATGGACTTCAGGCCAGAATTGGCACGTGCAGTGAAAATTCTTCTAGTGCTTTAAGAAGGAGGAGGAGGAAACCTGTTGCGTTCTACTCATGTCAGTCCCAGTTGATAATACTCCAGCTAACAGGACAGCTTGAGGCAGGGCAATCATGTGGTTTGGACTTGAGGTTTAGTCCTCAGTAGACCCAACGGCTTCACAAGAAGAGAAAAACAGAAACAACAACCACCAAACACTTCTATTCCCTGGAACTTCTGTTAACATGAACTGCAAAAAGGCCTTGGGAATTCCTGGGGTGCCTCGGTGGGTCAGTCGGTTAAGTGTCTGACCCTTGATTTCTGCTCAGGTCAAGATCTCACAGTAATAAAATTGAGCCCCAAGTCGGGGTCTGTACTGACAGCGTGGAGACTGCTTGGGATTCTCTTTTTCCACTCTCATTCTCTCTGCCTCTCCCTTGCTCGCTTATGCATGTGCTCTCTCTAGAAAGAAAGAAAGAAAGAAAGAAAGAAAGAAAGAAAGAAAGAAAGAAAGAAAGAAAAAAAGAAAGAAAGAAAGAAACCCTTGTGTATTCCTTTAGTCACAAAGAGAATCAGGGCGCCTGGGTGGCTCAGTGGGTTAAATGTCTGAATTTGGCTCAGGTCATGATCTCACGGTTCATGAGTTCGAGCCCTGCATCGGGCTCTGTGCTCATAGCTCAGAGCTTGGAGCCTGCTTCAGATTCTGTGTCTCCCTCTCTCTCTGGCCCTTCCCTGATAATGCGTGCTCTCTCTTTCTCTCTCTCAAAAATAAATAAACATCAAAAAAAATTTAGGGGTGACTGGGCGGCTCAGTTGGTTAAGCATCCGACTTCAGCTCAGGTCAAGATCTTGCGGTTTGTGGGTTCGAGCCCCGCATCAGGCTCTGTGTTGACAGCTCGGAGCCTGGAGCCTGCCTTAGATTCTGTGTCTCCCTCTCTCTCTGCCTCTCCCCCACTCGCGCTCTGTCTCTCTCTCTCTCTCTCTCTCTCTCTCAAGAATAAATAAAAACATTTTAAAAAATTAAAAAAAAAAAGAGAGAGAACCAGGAATACTACTGTGGATTCTTTCTTTCCTTCTTCTTTTTCTTTAAAGTTTATTTGAGAGAGAGACAGAGAGAGGCAGAGAGAAAGGGAGAGAGAGAATCTCAAGCAGGCTCCACACCGTCAGGACAGAGCCCGATGAGGGGCTCAAACTCAGAAACTGTGAAATCATGACCTAAACAGAAGAAACCAAGGCTAGGATGCTTAACCGACTGAGCCACCCAGGCACCCCCTTCCTTCTTTATTAAGCTCCTACTATGTTCAAAGCAGTAGGACACAAACATGGAGACAGTATGGCTGCCCCTAAGAAGAAATACATGACCTGGTAGTTGTCAAATATTCCCATTCTCATGATTGGATCCAAACACATGACTTACAAGTGCTATATTAATGATATCACCTTTGTGTCAAATGACAATGCCATTCTCTGTAGAGACCAAAATACTTGTCTGTTTAATGCCTCCGTATTAACTGAGTGCCCCAAGATGTCTGGTGCTAAAACAGAGGCTCCCAAAACACATGCTCAATTAATGTTCCATGTGGACCACGAGATGCAAGCTAAGATCCATTCCATACAGAGCCAGGATGGGCAACGGACCTCATGATGTGGTTTGAGGAATGTCGAAAGGCCATCTGAATACCATCTATCTCCCCCACTCTGATGTGCCACATGCTTGAAATTCTTACCATGAGGGTCTTACCTTTGAGTAAGGTATTGTCTCCAGAAAGTCTGGGTGAAAAGGGGCGTACTCCATCAATTTCTTTTCAGCGGACATGAACTGAACACCCGGCATGTGCCAGGAACAGTGTCAGGTAGTGGAATTCATAAATAAATAAGACACGAATTACCTGGCAGGGCCAACATGTTGTTACATTCATACTCTTTATCCCATTAGTACACACTGATTTATCAGATTAGTAGCTGTCCTGAGGGGCTGATACCGGATACAGGCAGGTAAATTTTGATAGGACATGAAAGCAGGAAATGTCGGGACCACTGAGGATTACAGAAGACATTTCAGGTCTGGGTGGATATTAAAAAATAATTAAATACAAATTTTAAAATCGCCCGAGGGCCTGGGTACCAAAGAAGGATGGAGAACAAAAGGGATCTGAAAGGCAAGCAATGCTTATTTCAGAAGTTTCTCCCTAGGACCTCTGATCATTGTCCTCTGGAATCTTCCATTTTTGCTCAGCCTTACAAAAGTCCTGGCTCGGCTATGGTCTTCCTCCGTGGCTTCTCTTTGTGCTCGTAAAAGTTTCTTCGTGTGGGCCCCCAGGTATTACCAGGTGAGATCACTTTAACAATTTGTCCCTAAGGGCACCAGATCCATAGCCCCTGTGTCTCAAATGTAATTATCTCAGTCCTTCTTTCTGATATTTCCAGGGTCATTTCACAGCTTTGCATCACTTCTGCTTCTGTCAACCCATTGGGTTTTGTTTGTTCTCTTGACTCGTTTTGAAAGTCCTACTTCTGCTCTGCTACCCCTGAAATGTGACACTGTTTACCCTTCACCTGACAGAGAATTCAGCACTTGCAAGGGCTGGGTCAGGAGGACCTATGAATAATCACATGCTGGGGTGCCTGGGTGGCTCAGTTGGTCAAGCATCTGACTCTTGGGTTCAGCTCTGCTCATGATCTCATGGTTTGTGAGATCGAGCCCCATGTTGGGTTCTGCGCTGACAGCATGGAGCCTGCTTGGAATTCTCTCTCTCTCTCTCTCTCTCTCTCTCTCTCTCTCTCCCTCTGTGTGTGTGTGTCTCTTCCCTTCACCTGTGTACTCTCTCTCTCTCTCAAAATAATCAAATAAGCATTAAAATAAAAAAGAAGAACCACATGCTGCCTTCCACTCAAATTTTGTCACTGCTGCTGGCCCATCTGCAGACTCTATCCTTACTTTTGTGATTATCTGGCTCTCATTGTCTTTCCAACCACCTGGCTTCTTTAAAGGGTCCCTTGTATGAATCAAGACTTTTGACTGAATGAGACAGAAACCCAAATAAAAGCCTTAGGCAAAAAGGAAAATTAATTAGGACCAAGAATTCAAGGAAAAGTTGAATATTGAACATGGAAGGGCAGGAATATAACTGCATCTTAAATGCAACTGTTCTGGAGTCTCTGATTCCATTGTTGCTTTGGCCATAGGGCAGGCTGTCATTGGCCCAACCTGGCTAGTGGTAGGGCCATGGAGGCAGTGTCACATCAGAACGCAGCAGATCCTACAGAATCCAAATGGGTGGAAATGGGAGAGAGAAGAAACTCCTAGACAGCATGGATCGTTGTTTCCAGAAGTGGGTAGAGTTGTTGAACAGAAAGAGCAACCTACCCATCATACCCCCTATTCTTCAGATCTACCCGTATCCTCCTCAGTCACTATGGAGAAGGTTCAAATTCTCTCTCACATGACTTCTGGGCCCCTGAAAATCAGGGATGTGGTCACATAGGGGCCGTAGATCCTTACTCTGCTCACTGGAGCCATAGAGTTCCAGCCTGACCGGGACTCTGAGCTTCTAGGTGTTATATTTTTGGCTGTGAAGTGTGTAAAGTAGACCCGGATTCCACAGAGATAACAGCTCACCTTTCCTTAGCCAATCCTCTTTCTTCTTCCAGCTTCCCTAGTTCAGTAAACGGGCAATCCAATTGTCCAATCTAGAAACCTGGGAGCCATTCATTCCTCTTTCTCTCTTTGCCGATTCTAAATATCTTTCAAACTATCCACATCTCTCCAGCCCTGACGCCACCCTCCTGGTCCAGGCCACCATCAGCTCTCACCTTGCAGCCCTCTGGTCTTATACTCAGCAACCTATTCTCCACCTTATAGCCAGTGATCTCTCTCTCCCTCTCACTCTTTTCTAAAAATCTGCTCGTGTCCCTCCTCCAATTAAAACATCAGTAGCTTCCCAATGTTATACTTCCAAATATGGCTAATAGGCACCCACCACCACCGTGCTTGATGTCCTGCTTAACTACCCTGCCCCACCCTCCGCATGGTCCCCTTATTCTATGTCATCTTCAGTAGCCAACTTCTTTCAGTTTCTCAATGAGTCACACCTTCTCCCACTGTCATTTTTTTTTTTTCACATGTGCTGTTCTCTTTGTTCCCTGCGTTGCCCTCTCTGCAACACTCTTCTCCCTGCCCTTCATTCAGCTAACCCATACTCATGCTTCAGGTCTCGAACATCCCATTTCCTCTGGTCAGCACCCTTGGCTCCCCAGGTTGCCTTGTTTCCCTCTCACACATTCCTGTAGCGCTTAAGACCTGCCATTCAAAACTCCCCTTTCAGGCGCGCCGGGGTGGCTCAGTGGGTTGAACATCTGACTTCGGCTCCAGTCATGATCTCATGGTTCATGGGTTTGAGCCCCGAGTCGGGCTCTGTGCTGATAGCTTGGAGCCTGGAGCCTGCTTTGGATTCTGTGCCTCTCTCTCTCTGCCCCTAACCCACTCGCATTCTGTCTCTGTCTCAGAGATAAATAAACATTAAAAAAAATAATAAAAAATAAAAACCTCCCCTTCCATCTGTAATTACTTGTCTCCCACCCATTTTGTGAGCTCCCTGAGAGTCCAGACTCTTCCTATCTCATTTTTCAGTGTATCCCCAGCACCTACTGTGCCTGGCACCTAGTAGTGCTCAATAAATGCTTACTGGGGAAATGCGGTGAGGTTAAGTCTGTTGGGGTTTAATTATACTTTTACTTTGAATTAGTTACAAACTTACAGGAAATTTAGCAGAGTACCTAGAACTCTTATATACCATTTACCTAGATTCATCGATTGTTAGCTTTCGTCACATTGGCTTTACTATTTCCTACGTATGTAAATTTACATATTTTTTTCCAAACCATTTGAGAGCAAGTTGCAGACATCAGGGTCCTGTTCCCCTAAACACTTCAGTAGTATTTCCTTAAATAACACCAGTACAGTTATCAAAACGAGGAACGTTAACAAAGATAAATGAGTTCTAATTCAAACGTCTTTTTGTCTTTTTTCTTTCTTGCTTTTTTAGACAAGTACAAGTACTGGGGAAGGGTGGCTGTCCCGGATTAAGCTCATGCGTTCACAAGGTCACATCCCTGTCTCTTTCCTCTCTCTGTCTCACTCTCTGCCCTTGTTCATGGGTTTCTTCAAAAACTGCAGCTGTGGTCAAAGAAGGGGCCTGTGGTGCCTGTTGGTCCCCCCACCCCCGTGCCCCCCACTTGCTCCAGTAACTTCTCTGCCCCCCTGTTCCATCTGGCCCCCACCCACAGTCCCCTGTGGTGAGACTGGGAGGGCCCCCACCCCGGGGGCAGGAGGCCTTTTGTTCCACAGGCTCCGGAAACAGGAGGAAGCCCAGGCTACCGGAAGTGGAAGCTGGAAGGAAAGATGAGGCACAGGAAGTGGGAAAGATGGCTCCTGGGACCCACAATCGCGCATGGGCATTTCAGAGCCTCAGAGAAGGGAAGAAGGCAAGCCGTGGGGGTAGAGTAAGATTTGCACACCTTGGGTCCTGGGACCATCCTGCTCGGCTGAGTGGAATACCAAACGAGGGTGTCTCGGAGCCGCACTTCACCTCAGCCAGGCAATCGACAGGAGAAGCAGCGAGCGAGACCGACAGACTGTCACTGGCAAAATGAACTGTCACCTCCCATTTTTCAGAGGCACGGCGGGATGAATTGCAGCCTTGAACCGTGCGGCCCGCTGCTGATTGAGTTCCGCTGTCTTAGAACCCCTTCGAACAAGGCGAGTTCATTTCAGACTGACGTCCCACCGCTTATCAATTTAGGAGCCAGTAAAATTAACCGCTTCGGAGCTGACTTGCTCCCTCCCCCTGCTTGGTTTCCGCATCCAGAAAGGTCACCAAATAAATCTCACTGGGTCCCGCTAGCGTAATACGCAGCTTGGAGCCCGGGGTCTCAGAAGAGGAGAGTAAGCGAAATGTAACCTGGGCCCGAAAGGTTGCCGCCCCCCCCCCCTCCCCTGCAGCTACTGACCCGTGGCAGTGGCTGTGAGAAGCCAGGCCTGGGCTCGCTCTACTTCTGTCCATGTCAACCTCTGCTCCCCAGAGATACCACGGGTGGCTAGGGTTGGTGGTCAAGAATGGAGGTGCCACAAAAGTGGCCCGAGTCTTGTAGCAGAAACCTCTGTGCTCTGTTTAACTTCACATCCGATGGACTGAATGTTTGTATCTCCCCAAATGTATATGTTGGGGCTCTAATCCTCAGCGCCACTGGTATTTGGAGGCGGGGCATTTGGGAGATAATTAGGGCTAGATTAGGTCCAGAGGGCAGGGCCCTGGTGATGGGATTGATTAGTGTCTTTCTGATTAGAGTAAGAGACACAGATCTTTCTCGGCCGTGAGAGGATACAGTGAGGAAGAGAGGCAGCCATATGTAAACCAGAAAGAGGGCTCTCACGGGGAACCCAAACCATGCTGCCCCCCCCCCCCCCTCAGACCTCCAGCCTGCAGTACTGTGAGAAATATTTGTTGTTGAAGTTACCCAGTCTATGTATTCTGCTATGGCAGCCTAAACTAGGACAACATCCTCAGGGCCTTATACCTGGTAGGCACCCGATAAATATCCAGTAAACCAAGTAAGACTTGATATTCGCTTTAGCATCAATGATTAGATGGAAAAGTTCACACAAGATAGCATGGACACGGTCTTGGTGGGGGAAAGGAAAAAGAGATGTTTGTCTAGGGATGTCTTTACTGTCACAGCCATTGACTGGGCCCAAGTCCATGTTGGAAACCCACTGGCAAGTCAAAGTACAGCTCTTTGGAGCACAGCAGAACAGAGTCCTCAGTCTCCAGAAGAAAAAGTGCCTTATGCCTCCCCCCCTCACATGTATACCCCGCTTCTGTTCACAAAGGCCTATCCAATAAGTCTTAATTAACAAATCTTAGGGCTTCTCTCCTCTGCATCTAGGGCACAAATGCTTTATTCAATACTCTTTGAACCTCTTCTCACCATAGACAGTGTGACAGTGTTTGTGGACATACAACTGAACCGCCCTCAGGATGATTTGAAGGTTTTAAAGTGATTTTAAGGGGCGCCTGGGTGGCTCAGCCGATTGAGCATCTGACCTCGGCTCAGGTCATGATCTCACAGTTTGTGAGTTTGAGCCCTGCATCAGGCTCACAGCTGTCGGTGCAGAGCCTGCTTCGGATCCTCTGCACCCCTCTCTCGCTCCTCCTCCTCTCTCTCTCTAAAATAAATATTTTTAAAAATGTGATTTTAAGTTGAAGGATGCCCCATTTACTATCCAGCAACAGGCCAAATTAATGGTATCCACAGCCCAAAGACAATGTACTCACATTCCTGTTCTCGTCCTAATGGTTTCTTTCTGTGTTCACACTGGGCACTTTTGGCCTACACCTAGAGTGAGAAGACCCAGTTTTCAAGTCTGGTCCTACCTTCCCTAGCTGTAAAACTTGAGTGAATTACTTAATTTACCTAAACCTCATCTTTCTTCATCTGCAAACACACAAGGCTGTCACAACGTGCAAAGAACTTTGCATATGTGAAAGCCTCAGTAAATTACAAAGTTGTGTGCAGATGCTAGGGTTCATTCATTTTAGCCTCAGCAACAAAAGAAAAACAATGAAGATGAAGCCATACAGCATCTCAGAATTTGATCCAGCAACTCGACTTCCAGGGATTTATCCCACAAAAAACGCTCTGCGGGGCAGAAGAATGTATGTGTGAGGAATTTCACTGCAGCTTGTTGAAAACTCGGAGATAAACTGAATGTTGTCAATAGAAGGTTGGGTGAATAAATTATGATGCGTGCATTGTAGGCAACACCTCAGTAGTAAAAAAAAATAAGATAAAGTAAGTAAAAAACCCTTACAGTTTGTTAGAGTCATGCATCAATGTCAACTTATATAAATTAACAGGTGTGGTTATCACATGTTTAGATGCTTAAGTGGAATGATTGGAGAAAGCTGCGTCCAGCTAAACCTTACAAAAATAACCTAAGCTTTACACAAAATGGGATCATCCTACATGTAATAGTTGCATTTTTTCATTTACTATATCACAGACGTCTTTTTATGTCAGTCCTTTTTTTTTACTTTTATAATTTAAAATTTTACATACAAGGGGCACCTGGGTGGCTCGGTCAGTTGTGTCAGACTTCGGCTCAGGTCATGATCTCACGGTTTGTGAGTTAGAGCCCCGCGTTGGGCTCACAGCTTGTCAGCGCAGAGCCTGGAGCCTCCTTCGGTTTCTGTGTCTCCCTCTCTCTCTGCCCCTCTCCTGCTCTTTCGCTCTCTCTCAAAATAATAAATAAACATCAAATATGTTTTAAAATTTACATACTAAAACATAGGCCATGGGTTATAAAGATAGTTCTCTGGGTTAACTATTGAGAAAAGGAAGGAGATTTGTAGGCAGCTTACCTGTGTTTTTAGGAATACAAATCTATAATATCCCAGTACTGTAAGAGCAGCCTCTGGTTATGAGTTGAAACAGCCCTAACCCAGGAATCAGGCGTCCAGCACTCTTGTTCCAGCTCTATTATTAACTTACAACATGACATCAGCCAAATCACTTATCTGGGCCCCAATTTCCACATCCAGAAAATGAGAGTGTCCAAGTACATGTTCTCTAAGGTCCCTTCAAGCTGAAAATTCTCTGGTTCTATGAAATCACTTTTCAAAGATTCAATAAAGGATGTTTATATGTAATAATGGTCTCTGGTCATTTCTGGCACAGGAAGACTTTAACAAGGCCTTAAATGCTCAACGTACATTCAGACTAGTATACTGAGAATTTTTTTTTAATTTAAATAAAAAAGGCACCAGCCCTCAAGAGACCTATAATTAAAAAGAGAATAAGACAGTTGAATGAATAGAAACACAGGAGCACCACGTTTTACAGAAGGAATGTACAAAGTAGGATCATTGAGGGAGATGGGTGGGACTCAAATTTGTGTTCCTGAAGCCCTATGAGTTCCTCAGAGGATTCCGAAGCTGCTTCAAGTATAGGGCAACAGAATCAGGAAGCGGGTGCTGCCTGCTCCCCATCCCTGGTTTAATCACATAGACCTGTGTTTCTCTGCATCGTGCATCTAAGAAATCCAAGAGAGACTCTTAGCGAAATAGGGCTGCTGCAATAAAAGTGTAAAAAACACCGGCCTGGATGATTCCTAGGCCAGTTGCATCTTTAAGGTTTCACATTCTATGATTCTCAGATGCATTGAAAATAGGTTTGTATATTCTGC
Source organism: Acinonyx jubatus (assembly GCF_027475565.1). NCBI lineage: Eukaryota > Metazoa > Chordata > Mammalia > Carnivora > Felidae > Acinonyx > Acinonyx jubatus. The sequence goes on along the minus strand of NC_069397.1, from coordinate 36,061,030 downwards.
GTTCAGTTTTGCATGTACCTAGGAAATTAACTTCATAAAGGCTAATTCTCCTGTAAAACAAATAATTATTTTGTAATATGAATAACGGACCCTAAGCGTATCTGTTTAACACACTCAGCTTTTCCTGTCCTGGTTTTTCTGAACGTAAGACACAGTTGTAATTACAAAAGAATTGGATGGGACCACGAGGCTGGCAAAGAGGTTATAAAAAAGATTCACAAGATCCCTGGGACACCATGGAAAAGCTGTTGGTTTCATCAATGAGACAAGACACCGAACTGGAGCTCCACCGTTGAATTAGGTAATTTCTGTTTTGCAGGACACAGCTCAGATAATACAGGGTAATCGCTGCACCTGCTAAGGGCTTTCCATGCATTATTTCATTGAATCCTCCCAACTTCATGAGATAGGTATTATTTTCTCCTCATTTTACGAAGAATAAAACGGAAACCAGGGTTGGCAGGTACACTGCATAAGGTCAAAGAGCCAGAGTTCAAACCCACGGAAGCTGCCAGCAAAGCCCATGCTCTCAGCCACCACAGGCGCTACTCCAAGTTGCCATTGGTCACCTGTAGATGCAGGGCAGTTTGCCCTCGGACCACTAAGGGAGTTCAATAGGACTCTGCCTCCGATTCTTCTATAAATTTATTTTGCTGCGTTATCCAATCACAAAGAGAGTTTTTCACTTCTGCTATCAAGGCTGACCCTAGATCAAAATTACGAGGTAACTATAGTTGGTTCTCTCCCGCTGAGCAACTCCTTCATCGTACCAGGAAGGAAAGCAATACTCCTTCTATGAAATTTGTTCTGATGCCTCCAAAAAGAATTGATCGCCCCTTCTTTCGTGCACACACTGAGAGAGAGAAAAAAAGAGAGAGAGCGAGAAGGAGGAGGAGGAGGAGAGGAAAAAGAAAAAAAAAGAAAACTGTCCTGCTCGTGTTACATTTCTCCCCAGAGAGATTGTACCTGCCCTAGGAAACAGGACTAATATTTATTTGTCTCTGGATCCATAACACCCAACGTTGTGGGTGCCCAGCACATAAGAAAAACTTAAAAAATATTTATTTGTTTGAAAGAATGAATGGATGAATGAGTACACTCGTGTTGCCCCCAACTTGACTAGTGTGTCCCCTGTAGCACCTCACCTAGTCTCTTGAGATCCCCTTCTTCCAGGCAAACTCTGTCAGCCCTCCCTTTCTCTTCTCTCTGCCCTCCAGACTGATAGCTAGTTAGCTAACCCCGTGTGGAATGAGTGCTAATGAGGTTAGTAACTGTGGTTACCATATTAATGTATTCCTTCTCTTGACGATGTGTTTTCACTTTAACTGGAAACAATTCCTTGACCTAATGGAGCCATTTCTAGTGGTGATCACACCATGCCAGCATTCGGGGTGGATGAGTGTTGGGAAATAGTTGGCAGCAAGGTTGCAAGAACTCCTGTGTAAGGACTCCTAAAACCATGTCACCCACCCCACTTGTGTCAAAGAGTCACAGAAGTGGCACAGCCCATAGATACTAACACTGAGAGTGTTGTGTGAGGTCTCTGCCCTGACCCAGGAAATGAACTTGGATCCGCCCCAGGATTGGAGGTTCTCCCACTGACCTGCAAGCTAGCTTAGGGTCACCTGCCTGACAGACTCTCCCAAGGAGAAAGGACTCGGCACTGTGTTTGATTGGCATGAGGCTAGACTATCAAGGGGACCGGAGTCAGCTAATAAACCCCTTACCCTGTGCAGAAGGGGAACCTGTGACCTAGGGAAACAGGTGAGCTTTTCAAGGCTAGAAGTCAGAGCCAGAATTGGAACTAAATACTTTATTTCCTTGAGCTACTCATATATGGTAAACTTATTTTCTCACTTCTTTGAAGCACAAACACACATCGGTGATTGTCAAGTCTCTTATTTGCCACGGGGCTTGGTACTCCAAAGGATCCAACCCAAAGGAAACGACAGCAGAAACAGTGGAAATGGATCCTGAGGGCTAATTGATCTTATCCAGCACACTAGGTAGTAAATTTTTTTAAAACCTTTGTCAAGTTGACAGAACTGGTATCTTGTTTTTATTTATATTTATGTGATTATTGGTAAAGATGAACTTTTAAAAATGCATCTCTTGGCCTTTCTTTACTTCTTTTGTAAATTGCCAGTTCTACTCCTTACCTGTTTCCTTTGGGGGTATTTGTCCTTTTTTCCTTATAGATTTTAAAGAACTCTTTGTATATGAAAAAGGATTACCCCACTAACCAAAGACCATTTTCGAAATGTCAGATTTTGCCAGGAGCCAGCCGAGATCTGATTAACCCAGCGGATGGTTCCCCTGTTTGGCACCCCTTTGATACTTACGCATTTGGTCTGTTTCACAGATATTCAGCTTTATTCGGTGTGTGCACATCCCCCCACCCCTACAGTCCCAGCAGCAGAATTGAGTTTGTCCGTTGGAGAGACAGGACCTCGAGAGAGCTCTGCAGATGTCAAGGACAGACAAACACCAGTGGTATGGGACCTGGAGTCGAAGGTACAGATGCCAGAATGTGGGTGGTCTCCCTTGTTCAAGAGTATAATGAAGGTCTAAATGCCATGAGGTCAGTTAGCAAGATGGGGTAGGGGAATCAGATCCCAGATGACAGGAGTCTGCTCTTCAGGAAGACATTTAAAGTCACATCACAAGTTAACAAAACACATCGAAACGGCCTTGATCTTCTTTTATATTTCCTGCCTAGGTAGGAGGATGTGGTCTCAGGAGCCAGCCCTGCAGATATGAATAAAATGGCGTTAGCCGCTTAAGGAAATAGTACATGAAGTAGCTGCTACGTTGAAGGCCTTAACTGTTGTTGCAGATTTAATTGTCTTATATGTCTTATCACACATATTTATTGCAGTTGGGCGGATTCTGTAAGTAGCTTACCTAATAGTCACCATTCTTTATTTCTGGCAGAACTGCATCTCACGATAGAGGCTGAAAATACAAGATTCTCACTTCCCCAGGTTCCTTTGAAGCTAAAGATGGCTATATGACCCCATTCTGGCCAATGAGAGGTAAAAGGAAGACTATATTTTTCTTGTAGGTGAAAGGCTGAGTGTGCGCGAGGCTCCTGCCCTTTCCTACCTGTCTATGAACGTAGTTGTGTGAGGACATGATTTCTTCAGCTATGGTGACCGTACCACAGCCAGCCTAAAGATGAAGAGCCAACACCGAGGGTAAAGAAACAAAAGGTTGAAAGAAGCCTGGTCAGTTGTAGTATTTTTCAGCTGACAAACCAAAATGGGACCTCAACACTTCCGGTTTTGTGAGACAGTCAAGAGTGCTATCCAGGCTTTTTGTTAATCTTGTTACCTGCTTCTGAAAGCATGTTCATACATTCAAAGTGCAACATGATACAGAAACTGGGATTGTAAGTACACAAAATATGTTAGGGTATGGAGAAGGACAGGATGGATGGTAGAATGACTGATGGAAGAATATTCTGTAGAGAGGTGTTGGGGCAAAGGGGAGGCAGGTCTGGCTCCTGGATTTTCTGATTTAATTGACCCAGTGTAGGACCCAAATGTTGGTATTTAAAAAGAAAAAAGGGCCCCAGGTGATTCTAATATGTAGAGATTTGAGAACCTCTGGTCTAGTCCAATTCTTTATTTAACAGTTGGGGAAACTGAGGCTCAAACAGTGTGACTGATAGAAACCATATGATGCAATGGTAAGCCCAAAGAGAATCATGCAAAAATGTCTTGGGGATCATCTCTTGCCCTTACCTTGGTCCCTCAGTATTCCTCCTACTAGATATCCAGTGTCTTCTTTCTACCTCCTGTCTGCACTGAGCCCTTGAATATTGCACCCACCAGGGAAGGGGAGGCCCTTCATCCTTTCCTAGGCCCCTATCCAGGTCAAAACTCTCATTCTTTCAAGGATCTGCTGAGCAATAAACAAAGTAATCTTAACTGAATGCTAGCCAAGGTGTTAATGACAGATAATGGCTGAATGCATTACTCCTCCCAGATAACATTTCCATTTTAATGGAAGCCTTTAAATGCCTTAACCCAAAGGAAACCACCTGAAAAGTGCACGGAGGGCAATTACCTGGCACCTTTGCCCTTCTCTGTCCCTAGAAGACATTTCCAAATTGTCACTGAGGCTTTCCCTGCTAAGCTACGACACCGCTGGAGAAGACCTGGGCAGTCCCTATCAACCGGTGATGGGAGTTACTAGGCAAGAGGACATCTATTGACTAACCCTGTCGTGGAACAAATAATTTGTCCTTGAGTAAGGGGAGTTGAATCTTACTTAGAAGTTTTGACATTACCTGGATATGGGAGCTTGACCAAACTATTAAATATTTCCGGGTCTCAGTTTCCTTATCTGTCAAATGAGAGGATTGGCATCTTCGGTAAATAGTCCTCTGCTAGAGACTCTCAAAGCCTGACCCAAGCTCTCGAAGCCAATTGCTGCTACCAGGTACCTCTTCCCATTTTCGCATCGCTTCTCACCAGGAAGGAAATTTACTCAAAACAGGAGGAACAGCTTTCCTGCTCTGTTTATAAAGGGACTTTCCTCCCTAAATAGGCCCTGGGGAAATAACGTAAACCAGCATTTGAGGTGACTGCTAAGAAGCCAAATCTTGTGACACTTGGAGCCCAATCGTGCGGTTCAAGGAGCCAAGAGTGCAGGGCGGAGAGTGAGCACTCTATCGGTGGCGGGAGGGGCAGACCTCTGTGCCAGATGCGTCAGGAATGGGTGTGCCGGGCCCAGAAGACACATCAAGTGGGGAAAAATCAGGTGTGCAGATAACGTTTTGTAAATGCCTTTCTAATTCTCAATGCTCCAGGAAGGAATCTCAGAGATTAAATTAAGCTGTTAACCCTCTAGGCGCTCCTGTCGTTTATTGTTAAGGAATTAATAGGAATGCGGGAATGCAGATGGCCTGGCTGTCAGCTCCGAGAGGCGATTTTTCTGATCTTCACGGACGTTTCCAGCATCTTTCATTAAGCGCTCATGTACCAATTTGTCATTTTAACCGAGCAGGAAAGAAACTCCCACTGAACTCCCTAGCTCAGGTGCTGGGCGTTAAATCCTCCCACGACAAGGCCTGCATGGTTGCATCCGCAGGGGAGGCTGCAGGCCTTAGTGTGTGGCCTCTGCTGGGGGTTGGGGGGAGGCGGAGCCATTCCAGGAAGGAAGTCGGCATCCCCAAACCTGGCTGTCCTGGGCACAGGTTTCAAGGGAGTGGGGGAGAACCCACTCTGGTAATCCTAAACAGAGCAGAGACGTAAAGAAACTTCTTCCAGCTTCCTCAAGCGCTCCAGCACACAGGTAGCACGCTCAACGAGGGGAGGCGCCACCTACAGGAGAGAGGAGGACCTGCAACCTGATCTCGAAAATTCAACCGCTGGTGGGTCTGGAACAGACTGGACACCGCCCCTCCTCCTCCTCGTAGCCTCTGACATTTATCCAATCCTTTCTCCTGCCAGACGCTCTCCCAAGCGCTTGATGTGTTATTAACTCCTCTAAACGTTACAACAACCCTATGTTATTGTCATCCCCGTTCCGTAGAATAGAAAACTACAGATCCAAGAGAGTAACTTGCCCCCCAAAAAGTGGAAGGCTGAAGGGCGCCTGGGTGGCTCAGTCGGTGAGGCGTCCGTCTTCGGCCCAGGTCAGGGTCTCACGGTTCGTGAGTTCGAGCCCCGCGTGGGGCCCTGGGCTGACAGCTCGGAGCCTGGAACCTGCTTCGGATTCTGTGTCTCCCTCTGTCTCTGCCCCTCCCTGGCTCACTCTCGCTCTCTCTCTGTGTCAAAAAAAAAAAAAAAAAAAAAAGTGGACGGCTGGGATCTCAACCCTGAAAGCGTGTCTCAGAGCCTGGGTGCTCAGCATTACACTAAGGAGGGTGTGGTGGAAAGGTTGGATCAGTCCTAATTCCACTCATGATCCTCAGTGTAATTCAGGGTCAAGTATTGAGTTCAATGGGCCCTCAATTCTCCACCTCAGGGTTCCCTATTTTTGAGACTCCTTTACTCAGAGAGAAAATCATTGCTAAGATAATCATAGTTTTGTGTAATAAAAAGTTGGTAAGGGGGTTGAGAGTAGGGGTGGTAGAGATTGCATAACACTCATCTTCTTTGGTTTAGGAGGGACCCAACCATGGCTGATTCTCAGTGATAGGGCAAGAATAGAACCCAGGTCTCCCGACTCCCAGCCCTGTGCTTTCCCCCCATACAATGCTCATTCTTTAACTGTCCATAGCCAGGCTTTATATGAGAAAGAAAGTTAATCTCACACAATGTGGCTTCAGGAGGCTCAGGTCCATCCTCTGACCAAAACCTGCCTTTTTTTTTTTTAAATCTGGTGGCTTTTACCTGCAATCCTACCATTAGTGACTTATTTCTTTCACTAAGACTTTGATGCTATCCACCTAGGACCAGTAAGGCTTTCACTGTTGGCTGTCATTTCACGTGTATGTGGTTGAGGTCTAAACCAGCACTACTCAAAGTGTGGTCCATAAGCAGCAGCATCCGTATCACTTGCATATTGTTAGAATTGCAAGTCGTGGGTTCTGCCCCAGACCTACTGAGTCAGAACTACCCTGATTCCCAGACTTCAGTGCATGTGCTTATGTTGTCACCTACAGAGCTTATTAAAACACAATTTCCTGGAACAACCCCTCTCCACTCCATCCCCAGAGGTTCTGATTCAGCAAGTCTTGGGGAGTCGCCCCCAATTGGCATTTCTAACAAGTTGTTCTCAGGTGGCGCCACTGCTCATGGTCTGGGGCCTATTCTTTTTTTTAATTTTTTTAAGTTTATTTATTTAAGTAAGCTCTACACCCAACGTGGGGCTCAAACTCACAACCCTGAGATCAAGGGTCACACGCTGTACTGACTAAGCCAGCCAGGCGCCCCAGTCTGGGCACTATTCTTTGAATAGTACTTAAAAAGTTCCGGGGCGCCTGGGTGGTTCAGTCGGTTAAGCGTCCGACGTCGGCTCAGGTCATGATCTCACGGTCCCTGAGTTCGAGCCCCGCGTCGGGCTCTGTGCTGACAGCTCAGAGCCTGGAGCCTGCTTCAGATTCTGTGTCTCCCTCTCTCTCTGACCCTCTCCCATTCATGCTCTGTCTCTCTCTGTCTCAAAAATAAATAAACATTAAAAAAATTTAAAAAAAAAAGTTCCTAATAGCAGATACTGAGAGTGGAAAAGGAGGAAAAGCACCCTGGGGTAAAAAGAGAGAGGAAGGTCATTATTACGGATGAAAAGATACAGAATATGGAGATTTGGAGTCAAAGACTTCTGAAGGTGTGGGTTCACAATTATGCCTGTGTCTTTACCTTTGAATAAGTTCAAAAGTTATACCATTCAGTGATTTCACACACTGTATAAATGTTTGTGCCCTGCATTTATCTAGGGTGGTAAAATCCCCTCCTGCCTTCCCTTTGGCTGAGCCCTGCCCGTCTCCGTTACAAATGGAAGCCTTCCTGGTCCCCTCTGACCATCAGTTAGCTCTCCAATTTTATTCCAGAGTCAACTGCGCTGTAGCAGCAGACAAAGCTGGCCCGGTGGCAGGAATACTGTTCCCCGATGGTATCAGAACCTCTTCTGTATTTATGTTTGCTGTGTGACTGTCACTTGTATACAGTCACATAAAGACTCTGATATTAAGACTTGGGCTGCAAATCACCCCCATGGCACAGCTCTGGCGGAAAAGGAAAAGGCACTTCAGTGGCAACCGGATATCAAACACGAATTACATTGCCCTTGTACCAAAATAGGCATCTTTAAGAACTCATGTCTTCTGGTCCTCCTTTGCTATACTTCAGGTAATGTGGTACCGAGAGACACCCAGATAAATGACAGGCTCTTCTATTCATAAAGAGGACTTATGAAGGAAAACTAGAACTTCCCTGTGGTGGAAGGTATTATTCTTATTCAGCACATACCCCTCCATGGGGGAAGAAAACTTACCCCGCACCCCGGCTGGTGGGTTTAGCCGTGTGACTTGCTTTAGTCAATGGAGTGTAAGCAGAGATTTTCACTCTGCTTGCTTGATTTGGCTTGGCCTCTTCCATTTCTGCCCTTGGCCGTGAGAACAGCATGGTTGTCGCCTCAGCCTGGGTCCCCCAATATGAAGGTACATGGTTGTTCCACGACCTGGGACAGAGCCACTGCAGCCAGCCCACACACCTGAAAGCAAGAAGTAAATGTTGGGGGCGCCTCAGTCGGTTGGGCAGCTGACTTCGGCTCAGGTCACGATCTCACGGTTTGTGGGTTCAAGCCGCGCTTCGGGCTCCATGCTGACAGTGTGGAGCCTGCTTGGGATTCTCTCTCTTTCTCTCTCTCTCTTTCAAAATAAATAAATAAACTTAAAAGAAATATTTGTTGAATAAATAAAGGAGTGTTCTAATAAATTCTAATAAAGCATGTCATGAGACCAGGTAAGGGGGAAATGGTGAAAAAAAAAGAAAGCCTGGGATATACAGTCTAAAACTCTTTTGCTCCAACACTAGGTGATCTTAGACAGTTCAAAGGGTACTTAGTTATGAAAAACAATCATCTGAGTAACAATAATAGTAAGTCAATGGGGAGCCACTGAAGAATTTTTACCTGAGGAAAACACGATCAAGATACCATCTTGGAATGGTGTCTCTAACTGCCGTGTCCAAGGGTGGTTTAGCAGAGAGAGACCAGTTAGGAGGCAATTTCCAAGTGAGGTGATAAGGAACTGAGGCATGAGGTGGCAGTGGAAGTAAAAGGGGTGAGGTTGGGATGGGGGCTCCAATAACCCTATCACCTGGTGGGAAAAGAAGGCAGCAGAGAGGGAGGGTCTAAGGTAGCACCCTGATTGTATACCTGTATCAACTGAGATATGGAAATTTGGCCAAGAGGCCAAACGTTTTGTTGAGATGATAAGTTAATTTAGAATTTTCGACAATGGACTGGGTATCAGGTGAAAACACGTTGCCCCAGGGCTCCTGGCCTGCAATCTCAGGACTGCCTCTTGAGAGAGAGGTCAGAAGAAAAGGACACGTGGACATTAGATCCACGGAGGTGACAGGTATAGGAAGTGAGAAACCAAAGACCGAAGCCAGCCTTGTAGACTGCCTAATTAGAAGGGGCTTCTAGAAGGGGGAAGGGTGGCTGATGAAAGAGAACAAACAGGACCAGCAAAGGGTCTCTCAGAAGAGAAAAAAAAAAAGGAAAGGGAGGAATTTTGATGTCCAGGCCTGTCTCTTGTGGGAACACTGTCAGCTGTCAGACTTCAGGCGGCCTCCTTGACGAGTAGAAGGGAACATCCTTTAACCTGACTCCCTGGCCTCTAACCACCTGGGTGGCTGGGGGCCCCAAGGCTTTGTGAGCCTTGAAGAGGAGACCGGGGAAGAGAAAATGGAAAAATGTAATCAATAACAAGAAGCCTTGTGTTGTGTTTCTCCCCCACCCCCCCACCCCCACTTCATATGCAGGAAGCAATCCAGGGCTATAGCTGGTGCTATGATGGGTGTATTCTGGATGTTCAAAAGGTCATCTGGCATGGAGACAGGCTAAATTATGGCTGGAGTGTATGAATCTGAGGAGGTTCTCCATTAACATTTATTAGGAATTGTCATCGCTTCAACCCGAATGGGCCCCAGATGTGGAAACCCCGGCTGCTCCAGACTTCTCTTCCGGGCTGCAATCTCTCCTCTGATTTATTGTTATTAAACATGACCAGATTTTGTAGAGGGGAAAATTGAAGAAAGCGACACACACATGGGGAGCTGTTAGGCGGAGGCTGCCAAGAGAAACAAACCATTTTATTATTTCTGGTGGCAGTGGGATTGTGTGGAGGTGCAGGCCATTGTTACGAGACTCCATACATGGTGCCTGTTCCCTAAATCGAAAAGACGCAGCCTGAACTTCTGGACCGTCTGTCCCAAGGGCAGATGTCTTCACCCCGAGGGTGAGAGAGGGGCAAAGTTGAAGGTAATGGGAAATACTGAGAATAGAGAGTCAGTGCTTAGAATTCTAGAAGCTATGGGAGCCACTCTCTTTCCTCAAAATATATTACCTTCCAGGGCAGATGACTTCCTGTGCATCAGTCACACCCACTGGATATTAGGTCATTTTTCTTATCAGTAACATTTACTCTCCCACTGTGTAAATATCGGGAGGGATTCTAAGAAGTCAAAGTTAGAGCCCCACCTTCCGGCAGCTTGTCGTCTGTTTCATTTGTTCACGCATTCAACGTAATTTTATTAAGCACATACTACGCATAAGGCATTGTTGTAGGTGTTGGAGAAATATCGGTAAGGAAGAGAGACAAAGTCTATGCTGTCTGGGCGCTTACTTATCTGTAAGGGAACAAAGTCAGAAAATGCCCAACAATTAGCTACTAGACAAAAGAGCGTTTGCAAGGAAGGGAGTGTACAGAAAGGATCCTATATGAAGGCAGGAGTGAGGAAAACTGGATTCCAGTCCCGGCTCCACTACCCAAGAGTCTGGTGGCCTTAGGTAGATTATTGAACTTCTTAGAACCTCAGCTTCTTGTTTGTAAAATGGTGATAAATCTGCCTTGCCTTATCTCATAGGTGTATTGTAAAAATTTAAGGAGGTAATGTATTTGAAGAGTTCCTTGTAAACTGTAAGTTGCTCTATGGTGTCGGGTGTTTTATGACAAGCGCCAAATAAAGGACACAGTGAGTTCAGTACTGTGAACGGAGACAGTACATTCACTGGCTGGGAGTCTGGGCCCTCATCCTCTCCCGCTTTCTCTTGGGAAAAGGAGCAAGCAGGACTATGCTCAGGCTGCTGGACACATGTCCCCTGGGGAGCCTTTTCCTAGTGGAATCTGGATATCTGTTGCTGATCTTACAAACAGCCACTTCTGGAGAATCCTCACTTGGCTAGGCCTTTTTCCTAGACTTTTGCATGGAAGTTATCCTATGTGGGAATAGTAGCGAATAAATATAGGTAATGGGGCACATCTTGAAAGTCGCAAGGTCTTTGTTGTTACATCGTCCCTCTTCCAGATTATCTAAATTCCCAGGGAGAAGGAATTGTGTTAAGCCATCTTGATCCAATTCCAGCCTTCCATTCCCTGCCCACCCGGTGCACTTACCTCATATATATGTGTGTGTATCTTCCTGCGAGTGCACACACATGCATTGTGTCTGGAATTAATGGGGCTACCCCTTAGGGCCAGCCTTTCTTATACCAGGCAACTGGACCCAGTGTCCAGGGGCTAAGCCCACAGCTGCTTCCTCCTGCTGTAGAGGCGAAAACAAGGAGAGAAAAAGGAGACAGGGGAGATTGTAGGACTTAGGAATATTCCCTATGGATTTCCTCCAGTGGAGAGATCTGCCTTCCAGTTCTGGGGGTCTGCAAACCCACATCTTTCTAGTATGGCCTTGGAACAGGGTGGGGAGGAGAGAGAATCAAATTCTAGGTTGTCATGGATCGTTGGATTGCCCCAGCAGGGTATGTTGGGAGAAGGAAAGGAGGTGGGGGAGGTAGGAAGTGGGAAGGGAAAGACTAAGGGAGTTTTACGGTTCTGCTTTTCTCATAGCTGGACAAGCCCACTAGAGTTTGCAGTGGGGTGGGTATGGCCTAACACCCTCTTACCCAAAGGGTAGCCCACAGGCCAGCAGCATCTTAGGACTCAACCCAGACCTACTGAGTCAGAAATTGCATTATAATCCCTAGATGGCTAGTATGTCTGTTAAAGTTTCAGAAGCATGCTGCTTTGGGAATGGCTTCTTGCAATGAGCCACTGAGGACGTGTGCTGGGTGATCTCTCTCGCCTTCCATATCCATTCTTCACCTTCTCTCCTGCTCTTGGTGCTGGGAAATGTTCTTTATGAATTACTCCAACAGGCTCCCTTGTCCTCTGACTTCTGGTTGGGGTCAGTCAATGGCCAATGCTCAAGAACCAGTGACTTTACCTGAAGTTTGTTTTTTTAAAGAAAAAATTGTTTTAATGTTTATTTATTTCTGAGACAGAGAGACAGAGCATGAGCGGAGAGATGCAGAGAGAGAGGGAGACACAGAATCTGAAGCAGGCTCCAGCCTCCGAGCTTGTCAGCACAGAGCCCCACACGGGGCTCAAACTCATCAATCACAAGATCATGACCTGAGCCAAAGTCAAACGCTCAACTGACTGAGCCACCCAGGTGCCCCGACCTGAAGTTTTTAAAGGAGAACAAGATAACACATTTACGTGTTATAGCAAGTCACTGGAAGTGACGGAAGGTAGAGAGAGCGTGAGGTCAGGGTCTTTATTCCCCCAGCTCCCCACCAGCCAGGCCTCTGGTTGACGATGCCTGTGTTCCTTAACAAAAAAGGCCATGGCCCCAGTGGGACACCCTCTGCTACACTCTCCAGATTTGGGGGAAGGCTCCTTCTTTAACCCTTTGAGCCTCGAGTGCCAATCATTCCCCTCTCTGGCTAACTTCACCAGCCCTTGTGGATGTCTCTGAACCCTTCCCAGAGCTTTGTACATATGCCTTTGTTAAACTCTTCTCCAGGGTACTATCTCTTTCCCAACAGGACCCTGATCCACACTGGATCCTGGAGAACAGACTCTTGCTCACGGTTAGGGAAAAGGACTAGATGAGTACTTCCAATTTAAGAATATTTGAGATTGGTGGCTTAGTCGGTTAAGCGGCCAACTTCGGCTCAGGTCATGATCTCATGGTTCATGAGTTAGCACCCCGCGTCGGGCTCTGTGCTGACAGCTCGGAGCCTGGAGCCTGCTTCGGATTCTGTGTCTCCCTCTCTCTCTGCCTCTCTCCCTCTCCTCTCTGTCTCTCTCTCTCTCAAAAATAAATAAACATTTTTAAAGAAGAAAAGAATCTTTGAGATCGAAATGGCCATTGTCAATCCAGCATACCATTTCTTGTGAGATTCTTGTTTCTGAAAGAGAAAAATATATCACAACGGGGCGCCTGGGTCGTTCGGTCGGTTAAGTGTCCGACTTCAGCTCAGGTCATGATCTCCCGGTCTGTGGGTTTGAGCCCCACATCGGGCTCTGTGCTGATGGCTTGGAGCCTGGAGCCTGCTTCGGATTCTGTGTCTCCCTCTCTCTCTGCCCTTCTCCCATTTGTGTTCTGTCTCTCTGTCTCTCTCTCTCTCCAAAAATAAACACATTAAAAAATCTTTAAAAAAAAAAAAAGAAGAAGAAAAATATATGACAGGATCACTTGGTGCTTCCCCCCACATTCCTCAGCTTCCTAGCACATGGTGCCTGGAACGTAGCATTTGCTCATAACATCATACTTTCCTGCCTTTCCACTCTTCTTGCCCAAGGCTGTACAGCAAGCTAGGAAAGAAATCAGTGTCTCCTAACTCCTCATCCAGTACCTGGTATCCGTCCAGCTCAGGAATCTACCCACTCACTATGAGTTCTCGGTCTAGACACTAAATGAATGGCAGAGAGCAGCCCTCTAGGAGACAGACTAGGCCATACCCATTCTTTTTTTTAAAATTATTTTTAATGTTTATTTATTTTTGATAGAAATAGAGCGTGAACGGGAAGGACTGTAGACTGTCTTCATGTGCACGTGTGGGTCACACAGGGGTGGTGTGGAACCTCCTTATGCTGGCTTGTGAGCACTGATTTTTAAGTTTTCAAGAATTTTGTTGAACAGTTACTCCAAAAAAACCCTAAAACCATGTGAAGTTACGATGAAATAAATTACATTTAAAAACAAAAATAATAAATAATAAAAACACATCCCTTCTTTATTTATTTAGTCTTTATTTCACTAGATCTTTTTAAAGGTTTTTTTTTTGTGTTTATTTATTTTAGAAAGAGAGCACGCGAGCGGGGCAGGGGCAGAGGGGTGGGGGCAGACGATAGGAAGCGGGCCCTGTGCTGACAGCACAGAGCCCGATGCGGGGCTCGAACTCGCAAACCCATGAGATCACGATCTGAGCTGGCGTCGGACGCTCAACTGATTGAGCCACCCAGGCACTCCAAGATTTTACTTTTAAGTCATCTCTACATCCAACATGGGGCTCAAACTCACAACCCTGAGATTGAGAGTCACATGCTCTATGACTGAGTTGGCCAGGTGCCCCTTCACCAGATTTTACTATAACCTTTTGGGGTTATTTCTTTTTTAAGTCTATTTTTAAGAGAGAGAGGGAGAGAGCAGGGAAGGGGCGGAGAGAGAGGGACAGAGGATCTGAAGTGGGCTCTTCGCTGACAACAGACGCAGGTCTGGGATCATAACCTGAGCCGAAGCCGGACGCTTAACCGACTGAGCCACCCAGGCATCCCTTCTGGGGTCATTGATACCTCTTGTACCTATATGGTGGAAATACTGTATAAGGGTGTGATACTGTCCATCTCTCCCCAATTCTGCACTCATATCATAACGATCGTGTGAAATCAGGCATGCTGGGAGTATTTACACCAAGGAAATTGGCAAATGCTACCAATCAAAATAGGCCTTTTTTCCCTGGAGGGCTGTATGTTAAATACCACGGGGCTAGTCCCTATTTTTGGAGGGGGCAGGAGAGATGCGTGGGAGGAAGGGAATCCTTGGAGATGATCATGCTATTTGGACTTGGGTAGCTTCAGGGGAGAGCCATACGCTCTCTCCGATGAGAGAAAGGAATGAAGAACACCCTTGGCACTTGGATAAACTAAACAGAGAGGAGAAATATCCTCTCTGGCTCCTTAGGGCAGGACGGATTAAGCGGACCTTTTAGCATGTGAGATGTGGTATTAATAATAGCTTACTTTCGCAACAGGGTTGTTTGTTTAAAAGCTCTCAAAGTACTTCACATCTATTACCTCTCCCATCTATCAAGTATTTGAGTGACCAAGGAGAGGAGCAACAGAGACATTTCTTCTTAAAGCTAGAGAAACTGGGGCTTGGGGAGGTTACATGACCTTCTGAACCTCAGAAAACCAAGGTCCCGAGGGGCAATGGGACACAGTAGCGGGGGCTAGGCACCCATTGGAATCCCTTCTCTGGCAGCTACGATTTACGTGACCTTGAGCAAGCTGTCTAAGGTTTCTGGGCCTCAAGGCTACATCCGTGGAAGGTTATAGAGGGATAAATGAAAGAATGTGTATAAATCACTACAGGCGTGTGATCAGTGCTCCAAAACGGGTGAGTTTAATGGAGAAACCCAAAGACTTTGCAGGGGCACAAGAGGACGAGCTTCTGTTACGTGGCACGAACAGCTTTAATGTCCACAGTGGGCACCACTGTTCTTAAAATGCCTCCCAGTCCATCTAACCAGTGTGGCATTCAGGAAGCCTGGCCTGTCTCTATCCTCTTGGAGCCTCCCCACCTCCTCTTTTCTCTCTTCTTTGTCTCTCTCATGCAGAGCAATGCTCTCCCTTCTCTAATATTTTGGTAACATCTGCCATATGATAGGCACATACCAACGTGTTCTTCTAAGCAGCGTTCCCTTCCCAAGAGAAATCTGGTTAATAAAATGATTAGCACCCCATTATCCATAAAGAATCATTTGCACAGGGTTTCCCCATCCACTATTTCCTTTGAACTCCAAAGCCACCCTGTAGCAAGGATTGCAATCACAGCCACTTCACGTCGGGGAATCTGAGGCTCAAGGAATCGCCCAGGGTCACAACTTGCAGGTGGCTTGTAGTCAGGGCTTGAACCTGGCAGTGAATATGGCACAATACCATGCTGGGTGTGATTCTTCCTTCCTCAGAATGGGCATGTTCTAAGGGCACCTGGGTGGCCCCGTTGGTTGAGCGTCCGACTTCAGCTCAGCTCGTGATCTCAGGGTTTGTGAGTTCGAGCCCCGCGTGAGGCTCTGTGCTGACAGCTAGGAGCCTGGAGCCTGCTTCGGATTCTGTGCCTCCCTCTCTCTCTGCTCCTCCACTGCTCATGCTCTGTATCTCTCAAAAATAAATAAACATTAAAAATAATTAAAAAAAAAAAGAATGGGTATGTTCTAGTCTGTCTCCTAGAGGGCTGCTCTCTGCCATTCATTTAGTGTCTAGACCGAGAACTCATAGTGAGTGGGTAGATTCCTGAGCTGGACGGATACCAGGTACTGGATGAGGAGTTAGGAGACACTGATTTCTTTCCTAGCTTGCTGTACAGCCTTGGGCAAGAAGAGTGGAAAGGCAGGAAAGTATGATGTTATGAGCAAATGCTACGTTCCAGGCACCCCATGTGCTAGAAACTTGACATTAATTTGATTATTTCATATAGCCTTCACTACAGCTCTGTGAGATTAATAGCATTATTTTCATTTTATTTTTTAAATGTTTATTTACTTTTGAGAGAGAGAGAAAGAGACAGAGCACGAGTGGGGGAGGGGCAGAGAGAGGGAATCACAGAATCTAAAGCAGGTTCCAGGCTCTGAGCTGTCAGCACAGAGCCCAACGTGGGGCTTGAACTCACGAGCCGTGAGACCGTGATCTGAACTGAAGTCCGATGCTCAACCGACAGAGCCACCCAGGCGCCCCTCATTATTTTCATTTTAAAGGCATGGAGACTGAGGCTCACAGAGTTTGAGAAACTTGCACAGGGTCATCTAGGTGGTAAGTGATGGAGATGGGATTTACACCTGTGTCTCTCTGATTCCCAATTCCACCTTCACTTCCCACACAACGTTGTCCCTCTGAGTCCCATTTTTAAAAATTTTTTAAATTTTTTTTTATTTGGGGAGAAAGAGAGAGCACACATATGTGAGTGGGGAAGGGGCAGAAAGCGAGGGAGAGAGAGAATTCCAAGCTTGCTCCGCACTGCCAGCGCAGGGCCCGATGGGGGCTCGAGCTCACCAACCGTGAAATCATGACCTGAGCCGAAATCCAGAGTCAGACCCTTAACTGACTGAGCCACCCAGGCGCCCCTGAGTCCCCGTTCTCTGAGGTGAAACACTGCATCTCAGCTCTCTGGTTCCCAGCTCACACTTCCATCAGTAGCTGGGTTATATGCTCCTCCTCTGGCAGGGGGCTCAGGGCTGGGAAACCTTCATGCCCGTTATCAATCTTCTCCCAAGTTCAGAGGTCAGAGTGAGGAGTTCTGATCACCGCAGCCCCCCTCCTCCACCTCTAGGGTGGTGCCGCATTTCACTTGGGTCAGCAGCCACACATCTCCTCTTCTGCAGCATTCTTCGGAATGTGGGCTCCCACCCACAACTCATCCCTGGCCTGGGGCGGACTGTTCATTAAGGAGCAGGCGGGGAGGAGACGAACCAAGACGGCACAGAGATCCATCAAGGGGCTGAGCGGACAGGTGCACACACCTGTTTCTAGCCAGAGAAACTAGCGGACAGTGGGAACCTGCCTCATAGGAGAGGACTTTATCTGGAAAGGGGAGGAGAGGGGGGAAAAAAAAGGAAAAAAAGAAAAAGAAAAAAAAACGAGATCGGATCACTCTAATCACATGGCTCTAAATCACAGAGAAGAACCGTGGCTCAAACATCCAAGTGCTGGAGGACAGATTTCTACCTTGACTCCTGCTAATTTTCGTTGATTTATGTGGCTTGAAAGCATTTATTTTCTGCCTAGAAGCGGCCCGGAACCCTCTAAGAAGGCTCAGGACTCCCCTAAATGCTCTCACCGTGGAGAGGCAGGAGGCAGACGTGGGTTCCAGGACAAGGGCTGAGTTCCCTGTTTGGTTTCAGGCTGCCTGAGAGCCGGCGAGGCCTAAGGGGAGCCCCTGGCCTGCCGGAGCTACCTCCCCACTCCTGTCCCCAGAGCCTGCCTGCTTCTGGTCACAGCTCCTTGAGTTTAACACTCCTGGCAGATTAGCACGCTGGCTTTTATGTGCTAGGCCGTAATATTTGGTGAGCTGTGAGATGAGGTTGGAACTTTCGCAACTGGTACTTCCCTTCCGGCCTTGCCCTGCGATTCGGGCCAGTGGTGTGGCAAGGCGAGGCTGCCCCTCCTCCCCGCTCTGGCTCCCACCTGTGGCTGTTTGGCACCGGGGTCCTTCCTCCGTTGTCTCCTCTTCCCCATGATCCCATGTCTGCTGGACTCCCATACCTCTTGGCTTTTGAAAGGAGGTATTCAGCGCTCACATTCCAAGCCATCTGCTCAGTTCAACATGTTAAAGAGCAATTCTGAGTCTGCCCAGGACCACATTCCGAAAGGGGAGGGGTGGGTGTCAGGAGGGAGGCTTTCTAAATGTCATAGGCTTTGAAAAAAATCTTGACTGATGATGACAAACTGGTGGGAAGCCAATGGGTCAGCCGGTGAGGGTCAAGTTTTCTCGGGGATTAGAAGCATAAGAAAGCAGTGCACAGGTTTTGAAAAGCCCACTTCCTCTACCGGCAGCTCATGACGAGTCATTTGGGCACCTCTGGTTTATTTCTCCAGCTCTGTGGTCCCTGAGCCCTCCCTGTCCCTTCACGTGGGCCGGGGTCAGAGTTCAGATTCCTGTGGATCCCTCCAGGCATCCTCAATCTACAGTTGTCTGATTTTCTGCTTCTTCTTTCCCCCCATTGGTCTTCGAATTGCAGCTGCTTTCCAGGAATAGAGTAGACTTTGTTCTTGCAGGAAGAGTATAAGAAAATGGAGCTGATTGGGGCGCATGGGTGACTCGGTTAAGCGTCCGGCTTCAGCTCAGGTCATGATCTCATGGTTCGTGGGTTTGAGCCCCACGTCAGGCTCTGTGCTGACAGCTCAGAACCTGGAGCCTGCTTCGGATTCTGTGTCTCCCTCTCTCTCTCTGCCCCTCCCTCGCTCATGCTCTGTCTCTCTCTCTCTCTCAAAAATAAATAAATGTTAAAAAAAAAAAAAGAAAACGGAGTTTATTATTTTTGGGGGGGTTGTTTTGAGTAGAAATGGATGGAGGGTTTCTTAATAAAATTATTAGCAGAAGATGACTCTGAATGAGAGGCAGACCCAACCTTCAAATAGAGCAGAAGCGGTGGAATCTTCTATCGTGTCTTTTAAAATGGAGAGTGTCTCCCACGTTTGGCATTATAGCCTAAACATAGTGGGGTGGATAAGAAAATGGACTCCTAAAGAAAAAAAAGGGGGGGGGGGCGCCTCGGTGGCTCAGTCAGTTAAGCATCCGACTTCAGCTCAGGTCATGATCTCACGGTTCGTGGGTTCAAGCCCCGCGTCAGGCTCTGTGCTGACAGCTCAGAGCCTGGAGCCTGCTTCAGATTCTGTGTCTCCCTCTCTCTGCCCCTCCCCTGCGTGCGCTCTCTCTCTCTCTCTCTCAATGAATAAACTTAAAAATTAAAAAAAAAAAAAAAGAAAATGGACTCCTGAGGGACACTCAGTGCAAAGAAGTAATTCCTCAAGATGAAAGATTAAACTTTATAATAAAGATCGCCAAATGCAACATCTCAACACGGTAGGAGTTTATGTTTTTTCTCACAGAACAGCCTGAACTCCAGGTTGGCAGGGGATTCTCCTCCATGTTGTCATCGGGGACCCAGGTTCCTTCTGCCTTGCTTTCCCACCACCCCCCATGGTGGCCTTTATCTGCCTGGTCCAAGCTGGATGGAGGGTACACGCATGTTCTGGGTCTCAGGAAGGATTAAAAGTGTAGAAGAGGCACACTCATTTCTTAAGGACCCAGCTCCTAATTGGCCCACATCACTTTTGCTTTCATTCCATTACCGAGAACTTAGTCATCTAGCCATCGTAAACGCAAGGGAGTCTGGGAAACAGATACATATGAGCAGCCATATGTTCAATAGTTCAATTATTACAGAAGAAGGAAAGAATGGATTTTTGGATAGCGTCACCACATAAACCTGGATGTGCCCCAAACGCCACTAAATAGAGGATCTTTGTTTATTATAAGCAATTAAGTCAGAGAGTTTTTGTTAAAGCAGAAAATAGGAAAATGCAATTTATAGAAGACATAAAGCCCACAGGGTCCTTTCAAGCAATGGAGCACGTCCCAAGGGCTTGAGAAGAAATGTATTTCATTTGTTATTTCTAATGGGGGATTTGGGGCGGTCAGCAGCAGACAAAAGTGACTGATGCCCTGAATGTTGCTCATAAAATGCTGTTTAAAAATTTTTTTAGTGTTTATTTATTTTTGAGAGAGAGACAGAGTGTGAGTGGGAGAGGGGCAGAGAGAGGAGACACAGAATTCAAAGCAGGCTCCAGGCTCCCCACTGTCAGCACAGAGCCCAACGCAGGGCTCAAACTCACGGACTGCGAGATCATGACCTGAGCCGAAGTCAGACGCTTAACCAACTGAGCCACCCAGGGGCCCCAAAAGGCTTTATATTTAAATATGCTTGAATATGACTTACATTTTACAAGGATCATTTATATACATTATCTGATTGAATGCTGAAAACATTCCTGATTCAGGAAAGCAAGGCTCAGAAAGGTGAAAGATCTTGCACAAAGTCACATAACCCATAAGCTGCAAAGGTAAGATCAGAACCCAAGTCTTTAAGCTCAAGTCCAGTACCTTTTACACAAAATGTCATTTTACACCCCAGGAGGGTGACTCGTTGGACATCCTGTGGGGGAATCAGGGCTTGATTTAAAAAAAATATTTTTTTTAATGTTTATTTTTTTTGAGAGAGAGAGAGAGAGAGCACGTGCGCACGAGAGAGGGAGGGGCAGAGAGAGAGGGAGACACAGAACTCGAAGCAGGCTCCAGGCTCCGAGCTGTCAGCACAGAGCCCGACGCGGGGCTCAAACTCATGAACCGTGAGATCATGACCTGAGCCGAAGGTGGACGCTTAACGGACTGAGCCACCCAGGCGCCCCAGGGCTTTACTTTTTTACGAGACTTTACTTTTTCAGTCTCCGTGTGAGTTAGATGCCATTTTTAAGATATCAAGAGTCATCTGAACAACAATAATACTAATTACTACTTGCTGACCACCTACTATGTGCCAGGCTCTGAGCTGAGCACATGACATATATGTCTTACCGACTCCTCATAATGACCCTGCAAGGTAGATATTGTTATTTTGTTATCCCTATTATAGAGGAGAAAGCTGAGGAGGCTGGGTGATTTTCCCCAAACACACAGCAAATAAGCGGTTGAGGCAGGATGTGAATCCAAGGCAATCCATATCTTTTCTCTCTGTGCCACTTTAGAAGATGAAGGGTATTTGCTGCTTGCTTAGGCCTTGGGAAAGACACACAGGCAGTACTTGGTAATCTCAAGCCCGAGGCAGACCAGATTCCTTAAGCTTATCCCAAACTCCTGACCCCCCCCCCCTTTGGATATCCTAGGAATTGATCCTGGGATTAGGTCTTTACTGGCCATAACCCCCAAACATCCTTGTCCCTTGAGCTCCTAGATATTTATGGTGTCTGAACCGGAAGTAATCAAAGTTCCTCCGGTTCAAAACGTCCCTTTTACAGATGGTGAAACTGAGGCCTAGAAAAATAAACCAATAATGTGCCAGAGGTGTTGGGGCCAATTCCTGGCCCTTGATGACCCCCCCGGACTGAGAACGGCCCCACCTGCCACCTGTCCGAGCCTCCTTCAAGTGAGTACACTGAGGGGCAGAACTCAGCTGGCTTCACGCTGTCACAGCTAGAACGGTCCCTTCTTCCCTTCCCTTCCCTTCCCATCCAGCCGGGCCAGCTTGCAGTTTTTCCAAGGCAGGGCCAGCCTGTCCTGAGCTGCAAGATGTATTAATCAATTTGATGAGGATGTTAAAGCTTTCTCTTTGCAACTAATTATGGCCTGATTTATAGGCCTGGCCTTGGTTTGATAGAGCTCTCCTCATGACAGGGATGAATGCGGACCCCTTCATCTCTTCCATTTCTCTCCCTTCCTCCCTCCCTCCCTCCCCCCCCTCCCTCCCACGTCTCCTGCCTCCTGCCTCTGCTCTTGGTTCCCACAGGAACACCCTAATGACATGTTGACAAGCTGGTGAAGCATCGTTCCCTCTCTGTTGCGTCTGCTTCTGACACCACCATCCCTCCTGTATTCTCTGACATGGGCAGATGGACGCCTTGGCTGGCTCCAACCACCATGCGGGTGCTGGCCTAGAGGCTGTATACACCCCTTTCTTCTGGAAACAGAATAATAAAATTACCGTGGGCCGACGCAGCACCTTCCTTCCCAAACAACTCAAGAGCTTGTTGAAATGAACCTCACCCTCGGTTGAATTGGAGAGGGATGGAGGGTTTCAGGTGAGTTCCATTCTGGTTATTCTACACAAGGGCAAACTAAGGCAGGGTGACGAACTTGCCCGTGATTCCGCACACAGTAGAACAACAAAGGGGTGAACAATCGGTGTCCTGGCTTCCAGCTCCGAGATCTTCCCATTGCTCGGGTCCTTGAGTCATCCTGCTGTGCTGTTCTTGAAACCCTTGCCTTCAGGTGGGCTTCCTCGTACCTGTGACAATGTGGCAAAAGGGGAGCCCTGCCATATATATTGGTTTCCTGACCTTAGGCATGAAGGTCTTTGTGTCTGCACTACGCAAATGACGTATGCAATAAAATGTAAATGGAGTCTCAGCACAGAGTATATATGCTGGTGCAGGTGGACATATGGGCTGTTTCCAGCTGTCTTTATCTTTATGTCACACATAGAGATGAGGAACAACCCCAAATAGTGACCTTCCTTAGACACGAAGGCTCTTAAGAAGTCACTCTCCACAGACACAGCGGGGTTCTACGGGGAGCTTCCCAGTGTGGGGCATCTCCTTGTATTCTGTTCCCCAAGAAATACAGCCACTTCCCAATAATGCCAATAATGCCAGAGGAAAGACACTAAATTCATGACATGATATTTCCACAATGCATCTGTAGCAAGGTACTAACCCTAAACATAACCAACATACAAATCCTCACCTGAACCTGAACCTGAACCTGAGCCTTCACCTCACTCCTGACCCTAAATCTAAACATCTTCCCAACCCTCTCGACTAACCCCAATCTAAACACAAACCCAACTCTAAAATCTAAAACAACCTGACTCCAGACCATAATCCTAACATTAACCCTAACCCTGATGTTAACTCAGGGGTTCTCAACCAAGGGAGACTCCCACTGTTGCCACCCCAACCCCCACGCCCAAGGAAGCATTTGACGATGTCCGGAGATATTTTTGGTTCCTAGGATGTAGCAGATACTATAAGAATCTAGTGGGTAGAGGCCAGGGTTGCTTCTGAACATCCTAAAAATGACAGGGTGGCCCCCATGATGGAATTATCCCGCTTCAAATGGCTGTAGTGCCTGGACTGAGAAACATTGCCCTAACCTTGACCTAACCCTAATTCTAAATTAAATGAATACTGATCCTTGTTTTATTTTTATTTATTTTTAATTTTTTAGAAATGTTTTTATCTATTTTTGAGAGACAGAGCACATGCTGGGGACAGGCAGAGAGAGAGGGAGACACAGAATCCGAAGCAGGCTCCAGGCTCTGAGCTGTCAGCACAAAGCCCAATGCGGGGCTTGAACCCACGAACCGTGAGATCATGACCTGAGCTGAAGTCGGACGCTTAACCGACTGAGCCAAAAATAGGTGCCCCTATTTTATTTTTTTCTTTATGTTTTTTAATTTATTTTTGAGAGAAAGAGAGAGAGAACAAGCAGGGATGGGGCAGACAGAGGGGGCTACAGGGGATCCCAAGCGGGCTCCACACTGACAGCAGCAGGCCCCATATGGGGCTCAAACTCACAAACTATAACTTCATGACCGAGCCGAAGTCAGATATTCAATCAGCTGAGTCACCCAGGCACCCTTATTTTTATTTTCTAAAGGCAATCTCTACACCCATCCTGGGGCTCAAACTTACAACCACGAGCTCAAGGGTCACACGCTATCTACTGACTGAACCAACCAGGTGCCCCTGACCCTAACTTTAAATACAACTTTAAATCTAATTTCCCACCCCTAACTCTAAACTAAACGTATACCCAAACTCAGAATCTAATCCTAACTGAAACCCCAACCCTAACCCTAATCCTCTCCTGGACCCTAATTATAAGTCAAACCCAATCGGAGCTCAACCCTAACAACAGCCCGATGGGAAAGGTTTGCTAGGATGAGACGGGTGAGGCCAGAGTCTGATCCTACTGCTTTTTCCCTTGGTTTTTCTTCACAATCAACACGAGATTGTTCAGACCTTTCTGGATTATGCAGGTCCTCTATTTCTCCTGACCCAGTATAGCACCGCTCATCAGCCCCTTTCCCCAGATGACAGGGTATTAAAGGAGATGAAATTCAGACTCAGTTTAGCCCTTAGCTGCTTATCAATATACCTCAGAGGACACTGGTAGAGAAGGGTAATTAAAAACAATCGTGTGTGTGTGTGTGTGTGTGTGTGTGTGTGTGTGTGTGTGTGATTTTGGGGGAAGTAAATCCTCAACGTGATGCTATTTAGGTGCAATTTTCTTTTTTTTCCCCTAATATTCTTTTAAATTAAGAAGAAGTTTAAATCTGCTCCCCTACTTTATCTTTAACATATCTTAGAGGTCGATAAGTCAGACAATATTCTCACCTGATAAATGAGACACGAAGGCACAGAGACGTTAAAGGCTTTGCCCAAAACCACACAGCAAGGTAGCAGAAGACCCTCGCCAGATGGTTTGATTCATAATCTGTTTTCCACTCTTTTACCCTGCCTGTGATCTCAGTTACTATTATCTCCCATTTCCCTCCAGTCAGTGCCGATACCCAGGAATCCTCAGCATATTTTTAGAATTTGGAATGACATCAGGAGTGAATTCAGGGTTTGAGAAAAGGAAGCAGAACCAGTCACGAGTGTGGAATGAGAAAGATAAATTCAAATGCCCAAGTTCTCAATCACATAGACTTTTTTTTTTATTTTAAGATTTTTTGGGGGGTGCCTGGGTGGCTCAGTCGGTTAAGCGTCTGACCTCGGCTCAGGTCACGATCTCACAGTTTGTGAGTTCGAGCCCCGCGTCGGGCTCTGGGCTGACAGCTTAGAGCCTGGAGCCTGCTTTGAATTCTGTGTCTCCCTCTCTCTCTGCTCCTCCCCCGCTCATGCTCTGTCTCTCTCTCTCCTTCAAAAATAAATAAAAACATTTTAAAAATAAATTAATTAAATTTTTTAAAAAAAAGATTTTTTTTTTTTTTAAGTAATCTCCATACCTCACGCAGGGCTCGAACTCACAACCCTTAAATCAAGAGTTGCATGCTCCACCAACTGAGCCAGCCAGGCATCCCTCAATCACAAACACTTTTAAAAGTTCCGGTAGTTGGGGCCTGAGTGGCTCAGTCGGTTAAGCATCTGACTTCCGCTCAGGTCATGATCTCGAGGTTCGTGAGTTCAAGCCCTGCATTGGGCTCTGTGCTGGTAGCTCAGAGCCTGAAGCCCACTTCAGAGTCTGTCTCCCTCTCTCTCTGCCCCTCCCCCTCTCACGCTTTATCTCTGTCTCTTTCTCTCAAAAACATAAAAAAAAAAAAGTTCCTGTCCTTGGGGCACCTCGCCAGTAGAGCATGCGACTCTTGATCTTAAGGTCGTGAGTTCTAGCCCCACGTTGGAGGTAGAGATTACTAAAACGAAAACAAAAAACTTCCGGTCACAAAAAACTTCCGGTCCTGGAATGAATGAGGTGGGGTGGAAGGTGGGGTGGAAGGTGGAGAGAAGGTAACCAGGTAGTGGGGCCAGGTAAAAGCCCTGGAGTATGGCACTGGATGTCAGGTTGAAGGGCTGACAGTGGACATTAGAGGCACCGGTCCAGAGCCTCGGGAAGAACTCAGTACTGTCCCGATTTCCCTACATTTTATAGAAGGTCAATGCCTCCTGCCAGGACTCTCCCATTCACATGCAACTTGGAGCATTACATTTAGCACCCACGAGCATTACAGAGGCTTGTGACAGAGCTGAGTTACAGAGGCTTGTGGCAGAGCTGAGTTACGCAGGCGGGCATTAAAAAAAAGACAGCAGTGTGCTGATGTAGCTGAGTTGTCGGGAGGGGCCTGAGCACACTTCAAGGACCAAGATCGTCTAAGCCACAGGGAAAATGGTGGAAAATTCACCCGCACCATTGCCAGAAAGAGTGACTAATGGCTTTGCTCTTTTCTTAAGCTCCCAATTTGACTTGATTCTTAAATCTTGGCTAAACTCCTTAGGCTATACCTCTGGGCCCCAACAACATTGGGCAGAGGCCTTGCCTGCCTACCTCTTCATTAGTCTAGTAATCAATTATGTACCCTTATTTGGAATAAACATGATGAGTCCTCTCCACTCAATTCCATTCATACAATCACAGATAACTATGCTAAAAAATCAACAGCAGAAGAAATTCCAAGAAGAGGCCATCCCAGCACTAAGAGACATTCCTACGAGTGAAACAAACCAAATGTTCTTTCTTGCAGCCCAAGAACTTTATGCCACAAAAGAAATTGTATATAGACTAACCCCAAGCGCCTATCATAAGTTTTTGACGTAATAATTTTGACCATGATCATTTTGACTATCGATACCGGAACGTAAGAAAAAGTAAGTTGAACTTCTCTTAGATTAAGTTCCATTAATATTATAAATGTTCTCGAATGTAGTTATTAATGGACAGAATAAATAAAATCCTGCATTACCAGTAAAAAGGGAAAGAAAGAAAGCAGTGAACTGTTTAAGGGGAAGGATGAGTGGGAGCTCAGAACAAAAAGGGCTAGAGAAGGAGCTAGCTGGGAAGTCATAGGGTTAGTGACACATGAAGCCCTAAAATGTTGGAAAAAAAACAGACATTTACAGATCAACTGTAGAGGAAAGTGCACTGGGCCAGGGCCAGAAAATGTATATTTGAATTTCATCTTCAATGCAGACTTTAGACGTGTCATTTCCCACAATTTTTCCATCTGGA
Source organism: Acinonyx jubatus (assembly GCF_027475565.1). Lineage (NCBI taxonomy): Eukaryota > Metazoa > Chordata > Mammalia > Carnivora > Felidae > Acinonyx > Acinonyx jubatus. Next base: position 36,034,352 of record NC_069397.1, on the reverse strand, counting down.
AAATAAGAGGGTTAGACCAGAACTTAAAGTCCCTCCCAAGGTTGACATTCTAGAATTCCTGACTCCCCCAGTCAAAACCACCCTGTGCAAGTCTTTTTCTAGTCCTAGCTCCCCTCTGCGTGACTGAACCAGCCCGGCCCTCCCCACCGGGCATTTGTTTGCATGTCACGTTGCATTTGTGTTCTGGTGGGTAGAAGTCTCTGGTTTCTCCTTCAAGACACAAGCCTCTGAAAGACGAAACTGTCTGGAACTCCCAGCTCTTGGAGCCTCCACTATAGTGCTTTGCTGGCCTAAGAGGCTCTGTGAGGTCCCCAGGCAGGGATGTCTGTCCTATCACGTGGCCTCCTCTGTGTCCCCGAAGCCGCCCCTGCCCTGTCCCCAGGACCCAGGGCCCGGCTGGCCAAGAGCAGAGCATGTCGGGAGCTCTCCACAACTGCACATTAATCCTCCTGGAGTTGGAGGCCCCAGCACCCCAAGGAGCTGATGTTTGTTGATGAGGAGCCTGGCTGCATTGAGTAGATGAAAAGCTGTCTTCGCAGTGGAGTGAATTCCCTCAGACCCAAAGCAGCTGCTCCTCAAAGTCTCCAAAAACACAAAGTCCTCATGAATAAATATTAGGGGACGAAATGAGGTTTCCTAAGAACAAAAGCAGAGTTGAAGAAGTTACTGAAAGAAGCTGGGATCTTTCATCTCACAAAATATGTCGCTTACATGTCGCCCCAGACTCTCCTTGCCAACCCCCCTCCCGTTCCACTGATCTGGAGCCACATCCTGCTTCTCCCTCACATGGAAACAGGCAGCACCTAGGAGCTCATCTGCTCACACTTTCCTTCAGAGGAGAAGAGAAACCACAAACAGCTGCCCCATGAGCCGTCCTGCCAAATTCCAGCTCAGACCGGGGGATCTCGATGACGTCATCGGTATCTGAGCTGGAACTCACTTCTCCGGGGACAGGGGGGCTGCCAGCACCCGTGCAGAGTCCCTGGCAGAAGAAGAGGCGGCATGGTGGGTTCACGTCTGTGCCACACTGGGAGAGGTGGGCCAAGATCTGCACCCAAGGACTGAGCCCTGGGCCAGGCCCTGCTTTGCCAGTTGGCAGCTTGGGGTGAATCCCTCCACCCCACCATGTCTGCCCTGCTCCTTCCAATCAAAAGAGAGCCCAAGTTAGAGCCTCAGTCTCTCATCTGGATGCCAACAGAAATGCAAATACCCTTGGGAGAAAATGTGTCTCTGCACTGATGGATTTATCAGAGCCTGTCCAGAACAGTTTTGCTGATCGCTTCTCGGCCTTTCGGCTAAGATCAAGTGCAGAACAGTTTTGCTGAAACAGAAGGTGTGAGAGAGAAGGAGGACCGATAGAGTCAAGGGGTCCAAAGGTTCAAATCTCCTGCAAGGCCAAGGCCAGAGGAGGAGCCTTAGAACTCATGTGAGAACAAACCCTACATGCCGCAGCTGGGGAAACCAAGGCCCAGAGAAGGAGACCATCTTTCCCGGCGTCTCATGGCAAGTCAGTGGCAGAAGCTAGATCTCCAGGCTCCAGACTCAGCCCTGCGCCAGCTGCAGACAAGGAGAGCCCAAGGCCTGAAAGCCAAACCTCGCCTGCTTCCCGGGTTTGCCAGCTGACCCCTCCCACGACTCTGCTCCGGAATACTTGGTTCCCCCCCGGAGTGACCTCTGCTCTCAGCCCTGAGCCCCCACAAAGCAGCATGAGCCGGCAGAAAGGGATTGGGTGAAATGGAAGACTGGGGCAGAGATCTTCCTGAAGAAAGACCTAGGGAAGTCTGCATCTTTAACTGCATCAGACTCTAATTGTTAAATCTTGGGGTGCCTCAGTGGCTCAGTCGGTTAAGCGTCCGACTTCGGCTCAGGTCATGATCTCACGGTCCGTGAGTTCAAGACCCGCGTCAGGCTCTGTGCTGACAGTGGGGAGCCTGGAGCCTGCTTCGGATTCTGTGTCTCCCTCTCTCTCTTTCCCTCCTGCCCCCGCCCCCCGTGCTCTCTCTCTCTCTCTCTCTCTTTCTCAAAACTGAATAAACATTAAAAAAGAATTAAAAAAAAAAAGATCTTAAATCTTGACTCGGAGTGGGGCTCGTGGCTAGTACTTGTCTTTCTGGCCCCAAATGCGCCCTCCAGAATAGTAAGGCTGTTATCTTTGGATGCAAAGATCGACATGCTAATAAATTATTCCTCGTCTGGACTCTTCGAATGATGCATTCCTTTCCCTCCTACCTGATAGTTGTTTTTGCAGTGGAAAAGAGTGGGACCGAAGAATCAGACCTAGGGTATATGGGTTAAACTTCAAAAATTATTTTTAACTGCGGTAAAATGTGCATAACAAAATTCACCGTCTTCATCATTTTTAAGGGTGCAGGTCAGTACATTCACGTTTCTGTGCAGCCAATCTCCGGGACTCTTTTCATCTTGAAAAACCGAAACTCTATACCCATGAAACCACCGACCCCCACTCTGCCCTCCTCCCAGCCCCCGGCAGCCATCATTCCACTTCCGTCTCTTATGAACTCGATGACTTTGGGTATCTCACATAAGGGCAACCGCACAGAATTGGTCTTTTTGTGACTGGCTTATTTCACTTAGCATCATGTCCTTAAGGTTCATCGGAGTTGTAGCATGGGAAATGCAGAATTTCCTTTTTAAGGCTGAGTGAGACTCCGTGGATGCACACACCACATTTTGTTTATTCATTTGATCTGTTGATGTGCACCTAAGTTGCCTGCACCTTTAATAATGCTGCCGTGCGCAAGGGCGTGCTTTTCAGTTCTCTTGGGTATATACCCACAAGTGGAATTGTTGCTTCACGGGGTAATTCTATTTTACATTTTTCTATTTTAAATTTAACTGCTATCTGATTGGCTTAAACTTTTGGGGCCTTTAGTTTGAGTATTGCAAAAACCATGTACATAAAGCTCTTGGCTTGAGGCTTGGTACATGGTAGGAATTTAAGAAATGGTTGCCCCCCCCCCACCATGAACTCTTGAGAAAAGGGCTGTGTTTTGTTTCTGTCCCCTAAGCATGTAGCATGGTGCCACACATATACAGCAGGTGTTCAATATACAACTGTAAGCGAATGAATGAATAATGAATAGAATAATTTCTATACATTGTAAGCACCCAATAAATGTTGGTGGAATGAATGAATGCATGTAATATTTCCTATAAAAAACCCTCCTCCGTCTGCAGCCTACTACGTGAGAAAAGGAATCCGCTCACATCTCTAAAGTTCCTGGCAGAACAATGGAGAATCAGGTATCTGGCTGACTGCCGCTCATGCCAATGCTGATGAGAGCTCCCGCTTTCTGGGGCCCCTCCTTTTCCTTCACCCTTGGCAAGGGAATTCCACTGTGCAAGGTAGGTAAAGGTGGGGGCGCCTGGGTGGCTCAGTCGGTTAAGCGGCCAACTTCAGCCCAGGCCATGATCTCACAGTTTGTGAGTTCGAGCCCCGTGCCGGGCTCTATGATGACAGCTCAGAGCCTGGAACCTGCTTTGGATTCTGTGTCTCCCTCTCTCTCTGCTCCTCCCCTGCTCGCACTCTGTCTGTCTGTCTCTCTCTCTCAAAATAAATAAACATGAAAAAAAAAAAAAAAGGATGGGGCGCCTGGGTGGCTCAGTCGGTTAAGCGTCTGACTTCGGCTCAGGTCATAATCTCACGGTTTGTGAGTTCGAGCCCCGCGTCGGGGTCTGTGCTGACAGCTCGGAGCCTGGAGCCTGCTTCAGATTCTGTGTCTCTCCATCTCTCAGCCCCTCCCCTGCTCATGCTCTGTGTCTCTCTGTCTCTCAATAATAAATAAACGTTAAAAAAAAATTTAAAAAAAAGGAGGTAAGATGGATCTGCATGTGAAAATACGCAGAGCATTTGCAGGCTGCCCTGGGTTTGCCATGGTTTCTCTCTTCCTACCATACTCATACAACACATACCATGAACTCCGAGGTGGATTGCAAAACGGAGCCATCCAGTTCCAATACTGTTGGCCCATGCAACTCAGATGGTTTTTTTTTTTAAAGATTTCATTTTTAAGTAATCTCAACACCCCACGCGGGGCTCGCACTCACAACCCTGAGATCAAGAGTCAGATACTCCACCGACCGAGCCAGCCAGGCGCCCCGCAACTCCGAGAATTTCAATCACCCGGCCCGAGTCCCACAGCAATGACCAGGCCTCACCTCTCAGCAGCCTCCCCACTCTGGTCAAGCTCCCTCCTTGACCCAGGAGGCTTATCTGCTCTTATGTTGGAGCCCAGGCCCTTTTTCCTCCCCCCCAGTTTGGCTTCCACTTTTCTAAGCACTTCCCCCAATGCATCCAATGTAACTAACTACTCAGCTCCCCAGAACCTATTTATACTGCCTTCCTTCTGAAACGTCCTTTCCGTTCCCAAGTATATTGGTCAAAACTTGCCCACAGTGGTGACCGGAAACAGGACCAAAGGAAGGGAAACTCCCTTGCAGGTGCATAGATTGAGGACTCATTTAGGGCCTCCACCCATAGGAACTGGCATACAGTAGGAGCTTAATAAATATATGTTAAATGGATAAATACTGGTGTAATATATCATATTCCTATATGATTTTTTAGACTGTAAATTCCCCAAGTATGGGTTTAAGAACTAGGTCTCTCTTCTCAGATAGGAGGTCTCCTGACCCAGAGGCACTACCTATCTAACATACGTAAGGCTTCTGAGAGCAAATTCTTGCCACTTCTCCACGCTCCGTGAACCCCGAAACTTCACCAAACACCTTGCTAAATGATGACTTGGACCAGGGTTCCTCGGCCTTCATATTTTTGACATTCTGGGCCAGAGAATTCTTTGATGTAGGGGACCGTCCAGTACATCGTCATCCCCGGCCTCTACCCGCTAGATGCCAATAGCGACCCCCTCCCCATCGTGATAACCGAAAACCCTCCAAACAATACCAAAGATCTCCTGTGTTTGGGTGGGGGCGGGCCACAAAATCATTCCCACTCGAGAACCGCCAACCTAGACGGAGGCAGAAAGAGAAGCAGTCGCTCTACGTTTTATTGCCTGGTGGGAACAGAAAGTATTTTTCTGGTAGAGGGAAAGTTGCATATTTATTCGATTAAGAACTGATGAGTAACGTACTTCCAGCCCCAGGGGGTTTCTCAGCATTGAAACGGCGGGCCCTCCAGGTGGGATAATTCCTGCCCGGGACAAAATTTCCATGTCAGGTCATTGGGGTACAGAATGGCATGACAGGAGAAGGAAGTGGAGAAGTATGAGGACGTGCCCCAGAAGTTACTAGAAATGACAATTAAGTACTTATACTCCTCAGCTAGGACCAGCCAGGGCTCCAAACCTGGGGTCAAATACATAAGGGCCTGCTCCAGTTGGATCCTACTTGCTTGCAGAAACTGACGCCCAGAGAGACTGAATGACTTTTCAGATATTGCACAGCACATGAGAGGAAAAAAAAAAAAAAATCAGGGCTTGAACTCCTTTTGAAGTTAAGACATCTGAAAGTCAAGGGGACGGGGTACACCCTCAGCCGCCCAGGACCTGTTCTCTCATCTGCCCTAATCTGACTCTGGAAACACAGACTAGACCAGGACGAGAGGGAAGAAGCGTCTACTGGTGATCTCTGCTGGGGGTAGGAATGGGGCGGGGGACCGGACAGTTCACAACACCAGGCCGTTTCCCAGGATGCTCTGGGTTGCTGGCTTCTGAGCCCACTATCTCACTTTCTTGTTGCTGCATGGAGATAAGCTGTCGGCTTCTGCACAGGATCAACTGAGGAAGTCAGGAGGGAAGGGAGGCCTTGGCCGCTGGCAGGAAAATGCTGGCAGAAAAAAGAAAAAAACAAAAAAAAAAGCAAAGTAAAGTATCCTGGGGACAAAACTGCTGACTGGGCTAAGAAGGAGGGAAGAAGAGGCAGAGTTGAAGCAAAGGGGGAAAATGGGAGAGGGAAAAGGAGAGAAAGGAAGAGAGACCCACAAAAACTAAAATGACTCAGCAAAACAGAACATCAGGAGAGAGTTTTTCTCCTCTTTCTATTAAAATTTTCTCGGGGCACCCAGGTGGCTCGGTTAGTTAAGCGTCCAACTCTTGGTTTGGGTTCAGGTCATGATCTCACGGTTCATGAGTTCGAGCCCTGCATCGGGCTCCACACTGAAAGCACGGAGCCTGCTTGGGATTCTCTCTCTCTCTGCCCCTCCCCTGCTCGCTGTCTCTGTCTCTCTCAAAATAAATAAACTAAAAAAAATTTTTTTTAAAAGATTTAAAACCAGGTTGCCTGAGTGGCTCAGTCAGTTAAGCATCCGACTTCAGCTCAGGTCATGATCTCGAAGTTGGTGAGTTCAAGCCCCGCGTCAAGCTCTGTGCTGACAGCTCAGAGCCTGGAGCCTGCTTCGGATTCTGTGTCTCCCTCTCCCTCTGCTCCTCCCCTGCTTGTGCTCTGTCTTCTCTGTTTCTCAAAAATAAATGTTAAAAAAAAAAAAATTTAAAACTGTGTTTTCTCATCAGTTTGTAGTGTGCCCTTTTAAAATGTGCTTTCCTGCTGTCTTGCCTTCAAAGAGTTAATGCAAAGCAAATATTCCTAAAACTCATTTGTGATCCCATAGAGAATCAAGCCTTTAAGAGTGATTTACTGTGTGACTTCAGGAAACTCATTCAACTATTCTGAGGCTTTATGCTCCCCTCTTATTAAAAAAAAAAAAAGAAAAAGAAAAAGAAAAAAGAATGCAGAGATTACCCCAGCCAGCTATAAGGAGAGGCCTCATGGTCTAACTCACTAGAAGTGCTAAAGAGCTGTTCTTTCATCTGGAACTACCTAGGGAGAGATTTTCTTACCAGGAGCTTTTACATCCTCATTCATTTGAATTGGCGCTCTGGGAGCCAGGCAGGGAACAGGTATTTTTATCTTACTCTAATGGATAAGCAGTGGTATAACCAGTAAAAAAAAAAAAAAAAAAGGATCTCTCCTTTGCTACACTCCTCCGAATACTATGGAAAAGCCCCGGACTTTCTCCTTTGAGCAGGATTCCAAGACTTGGCTGAGCAGACTGGATTTGGGGGAAGGGGATCCTGCTCTTTGGAGAGGAGAGGTACCCACAGACTGGCAGAGAGACTGCTGTTAGCATCAAAAAGCTTGAATCAGGAGCCTCTCTCTTAAAGCCAGCTGCCTAAGCCTCTCGCAGTTACACGGGTCCTCGGTATGGACTGCCGTGACTCAGTTTCAATGTTGGAACTAACACAGGCGACTACAGTCCGTAACGCTCTGATAGAACAAGTCACAGCTGGGCTGGGAAGCAAGGTTAGGGTTAAAACTTCCCAGGTCTGTGCTCTTATCGAGAAAGAAGAGTTACTTCCTCTTCTCGTTCTGTCTTCCATGCTTGCTCTCCTTTTTACTTTCCTCCAGGCCCCTTCTCCTTTCCCATCCAACTATAGGCGGCAGCCCTTTATTTATCCTCTTTTCCAAAGCCCTCATCCTCCAGGGGGCCTACTCAGATTACACCTGCCCTTGAGGAATCCTTCCTTTACTTTGTTATTAGATCCCCAAATTTGTCTCTGAGAACAAGACCCTGCACACACAGAAAGACAGCAGTAAATTAGGGGTGAGTTATATGTCTAGTGTAATGTGCGTGCTCGTGTGTAAGTTAATACCACATGGATGAAATCTACAGCTGCCCCTGGTGATGCGCTGCCTTGGGCTCTGAAATTCCCATTTTTATTTTATTTTATTTTATTTTTTATTTTTAAGTATTTTTTTAATGTTTATTTAGTTTTGAGAGAGAGAGAGACAGAGCGTGAGAGGGGGAGGGGCAGAAAGCGAGGGAGACACAGAATCTGAAGCAGGCTCCAGGCTCTGAGCTGTCAGCACAGAGCCCGATGCAGGGCTTGAACCCACAAACCTGACCTGATCATGACCTGAGTCGAAGTCACATGCTTAACCGACTGAGCTACCCAGGTGCCCCCGAAATTCCCATTTTTAGAGAACTGGTTTCTGAAGAGTGGAAGGGACTATGATTCCCCTTGGTTGTTATTCCTTTTCTAGGTCAAACACGGCCCTGGCCCTAAGCCCCACCGCCCAGGACAAAGACCAAGCTGGAGAAGGTACCCCAATGGATAAGGACTTCATCCAGAACCATCCTGTGATATCACTGTTCTGGTTGCTGTTGAAGTATCTGCCTCTCTGCTTTGAAGTCCAAGGCAGGAGAGTCTCCAAAGGCAGGAGGACTCCCACATGCAAAAGAGGAAGGGAAGTTCCAAGTTCAAGTCCAGGAACAGGAATGGAGAGGAAGAATCATCAAGCAAAAGGAGCCTTTCCCTCCTTCGTGGAAGGACACAAAATCACCAAGGCAGGAAAAGAATTTTCTCCTTTCTCTACCTACCTGAAACCCAAGACCCCTCCCCTTCTGCCTCTCCTGACCTGGTCAACCAGAGAATGTTCCCGTGACCTTGCAGGAGTCCCCTGAGCCAGGCTGAATCAAGGTGACTACAACCCGAGGAAGCTCCCAGGCCAGGGAAAGCGTGGGATCCTCTCGGGCTCCTGCAGCCGCCGGATCGGTGCAGCAGGTGCGGGTACCCGGCGGGACGAACGGTGCCTCTGCTCTTGGCAAATTCTTTGCAGGGGTGTGTGCTGGTGGGAGCACGAGTGAGCCTGAGTGAGCCTGAGAAGGAGAGAGAAGCGGGAGGGAGGATGAGACGGGGCGCCTGGGAGAGGCAGGCCGCTAGGGTGCAGCTGTGTGCTGACCGGGCTCCGGGACCAGGGCGGAGCTGGGCAGGACAGGGGCTGGCAGCAGCCGAGGCGAGGCCGTTTGGGTGTTGTGTTTCCACTGTAACTATAATTAGGCAGATTCTGTGTTTATTTAGGCTGAGAGCTCTAAGATAAATGACAGCTTCGAAGATGCTTTTCAGCACTTCATAAATCACCCACCGGCCCAGGCAGTTGGCTTCTGCCACGTCTGGGGTCGTCCTCGCGCCCTGCCCCCACCCCCACCCTCGGGGACGAGGGCACACCCGGGGACGACCCCCGCGCTCCCGGCGCGACGGGCAAACGGTGCCCGTCCCTCCCAGAGCTCGCCGCCGCCTCCTGAGGTGGTCCCCGCGGCCGCGCGGGGCTCCGGTTGACAGGCAGGCTTGCCCTCCTCCGGGAGAATATGGTCTCTAATCGGCTCTAATTCAGGCTCTCTTCCCTGTGCCTGGCTGACACATCTGGAGATTTACAAGAGACATTTGAGAAGTATTTATAGCACAGGGGACTTCTCTTCCCCCTCCTATGTATGACTGTCTGAGCCTCTCTTGGGGGCTCAGGGTGGAAGCTTCCTCATCCTTTCCCATGGGAGAGCACATTCCTGGAGAGGGGTTGCGGACAGCAGGCCCTTTCCCAGTGGGACCTCGGAACTCCCTGGCCATGAGGAAGGGCGAAGAGCTGACGGTGGTGACCCACCCTGTCTAGCCAGGCCTGGGTCAGGTCAGTCCCCTTAGCAGGAAGAGGGAGCAGGATGTGGGGAGTCGAACACCGGGCCTATCGAGCTTTGACGAGCCGCATGCAAGCGGCCCGCGGAGGTGATAAACCCAACGGAGACGTGAACATGGTCTGGATCAGACACCTTCCCGTGCAGGGGTTTCGAACCAAAAAGGCACGCTGCAGAGCCTCCGGTCAGATCTCAGGGCCAGTGACGCGGACTCTTCTCCCAGTTTAGGAGCATGGATTTGGAAACATTGGCCTTAGTTTAAAAAAAAAAAAAAAAAAGCAGACCAACGTGCAGTAGGCAATAAGCCACAATAATCTGATGAGACCCATGCTACCAGGCGTAGCTCAGTCATGGTCTGGGAGGTCCAACCAAACCCGCAAGGAGAGTAAAGGGATTCCCGGCTCCAGACGTCAAGGTACTGCTGAAGGAAGGAGGGGTGTCATACCAGCGGCTGCCCAGTCCCCCCAGCACAGTCTTCTCCCCAGGACGGGTCTGCATTACACCAACCAACGAAGCCATCTTCCCATGCAGGGCACTGCACCGCCAGGAAACCAAGCAAAGAGAGCGGATGTACTGGATCCTGTGCCCAACTCGGGAGCTCTGTCTGAGTAGACGTGCTGAGCAATCGTGGAACCCTCTGATCTCTACCAGAATTGCGTTCCTCTGTTTATTTATTTGGTATCGATTAGGCACCGTCTCTGAGCCAGGCCCTGGGCTAGGTGCTGGGCATGAAAAGATGAAGACGCAACCCTTTCACTCCTAGTCCAAGCGGGATTTGAAGTAGGCCCCATGCCCAACGTGGGGCTTGAACTCACAACCCTGAGGTGCTTGACTGACCGAGCCAGCCAGGTGCCCCACGTCCGAATTCCAATTCTGCCACTTACTAACTGTATGATCTGGGGCAAGTTCTTTAACTTCCCCGTGCCTCTTCTATCAAATGGGCACAATAATAATAATAACTATGATGATTATTATCGGGCTTACCTCATGGAGTTGGAGTGAAGATTGAATGAACGCATATCAAAGTGCCTGGAACGTAGTAAGCGATCAATAAATGTTAGCAATGGGGAGGGAGGGAGAGAGAGAGAGAATGAGAGACAGAGAGAGAGAGAAAAGGAGTAAGATTGAGAGACACTGAGAGACTTCCTGTTCCAGCAGGAAGGAAATCTGAAAAAGTGCTCAGGTCTCCTGAGTGAGAAGGAAGCAACTTTTACTCAGCCACTGCTATCTCCTCCGTACTTTCTAAGCATTTTCTCGTGACTTGGGAGGTTTTGGTTCTTGTCTCAGTTCTTCCACAGCTGCTGATATGTTCTTGGTCTCTGAGCTTCAACTCGCCCTTGGTAAAAAAGCAGCAGGTGACTTTCCTTCTACAATCTTCACTTCTAACATTTTATTTTATTTTTTATTTTTTACATGTTTATTTACCTTTGAGAAAGAGTGTGTGTGTGTGTGTGTGTGTGTGTGTGTGTGTGAGGGGTGGGGGGCGGAGAGGCAGAGAGAGAGGGAAACACAGAATCTGAAGTAGGCTCCAGGTTCCGTGCTGTCAGCACAGAGCCCCGACGTGGGGCTTGAAACAGCAAGATCATGACCTCAGCCAAAGTCAGACGCTGAACTGACTGAGCCACCCAGGCATCCCTACTTTTTTTTTTAATTTTTTTAATGTTTTTACTTATTTTTGAGACAGAGAGAGACAGAGCATGAGCAGGGGAGGGACAGAGAGAGAGGGAGACAGAATCTGAAGAAGGCTCCAGGCTCTGAGCTGTCAGCATAGAGCCCGACGCGGGGCTTGAACTCACGGACTGTGAGATCATGACCTGAGCTGAAGTCGGGCGCCCAACCGACTGAGCCACCCAGGCGCCCCATGAAGTTTATGTTATTTATTTTGAGGGAGAGAGAGAGTGAGCGGGGGAGGGGCAGAAAGAGAGAGAATCCCAAGCAGGTTCTGTGCTGTCAGCAAGGAGCCTGACACAGGGCTCTATCTCAGGAGCTGCAAACTCATGGTCAGAGTTGAACGCTTAAACCAACTGGCCACCCAGGCGCTCCACTTCTGACGTTTTACGGTTCTGTTCAAGAACGCACACAAAAATAAACATGAATGTATACATAGGTAATTTTACAAATCAATGGGAAGAGTGTATTGTTGCGAGAGTTTCCAATCAATGCTCTATCACTGATAAATGTCCTTTGTGGCACTCAAAATGATGATAAATTATCAGCCGTCCTCAGTCCTGACGAACATCTTTGTGACGTTATCAACAGCATAGCAACCACACTGAGGCTGTAGCAATGCCAAGGTTGAAAAGGTCAAATGTCCAAACCCAGGACCATTTTGGAAGTTTACCCCGGGTCCAGGCTACTCAGAAGAACTTAGACCTGCTGTTTTTCTGAGACCTGATCGCTCTGATTGATTCATCATTATCCTTTCCACTGCCCTGTTCATCCAATTTAATGAACGCTGCTGAATATCTCCCATGTGCTAGAAAACTTGGCTTAGGCTAAAAACAAATATGACAGGGTGCCTGGGTGGCGCAGTGGGTTAGGCGTCAGACTCGAGTTCGGCTTAGGTCATGATCTCACGGTTCCTGAGTTCGAGCCCCGTGTCGGGCTCCACGCTGGTGGTGCAGAGCCTGACTGGGATTTTCTCGCTCTCTCTCTCTCTCTGCCCCTCCCTCTGCACCAAATAAATAAAGTTAAAAATACATATATATATGACTCCTTCCCTTAAGACATTCATTGTCTTTTACGTGAAAATACATGCAAACATAGCAAATAAAGGCAATGAAATGCTGTTCAATGTGGTGACAGAAGTCTGAATGGAGGCCACTGGGGGTGCAAGGAGGAAGTGGTCAGTCTATACAGCGTTCTACACGTTAATGCTTGTTGGATGAGTGAATCAACCAGCAAATAGCCTGGGGTAGGAGATTTCATTGAGGGGCGGTAGGGAGGGAAGATCAGGAAGGAAAAGAAATCTACCTCCCCGCCAGCTGTGCTATGAAACAAACCAACCAACTCAGTTAAAGGAAGTAGGAAGGGGGCTACGCATCTCTGAGAACAACCGCTTGAAGCCGGAAATAGACATAGCCTGAAGCTAGTGCTGTCTTTCTTTCTGCTCCAACTCTTCCAAAATCCCAAGGCAGCAGATTTCCTGGCCAAAACAAGTTGAGCAGGGTTGGGGCAAAGGGAGGGCTTTCTTCCACCCACACCAGAAGAGCTGAATCCCAGCCCTACCCACTGTTATGTGGAAGCCAAGTAGTCATTTTGCTGACAAAGGAGTTGGATGAGGAGGAACCAGCCTCTCTAATGTTCAGATGATCAAAGGCCACATTGCCTCTTGTTGCATCTGGGGCTCACTCTGTAGCTTAGAATCCGACGCGTACAAAGGAAGACAGAGTTACGGGTTTATCTGTCTTATGGCTCGCAGATTTCACCAGACACCAAGAGGGCTGGATGAGAACATGTGAGTTAAGCAGCACAACCAGCCCTACCCAGGTGGAAGATCCCCCAAGCATGTGTCCTGCTCAGAGAGGGTGAGGATTGACAGCTTTCTTGTAAAAGACAACATATTCCTTTCATGTATGTTTTGGTGTAAGATACTAAAATGCACGAAGTGTTACAGCTGTCAAATTTACTAATGGGATCTGTCTTTATAGCCCAGATCTTCAGAAAACTTCTTACAGGATAACAATTCAGCCCTCCTTGGAGCTTCGCTTCATTTCTGCTCTCCTGGGGAAGCAAGCAAAAAAAAAAAAAAAAAAAAAAACCTAGGCATTTCCTACTCAGCCCTGTGTCATTAGCTGCGCTGAAATCCTCTGTCTGGTTAACTTTAGGTTTTTCCCATTGTCAACAATCTCGGAGGAAGCCTCAAACTTCAGCCAACTTTTACAGGCAGATCGCAGTTCCTGTCACCCAGTAATATCTTTCTGCTGACCCCTGGCTTCAAACTTGGCTCAGTCGATGCTCTTGACTTTTCCCACACTCGATGCTTCCAGTCTAAGAAAATGCGGCAAAGCCTGTTTCCCAGTGTAAGCATGTAAATTCCACACTCATCAACTCCAGGCATTTGCAGCTCCTGGTTTGGTCCCTACTCAGGAGGCAGACACAGACAATGGAATTTGTTTTTAAGATCTGCCTTTCGGGTTAAGAAGGTGGTGCCCCTAATTCTTGTCAAGAGGCCCTGTAATTTGAATGTTTCTCTAGGACGAGAGAGAGGAGCCACAAAGACCCACAACACTCCTTCACCAATGCACCTTGGTAATCAGCAGCTGCAAGCTCTTGCTAATGCTAGGTAATTCTATTTGGCTCAACAAACATTTGTGGAGTGCCTACTAAATGCCAGGCACTGTGACAGGTGCTGGCAATTATTGCTAACAGCCTGCGCTTGTGAAGCAGTTGGCCAGGGTTAGAGATGCTGTTAGATGGCTGTGGGATAGAGGACGGAAGGGACGACCGAGCTCATCAGCACAACGCTCCCTCCTTCAGAGAGCATCTTACGCGTGAGAAAAACAGACGCACAAAGGGGTCCCACGATAACTCATTTGCATTGCATCAACCGCTCGTCTGTCCTTCAGAATCATGGCGTAGTACACAGAGCCAGGGATCTAGAGTCAAAAGATCTGGGTTCAAATTCCAATTCCTCCGTGTAGTTGTGTGAGCAGGGGCAAGTAACGTCACTTCCGGGTCTCAGTTTCCACTGATAAAATGAAAATAATAATACCCACCCTGCCCACCTCACAGGTAGAAGAGAAAATCAGATGAGATAATGTAGTATGAACCAGCGCCTCTCAAACTTCAATGTGCATATGGATCATCTGGGGGTGCTGTTAAATTGCAGACTCTAAGTCAGATGTAGGTTGGTTTGAGAACCTACACTTCTCACCAGCTCCCCGGTGGTGCTGCAGACCCTGGTCCATGGATCACGCTTCGAGTTGAAGGCTATGAACTGTTTACTAGTCAAATGAAAAGGATGGCGATACCAATGAGCATCGCCGTCTAAGTAAACATCCAGAACTCATTCAGAATTCAGTAGAGTCTTGCTAAGTGATTGGAGATGTATGAGCAGCCATGTTTGGGGCAATGGAAAAAACTTATAGCAGGGCGCCTGGGTGGCTCAGTGAGTTAAGTGGTCCAACTCTTGATCTCAGCTCAGGTCTTGATCTCCGGGTCGTGAGTTCAAGCCCTGTGTGGGGCTCCACGCTCCCCTGCTCCCCACAAAAAGAAAGAAACTTATGGTATGTCTTTGCTTTCTTAGGCGAACCATTAGAGAATAATACCAATCCATCCAAACTCTGCAGCTAGGTGAGAAGAAAAGAGAGAGAGAGAGAGAGAGAGAGAAATCTCCTATCTCTTTCAGTTAAAAACATTTACCCTGGATGTAAAACATTGAGATTAAAATCAGAAGGTCCTTGATCCTGCCAGATCATATCCTGTACGTTGTAACTATCTCCTACCAAATTTCTATGGAATCTTAAAGCTGTTGGAACAGATATGCTTGAGGTTAGGCACCTCATGTCATCCCCAGTCCTGACTGGGCGTGGGCCTTATCCTAGTGTTTAAAGACCTTCCTGGGGTCATTTCAACCTGCTTCTGAGCACTGACATTACCCCAGATGAGAAACACATATCTGTTTTTCAAACACCTTCGGAAGAAGCTTCTTCATTTTCCTAATAAGAATGACGATTCACTCACACCCTCAGGAATATTAAGTGTTAGTTAACATATGTGTATCTCTTACAAGCTCATAGCGTAATCTTAGTAGTATGCAACTTAGAAGAAAGGAGCTTGAATCTGCTTGTCCTACTTACCTACAAAGAGACGACCCATTTCTTAGAATGTTCATGACCAGGTCTCCAAGGGCCAAACCAAAGCATCGGGTTGAGGGAATTACTAAGATAAATAGGAGGGGAGATATTATAATGAAATATTCTTGGTGGGAGGCAGGAGTCCCAGATTTTAGTCTTATCTTTACAACTGCTCTGCTGATCTGGGATGGGGCTTCCGACCACTCTAAACAGAATTGACCCATTTGTAATGTGCAAAGGAGATATGAAGGGAAAAAAGAGTAGTAAAAAGCAAGAAAGCAGAACACAGAAATTTATTTTCACACAATTCCAGAGGCTAGAAGTCCAAGATCAAGGTGTTGGCAGGGTTAATTTCTTCTGAGGTCTCTCTCTCCTCGGCTTGTAGATGGCCATCATTTTGCATCTGCACATGGTCTCCCCCCACCCCCCACCTGGAACATGTCTGTGTCCTAATCTCCTCTTTCATATAAGAACACTAGCCGTATTGGATTAGGACTCACGGTAACGGCCTCAGTTTACCTTAGTTACGTCTTTAGAAACATGTCCACGTGGGTGCCTGACTGGTTCAGTCAGTAGAGTATGCGACTTTGGATCTGGGGGTCCTGAGGTCAAGCCCCACATTGGGGGTGGAGCTTTCTTAAATTAAAAAAAGAAAAGAACGTATCTGCAGATACTCTGAAGTACTGGGAAATATGTTTTTTTTTAAGTTAACATTTCCCTAGTGGTTTTTACCTGTATTTTTCAGATGGTTGCTGGTTTCCTGCTTCTCTTCGGGCCTGAGAGTTGGGTTCATTGGGAGCTAAGGGGAATCAGACAGGCTTCTCGTCGGAGGTAACTCCAGAGCTTCCCCGGTACTGGGGTAACTCCAGAACATTCCCCGGAAACCAAGTTTGCTGTGCAAAGTGGAGAGTCCTTCCTGGAGAAGGGAGGGCTGGGAGGAGTAAGTGGCGACAGTTTATCTGAAGCTGGCGCTGGGTTCATTAAGAGGCCTGGTGCAGTTTATCTGCTTCTTGTCCACAAGCCTCGAACGCAGAGTCCAGGCCCTGTCACCATCCCAGCCCAGGCGGCGTCGGGTTGGGAGAGTGCGAACCAGTGGGCCCCCTCCCCCCACCCCAATCTCCCCTTGTCTCCACCGGTCTGTCCTCAAGGGGTCAGATAGGAGCTGCAGTTGTGGAAATGAAGCTTGAAGGCCTTCTGTCAATGCTTCCTACCCCTCAGACAGTGAGGTCCTGGGAGTTGAATTGGCTGCTCCAATAAAGAAGAGACCCAGAAAGCAGCGGAAAGAGGTAGAGAGAGAAGAGGCATACACTTACCTTTATCAAAGCCACCTTGCCTTGTATGTAGCTGACACTTATTTTAAAGGGTCCCATTTGTCCTTGTCCTTGTCACATTTTAATGATAGGGAACAGGATAAACATCTTTGCTGCAGAAGAGGAGGCCCAGGGATTAAGTCAAGCCCCTTTCTTAATGTCTCGAAGCAACCCAGCAGTAGAATCAAAAATGGAACCCAGACCTCCTACGTCCTAGACCAGCCTTTCCTGGGACTGAGGCCCTGGCCTGGCCTGATGTTCCTTCAATGCAGGGGAGGGTGGTGACTTAATCCAGACAACTCAAAACCTCCGTCCCGGGACGGAGGAGACGCCTTCCCAGAGGGACCACGCGTCATTCAACCATTTGGAGTAGACTCCGCAACCTGAGATTATTAACTTCCTGCATCTACTATCAGAGTTCATTTTCAAAGAGTTACTGACTTTTTTCCAGGAAGGTGGAGGGCACCAAGTGGATTCGTCCAAGTGAAAAGGAAGCCGTTGTTTTGATGGGAATCTGCCTCATCAAAACCCCCAACGTTGTCAGCGGCCCCGTGGTCTCCTGCCCCCTCTCCAAATTCAGCTCCCTTGAGGGGCCCGTTTGCACTCCCCCTTTGCTACCCGCTTCTCCGAACTCCCCACCGACGTCTGTTTCCTCAGTCCAGGTTCAAGGACCAGGGTGTCACCGAGTAGAACCAGGCACCGGTGTTCCTAAACGCACGTCAGTGGCCACGATCTCTGTACTCCCGACTCGGTGGCCCACTACACATGCTCGTTCAAGGTCAGCATGGTCGTTCAAGGCTTGGGACCCTGGAGCCGAGCTATCTTGTGTTTAATCTCAGCTCTTCTTACTGGCTGTATACTTAATCTCTCTAAACCCCTATTTCCTCAGCAGCTAAACGGATGCAATAAGAGTATTTACCTCTTGGGATTAAATGAGATCAAGGGCTTAGCACAGGGCTTGGGCGCATGGTAAGCACCCCATAAACGTTAGTTATTATCATGAATGTCTCTTTATCTTCAGGGACTTTTAGGGAGGGGGCTTCCAAGCCCTCTGCGCCCACCGCCATCCTTGCAGATGGTTATATCTTAGTGAGCCTTTCTCTACTTTGTCTGTCCTTGTCCTTCACAGACCTCACCCTTTGCCTAGTAGATGCCCTTCCTCTCTTACCCCCATGGAGGCAAAAAGAGCAGATGGGTCATTTGGCTACCGATTTCCCAAATCGGTCAACTAGAGAAGGAGCACAATGCCCCGCCCCCCAGGTAGCTGGAGTCAAGGCCACTTGACCTTCCATCTAAGCCCTCAGCGGCCTCTGCCCCATCCAGCCCTGCTGCCCCCAGACTGGGGTGGGGGTGGGGGCCGCGGTGAGGTATGCAGGCCTGTACGTGGCTCTCCCCAGCCCCTCAGCAAGCTGCTTTTCGGGGACTGAAACACCAGTCCAAGCTGCCTTAGGCCCAAGCTTGCATGACAGCAGGAGCTGCCTGAGAAGAGAGGCTGAGATAATGAAGGATCCTTCAGACCCGTCAGCGTGGGCCAGACAGAAACCAGGTGCGAGGCAGTGAGCCTTCATCTCTTGTAAACAACCTTCCATCGCCCACTGTAGCCGCCTGAGCCCGAGACGGGGATTAGAAAGCACAGCTTCTGCAGGCCTGGGGCCTCTCAGCTGGACAGCAAGTTAAAGGGCTCACAAGATAACTCGCTGCTGGGAAAGATGCTTGAGGAAACACAGCCATTCGTCAACAGGGGGTTTGCTTGACCTGGCAGGAGAGAATCTGATATCTAAACAGTTCCCCGCATCCCCAAAGCTCTGAAAGTTCTCCAGCTAAATATTTGATATCACACCGGATAACAGCCCAAGGCTCTTCCCACTAGTGCGAGAAGGCTCGACCTGAGAGAGGCCGCGCCAGCCCTGAATTTGGCTGAAATCAGGCAGGTCTCAAGGTGGACGCGTCCCAACTTGGATGGTTTTGATGTCCTTTAACCCAGGCCGGTCCAATCAGGGGACAAAGGGCGGTCTCCTGTGAACCCGCGAAGAGACATGGAACCTGGAATCTCTTCCAAAGACAGTCGTCCCCTTCCCGCCCCGAACCACTTGCTTCCCCACGTCTTTGGTAGAAGTTTCTGCTTGCAGGAACTGAAAAGCTAACCATGACCCCTGTGCTCAGCTTCATCCACCTGAGATTACAAAGCAAAGTTAAGTGCTTGAACCCCCTACGGGAGGTGAGGACAGACAGGCCTGGCCAAATGAAAGAGTGCTTCTGTTTCCAAGTCCTATGTCTCCAGCATCGGGGCTAAGACAGTCTCCAGTCCATGTTCAGAGTTTCTCATAGGGGAGGAGAATGAAAGCACATTTCAAATAGTACTGCCTCCAAGAGGGTGCTCCACTGATGATGGTGTGACTCTTGATCTCAGGGTCATGAGTTCGAGCCCCACGTTGGGTGTAGAGTTTACTTAAAAACAAAATCTTAAAAAGAAACAAAAAAGGTGGGGCACCTGGGTGGCTCAGTTGGTTAAGCATCTGATTCTTTTTTTTTTTTTTTTTAAGCATCTGATTCTTGATGTGGGCTCAGGTCATGATCTCGAGGTCCTGGCATCAAGCCCCGAAACAGGCTCCACACTGAGCATGGAGCCTGCTTGGGATCTCCCTCTCTCCCTCTCTCTCTGCCCCTCCCCTGCTTGCACTCACTCTCTCAAAATAAATAAATAAACATTAAAAAAAAAAAAGAATCGGGGCACCTGCGTGGCTGAGTCGGTTGAGTGTCTGACTTCGGCTCAGGTGATATCTCGGGGTTCATGAGTTTGAGCCCCGCATCGGGCTCTCTGCTGTCACCTCAGAGCCGGCTTCGGATCCCCCGTCCCCCTCTCCCTCTGCCCCTCCCCCACCGGCGCGCGTGCTCTCTCTCAAAAATGAACGTTAAAAAAAAAAAAGAATGAAAGATACGGCTCTCAGGCTGGACAGATACAAGTTCAAACCTCAGGTGTGATATTTACTGAAGGTGTGGTCTTGGGCAAGTTCTGTGACCTCGCTAAGCTTCAGTTTCCTCATCTGCAAGATAGGGATAGTAGCACAGTCACAGGGTGGTTGTGAGGTTAAATGGTGAGACATGGAAAGAAAGCACTGACCAGAGTACCTCATACAATAAATACTAGATAAATGGCAGTCATTATCAGCAATGAGATCTCAGGCAATCAAGAAGACTTGGAGATGGGAAAGTGAGATTTATCTAAGAAGTGTTTCAAAGGGGTATGATTTGAGCACACAGCACAGGTTTATTCTTTTTTTAAAACTTTTTGAAATATAATTTATTGTTAAATTAGCTAACATACAGTGTATTTAGTGTGCTCTTGGGTTTGGGGGTAGATTCCCATGGTTCATCGCTTACACACAACACCCAGTGTTCATCCCAACAAGTGTCTTCCTCAACGCCCATCACCCATTTTTCCCCTCACCCCCAGCCCCCCATCTACCCTCAGTTTGCTCTCTGTATTTAAGAGTCTCTTATGGTTTGCCTCCCTCTCTGTTTGTAACTATTTTTCCCCCTTCCCTTCCCCCATGGTCTTCTGTTAAGTTTCACAAGATCCACGTAGGAGTGAAAACATATGACACCTGTCTTTCTCTGACTGACTTATTTCACTTAGCATAATACCCTCCAGTTCCATCCACATTGCTAGAAAAGGCCAGATTTCATTCTTTCTCATTGCCAACTAGTATTCCATTGTGTATATAAACCACATCTTTATCCATTCGTCAATTGATGGACATTTAGGCTCTTTCCATAATTTGGCTATTGTTGAAAGCGCTGCTATAAACATTGGGGTACAAGTGCCCCTATGCATCAGCACTCCTGTATCCCTTGGATAAATGCCTAGTAGTGCTATCGCTTTTTTTCAAGTAATTTTATATTATTGTTATTATTTTTTAAGTAGGCTTCATGCCCAGTATGGAACCCCCTGCAGGGCTTGGATTCCCAACGCTGAGCTCTACACCTCAGCTTAAATCAAGAGCTGGATGCTCAATCAACTGAGCCACCCAGGTGCCCCTAAAACCTTTCATTATAGAAAATTTCAAACAGATACATAAATGACAGGATATAACGGACTCTCATATGCCCAACAATACCCTGTTTCGACAACTTGATCGATCAAGGCCAATCTTCTAACGTCCTTGTCTCCCTAGGCAGTTATAGTCTCTTTCAAGCTAGCTCTTTGGGCCACAAATCTAGGTTGTTTTTTATAGGGGAGGGAACAGGGGATTTAGAGCCTGAAGACGTGTCCCACTCTTGATTCGCTGTATGACCTTGGGTGGGTCACTTAATTCATTAAATTCTCAGATTCTTCACCTATACAATAATAATGATAATAGGTTCGTCACAGAACTCTTGTGGGAATGAGACGTCTTGAAGGGGCCTTGTAAAAGGAAGTGCTATGCAAACACGGGTTAATGCCTCACCTCTCACTGTGTGTGATACCGTTTATGCTGTCAACAAACATTTACTGAGGCTGTTGTGAAGTGCGAGGCCATGCCAAAGAAAAACCTGTTCTTCAATCTTAAGTTGTGCCCCTGAGCCCAGCTGGTCACACTGCAAATGCCATCACAAAGTCACCTAGGCCAGACAGAAAGGATTCCCCTGGGTGTCTCAGCCCCCACCTCGGGGAAGCCCCTCAGCGTGTCCTGCTGGACCAAGAGAGTCACTTCTCATACCACACGTCCCGGTTCAATGTCAAGGCCTGGAAAATGTCAAACCACGTCAAGTCTCCAGGGCTGTATCTCCGTTAAGGTTCAGAGTGAGAATCGCAGAGACAGTGGGACCTCAAAGGTTAAAAACCTCAAAATCACATCTTGAAAAAAGAAGCTGTTGAGGACATAACCCAAATCACCCTTTCAAAAATTATTTGGAGAAAAGTCTTACTCCCAGAATTTAAAGGTGTGAGGGGAAACTAGGAGCGGACGCCTGACCCAAAGGTTGGCCTGGCCTTAAAGCTATTTGGGCGGCAGCTACAGAAGATGCTATTTCTCTCTTGTTTTTCTTCCCTTCAAAAGAAGAGAATTCAAAATTTCATCTTGGCCCCAATCCCTGCCTCCTGGTGGCCCATGAAAACAATATTTTCCTGCTCAGCAGGGCAAAACCTCTTATTTCCCGCTGTCCTTTTCCCATCTCCTAGCTCCACACTGGACTCCTCGCTGCAGACAGATTTCTCTAGCAAGTGATTCTCCCACCACTGAGCCCTGGCTGTTCAGCATCCCTAGAGCACGTCAGGGCCAGAGCAGAAATGAAAGGACCGAGGCAGTGTCAGCTGCACTGGGGCCCAGGTCACTGGTGATCAAATTTTTTAATGAACATGGAGGCCAGGGACTTGAAAGGAAGGTTGGGGTTCACCGAAAGGTGAGCACAATATGCTTCTGGATTATTAAATCCTGAACGTGCAGACATCAATGTCCTTCCAACACCCATTACTCCCAGGAGCTCAGTGCTGCACTGAGCAGCCAGGCCCCCAGATCTCCTGGGAAGCCTTTGACTTCATGCTGTCAGAGAAGTATGAAGGACATTTGACAATAGGGATAGGCCCCAAGAGTCAGTATCTTGAAGAGATGTCTGCACTCCCATGTTCATTGTGCATTACACACAGTAGTCAAGATATGGACACAACTCAAGTGTTTGTTGACAGGTATGTGACAAAGATGTGGTTTGTACATACGATGGAATATTACCTAGCCATACAAAAGAATGAAATCCTGCCATTTGTAATAACATGGGTGGATCTTGGGGGTATTATGTTAAGGGAAATAAGTCAGACAGAGAAAAACAGGCCCTGTGTGATTTCACTCCTATGTAGAATCTAAAAAACCAAACCCAGGGGCGCCTGGGTGGCTCAGTCGGTTAGGCGTCCGACTTCAGCTCAGGTCATGATCTCGCGGTCCGTGAGTTCGAGCCCCACATCGGGCTCTGGGCTGACAGCTCAGAGCCTGGAGCCTGTTTCCGATTCTGTGTCTCCCTCTCTCTCTGACCCTCCCCCGTTCATGCTCTGTCTCTCCCTGTCTCAAAAATAAATAAACATTAAAAAAAATTTTTTTAATAAATAAATAAAAAACCAAACCTAAAACAAACCCAGAAACGGAATCATAGATACAAAGAAGAACAAATTGGTAGTTGCCAGAAGGGATGGGAATGGAGAATGGGTAGAATCGGTGAATGCAATTAAAAGGCACAAACTCCCAGGTCTTAAATAAATAAACCGTGGGGATGAAAAGCATAGGAAATATCGTCTGTGATATTGTAATAGCCTTGTATGGTGACAGATGGTAACCACACTTATCATGGTGAGCATAGAATAACGTATAGAGTTGTCAAATCACTAAGCTATACACCTGGAACTAATAGGACATTGTACGTCAACTGTGCTTTAATTTTAAAAATAGTAAAATAATTTTTAAGTTATATATAGATTGAGATGGTATTAAGCCATAAAAAAGAAAGAAAGAACTGCCATTTGCAGTTCTGGAAGAACCTGGAGGACATTACGCTAAGTGAAATAAGCCAGATACAGGCAGACAGATGTTGCATGATCTCACTGATATGTGGAGACTAAAAAAGTTGAATTCACGGAACCAGAGGGGAGAGTGGAGGTTGTTAGGCACTGAGGGGTAGGGGGCAGGGGGAGACAGTGCTCATAGGATAGTAACCTTCAGATCTAAGACGAATAAGTTCTGGGCAACTAATGTACAGCATAGTGATTATATATAATTAATAACATTGTATTGTATACTTGAAATTTGCTAAGAGAGTAGATCTGAGTGTTCTCACCACACGCGTGCATGCGCATGCACTCACACGCACACGCGCGCGCACACACACACACAATGTGAGGTAATAGATGTGTTAATTAACTTGACTGTGGTAATAATTTCACAACGTATATGTATATGACATCATCACATTGTACACCCTAGAAAATCACGCTGGGCTACCTAAATTCCTACAATCTTTATTCATCAATCATACCTCAATAAAGCTGGGGCGGGCAGAGAGAATGAGATAATATATGGCTACATTATCTGATGATTATAAAACATTGTACACATGCTTTCTAATCATCATCGCTCTCCTTCTTCTTGGTCGACCTCCTCTGGATCGCTTCAGAATATTCGGCTACATTTAATATTTGTTAGTTCAGTCAGAACCTGTGAGCCAAACACAGGAAAACAAGGACTAACAAGATGATCCCTGCCTTAGAATTAGATCTCTGGGGCGACTGGGTGGCTCAGTCGGTGGAGCGTCTGACTTCAGCTCAGGTCATGATCTCACGGCCCGAGAGTTCGAACCCCGCGTCGGGCTCTGTGCTGACAGCTCGGAGCCTGGAACCTGCTTCCGATTCTGGGTCTCCCTCTGTCTCTGCCCCTCCCCTGCTCATGCTCTGTCTCTCTCTGTCTCAAAAATAAATAAAAACATTAAAAAAATAAATTAAAAAAAAGAATTAGATCTCTGCCGTTAGAATGCATTGCACTAAGGGCTATAGGGGAGGCACAGGCAGAGAATAAGGATGTAGGAGAAGAGCTCCTAACTCAGAGTGGAGGAAGTGACAACAGGGCTGAGTCTTAGAGGAGGCATAGGAGTCAAACAGACAAAGGAAACTAGGGGGGCTTTCTAGGCAGGGATGAGACCATGCAAAACCATGAAGTTTAACTGAGATAAAGGTAAGCTACTTTGAATTTAAAAGTCACTGTTGCATCAAAGGACACAATCAGCAAGAGTGATATCATCATATATCTGGGAAAGATTTAATAACCAGAATATATAAAGATCTCCTACAACTCTACCACAAAAAAAAATGAACAGCCCTGTTAAAAGTGGACAAAGGACTTGAACAGACATTTCCCCAAAGAAGATGTACAAATGACCAATGAGCACAAGAAAAGTTGCTTAACATCACTAATCATCAGGGAAGTATAAATCAAAACCACAGTGAGAGGGCTGCCTGGTTGGTCAGTTGATTAAGCCACCAACTCTGGATTTTTTTTTTCAACGTTTATTTATTTTTGGGACAGAGAGAGACAGAGCATGAATGGGGGAGGGGCAGAGAGAGAGGGAGACACAGAATCGGAAACAGGCTCCAGGCTCTGAGCCATCAGCCCAGAGCCTGACGCGGGGCTCGAACTCACGGACCGCGAGATCGTGACCTGGCTGAAGTCGGACGCTTAACCAACTGCGCCACCCAGTCGCCCCCCAACTCTGGATTTTGGCTCAGGCTATGATCTCACAGTTCGTGGGTTCGAGACCCTCGTGGGGCTCCACACTGACAATGCGGAGCCTGGTTGGGATTCTCTCTCTCTCTCTCTCTCTCTCTCTCCCCCCTGTCTCTGCCCCTCCCCAGAGCGTGTGTGTGCTCTCTCTCACAATAAATAAATAAACTTAAAAACAAAAACCCACAGCAAGATACTATCTCACACCCATTAGGATGGCTACCAGGAAAATAAAAAAAAGAAAATAACAAGTGTTAGTGAGGATGCAGAGAAATTGGAAAACTTGTACACTGTTGGTGGGAAGGTAAGATGATGTAGCCACTCTGAAAAATAATATGGCAGTTCCTCAAAAGGTTAAAAAGACAGTTATCATATACTCCAGCAATTCTGCTTCTGGGTATATGCCCAAAAGAATTGAAAGCAGGGTCTCAAAGAGAGATTTGTTCATAGTAGCACTATTCGTAATAGCCTAAAGTTGGAAGCAACTCAGGCGTTCATCAGCAAATTAATGGATCAACAAAATGTGATACATATGTGCAATGGTATATTACCCAGCCTTAAAAAGGGAGGAAATTCTACATTTCCCATGCTGCAATATGGATACATCTTGAGGACATTGTGCTAA
Organism: Acinonyx jubatus; assembly: GCF_027475565.1. NCBI lineage: Eukaryota > Metazoa > Chordata > Mammalia > Carnivora > Felidae > Acinonyx > Acinonyx jubatus. Next base: position 36,008,937 of record NC_069397.1, on the reverse strand, counting down.
GTGACATAAGCCAATCATAAAAAGGCAAACCCTGTATGATTCCATTTATAGGAGGTACACAGAGTAGTCAAATCCATAGGGACAGAATGTGGTTGTCAGTGGCTGGGGGTGGAGGGGGGGAAGGAAAGTGATTGTTTAATGGGTATAGAGTTTCAGTTTTTCAAGATGAAAAGAGTTCTGGAGTTGATTGCATATTACCTGAATGTTCTTGACATTAGTGAGCTGTATGCTGAGAAGCGATTACGATGGTATATTTCATGTGTATTTCACCACAATTTTTTTTTGAAAGGTATTTTGGGAAAGTTAGAAAAAGTTGATATGCACTGGATATTATTGCTGATTTTTTTTTAGGTATGATAATGGTACCATGGTTATGTAGAACGCTGTCTTCATTCTTAGGAGATGCACACTGAAAAACGTAAGATCGAAGTACAACCTGTTCTGAAATGCATGGATGGAAGGACGGATGCATAAATAAAGTTACACAAAGCCAACCTGGCAAAATGAGCACAAGTGAATTCAGGCGATAGATGTAGTGTTCCTTGTACTACCCTTTCAATGTTTTCTTAATATGTAAGTGTTTTCGTAATAAAAATTTGGAAAAAGAAATGTTACAATCGCTGTATGGACCCAGCTGGAGAAAATACAACCAAGCCACCATATATGCAAAAATAACTAGATTTTTCCATGTGCGTTAACTCTGGTATGACTGCCAAAAAAAAAAAAAATCCAACAAAACAAAAAAATAACCATTAGCTGTATTAATAGAAATGGAATATTTGTGGTGTGACCCTGGACAAGTTATTTACCTTTTGTAAGCCTTGGATTCCATAGGATGCAAAATGAGAATTCTTTTAATACCTTTCCTCTTTGGGTTGTGACAAGAATTAGATGACACAATGTATGTAAAGGCTTGAAGCAAGAGCCAATATTCAATAAAGTCTCCATAAGGAGCTGGTGGGAGCAGAAGAATGAGGAAAATATTACAATCCTAATCGACTGTGCTGGTGGTGACACCATGAAACACAGTGTTCTCACAGGGTTGTCCTCTGGGTCACCCTTCCTGGGTGATACAGTCACGTCCTACAATGAGCAGCTGAAGGATAAGGGGGTTGTTTCACCTGGAATGGGAAAGACTGACTTTCTTCTGGGAGTGGAAAAACAGCACTAGGAGCAAAGGGTAAAAGTTTTAGTAAAACAAATCCCATCTTAAATAAGGAAAAGCAGTCAAAGTAGTGGTGAACAGAAAAGTGACTATCTTGGGAAGTTGTCAGCTCCCTGTCTTTGGTAATGGGTGGGTGGTAATCAGGCTGAACAACCACTCAGTGACAAGGAGATTGGGGGGGCACCTGGCTGGCTCAGTGGGCGGAGCATGCAACTCTTCATCTTGGGGTTGTGAGTTCGGGCCCCACGTTGGGTGTAGAGAGTTCTTAAATGAAAGGAAGAAAGAAAGAAAGAAAGAAAGAAAGAAAGAAAGAAAGAAAGAAAGGAAAGGAAAGAAGGAAGAAAGAGAGAGGAAGGAAGAAAGAAGAGAGAGAAGAAAGAAAGAAGAAAGAAAGAAAGAAAGAAAGAAAGAAAGAAAGAAAGAAAGAAAGAAAGAAAAGCAGATCGGGTCAGTCTTTATGGTCCCTTCCAAGCCAGAAGGTCTAAGAATGCTTTTAAAATATGGCATCTGGGGGGCGCCTGGGTGACTCAGTTGACTGAGCAACTGACTTCACCTCAGGTCATGATCTCACGGTTTGTGAGTTTGAGCCCCATGTCGGGCTCTGTGCTAACAGCTCAGAGCCCGGAGCCTGCTTCTGATTCTGTGTCTCCCTCTCTCTCTGCCCCTCCCCCACTCATGCTCTGTCTCTCTCTCAGAAATAAATAAACATTAAAAATAAATAAATAAATAAATAAATAAATAAATAAATAAATAAAATATAGCATCTGATGGGCACCTGGGCGGCTCAGTCCATTAACCGTCCAACTTCAGCTCAGGTCCTGATCTCGCAGTCCATGAGTTCAAGCCTTGTGTTGGGCTCTGTGCTGACAGGTCGGAGCCTGGAGCCTGCTTCGGATTCTGTGTCTCCCTCTCACTCTGCCCCTCCCCTGCTCGTTCCCTCTCAAAAATAAATAAATGTTAAAAAAACTTTTAAGTATAAAATAAATAAATTAATTAAATATGGCATCTGAAAGCGAATGCAATGCTATAGATATGAGTTAGTAAGATGAATATCCCCCTTAATGTAATCACTGGTATTTAAACCTTAAAAATCTTTATATTATATGAAGACAGAAAAACAAAAACTAAAAGAACTTGCTGGATCTGTCAGTTATTAGTATTATGCCATCTATGCTGTTAGATCGGTCTTATCTTTTTTAAAATTTTTTGAATGTTTATTTTTGAGAGAGAGAGAGAGAGAGAGAGAGAGAGAGAATGAGCGGGGGAGGGGCAGAGAGAGAGGGAGACCCAGAATCTGAAGCAAGCTCCAGGCTCTGAACGGTCAGCACAGAGCCTGATGCAGGGCTCGAACCCACAGGGCATGAGATCATGACCTGAGCTGAAGTCGGAGTCGAAGTCGGACGCCTAACCGACCGAGCCACCCAGGCGCCCCACACACTATAAGCTTTTAAGTATTTTTTGTCTTTCCAGTTATCGGTGAGTTTGAAGATGATTTGCAGATATAACAACCTGGAATTGGTCTCTTCCTGGTTGCCCATTTCGTATATTTGACCCCTCCTGCTTACTTTACATTTTGATGGGCTTGTGTTGGATCCTACATTAGATCCAATGTACAAGGTTGCCATGTGCAGAGTGCTTGGTTTCTTCCAAGATCACCTCCAATTAAATGAAATTCTTTGGCCTCCATTGCTTTAGTTAACAAGCAACGCTGATGATGGGGGAGATGAAAGTAAGAGTGGAAGGACTCATGAAGCCATCACGGGACCTTATAAAAAGGAGTGCTAACTGCCTCTCCCCCTCCAGACTCCCACTGCTGTCTAATGATTTTTACTGATTCTCGGCAAAAATTGATATTCCCTTTGGTCAGGGGGCTAAGTGCCTATCCGCAAAGTAAGTGAAATATGGTGTCCTTGGAGCCCCTTAGCTTGTGAAATTACCAAGACCCATTATTTCAGCATGGTTGTCTCCAGGCCGGCTCCAACACATGACAAAAGAACCGGTAAGATGCCTGGTTCCTGCCTTCCCAGAAACTCTTTAATTTGTTTGACACCCCTTACTGGGAAAAGCTCAGGTGGAAAAGATTCTGAAGCCGGATGAGGGCTGGGATCTCTAAATATGTTGAAAATGTTATCTGTCTTTTCTCAAATATGTCTCTCTCATTCAGGTATTTGCTCTGTGATAGCCTTTTACCTTGACAGCCGCTGAGTCTCTGTGGCTTGTATTTCAGAACCGATAAGGAAAGGCAAGATCCCCCCATACCGCTCACTGGGAGCACCTGGTGAGGAGAAGCCATATGTGACTGGGGCTGTGTGGCCTCACAACCAATGCTGACCCACCTCCCCCTTGTCGTGCGTGCCTCACTCATCTAGAAAGAAGGTAACAGAAAGGAGAAAATAAATGGACTCTCTCTGAGGGGCTCACACACGCACTCTCTCTAGTGATCTTCTCATCTGCAGACTTGGCAAATTCTTTACAACTTCTGATCAAGGAAGGGTTTTTTTAATCTGTTTTGTTTTGTTTTCTTTCTGCACCTTCTCGATTTACTGCCCTGCTGCTGGGCTATATGCCCCTATCAGGAGCTCCTTCAGAACTCTTCAAAGTCTGCATCTATTGAAATAAACAGCGAGCCAGTCTCAGAATGTAGCTTCTTTGGGGCTAAAGCATCATTTGCGTAAAGCGAGAGAGTAGATGCCAGACCCAAGTGATCTACTGCCCCTAATCTGGCTCTGTGTGCCTCATGTACCTCACCCCTCCTCTTCCTGTCTCACCCCAGCCTCCCCATCATTCTATCGTCAGGACCCCTGACAATAGGTCCCCAGGACCTGGGCTGAGTTATAGGATAGGAAGCTGCTTATGGCCTCCAGGTTTCTGCCTCCCATTTGCTTTGTGCCTGGCTCTGCAGACCAGTGCCAGGAGGCTCACAGGTGGAAGGGGTTGGAGATTTGGACTTTTGATCTGCTTATTCCTCAAAGTCTTCAAAGCCCTGACTATATGTCTGCCATGACCAGGATCTCGAACAAGGCCTGGGGGAGGAGGATGGCAGGGAATGGAGAATGTAGAAGAAAGCTGATTCCAATGAGAGTAGGCACCTGGGCAGTGCTATCGTCTCTAACTCCAGGGCTAAAATCCCTACTTCTTGACTATCCATGTGTTATGACTCCCATCTCCTGTGAAGTCCTAGCACCCACACACCCATCATAAGAATTTGGCAAGATATGTCCTCAAAAAGACGCTTTCCCAAATTCACGTTAAAAGCCCCTTTTCCAGTTTCCCCAGGCTTTCTATAATATACCAGACTTGAGCCTTTCAGCTTCAAGATCGGTCATGTTCAAAGTGCCTGCATCTTTCCAAACTGGGAGAAGATCATTCCAAGGGGAGGATCCCTAAAGCCAGACCTCCCATCACGGCCAAACTCTGGACCATTAGAGGTTTTCACAGAATCTAGGAGTCAACCGATATTTGATTTGGACTCTATTTGCAGAATTCTCCATCTTTAAAGGTTATACAGAGGGAGAGATTCCCTAGTTGAAGCTGGTGATCTTGGACATTTGGGTAGTCTGCTTGATATCTGTTCTCTAAAAGGAAAAAGGCAATGACCTAAGACCTTGAACAATAGCTAGGGGTACAGTTGGGGCAGGTGGAATAAAAGCCATCATCCTAAATGCATTGCATATGCCAAATATGTGGACCAACATATAGATTCTTTAGGGCCAGGGACAGAAAAAGAAAATCACATGTTGCTTTTCATATATGCAATCTTGGGTACCTTACTTCTCTGAGCCTCAGGCTCCCCTGCTGTGAGGATAAGGATCATACTAACCAGGTTTCTGGGTGGCTCAGATGGTCGGGCGTCCGACTTCAGCTTGGGTCATGATCTCGAGGTTCATGGGTTCAAGCCCCGTGTCAGGCTCTGTGCTGACAGCTCGGAGCCTGGAGCCTGCTTCAGAGTCTGTGTCTCCCTTTCTCTCTCTCCTTTTTTTTTTTTAATTTTTTTTTTATTTTTTACGTTTTTATTTTTGAGAAACAGAGTGAGACAAAGCGTGAACGGGGGAGGGGCAGAGAGAGTAGGAGACACAGAATCTGAAGCAGGCTCCAGGCTCTGAGCAAGTGGTCAGCCCAGAGCCTGATGCAGGGCTCAAACCCACAAACTGTGAGACCATGACCTGAGCCGAAGTCGGACGCTCAACCGACTGAGCCACCCAGGCGCCCCTCCCTCCCTCTCTCTGACCATCCCTCACTTGTACTCTGTCTCTCTCTCTCAAAAATAAATATCAAAAAAAATTCTTTTTAAAGGATTATACTAACCTCCAGGGATGTGATGAAAACTAAAGGCTAACAGCAAAGTGCTGTCTACAGGTCAATAACAACAACAATTGATCACAAGAAAGTAACTGCTGCCCTCAAGAAGGGGGGTCAGGGTGAAGCACTGTGAAAGAAGTAGAGTTACCTGGATAGCGAGTGATAAGGACATGCAGACCCTGAGCAGCTGGCTTAGCCCAGGTCACCTGTGCTTCCTGCCCTTGACATAATAGAGCCTCTCCTTCCCACCTGTCCATGTGGTTTCTCTACTCTAACGCTCCTTTCCCTTCTCACAAATTACACAGACGCCGCTCAGCAAATGTTTGTTCCCCACAAATGACTGCCAGTGTGATAGTACTGTCCTGGAGCTTGGGGATCTGTATGGATTATGGTACAGATGCCTGATGCAGCCCTAGAGGTCAAGTAGATGGACACAATTTGCAAGAGATAAAGAGTTCCTCTAATTTCTCACCAGCCACCAGCCTGCCCTGTTACCCTCTCCTGCCCAAGCCATGCTGCCTGCATCAACAGAAATATAGTGGCCAGCCCAAGGGTTAAGATATTCTCACTCTACTTAGAACTGACGCAGTCACACTGTGGATTTTCCGGACACTTCGTTGTATAGAAACTATTAACTAAGGAAAGAGGAGCAGGATGGGGAAAGTTGTGGAAATGAGGTCTTAGGAGAAACAAATGAAGGAATCAGGAATGTGTATCACTCTGGAGAAGGAAAGACCCAGGGGCACACATGAAAGCTGTCTTCAAATATTTGGAGAGGTAGCACGTGGCAAAGGAATTCAGAGTCATTCTGTTGGCTCCAGAGGCAGCAAAGAAGTAAGGTCAGCGGGCGTGAGACCTAAAGAGTCAAATTCCTATTCCATATACAGAAATATTTCCTATCATTTAGAGCAGTCCAAATTGGAGGAATCTTCCTTTACAAATAGCAATTTCCCTATTGCTAGAGGCATGGGAGCCCAGCACGCGGTCGTGAAGACTGGGTGAGGGTGGAAAGTCTATACAGTCTTTTCCATCTCCACGTTTTTCATTGTCCTTTTGCTTTGATTTGCCCCACCCTCATTCGCTAAGGCCATGTCAGGGGGGTACAAAGCGGAGAATTCCCAGCAATTGTCGACTTCAGCACTGTAATGTCCCGGGAAATTCACTCACTGGAAGGAGAAATAAAAGACTCTTGGGCTATGTTGAGGGGGTGCGTGGGGAAAGAGAGAAGGGAACAGAAGAGAGCGAGGCAATGCAGATTCCTCAGTTCTATGAGCTAGGAAGCAGCTAGATGGTCAACCAAAGGCAACATTGATCTGAAAGCCAGAGTAGTATCTCATTTGGGGGCAGGAACTTCTCTTCACATCTGCCAAAGGCCAGGAGAAAAACACTCCTCCCTGTTGCTAGAAGCAGATTTACAAGTAACTTACTCCTCTTCTGTCTCCATTCCCATAAACAACAAAACTCCTCCATTAAGTTTACACAGTTGGGGAGTGTGTGTGTGTGTGTGTGTGTGTGTGTGTGTGTATTGGGAGGAAGGGAGAGTCCTTTCTCTCCAGGCACACTTAGTATGGAAACACCTGCTATTCAGACCTTCGGGGACCTGTGAGCTTTTCTCTCTCCTCTCCCAAACAAGGGCTTCAGACTCCACTGGGAACCACACCCTGTAACTCAGGAAACTGCTCCCAGAATGAAGTGGGAAGGAGGGACTCTGGGGGTGCTGAGTTAGATCCTCTGTGATGGCAGGAAAATTCTTGGCATCTTAAACCTTGCCTCAGTTGAAAGGAGAGGTTGGGAGAGGACTCCCCCAGGCTTCAACTGACCTGAGAGGAGAATCTGAGTTATGCCTCGGCAACTGAGCAAACATTTACACTTGTCACCAAAAATAAATTTGAAAACTAAATTTAAAAGATCTAGGGGGGGAAAGAGAGAGAGAATCAGGGCTTCTCTTGTTTTCCAAAGGAAGAATCTGACATTCAGTTCAGCTCAGCACCTGGCAAATGCAGAGGACAGAAGAGCAAGAGGTTTGTGTACTGATCAAATTAAATTCAAACCTAGGATCCTGTTTTTCTGCTCCGCCTTGGAGATTTGTGAACAAGAGAGCTGGAGGCAGAGAAGGAAAAAGAGCAAAATTTGCTTTAATTTTTTTCCAGTCTCCTGTATTCCTTTGACTTAGAAAATCATAAAGAGGTAAAAGGAAGACCCGTATCTATTGTATGGGTCTTTTCTTATTCAAACAGAGGGATTTTTAAAAACGGGGTTTTCTCTAGTGAAATAGAGGGGGTTTTTCATAAAGGCAGGACTTAGGGACACACTGAGGTTATTTTTGTTAGATTAATATAACTCACATTTGATTATCTTGATTTTTTTTTTGATGTGGTAAGTTTGATTTTTTTTTTCCCAAATAGATTAGGATGTTGAAGAACCCGAAACTGGGGTTGGTAATAGGCACTAACCGGATGCTATTTTTCTTGTATTTTTGTATCCGTGCCTTTGTTCTTCATCATTAAATTCTAGGGATAAACACAAGTTCTTGCTCTTTTCCCTGGTCAAGGCAGGAAGACACAGGCAAAGCCTCCTAAACTGTGTGTTCAAAGACCCAAATGAAAACCAAGGGGAAGAAAATCAGCTTTGCAGATCTTTGGTATTTGATGAAGATATTGTAGGAGATCAGCCATGTTTGGGACTTTTTGTTTGTTTATCTGTTTTGCTTTGTCTTCATTTTTGCTTTCCCTCTGAGCGCTTAGCCACACATCACCAAACTTGGTGAGCTGATTAATTTCCCACCGATTTCCTTTTCATTTCCATTCTGGGAGTTCTGTAGAGATAAACTCCACCCAGGGATTTTTCAGCAAAAGGCCCTCTTCCTTTTCACCTGTATGCCTAGAACGCTTCTGTTTTCCACTCACACTTCTCAGAAGTTTTGCTTTGCACCACTTACAGTCAAAGTAGAAACTCAAAGAGTGGGAGAGAAAGAGGACATTTTCACGCAGGCAACATTGGCTGTCTCCCCGGGAGCCCGCTTTCTCCAGCTTTTGCAGCCACGTCTGCAAAGCTGTGTACTCGATTTTTGGTCGAGAACACAAGTAACAATGCTTGTTTAAGCGTGAGGGAGGCCAGCGTATCTGTGGGATGTGTCAAGGTGTGGATTTCAATAGGTTTTGAAATGTTCCCACTGTAGGTGGGGGAGCCTGTGAGCATGCAGGCACTTTCAAAGGCATCTTCGCAATTCTCCGTTTCCAACGCACCTAAATTGCTGGATTTGAATTGCTGAATAGAGACCCCATGCCAGATTCAGCACCCCACCCCCACCATCCTCCGGCTGGCAAAGCCGTTGCCTTCCTGCCCGCCTCTGCCTCTTGGTAGCTTCAGCCCCCTGGGTCAGATCTCTCCTGCCAAACCCCAAAGGTGGGGATTGAACACTGAGTTCTGGAAAATGACTGAGTGTAAATGGGAGACACCATGGAATGACTGGAGGTGGTGGAAGGGGCGCGGGGTGGGGAAGAAGTTTGGAACCGAAGAACAATGTGGGATAGCTCGTCCACCATCTACCGGCCTGTGTTTGCTTACATATACTCTGAAGACTCTTCTCCTGAACAGCATGTTGTCCAGATTTTGCCTCTTCAGACTCCCCGTCCTAAAAAACAACAGCAGCTGGCAGAGGCTGTGGCCTGTTTGAAGTGGGGAATCCGAGAACCCTGGCCAAAGGCATTAAAGCCATGCCCAGGACCCGTGGCCCTTGACGAATCTGCAGGTTGCTGCTGAGGCATTCTTTCCCCCAACTTTGTTCCTCCTAAGGGACCCCCGATCTAGAATCTAGCCCCAGGGTGGAACAGAGGGTGCAGGGGACTATTGCTTTTCCTAGACGGTTTTCCCTTCCCTTTCCCTTTTCTGTTCCAGGGTGGAACAGAGGGTGCAGGTGCCTGTTTCTGTGATCAGGATCCATGTGTGTACCTCGGTGGTAGGAATGATCAAAAGGATGTCATCAATAGCCAACAATTTCCAATGATAGCAACTGACCAGGCTAGGCTGGGTGATCTTCCCGAGAGCGGGGAACTTCCAACAGGCGGCCATCTTTGCCTGAGTTCCGTTAAGCAGTGAAAGTAATGCTTTCCTTGTTGTTCCCTTTCAGACCCAACAAGCCCATCATCCCCTGCTCTGTGCTTATTGGCCCCAGAAAGGGAAGATATCCCAAGTATTTTTAGAAAAGATAAAAGGAAACCTTAGTCTATCCATGTCTGAGTGACCTTAGACTCTGTGGGGTTGAGTTGGGAGATGGAGAGGGAAAAGAAAGGCTTATTTGCGCCAGGAGTGACTCACTGGGATCTCCTCACCTGGATCTCTCTGCAGAAGGACAACCGTTCCATCCCTTTTCTACCAACGTTTCTACAAATCTAAACACCCAGGGGCCCCTGGCTGGCTCAGTCCCTAAAGCATACTCTTGACCTCAGGGTTGTGAGTTCGAGCCCCATGCTGGGGGTAGAGCTTACTTAAAAAGACATCCAGCTGGGCCTTCAAATCCCTTACATTTCCAAAGTTGAGTCTTTTCTTGAGTTTGCTAAACTAAAGGAAGCCCAAATAAAACCTCTGCAGGTGAACCCTGGGAACAGACTAACCCTGAAGCTACAGAAATCAACTCTCTCTGTCATTTGCCAGAGAAAGACACCTTTAACGTACAAAGGTAGGAGAAGAAGAAAATGCCTCCCGAGTCCCCTCCCATCCGCAACCTTACTTTAATTACCTTCATGGTAACACGTCGATTATGTTAACAAGCTTGCACTAATCAAACACCTGAAACTGACATCCTTTGAGAGCACCATTTTGGGGGTACCTGCCTTCTAGACAGGAGCATTTTGCTTCACTAGTCACTTTATCAACAAATACAGCATCTACTCTGTGCCAGGCACTAGAAACGGAGCCAGGAACAAAACAGACAAAAACCTCAGCCTTCGTGGACCGTAAAATCTAAAATGTTAGGAGATAAGAGACTGTTCTCATATGTGGCTGCTGGAAACTGTGTGTCGCCTCATTATGTACAAGCGCTTTTAGTGTCTTTGGAAAAAGAGCCCAGACGGTTACGAGTTTACCGAGTGTCTCTACGATTAAACATAGCCCATGATACTAATCACGTGCAGAGACATGACCCTTTGTAGCCCTGGACCGGCTCCCCAACCCAACAGGTCCATTTTAGTCCAAAAAGACCATCGTTTGCTGAGTCGTCTCTCCTCTGGGAGGCCCCGGTTGCTTGCCGGTCCAGCAAGAGTGGAGAGACCAGGGCATGACCCCACGACCGGGGCCCTTCCCCTCCCCTCTTCTGGCCTCAGCAATCCCCTGGACAGGCAGCTCCGCCAGGGCTGGGGGTGGGGGGCTGCTAGCCATTTTAGGGCTGAACTCTCCATGAACCAGGAAAGGAAGGGGGGGGCCGCAAAGCAGAGCCAGCAGGAGCAGGCTAGGGAGGCCAGGCTTCTGGGCAAACCTCTCTGGCTGGGTAAATATTGAGCTGCCTCATCTCCAAGGTGGGGGTTGAAATGGAGCTGTCAGACCAGAGTAAACTGAAGGGAGCTTCAGGCCCCAAAGGAGCAGAGAGCACATGCTTTGTGGGGCTCCTTCCCTCCTAGGTCCTCTTGCAGGCAGAAAGGGCTGCAGGACTGAGAATTGTCTGGACTCAGGCCAGTGATCTTGAGAGCCTGGAGGAAATGGACTGGGGGTAGGAAGAGAAAGAGTGATTTTAATTAGCTCTAACTAGGCCAGTAGACTATATCCAACAGGATGATTCCTCCACCCACCCTCCCACCCTCTGATCCCCCCACTAAGCTTAACATTCTTTCTTACTTATGTCTTCTTCTGTCCTCAGATGAAAGGATGAGTCAAGCTGCAGTGGGATAATCCAATTTACATCAAAGACTGGGAAAGCAGGCCCAGAGAGACTGGGTGACTTCCCTGAGGACGCACAGGAGTCTCTCGATAGAGTAAACTTGCGTCTCCCGACTTCTTACAAAATTCTTTCTTTCTCTGAAGTATCTGACCCGTTCATTTCCTAATGAAGAGAACAACCGTGGACAAGGGCCAGGAGGCCTTTGAGCTAAAGTCTACAGCTGCTCGAGCCTCTCTATTCTCCCAAGAAGGGACATTAAATAGCTTGCATCGCCAACTCCTGTCCCACCCAGGACTCACTCTGATTATTGAAAGCATTGAGAAAGCCAGGGAAACAACAAAGCTGAAGCCTCTGGAATATTGCGATTGCGTCATGCAAAGGAGGTCATTCAAGGAAGTCCTGAGACTCCGGACTGAGTCATCAGACAAAAAAAAAAAAAAAAATCTAGTACAACTGCAGAGGGTGCCAATGTCGTGGAGTATAGTGAAAATGTGCTCCCAGAGTTCTGCAAGAAGACTATCCTGCCAAGAGCATGACTCATCGTGACACTGGACCAGTATTCTGTGGGGCTACCCTGAATCCTTTTGTTCGTAATCATTCTATTCCCTCACAGCAAGTCCCGTGGTCATGGTACCAGGTGGGTCTGTGGGTGCAATGCAGGAGGACCACGGCTGGAGGACGTCTGCTGCCATCATGCCAAGACCAAGAACAACTCAGCGCAAGAAAGTAAGAGAAAGGTCTTATGCGAATAGAAACATAACACAGAAAATCTCTACTGAATCCACTACCAGGCAGTGTTCTTTTTTATTAGTATTTTACTTGAGAGAGAGAGAAAGAGAGAGCTGGGAGAGGGAGAGAGAGAGAATCTTAAGCTGGCTCCATGCTCAGCGGGAAACCCGACGTGGGGCTCAGTCCCGGGACTGTGAGACCCCAACCTGAGCTGAAATCAAGACTCGAGATGTTTAATGGACTGAATCACCCAGACGCCCGTACCAGGCAGTGTTCTAAGTAGGTCTCATATACCTCCTTTATTCCTCAACAGCCTCCATTTTATATCTGAAGAAATGGAAGCACAGGGAAATTGAGTGACAGCAATAGCTCACCCAGCTAATAAGGGGGGAAGGGGGGGACCGCATTGAAAATGAAGTGACACTTTAGAACCCTTGCCCTCCACCAGTGTAAGTCGGGAACTCAAAATGTCGGCCTTCTTCTTGCCCAGCCTCCCATAATGGGAGGGAGAAAGGTGCGGAGGCCCTGAGAACTGTCCCCCTCCATGGGGGAGTGCCCTGAGACCTGAAGGAAATGAGAGGGTCTTAGTCAGACCTGCTTGAGCTGTTCTCAGCTGCTAAGGAGGGAATCCCTTCTATGGACCCATAACTTGCCCTTAGACCCCTAGACGTATCAGGGATCCAACAAGATCCGCGTGTGACAAGTAAGCGTATGTGTGTGCAGTCCTGAAGGTCCAGATGTGCCCTGGAATAGATTAAGGACCATAGAAGTGGGAGAGGACATGTCCCTTATCATGATGACAATTACTATTAGAGCTCACGTTTATTTATTAGGGACTATTCCAAGTATTTTTCACATATGAACTAATTTAATCCTAACATCAACCCTATGCGATAGGTACAATTACAATCCCCATTTTGTAGGCAGGGAAACTGGTCGCAGGGAATTAGACAACTGGCCCAAGGCCACCAGGCTATGACAGGCGAGGTTTGAAGGAGTTGAACCCAGGTATCCCAGACACTTCCCCAAATCCTCAGCCTTCCTTCCAGACTCATCTGGATCCCCACCCACCCCCATCTGAATCATCCTGAGATGCCCCCAGCCTCCCCATCCCAACTCCCCTCCAGCAGCCCAGCGGTTTGGGTGCAAAGGAATGTTCGTAACAAAGAAACTAACTTAAAAGTAAGAACTTCAGGGTTTTTTAAATCTCCTTTTCTTGTCTCTCTTGTGCAGGAGATCAAAGGGCCTCATGTTGGGAGAACAAGAACAAACGCTGAAGAAGAAGGCAAATGAAAGAAGAAAAGTTCACACTTCGGGCTGAGAAACAGATGGTGTGGAGGGAGGCTTGGGTGGAGTGGGAAGGCTCCACCGCCCCTCTCCCCCGACAGTGGGGGAGGGGTGCGGAGATGCTCCTCCGAAGCCTTAACAGACTTGCAACCAGCCCTGAGAAGAATTCTGTCTCCGGTGAGGAATCAAGGGGGGAAAATTCTCTTAACATTTTAATTTTCGGGGCGCCTGGGTGGCTCAGTAAGTTAAGCGTCTGACTTCGGCTCAGGTCATGATCTCGCGGTCTGTGAGTTCAAGCCCCGCGTCAGGCTCTGCGCTGACAGCTCAGAGCCTGGAGCCTGCTTCGGATTCTGTGTCTCCCTCTCTCTCTCTGCCCCTCCCCTGCTTGCGCTCCATGTCTCTCTCTCTCTCTCTCTCTCTCTCTCAAAAATAAAGGAACGTTAAAAAAAATTTTTTTTAAGATTTATATTTTCAAAACAGGAGATTTTTCTCGAGTTGGTCGTGGTAAATGGAGGTGTGGGGGTGGAGGGCTTTCCAGTTCTGCAGAAAATGCACTTTCAGATCTCCTGGTGAATATAATTCTCCTCGCCCCCTCGAGGGCTGTGAAAAACCCACCTTTCTGAAAGCCACAGAGGAATCCATGAGTAAAGCAGTTTGGCATCTATTCTGGAAAGTTTAACAGTGAAAGCCATCAACATACTTCAATAGCGGAAAAATGTGTTTCTGTTTGTGCTGCCGTCCTCCTCCTCTGTCAGTTTTGATAGGAAAATGCACAGCGACCTTTTCTTTACCCAACTAACTGCCTTCTGTGTAGACCAGTCTGGAGTCCGAGGGGGATTTAGGGGAGCGCAAAGTGGGAACGATGTTTGCATCTAAGGAGATAGGAGACTCAGGCTCATTGTGGATTATTTTGAGGCGCCCCGCTGTTAACAGGGAATCAATTTGCCCCTCACCCTTCCCCGGGGGGAATCTGAGGGCTCCTTCTGCTATGAGCAAAATCAAATGGGCCGGCCTTCGCCTTCCCTCCTGTCTCCTCCATCACGCTTCCCTCAGGACCTGTCAGCCCCAGTCTGAGGTCCAGCTCCACCACCCCTGTGGTCCTGCTCTAACCACTGCTCCTTCTCCTTCCCTGCATCCTTGCCCATTTGCTGGCCCCAAGGTTGGAGGGTCCACAAATCCCTCCACCAGAAGGCTCTACCGGCTTACAGTAAATGGCTCCAAGCAAAGGGGAGTTTTGTTTCCACAGACACTTGCTCTGTCCCCTCGGTCAAGGTGACCCCCTTTGGGGAAGCCAACCTTGGTGGCAATTTCAATTCAATGCAGAAAAGCAGTTAATAGATTTTTTTAAGGACAGAGGGCAAGACAGCAGCCTCTGGGAAAACTAAGCACACACTTCCCTTCCCCTCCGGCTGGGCTGTGCAACTCTCGATAACGTTGCAGCTACTATAATGGCATCGTTTTCATTAGGAAGCAAATGCTCAGCGTGTCTTACGGACGCTCCTAGTCCTTTTCGCAGCCTCTCTTCCTTTGAGGTCAGAATTAAGTAGATGGGGTGGATAAGACAACCCCTTGGTCCCGCGCCCCCACCCCCATGCCCAGCTGTCCGCGCTCCGGGGCCTTTGGACTCCCCGGGTCACCGGAATCAATAAACCGGGCCGGAACCCGCAGGCCGATGTCAGCTCGACGGCACTGCGGGGCGAGTGAGCGATGGCGGTTTGGTGGCCGTCGCGGAGCTTCCTGAGCCCCGGCCCCCCGCCTCCGCCGACCAAAGGTTTGTCAGTGGGACCGGCCAGGAGACAATAGCTGCCCCCGCGGGCTCGCTGTTGGCTTGTTTGGAAAAGCCCAGAGGCGCTTCGAGGTAAAAAGGTCAGCGCGGGATTGGGATTTACCTCGGCGGGGGGGGGGGGGGGGGGGGGGGGGGGGAGGGAAGGGGGGAGCCTCTGCTCCCCGCCCCCAGGCCCTCCCACGTCCTCCAACAGGCCCGCTGGGCGCTGGGCGGGCTACCTGCCCTTCTCCCGAGCCCCACCCCTCCCGCCCGGTCGTGGCCGCCTCCCCTCTGCCGTCCAGCGGCCTGGAGACTCAGGACGTTCACCTTGAGCCAGGGAAGGGCCCTTCGGAGGCGGGCCGGCTAGGGCCAGAGTCTCCCAGCTACCCTGGCTTCCTTTGTCCCGATGTCCCCATCCCCGTTGGTTGGGGGCTTGCGGGTGGGAACTGCGGGCGTTAGGGGGTAACCCGTGTGCCCTTCTGGAGTTTGTCATCCTCTTTCTCTGAGCAAGAATTGATTGGGAGGGGGCACCTTACACAGCCTCCCCACCCCCACCTCACTCCTTCAGCAAACTTTCAGTGTGAAGGCCCACGCCATGCCAGGCCTCCCTCTGGGCCTGGGGGAGAGAGCAGGGGGGAGGGGGTAGAGGGCCTTTGCTTTCCCCCACACTGCCTCCTCTTTTTTTTTTTTTTTTTTTTTTTTTAAGCACCTTTTCTGTTCTCTCCAAATAATGTTTCTCCCTTTTCCTGCCTCCCTCCCTCTCAGGACCCTCTCCGGGGCGGGCGATTTCCTTCCCACTCTCTTTTTCCCACCTCTTTCCTGGCTGCTCCAATGACCCAAGGACTGACCACAGTCAGACCTGGAGGCTGGGGCCCAGTTCTGCTTTGGTCCCACCCAGTAAGTCCTCTTTATCCAGCTGAGGTCTTCCAGCTCAAATCTTTGCAGCCCAACCAGCATTCACCAAATCTTCCCCCATGTCTCCTCAGGGCTCTTGGAGTATGACGCCTCTTCCACCCTGGGGGGGGGGGGGGGGGAGGAGCAGACGGAGTCGGGAAGAGGGAAAAACACAGACTTTATTGAAATGAGGTAGCTGGAGGTACAGAGAGAACCCGGCTCGCTTGGGGCTCAGGTTTCCAGAAACTCCCGTGGCACCTCCACTGTTTCTAAGGTTCAGAGAAATGCTTGCTGCTTTTGGGAGCTCTCACTGCACCTGGGCCTCCCTAGGCTGCCCCAGGGGTAGAGGTGGATGGGGAGGAGGGTCCTGGGTTTTCCAGGAGGCAATAAATAGGGGAGGAACTAGTGGGGGCGTGCCTGCGCCTTCCTGGTAGAGGCTTGCTGGGGGCAGGCCTCGAACAACGTTCCAGAAGTCTCCGGAGTACCAAGTTCCAAAACACTTTGGTGGCTTAGAGATGAGGTCGCCGGTGGAAGGAGGCAGGTCTCAGAAAACAACTTCTGGAGGCTGAGTTAGTGCAATACAAATGTGCCAGGAGGGGGTTAATAAGGTTGGGGGGGGGCAGTTTTTTGGTCTGTCACAAGGCAGCTGGTGCTGTTGTAAGGTCTGTGGTGACTGGAGAGATTAAGCATCGGTAACAGGCCTGCACCCAAAAACCTCCCTCAGGAGAAACTTCAAGGCCTTCCCTCTGTCCCGGCCTAGAAGGGAGAGTTAGGAACCGAGGGCTCCGGAAGAGTCCTTGAGATTCAAAGGCACTAACTGAACACACGGAAGTTGGAAAGAAGGGAGAATTCAGGAGGGTGTGGCTGGCTCCTACCCCACCCACGTGCTGGTCCCCAGATGAAAGGCGGAAGGAAGCCCTTCCCTCCACAGTTGACACGTTCCGTGTCTCCCATGCCTCTGGTCCTGTAGGGTCCCCAGCCATCAACACCCCGCCCGGACCAGAGAAAAGTGTTTCCCCAGTCTCCCCAAAAGCAGCTGTAAACGAGCGCCCGGCCTTGGTGACGGGTGGCTGGAACGATGAAGTAGAGGCCTGGCTTAGGGAGAGCGGAGGAGAGGGGCTGGACTGAGGCGCTCCAGAGCGGAGGAGCCCCGACGGTCGGAAGGTTTCATTCAGGACGTGATAGAGCTGGGCGAGGCCTCCGGGGAGGTGCACGTCGACTGGTCGGAGGCGTCTCCAGCCGCCTCCTTGGGACAACCCGGAGGGGCTGGGGGCACCCGGCCTCCCTCCCGCTCGCGCTTCTTCTGCTTCATGCGCCGGTTCTGGAACCAAATCTTGACCTGCGTCTCGTTGAGCTCTAGGGTGGCGGCGATCTCCACCCTCCGGGCCCGGCTCAGGTACTTGTTGAAATGGAACTCCTTCTCCAGCTCGGTCAGCTGCCGCGTGGTGAAGTTGGTGCGGAGGCCGCCGGGCGCGCCAAGGCCCAGCTCAGACACCTTCGCTAGGGGGGGCGGGGCGGGAGAGAGAGGGGGCCACGTCAGTTCTCTCACCTCTTTCTCCTTCCCCTTTCCTCCTCCTGGGTCAGCTCTAGCTAACCACCCCCCCCCCCCACCGCTTCCTTCCAACTTCAGCTCTCAATGTGCCCTTGGATCACCAGACACCCCCAAATTCAGACCAAGCCCCCTTCTACCTCCCCCATCTCCCCCCCCCCCAACATAAGCAGGTCCTGGGTCTGTGCTGGGCACACAGATCGAGAAGCAGGGGAGTGCGGGGGGGAGGGGGGCGGTGTGGAGACTTACTCCTAAACGTAACCGGGCACTCGCTGGGCGCTCGCTGGGCAGGGAAACCCCAAGTGACCTGAAACTGGGCGGAGCGCTCTTACCTGCCTCTACTGGACTGCTCCACCTGTCCTGCCGTCCCAGGCCTAGGACACCGTCAGTGCAGGAGAAGCAGAGCTGTTTGGGGCCCCGGAGAAGGGGTGGCCACGCCTGTCTCATACCTGTCTTGGGTGGGTTCCTCTTAACCTTCATCCAGTCGAAGGTCGGGGCTGTGGGGGTGCTGGGTTCTGACGGGCAGGGCGATTCCTTGTCCTCGGAGAGGAGATCAGCATAGGCCGATGCAAAGCTCGCCGTCTGCTCGCTCCCAAAAGAGGGCTGCGGGGGAGGGTAGGGCCCCGGGCCCGCTCCACCGGTTCCGTAGCCGTCCGACAAGCCCCCTAGCTGGGCCCCGTAACTCGAAGGATGGTAATAGCCTCCGTCTCCTTCGGGTTGGCCCAGAGGGTAGTACTGAGAGGGCCCGTAGCTGGGGCTGCAGGCGGCCGGGGCGTACCCCGAGGTCGCCGAGCTGGGGAAGGGCACCCCGAGCGCAGAAGGCGGCTGCTGGGGGGGATAGCCTGAGTTCTGCTGGAGCGCGGGGCTGGGCAGTCCCCCGCCATAGCGGGTCTCCCCTGCGTAGCTGTCAACAGCCGGAGCCGAGCTGGGGGGGAAGGAGGTAGGGGCGCTGTGGGCGCTGTGGGCGCTGTAGGCGCTGGGTCCCCGGTTACAGAGTGGGTACTCTAAGAAGGAGTTCATCCTATTACAGTCCATGCGTGGAGGCCGCAGGAGGGTCGGCCCGTCTGGGGGAGACACCCTCTTGCCCTACAACCTTTCGGCAGTATGTCACAACGCTGAAGCTTGCATCCATGGCCTGGCCCAGCTCGCCTGGGCCAGGGCTCCCCCAGGAAGGGGGTAGGGAGTGGGGGTGGAGGGGCGCATGTGATCTCTCCCAGGCCAATGGGCGCAGCGGGCCAGAGTTTGGCAGCCCCAGCGCCCATCCATCACCCCCCAAACATTAGCATGACAAAGACACTTCAATCACCCGCAGCCCATCCATCTGAGAGCGACGTGGAAGCGTCAAAAACATCTTTCTTCAAAGACTTTTGGAAAGAAGGGACCAGAGGGAGAGGGGGTAAAAGTTAGAGGAATATTCAAGACTTTCCTCCCCTCCCAACCCCCAAGGCCTTCAATAGGCTCCTGGGTTATTAGATTTGGACAAATTCAACCCAGCTGCCCCTCACTCTT
The DNA here is from genome assembly GCF_027475565.1 of Acinonyx jubatus. Lineage (NCBI taxonomy): Eukaryota > Metazoa > Chordata > Mammalia > Carnivora > Felidae > Acinonyx > Acinonyx jubatus. Next base: position 35,989,868 of record NC_069397.1, on the reverse strand, counting down.
TCCACCCCCCCAAAGGACTCTTCCCCCCCCCCCAAGGCTGTAGACTGGGAGGTGGGGTATCTAGCCTCCTTACTTTGCCCAGAACTCCCACTCCTGGTCTCTGTCTCCCAATTTATCTTGGGGTGATGAGCTAGGACAGCAGGGGGGGGCGGGGGGAGGTATGTTATCTTGGGCCAAATGGATACCTGTGAAGGAAGGGGGTGCAAAACACCCAAGGGCGAGGCAGGGCCTAGAGTCTAGAGGGAGAATTCATTAACCGAGAGGTGGGAAACGCATTTCAGGGAGCAAGACAGGACGACAGAAATGTGCAGAGGGGGGCGAGAAACGCCCCATTTCTCCCTCCACGTCTCCGCATAAACGCTCTCTCCTCATTCACACATCCATTCCTCTCCCTCAGCCTCACTTTATATTCTCTCTGTCTCAATCCATCTCTCCATTCGTCCGTCTCTCTCCATATTTATATTCGTTCCCTACCTATCCATCACCTCATCTCTCTAGATGTATTTATCCTCTCTCTAGCCATCCATAGCTGTAGCTGGCTCACTCACTCAGACTCAAATAACTCCTTGTATCTCTCCAGAGAGCCACAATGGGCACAGAGCTAGGTGATGTTTACAGGGGGAAGAGGAGGGAATTTATATTCTCTCTCTCAAGTGTTCGAAACTAGCGTAGCTCCTGTGTTCCCCCTGGTTGCCTCCTCCCCCTCTCTCCCTCACCACCTTCCATCCCCTGTCCCTGCCCCCCCACCCCACTCCCATCTCCCCATCCCCCCACCCCCCCACCTCCCGCCACCGCCAATCCCAAACCTCAGATTCCCAAATTCAATACCAACTGCAGCTTAAAGATTAGTCCAGTTTTCAGGGAACTTTCTAGAATAGGGCGAGGGAATTTGGAGAATGGGAGAATCAGTGTGGAGGTCCTGAGGTTCAGGAGTGGAGTCTCACCCCTCGCTGCTCCGTGTCTGTCGGGTTAGGGTTGGGGGAGGGGAGGAGAACAGGAAGTGCCTCCTTCTCTCTCTTCAGACCCAGATGGGCCTGGAAGCCCATTGATTCTCCTCCTCCAGACTCGGAGGACAAGAGCTTGGCGCAATCCAACACCCACGCTCATTTGTAACCTGTCAGGGTGTCCGCCTGACCCGAGGCCTGGGGCCGGGGCTAGGGCAAGTCCAGGAGGGCAAGAGTTCAGGGAAGGGATCTCTGTAAACAACTGAATTCAGGAGAGGAAAGGAAGCAAGCAGGTGAGACAGGTCCAGAGAGGACCCTCAAAACTTCTCAGGTTTCCCCACGCCTTAAAGGGCAGGGTGAGTACTCATCCTTTGCAAAGAACCCCAAAGCTGGGTCTCTCTCCCAGCCTCTGTCTCCATATTTCTGTTTCCCATTTCCCCTCACTTTGCCTGTGCCTTATGGTCCCTTCTCCCACTTTCTATCTTTATCACCAGAATCACACTACCTTTCTCTTCTCTTGATAACCCTTCATCACTGCATCGCTTAGCCCCCAACTATGAAAGAGCTCACAGGCCCCTTGTCCCTTTCGCTCCTTACATGTACTCTGCTTGGGACCCTGCTTCAGACCAGAACAAGTTGGGGGGAGGGGGACCAGCTGGTAACTTCTTTAAGGGAGATACAATGGGGGAGGGGGAGAGAATGTTCACTGCCAAAGGGGTGAGGGCAGACAAAGGAAAGGAGCATCGAGATGGGGGCAGGGGTGGCCTGCAGGGGGGTTGAAAAGAAAAGGAGTGTGGAGGTGAGAACAAGCCTATTTTTTTTCTGTTTTCTCTTCTTGGGTTTACAGATGTCCCTAATGGTTCCCTCTCACTTTATGATATTCTCCACCGAGACCTTTGCAGAAGAAGGGTAGATAGAGGGTTAGGATTTCTCATCTAACCCCAAATCTGATTGAGGCCTGTGTCTGACCTGGCTGCCCAGCCTCTGAGAGTTGTCACTTCACTCTCTACCTTTCTCCCTCTACCCAGAGAGAACCCACTCATCTCGTCCCTTGCTTTTCCAATTAAGGGAACAATTTGAGGTCTAGGGGAAGCAGTGAATTCCAAACCAGTTTAATAAAACAGCAGAAATCTGTCTGGGAGTTGGGGAAACGCAGCCTCCCTGTAACAGCCCAAGTGACCAATAGTCTATCACTAATGACAAGATGGAAAGGGTTGGGGAAAAAGTGTCTCAAGTGAAACCGTGGATTGCAGAGATGGTTTTGGCCTTAGCTCTCCAAATTCAGTATAATCTCTAATTCATCCCTGAGTCTTGCTCCCTTCCCTTGTGTAGCAGAGAGATTAAAACTTCCTCAAATTCCTGCTGGCTCTCCCAGCCCCAGCAGAAATGACTGGGGGGAGAAAAGTAACTTGGCTCCCTATGTGTTCCCAAGTCCCTTCCTCCTCAAAAGAAACCGCACCAGACTCTGGCCTGAGGAGAAGGTCTATGAAGCCTGAATTCTTTGCTAAATTCACAGCTGATTATAAAACAAAACAAAACAAAACAAAACAAAACAAAACAAACAGAAATAATTCATAGCTGGAAAAAAACCTATGGGTGTAGGATTTTCTGATTGACCAAACTCAATTCACCAGAGAAGTTCTGGGTAGACCCAACACGAAAGTGAAATAAAGCGGATTGATTTCCTCTTTTATATACTGTGTGTCTAAATAGTGGAGCAAGGGGAACATAGGCATGTTTAGAACTGAAATTATCTTTGAGAGGTGCCCCTCCTTATCACACCCAGGATGCAGGCAGGGGGGCCATTCTAATCAGAATGGGGGGATGTGTTAGAAGTTTACACCTGATTCTGGCCTCTGTGTGTGTGTGTGTGTGTGTGTGTGTGTAGGAAGCTGCCTTTGCTGGGGGTTAGCAGGAGCTATCTGCACAGTTTTTTCATAAGGTCCCCAAGTGTCTCTCTGCCTGCTCTCCCCAGCCCAGTTCTTGAAGGCCAAGACCAAGATCAAAGGTTGGAACTTAAGAATTAAAAGGGTTGTCATTTTTTTTTTTCTCTATAAAAGATGGCTGTTTGAGGAGAGGTTGGAGTCTGAATTCACTGGTGTTTCTTTTAATACAAGCTGATTAAATTGTCACAAATCTGGTTGAGAATCATAGACTGTGGGCAGTACGTATCATAAGGGAAGACTAGTAGTTTGGGGGCTGGAATACTTGGGTTCAAGTCCTTGCTTGGCCATTTCTTAGCATTATGACTCTGGACAGATTTCTTGGTCTCTCTGAGTTTCAACCTCAGAGAAGAAGAATGGGTTTAATTCTACTGACTTCACTGCATCCTTGGTGGGATTAAAGCAAACAAGAAAATATAAACAATAGAGAACTCTATAAATGTTGTTATTAACATTACATTCACATTCTAAAATACTATGAGACAGTTTTCTGCTTTTTACTATAACTGGCATATTAAAATCTGGACAGATGTGATAGGAAAGTAGCATGTGTGCTATATTTTCATGTAACGGATCACCATATATTATACATATATATTTTATCATATGCAAATTTCATCAAGAATTGAGAAGTTTGGCTCTGTTTAGGCACAGGATTCTCTTTTAAACTGCAGAGTTCTTTGGAAACTAAAGCCTAATATTATATAATCTACAAAGAACCCAAAGGATTAAAATTATAGCAGGAAGATGAAGTTCGATATTAGCAAGAATTTCCTGATCTTCCAAATATTTGGAAAAAGTTTTCTAAGGAGGATGTTATCTCTCCTTCCTTGAGGAATGTAGCTTAGAAACTGCCTTTCTGGGTGGAGTGGGGGTTGAACCTAACTTCTGTATTCTAGATAGATTTCATCTGGAATGAAAGGTAAATCAGAGAGTTGGAATCTTCCTAAAAGGAAAGATTAGAGTGACACGAAGAATTGAAATAATTTTCTCCTTAATTGGGTTTCTCCAAGTGCATTAGTTGTGGCCAAAATACCCACTTCGAAAACTTTATAGAACAATGACCAAGATGAATTTGTACCTGGATGACTGTCCAGACTGTGATTTTTCTGTAGTGTTTGGGAATTAGAGAAGGTTTGAGGAGGGCTTTTTTACTTTTGACTCTGTTCTCAGGAGGAAGCGGTTTTTTAGATGTCCTTCAGGCACTAAATATCTGCTTCCCAGCTGAGTGTGAAGAGGGGGGTGGGGGTGGGGACAGGAGGGCAGAACTAAGCCTGAGAGGTCAAGGGAGGATTTGGGCCACACCAACCACAGGAGGTGGAGGGGATCCCATGGGGGCTAGAGGCCACTTTCTGCAAACTGAGGACATGTATTTGACTAGAAAAAATACATCTTCAAGAAGATGTACATCACGGCCACAGAATGCTTGTCAGAAACTTAGGGGAAAGGTGGGCAGGTGAATTCAGCAGGGCTATTTAAGGAGACCCAGAACTTGTACCTGTGCTCTGATGCCCCAGCACTGAGACAAAACCTGTCTAAAAGGGACTTTTAAGATCTAGTACACCGTGTCAAAGAAGAAGTTTGGTGGCTCTTTTTGTATAAAATGTCCTACTGTTTTTGAAACAAGAGGAAACATAACCAAATGTTGGGGAAGGTGACAAGGGACGAAAGTCAGAGGAAATCTTGGTTAGGACATTTTGGAATACCCATATTTATTGAAAACTTGACACATAACACTATGCCCAATTCATGCTTGCTGAAAAGGTTTCTTTCTCTACTAGTTTAAGTAATGACTGGCAGGGGGGTGCCTGGGTGGCTCAGTGGGTGACTGGGTGGGGGACTCTTGATATCGGCTCGGTCGTGATCTCACAGGGCTGGGATGAAGCCCCACGTTGGGCTCAGTGCTGAGCACGGATCTTGCTTGGGATTCTCTCTTTCCCTCTGTACCCCTCCCCTCCTTGTGCGGAGGTGCGCGCGCGCACACACACATACACACACACACACACACATTCTCTCTCTCTCTCTCTCTCTCAAAATAAATAAACATTTAAATAATAATAATAATGATTGGGGCATGATGGTTGGTATTAAGTCACAAATTCAAAATTTGTTAAAAGGGTCCTACCAGATACTTGGGAGGCGGGTTATTGTCAAACATCAAAAGTCACCACCTCCATTTGAAAGCACGTGACACCAGCCATCATAAGTACTTAATACGTTGTTCACGAAGACTAACAAGTATTACTTTGGTCGGATATTGATGCAGAGGATATTAGAACGCATCTAGCTCTTCCACTTATTGTACAGATGGAGAAACTGAGGTCTGGAAAGTGGAAGGGACTTGGCCAGGCATAAGTTAATTTTTTTGTCAATGACTCCGGGTTATCATGATTGCAAATAATTCCTCAGTCTAATGGTCGTTTGCTTTCACCACAATATTGAGTCATTCGTCTTAAGAAATGACTCACCGAGAGCAGGGCAGACTGATCCGCAGTTTTGGGGACTGCACTGAAACCTTCCCACTCCAACCACAGCCAATTTAGAACTAGTCTGTGCTCCAGACCACTCACAATGGTCCTGCCCCAAGAGGAGCCCTGCCCCAATCAGAATGGGATAAGTGAGTGTGGCCGCCTGGTATTACCTTCTAGCTTACCATCACTGGTGGTGGGGCAGAAGGGGGGTGGGGGGGTCCGGGGAGAGGGTCTACTGCTTTATCTGGGAATCCCTACCCCTTCTCCTTCCTTCTCCAAAGCCAGCTGGGAAATCTCAGGCTAAATAGGATGGCCGCAGAGATGAAATAAGGAAAAGGAGCTGATCTGGGACACAGGGGTCCCGAGTACCAATCCTTTACGAATCCCAAATTGCCAGACATTCCTTTGATTTTGAAATTGGGTGGGGAGATTGAAAACAGGAGTCATTTCCTTCTGGAAATGCATTGTCTCTTTGTGCTGCTGGAGGGGCATCAGAGACGGTGAATTTTGTGACTATGGAAAAATAGAGACAGAAAGTGTCCTGGGCTGCCTGTGAAAAGAGTTCCAACTTTTCTCTAATAATCAACCAGGGGAAATGCTGGCAGTGCTCCTGATTCCCTGGATTCATTGCTTCCCACTCTCAGGATACACAAAGTACCTAGGTCTAAGCAGGTAGATCCAGCCTTTGGCTGGACTCCCCTGGCCCTCCACTCACTTTGGCAGGGAGGAATCAGGACTGGTGCAGCCTCAGGAAGGAGCTGAGATTCCCTATCCTTTGGGTCCACTGCTTTGAGTTGGGGGAGGACTGGGAGGGATCAGCTGGGTAGAGAGGATCAAAAATTCTTAAGCACGGGAGGAAGGCAGGAAGCAAGGTGGCACTATGATCTAATAGTGCTTCTCAAATTTTAATGTGCATATAAATTACTTGGGGATCTGCTAAATTGAGACTTTGCTGCAGCAGACTTGAAGTGGAGCCTAAGGTTCTGCATTTCTAAGTAGCTCACAGGTACTGCTGATGCTGTGTGTGGGTCCATGCGGCAGCAAGGCTCTAAGAGAATGGAAGCCTCAGAGGCCCCAGAGTGTTACAGACCAAGCCATGATCCCAGGATGTGAATTCTCTCCAGCAGAGCAGATCCTGTATTTTTGGCATTGATGAAGGGTGCCCTCCTCTTGACCACCAAAGAAAGCTGGAAGGTGGGCAATTAGCAAGATCCTTCTGGTATTCTTGATCCTTGTAACAACCTGCTGTAGCTGAAAGAGCATTTTTAATTAGACCAAATTATCTAGTTTGGCTGTCCATAGAAATCAAAGCCCCAGCTGAAATGTCTGTTTCGTTTTGTTGGTGTAGAGATGTCTATGTGCTGCGATTTTTAAGATGTTAAGCACTGCCTATGGGCATATTTTATGGAGAAATAAACACACAGCCCAATGAGATGTATAGTGTGGTTTTAATATATTGTATATTCACTTATTTATGGGGAAAATAAATACGTGAGCCAATAAGCTGTGTATTATTACTTTAATATATTGAATTTATTTCATACCTATATATTTTATGAGGGAAAATAAACTCATAAGATACATGATATTATTATAATAACACATCTAATTGTTCTATATTAATTTATGTATGAAAGAAATAAGTGCAACTTAACATGACATAAGATTATTTAATGCAGGAGATGAATTCTATATTAAGACAGTTTAAGGGATTCAATTCCAGCTGAATAACATGTGTGCACTTCCCACACTGAGGGGCCAGTTAAAAAAATATGCGAGAGCCTGTCTAGTCCTATGTGTCAAGACCTGTGTTGGCTCCTGGCTTTTCCTGACAGTTGTTGCCTCCCCGTGCCTGGTACTCCAGGTCCCCGTCCTGCTGGTCCAGGGGAAAGTCTGGGAGGCCCAGGAAATAAACTGCTTTTCGAGAATGGCAGCATCTGCTGGGGAGGTAGCCCTGCGGTGTCTGTTTCTGAGCCAGAGAAATACTAAGTAAACCTAAGAAGGATGGATGGCTTTCCAGGGCCCTTTAAATCTCCGCGTTCCCCGGAACGAACCAGGAGGCAGATGGGGGAGATCGATCCTGGCTTCCCCGCTCGCCGGGTTTGCAAGCAGCCGGGCCGGGTGCGGTGGGGGATAGGAGACAGAGCTGAGATGGCAAATGAAGCTGTCGGTAAGACAGGTAGGCCTGCATCTGGAGGAAGCGGCGGCCGGGCTTTAGATCCCAGAGCCAAGGGTGCACAGTCAGACCCCGCGAGGCCGACCCGGGCCTGCACACCCGCCGCTCACCCCTGCGCGGCTCACCCCTGCGTCGCCCACGCCGCGCGCACTCCACGTCCCCCGCGCGTCCTCCGCCTCCGCTGGCCCCTTTTTTTTTTTTTTTTTTTTTTTTAATAACACAAAAACGAAAAGGAGGCTCCTGGCTCCCTTTCCTCAGGGGGGCCTGGAAGGTCCGGAAAGGAGAAGGCGGGCGCGGGGACAGAGCCCCGAAGAGGCTGTCATGGCGGCCACCGACTCTCCCCGCGCCCTCCCTGCAGCCCGGCCCCAGCGCCATTTTGAGCATCTTCACGGCTGTCCTGTCGCCCTCCAGCTCTCCTCGCTCCTCCTTCCCGCCCCCGGAGGCCTAGCGCCTGCAGAGGCGGCGCGGGCCTCCCCGGGCTGGCGGCCCCGCCGCTCCTCGGACGCCCTCCCGACCCCGAAGCCCTAGAGTGGCTGCGGGCACCGAGGAGCACTGGGGTCCGGGCCTCGCTCCATTTTTCCGCGAGCCTCCTTCCTGGCCCGATTGGAAACCTGCTTCCCGAGAACACCCCCCACCCCCCACGCCACTCGGCCCACGACCCCTGGCCTCGCGTCCCCAGGCTTCTTGTGTTCCCGAAAAAGCCTTTCCACCCGGTTTGGGGGCACTGAAGCCAGAAGCTTGGGAAACCCTAGGAGCCCTCCCGCTCCGGCTAAACCTCTGCGCCCCCTGCTACGACCCCCGGTCGCGTCCCCGAGGCCTCCTCTCCCTCCACCCGCCCACCTAGATCTCTAAGCAGAGCCCCGGGAACACCGACGCGGGACCCAAGGCCATCTGTTGGAGGGTGTGCAGGTGACAGAATTCCAGCAAACTCCCTACTCCTCTCGAGCTGCGGGTCGAGAAGCGGTGGCCAAGTAGGGTCGCTTTTGTACCACCCGGACTTAGCCGACGCGGGGTCGGGCAGCCTCGCGCGGGTCCCGAGGGAATGAGGGCCGGCCTAGGGAGGTGCGGGGCAAGGGGCTGGGGTTCCAACACAAACACTCATTTTCGTATTATAAAGACATTTATTTAATCTATGAAAATAATGTACAATAAATACTTTCCCCTTTTCCTATTATTAAAGAATTTCAATAAATAATCTACGGGTCTAAAACTTAAAAAGAGAGAGAGGAAAACAAGTTCCTCTAGTTCTTTTTTAAGAAAGCCCCCCCGCCAAGAGTTTAATTATTCCTGAGATTTCGTTGGAAGGAGTCTACGGAACGGAATTTGTGTGTTTTAAAAAGACACCCTAGTGCCCAATATTTTAGAGAGGAACGAAAGGAAATGGATTAAACACGAATTCAGTAATACCTGAATTTTAGCAAAACACAGAAAGAAGTCTAAGCGACTTGGGGGAGGGGGGGTCCTGGAGTTTTCCAGCAGACGGGACGAGGGGACGGGGGTCGAAGCGGCCGGGAGGAGGAAACAAGTTAGGGGAACTGCAGGTCGATGGCACAGAGGGTGCTGGTGAAGAAATCCAGCTCTTCCTCGGAAAAGGGAACCGGGCTGTCGAGCGAGCCCTGCAGGCTGGGGGACAGGCCTCCGGACAGCTGGACACAGGAGTCGGCCGCGAAGAAGTTGAGATCGGGCAGGAAAGGCGAATCCTGCCGCTCGGGGAAGGCGTCTTCGGGCAACGGCTCGGGCTCCAGCCTGGCGGCCGCGCGCAAACTACCCCCCACGTGAGCGGTCAAAGGCTGGGGGCCCTGGGCGCCCGGGAGGGCCGGCGCGACCTCGGGCGGGTGACAGCAGGCTTCCCGCGCCGGCCGGGAGGCGGAGGGGCGGCCAGGGCTGGCCGCGGGCTCGTCGGCTGGCTCGCCGGCGTCCTCCAGGGCGCCTGGGCAGGCCGGCTCCCCGTCGGGCGGCTCGCGGTGCTGCGTCTGCCGCTTGTGCTTCATGCGCCGGTTCTGGAACCACACCTTGACCTGCCTCTCGGTGAGGTCCAGCAAGGCCGCGATCTCCACGCGGCGCGGCCGGCACAAGTACTTGTTAAAGTGGAATTCCTTCTCCAACTCCAGCAGTTGCGTGTTGGTGTAAGCAGTGCGCAGCCTGCGCGCCCCGCTGCCGGCGGCCTCCGGCAGTCCCGGACCATCTGCAGGGAAAGAGGGCTGGGTGTCAAAAGCGGGCGGTGTCCCCTGCTCAACCTCATTCAGCTTAGGTGAAGACCACCCCAGCCGCCAAAAACAGTATCAGCAGCACCCCCCCCCCCTTCCCGCCTACCGAAGCGGCCCGCTCTCACGGCTTTTCCCGTCCCCCTCTCGCCGGCGGACCCTGCCCGGGTCAGGGCACAGCATTCAGAGAGCCGCCCACGGACCACGCAGGGGGTAGGGAGCGGCTGCCTTTTGCCCCCAGAACCTCAGAGCCTCCATCCCGAATCATTGGCGTGGAGCCCTCAATTCGGCATTTTCGAGCTTAACCCAGAGAGAGGAGGTTCATTAAGAAAGATTATTCCTCACCTCCTGTCCTCCCTGGCTTTCAAATTCCCCTCTTTGAGAGCAGGGAGAAATGGGACTGAATCTTTTCCTGCGCCCAGGTTCAATCCCCAACACCTCTTTGATTCCTCCGTACAGATAAAGGTGAAAAGCTAAATCAAATCCTTTTTCTAACAGAGAAAAGGCTCTTCCCCAACCAGCCTCCAAAATCTGCTATAGTGTTGAAAGAAAGAAAGAAAGAGAGAAAGAAAGAAAGAAAGAAAGAAAGAAAGAAAGAAAGAAAGAAAAAAACAGGCCTGAACCCCAGCAGTGTATTTTTCTTGTTCATCCCTGGACTAGACGGGGCAAGGATCCCCAACAGGCTCGACACCCTTTTTACCTCCCCCATCACTCTTTCTCCCCCTCTCTTCTAGCTGCCCCTCACCCCACCCCTACCCCGCTAACCGACCTGCTGGCGATCCGACCCCGGAGGCCGAAACGGAGGAGGCGGCTGGAGGAGACGAGGCGGATTGGCTGGGTTTCTTGGCGGATTTCTTCTCTTTCATCCAGGGGAACTCGGGGACCAAGGGGGCGGCGGGGAGCGGCGGCGGCGGCGGCAGAGCGGGCCCATCTTCGCCTCGCTTTTGGCTCCTGGGTCTCTGAAGGGTGGAGGCGCCGGGCTGGAGGCTGGGGAAGGTTTGCTCGAAAGGAGGAGGAGGAGGAATTAATGTCGACTCCTTGATTGATGAAGTTTGAAATGTCTCCAAGACAGCGGGGAAGGAAGTCAGACACTCGGCGAGCGATGGCTGGCTGTTTATAAACCCAATCTCCCTCTCAAATTCAAAATTCATGGCTTTCAATGGTGGGGGAGGGGGCCTGCTGGGGGGGGCGTCAGGAGGGAGGATCGGAAGGGACCCCCCCTCCTGCCCCCCCCAGGTTTATGTGATGGAGCGATTTTGGGAGGGGGAGATTTCGCTCTTTCTCTCTCTCTGTTTTTGTTTTTTTTGTTTTTTTTTTTTTTATTTTGGGCCTTTATAATTGTATATTGCTGATAAATACAAGCGTATGGGGACTCTCTCTATTAAACCCAGGACTCCGGCGAAATTGCAGGGAATTCATGGTCACGGGACTGGCCTCGGCCAATCGCTTGTCTGGGCCTGGTGGAAAACAGAGAGCATTATTTGCTTTAATTGATTCAAAAACTCTAGAGAACCACGACCTGGACACCGTGAGCCCCCAGTCCTACACTCCCTCTCCCCAGTGCTTCCCTTTCTCCAGAAAAGCTAGAGGAACCTTTCTCTCACCCCCTTCAGAAGATGGGAGGCTCCAAAAGGTGGAAAACAAGAGAATCTAAGGGAGAAGTCTTCCTCTCTTCCAAATATTTTTAATAGAATACATTAGTGCTTTCTTTATAATGCCAGCCGTATTATCTTCCCCACTCTCCCCCCATTAAAAAAAAAAAGAAAGAAAGAAAGAAAGCTGAGTAAGGATCTCAGAGTGAAAGAAAAAGATAGTAGAAAGAGACTTCCATCCTTTGGGAAAGGTCAGTGTTAAGGTGCAATAAGGAAGAGGAGAGATTTACAATCATCAGCACCTCCATCCCCATCCCACCCCCCCCCCAAAAGCAACAGATAAATCTTAGAAAATCGACAGACACTCCCAGGCTGACACAGAGGAGTGAGATAGATGGTGAGGGGCTCTTTGGGGCTCTGGCAGCCAAAGCTGTGTGGTCTCAGTTCCCTTCTCTGCCCAGTGTTTGCAGCACTTGTCCACCTGCCTTCCTCACCTGGAGCCATCTCACTCCTTTTCAGGACCCCACAACAGCCAGGGTGTAAGGTGCCTATGCTCTCCCTCAAGCCTCAAGCCTATATCTGTATCTATATCCAGGGACATGAACAAGAACCAAGGTAGTAGGAGATTTAACTTAGAGCACTCTCAAACCTCAGGCCAATGTTTGGGGGGAGGAATCCCCGCCCAGGACAAAGAGAATCCCCCTTCCTATTTTTGCCAGTGTGCTAGTTTTAATCATCATCATCATCCCTGGCAAGAAAGAATTCTCTGAGCACGGAGAGGGTGGCAACAATGACTACTGAGATTATATTCCATTTAGGGGGGAAGGGGAGGATTTTTTTTTTAATTTTATTTTGAGGGGATCAAGACAGTCTGAACTTTAGAAAGTATTGTAATGCACTGGAGAGAGGGGACACAAGACTCGCCCCCCCCCCTCCACCCCGGAGCAATTGGTGGGAAACTAGATCTCAAAGCAGAAAATGAAAAGTCGATCTGGGGGACGATTTTTAAATAAGTGGGTCAGAGGGACCGAGAGGAGATGAGGCGATCAATCTTAGCCCCCTGACAGCTCCCTCCGATGGCATCAAAGAATTTGGCTCTTTGGGAAAGCCGAGGGAACAGCCGAAATTCCACATCCCTTTAAAAGGCCTGGGGGTGGGGGTGATAGCAAAAGAGAAAGGTGATTCTGGGAGAGCAGGGGAACAGATGGGCAATGGGGACAGAGGGAAGGACGCTGAGTTGGGTGGAAAGTTTGTGTGGAGAACTCCCACGGCTCTGGCCTCCCCTCCCCCTCCTCCTCTCGGCTGCCCAGCAAGGAGGAGAAGGCTGGTTAGCAGAGAAATGGCAACTCAGCCGGGAGCTGGAACTAGAAACTTTCTGTCATGTAACAGCCGCGTGGGTGGCGGTGAGTATTCATCCGCGTGGGTGGCGGTGAGTATTTAAAAAGGACCGAGAAGGCCAGAGGAGAGCCAGGAGAGAGAAAGGGGATTTGTAGGTGGGGGCTGCAGGGACGGGAGGTGGACCGCTGCGGAGGGCTCGGAACAGAAGGAGCTGCTCTGAACTGGGCGAACTGGCCAGAGACCGTTGTGTCCAACTCCACTCCAAAGAAGGCACTTTTCGCCATTGGGGGGGGGGGGGGTGCGGATGGGGCGGGGGAGGGGAGGTGGGCACAGAAGAATCGGAAGAGTAGTTGTCTGGAAGTCGTGCAGGGAGGCCTGAAAGAGGGTGCTCCCTCCATTCACCCCCTTGAGAAGCCCTGGAAGTTTTTCCGCAGCCTCTCCAGCTGGCTGCAGGGTAGCGCGCTTCTCCCCGCATCAGCTCAGGCCGAGACTGTCCCTGCAGGAAATACGGCTCTCTTTAACCCTGCTGACAGATTTTACGGCCAGATTAGAGAACAGCAGAAAAGTTGGGTGTTAAAAGGGGCCGAGAGAGCCCTCCTTCCCAGAGACACCGCCTCCCCGCCTCCTGTTATGCTGTGAATCTTACAGCACAGATATTTTCCCCCACGACTTTGGCTGCTTAGCTAGAGCCTGGAAGCCCGCAGAAAGAAGGGCGGAGGACACCAAAGCCAAGTGGGCCCTTATTTTTCGTTTGCAATTCCAGCTTCAGGCCAAAGCTCTGTTTTTCAAACTCAAGCTCAATTCCTTCTCTTGGCCTGCCTCTCTCTCTTGTGCTAGATAAATAATCAATCCACTCCACCCCCAGAGCCAAACATGGCGCTCCATCTAGTTACATCATTCAGAAAATGTTATTCAGGGAAGAGGAAGAGAGAAAGACAGAAAGAAAGAAAAAACCCTTGAGCGTTATTTGATCCCAATCAAACTTTGCACGCTCTTATGCCTTTAAATTATAGCCTGACCCGATGCTAAATTGCTTGCTGCTTGGATGAGCCGAGTCCAGTTAAAACCCTACTTGGGGGGGGGGGTAGAATTCAGGTTGCTTTTTTATTGTTATTTATTGTTGCATAAAGACTGTAATTACTAACCTTGGACTGCCAGGATGCAACATAAAAATGAAAATCAGCCCTCGCTTTAAGGCTGAGGGCCTGGAACGATTCTGACACTGCCCCCCCCCCACCCCACTACCACCAAATATATGCTCCTAATTAAGCAATGCGGGCGCATCGCTTACAATTAGAATTATGCATCTCTTCAGCAAGCAGCCATCGCTTCTCTTTCAACGAATTAGCTCCATATTTCAGCCGCCCTGTCTCTTCGCTCTTATCGGCTCCAGCGACGCGGCGGTGACATTTCATCTTTGACAGACCCTCTCTATCCTCGCTCCGATGTGATAAAACTTTTATGGAACCACGACTAAGAAATGAAGTTTTCCCAAGGATCGTGGAAACGGAGCTGCACATTTGCCTGGGGACCATTTTATTTACGCTTGGATCCCACCGCCTCGCCCTCCCTCCTCCCTCTCTCCCCTTTCCTTGGCAGGGAAAATCTAAAGCGCCTCCTCTCCCTCCGCCCCGAGTTTTATTTAGTGATTTAATTCCACTTTAGTTTTAAGGTTTGACCTGAGAAGTCTAGGCCTCAGATTTTTTTTTTTTAATCATTTTCCTTTGTTTTCATTTTAGACCCAATGGTGGTTGGGCTTCGGGTCACGTGACGACTTCTTTGTAGCTCCGGAAGAGAACTGTGAAGTTTAGGTTCCTTGGAAGAAGCAGTAAACGGCCAGATGTTGTTGTTGTTGTTGTTGTTGTTGTTGTTGTTGCTGTTGTTGAAGGTGTGGCCAGGAAGTTGTGGCCAAAGGCACGAGAGGACAAAAGGTCAATGAGAAAAACGGAGAGGCCAAGATAGGGTCTTCGACGTCCTTCTTTCCTTGGGGGAAGTTTGGCAGTCAGCAGCCTCCCCCTGCTATGTAAATCGGACCACCAGGACAAGATAAAATTGATAACAGAAAGTTTATTCAAGAATTGTTTGACAGACAACCCTTTTAAGTGAGGAAAAAAGTAACTACGGAAGAACAAAGAAAGTTTCGAGAGGGAATTAACTCTAACTCTACGAATTCAGGACTATACAATGACAATAGGAGCTGAGTTCATGCCTTTTAGAACTAATTACAATTGCTCATAAGTACGCGTTTAACATAAATCTACAGCTCTTTTCTAGAGTACAATAATAACTAAAATAGCTGGTTTTACATGACAGGAAACACAACGTCCTTTATAACAAGTAAATACTAAAAAAGTACAATTTGTCATTTTTTTCCCTCATATAAATACATAATGTAGGGGGGGGATAAATAATACAAAAAAGAAAATATTTTAACAGGCTATAACCAATAAATATATATGAAAATGTTCACTAGAACACACACTTTTTGAGCGATGCCGGACTCCTGCAGACCCAAGCATCTCTCACAGTTGTTTTTATATCCATTAAAATGTAAACTCTAAGTGCAACAAAAGTGTCCTGACAGGGGGTTGAGCGAGGCGCACAGGCCCAGCTGCAGCCCCTGCCTGGGACAGACAGTTTGTTAAAATATACCCTGTTTTCACGTTAAGTCAAGAGAGCAACAGAAGAAAAGAAAAGTGTAGAACCTCGTGTCGCCCGATTGCTTTCTGTGGAGAGAGGGGGATGGTCCTGGAGCTGAGATGGGAGACAGCAGAATGGGCAAAGCTTCAGTCCTGACACCTTGCCTGCTCTGACCTCCCAGCGTTCCATAAAAGAAAAAATATATATATTTATAATATAGACAGCTCTGACTTTCAGGATCTCTCACCATCCCTGAGCCCTCTGAAAACTGTAATAGAGGGGGGCGGGGTGTAGACATGAATGTCCTAAAGCAGAAACTATGGGGCTGAAAATGGAGGGAGCGCCCCCAGAAACCTCACATGGGTGGGAGGAAACTTGAGGCTTCAGGAAAGTGGGAGGGGAGCGTGCTTTGGGCCCTTGGTTTTGAAACGGGCTCTCTTTTTTTGTTTGTTTTTTAAAGGAGAACGGCAAGGAAAAAAAAAATCAAGATTTGGAGGAATTACTCACAGAGATGGAAGGTAAGTTAGTTGGTTGGTTGGTTGGTGATGGCCTAGCCATCTTGTCTGCTTTTTAAAATGTGCTTCTCTGCCTTGTTTCCCTATCTCCTAACTGGGTATTGCTGGAGGCCTAGGGTTGAGGGGATCATCTCCACAGTCGGCTGTGGATTTCTCTCCAGTGGGTTGGCAGGCGGACCGAACAAGGACTGGAGGACCTTACAAAGCAACTTCTCAGGCCAGGGGGAGGGGAAGGGGCTCCAGCCCGGGTCTTCCCAGCAGCAAGTGTGGCTCTCGCCTCTTTGCCTCCCTATTTCAGACCTCCGGGCTGCCCCCTCAGAGCGCACGGCCTGCGCCCCTCGTAGCTCTCACCCACCCCAAGACCTCGCCCCTCCGCCGCCCCGGCCCCCCCCCCCCGCCCCTCTCCAATCACAGGTGTGTTAATTTGGGCGCTTCTTGGATTCTACCCTGAGGAGGAGGCGCATGGTGAGAGGAGAGGTCTGTGTAGGTAGGGTGGGGATCGCAGGGTCCGTGGTGCTGGTTGGGGGCCATAGGGGGCGCCCCATTGTAGTCCAGGTTCCCCGAGGGGTGGTGGGAAAGGTGGTTGAGGCCGTAGAGGGAGGGGCCGGCAGGGGGCGGCAGCGGATCCGCGTAGCCGCCCCCGCCCACGTACACGGGGCTGCCCTGCATGGTGGGCGTCCCATAGGCGCCCCCGTTGGCTTGGAGGACGTGGGGCTCGTAATCGGCCGCCGGAGTCGGGGGGTACTTCTGCGGGGCGCCGCAGCCTTTGAGAGGGGGCTGGTAGTTGGAGGGCAGCGCGTAGGCATTCTGGTGGGCTTTGCCGAAGGCGGGCGGGGACGGGCTCTCGTAGCTGGGGGTCATGGAGTGTAAGGCGTTCATGAAGCCGGCCGTGGACTGCATGGGTTGCGGGGGGCTGCCGGCAGGGGAGGGGCCCCCGGACGACGAGGCCAGGCCCTTGGCCTTCTGGTCCTTCTTGTACTTCATGCGCCGGTTCTGGAACCAGATCTTGATCTGCCGCTCGCTGAGGTTCAGCAGGTTGGCCATCTCCACGCGGCGCGGCCGGCACAGGTAGCGGTTGAAGTGGAACTCCTTCTCCAGCTCCACCAGCTGCGCGCTCGTGTACGCCGTCCGCGCGCGCTTGGACGCCGCCGACCCCGGGGGGCTCTTGTCCCCTCCCCCGCCGCCGCCGCCGCCCCCGCCGCCACCACTGCCGCCGCCTCCGCCGCCGCCGCAGCCCTCCGCTGGATCCGAGGGGGAGGGGTGGGAAGGGGACAAAATGAAATAAAAGATAATTACTGAACACGCCGAAATTGAATGCATGGTTTCTTAATAAATCCAGGCCTGGACTCGGAGCCCCCGCCGCCCTCCCCTTCTCGTCCCCGCCTCCTCCTCACCACCCCCCCCCCCAACGCCCGTCGCATTAGCGGACACTCTATAATAGTGGCATTTATTAAGAGACCTGTTCTCCTCTTGCTGCCCCAGCTTATGAAAATTTGATCATGTCACGCAGACAGAGCCGCATGGCCATTTATTTAGAGCTGGGTTTTCTCGCGCGCGCTTTCTTCCCCCATCACCAACTCCAGGTTCTGGGAAGACACCCCCCCCCCCACACACACACACAAACTTCCTGCCGGGGTCCTGTGGACTAGGTGGGCGGCCGAGGAGAACCCCCGGGGGAATCTGAACATTCGGGGGCAGGGCTCGGAAGTGTGGCTCGAAGAGGCTGCCTTGCCTGGAGGCCGGGACCCCGGGCGGCCCGAGCGATTGTGATTAATACCCACAGTAATCATACTTAATAATAATCAATCGTTGACGACTCTGCGTCTACTGGCAGCGGCTCGTGGCTCTGCGGCCTTGCAAAGGGCTGAGTCCGAGCGCCTGGCCTTCTGGAGCTCTCGGCAGCTCAGGTGAAGGGTGGCTGGAGGGAGAGGGTGTTGGCGGGGTCAGGGGTCATCAGGTGGTGGGGGCTACGGGAAAAGCGCCGCTGCAGGGCCGCCACCTGATATTGTTCCCCGGCCGCCGCCTGGGCGCCTAGGGGCTGGGTGCTAGAATAACAGTGACATTCCTGGCCTGGACAAAAGCTGACGACGAGGAAGGCAGAGAGCTGGTACCTGTGCCGGGGGAGCTGTTTTTCAGCTTGGACGTTTGCCTTGACTCTTTCATCCAGGGGAATATCTGTTTGGTGAGGGTGGAGTTGGAGCCAGGAACGCACTTGGGGGTGCCGGTTTTGCTGGGCCCGCCCCCATTATTGCTGTTGCTAGTGGTACTGGTAGGTGCGGCGCTGGGCGGGGGTGAGCCGGGCGGGGCGGGCAGGGGCTCGGGGGCCAGGCCGGGCCTCATGCAGCTGCCGTTGAGCTCCTTGCTCTTGGCATGCGGGGCGGCGTTGCCCAGGGACTGCAAGGAGCACGCCGAGCGCTGGTAGTCGCCCTCCAGGTGCGTGGCGGCCTGAAAGGGGGGTTGGGGGGGACCTTCGTAGCCGAAGCCATTGCTGCCAGGGTACGAGGAGTAGCCTCCGAAGAGTGCTGCCGCGGCGTTGTCGTAGTAGGTGGCTTTCTGCATCGCTGGGCGAGGCCCGGGCAGTGGGTGGCAACTTGCAAGAGCCTGATACCCTCACGACCGGACATTGGCACCCGCGGGGGTCACGTGAGGCGCCGGACCCCCCCCTCCCCTTTCTGCCCCCCTCCTCCCGAGTCCGTTGGGAGCTGCTGACCTGTGGGGTGAGAGAAGAGACACAAGGGGGGGAAGAGGACTGGGGCTCGAATCCATCTTAAGAGCTGAAAAGGGAACTGACATCAATAGGGTTTTTTCTTCTCCCCAACCCCAACATCTTCAAAGCAGATGCTGAGGCCACTTTCCTGACCTGAAATGGATTTTTCTTATTTCCGTGCTTTAATTAAAAAAAATTTTTTTTTCTTTCCACTTCAAAAATAAGGATTCTACTCCTTCGGGGACTGCCTAGGTATACAATCTTACTACTGGAAGGCCATTGCTTCTTTCCTGCCTGCAGGCTAGTCCCTGACCTCTCCTCCTCCCTCTCCCTATCTTCCCCTACTAACTCTGGGATAGGGTGGCTCAAGGGGGGGGGGGGACTAGGAGACTCCAAAATAAAAACATCATCAACACCCTCCTGTGAGCTGAGAGGCCTCCTGCCTGCTGTCTTTGCCTCCCTCCAGGTCCATCTAGGTCTGTCACCCAAGCAGAGTCTAGCCTGGAGAAAAAAACCCCCAAGGATCTCCAAAAGAGACAGGAAGGAGAAGCAAGTTGAGCAGGGAACCTTGTCCTGTGAGGGATCCTCTCTTTCCCTACCCACCTCACGAAGAAGACGACAACAGCCTGACCTAGAAACTTCCTGAACATTTTTAACCTCCAGAGCCAGCAGAACCGAGCCTCCTCCCTGGCCCTGGAGGAACCACCACCTCCAGTCTGAGTCTTTGCTCAGCCAAGTCTGGGACCCAGCAGCTAGCAGCTAGCGGCCCCCATGGGGCCCCCAAATGGAGCAGGATTGTTTCTATTTCCCTGGCCAGACGGATTGGTGCAGTGACCATTTGGCCCAGGTCTCTCCCCGCTCCATTTTTTTCATCAGACCTAATTTTTTCCCACCCTTTCCTTGACAGTCTGTGTCCTTTGATTTCCCCAAAAGAAGAAAAGAAGAGAGAAAAACTGGATAACTGCTGGACTTTACTACCAGGAGACGCAAAAGTACTTCCTAACTGAGGACATCTTCTCCCAAAGGAAAAAAAGTCCACAGAGCAATTAGAACAATATTATTCTCTGGGTTGGAAACAGGGTACCTTGTTTACTGAAGTTTTCTGAGGCAAAAAAAAAAAAATCATTATTTTAATGCAGACGCTTAAAACTGTGCAGAAAAAAAATAAAGGTTCGTGCTGTCATAGGATTTTGTATATTTCTTCTAAAAGTTCTGACTGCATTTTTTTCCTCCCTGTCTTCCCCAATTTCTCATCATCACATTTCATAAAACCTCCAGAGTGACCCTCTCTTCTGACATGTGAGTTTAGACTACTTAAATCTCATTCAGCCCAGCTGTTCAACCCCAAAGAAAACTAAAAATAGGCAAATAAAATAAAAGGAGTGCAGGTGAAGAAGTCCCTCCCACACATAAATCCCCTTCTTAATGGCACAGATACACATTCAAAAGGGAGCCGGGGAGCCCTGAGTTCCGATTGGTTTCTGGGAAGAATTTGTTTCTGGGAAATACACATGGGTCTGCAAACAGCAGGTCCTTCCAGGGAGGAGAACTGGAGTTCAATTGACCAGGCTGACCCAATCCCTTTATTATTATTACCATTAGCCTCTGATGATTTAACCAAAATTAGCTTCAGAGCAGCCCTGGATGAAGGGGGAATTAATTAACAGGCATCAGTTGAGTTTGTTATTAATAGAGAAGAGAATGAAATAAAAACGTTGGAAGGGGTTGGCTGGCTGGGCCCTGGCTTTATTTAGTCTAAATGATTGTTACAGCAGTAATGATGATGATGATGATGATGATGATGATGGTGATGATGATGATAAAGCAATAATCTGACTAGACGCCTGGGGCCGAAATTCCTGTCGTTCCCCCTGCAATAAACCTGCAAACCATCGCAGGACAGAGGCCAGGCGAGTGTGGGAAGCGGAGAAGCCAGAGACGTAACAGGAAAGAATGGAGACTCCGCTGGCGGCGAAAAAGGGCCCGGAGGTTTGTGGACGGAGCTAGCCCCTGGCTGCCGCCTCCGGGCTGTCTCGGCCACTGCTGCCGCGGTGGCTGGTGACTAGCTATGCTGGCCCAAGGAGGCGAAGAGAAAGCGTTCAGGACGCCTCAACGGCTAGCGGCGGCAGGTTCCAAGCACACCGGGCGGAGGGCAGCAAGTTTGGGCGCTGGAGGTAACCGAATTAAAAGGCGCCTTAGCAACTCCGCTCTGGGACTTTGCCAGGCCCGGATCGACCGGAGGGCGCAGAGGCCTGGCTGGTGGGACAGTGAGAAGAGGTGAAGGTGCTGAGGGGATCTGAGATCTGGGGATCCAGGAGAAGAGGGGGTGGGGAGCAGCTCTACCAAGCCAAACATGTCTATTTCCCTTGCCTCCATGTTGGAAAAATCCAGGCTCCATATGGCTTCTCGGGAGAGAGGGAGGGAGGGAGACGGTGGCTCCCGGCTTCCCCCCAGGGTCTCGTTGGAGGAGGGCGGTGAGCCACCCCAAGAACCCCACCTGTCCAGGCACACCCCTGAAAAGAGCCGAGGACAGTAACAATAGCTGGGGAAGCCCGGAGAGAGGGGATAGGCCACCTTCCAGGACTTAAAAAAAAAAAATTAGTGGAAGGAAGAAAAATAAAAGAACAAGAAAGGAAAGGAGAGAAAGCTTAGGCTCTTCTTAGCAGCCGGGGGAAATTCAGCTCTGACTCTGGCTGCTGAAAGAAAAAAGAGGAGAAAAGGAGAGAAGCAAGAAGGGAGAGGGAGAGAGGGAGAGAGAGAGAGAGAGAGAGAGAGAGGGAGGGAGGGAGGGAGGGGGAGGGAGAGAGAGAGGGAGAGAGAGAGAGAGAGAGAGGAGAGGAGAGGAGAGTCGCTGTGTGGAAGGAAGCTTAAAGCTTGTGAACTCTTCTTGAACCGAGATTGGAGTCATATGGGCCATAAATCATTGAGACATACTCTCCGCCATTCACAAACTGATAGCCTATTTCAGTCCAGCTTACCTTAGCCACCGACGAGGGGAGAACAGGCAGACATAATATATATTCACATCGAGCCCCAGCGCGAGCGGCAGGCGAGAAATCTCCCCTCCTTGAAGGCAAAGGAAAAAAAGACCACTGTTTAAAGCTGCGTCGCCCCCCCCCCCAGTAGCCACCCCGGCTGGGGAGCCCGAGGGGCAGAGCGGCCGGTGGAGCCGCGCGGCGTCCGCTTCAATTCACTCGGCTTAGGAGCGGGGGTGCGCAGGAGGGAGGGGGGTGGGGGAGCGGGGGGGAAAAAAATAGAAGAAGACCGAGAGGTGCTGGAGCGGCTCAGCTCGCTGAGAATCCAGCTCCGGGCTCCGGCTTGGCCAAGCCGCCACAGTGTGGTTGCCCTACAAGACTGGTACGCCCTACTCTCCGTAACAATGGCCTCTGCTTTTGCACAGGGAAAAAAAAAAAAACCACACACACACACACACACTCACACACACACACACACACACACACAAGCTCACACACACCCCCACCACTCCCCCTTTAGTAAGCTTAGATGCCAGATAAGGAGGGAAGGTGGTGGTGGTGATGGGGGCGGGGAAAATTTTTTAACGCCCCCCCCCCCGGAAAAAAAAAGTGAGAAAGGAAAGGCGGCAGAGATTTTTGTTTGTTTGTTTGTTTGTTTGTTTGTTTAAAGAACAGGTAAATTTTTAAATTGAGATTTTGGCGGGGGAGGAAGAGGAGAGCACCGGCAAGGGAAAGCTGGTGGAGTTCACAGCTCCCCCCCCTCCCGCCCCGCACCCCACTAATAAGCCATTATGCTAACTGAGAAGTAGGTGGGGAGGCCTAGTCAAAGGCACCCAAGGTGTCTGGGGGTGGGGGTGCTGGGTGCCTCTCTGCATTCATTGGCAATGGCAACACCAAGGCTTTTTTTTTTTTTTTTTTTTTTAAGTAGTTTCACTCCTCTGGGACTGGTGGCTGGGTCTCCCGCCCTCTCACCCTGGCTTCCCCCCCAACCACACTCTGAGTCTCCCAGTCTGTCTCTTCTCTTCCCCCACACCCTCCCTACTCCTCTTCTCTCCCTGCAAGTCTCCAGGCCCAGTTTCCAACCGGTAGGGGGGACAGCCAGACGTTTTTTAAAAAACACCCCCCCTTTTTTGAGAACAGACAACAAGCGGTGAGTGATTATTTTAAAAATCCAGACCATCTTGCAGCAGGAGGGGGTTGAGGAGAGGGTGACAAAAGGGGGACTCTGTTTAGCTCGAGCTCCAGACACGGCTGGCAATAGAGAGGCTGTAAGAACTTAACAGAGAAGTTTCTGTTAAGATTCTCACCTCGGGATAGGCAGAAGGGGCTAAGAGGTGATAAGGACATTTGTACTTCTGAGAAGGTGAGAAGAACTACCAAAATGGCTTCATCTTAAATGCGCTGGCAGAAGAGAAGGGTGGTTATTAGTATTGTTCCGAACAAACCTGTTTGTTTCTCTTAGCTCTGCAAGATTTATGACTCTTGGCACAAATGAGGAAGACTACAAAAGCTAAACTTTTCTTAGGGTGTGTTTGAGAAGGGCAGGAAAAGGCAAGGAGGCCTGTAGGAGGGAGACAAGAGCCAAGAATGTAGGTGTCTGCAGATTTGGGGCGGGGGTGGGGAGAGCCATTCCCGCTGGAGGAAACAGACAAAAAAGAAGACCAGGACGTTTCCCAAAGCAGGAGTGTTTGCAACTCTGCCTAACTGCTGAGTCGGGACTTAGGGGATGAAATAGAACGCAGAGAGTCTCTCTTTTCTACAAAGGCAGCTTGGAAAACTTGTTCTCTTTAACTTGGAGTAGACAGAGCCAGCCACTACCCTGTGACCTCCTGGTTAGAATGCTTGGCTTTTGCCTTCTCCCATCTGGACGCACCAGAGGAGATGGGACTGGGAGAACAAAGGTGAGAGATGGTTCCAGCTATTGTCCCCCTCCGGGAGAGGGTGGCTGTGTCTGGCAAAGCTCCCCTCACACCCTATTGCTCCCCACTCACAAGCTCTGCTTTGGGCTGAGAAAGGGTCCTATTCTCCCAGGGTCTCCTCCAGCTCCTACCTCTTCCGGGCCTGCTAAGTCAGTTTTCATGGGCTGGCGCAGCCAGTTTTGGGGGGCCTTGCTGAACGGGGTGGGTGGGACCCATGGCCTCCCTGCCCTCCAGCAACAGGAACCACATGCAGAACCTCCCACTGTGATGCCCCAAGGACCCTACTACCACCTGCCTAGAGAGCTGGAGGCTAAAGGAAGGGGGGGGGTGTGCATGAGGATGAAGGGTGGGGGCCATTTTTCTGTTTATCAGTAGTACCAAGAAAAGAAAATGCTCAAGCCAGAGCCGAAGTTGTGGCTCAAGCCAGGACCCTCAAAGAGAGCCATTAGGGCTGCACAGAGCCTGTCCTGAGATTTCTAGACCCTGGTCAGGGGCCTACAGTGTTGGTACCTATGTAGCTTTGGGCCTAGTGGGTTGGGGACTCAGCCCAGGGAGGCTTCCAGAGGCTTAAGGGAACCAGCACCTTTGGGTCTTTTCTCTGACTCCCCCAAATTAAAAGTCGAAAATGGGCCTCAGACCCTCCAGCTCTCCTAGCTGTTGCTACCACTGGCTAGAGAAGGTCATTGCAAAATTGAGAGAAGAGGAGAGCCTGGTGGCTATGGGGCTGCACAGCTTTGCTTCAAGGAATAAAAGAGAGCCTAGAGGGCACCCAGCCCAAGGCGGGCCTGTGAGACTGGGGCTGCGATGCTTTCCCCAGACAGTAGCGGACCCCTCCCCTCCCAGAGCCTCCTCAACTCATTGTGGTCCCTTCTGGTGACACAAGGAGCTGGGGCACGGTGGGATGGGGGGCGAGAAAGAGGACTGGGGCTGGAGAAAGCTAACCTGGAGAAAACTTTCAGAAGACACGCACCCCCCAAATGCGGTAAGAGATGGAGTGGGGGCTTCTTATTAAACCTGGAGAACAAAGTCCATTTGAAATGCTTGAGAGGCAATTAGATCCCAGTTTGGTTTCTTTCTTGCCTTTTTCCTTCCTTTCTTGGAGATTTCTGGCGGGCCGGTTGCCCCTGATCGGGGCTGGGAGATAGGAGGCTGATGGTAAAGAGGCAGCCTGGCCGGCACCCATTCCACTGGGTAGGCAAAGGCAGGGCAGTGAGGAGGTGGGCCAGGCGACTCGGAGTAGGAGACATCAGAGGGGTGTGAGGGAAGACCGGAGTCTAGAAAAAGACAGGGGAGAGGAGTTTCTCACTCCTGACAACGCAGTGGTGATTTAGGGGCAGACCAGAGAGAGGAGTGGCCAGTTTCTTCCTGGACCCAAGAAGGGAAACTTGGGCAACTTACCGTGTGCGTGTGTGAGAGAGAAATTGAAAAGGAAAACTCGAGAAAAGATCAGGACAGATTTTATGATAATCTAACAAAGGCAGAAATTACTAATAAAGGTAAATATTAGAAAGAAGAGCCCCCTTCATGGGCATAGTTTCCTCTTCCACTCCCTACAGCACTCCCCTCCTCCATTCCTAATCCCTACTCAATATCAGGGGACAAGGAGCACTTTAAACCTCTTTAAGCCATTCCTGGCGCCCACCCTCCCAGGCCTTAGAGGGATCATGTCTCTTTCTCTCCCCCCTCCCAATAAAACCCATTAAAGAGCAAACGAAAATTCTCCTCTCAATAAGGACAAAATGGCTGGCTCCTTTAAAATCGATTTCTGGTTTCAGCTTTGGGGTGACCAAGGATCTGGCCCCCAGCTCAACCAACCCCCGGCTCACTGAGAAGCGGCGACCTGGGAGCGGGGGTGCGAAGCGATTCGAGATCTGTTTCTTTCTGGTCCTGTCTGGGCTCCGGGTCCCACACTCTTCCAGCTTCACTGCCCCAACTTTGTGGCCGCTGCGGACTCGGGTGAAGTTCACACACACACACACACACACACACACACGCACCGGAATGTCCATCTCTTCTTGAATATTAATAAAGATTTCAAAGCTGGCGGTTGTAAAATTAAATTGCTAATGAAGATGGCTCTTGGTTTGTGGATTCCCAACCCCCACCTCTCTAAGATGCCCTTGCGGGAGGAAACAAAGGGGAAACGGGGCAGGAGAAGATTCGGTGCCTCCGCGGAGGTCAGTGTAGACCCGGCTCAGCGGAAGCCGGGATCGAAAGAAGACGGAGTACGGTCAGAGAAGAAAAAGGCAAGCTGTGTTCTCTCTGCCCCGAAAGTGTAGGGGCGCGAGGGGGAAGCAGGAAAAAAAGGGGGGAGGGCAGCCACGTGGGTTCGCAAAGTGTCTCGGTGACCAAGGAGGCCGCCTGAATGCGCTGACCATACGGAGCCGATGGAGGTGCCGCGGGGCCGAGGCTGGAGTCCCGGGGCAGGCGGGCGCCCTGGGGGCTCAAGAACCCGTTCTGAATCCGGGGTCCCCGCCGCATCTGGAAGCTCAGTCCCGGCCTGGCAACCCCCCACGCTGGCGGGTGTCGAGACAAAGGTGGGCAGCCCGGAGAAGGCAAGAGGGAGAAGGGCGAATCTTGGACAGCTTGGGGAGGAGGTGGGCTGCTGGGGAAGGGAGGGAGAGGCAGGCAAGAGAGGACAGGGGCCCAGCCTGCTGCCAGCGACTGCGCAGGTCTGTCCTGACAGATTGGATGTCTCTCTCCCTGTGACCTCTGTTTAGCAGACAATAACTCACCGGATTAATGACCAATCAGCGGAAGGCCTTCCCAATTGCCTCCAAATATAACCCCCCACCCCCCCACCCCCCCACCCCCCACCCCGAGTCAGAATAGGATAGGGCCAGAGTCTGGACCTGCCAGCCCTTTGAGTCCCCGCCCCCCACCTCTCTAAACAGAGCTTCTGATTTCCAGAACCCCAAAGAGTTCTGCCCATCTCTTCTCACTCCTCCATCAGAACTCATGTACCTGGCCACACTTCCCAAGGCAGTCTGGAAACCTCTGGTCCCCTGCTGGCCTCCCATATCCCTGACCCTATAAGAAATCTCCCTCTCACAACTATGCAACTTCTGAGAAGCTCTCTCCTCTTTTGAATGTTATCTACTTCCAGTTGGGAAAAGAGATGAAGACAAGAGCAAGAATAGGGCAGGGGGTGGGGCACCTGGGTGGCTCAGTCGGTTGAGCATCCGACTGAGCGTCTGACTTCAGCTCAGGTCATGATCTCACAGTCCAGTCCGTGAGTTCGAGCCCCGCGTGTCAGGCTCTGTGCTGACAGCTCAGGGCCTGGAGCCTGCTTCAGATTCTGTGTCTCCCTCTCTCTCTGCCCCTCCACTGCTCATGCTCTGTCTCTCTCTGTCTCAAAAATAAATAAAAACATTTAAAAAATTTAAAAAAAAAAAGAATAGGGCAGGGGCTCATCCACCTCATAAGCCTCCTGTCTTGGCTGCCCGGGGAGGAGACCTGATACAGTGCTGTGGCACCCTGTGTGTGTCGTCTCCCAAAAAGAGAGGGCTCAAAGGCCCTGGGGTCAGAGTGAGGCTGGGGGACAGACAGTGGCCTACCATTACAGAATCTAAATTCTGAAACCGTAATTCAGTCTTTGGGCTGGAGTAGGAAGAATTTCAAAAGCTGAAATTTGAACAGCTCCAGACTCAGCCCGGTGCCTGTCATGGAAAATGCCTTGCTCTGTGAGGGGAACCCTCCTCTTCCTTAGCCCCTCACCCCCAAATGCCAATCCCAGTCCAACCCAGCTAGCCAGCCCCTCTCCACTGCCTTCTGTTTCTATTGCTCTCAGCCTGGGCTTCTCTGTTGAGAATAAAGACACCTTCAAGAGGAAGAATGGTCCAGATTCTAATAGATTTCCTAGAGCCAGTCAGAGTAACTATCCACTGCTCTGGGTGAACACAAACTCCCTGTATATTGCAAATAAGCGTGTGCAGTAACTTCTATACCCAGATGCTCTCAGGACCCCAAGCACTAGAGAGTTACCCAAGGTTACACCTAGGGACAACTCAGACACTGTCCTGTCCTACCCCTGCTACTGTTACAGACAGGGACACTGAGGCTCACAGCCAGGAAGTGGTTTGTCTAAAAATTTGGCATAGGCGTAGCAGTTGGGAGGCTAGGCTTCTAGGCATTCCAGATTGGCTATGTGCTCTGAAGCAGTGAACTCCTGGGGCCTCAGTGTCCCCTCTATAAAGTTAGAGAACATGTGTGGAGGGGAGGGATTGGGCTTAAATGATCTCTAAGGTCCTTTTTTGGACTGACAGCTTGTGGTTCTCTGTGTGCTAACGTAAAAGCGAATGACCATTATTGCGCAGTAGTAAACTGAGTTCAGACAATAATGGGCACCATCTCTGGCAAAAGCAGAATATTTCTTTTTGGGATTTAAATGGGACACCCCCACTACCCAGCCCCCACCCCACTCCTGGTTGTCCTTGCCCCCACAGAGGCTCATGCACGGTTTTAACCGCTTTTCTCTGTGTGTGTGTGTGTGTGTGTGTGTGTGTGTGTGTGTTGTGCGTGGAGGGGGGGTGGTTTTCTACCTTCATCACCAAATCAAAAGTGCTATTTTTGGACAGCAACCTGAGCAGTAAATAATTAATTTGTATAATTAGAAGGGGAAGGCTTTGACCTGGCAATTTTTAACCAGGAGTCAATGCACTCATTGTACCAGCCTGGCTTTCTCACCCGACCCCCAACTCTGCCCACACACCTACCGGCCTCCCTAACTGCCCCCCCCACCCCCACCAGTTGGAGACCAGCATTCCCAAGATGACCAGCAGGGTTCAGAGTCAGATTCTGCTCCCTCCCCAAGAAAGTTCCATTCTTTGCCTCGCTCCCTCACAGAAACAGGCCCTCTGGCAGCACCCCTCACAGCTTGCTTTCCCGACCCCCTAATGCCCCTAACCCCCTAACACGGGTTCCAGGTCCAGGCTCTCTGCTCTTGGGACACATGAAATCCACCTCCCCAGCTCGAGATGCCCCAACAATGCAGCGGAGTTTGCATTTCAAGAAACTCCCATTAATATCAATTTACTTCACTGAAACCTCGGGTTCTTCATCAAGTTGATGATTTATGATAAAATCAATTAAATTACGGCCACTTAGGGCCCAGCCGCTTCCTCTCAGATTTCATTGGTGCAGGGCCCAAGTGTCTGGTGGAAAAATGCAAGTTTAGCTGGAGGCGAGGAAAGATAATTCTGCGGCTGAGAAAATTTAATGCAAAACAATTTCCAGGCAAAGCCAGGCTTCTAGAAAGAAATGCAAGAGCCACCAGTTGGCCTGAGGACATAACTATCTGGGGTCAAAATATTTCTCTCCCCACCCCCAGCATCCTGCATGGCTCCCGTCCTCTGTTCCACTTTGTGCTCACTTGTCCCTTCCCAAGCAGAGACTTCGGGAGAATTGGAGAAGTAATGGTGAACTCAAGCCTGCCAAGGCCCAGTGTCCAAGCACCGATCTCGGCTACCACCCCAGGCCTTTTTCTTCTCTCCTGCTCCCCTCCCTCCTCTCCACGCAGCCATGCTCACTAATTCCTTAGTCTCCCATAGCAAAGTTAAAGGTTCAAAGGGAAGATCAGGCAGCGTGGGCAGATGGCACAGAGGGCCAGGGACCAGGCCAAGTGGACTGTGCTGCATGTGGCTGTGGGAGGAAAGAAAGCACGGAGCAGGGGGCAGGGGTGGGGGGAGCATGGTGAGAGGACGGGGCAGCAAAGCGCGGAAAGAGCTATCACATCACAGAGTACCAGGACCAGAGAACACGGAGCCTCCCTCCCAGCTCCCTGTGTGCCCACTCCCAAGGCGATGCTGTACCCCCACAGACCCCAGCCCAAGCGCACGTGTGCCCCAGTGTGCGGACCCTCTCACACAATACACAAACACACCTCCACGTGTGCACGCTTGCACACTCTCCTTCTGCATCACACAGACCCACCGCATCCTGCGCCTGCAAAGGGACGGCTCCCACCATCTCCCCACATCTGGGAAAATAAATCCCGGCCAGTGAGCCTGGCATCGTCTCCCACTACAAGGAGAGGGGCTCCTCCCGCCTCTGCTCTGTTTGGTTTTTGGTTTCCAGAGCAGTCCCGGAGTAAACATAGCTTCTCTGAAGCCATAAATCACCCCCTCTCCTACCTTCTCAGTTTAACACCCGGCCTCACCGCAACCCCTTGTAGTTTCAGCTTCAAATAACCCGCCAGGTGCTAAAAGGCTCACCAGGATGGCAGCTGGACTGTGGGAGCAGGGCCCAGCTGTCCCCCCAACTCTAGGAGATGCCCCCACATTTCCTCCACAACCCACAGCTTCCAGCTCCCCTGGAAAACCCTCCCCAGCCTCCAACACTCTCTTCCTAAGCCGGAGAGCCCCCCCCCCCCACATCCCCTAACCCGGCTCCCGTCCACACACCCGCGGCGGGGCGGCGAACAGCCCCACATTCCTCCACATTGCCCTGCACACCCGGATCCCTCTACCCCCTCAGCACCCACCCACCCGCCTCTTTAAGGTGCTCACATCTTTGTCTGCCACGATTCGGATCCAGCCTCTTTCCCGACCCAGGAGAGAGACCTAGGGGCTGGGGTCTCGGCCGCCCCACACGCACACCCTTAGCCGGACCTCCCCCAGCCCCACACTCCCTGCGCTGGGCCGCGGGGCTGCGCACCCCCACTTACCTGGGCGGACTCCCGCTAGGGCGCAGGCCGCGGGCGGCCGGGAGCAGCGGACGCGCGGGAGCCGACTGCCAGGCCCGGGTCCCTCGGCCCCGGCTGGGGCGCCCCGGCCGCAGCCGGCCGCATCGCGCTGGTGCAGACCCCGGCGGCCCCCGGAGCGGCCGGCGGCGCGGGGAGAGGCCCGGAAGCGCTCGCCCCCTCCCCGCCCCCGCCCCCGGCTTTGTTCGGCCTTCGGGGCGGCGGGGCGGCGAGGCGCGCGCGGAGGCTGCGCTCTCGGGGCGCGGCCGGGGAGGGGGGCCCCCCGGGGCCGGAGGAGCCCGGAGCGCCCCCTCGGCGAGGGCCCGCGTGGGGGGCGCGGGCGGCCGCGCGCGCCTGGCACCGAGCCCGGTCGGGGCCGCGAGAGCCGGCCGAGCTGCCAGGGGAGAGGAGCCGCGAGTGACAGGGGGCACGGCGAGGCTCGGGGAGCGCCGGGGGCGCCATGGCGGAAGGCGGGCGCACGGGCGGCTCTTCAATGTCACCAGCGAAATGGGTTCCATATGTCCGGCCCAGCGGAGAAGGGAGGGGAAGGCAGAGAGTTCTGGGCAGGACGGGACGGGAGGATGGGGGTGGGGGTGCGCAGTGGGGAGAGAGAGCGGTGGCAGGGGTAAAGGGACTGGTGCGAGAGAGAGGCGCGAGAGGCTTTGCATTTTCCAGGTTCCCTGGAGTTTTCTAAAGCTGCTTAGGCTGGTAGGAGCTTGCTTCCCCTTTTTCCTTTTCTTTCCTGAAAGATGGGGGAGGGAGGAGATCAGTGAGGGCAGCGTCCGTCGGTTCAGGCTGGGGGTTCCAGGGAGGAGATGTGGATTGGAGGTGAAAGGGAGAGTTCTTGGGCGGCTGGCAGATCAACTTCTTCTCCGCGTCCCTACAGGGGGAAAGGAGGGACCAAACCCGCCAGGGGGAAGAGAGGCCGAGGAAGGGTTCCAGGGCCCAGGTGTGAGAGCCTGACCCAAATCCACCGCCCGCTACCCACCCCCCCCCCCTCCACCGCCGCGGTGGAATTCTGTTTTGGGAGATTCCAGCCATTAAGTTACTGGCGGGAGCCGTGGAAAAGTGCTAAGGTAGTCTTGGCCATTCACTGACACTTCAGTTCCTGCCCCAGCTGCCTCAGACCTGATTTAGCACCCCCAAGGGCCTACTCGAGAGGCAGTTGCTTCTGGGACGGCCCCAGCTTTGGGCAGCTGCCTGTAAAGAAAGCACCGAGTCTGGAGGAGCTTCCAGACCCCTGCAGCCCTCCCCTCTCCCTGTGGCTGCCCTCCCCAAACGGTTGGGCTCTTTCTCCATGTCTCTCTCTCCCTCTCTCTCTGCACCCTTTCTAATAACCATCTCTGTGGTCTCTGTCCCTTTCTCACGGCCTCTTTGTCTTCTCATACTCTGCCTCTCTATCTTCAGGGAGTTTGAACTGAGTCCTGGGAAAGACTTAGTAGCTCCAGAAATTCACTTCTGGGCTCGCTTACTAGGCTGCCCCTCTCCTTGGGGGCAACGTGGCCCTTGGCCTGAGGGCCCTTTCATCTGTAGGGGTAACACATCCTTCCATCACAGAGACATTCTCTTTGACAGAGAAGGGGGCAAAGTGAGTGGTTCCCTTCCCAGTTCCCTCCTTGTCACTTAACTCTGTGTGTGTGTGTGTGTGTGTGTGTGTGTGTGTGTACCCATGCAAGTTGTGGAGCTCCTTATCCCAGGACAGCCTCTCTGCCCCTCTGACTGGCCTTTGTCTCTCCCTGTCATCCCCTCCTTGGGCTCTGCCTCAACTTCCCCCCCTCAGAAAGGGATCTTACTGCTGCTTCTCTCTCTGAGGCCCTCTCTTTTCCTTTCATCCTCTCTCTTCTCATCTTTTTATTCAGTTCCTCTGATGGCTAAAACATTGGCAAGCCCAGCTTCTTACAGGCAGGGGGATACACACTATAATTACTAGAGAAAGTGGACACCAGCAGAGTTGGGAAAGAAGATGGAAACAGCCAGCAGCTTTCCGAAAGCCCCTGCCACTAAATACCTTCTACTCCATCCCCTGAACAGCACAAAAGCAAATGGGATGGTGTGTGTGTGTGTGTGTGTGTGTGTGTGTGTGTGTGTGCGCGCGCACACGCGCGCACACACAGAACTGATAAGAGGCAGGATGCTTTGTGGCTAAATAAACCAAGGGTGTGTGTGTGTGTGTGTGTGTGTGTGTATTTAAACAACAACAACAAAGTCATTGCAAACTTACGGATTTGGGGGTAGGCCTATATGCCTGGGCATCAGGCCTCACATGGAGAGATTCAACAAGGAGCCAGCAACTAAAAGATAACATAATGGTGGAGAGGGATGATCTCCCCGCTTTTGTCTCCTGGGGGAAGACTTGAGCGTGAGTTGGGGAATGGGAAGGGGCGGGGGGGGGGATCCCCAGGGCCAGAAGAGACAAAGACCTGAAGGGGGGCGCTGAGAGAATGGAGAGGATAAGAGGGGGATCAGACATCCACGTCAAAGGCAAAAGCAGCAGGGGGAAGAGGGACAGAGAAGGAAGGATGGTTGGTAACCTGGGGTAGAAGCCTGTAGGACTGGCTCCCAGCTCACCTACCACCCCCCACCACCCAAGCTGTGACCTGTCCCAAGGAGCAAATCCTTCAGCCTTCCCCTTTTTTTCCCCATCCTCCAAAACAGGCTGAATTCAGAAGCTAATAAAACACAATTCTACCCTCTTCCTTCTTCCTCATGTCCCTCCTCCTCTCCAAGGAAGAGGTAATCCTTCTCCCTTCTCAGGGATTCCAAGACTTTGGCCTAAATTCTGGAACACTGATCTGGGGGCGAACTCACCCTCTCCACATTTACACCCGCCTTGCAACTTCCCAGGTGAAGGAGAAAGACATACTCCCCTCTCACACCCAGAGCGAGCATGTATGTGTGGGATTCTCCAACACTGAAAGAGAGAGGGCCTGAAGGGTCAGAGCCTCTGTCCCTCAAGTCTGCCTCCCCCCAGCCCTTCCCTCCTCCCCCACAATCTTCAGTCCTGTCAACAGCTACCCCTGAATCCAGATTCTCCCCAGTTCCTTTTATCCAGACCAGATAACACCCCCACCCATCCCAGCCTAGGGTCTTGATCTCTTTTACCCTAAACCCTTTTCAACCCAGACTCCCACCACGCACCCACAAATCTGTCTATTAACAAGGATGGGGCTCCGTGCCACTTGGAGCAGAGCATGGGAGCGAGTTCCTGGATGCCCCAAGACTGGGGCCTAAGCCGACACTCCACGAGGCTGATGCCATGAATAATTAACACCTGGGCGCGGCATCACTCTAATTTTTTTGCTCGAAGGTTTACACTAGCAGGCAGAGTTAAATATCACAGATAATCGTGGCTATAAAGTCACTTGGCCAGGCTCCAGCCAGAAAAGGAAAAGCCAGCAGCCCCGATCGGACTTGGCAAAGGTTCTGGCCCTCTGCTCCTCACCCATTACAACTTTGGGGCGCAGTGTAGAACATCCCCAGAAGCTATTTCTGGCTTTGCTCTGGACCCATCAGGCTCTTCCCTAATGGGAAGGGACTGACCACCCCCCCCCCCCACATAAAACCCGAGGGGAAAGTTACCAGCTCTCCTCCTCCCAATATGCACCCCATTTGCTCCCTCTTTGGATGGGGGCTTAGGGAGGGGAACACACCCCGTGTTCTGGAACACTCACCAACTTTCTGGGACCACCTGATTCCCGGAACATTTCTTTTCTAGAAAAACTTGGAGAACTTCTCTTTGCGTTAGCCCCAAACACACATAGTCCCTCACTGCTGAGGAAACTTTCTTTGTTTCAGGAGGTCGAAGGAAGGCTACTGGGGTGTGAATTCATTTCCTTGTTTTGTTAGCCAGGAGGGTAAGCAGCCAAGGCTTTCAGCTTCTCTCCCTGCCCTTCACCCTCCGACCCCCACCGCATCTCCCCCAATGTGGGTAGCTCCTTCTTCACCCTCGACACCGTGCCACACACATCAACCCTATAGATGACGCTTCAGTACCATAACTGAATCCTTCTAGCCCCTTCCAATTGCAGAGGGCTTCAATTTGCTCCCCATCGATTACAAAAACCTTTGCCTTCAACTCCAGTAATTTCTTCCTCCACCTGCACTTCTCTTGCCCCCAGGCTCCTTCTGCCTTCAGAGTTGGGTCCTTTACCCTGGGCTGCAGACGGAGCAGCCAAACTCCTGGAGGGGAACCACTGAAAAATGAGGCTCTGTCTGCTGCTTCAGGAATGCTGGCTCTATCAGGCTTGCAAATATAATTTTTATATTAGGTCGTGGTCTTTGACTGGGTTTATATGCCAATGAGGCATTTCTGGTTTACCAAATTTATACAAATCTTGCCTTAATTGATAATCACAGATGCTGTAATTTAAGACCTCCAGCTATAGAGCTTTCATATTAACTGCTGATATATTACTGTAAATCGTCTGAAATAACCAACTCCTGGGAGCAGAGCAGAGAGGGAGGAGTAGCTCCGAGAGCCAGTCTCTCCCGGCCGCAGAAATGGCCCAGCTTCCACATCATTTTCCGTGAGAAATGATTTATCGAAGACATGGCCATAAACAACACAACTCGCTCACAAACACACACAGACGCGCGCGCGCACACGCACTCTCTCTCTCTCACACACACACACACACACACACACACACACACACACACAATGGCTGGCATGCCGGCCGAGAAGCTGACATCCATATTGCTATAAATCAAGAAAAAGGTTGGAGGAGAGAGAGAGGGAGAGAGAGAGAGAGAGACAGAGACAGAGACAGAGAGAGAGAAGAGGAATATTCCTAAATTCTCTATGCAATGCCTCAATGGGTATAAACACACAGAGCACCGTGTGAAGAGAAATGGCAGGAAATGAAGATGGCTATTTGTCACATTTTACGACAATAACATTAATAACAAACAATAAATTTACATGGACACATAAGACGCGGTAGGTAGTGAGAAATCCCTTCTACTTACAATACCCCAGCCCGCGGTGTGGCTCCGGCTGCGGGGCTGTTTTATTGCTGCCTCCCTCTCTTTTTCTCTCTCTCTCCCTCTCTCTCCCCCTCTCTCTTTTTTTTTTCTCGGGGTACAGGCTTGTTTTTCAAAGGACAGTTGAATTGCACGTCAGAAACAGGGAGACCGAGCCTGCGATTTTCCTGACGAATACATATCTATTCTGCAACCTCGGCATTAATTATTTAATGAATCACGTGACCAGGAGGGGGAAGGGGGTCTTTCGATTTCAGACTCAAAGGACCACTATGACCTTCCCCTTCAGGAGGAGAAATTTTCCTGCAAAATAGGTTCCCCCCAACCCACCAATGGAAGAGTAGCAAGTTCTTGTCTCCCACATTCACATCTATACCTACTCTACCTACGGCTCCCTAACCTCCCCCCAACCCCCACCCAGACACACACTTACCTACAGCCCACCTCTCCTCTCTCCCTTCTCCTCCTGCTTCTGCTTAGTTCGTGGAGGTGCAGAAATAGTCTGCAGGGGCGTCTGGGGGGTGGGGGTGGGGTGGGCGCAGAGCCCTGCTCCAAGCCTCTGGATTTCTCAGCTTCCAGCTCGTCTCTCTGCGTCCTTTAAGATTAGGATTCCCCCCAACTCCATTCTCTCCCTCACTCCTAGGATATTTATTTTAGTGGGACCCACTCCCCCTCTCCTAAAAAAGCAACAACATTTCTAAAGGGACCAGCTTCAAAAGAAGCACTCCCCACAAGTCCGCGGTACATAGGCATGAAGAATGGGGCTTCTGGCTTTAATGCTCTTTCTGATCTTTTGTGGTACATTTTGAAGGGGCAGAGAGGGGACAGGATGAAGAGACGACTCTGGAGCTCCCAGAGCTGAGAATACCCGCAAGGGGGACTTCCCCGCCCCCCCCCACCTTGTGTTACTACCACCACGAGGAATCAAATTCTACTGACCAACTGAGAATATGTTCTAGACACAAAGACTCAGACTAGGGTTTCTACACAAAAGAAGTGGGCACTCAGGCTCTGTCTACCTATGTCACACACCATCTCGGTGACCCCCTCCACCCCTGACACACCAGGGAAGACGGCTTAAGATTTGAACTAGAGGGGAAGGAAAGGGAAGAAAGACGAGGCTTTGAAGTCAGTCTGGCAGCCCCAGGGTCCCTATTCCCCAGGTGTCAGTACCCTGAGCTCCCAATCAGCAGACAATGGAGACCGATCAATGGGCAAAGAGGACGGGGGTCGCATATTAAAGGGTTAAACACAGGGATGATAGGGGAAATCCATTCCCTAGGCCTGGAGAGGGAAGCGGACACACAGTCCTTCATCTCGGATGTAAACAAAACAAAAACAAAAACAAAAACCCAAATCCCCCAAACCTTCACTTACAGCTTGGCCCCAGAATGATCAGACCAGTAGCAACCAGAATCGGAGTCCTGGGCCATCGCGTGCGGTGGGGGCGCAAAGGGGAGCAGAAAAGACATTCCTGCAGGAGCCCCTGTCCGCACATTCCCAGTCTTATCTTCGGCAGCAACTGGGGCAGCCTGGCCTCCGCCGCGCCGGCTGGAGCAGACACGAGAGAGAATCAATGCGGCTTAGGGTAGGGGAGCAGGGGCCGCGGGGCCGCCACTGGTTTGTTTGGAGATGTCTGACCCAAAAACAACTCAAGGGGGAAGAGGCTGAGGACCCAGATGCCTTAACCACCCGCAAAGAAACAGCCACCCTGCACTCGCACTCGGCGGCCCCCGTAAATTCCAGCTGTGGCGGCAGCTTGGCCCCGGCCGCCTCCTCGGAATCCCGCTCCCGACGACGCACGGGTGGGGCGCCGGCGGGGCCCAGACTCTGTAGGGGGGTGGTCGGCTTTGATTGTCCCGATACAAAACACAGACTGGGATTGAATTCAGCCGGCTCCCGATGTGGGCCCTGCGCCTGGTTCCAGCCAGGGCAACTCCTTGCAAGGTCCTGGCCACAAATGCATTAAAAACGGTCCCCTATAGGAAAACAGTCCACTAAAGTCTGAAAGAAAAAAAGGAGAGAGAGAGAAAGAGCGAGCGAGCGAGAAATTGGAAGCAATATGCAGGAGCAGGGGAAGACAGCAATCTCTGAAACCTGAGAAATTGTCTTTAGGGGCAAGGAAAAGAAACCGCAAAATGACACGAAGACACGCTGGGCAGGTTCTGTTAAAATGCCCACACTCTTTTCGGATCCTGGGAATGTCCGTGTTCAAATAAACAAGCGCCTGAGCGCGCGCTTAGCGCTTTCTTGCTGCCGATAAAGCGAACGTTCATTCTGCGAGAGGCAAGATTGATTTACGAATCTGAACGCGCCGGTTTTATGGCTGATCACAAATCCGTCAGCGCTCAGCTCACGCTGGGAAACTTCCCAACTCCGTTTTCCAAGCAGACTCCCCTCCCCAGCCGGCCACTCTTCCCAGGGAGACCCACCACGGGCGCTGGGGTGGCCTCCCCGGGCTCTGGCAGGACTGAGGAGCCCCTCTGCCCCAGTAAGTGCAAGGAGGAGGGTGAATCCGGAGGGCCCAGGGGCCTGGAGGGAAGAGAGGCCAAAGATGAGGATGGGGTGGCCACCAGAATTGTAGAAGGTGAAGGTGAGTCTGTCTAGCTGGGGAGACTGCCCAGCCCCTGAAAAGACTGGGGTCTGGAAGTGAGGGAAAAGGGAAATCTGGAAGCTCTGGCCTATGGGGCTGAAACCCTTGAATGAACCGCAACTTTCCCTTCCATGGTTTCCCCCCTCCTTCCCTTTGATGGACCCCTCACTCTGCAGAGAGCAGCTTTGTAAAGTCCCAGGTGACTAGATCTTTGCCACCTGGGACTATAAGAAGGCCCACAATTGGTTATCTGCCCTTATGAGTAATGGGTGCACGTCTCCCATGAACCTCAAACATTTCCAATCCAGGAGTAGCCCAGCTCACCTTTCTACCCACTTCCTCTCCTGCCCCAGGCCTCCAGCCCCTGCATTTATCATGCCACTCAGGGACAAAGGAGATGATACCAACCAACGCCAGTTAGTTCTTGCCTAAGACTGAGTCCCCAAGTGACAGGAGACGATTGAGACGATTTACAAAATACAAACCAACATCCCACACACATCCCAGCAAGGTTCTGTGTCTCCTGGTTTTAAGTGAAGGAACATTTCCTCTCTTCCCAGCTGGAGTCTCAGTCTGTCCGTGTCTCTCTCTCACCCTCTCTCTCTCTCTCTCTGTGTCTCTTTGTCTCTATCTCCTCTTTAAAAAAAAAATTGGTTGCTGGTATGGATTTCCAGACACATCAAGTAGAAAACAGAATTGGAAAGGCTCCATGTTAGCAAATTCTCCACGCATCTCTTAAAATTCAAAGTTGCTAAAACTCTGGTTGATGTGGCAAAACTGTCCTTGGAAATGGTCAGAACAGCCTGTACTGACCCTTCTCCCATCATCTCCTTCTCCCATCACAGCAGGAGAGATGGGCTGTGTGAGAAGCTGGGGTGAGACTGGGGATTAGGGGAAGGGGGCACAAGTGATTGCAGGAATAGTCTCCTAAACAAAGGAACTTCAGAAAAATGGGTTAAGAAGCTGTGAATTTGGATATCAGACCTTGAGAGACAGTAACCTCCAAGGGACTGTTAGTGGGGAGCCTTCCCTCTCTTGAGAACCCAGGGGCTTGTCCCTTAAGCCCTCTGAAGCCCTGTGGACCTGTCATATCGTCTCCCTTTGTCTCTCTTCCCTCCGCTCCCTCCAAGCGAAACAGGAAACAAGAGATGAACTGGACATGGGGGGGGGGGGGAGCAGTGGTTAGAACCTGGCCTAGGGAAGGAGTCCTACACAGAGATCCAGATCAGCACCCTACTCCCTTCCCCCAACTGCACCCCAGGGCTAAAATTTTCACTCCTTTTCTCCCCAGGGGACAGTAATAGAAAAACAATCCAGAAATTCCCAGTTAGCAAAGAAGGGGTTGGGGGCTAGAGGGAGATGACGAAGGTGGGGCCACGACAACAGCTCAAAGTACCCCTCCCTGCAGAGGTAGGACTTTCCTTCCTGGGCAGGAGGCAGGAGCCAGCCCACTGTCCAGTCTCAGAGAGGTCAAGGGGCTTCCGAGGTCATTTTGTGGTTCTAATACTGAGCTAATCGCCTAGAAAACGTGGCCTCTCCATGAACTCTCTCTCCTGCCAGCCTCCTGCCTCCAAACCCTTAGTGAGCCCCAGGGTAAAAGAGCCAGCACATTGGGGCACAGCCCACTGGCTACCTCACCCTCAGAAGCAGGGCCCCAGAAGGGGGAACAGAGACCCCAAAACAAGAGAGCAAAAGGAAACCAAATTGAACACTGAGCCTCCAGGAAGAAGAGGGGGGCAGAGTTGAAAAGGAAGATTCCGGCATCAACGAACGTCGCCTGTAAACGGAACAGTTTCCTGCTCCAGAGTTGCAAATATTTGTCTAGAATCCCAAGCTAGACACAAAAAGAAGGAAAGGAAAAACAACGACAACAAACCGACATCTACCTATACCCTGCTCCAAGCCTGGGGCATTCCATCCAAGAACTGCATTCCATTTTTTCCAGGAGGCGGCAGTGACATCTCACCGGTAAACAGACATATGGGACGCAAGCCACCAGTGTAGACAAGCGAAGTCACAGAACACACGGGCCACATGTGCACATCACCACACACGCACACATGCACACACGCTAGCCCGCCCCCCCAGGCCTGCCTGCATTTTCCGAAACCCGAAAAAGCACTTCTGAGAGCTGCCTCACAAACCACCCTCTCTGGGGTTTTTCAGGGGTCCTGACACCTCAGTCCCAAGCAGTTCAAACACTCTCCAGGTGTGAGGCCCCTCTCTCTCCCTCTGACCCGAGCATCAGTCATCATAAAAGGCAGCAAATCTGACCAAGCATCCACCATAAAAAAAAAAAAAAAACCTCGAAGAAAGTTGAAAAAGGAAAAGAAGGAGGCGAGAGACTTTCTTCTTTCCTTTGTAAAAAGAGCTCATAAAATGATCAAAAAAAAAAAAAAAAAAGGCAGCCCAGGCAGGGGCTTTGTTACCTTTGCGCCTCTCGCCTCCTCTGGCCTGAATTCTGCGGATCCCATTCATGACGAAGGGCTTCTTCCAAACTGAGAGAAAAAAGTTTTCAACTTTATGGTTCCAAATTTTTTCCCCCTCGCAGATCCGGGAGAGCCAGCTAACACTTTTTTCCCCCAACAGCCGGTCTGCGGAGATTTGCTGTTGAATAATAACAAAGGAGAGAGGATACGTATTTAAAGAAAAGAAGTGATTAATGGTTTTCTGTATAATTCTCACATTTTTCTTAGCTCTTGTCTACAAGAATGGCTGTGAACTTTAAGCTCCATAGAAATCTTTTTTTTATTCTATTCATACCTTCCAAGGAGCAGCTTTGATTTGGTTCTATAGAGACATTCCTGGGGGGGGCATATGCTTTTTAAGGACTATTTTCCCCCTCCACTAAGGGCGGTATCCCTTTGGCAGTTAAACATCACACCGCGATTCGACCAAAACAAAGCTCGCCTCCAGGTCCTGTCAATTTTTTTTTTTTTTGAATGAGACCTCCAGGAGCATTTCAACGGGCAGTTCCAGCTCCCTTTCCCGTGCTGTGGACACCGGCCCTGTGTGTCCCAGGCCCTACCCAGCCTCAAACTCCCGGGCGCTGCAAACCGGAGGAATACAAAAGAAGTAACAGTAAAAAACGTGCTGGTGGAATCAGCTATGTTTATTTTCTGGAGGGAGATGGGACTGAAAAACGACTTTTAATTGCATATGCTCTCTCGAGCCCCAAGTTTTTGGGAGGCGGGTGGCTGTATCCTGGGCCACCACAAGACCAGAGACCCCGAGGCTGGAGCCCTCGGACCTTAAGCACATCTCTTGGGTGCTGCCCCAAAACGGCCCAAGGCCGACAGAGCTTGTGAGGGTCATCGGCACCCCCACCCCCTTCCCCCACTCCATTCTAGGGGTGACTGGGACCTCAGAGACAGAAAGCTATTTGGTCCCCGGTCGTACTTTCGATACTTTCTATGAGAAAGAAAATGAAAATTAATACAGGAGCAGGGCTTCACAAAAGAGGCCATTTGTCTTCTTGATTATCTATTTGCTTGTCAGAGTTTGAGCTATGGCACCGGCTAGCTCCTTTGTAATATAAAAATACTCTGAAAACCTGCAAACACCCAGAAACATCTGTGCAAAAAATTAGACTCATTAAAGCTTTAAACACCTCAGAGGAAAACGATACCTTCTTAGGCGGGAGGAAAGAGGCCGGCCTCGCAGAAATCCTCCCTCCGAACCTTAATAAGCAAAGAGCCGTCTGTCTAGAAAGAGACAGCTTAACCGCATTTTATTTGCTTACGACAAATAAATCACGATATGAAAGGCTTTGCCATACTTAAGCCTCTCGTGTCCTACAATGAAACATTTTCCCCCCATTAGGGATTGGAGTTGGCCCTCCTAGTACTTTCAATCCATTTTTGGACTGGAGGGAAAAAATTAAAAGCCCCAAACAAAACACACCCACCCCAAAAGGAAAACAAACCAACTACCACAATTTGGAGTCCTCTGAGATAGAAATTCTCCTTGGACCCTTCGAAAAAAAATCCTCAACCACATACAATGTGAGGCCGAATGGACTGAGATGCTTAAAATATACGCTGGGTGGCATTCGTCTGTATCTTTACATCAAGGTTTCAACAAAAACACGCCGTGCTGGTCACAAGAAACCAAACATTTATTTCTATTGTCACTCTGTACAGGACACAAAATTTTCACGCCAACGAAGGGTTCTAGACTCAGGCAGCCCCAGAACTAGGAAGGGACCTGGTTTGGAATGTCAGAGAGAGAACAGGAGACAGGACGCGCATGACATAAAATAATAATAATAATAATAATTAATAATAATAATAATAATCAATGCAAAACAATGATAAACTATGGGAGAGATCTCTGCAATATGTCTCCCAGACCGGGAGGCCCCACCACATTTTCTGTGCTAGTCTCACATTCATTTGCAGCGGAGGAGAGAAGGCCTGGCTGCACAACTCAATTGGCCAGAGGGTTGTGCCCAGCTTCCAGAACTCAGCTGGCCCCTCACTCTGCCAGGAATGGCTTGACCTTCCAGAAGAAGGCCCTCTCAGGTCTCCAGGTCTCTTTTCTGTTGGACTCAATTTCCCTGCCTGGTCCTGCGGTGCCAAGGCCACCCCCCACCTCCACGTGTCCCCTTCCTGCTGCTGCCCCCCACCCC
This sequence comes from Acinonyx jubatus, assembly GCF_027475565.1. Lineage (NCBI taxonomy): Eukaryota > Metazoa > Chordata > Mammalia > Carnivora > Felidae > Acinonyx > Acinonyx jubatus. The sequence goes on along the minus strand of NC_069397.1, from coordinate 35,947,559 downwards.
ACCCATTGGTGGAAGGGGGTGAGCAGTCAGTGTGCCCATGGAGGAGCACCGAGGGGGAGGAGGGTGTGTGTGTGTGTGTGTGTGTGTGTGTGTGTGTGTTACCGTGGCCAAAACACTGCGCTATCTGGCAGTCACAGGGTGCTTTCGCTGGGTGTCAGGAATGGGGGACAAAGAAAGAAAATCCAGGCTGTCTTCCAGCAGCGGCAGCAGCAGAGGCGGCGGCGTCGGAGCCGGGCCTCATTTGTTAGCCGGGTGTCGAGGTAATGGTCGCCACCGAGGCCCGTCCTCTCCGCGGCAGAGTAAACAAGACAGATGGGCCTGGGCCTGGCGTGATTAAAGATGAAACGTGGATCCATCTTCGCCAAAGCTGAAAACGAGGAGTGCAGCCTCCTATTTCTCTGTCTTTTTCTTTCTTCCTTCTTCTTCTTCTTTTTCTTCTTCTTCTTCTTTTTTTTTTTTAAGGAAGAAAGCAAGAGACTTGAACCTTGCTTCTGGGGGGCCTCGCCTGGCTCCCTATTGTCATTTCTATAAATAAAGCTTCCCCTCCCCCTCCTCTGCGTTTATTCGTGTAATAGATAAAGTAGGGGGAGGGCAGGTAGCTTTTGCGGACCCAGGCCCCAGGGTCCCCTCCCGCATCTCCCCCTGCCGCTCCCCCCCCCCCCCGCCCAGCGCTCACAACCCACCCCCGCCCCGAGGTTCGCGGCTCCCGCGCGGGGGGCACTAGAGCGCGGGGTGGCCTCCGTTGGGCCGGCCAGGGGGCCCTCCGGCTGCGCCTGCGGTGCCACCCGAGCGGATCTTGGTGTTGGGCAACTTGTGGTCTTTTTTCCACTTCATGCGCCGGTTCTGGAACCAGATCTTGATCTGGCGCTCGGAGAGACAGAGCGCGTGGGCGATCTCCACCCTCCGGCGCCGCGTCAGGTAGCGGTTGTAGTGAAATTCCTTCTCCAGTTCCAAGACCTGCTGGCGAGTGTAGGCTGTCCGAGAGCGCTTGGGCTCCCCGCCGGCGTAATTGGGGTTTACTGGACACACACAGAGAGAGGGAGAAAGAGAAAGTTTTATTGCCCCGAAAGGGAGGAGGGAGAGAGCCCTTTCTTCCAGCTAACACAGCGTCTCCCTCCCTCCCTCCCTCCCTCTCCCGCCACCTCTCCTTCCTTGGAGGGGGGGGGGGGCGGTGGGGACGAAAAGGGAAGAAAGCGGCCCCCAGGAAGAGAAAGAGACCTCAAAGTTCTGGAGGGTTCTGTTGTCTCCACGTTGTTGTTTGGGTGTCTGGAGAGGGGGGTGGGGGCAGAGAGGAATCTCCACAAGGTTTTAACCGCTCCTCTCTGCCCCCTTGGCCTGGGGCCCCGGGATGGGAGAATGAGGGGTGAAAGAGGGAGGGGGGCTTCCCTAAACCTTTCTTCTGTTAGTTCCCACCCTCTGTGCTCAGATTCCAAGCAGCGCCTGCCCCCAGTAAAAACTTTTGCCCCTTCTCGAGCCAAGGAGCCAGACTAGAGGAAAGAAAGGAAAAAATAAATACTGGGAGTTGACTCAACTCTCCGCTCAAATACAGATTACCCCCTCCTCCTTCTCCTCCCCCACCTCTCCCACCCCTCCCCAACTTCCAACTTCACTGAGACTGCATCTCCCTGGCGAAAAAGTCGCTGGTGAGAATGGCAAAGAGGATGGGGAACCGACTTCAAAGGCGCGGGGCCCACCAGGCCATAAAAATTTATGGGGGATGTAATTATGTGGCTCTGAAAACAGGCGACCGTAAATCTCCGGCAATGGCGAGTTTATAGCGGGGACAATTGGCTTCCCCCAGGCTCCCCCCCCCCCCATGCCTCCGAGGTCCCTTTGGTGTAAAGCACCGGGGGTGGGAGGGGGAAGGGGTGCCCACGCACTCACCCGTGCTCACGTGAACTTTGCGCATCCAGGGGTAGACGACGGGCTCTTTGCACGCGGAGTGGGACGGGCTGGGGTGCAGGGGGTTCTGGGCGCAGGGAGGCGGCGGGGGGCTGCTGCTGACCGCCTCGCAGCGCTGGCCGGGCTCCGGGAGGAGGGCCCCGGAGGGCGGCGGCGCAGGAGCCCGAGGGGACAGCCCGGGCGGTGGCGGGGGCGGCGGGGGCGGCGGCGGAGGCGGCGGGGGCCCGGGGTCCCGGCAGGCCGCGTAGCGCTGCACGGTGCACGCCGCGCGCCGCCCGAAGCCCGCCTCCGGCTGGAAGCCGCTCTCTCGCCTCTGGCCGCCGGCGTAGTACCCCGGCGAGTGCTCGCTGGGTAGGTAATCGCTCTGTGAATATTCCTCGCACGGAGGGAACTTGGGGTCGACATAGTTTGAGTTGATCAAAAAAGAACTCATAGCCATTAATTTCTGGGAATTGCCCACAAAATATACTAAAATTTATTCCGACCCCTGACTCGTTTTCCTGTTTCCGAAAGCCCTCCTACTTACTGTCAAGTGAACAAAGTTAGGGGCCCACGTGATCCCCGGAGCCAATGGCCGCCCCGCCTGCGATTCCCGGATAAGGAAATCTGCTCACCCGGACCCTACTCCAGCCAAAGAGGTTTATTTCCCCTTCTTCTCTTTCCCCCTCCCCACCCACCCAACACCAGGATTTACATAGGGCTCCTGCGGGGCGACCGCCTCCTCGCCAGGCTCTCTCCGGGATCAGAGAGAGAGAGACAGAGAAGGAGAGAGAGAGGGAGAGGAACAGGGCAGGTTGCCGCTGGAGGGCCTGTTGGGGCGCTGGGCAGAGAACAATCCCGGATCCCCTCGGAAGTTGGGGCTCCCGGTGCAGCCCCTCCTGTCCTGCCTCGCCTCCACCCCGCATTCTCTGCCTTCCATAGGCCCCCATCCCCTCCTCAGGACGGCGAGGAGCCCAGGAGTCTGTGTGGGGAGTTAAGTGAGAGACAGCCTGGGGGCTCTGCCTGGAGAAGGGAACCCACATTGGGGGCGAGAGGCACTGAGCATGGGGCTTTTCTCTGCAGTCGCCTGGGGAGGGGTAGGGAGTGAGAGAGGAGGCGTCGGGAGCAAGCAGGCGGGTGCACGGAGGGACTTGTCAGAGATGAATGGAACCGCGGGCGGATCGATAGGAAATTCATGCACTAATTCGGGGAGACCTCGCCTTCCAAATCGCATTTCGCTGCGCTATTAGTTTGGTTGTGTCAGTCAGTCCTTCCGTTCCCTTCTCCTACCCACTCCTCCCCGTGCCCAACGCGGCCCAAGCGGGGAGAAATGACTTGGTTTCTCACACTGAACACGAGCGCTGGAGTAAAAATCTTGCAACTTTTGAGAGCACACTGAATAGCAATTTGCTAATTCCAAAACCACCGGAGCAATGCTAATCACGGTGTGCAGACTTTCTAATTGCCGCTAATGCAGCCGCCTCTGCAGTGCAGAGAAATCTCACATCCTTATGATGCTGGGGGTAGGAGCCCTGGGGGTGACCCACACACAGAATAACACCCCTTCGTAACTGCATATTTCCAGGCCCTCTTGTTCTGATCCCAAACGAAAAGGAGACCTCAACATCCGTTTGAAAAGCGATTTTCTGTGCCTTCGCCCACTGACGACGATAGTCGTTCCCCGCCCCCCCCCCCGGATTTTCAGTAAAGCCTCCCTGATCCCAGAGTAGAGAATTAGTGGGCTTGAGGGAGAGAATAAAATTAAAACACCACCAGCAATATTAACCTATTAAGAGAAGCGAAAAGGGACCAAGCCTTCCAGGGGCAGGCGGGGGAGAATTCAGGTAGATGATTCCTCTGTCTCTAACCAGTAAGGGAGGAAAAGAAAGAAGAAAGAAAAAGGAAGGAGTCTTCGTGTGGTCAGTCACCGGATAGTCCTCATTTGGGAAAAAAAAATTTTTTTTTTCTTCGGGAAAAAAATGAGCGGAGTGTTTATGTCAACTACATATTCCCCTAGATACGAATTTGTGACCACAAAATTCCTTACACAAATTCGGATCTACAGGGTATATACAGAAGACAGACAGATCTTCTTGGCCCAGAAATTTTCCAGTTCTCCCACTTTGCGCGCCTTCTTCTCGTTTGGGGTGTGATTTCAGTGCTTTGATTTTATTTCGTTTTGTTCTACTTTTGAGTTCTGGGAGCAGGAAAAGGCACTGCGGGTCCATTTTGGGGATTACAAGGTTTTCAACTCTCTTTCTCTTCTATCAGAGAGAAATTGAAACCGCCGGTTCCGCAAAGGGACGCGAACCTCGCGGCCGCGGTGCAACCCTGGGCGGCGCATGAATTATGAGATGTAAACATTAGCTAAGCACAAAAGGAGGAAGGGTCATCCTGAGGCTGCAGCATAGTCAGAATCAGGCCCTTCTGGGTGCCCTCGCGCCCCTCCCCTCCCCCCAGGACTTTTATTTTTTTTTTTAAGAAAAACAAAACCCCAATCGGTTCCTCCATGCCGCTCGAAGCCTTTCGTTTGCCATCAAACGAATATCTAGATATTTTCCAAGGCGCCTCTCAGCAAAGGGAGGAGGGAGAGGCGGCTGGGTGTGAAGGAGGTGTCATAAAAGTCCTTTTGGAAAAATTCAATGGTAAAAAGAGAGAGAAACAGCTGTAAAGAAAAATGCTGGGAGACCAAACAGATGGGGCCCCGGATATTTAATGACGGGCAATTCCATTTACAACCTGAGAAAAAGATCAAAGGCGTTTCATTTCCGAATGAAGGGCAATGAGGAACCATAAAAGATGCAGCCAGATGATATTCTGGCCCCTCCCAAACTCCCATACCTCCTGGGGCCAGAAAAGGGGGATAATCCCTGAAGTGTGCGAGGAACCCCGCTTCTCCCACCTCCCTAGCCCCAGGCAGACTCTCTCTGTCTAAATTTGCTCATTCTGCCACCTGCTAGGGTCGCTGGCAGTGCGACCAAAATGGGGATCTGGGAAACCTGGGGGAACCTGGGGTTTCTGAATGAACTTCCTGACGGTCCCAGTAACTGCTGAATATACTAAACTGGGAGACTGGGGACTGGGCTGGAGGGAACCGGGTCCTAGACTGAATGCTGAGGGCCAGCACAGGGTTAGGGGAATTGGCGCAGAGAAAGCCTCCGCCTTGCCCAGACTCCCTACCCATCTCCCTGAGAAATACTTGCATCCCTGGTGAGCAAGTCAGAATCATATCAATTTCATTAACGAATACAGCGATAACACACACACACACACAAACAACCCTCTAACCATCACATTCCAGAAGTCTCTGCCCATCCACAATTCTGGGACCCTTGCAGGTGGGTAGGAGGAGTGCTCCCACTTGCCAGAAACTATGTCCAGAGACCCTCTGATTTTCTATCCTAAATCCAGATTGCCAATTTTGGCCTCCGGGCCTGATTTCTAACAACAACACTCTCCCAGCCCAGCCAGGCTGACTTGCATATATTTGAAAAATCACACACACACACACACACACACACACACACACACACACCCCACCCCACACCACACTTATATTTTAATGATCTTTGCCAAGAGAGGGTCCAATAGACCCCCCCACATGGGCACCTAGAGAGACTACTAGAGTCTGGCCCTGGGCCCACAGACAAAATGCCTGGGTAGGACCCCCACCAGCCCCGCGACCTCAAGCAGGGATCTTTCCAAGTCTTATCAAAGGCCAGTTAGTCAGGGGTTCCACGACCCATTCCAACTGGCCAGGCCCCTCCCCCACCCCATACCTCCTGTCCTTCTCAACTCGCTCGCTCTCTGAAACCCGTCCAACTCAGTCGGCTTTTCCGAATTTGGGGAGGGCCGCTAGGCCGGCCACCGGGACTCTCTGTTGCTCTGCACTTCACAAAGGATGCAGCCCAGGTGCTCGGAGCACCCCAAGAGAGAGGTATGGGAGACAGAGACACTGCGGGGCTGGGTATGGCTGATCTTAGGGACAGAGCGCAGAGATTTTCTCTTCTGCGCGCTGGGAGCCGCCACCTGCCCATCCCACCGAGGCGCCGCACCCCCCCCCCCCACACCAGCCGAGTGCAGCAGCGATGGGTGGACGACAAGGTTTATCAGCCACTCCCTAGACGGATTTCACCAAAACCGGGGGATGCCTCTCCCTTCCACCCTCAAAAGAATGCTAACAGGAGTAGTCATAATAAAAATAAGAAAAAGCAAAAAGCTTTGCGCGCGCATCCTGAGCCACCTCCCCTGTACTCCCCGCTCGCTCGCTGGCTCGCCGGCCGCCTTCCCCCCCGGGCAGCCACAGGTTGCTAGAGTGACCTCTCACTGCTCAGCCCCCTTCGCTGTCCCGGGCGTGCCCAGCCCGCACGGAATCCGTCTACCTTTTGTCGCCCGGGAGAGGGCACAGAGCGAGGGAGAGAAACCGAAGGGTCGAGGAGGCGAGCCCCCAGCCGGCCCGCGCACCGGAGGCCGCACCGAGGAGTGGAAGGCCCAGAGAGGGAGCGGGCAAGAGTACTCACCGGCCCTCCCGGCCGCAGACCCGCCCTCGGGCCCGATCGGCCACAGAGGAGCTCGCTCTTGTCCACTATTGTGTGTCCGGAAAACCGAACCGCGGCTGCGGGCACAGCAGCTCCGGGCCTCCTTGGAGGCCGGAACAAGACTTTTTTTTTTTTTTTTTGATGTGTTTTTGTTTTTGAGGCGCAAGTTTTCGTATTAATCTCATACTTTGTCAGTCTTTGTTAAACAGCTAGGCGCGTCACGAGGCTCTCGAACATTTTAATAATTTTTAGACGCTGTGACCTACGGTTCACCCCTCTCCGGGCCTCCCCCACGAGCAGGCAGTTACTATAATACGCTGGCGCAGTTCGCTCGGTCATATTGAATTTTGCGCAGGTCATTACTTGGGAGAAAAATGACGGAGCAGGAATTTGATTCAGCTCATCCTCCCCAGCTCTACTTTTTTTTTTTTTTTTTTGCCAGAACCTTCTCTTCCCTTCACCCAACCCCCACCCCCAAAAAAGTCCCATTCTGATAGGGCTCAGCCTGCCCCACCTTCACCTTGATATTCCATCACTCCTGTATTTTTGCCAGTTCTGGTTCCCAGGGAAAAGTGGGAGAGGGTAGGATGATTCCACAGGGGCTCCTTTTGGGGCCTATGAGGGAGGATGGCACCTGGAGAAGCGGCCTTCGGGATCTGGGTGCCTGAGAGCAGGCCTGAGCCGGAGCCCCCTTCCCTCCTGCCTTCACTATTAAATGGCTGCATTGGTAGGGCCTGTATGCCCACCCCCTTGCATACTCAATCTGCTTTATTCCATTCCCCAGTGCCAGAGATAGCCCCCTTTCTGCCCAAACTTTGGAGGCTCCAGGGCCCCAGGCATGAGTCCTCCACCTCATGGGAGTGAGAATTGGTCCATAGGCCAGCACATTTGGGAAAGACAGAGAACCCTGAGAGAGGAGCTGGACTGTGCTGGTCAAAGCTTGGGACTTGGCTTTCAGAGGCCTTAATTTCCCTTTGAAAACAAAACAATACTCCACTCCCCCCTCCCCCGTTTTTTGTTTAAAACCACTTCTCATCTATACAGTAACTCTTTTTACCTACCCCCATCACCACCACAAGGAGGTACTGGAATAAAGCAAGGAGGCATTAAAAATACTCAGAGACTTTCTTTGATTTGTCTCTCAAGGATTAGAATTGGTGGATTGTCAACAACACATTTTCCCCTTTCTCCAGCCTCCAACGGACCAGCAGAGGTAGATCAGGTGACTCCCCTTCCACCCAGTTTAAGTCTAGGGCGAGTGTCTGCAGGGAGATATACCCCCCTAGCCCAGGGAGATGGGAGAGAACATCCCCAAACACCTGGTTTGGCCAGGATGGCTGAGGACTCTCTTTTCCCCTTCCCGAGGCCTCTCCAGCCCAGGCCCTTTGGCTGCTCCAGGCTAGTCCACAGAACCATAAATTTGCTAGCATTCTGTCCTGGAAAGGAGGAAGAAGACACAGAGGAGGCACAGGAGTTCCTGTTCAGGCTTTGACCTCTACCCCTTCTGGACTTCAGGAATTCCTTCCTGGCCTGACTCCTCAGAGAAACGTGTCCCAAGGCTGAGTAGAAATGGGGACCCACACCCAACTGGTTAGGCAAAAACTGGGGCAAATTGATGTAAAATCTGCCATTAAGTTGTTGTCTCTTCCGGCCATATTTCAAAAGGCATCTTTATGAAAACTCTCAGGACAAACACCCACAGCGCACCTCCTATACCCAATGCTTAGAACAGAAGATGAAGACATTTCATAACACAACAAACACTCATTTAAAGACCAAAAATAGGCATATGCCCTGGTGTTATAATTACAGAGTCCCTGTAAACATGTTACTTATGAGCGCAGCCTAATGCATGGATTGGAAGTTCATTTCAGGTCGCTTGTTTCAACTCCAGTTAAAAAGATCTCTGTGAGGCCATTCAGTATTTTTCCTTCTCATTTCCCCTCCCTCCTCCACTTAGGAAGAGAGGGATTCTGGATGAACACACAAGTGGAGGTTTGGGAGAGTGCGAGGATTAGCAAGCCAGCCTTCTTTCAATATCCACCTTCTTAAACCCAAGCAATTTGGAAAGAGGAATGGGAGTTCAGAAACCCTCCAGTCCTAGCCCATAGGAGTCATGGACTCCAGCTGCCTGGACCCAGCCTGGGGGCTAGGAAACCCTGAAAAACAGGCCTGCCTGGGGGCAAAGGGGGAGTTGGGGGAGTCAGCTGTTTGGCCCCTTTAGGGGAGGCAGGGTGGGGCTGATGTTGGTGAGAATCAGGCCTTCACCTTGGAAGCCTTCTTTGGCCCCATCAAATGTCCTGCAAGGACGTGTGGGTAATTGGATTTTTTTTTTTTTTTAATGTGTGCGGCTGGGTAGGTTTTAATTAAATTTTATATGGTGACTCAAAGGTTATCTTTGGGAGAGAAAATTGCGCAGAGGATTCCATGCCCCCAGCGCTCTTTTGTGCGGCTCCCCCACCCCACCAGCTCCGGGGTTTGGAGAAAGGTTTCTCCTCTACTCCAGTGTCTCCCTTCCCAGGTGTCAGTCTCTCCACCCCACTTCTGCTCCCCCACTCCCCAAGCACACGTCTCCCATACCTCCAGCACCCCTTGCTCCCTCGCTTCTCCCTCCACTCACACAGCCTCCTCCCCTTGCCCAGCCCGCCCCCGCCGCTAGACGCCGCCGCCCGCTCACGCACGCTATAAACTTTTGACCCTCCAACTTTGCGACCCCTCTGGCAATAACACTGGCCTCAAGGCCCAGGGTCTCATTCTGCTGCGCCGGCTGCAGAAATCCAAGCGCAAAAACGCTTTTCGTGCCCCTCCCCCGCTCACCACCGTCCCCAACCTCCACTAAGGGCCTTAGCACTGGGGAAGAGGAGTCTTGATTATTAAATAGCTCCTTCGGAAAAAAACAAAAACAAAAACAAAAACGCCACCCCACTTCCTGCATCGACCCCACTTCCCGCATTTCCACCGGTCTCTCCTGTGGAGTGCCTGGAAAGGCTTTGGATGACCCATCCTCTCCATTCTTGTCCCCGAGTGGGGCCGCGGGTGCTGGGCGTGGGGACACACAGGTCGCGGTAAGACGCGTCGGCTGACCTGGAGGAGGGAGTTTCTGGGGTGAAGAGTGGAGAGAGCTTGGAGCAAGGGTTCCTTAAGAGCGGAGGGAGCCACAGTCCCCAAAGGGCTGGAAAGAGAGCTCAGTGTCCAGGCCGTGCGAGACCCAGCGGGCCCGGGGCCACCTTGCACGGCCGCTCGCTGGCGCCTCAGAGGCCCCAGCCTGGCTGTGAACTTGGTCTAAGGCGGACTCTACTGGCAGCTCGGGGACGTTACAGCCTCTGCTTCTCGGCCAGCGCAGAGGCCATACGGGCGACCTGCGCTCTTTCGGTTTCCCTTGTGCCCAAATATCCCCTCTCAGGACCCCACCTCTCACAGGGACAGGTTTCCTTCCTCCTTCCCTAGGGGCCCGTTGGGAGTCAGAAAACAGAAGAGAGCAAATGAGAGAGGCACAAACACAGAGAATGGAACAAGCCTGCAGAATTTCCAAAATAGAGAGATTATCCTGCATCCCGCCTTCAAGCTCCAAGGGGAGATGTTCTCACATGCTGGCACTTTCCCTCTACTTTTCCTCCAGATGCTGCCTTCCGAGCTGAATCCTTCCCTTCCCACCTGGCCCAGGGTCATCTTGACCAGGCAAGCCGGACGGGGGCCTGCGAGATCCCTTTCCTCCCTGGGCACATTCATCCCTACCCCACAGGGCTCCAAGGTCAGGGATCGCTATAAGCAAAGACAGCCTCAAGGCTCAGAGGCCGAAACCAGGGCCACAGCTATGTGGGCTCAGCCCGTAACCACGCAGACTGCAAGGCCAGAACCCGGCCGGGCAGCCTGGGAGCCTCTTCCCCGGGGAAGAGAAGCTAGAAGCTGCAGCGAGTGCATCTTCCTCTTCAAGTGGAAATGTGGGGAGAGAAGAGACAGGACAGAAGACGCCTGAAACAGGGAAACGGAGAAAAAAAAGGTGGAGAAGAGATTAAAACTTGGAAAGGTGGTGACATGCCAGGTGCGACCGGTCCCAAATCGCTCCCAAGTCCAGTCCTCTCCCGTCTCCTAAATCCCCCACATCCTCTGGGAGCCCGAAATCTGGGTCTCAGTAAATTCACCAAAAGGAAGAACGAAAAATCCGAAAATCAGCCTAAACCTGTCGGCAGGCGCGTCCCCGGCCCAAGCCGCCGCGGAGGTGGAGGCAGCGCGGCCCGCGGCGCGTAATGTATGCGGCAGCGGCTCCAGCGGCTCGGAGCCCCAAGCAGGCCGGCGCTTCGGCCCCGTCTGCTGACCTCTGCGTGATCCCGGACTCTATGAATTATTGATGAGATATGAGCGTTGATTTCCCCTTTCAGGATGCAAACTCCATTATATTGTTAAAATGGCGATTTAATCGTTGAGAATAGCTTTGGTGTGGGTTTTTTCCCCCAACTCATTTGTGCCTCCTTCCTTTTCATTTAACTGTCTTAATTAAATCCTTTAACAGATTTTAATCACTTTTTGGAGGGAGGGGGAAGACGAAGGGGAAGGCCATCACCAGCACCACCACCACCACCAAACACTAAAAACAAAACAAGCCCCCAAACCATAAAAAAGCTTCTACCTGGAGGAAGTTGGAAGGAAGGTGGGGAGGAGGCGTGAAGCCCTCTAGAAAGGTCGTGCTGCGAATATCCACCAAAGGATCCATCCCTTGGAGGGCTGGGGCAGCCTACCTCTGACAAGCAAGAGTCAGGCCTGAGGGGTGTTTAATTCCACCCCTGAGAATATTTGTGTGTGGATTCTGACTGTGGGGAGGAAGGCACGCTTGCCCCTGCTGAGAAGTGCGGGGACATCAAGCTTGGGGAAGGCCACAGGATTCTGGTGGAGAAGGACTCTCCAATCTGGGCCCTGGGGGCACTTAGGGAGAAATGTCCATTTTCCTTAAGGGGCCCCTATTTCTCCCCTCCTCCTCCTCCCCAAGCAGCTCAGTTTCCAGGCCGGTGTCTGGGTTAATTAATATGGATGTGTAACAGCGCTGCAGCAATCGATAAATCCTGCTGTGGGCAGATCCCAGCCTCGAAATCTGATTACTTCTAGAAACTCCAAAAATGGAGAGAGTGACCCTAAAGCATGGGAGGGGTTCTCCCTAGCTCTGTCCTCCTTGGTCGATCCAGTTGGTCCCCAGGCTGAAAAGCTCATGCAGGGAGAGCCTTCTCCTCACTGCCCTGGAAGGGGTTGAGTTTGGGAGAGCGGTCTGTTTTCTCTCTTGCTCCAAATCCTTGGCTTCTGCCCCAGCATTCAGACCCCAGGGATAAAGGAACCGGGCCGGGGAAAGCAGCTTCTACTTGGATCTTGCCCCCACACCCTGTCCCCACCACCCCCAAGGAATACATTCTCACAGCCAGGGAAGGGTTAAGTGTCCGTGCTGCAGTTATGGAGAGGAAGCCGCCGATGAAATATGGGCGCTAAGAACTCCAGGGCCGGCTGGCTTTCCTGTTTACACTTCTTTATACTTCCTCCGCCCCGTGGCGCAGAGAAACAAACCAAAACAAAACAAAATAACCAAATAAAACAAAACAAAAAAAATCAAAATCAAATTGTCTGCAGGGTGCTGGTCAGGCTGGCCTTGGGGGGGGAAAGGGCAAGTGCGGCCTCAATCCCTGGCTGCCTCCTCCGCCCTGCCCGGGGTTGAGGGTGCTGGGCAGTTGCAAGGATGGGCATAAGGATCTGGCCAGAGGGTACCAGCCTGTAGCTCACAAGGTTGAGGCCTGGGCTCAGCCGGGGAGGGGAAGCAAGTGGGTGAGAAGGGAGAGAAGAGTCCTCCAGACTGGGGAACAGCTTTCCCAAAGAACATCTTGGAGGGAAGGGCAGGGCGGGGGGGGGGGGGGGTGAGAGGGGGGGCTATAGCAAAGGAGAAGAAGCTCCTTGCACCAGAAACCCCTTCCCACCTCTCACCCCCTCCCCCAACACATCCTTGTTGGGTTTTAAGGGAGACCATTGCCCAGACAACCTAAAGTAGAGAAGAGGAAAACCCAGCCGGAGGGTCTTCAGGAGCTGCTTAGAGGAGGAGACCAGACCCTTCAAGGGTTTTGGTCTCTGGGGAGGAAGTGGGCACCCCCGCCTCGGGCTTCTTTTTGCCATTCCGGAAAATCTGTCTAGATATGCCCAGCAGATGTCCCTGGGACACCAGCCCCACACGTTTCTTTATCAGAGTTTGCAGAGCTGACATGGAAGGGAGCAAAAAAAAAAATCTTCAAGTCGGGCCTGGTGGTCTGGGGTTTCTGAGAGAAGGAGGCGGCGTTGGAGGGAGGCCAGGGCACATGGCAATGGGGTTTCCCAGGAGGCCCCAGGTCAGATTCTGCCCCTGCTGCACTCTTCCTCTGCACCTTACTCAACTCATTTGCCTTGTCCAGAGTGGGAGCGTGGGGAAGCTATGCCTCCAAAATATATTGGTATCTTAAAGGATGCTGAGGATCCTTTGGGAACTGACCGGAGTCTCCTTTCCAAGGGATACCAATGCCTCATCATTCTTGGGGAGATTCATCTTCAAATCAAGGTGAGGACACCAAGCTCTCTGTCCTCTTTGCTCTCAAACCTGTGAAGGCTCTCCTAAGTCAGGCCTGGGCAGGGACTGGAGAGCTCAGGGAACAGAGAGTGGCTGCAGGGAAGAGAGGAGAGAGGCAGAGGGCAGGCATCCTTTAATGGGAATGAAGGGAATCTTGTGGCCCTCTCCTTGTCCCAAAGATCAGAAGCCCCTTAAGGCGCCACATGTCCAATTTGAGGAACTATCCACAGGAGGTGATAAGCTGGCAGGCCGGCAAAAACAGGAGTAACAGGGTGGCAGACCCCGTCGATCTTAAAAGGGCGGGGGGACGGTGGTCAGTTTGGTGGAGAGGAGGCCTCTGGTTTTTAGAAGAGGGTGACTTACCCTTAGAAAATAACAGGCCCCCTGGGGGTCAAATGATGAAATCCCTCTGGTTTGTGGTGCCACAAAACAAAGGGGCTTTTAAGGGTCTGGTGGAGAGAAAAGAAGAGGGCGAGAGAGGAGAGGAAAGAGAGAACCTCTGATTTTTCTCTCCCAGCTCCTGTGTCCCTTCTTCCCCCCCCCCCCACTCCTGGCCAGGAATTAGGTTTGGAATTTGAGGGGATTGTGCCCCTCTGACCCTACTTAGAGCCAAGCAGAAGGGTCGGCTTGGAATTAACAAGCTGACGCTGGGTGCAGAAGTGCCGCGCTCCCCATCCTGAGTAACCCCCTCCAACAGGCCTTGGAGAAAAGGCAGGGACCCCCCTTTCATAGGGTTCAAAAATCTGAAAGCCAAAGAGAGCCCCAGTGCAAGGCAGCCCCCAGCAGCTGCGCTAGCCTTCCGGGTGCTTTTTCTCAGCTCAGATGTATCCAGATAAAAGTGCCCAGCCGCGCGCGCCCCCACACACCCCTGACAAATGAATGTCATAAAGTTTCTTTCCTGGGGGTGGGGAGATGTCTGTCTGAAGATATCCAGCAGTGAAGTGGCCCCCCCACAAGGGCCCTTGCTTCAGTAATACACACCCTTCCCTCTTGCCCCCTAAATTTCCAAGGGCACCGAAGGAGCCCCCACGAGCCCCTTTCCCCACAAAGAGCCAGACACTCCTGCGAATACAAACCAGGCACCCCAACCGCTGAGGCCTTATGGAACCGAGTGCCCCCACTTCAGACACCCAGCCTGTCAGGACTCGGTGCAAAACGCAGACTAAATTTCCCCCACCTTATCATCTCACAGCCCTGCGGCCGGAGGCAAGATTTCCTTCCCCAGTTCCAAGCCCCAAAATTGCGAGGGGAGAAAGCGAAAGCTGGAAGCCACTTACCGCGGGAGCGCCGGGGGCCTGGGCTGCCGCCACCGCCTTCTGGGCTGGGAGAGCGCTCACCTACCTCTGCCCCCTTCCCCACCACAGCGAGCAGTTAAAGTGTCACTTAACATTCTGGAGAATGTGAAATATACCGCGCGGTGTCAACTCCCCAAAACCATAAAACTAACTTTATGGACCTCACGTGACTTTCTCGAGCCAGTGAGGGGTATCTGTCTGACTTCTCGGCGATTTTTACGATCTAACTTCGAGATAAAACCCCTATCCATTTGACATCTAAATGTCATAGCGACTTTTGGGATAGTTTGCTATGGACAAAGGGGGACAAAGTCAAGGGGTGAGGGGGAAGGAGGGCCCAGTAGAGCCTCTACGACCCTTGGCTGCCTCCTCACCAGTTCCCCCTCCCCCCCCAAGTCCTGTAAGAAGTTGGGCCAAGCTGGAAGGGATTGACCGGGTAAGTGTCCAGACTTGACTCTTGTACTCAGGGTGGAGGCGGACTTGGATGGAGGAAGACTGGGCCCTAACCCTGGGCCACTCGGGCTGGCAGGGGAACAGGGGTCTTTCAGGAGGGACCCCAACTCCTAATCAAGAAGGAAGGTCAGCTGGGCCCCTGGAGAGAGGGAGCCCTTGATAAGTATAGAGAAGACTGAGGTTGAGAGAAAACCTTTGAAATTGAGCTGATTTTTTTTTTTTTTTTTTTTTTTTTTTGGTCTTAGTGGGTGGCAGAGCTGAATTGGGATTTGGGCCAGGAGCCAGGGGATCTGAGCAGGCCTGTACCACTCCCAAAAGGCCAGGAGCCTCCTAACAGGACTTAGGCCTAAACTGCTTTCCCTGAAGAGGTTTCTAGAGGCTTTTCTGGCTGGCTGGTGGAAAGCCAGCTGGTAGAGTCCAGCTCGGCCTTTCCCTTACTCCAGCCCCGTGTGGGATTTCTGGGCCTCCCAGTCCCCCAGACGGGGGGAAAACCTATCCCTTGGCCCAAGTACCGCTGACCAAGCCAGGGATGTAGGTGGCTAAGAGAGGCTGCTGGCAAGCACCCTGCTTTCCCTTCCCTACACCCCAGATCTGTCAAGAATGGTCTAGGGTGTGCCCAGTGATGGGAGAGGCAGGCCCCCAGAGAAAAGACAAGTGGGAGGGCAGTGGAGTAGGGGAAACATTTATTTGACTTCAAGGAAAGCTACAAACAAATACCAAAAGCGAATCACTGAGACAGGCCCGGCAAAGGCAAAGACAGATTTCACACGTAGCACAGCATCCACTCACTCACTACAAATGGTCTTAGAAGCGAACTGGGGGTGGGGGGTGGGGAGGGGATGGGTCTGACCCAGACTATCCCCATATTTACAAGGTTTGGGCCCTCTACTCCAGACCCATGGACTCACAGAGAAATACACAAGACATTTTACACTGAGGATTATTTTTGTTTCCCTACACTCCCAGGCCAGGCCTTGTGGGGCCTACCCAGGCGGCAGGAACCTTACTCTCAAGGTTTACCTTCCCTCTTCTCCATATCACCCTCTTTGGCCCTCCCTGCCCCCTTCCCACCCCAGGACCAAGCCACTGGGAGACTTGGGCCTGGGGAGTGGGGAGGGAGGAGGAGGAGGGTGGAAAGAGACAGTCATGGACTCCATCGCGGAGGCCAGCTCAGCTGGGCCAGGGCGCTGGGCACTACCCCACCTCAACTGCTGCCCCTTAGAGAAGTTTCAAGCTGAAACTCAAAATACAGCGATCATCCTTTTATAAATAAGTTAGAACACAGATGGGGAGGGGAAAGTTCACATTAAACATGCGAGTTTCTTTCTTTCCTGGGGGAAGGAGTGCAACCACAGACACGAACATTCAGAAATACTGGCGGATTTGGGGTGAGTGGAGGGGAGTGGGGAGCATGGAGGGAAAATAATAATAATTATTATTATTAACAATAATAACAAGATTAACCAGTCCAGGAGAGAGGGAGCCACAGGAAGACCTAAGACCGAACGAAAAATCGTAACACAAGGCCGGGACGAGGCAGGCTCGTGGGAACCGGTCCCCAGCGGGCAGTGGCAGCGCAGGGAGGCTTGGAGGGGCCAGGGCTGGGGGCGGCAAGGGCTCTTGGGCCACCCAGGGCTCCTCCCGGCGGGCTCAGGGCTGGAAGGCGCTGCCGGCTGTAGCCAGGCTCATACTTTTCAGTTTGTTGTCTTTCTTCCACTTCATGCGCCGGTTCTGGAACCAGATCTTGATCTGGCGCTCGGACAGGCAGAGCGCGTGGGCGATCTCGATGCGCCGCCGCCGCGTCAGGTAGCGGTTGAAGTGGAACTCCTTCTCCAGCTCTAGGGTCTGGTAGCGGGTGTACGCGGTCCGGGCCCTTTTCCCGTCCGGCCCGGTCATATCTGGAGCAGGCAGAGTAGAGCCGCGAGGCAATGTTATTCCGGTTAAGGGAGGGGGGCACTGGATGGGAGAGGGGCGTGGAGCAGGACCCAGGCGTCCCTGGCACCCAGCTCACCGCAGCTCCAATCCTCCCCACTCCAGACGCCCGCATCCGAGCTCGCTTCTGCACCCCCTTCTCCTGCAGCCCCCACTTCTGCCGGCAGTGAATGCGCCCGGCTTTGTCTCTTGCTCGCTCCCTGTGCCTCACCCTTCGCTGGGCTCAGGCGGCCGCTCGCCCCGGGAGGGAGGAGAGCGGCTGCACTTTTGCCCTGGAAAGCTCGTTTTACTGCTCGCCCCTCCTTTGCTAGCAGCAGCCTCAAAATTTCGGGGGTAAGCACGACCCTTCCCCACGTTACATAAACCCCATCCTTCATCCTATAGCTAGTACAGCTGGGCGAATAAAACCTTAGCCGAATCTGGAGACAAATGATTAAAAATACTCCTCCCCAGCTAAAGACCTAGACCTTCTTTGGCTCTATCCCCCGAGCTGTGAGGACCCTCTTAGAGACTTCTCCCCCCCGGAAAAAAATAATAAATTTATATTTGAGGAAAAGCCAAGCTCTCCTCGCCTCCCCCCCCCCCCCAACCTCCCCAAACGCAGAGAAGGAAAGCCGGGGGGAAGACAAAAAAGGGAGCGAAAGCGACAATTACCATGGCTGATGTGAAGCTTCCTCATCCAGGGGAATATCTGCGGAGTCTGCCCCTCGGGCGCGGCTGTGGAGGTGGCCATGGGCTCTGGCTGTGCCCGAGCTAGGCTCGGGCTGCTTAGCTGGCTCGCCGCTTCCTCAGGCTCCGAGGATGCGCTGGCCTCGTCTATTTCGGTGAAATTGGCGCTGGAGCTGGCCGGGGTCGCCTGGTCGGAGGGGGACGAAGCAGAGGGCTTGGCGCTGTGGCTGTCGCCGTTGGTGCAGGGCAGGGACTCGGGCGAGGACAGGGAGCAGCTCGATGCCGCCTGCCTGAAGCGGGGCTCCTGGGCGGGCGCGGGGAAGGCGCGCGAGCTCTCGCCCACCGCCCCAAAGTGGCTGGAGGAGGCCGAGGAGCGGTTGACGCTGAGGTCCATCCCATTGTAATTGTAGCCGTAAGAGCCGGTGTGCATGGCAGCGGGTTCCCTGTAAGAGCCGCTCAGAGAGCTGCCACTGCCATAATTTAGCAACTGATAGTCCGGGCCATTTGGATAACGCCCCGAGAAGGAGTTTACAAAGTACGAGCTCATTTGGGTGATTTTGGAGGGCTTGATTTGTGGATCGTGGTCGTTATAACCCTGTGCTTCACGATTTATGATGTATTAATGAATTATAGCGATGCACTGTACTTCGTTTTGCTATGTATGCGGCCAAATATGGGGGGGGGGGTTGGAAGGGGGATGGGGGGGCGTTAGAGAATCACGTGCTTTTGTTGACCAGTCGTAAATTCTCGCTGATGACCTCAAGAGGTAATTCATGCTCTATGGTTACAAATAATGACGATCCGAGAATCGTTAGGGCCGATTCAATGCGAGCCTCCGAGAGAGGGGGAAAAAAGGAGAAGGGGGAGAAACCGGGAGAAGGTTGGCGGCGGCCTCTGAGCAGAGCGCGCCACCTCCCGGCGATCGGCGGGAGCGCGGGCCGCAGACTGCCATGGCGGCGACCGCTGCCTCCCTGCTGGCTCCCTGCAAACGCCGGGCGAGAAAAGAAACCTGGGCCAGGCTCACCCGCAGAGTTGAGTCTTTTAGAGGAGGGACCCAGTTGAGCCTTTACCCACTTTCTTGAAAGTGGTGTTAGACTACTGGTGTCCTTCTCCTTGTCATTATTATTATTATTTTCACTCTGGATGAGATGATCAAAAATTGAGTCGCTTTTCCCTTATGTGGGCTTTGCAAGTCTCCGAGTTGGGGAAGGAAATGGTGGGGGGAGGGTTGGAAGATGTGTGAAAAACAATTATTGCAATGCGTTTCCCCCTGAGTTCAGCCCGGCCTGCTTCCTGCCTGGACTGCTGTGGCCCATGCATAGCGTCCAGGCGGAGCTGGCAGGGCTGGGCCGAGGGTTCCACGGAGAAGCTTTCACTTCTGTGCCCTTTAGAAGTTTGGAATCCTCCTCCTGACTTCCTCTTCATCCTTAGCCCAGGCCCGGAAAATGGCAAAGCAGGACAGGGACCCCAGAGGAGGAACAGAGCTGGGGCTAAGCGGCCTAGTTTAGGGGAAGACGGCAGCAGAGTAGGTGCCTGGGGTTTGGGGTTCTGAGAGTCTGGGATGAAGGCAAGACCCTTTCACCAGATGCCCGCTATTGCATTGGGAGGCCCCACTGAAGGCCCCTTGCTGGCATCTGGGTAGTTTCAGAATGTGCTCCGCGGCCCACATCTTCCCTGGAAAGGGGTTCCGAGGACCAGCGGCGCCTTGCTGAGCACGCTGGGCGGCCAAAGACCGCCGCAGCTGGGCTCCTTCTGCTGGATGGCTATTTTCTTTAAAAATAAAAAAGCGAGAGAGAGGGAGGAGGAAGAAAGGAAAACAGTGTCCGCAGATTGCTGCCTGGGTGAGGGTGGGGGTGGGGAGAAAATGGGTCGTTTTTTTGGTTGAGGGCATGAGACCAAAATGCCCCATCACCTGGCCTCCTGCCCTCAAGTGTCCAAGGAGCAGGGGAAAGTCGTGCCCTCCACCCCGCGCCCGCCGGCGCCTTCAAATTCCCCTACTTGTCGATGAGCTCCTGCTTGAGGCAGGAAGGGGCGCCTGGAGCCTTCAGCTGCGCGCGGAGAGATACCCGGTGGCCCCGATTTTAGTCTCCAGAGGCACGGCCGGGAGCCGAGGGCCAAGGCCGGAGGAGATCAGGCCATGTGGACAGGCCAAAGGCTACCGGCTTCGCGATCGTGAGGACAGCAAGGCGCTGCTGAGGCGCCAGACCCTCCTGGCTGTCTCTGCAGGGGCTCCGGGCTCGGGGCCTCGGTCATCCCTCGTGCCACGGACAAACGAGGAAAAGCTAGAGAATGAGAGGGAAACGGCCCTTCTCCGTCCCCCAAGTGTGCACCAGGAGAGGCTGTTTGGAGCCTCAGCACTGGCGAGGCGCGGCGCGGGAGCCTGGGCGGGACCGCTCCAGCCTTTATCTCAACTGTAACTTCCGAGTCGTGTCGGGCCCGCTGGGGCCGACCAGGGCTCCAGCCTTTGCTGAGGAGTTTCCGGCACTGGGACGATGGGGTGGCCTTGGGGGTGGGGGAGTGGCAGGGGAGGAGCAGAGGTGACCGAGCGGCGAGTTTTAACGTCTTTATTATTATTATCATCATCATTATTAATAATATTAATATTATTACCGAAGTATTTCACGTCCAGAGCTAAGACAAGACTACAAACACAACACATAGAAAATTAATAAAATAGAACTTTGTTTTCTTCTGAGGCTCCTCTTCTTACTTCTAGGTAGTATGTGCTCCTTCCAGTGGCTTTAGGGAGGGGGTGGGAGAGAGGTCTGGGGTCAGGGAGTCTTCGAGGCCCCCGCTGAGGGGACTGCGAATCTACCATTGAACCGTGCACCGGGGACATGGACGAAATGAGACGCGACACGGACAAGAGCATTTTGCTCTGCTTCCAGGAAACATCAAGTGAGTCCGGTCCTCAGTTCTCACAGGGGAGCCTGATGGGGCTGAAGCGGGTCCCGCAGGGATGGAGGGGGCGCTCAGGGTGCTGGGTGGGCACAGGCGGCAGGGCCTCCCAGCACCCAATGAGAGCTCTGCGGGCGGGGGTGTCCAGAGAGCGCTGGGCCCCCCCGCACGTGTCGTGCGCTAGAGAGCAGGTCCCCCGGGTCCCCCGCCCGCAGAGCCTTCTCGGGGCTCTCCGAGGCCCTCGGCTCCCCACAGGCCGCTCCCTTCGCGTCCCCCCTCCCTTTCCAACGCCTTCACTCCGCTGGTTTTTCTTCCTCCTCCTCGGCACTGAGCTGAGACGCGCTGAGTAGTTTGCTCTCCTTTTTCCACTTCATGCGCCGGTTCTGGAACCAGATCTTGATCTGCCGCTCGGTCAGGCACAGGGCGTGCGCGATCTCGATGCGCCGCCGCCGCGTCAGGTAGCGATTGTAGTGAAACTCTTTCTCCAGCTCCAGCGTCTGGTAGCGCGTGTAGGTCTGGCGGCCGCGTCGGCCGCTGGGCCCAAAGGAGGAACCTGTTACGCAGAGAGAAGATGCTGAGGCCTGGGGTCAGCGGGGCCAGAACCCCCTCCCCCACTCGACCCTCAGACAAGGACTCTAGCCTGTCCCGGGATGCCCTCCGCTCTCCGAGAGTTCCCTGCTCCCCCCGCCCCCCTCTTTCACTCCTCCAGCGCCCCCTCCAGATTCCCTCCGGGTCTCCCAGGCCTGTGCCTCTGGTCTAGACTCCAGGTGGGGGATGGGAGGAGGGCTTAAAATCCCACCTGAGCCGAGGAGGAGGGGCTGGGGAAGCACTGGCCAGGTGTGTCTCTTCCTAGCCTCATCTTTTCTTTCCATCTATCTGGCTCCCCCACCACCCTGTGATAGATTCCAGCCCTTAATCCGTAATGACGTGGATCGATCCATAGTCGGCATTAACGGCTCCTCACTTTCGTGTCCCACTAATGGACATCAATTTGGGACTTCAGGCCGACAAATAATCCAACCTGAGACCCAGGCGCCTGCTTCTCCCTCTCTCCCCCTCCGCCTGCCTGCGCCTGCTCCCTCTCCCTTTCTTCCCCTTATTCGCCCTCCCTCCTCTGACTACCACCCCTTTCCTGGTGCCTCCTCCTTCCCCAGCCCCGGACCCCCAGGGAAACACAGTCCGGGACAGACTCAACTCTCCCTCGCCAGCGTCACGCCGCCCCCCTTCCTATGACGCACTCCGTTTTTAATGGAACCGTCTTCGGGTGGGGGACCCGACCAGGGCTGGGGGCACGAGGGAAAGCCACGCCAGTGGCTGCGGCCCCTGCCCCCTCCCCTGCCCTGGAATCCGGCTCTGGCGTGGCGCTCCGGGAGAGCCCACTCGCTCCCCCTGGCTCCCAGTGCAGCTGGGACTTTGCAAACTTTGTAACTCCTGAGGGCCAGAGGGCAGAGCCGGAGACCCGGGGCAGGCGCCCAATCCTCCCTTAGCTCCTAACTGAGATGCCCACCCAGCACCCCGGGGGGGCGGGCGGGAAGGAAGTGGGGGCGCTACTTCTGTCCCCGGGGGTGGGGGCCCGCGGGGGTCGGGGCGGCCGCGGGAGGGCTCACTCACTGTTGCACGAATTCATCCGCTGCATCCACGGGTAGACCGGGGTGGAGCACTTCTGCTCCTCCGCCTCGCCGAACACGCTCTTGTCCTGCGCACAGTCTGACTTCCGCGGCTCAGGGTGGAACCGGGGCGGCTCTTCGGCGCCCGAGAGCGCGCAGGCCGACTCCTTCTCGCGGTAGAAGGCCGGCGCCGGCCCGTAGTCGCAGGGCGCCGCTCGGCCGTAGCCGCCGCCAGCGGGCGGGTAATAGGAGGAAGCGGCAAAGCCCTTGTCCTGGCCGGGCCCGGGCCCGTAGGGCGCGGGGTAGTGCCTCAGCGGGTCCGCATAGCCCGACGAGTAGAGCGGTAGCTGGCCCAGGAAGGACTCCTGCCCGCTGGCCAGAGTGACGGGGAAGGTGGAGTTCACGAAATAGGAACTCATTGGGAGGGGAGGCGCGCTCGGCCGCTGCTGCTCCGCCGGGTTTATGATTTGTTGTGTTTTATAGTCCGAGCGCCGCGCCTATTAGTAGTATATCTGAGATTGGGTTTTAGCTGAGGGGGGATGGCGAGGTGCCAGTGAGGGCCAGAAGGAAATACAACCATCTGATCCAACACTGACCAATGGCAGAGGCAGGAATTGTCAAATAGCACCCAGGAGGAGCGCAGCCCGCGCGAGGGACCCGCGCACAAACCTATCAACCTTTTTTTTTTTTCCCTCCTTCTTCTCCTTCTCCCCTCTCTCTCTCTCTCTCTCCCCCCGACAACACAACGCGTCCTGTTCCACCTACGTAGGATCTGCGAAAGAGGCGTCTGTGCCTTGGAGGGAGGAGGGAGCATTTGGATTGAGACCACCCCATCCCCCAGTGATTAAATAAATATATCCCTCCCCTCCCCACGCAGGATAGGAAAAAGTTAATTGTGTTTTCAGAAAAGTTAACCCCTGCGTGGCTTGAGCCCCGTTCCCTCAAGGGAAGGGTGGGTAAATGTCCCCCGAATGAATCTCCGCGTGGTGAGGAGAGAACTAAAGGAAAAGGTTTGTTTCTAGGGTTTTGTGTAGGTAGAAAAGG
This sequence comes from Acinonyx jubatus, assembly GCF_027475565.1. NCBI lineage: Eukaryota > Metazoa > Chordata > Mammalia > Carnivora > Felidae > Acinonyx > Acinonyx jubatus. The sequence goes on along the minus strand of NC_069397.1, from coordinate 35,924,674 downwards.
AGAAGACTTCACTGTTTAGCATCGCTTTCAGAAAGAGAGGCGAAGAACAGGAAGCACTCTCCTTCCCAGGTGAAAACTGTTTTTCCTGCTTCTCAGGTCTACTCTGTCTCCTCCAAGCCTGGGTTTATTATTCTGGCTTCTTCACAATTCTTATGGTCTGAAGGGCAGGCCAGAGCCCAGAGGACCCAGAAGTCTGGGAAATAGGAGGGTCTGAGCCCAAGGTTCTCCCTCCAGCTCTGTGGCTAGGTTAAGCTAAGCGAGGCTAGGAGCTTCTTGGAAGGCTACAGCGGCTGCCCAAGACGTCCTGCCTGGTTCCAGCATCTGCTGCTTGCTCTTGGAATGGGAAGGGGCACTGGGGAAAGGGAATAGCCTTCTCTTCACTTGTGGGATAGGGAGAGGAAGAGGAAGGGACATCCCCCAGCCTAGGTTCCCCTGATCCCTACCCTGCCTGCAACCCTCACTCCACCCCCACCCCCTACCCCCCAAATCATTAGAATATCCTGGGCTACAGATTCTTAAGAATCAAAGATATCTCAGTACGTCTGGGTGCAGGGAAGAAATTGTTCCCCCTCCAATTCTGGGTCCTCAAAACTGCCTAATATTTGAGGCAATCAGAGACAGCCAGGAAGAGAGGGGACCTTGCTCCTTTTCCAGGTCTCTTCAGAAGCTGGCAGGTCTCTTTAAAATGAATTTTTTTCCAAGACTCGGTTTGGGCTTCGTTTTGTAAGGAGGGAGAGGTGTTCAGGTCCTCCTGGGGACTCAGCAGGCAGCTTACAACTATCAGCCCGAATCCCCTCTCCAAAGGCTCACCACCCTTCTGTCAGACTCTCAGTGTCTCTCCAGTCCCTCCCACATCTCATATTTGTGTCACCAGCTTTGCTGCTGCACAGGCTTGAGTGTGAGAAAGAGTGCTCATCTCTGTTCCTCTCTCTCTCTCTCTCTCTCTCTCTCTCTCTCTCTCTCTCTCTCATCTAAGGAAAATGAGCCTTGAAGCCAGGCTGGAAGACTGAATCACAATCTGTTTTCAACATTCTAACTATGCACATGGAAGCCAGGCACTAAAGGTCGATAATGTTCAGACCTGAGTTCAGGAATGAGTCAGGATGTGTGACAAAATCTGATGATGAAGGGGCCAGCTGACTGTCTGCTATCTCATACTTTGGGTTCCTTTTTGTGGGCCAGGTTTGCCCACTAAAGATGACACAAGATACTAGGGAAAGTGGTTGGGATACTAGGGAAAGGGCTGAGCTTGGTGACCAAAAGTGGGAAATTGGTTGGTTGCACAGTGGCCTACAAGGATCCCGGAACTCGGGAATGCTTCTAGGCTATACCTTCATGGCCACATAGTGATCCCTGGATGTCCCACCAATCACTTCCTAGCCCAACTTGGGGGGGGGGGGAAGGGGGTTATCAAAATTTAAGAAAATAAACTCAAGTCTTCTAATGATGAAGAATCCTAAGTGCCCCAATCTAGCTGTGATTGGGCCAACTCCTAGAGAGGAATAGGGAACATTTGGGGTGGGGGAGCAAGGTCAGGGGGGTGCCTGTATGCACCTCCCTCCTCCTTGCCACTGAGGCTAGGCCTTGGGCCATATCTGTCCTGCCTCCTCCCTGGTCACAGTGTCCCCTTCCTAGAAATGCACAATGTGGGCTTTGCTGTGGAGTCGGGACTAAGTAGGATGCTGTAAGACAGGGAGACTTCCCTGATACAGAAGCATGAAAATAATCTCCTTATCCTTAGAGCCACAGCCCCAAATTAACCTCACCTCTGCAGGTTGCCTGTCACGAGATGGAGCCCGAAGCAGGGCCTGGGCGCCTGGAGTCCGGCATGAAAAGAAATAGCGCCTCATCGCTCTTATCTAAGCCCAGAGGTATTTATGAGCGTTTATTCGTCTGATCCGTTTGTTTGGGAGAAAGAGCAGACAGGGCCCGGCCAGAGGCCGCCTGGTCTCTGGAGCCAGATCTCTACGAATCTGTCTGTGGTTCGGTCCACTGCCGTCTGTCTGTCTCCAAGGGGGAATATGTAAATACCCAGCAGGCACAGCCGTCTGCCAGTCTGGGGTGTCTCTCCCAGCCTCATTGAGGAAGTGTGTATATAGAGAGATGGATATAAATGTGTACCAAGTCTTGAGTACGCACCAGAAGGATTGTACAGAAACCCCACAGGCAGAATTTATAATTGTAATATTCTATGCCGTAGATCCGAGCTCCTCTGGATGCGCACGCATTTTCATTTCCCAGGGAAATGTCCGAGTTGTGCTCAGCAACTGAGTAAAATTCTCCTGCACCGGTAACCTCAGGGAGGGGTTTTTGCCAGTATGTGTACGGAGGAGAGGAGGATTGAGACACTGTCCAAGTTTCCCATTTCCTCACAGCTACAAAGCTCCCCCCACCTCCGGCTCATTGGGTTGTGGACATCTTCCCCCAGCCCACTCCCAATTCTGGCTGGGATGGAGCGAATGAAAATAACTCGACTCAATTCTTCCCCTAGACTCTGTGATTCTCTGAATTTGGGAAACATAAATGTTCCCAGAGGGAGTTCCCAACCTAGGGGAGCTGTTTACTAGGGATATTGCCTTAAAATTAGCCCGCCCAAAGCGCCGGTACAAAGACCTCATTTCCATTATGCAAATGAACGGCACCGTCTCTGATCTTGGGGGGTGGGATGGGCGGTGACGCTCAGCTCACTCTCCCTGTTCCCGGCACCCAGGTCCATGGGCACCCCAGGAGCCCCAAAGTGTTTCAAACCCCTGTACCAGCCACCTTCCCTCCCTACCTGTCCTTCGGATTGCCCACAAGAAAGAGGGGCCCGAGACTTTCCGGGCAGGCTCCCTCGGGGCCTCCGCGCTGGGCCGGGCCTTCTGGCCTCGGAAAGTCACTCTTTCTGCCCAAATGCTGAAAGGGCAGCTCTCCTGTGGTCCAGACTCTGGAGGCGCCACAGCCGCTGGGTTTGCCCCCCAGCACCGCCGGCCCCCCTCCACCTCGGCAGTTCTGGCCCAGACCCTAGTAACACCTCGGCCTGCCTGGCACCGCAGGCAATTTCCTGGAGCCCCCGCCCAGGAACTGGGGCCACAGCACCTTGAAAGGAGCGGCCAGAGCTTCCTCCTGTGGCTTGAAAGCCCGAGCTAATCAGTAACCCGTGAGACAGGGGCCAATATTCAAACTCGGCAGCGGAGGCCCCGTACCCCTGCCCTCGCCACCCCCTTCTGGGAGAGCAGTCGGGTTAAGCGGGTGTGAGGGGTCCTGCAAGAACGGAAATCACAATGGTCTGGTTCCTTAATGATTGATCCCTGCTCCCACTCCCAATTTTTACCCAAAGCATATTTGTGTCGATTTTGCTTGAAACGGTCGAGAATGGGGGAGGGGACCCACACTCACTTGCAGACACCAACAGTTTCCAGAAAATTCGGCTCAATTCCTTCACCACGGACTCACCGGCCAACCCGGAGAACACAGACCCGGTCTGTCTTTAGACAGCCGAGTGGAACTGCGGGACCGGCGCCTCCCCTGCTGGCCCCCTCCTTTGGCCGAAAAGAAAACCAAATAAACCTTGAACAGCCTTGGCCTCGCATCTCCCGAGCGGCCCGGATGATCCCCTCTGTAGCCTTGGAGGGGTAGGAGGGTGAGGACTCTCGACTCTGATCCCCCAACCCTTTGGTTCAGGGCCCCCTGCCCGCGGGATGCAGTATTAGTCCTTTTTAAATATGTCCTAGAAAAAGCCGCTTTCCCAGCCAGCCGCTGGGTTTGGAGCTGGAATGGGGCGGGCCAGGAGGAAGGGACACTTGTTTTCTAATCCACACGCGGAATGGCGGGTACCAAGATCCAGCGGAAAGCGACAATCTGGGCCCGAAGTCCCCGCAACCCGCCGAACCTGAGCAGCAGGGGCTCCGGGCGTCGCGCACGGTTCAGGCAGTGAGTGTCGCCCGGCTTGCGGCGCCGAAGCCGCATGTCTCCGAACGGACGGTAGATGGCAGCAAACCGCATAATTTGGGTCAGAGCAAACTGTCTAAGGGATGATTTATAACCACACCAAGACTACAGGAGAAAAAGACCTTCAGTCTGGATGGGTTTGGGGAATTTTTCCTTTGAGAATAGGCCCCGAGTACCGTGGGTGCTGGCCGAGAACTTCCCTCGCTGTGCAGCCGAGGGTCCCCGCAGGTACCCAGTCCGGGCCTGCTCCTAGGCATCTACCTGTGCCTCCAGGGACCCCCCTTCCCGTGCCACAAGTGGCCTGCATCCCTCTCTTCCCAGCTCAGGATCCAGAATGCCAATATCCCCCTACCGACCCCCATCCCCCGCGATCCCTGGGCCACCAGAGGCCCCAGGCCGAACGCTCTGCATTTGGTCTTTAAAAAGAGGAAAGCAATCACCTATTCGTGCAAACCAAACTAAATCATAGTCTCTCCTGCCCTCCACACCCCAAACCGCTTATCTCTCCGCTGGCAGCTTCCCCGGAAGCCCTCCCACTCACTCTGTTTTTAGGTTCTCACCAGCTTTCCCCTTCTTCCACCCCACCAGCTACTTTAGGAATTTCGGTCTCCCTCCCAACGATCCTTCTCCCCCCTCCTCCCCACCCCCAGGAGGCCTGGCTGGAGAATGAAATCAGGCGCCGGAGGGACAGGACTAGCTGTCTGAGCTCAGCGCCAGGCAGCTTTCCAGTCCGGACACCATCAGGTTCCCTAACTGGGTTTTCTTTTTGATTTTCTTCTGCTGCTGCTTCTTCTTCTCTCTCTGTCCCTCCCTGTTTTGTTTTTGTTTTTGTGTACAAGCCTCAAACACAACAACACACTCCACAGCTTCTTCACAATCACCACGGTTGGATCCGGGGAAAGTTTGAGGTGTTCCCACCTGAGACACACACATGGCAATTTCCTCCACCGAAATCCACACACCCATAAAACACAAGTAATAGAATCAATATTGCACAGACACCAACACGCTGTGACCTACCGCGTTAAAAACCACAAAACTGTCTCCCTGCAGAGCGACGCTCCCTCCTGCGGGAGTGGCGACAGACCTGGGCATTCTCAGGCTGGCTTCCTGGGGGGAGGGGGTCTCCCTCGATGTTGGTGCCTCCACCCACAGCCCTTGAATTTCAAAAATGTCTCCGTAAGGGAGATAATGAGCATTTCTCTGTGAATTGTTCTTTCTGTGTCCCTCTAGCCGCCGCCTCCTCGCCCTCGCGGGCCTCTGCGGACATTCCAGGCCCTCCAGAGACCAGAACGTCCCTCGGCACCACCTCCCCTTGTGCCAATGCCGCCGGGAAACCGCCGATACCCATGCCGGGCAAGAGAACTGCGCGGGGGGCAACTGGGGGAGGCCGGAACAAGGGGGGGTGTGGTGGGAGGGGGAGGGGGCGCGCACCCACAGAGGCCATAGCGACAGGCTTCTAGGGCGCCCTGGAGCCCAGACGCCCCCATCGTCTCCTTTGCAGCCCCCTCGCTTGAGCCTCTCTTCCCAGCTTAAAAAGGCGACTTAGAGCTCGCCTCCGTGGTCCCTTTTCGGTTCCTCCTCCCGTCTTCCCTGCCTTGGCTCCCCCTCCAGGAAGCAGCCACCCCTCTCTCTCCGGCCACCGAATTTCCTGGGAAGCCTCTCCCTGAAGTGCCCAGAGGTGGGGTTCAGCCCCCGTCTTGGAGAGAGGGGGGGAGACGGAGACAAACCCAAGCCCCACCCCCTACAAAATCGATGCAAAAGAATAAGAAGAGAATTGTAGAATCTCCCTTACCTTTGTAGACCTTGGGATTTCTCTCCTCCGATTGATAGGGGTGAGGAGGAAGGAGGGGGGAAAAGCGTTCTGTTTCTTCTTCATCTTCCAGATAATATTGTCCCAACCTGAGAGCCGTCGCTTCCCCTTCTCTGACTTGGGAGAGAGGGTGTTTCGCTTTTCTGACATTTGCATAGAAAATGGAGTAAGTTCTGGCTTTGAAAAATGGTATCAGGCTGCAGTCCTGGGCAGATTGTCCATTTACCCTCCATGATGACTAAAATCCCAGATCAGCAAGCAAATCAACTTAGAAATTAAAATTATTTTTGGTTCTCTCTTTTGTGTAATTCCCACCCCTCCTTCCCTCTCTCTCTCTCTCTCTTCTTCTTTCCTCTCCCTCTCTCTTCCTCTCTCTCTTTTTCTTTATCGAGTGATACTGAAGTATAAAAATATCAAGAGGCTGGAGCCCTGAAGGACGACAGTGCTCCGACCTAGGTGTGGTGTCCAAAAGAATGCTGCATTATAACCACCAGGGAAATGATAAAAAGTTCATGTTCACGATCGCCCGGCCACATGACCGGCGCCGGCCAATCGCTGGATTCAACCACTCATAAACTTCTATCACAAAGTTGTAAATTTTCATAAAACAACAAGGAATTTATTGCATTTCTTCATGGCTGCTCCACCAGCAACCCTTTTCTCAGTCGCCATCTTCTTTTCTTCTCCTTCTCGCTATTTGGGGAAACCCCAGTATGAGAAGGGGTGAGATTTGGGGTGCAGGGAATCAGGCAGAGGAGCCACAAGGGTCCATCTGGGAAGGGGATTCTTTCCAGAACCTCCCTATTCTCACAGGAGCTCTGCCCCCTCTTCTAGTAAGAATTCACCCCAAATCCTCCACACAGGGGCCATTCTAAGATAGTCTTGGGGTGAGTCTGGGCAGCGGCAGGGATCCAGAATTGCCACTTGCATCAGGGCAAAATGAAAGCTTCAGTGCCCCCTCTCCCCTTCTGAATGCCCCCCTCATTCCCAGCCCTCTAGATGGCAAGACCCCCACCTGTGAGGCTTGTGGCATTGCGGGTGTGGGGGCCCTAGATCCCCCAGGGCCTAGTTTTTGCCCGGGAAAGAAAGGTAGTCCTGATAGAGGCCAAGGCAGACAGGCTAGCAGCCAGATTCTCGCCTCTGCACCCCAGAAATTAGAAGAGGATGAAGCCGGATCCCTGCCTCTCGCGCCCAAATGCCCGCACACCCAGGTTCCCAATGACAGCTCTGTGTGCTCTCAGGGGGTTCTGCCGTCATTAATGGGGGAAACTGCAGGTCCAGGGGACTTTTACTTACAAATTCAAATTAAACAGATCCTCCTAAAATGCGCTTCCCTTCCAAACTGCTTCCCTCCCCCCACCTCTGTCCCCATACCTGTTCTTTACATTTAAAGGATCCAAGGTTTACAATCGAATAAATTCTAAACCTCAGCTCCACAGGTCTAGATGCCTAGGCGCCGTCTTCCAGGTTTACGTTCCTCAATCAAGGGGTGTTTTGGAGGAAAACAAACAAACAAACAAACACCACCAACAACCAACAAAATCCACCCCGTGTTTCCCAGGTCCCCTGAAATACTCCTGTATTTTGAATTGAGCTACCAGCGCCCAGATGCAGGAAACGAAATTACATCCCCCCACACATGTTTTTTTTCTCTTTTTTCTCTTTCTCTCTACTCCGGAGAAGATTCCAGGTTGCCGGCCGCGCGGACCGCGGGTAGCAAGGCGCGGAGGAAGCCGGCGGAGCTGCGGCGGGAGGCGCGGCCGGCTCGGAGCGGCCCGGCTGCGGCCACACTAGCCGGGTAAACTTGCCCCGCTCAGGTTCTCGTTCTCAGGGCTCATTCCCCACCATTTTAAAGTATTATTCGGATCGCTGTGTTAATTTAGATGAGAGAAATTAAAATGCACGAAAGCAAAAGAAGTGGAAATAAAAGAACCGAACAGGTCTTGCGGAAAATGTGTGCCTAGTGAGCGGGAAGCCCGAAGCGCCCTGGCTTTGGAGGCCGCCTTGGGCCGGCCGTGCGTCTCTGGTCGCCGGCCCGGCTTCTGCTCAACGCCGCCCAGGAAGCGGGAGGGGATCTGGGGGGGTCACTTTCCCTTTCCTTCCACTCTTCCTTCCTATGGGGCCTAACACTTTGGATTTCAGCTCTGCGTTTGGGCCCCAGCCTGGTCTGAAGGCCTGGACGAGGAAGAGTTCGCGTAGCTGTGGGCGTTTTGTTTTGCGAACGTGTGCGACTGGGCGTGCGGGCTCGTGGATGTGCTTCCTTGGGGGGCGAATGTGAATCCGTGTTTATAAGCCAGCGTGTGAATGTACGTTGGTATGCATAAATGTTTCTGTGAGTGAGTGTGAATGTGTGTTTACTCGTGAGTGTGTGTGAACGTGAATGCGTGCGTTCCCCGGGTCGAGTTGGGGATGTGTGGATGCCTGTATGTTTATTTATGAACGTACGAGTAGGGGTGTTTATTGGCGACTGTGTGGCGATGTATATATTTCTGTATGTGTGATGTCAGCCTGTGAATGTGTGTCATCCGTGCATTTGTGTATGTCAGCGTGTGTAAAGGGGATGTGTGTGTGATATCAGGGTTCGCTGGCTAGTAGCCCCCAGAGCAAGGAGGAGGAAAGAGAGCCGACCCCAAGCACAGAAAGAAACGACTAGCAGCAGAAGTTGAAGCCAAGAGGCTCTGGGATGCATAACCCTGACCCTCTCTGTCCCCCACCCCTGGTTCTGGGGAAACACAGAAAATAAGGTATCTGTTCATTTTTAAATTGTGTTTTATTTCTCCATCCTTCAGGTACACATACAACGTAAAGAGGATCACGGGGGCTCATGGGAACAAGGAGCATCGGGCAGGCCAGGTGCACAGAGGGGACACTTGAGCTAGTCGGTGGGTCCATGGGGCTCCCTAAGGCCCCTTCAGTGCCGCTACTGGGAAGTCAGGGGGGCTCAGGAGGACGGAAACCACACACTGTAAGTCCAGACCCACAGACCACAAAGACAGCGTCAAAGAAAGGGGTTTACAAAACAGCAAGATTTTACAAAGACCTTACAATAGCGACATAGAAAAGGGGCGGCAAATCCCAGAAAGCTACAGAACAGGTAGATGATGTCCTCATATCGTACAAAACAAACCCGACGGACGTTTCTATAGGTAGTATTTTTTTTTTCAGTGTTAAGAAACCAAAATTTCACCTTCTCTCCTTAAAAACTTTTCAACTGCTTTCCACTATTTAAATAGTTTTCCCCCTCCCGATTTAATTTGAGTTTCCTGGATCAGTTCTCAGAGCTGGGCTTCACCTCTCTCCCTGTCTCAGCTCTCTTCCTCTGCCCTTTCTCCGGCTCTCACTCTTCCTCGTCCTCCTCCACCTCAGCCTTGTCCTGGCCTGTGGCCCCAGGACCCGCCGTCTTGTTCTCCTTTTTCCATTTCATGCGCCGGTTCTGGAACCAGATCTTGATCTGTCTTTCGGTGAGGCAGAGCGCGTGCGCGATCTCGATGCGCCTCCGGCGGGTCAGGTAGCGGTTGTAGTGAAACTCCTTCTCCAGTTCCAGGGTCTGGTAGCGGGTGTAGGTCTGGCGCCCTCGCTTTCGGTCAGTCCCTGCACATAATATTTAAAGGAGAATAATCAGTGCATGTAGGAGAAGCCACGAGAAGTGGTTGGGAGAGCCCATTTCTCCACGAAGCCAGATTCTTATTTTCCATACCCCCAGCGTGTGCAGGCTTTTCTACAGGCCTCCTGAGGCAAACATCCCCACTTTCCACCCAGAAAGTCCTCCAGCCTCAGGCCTCTGGATGAAAGATTTAGCCTGCTGGCTCTTGTGGGATGAAGGAAGGTTAATCCTCCCATCACCCCTGGGACCAAGGACCCCAAGCCTCCCTTTTGGGATAGTGACTCTGATGTCTTTAGGGCAATGGGGCAATGGAAACCATAGAAGTGACCCTGGAGTGGGGCTCTAGGCCTGACCTGAGTGCTTTTCCCAAAAAGAAAAGGAAACAAAGGAGCCTTATAGACCCAGTCTCTCTCTCTCTCTCTCTCTCTCTCTCTCTCTCTCTCTCTCTCTCTCATACACACACACACACACACACACACACACACACACACACACACACAGCCTGTTGTGGTATGAGGCAGAGGTGAGAATTTGCAGATTTCCTTGGAGCTCAGAGTTGGCCTGAGAGCAGTTGCCCTCTGATGACCATTTTCCAGTGAGTGGCTGAGGTTCAGACAGGGCCAGGCTGTCCTGCCTGCCCACCTGCCCAGACGACCCAGTTCTCCAAATCAATATTTGAGCCTCCAGGAAGGAAGGCACAGGGGAGACAGCAGCCTGGTTTGGGGTGGAACGTGGAGTATCAGGGTGGTGGGGGCTGAAGGCCAGAGGAGAGCTTTCCAGGTTAGGCCAAAACCCTGAGGAGCCTTGGGAGAGGCTGCACTGGGGGCGGTGCCGATGCCAGCCCTCCTGGGAAGTAGACGTGGGAGGAGGGACTAGGGGCCCTAATTTCAAGTCAGATAAAAGCCAACGTGAAATGTTTACGAGCAGAAAAATTTGGGCTTTGATAAATCAACTGGAAAGGCAGTTGAATTATGGAGCAGGTAATGGGGACAGTGACCGCCAATACGGATGGTGTAGGAGCTGGGCTGCTTCTGGCTGGATTAGGAGCCTCTGACCACAAGTCTTGGGCCTTCTGAACCTTGGGGTTGGGCCCTGAGACCAGGAAAGCATTAAGAAAGATGTCTGGTTTCGGGCTAGTCAGGAGACTCTACTCTCTTGGGGCTCCTGCAGTAGCCTCTTCAGTGGCCTGCACTCTCTAACTTCTGATTTGGCTCCATGGAGACCCTCTCCTAAGAGGACATTCACCTTTCTGGAATGATAACCTGCAAACTTGCTGGCCACTTCTCCAGAGGCACTTAGGAACCCTAGGAGGGGGCACCTGAGGAAGCCAGCTGTACTCCTATGAGGCTGCTCCCCCTTTCTCTAGCTCTGCTTCCCCCTTCCCAAGTTCACTGGGGGGTCAGGAGCCTCGTCTCTCTTGGTCTCAGCGCCCCTGTCTCCACCTGCCTCTCTGGCTCTGTGTCCCTGGCTGGATCTTCATCTCTTCTCATACCCCCTCCTCCCGCCAAGCCTCTAGAGCCCACCTCTAATTGTCCAGAAGGGAATAATGGGGGAGCGGGGTTGGCTGGGAAGGAAGGGGGAGGGGAGAATTGCTGAGCGCTGCGGCCCCCTCCCCCAGACCTCCAAGCTGGGGCTGGGGGACACACCCAGAGCTGAGATCCCCGGCGGGGGAAGGGAGAAGGGAGGGGGGAGACCCTAATGGCTATTCTCTGCAAACCCCAGCCTTCCTCCACAAGACAAACGGCCTCGTCTCCAGCCCGTGCCGGCGCGGCTGATAAATATTTAAAGCTAAAAGGCCGGGAGGAAAGGTGGGGGGCGGGCGGGGGCTCGGAGCGCCACGGCGTCGGCGGAGAGAGATCCGCCAAGGGAGCAGAACGAGCCTGAGAGCACCGATCAAAAAATGGGGGTGGGGGCGGCGCGCCGGGCTGCGGCCGAGGGGCTGCCGCGTCCCCCCACGGCCGACCTCCTACCGGAGCATTCTGGACGCGGAAAGGGGCACTCGGCCAGGAAGGGGGCGCCTTCCGGGGAATGTGCCCAGGCCACTGCGGCTCGGGATGGCTCGGTGCGCGGCGTTACCTGAGCTTCGCATCCAGGGGTAGATCCGGAAGTTACTCTCGGCCGCCAAGTCCGAGTCCCTCTGCTCCTTGGCGCCCGCCGCCTTGGCGGAGTCGCCGGGACACACCCCGGAGAGGTTCTGCTCAAAGGGCGCGCAGTGCATGTTGAAGGAACTCGGCTCGAGCCCGTAGCCGGCCGCGTAGACGCCGGCTGCACTCTGGCCCGCCATGCCCCCCCCGCCGGGGTACAAGCCCTGCATCGAGGCGGCGAAGGAAGCGCCCGAACCCGCTCCATAGCCCGGGCGCTGGGGGTTGGAAGCAAACGCGCAAGAAGTTTGTTCAGGGAAGGCTCCGGTAGCGAAAACCGAACTTGCGGCTGGATATTTAGAAAATAAAGCATTCGCATAATACAATGAACTCATAATTTGGCCGGATGATTTGTAGGCAGGGACGTTTTAGTGTCGGTTTTACGAGATTCCTTGATATATTACAGAATTAGAGTCCAGATTTACACCAAAAAGGACCCCCTTTTTCCTCTCCGGACCACGTGACCCCGCCCACGTGACGTGCCCTCCGCCAATGGCCGGGCGGCCTCCCCACGGCTCCCGGTAATGTGGAAAAAATTGTGTGGCGTTGGATTTATAAAATATGATCAATAATGAATGGGAAAGCCAAGCTCTGTGGATTGGGGCTGGGGGCTCAAGGGCCGCTGCCGACCCCCTTGGGCTGGAGGCAGCTTGCAGACGAGATTTGGGGAGGAAGGGATTCAGTAGAAGGGAAAATAAATAACCTCGGAGCGATCCGTGTTGTCACCCCCCCCCCCCGCCATACACCCACCTCCCCAGCCGGTTACCCAGCGAGAAACAAATGCAGGGACTGCCCGCAACTGGGTGGGTGGGTGGGGGCAGGGCAGGTCTTTATTAATCTGGGCCAATTCAGCCTGGCTGGGCCTTTGGGGGAACTTGGTCCTGTTCTCCCGAGGTGAGGAGCGGAGGTGAGCCTGGCTTCCTGGCTCTCTCTGGGTGCCCCCGGACATACGGGCAGGGATGGAGTGAGGCTTCGTGGGTGCTCCTACAGGCGCGGGATCCAGCCCACAGGCGTTGGATACTGCGGTTTCTGTTGGCTTAAAAAAAAAAAAAAAAAAGGTTTGAAAATAAAAAAGGAAGGGGGTGGGGTGGGTGGGAAGAGAAAGGAAGGGAGGAGGACGGCCTGGGTATGCTGCTCCCCTGGTTCCGGGAGGCGGATGCCTCAGTCGAGCGTGGCTGCCGGAGAAGCAGAGGCAGCGAAGGAAGGAAGGCGGCGAGCCACGACCTCGGAGCTGGGCGAAGGTGGCCAACTCTTGGAGAGGGAGAGGTGGGGAAGAGCATCTCCCCTCTCCTCCTCCTCCCCCCCCAAACCCAGTGGGGGGGAGGGAATAAATATATAAGCTTGTTCAACGGCCCTGCGCTCCACTTTTACCAGCCCCCCCCCTCCATGCACACACAGGAGACAGGAGAGGGCCCACAGAAACAAAAGGGGAGGTGGCGAGGGATAGAGCCACCAACCGGGCGCATCTCTCCAGCTTGGCCTGGGCGCCTGGGTCTCGGGCAGACAGCCTCAGAACACGAAGGGAGGGGGTTTCTCTGGGCTCCCCTCCCCCGTTCCTCTCTCCTCCAATCAGGCGCAGCCGCCTCCCTCACCCCCTGCGCCCCTGGGCCAAGGGACTCGCACCACCTGCCTCCAGCCCCCGCCCCCTCCTCTGGGCTGCCTGGCCTGGAGGGCGCAGGAGCCCGGTGACCGGCTCCCCCCCCAGCTCTGCAAGGCGCCGGGGGCAAATGAGGAGCGCGGGCCGGGCCAGTCTCGGGTTCTCGCTTGTAAACTTTATTGTAACTCTTCCGCCCTTTTCAGGCGCAGACAACAGAACAAAGTATAGAGGAACAACAAAATATATAATTAGCCCTCCCACCCCCCAATAAAGCAATTCACGGATACAGGATACATTCTCTTCACAGTAAACCTAAGAACACTTTTAACAATTGCCCACAGCGCGCATGCTAACTAAAGTAACCTCTTTTGAGAAACACTTAAGACGAAATTGCCAAACCAAAGGGGGCGGGGGTGTTGGGAGGAAAAGAGAGAAGCAAGAGAGAAAGCCAGCGAGCTAGGGAGGGCAGCGGGGAGAGAGGGGTTGGGAGGGGGAAATGAGGACGAGAGAGAGAGAGAGAGAGAGAGAGAGAGAGAGAGAGAGAGAAGAGAGAAGGGGAGGGAGACAGAAAGAATTACGGCGTGAATAGGCAGTTTCATGTTGTTGGGAGAACTTAGCAGAAATCGGTACCTCGGTCATTACAAAGAAGCACGTTCAAAGGAAAAAAGACCATTGCACAAGGAGGCTTTTTACACGGGGCGGGGGCGTGGGGGGCTCAGCCAGGCCGCAGCCGCTCACCCTCGCAGGGCGAGGGAGTCCTTGCTTAAAATCCTTTTCTTTTCCCTCCCCCGGCCCCCAAGAGAAGGGAAGGAGATCCACGGTAGCTCACACACAGAAGCTATTACGAGATACTACCACTAGCGGGGACTGGCGCGGCGGGGGACGCTGCGGCGGGAGGCCAGGCTCCCGGCCCCGCTCGCGGGGCCAGAGCTCTCTCGGGCGGGGGCGGGCGACGGCGGCGTGGTCGGGGGACCCGCGGACGGAGGGCAGCCGCAGCCCTGGCAGTCCCAGCTGGAGCCTACTTCTTGTCGCCCTTCTGCGCGTCGCCCTCGTCCGCCGCCTCCGGGGCCCGCTCCAGCTTCTGTTTCTCCAGCTCCTCCTGCTCGCATTTGCTGCTGGGGAACTTGTCTTTGTTGTTCTCTTTTTTCCACTTCATCCTCCGGTTCTGGAACCAGATTTTGACCTGTCTCTCTGTCAGTCCCAGCGCATGCGATACCTCGATCCGCCGCTTGCGAGTCAGATAGGGATTAAATAGGAACTCCTTCTCCAGCTCCAGGGTCTGGTAGCGGCTGTAGGTCTGTCGGCCTCGCCTGCGTCCGGCGGCTGCTGGGAATGGGGGAAAGGGCGAGACAGGGGGGAGGGGAGGTTGGGGGAAGGGGCAGAGATGGAGAAGGTTGGAAGATTCGTGAACCAGCCTAGGAGACCAGTATAATAAGGGCAAGGGACCTTCTACCCCGCGCAGGGGCGGGGGCGCTGGGAGGCCGCGGTCAGAGGAGCGAGGGGAGGAGGGGGGAGGGGGGTCAGACACCACTGAATCTAAGGGAGCCAGAAAGGGGGAGCCCCCTCCCCTGGTAACGAGCACCAGAGTTGGGTAGGGGTGGTTCAAATCTATTAAAAGTGCCATAAACTTTAGAAGGAAGGATGTGGGGGGGGGGAGGATATAAGAATTTAAAAAGCCAGGATGGGGACGAATGGACCCACCTTGAAAAGCCCCCAGAGCCTCTGCCCCAGAAGAAAAGTTTCTTCAGGGTAATTAAACTATAAAGCAATTGAGAAGTGCAAAAGTTGAGCGCCCCCACTCCCACCACCCTCTCTCCACTACCCCCATAAAACACTAAAAGGGGAAAAAAAGGATGAGAAGAAGAAAAGTAAGGCAGGGTGAGGGGTTTATGGATTCAGGAAATGTCGCTTAGCGACCCCCTTTCAAGGGAAACAAAAAAGAAAGGAAGGAAGGAAGGGAGGGAGGAAGGAAGGAAGGGAGGGAGGGAGAGAGGGAGGGAGGGAGGAAAGGAGGGAGGAAGGAAAGGAGGAAGGAAAGAAGGAAGGAAAGAAGGAAGGGAGGAAGGGAGGAGGAAAGAAACGGGAGGCGATCGGAACGCAGCAGGCACGTCTTCCAGGAGCTTCAGGAAATGCTCCCGGCCTTCCCAGCCCCCTGCCCGGGCGTCGGGCCCTCCGGTCTCCCTTCCGCCCCGGCCGTCCCCGCCGCGAGCTCACCTTGCGGGCGCATCCAGGGGAAGAGCTGTGTGGGCGACGGGCTCTGCTCGGAACCCTCGGCCTCCTCGCCCAGGCCGCTGGCGGCGGCGAGCTTGCAGTCGGCGTACTGCACCAGGTCTGGATCCTGCGCACCGAACAGGCTCTGTCGCTGCAGCGGGTCGTAGCCGTAGAAGTTGCCCGGGTCCCCGTGGCACGCCACGGCGCACGGGTTCTGCTGGTAGGGAGCGGTGGACAGCGACGACGGCCCGTGGTAGAACTCCTGGATTTGCGACGGGTGCTGGAAGCTGCCCCCGCTGCTGGGACCGTACACCACGGTGGGTCGGCCGCCCAGGTCCTGGGCGAAGCCGCAGTCATAATAATTGGGGCGCAGGGACTCCCCGGTTTTGTATTTGGAGAACAGTGAGTTGACGAAATAAGAGCTCATTTTATTGAATTTTGAGGCGGCGGCGGCGGCGGCGGCTGTAGTTGGGGGCTGTTGGGGAGGGGGTGGGGAGGGGGAAAGGGAGGGAGAGAGAGAGAAAAAAAACGCGGATTCGCCGGCTCCTAGTCACCCTCGCCAGGAAAGGAGAGGGAAAGGGAGGAGGGGGAAAAAAGAAAAGAAAGAAAAGGCGAAGAAGATCTCGAAGCCGCCTCACTTTTTGTGATTTCCAGGAATAGAAAAGGGCAGCGAAGCCTCCAAAAGTCTAAGCTTGCATGGCAGCCGCGGCTCGCTCGCCCTCCCCCCACCCCCCACCCCCCAAACAAAAATATACCGCCACTTAAAGAGGTCCTCGCTTTACATTTCGAAG
Organism: Acinonyx jubatus; assembly: GCF_027475565.1. Lineage (NCBI taxonomy): Eukaryota > Metazoa > Chordata > Mammalia > Carnivora > Felidae > Acinonyx > Acinonyx jubatus. The sequence goes on along the minus strand of NC_069397.1, from coordinate 35,908,587 downwards.
AAGGGATGCCAGTTCATAAACAGTTTTCGGTGATTTACTTCCCTGCAAATGAGTTGTTTCATATTTTGCACTGTCTTTTCATGATCATTTGCATCCATTAGAGACCCCGCATCCTATTGGCTTCTCCGTACTCCTCCCGGACAGAACGCAGAGCGAGGGTGCGAGCGAGAGAGAGCGAGCGCGAGAGAGAGCTAGAGCGAGAGAGCGCCAGGGAGTGAGGAGGGCGCGGAAAAAAAAAAAAAAAAAAGGAGGGGAAAAAAAAAAAAAACACCCAGGGAGAGCGAGGGGGAGAGGGGGAGAGAGGGGGAGAGGGAGAGGGGGTGAGAGAGAGAATGAATACGGATTAAATCTGTTTAACTACCTACATTAATGAGATATCTCTCGCCTCACAACAAATCAAATACCTTCGCAGACCACCCCCAAAGACTGATGTGGGGGAGTCACGGAAAAAAACACGCACACACACATACACAGCGCGCCAGGCGGAGGCACGCTGTTAATTTCGCGATTTTAACGAGGCAGTTGGAGTCTTTTTAAATGTCAGGGTCGCTTCGGAAAAATGTAAAAGAACACGGTTTAATTGCGCCGAGTTTTAAAAGGTCCTATAAATGTAATTGGTATTTTAATACAAGTTATCAAATCATACAGCTTCCTCTCCTAAACATATTTTCAAACAAACGAGGTAGTCATATTTAAGGCTTTAATGATCAATTTCCTTATTATTGATAAAGGTTTAACTATCGTGTGGAGGGAATTGGCTGGGTAACCGGCCCCCCAAAAACGGCTGTAAACTCTTTAACAAACTATAAAACGCAATAAAGCCGGAGTCTGTTGTTGTTTATGCCGCAGCGCATAAAAGCTGTTAGCATTTTACGAGTTCTTTCCTCTACAGCTATAAAACTGCAGCTTCGATCGCCCCACCGCCCGACTGCAGCGCGGTGGGGGTGACGAAGCCGAAATGAGAACGATTATGGGTTTTTTTTTTCGGCGCAAACGGTGACTTTTCCGAGATTTTCGCCTCCTTCAGCTGTGGCCAGCACCTGCCCCATCCCCTTTCTGGAGCCCCCCCCCCTCCCCACACCACCTCCTCTCTGCCCCATCCAGGCCACTCACCAACTTTCCCTCATTAAACAAACAAGCAAGGATTTTCTTTAGAGCAGGGGTCCCGGAAGACATGAGAAGGGACCAGGAGGGGGGAAAGAAACTTTCTGGTTAATGGGCACTGGTGAAGCAGAAAGCAAAGTTCGCCCTGCAAAGGCCAGTTCTGCAGTTCTGCACAACCCTCTTGACCTGGAGAGCAGTGCTGGAATGGGAAGGGGGGCACTGACTCTAGTCAGTGCCTTGGGGGACTGTCTTTGTGTGATGGGAGAGGGGCCTGGTGTTACTAGCAGGATGACACCAGGTTGGGCTGTCCCACTCCTGCACCCAGGCCTTGGGACCTTAACTAACCAAGCTCAGTTGGCTCCTAGCCTTCCCAGGCACCTTCTGCAGCACCCTAGGGTGAGCGGGCATCACCACACCCATCAGCACATCAAAGGGAGGGAAGGGCCATGGTGGCCGCTGCTGGGCACCCACCAAGGCCCACGTGCTTGATCTTGATGTCCCGTTCCTGTGCTGTCCTCTCCTCTGCTCTAGGTAGGGGCTGCAAGACTGTATGTGTGGGGCAGGGGCACCTTGCGGCTTTCAGCATCCTTTGAGCCATGGTCACTGCCTAAACCGACCTTGGGATAGAGGGGATTTAGATGCAGCAAGGCCACAGAGCTCCCCATTTTCTCTCCTTTCCCCTTGGGGAGCCTGTAGTAGTTAAACCCAACTCTCTCCACAGACCTGAGGACCTGGGGCTCCAGAGGCACAGCATACAGGGCCGAGCTGAGTGGGTGCCACTCTCTCCTGCCTTAGCCTTTCCCAGCCTACTGGCCTGCTGGGAATGGTGGCCTGGTTTTAGAAGGCCCCAGTCCCAGGGTCCCAACCAACGGCCTCCTGAATCGGCTCACTGGCCAAGGAAAGGAAAGGAAGAAGGGAGGGAGAGACAGACAGAAAGAAAAATTCTAACAACAAAGGTTAGAGGCTTTACAAACACAGTTGAGCCATTGTTTATTCACCAGAGTGCTTTGCTTTGGGAAGGGTGCTTTTGGGGGATCCCATTTACCCTAACCTTTGCAAAAATGAAACCATCAGCTTTTGCCAAGGGGAAACTACCAGTAGGGCCCCTTGGTCCTTTAAAAGTGAATCAGGAGAATGGGAGAGGGGCTGAAAGGGAGAGAGAGAAAGGAGAAAAGGAGGGGAGAGAACCAGGGTCTTGGATTTTCAGTGCAAGGCTGAGGGGGCGGTGAGGCAGCAGAAGGCAGAGTTAAGTTGTTGCCGAAGAGAACATTTTTATCAAGTGCGGGGTATTTTATGGTCATGATTTGAGGACTCACCGGTGAGGTAGAAATTCAATGACTTGTTCTAAATCATCCCTACACCGTGCCAGAAATTCCTGATGGAAGGAAAATGTTTCTATTATAAGAAAAAACAAGAAAGAGCGAGGAGATAATTTATAAACACCCAACGGAGCGCAGATTTATTAGAGAAACTCAAGTTGAGAAACTCCGCTGGTCTCTCTGCACCCGGTCTTGGGGGAAGAGAAGAGAGACCGCGGCGAGGCTAATTTTAAGGAGGGGGGGGGTGTCTATTTCTCAGGCAGGTTTGTCCGGATTGGGGGACACGCATCAGGCTGGGCCAGGAGGAAATGGGAGATTTGGAATCAGAAGGGTTATGGACAGACAGCTCTTGGGTCTCAGAAGGAAAATTACCCGCAGTCCAAGCCTCCAGCTGCTAAATTTCGGAAGGACCCTTGTCCCCGAGGTTTGCCAGGAGCAGGGCTGCACGGATCCGGAGCTCTCACCTGGAAGCCACGGACCGGCCGCGGAGAACCGAGCTCCTGCTTCACGCCGCCGTGCCCGCCCCCACATCCAGCCGGAAAACGCACACTTTTTGGGCTGCCCAACTTGGGGCGCGCAGAACAGCTGAGAAAATATACGAGACCTCCCGCGCCTCGCCGTTGTGGGGAGCCCCTGCCCCGCGCCTGGATCCCCCGGCGCGCGCCCAGCCCCGGACGCGCACAAAGGCTCTGAAGCCTCCGTCCGTCCGTGCTGAGACGCCCCGCCGGCTTTGGGCACCGACGAATCCCCACCAACGCCAAGGATCCATTTCTCCCCCACATTGCAACCCCCAAACCCTGGGCTGGCTCACCCGGTTCCCTCTCCTGCTGATCCCGTCTGGGGGCAGCTTCCTCTTCATCCGACCCTCTTCTACCCTCTCGCCCCTTTCACCTGACCTGCTCACCCGCATCCGGCTAGACATTCCTCTAGCTCCCCTCCCGGAAAATCTCATTTTTCCCAACCAGTTCTCCCCTTTTATTTTGCCCATTTCCCTATTATTATTATTATTATTATCATCATCGTTACTACTGCTACTGCCCGTTTTCAGGCATTGGTTCCCCTACCGACCACAGAAACTGGGTGAGAAGCGCTGAGACCTCCTCCTGGGGGAAATTCAGAAAATTGACCATTTGAGGGGAAGGGCGGGGGAGGGGGGGGGAGAAACACACTATATCTGAAATCTATAAAATGGGGGAAACGGCCATAATGAACCCTATATTTTTATTACGCGCAAATTATTCATGACTTTTGGTAGCGCTCAGTTCATAGATTGAGGGCCGACCAAGGTGCGCGGTGCCGCCGCCAGAGTCCGCAGCCGCCGCCGCACCGGGGATTTTCGCGTGGAGCAAGGGTGCCATCTAGCGGCCGTCGTGAGAAAAGGCGCCGCTGCCACCGGCTCGGCCAGTTTCTCCCGAGATGCAGCCGCCTGCAGCCGCCGAGGCGACCTGCGGGAGAAACTTTCATTATTAGCAGAAAAGGGGGAGGGAAACGAGAGCAGGCGAGAGACAAGACATCGGAAATCAGGAAATGGCTCATGAAATTGTACAGATAAGCTAAAAAAAAAAAAAACAAGGAGAGGGGGTAGGGAGGAAAAAAAATGAAACCATAAGCTTTTTTCTTCTCATACTTACCCCCGACCCCCCCCCCCACCTCAAGCCGAGACCGCCAATCGGTGCGTCGTTTATGGCCCGTAAAAGGGGGAGCCGAGTACTTTTCAAACCCAACACGATTGTTTCAAATTCTGAGGAAGAAACAATTGGGCTTTTTGTGGGGGGGAGAGGAGGCCCGGGACGGTGGGATGGGGCTGTAAAAGGATCAAGAGGCTGCCCGCGCCCAGACGTCTGGCCCCCGCCGGACTTTGTGTGTGTGTGTGTGTGTGCGCGCGCGCGCGCGCGCGCGTGTGTGCGCAGGGGGCTTCTCATTTATGACGCCCGATCCTGGAGGGGGTGTAGGGAACAAAGACAAGAGTCTGAATTGTGACAACAAAGTGTTCTTCCCTCCCCTGTCCCTCTTCTCCCCCTCTTTGCCCCCCTCCCCCGAGCCTCCCCCCTAAACCCCAAGCCTCCGGGAGGGTGAGGGTGGGGGCTCCGGAGCCAGGCCCACCCATTCGGCCGCCAGCCCCCCGGAGCCCAGGCCCAGCTGCGGCTCCCTGCGCTCCGGAAAGTTTCCCCTCACTGTTTGCTTTGCTGCTGTTTAGTTTCTTAACCTTCAGAAATTTATACGCTATAAACTTTTATAGCGGTCATATTCTTTTATTGCTGCGCACACGGCATTGAATTCCTCTCCCGGCCGCTCTCTGTCTCGCACTCTCGCGGTCTCCCGCTCCGAATCTCTCGCTCTCTTTTATGACAACAGATTTCCCCATCTCCGGCTTCCCGGCCTCCGCATCTTCGCCTTTGTTTGTCTTTAAAGAAGCCACCCCCGGGCTCGGGACCCTGACGCCGGCGGCGGCTTCCCCGGGAGGCCTCGCCCCCCAACCCCGCAGCTCCGCGTCCCGCTCCCGCCTCGCCTTTGCCTTCCCTCCCGGCGGATGCTCGCCCGCTCGCGGCGCCGGGGAGCCCAGGATGCGGAGGGAGCCTAGTCTACACAAGCTCTAAAGCCAGATTCATTTCATAACCCGAATGGAACCCTCCTTGGAGGATGCGGGTCCGGGGCCCTGCCAGACCCGGGAGCTTCGCTTTTCCCCTGCCTTTTGCTCTCTGTCCGACTAGTTCGTGCTTTCGTTCGCTGGAGAGGGGTTGGCCTGGCCTCTTCACTTCCAGGCGCCTCTCACTCGGGCCACGCTTTGTCCCCACCGCTACCCCCAACCCGCAGGGTCTCCGCGGGCTGCCGCGCCGCTGGGGTGTGCCCGGCGGGGAGGCTCCGGAGGCGAGCGGCGCTTCCCCACCGCCCGGCGGGCAGAAGCCGAATCCCAACGCCTGGCTGGAGACAGGCAGGGCTGCGCGGGACAGCGGCCTTCAGAAGAGGTCCTGGCCAGGACCCCACAGTCTGTTAGGGACGGAGAGGTGCCTCTGGAGACCGAATTTAGTTCTGGGGTCCGACTGGGGAGGGAGGTTTGGTTTTCTCCTGAGACATTTCTGTTGCATCCGGCCACCTCTACCAAATTCCACCTGCGTGATACCAAGGCTGCAGCCCTGTGGCTCGAATTGGAGCCTCACACTCCTGGTGGGGGCCAGAACCCTAAGGGGCTCACTCCTTCTGAGCGCAAGAGAGGACTGTCTGGCCTTCCTAAGGCCTCCATCTACACCCGGTCGCCCCACTGCAGGGAATGGCTGCAGGAAGCTGGTGCCTTCCTCACTCGCATGATATTTTGAAGTGGCCAAAGCAAGGCGATGCTCTCAGCCAGCTGAGAGAGGAACTATTTCCAGGAGTGGCGGGGCTCTGGAGTTGGTGGGGAGGCCTCCTGTGCAACTTGGGGGGGAAGATCTCATTGCTCCCTGCAGACCCAGACCCCTCTCCAAATCACTAATCTTTTCCTTCTGTCCCCCTCGGGTCTCCCGGCTCTCCTGTGGGAAGGCTCTTGCTCCCTTTAAGCAGAGGTCTTGGGACCTGGGGTCCAGACCAGTTCTCAGCCCCACCAGGAAGCCCTGCAGGGTCTAAAGGAGGCACCTCTTGGGCTCAGGAGTCTCTCTGTTTTCCAAGCTGCCCTCTTGGAACAAGGACCTCTACCTCTGGCCAGGTGAGGAGAGCCAACACAGAATGAGACACAAGGAGAGATTTATTTTCTAGAGTGATATATATTTTTTGTTCTTTTTCTTGTTTTTTTTTTCTTCCAAAACAAACAATCAGAGCTCTAGGCCCCTCACCCTCCCACTCCCACCCACACCCCCCTCCCATATAAGCGACAACTGAAAACAGGCGAGACAATCACCCCCAAAGAAATCACGAAACACAGCACAATTTCACGACAGCCACCGACAAAGCAAAGAAGTTCTACTGGAGTGTCCCCTTGCAGGGTCGGGAGAAGCAGGAGCAAGAACAGTTCATGGAATTGAAGGGGGACTGGACAGTTTTGGGGGGGGGGGGGAAGCAGGGAAGCACAGAGTTAGCTTCCGGCCTGCTGCTTAGGTGCGATTTCGCCTCTTTCCTTTGCACACGGGACCGCGTTCCCCAGAAGCGCGCGCACGGCAGGCAGCCGCGTAGGCCACCATCCAGGCCCGAGTCGCGGGAGGCAAAGCCCGGCGCTGGGGCAGGTCTCGTTCTGCACTGGGGCGGGCAGCCGCGAGCCCCGAGGCTCCTCTGCATGGGTCGAGACGAGACGTGGGCAGGATGGGGAGGCATGCGCCAGGCTCCGCGCGCCCGCCGGAGCCTCTGCTCCCCCCTGTCCACAAGTTATCCCCGGAAGGAAGGGCGCTCTCGGGGAATCGATTCACAATAAATTCTCCATAGGACTCTCCGGACCTGGCTTTCCTGCCTATAGTAGGGTTGAGCTAGCAGGGGATGGAGGGTGGAGGGGCTTTTCTACAAGGGGCGGCTTGATTCGCTGGTGCAAGGTGGATTTGGCCGAACAGAGTTGATTTCAGAGCTGGGGAGGATGTGCAAGAAGGCAGGGCCTGTGTAGAGCAAGAGAAGCTAGTCTGTGTCAAGCGGGGCACAGATGAACAGACAGACGACATTGTCAAGGCTTACGACCCACGATTTGACCTCCTTTTGTTGGAAGGAGAGGAAAACAACATGCGGAATTAAACATTTCCTGCAACAAAACGTGTGTGTGTGAAACACCTTCATAAATCCTAAGATGCCTCCATAAGACCACTGCTGTCTTTCCTCGCCCCTTCTAGCTTTGCAGCTTGGGGGCTGAGTTTACCCCATTTGCCCTTGGGTCCAAATGGGGTATAGTTGGGGATTCCATAGAGACGGTGACGTGATGCCGAGCCCTTTGGGCTACAACGCCTCATTCAGGAGTGCGGCTCTAGACATCTTCTGGATGTGGATTTGTGTCAGGGGTAGAATCTGGGCTTGCTGGTGGTCTGAGGGCTGTTCTGCCAGATTTGGGGTGCGATGGTCTGCATCTGGGGTGTCACTTCATTTGAGTGTTGGCTGTGAGCTTTCCCCATTATCACTGTGGGCTCCAGGCTTTAAGTGTGTGGGCTTCTGTTGGGCTGTATGCAGCTGGAGTGTCCCTGGGTGACTCAGGATAGGGACAGGGCGGGGGGGGGGGTGCTGCGTGGAAACAGGTAGGCTGGAAGTGAGGGGCTGGGGCTTCCCAGAAAAATTAAGGGGATTGCTAGGGGCTCGACTAGGGGCTCTCTTTCCTTGCGGCCCATCACTTTGTTAGAAACCAACTACATGTCTAGCTTCTAAATCAACAAAACTTCCTTCTGAGGCTCAGGGAGAAGAGAAGGACAGGTAAGGGCAAAGGAAAGATGCTTGAGATGCAGAGAAGGACTTTGAAGAGAAAGACCCCCTTCCCCATTCACTTGAATACATCCCAGACAGCGCTGGCCCTGCAGCCATCACTTATAAATAAGCGTGAGATGGGGAAGGGGCAGGGAGGGCTGGGCGGGGGTGGGGGATCTTCACTCTTTGCCCTGTTCCTTATTCATTTTCTTCATTTTCATCCGCCGGTTCTGAAACCAGATTTTGACTTGTCTCTCACTCAGATTGAGGAGTCTGGCCACTTCGTGCCTACGGTCCCTGGTGAGGTACATATTGAACAGAAACTCCTTCTCTAGCTCCAGCGTCTGGTATTTGGTGTAGGGACAGCGCTTTTTCCGGGAAGAGCGAGCGTGCAGCCAGTTGGCGGAAGGGTTGGCTGAAAGAGAAGCAGCGATAGAATCAAAGAAAGGAAGGGGGGCTGAAAGGCCCCCCGTGCTCTCCTTCCAAGAGGATGTCCCCCTGGTCTCCACTCCCCCATCTTGCATTGCGGAGGGGGGCCCTGGGCCTTCCAGTTCCCAGAAGGGGTCCCAGAGATGGGCCAGGAGTTGCTGTCGACATCGCCCGCCAGGTGACAGTTACTGGGACAGAGTGGGGCCAAACAGGCTTGTCAGCGCTTCCAAAGCTCTGCCTGTCTCAGGTTCTCGCTCAGTCTCTTTCTCCACTTGGGTCGCCACTGGTTGGGACTCAGGTCAAAGCCCAGCATGGCTAAAGCCCCTCCCCCCTCCCCACCGGCACCACCAGACTAACCAGAGGTAGCTGACCTGGAGGGTCCTGGCCCTAGGTCCGGGAGGTAAGAGGAGGGTTGGGCCCAGGGGGAGCCGGCTTCTGTTCGGCCACGCCAGAGAGACCTCCTGGCCCCTCCAAGTCCAGTCAGGGACACCCTGCCTTCATCACAAGTTTGCATCTCTTGGCCACATGGCAGCAGGCCTGTGTGTCTGTCGATACCTTGTCGGCCCCCCCCCCCCACCGCCACACACACACCGCGCAAACATGGGTCTGCACTTAGAGACGCAAACATCTAGCATACTCCAATTCACATGCAACCCAATTGCAACCATTTATCAACTCCAGCCTGTGGACAAGGGAGCGCCAGGGGCTCACAGATAACTTATGGTTGCAATAGTCTCTCCTTTTCCGCTCCTGCTCAGCTCGCAGTTTGGTTAAAGCAAGTTCAGGGAGATGGGGAAGCGAGACTGCTCCGTTCCCAGGGTGGGGGGCCGTGGATGATGTGGGGGTGACAGAAGGCCCTTCACAGCACACCTAACTCCAACTGGCTCCGTGTAGTGAGGACGAGCAGAGAAAGGGGTAATTGAATGGAAGAAGGGGAGGCGGGGGTGGGGGGGGGAGAGGAAACAAAAATATACACGGGCTTGTCTTCCTTTCACTGTCTCTCTCCCTACCCTGGAACTCAGAAAAGTTGCCAAACAAAGCAGAGCCAATTAAAAATAACAGTCACCCTTTGCTAGAGTCTCCTCCCTAAACGAAAAGCACTGAATATATTTTTTAAAAAAATAATCTGGCTCATCCTACACTAAGTACCGTGTCTTACCAATTTGCAGTGCTATGTCTTTAATGTGATTGCCTGGGATGGGACCTACAGCCGCATTAAATATGAAAGAGGGAAAAAAAACTGTTAATAATTGATCCCAGCCCAACCGCCGCCTTGCAGTAATGGGCTTTCCAGGCAGAGTTTGGGGGCTTGGTGTGGGGGGGTCTGTTTGGGTGTGAGTCGGGAGGTTTGGGGAAGAGCCCGTGTTACCCAAACGGTAGTTCTTGTTATTAACCCTGGCAGGCTGGAGGTGGTAGGACCCGGCAGGGACCTCAGGGGAGTGGGGGCAGCTCTCTACCCTCCAGCAGACAAGGGCGCCCCAAAGGGCCCGCGGGCCACCACGTTGACAGGAAATCTGGCAGGGCAAGCGGAGACCAAAAAAATCTGACCCTCGCTCCCCCAAAAGAGTGAGGGGTGAGGACTTGTTCCGGTCAGCCTGAGGCTTATTGTTCGGAGCTAAGAACCCCCAACCAATTTGCTTCTTCTCAACCTTAAAAACGAAAACGGTGAGACTCCCCCTACCCCACATCCAGCCAGCAGCACCTCCTGGAAATTAGCCAGACTTGGGCTCCTGGCGGGGGTGCTTCTGGAGCAGTGGGAAAGATGAGGAGTAACTACCATCGGAGGGTAAAGTTTTCCGCCTTGCCGCAAGCCTCTCTTCCCCCCACCCTTCCTCTCCCCAGGGTCCCTTCGGGATCTCTCCTTCTCCACTCTGGCGGTCGGCCCCCGAAGTTCAGAAGCGATCCCCGGACTCCCCGAGAGGCGGACGGCTCCGGCTGGGGCTATAGGGAGCCCCGCGGAGCGCAGCGGGGGCTGCAGAAAAGGAAGCTGCAAGCCGGGCGAGGATGCCAAGGAGGGGAGGGGGCGGCCGGAGGGAAGGCTCCCGGGGAGGGGCCGGCGCATCCGGGGAGGGGGCTCCGTCACCGGGTCCAGGGCTTCCCCGCCCCTCCCGGCGCCGGCTGCGGACCCTGAGCGGCTACTGCGCGAGACCTGCTAGGAACAATCCTCCGCCAAGCTGTTGCATCGCAAATAAAATCCTAATGAGCCCCCTCCCACTTCCCCTTGGCCGGCTTTTACGGTCTGCGCGTGGCGCGGGGAGCTCTGCCAGCCGCGCGGCCCCGGGCAGCCCCGTGCGCTCCCGCCCTCGCCGGCGCGGGCTCTCGGCCTCGCCGGCTGCCGCCCGGGCCCCGGCCCCGCCGGCCCCTCTCCCGGCCGGCCGCCGACAGCCTCCTCCCGGGCTTTGAGCCCGAGCCCCGGGGGAGTGGGGGAAGGGAGGCCGAGAGGGCGGCGAGGTGGTGCCTGCGCCCCAGTCCCCTGCAGGACGTGGCAGCGGTGGGGGCGGCGCTCCGCCAGCGGCCTCAGTCTCCCCTTCGGGGGGCACCCGGCTAGCTTTGCCTGCTTCCTTCCTTCCTTCCTCCCTCTTCCCTCCTCCCCCGCTCGCTCTCTCCGGCCACCGCCGCGGTCTCCCCTCCACATTGTCCGCAGTTTATTGCCTCTCCCCTCCCCTCCCCCCACCTCGCCTGGCCTTCGGCCTGGTATTTCCTCACTTTTTATAACTTACTTTGATCCGGCCTCTCTTTGTCCTCGCTTCCTTCGCAAATTTTATTGTCCCCGTAGCCGGGTCTTTGATTAGACAGGACGGCCTCCCTGCCCGCCGAAGTTTCCAAACTGTACTCGGGCGTGCCCTGTTTGAGCAGCTCCCCAGGCGCGCCCAGCAGCGGCTCCGCCTTCACCGCCGCCTGGCCCTGCCCCGGAGCAGCTTCGCCGCGCGGCGCCGGCTCCAGCCAGGTGCGGAGGTACCTGCTCTCGGCCGGCGGGACGCCCTGGGGTTGCAGGTAGGGGTGGTAGACGGACGGCAGGCTTCCGGACGCGTGCGGGCTCAGCGGCGCCCAGGAGGCGCCGAACACCGGCGCTTTGGGCTGGAAGCTGCACGAGGGGAACTCCAGGTGCTCCGCGTGGCCCGGCTGCCGGGGACTCGCGTACTGGCCGGAAGGAAACTTGGCTGGAGGAGCGTCCTCACTCTCGTGACTTATGATCGAGTCGACATAATAGCTGCTAAGCGTCCCAGAAATGGACATTCTCAGACATTATCCGGGCGCTCGCAGGGGGAAGGGAAGCGCTCGCGCGGCGGCGCCCAAGCAGGGAGAGGTGGCACCCAGACCGGTGTGAGGGCTTTCGGACGCGACCCCCCCAGCCCCCCACCCTCCCACCCCCACCCCCTGCTCAACTTCTCAGCCAACAAAGTACAGTGGAGCAGCCCGGCTCAGCGCTCCTTGCAAAATGATTGGTCAAAGTTTTTCCGACTGCCTGATAAAGCGTCAGCTCCAACATAAATCAATCGGGCGAGGGGGCTGCGCTCTCGCTGTCATCCGTCCGCACCGCATTCCATATCGAGGATGGATTGTTTTATGCTGATGCAATGTGCTATCACGTCAGGGCTCCGGCGGCCACGTAACCTCAGCCCGAGCTGCCGGCCGCCCTCCCTCTCCCCCCCTCCCCTCCTTTTGCAGGAAGGGGGGTTGTTCTCGACATGGGGCGGCGGGGGCGGAGGAGAGGCGGAGGGAAAGCAGCGGGCTGCCTCGGGAGGGATTCAGGCTGTGGAGCCCTCTCCCCAGGCGGGTCCGGGAGGAAGAGAGGGAGAGCTGGGCAGAGGGAGGGAGAGAACCCCAGCCCGGGGAGCAGACCGAGAGGCCCACAGCATAATTAAAGAGGGGGTGGGGACAGGACCCCCAAACGCCACTCCACCCCGCAGGCCTCGTTTCCTCTCCTCTGTCCCCTTGACACAAGATGTTTATTAAACAACAGTGCGGCAGCAATCCACTGGAGATGAAGTAAAGGGGATGGGAGAGAAGTTGGGGGGTTTTATAGGGCATTATCTGCTTTGGAGGGCTCTCTGTTGACTATGTTGGGAGGTTTACAGGCCTGGGAGCTTCTCCTGACCCCTCGGTAGCTGCCAGAGGAGAGCGGGGTGAGTGTCCAATGACCTGGTCCTAAAATTTAGCTATCCTAAAATCAGAACCTACATGAGGTTAGAGGTATTCACCAGGCCCTGAAAAGTTGAGCCTCAGAAAGAGTTTAATACAACTAGCCAAAGGTCCTTTAAATTCCTGGGGCCTCTCTCTGGCCCCGGTCAGAGGGAAGTAGGGGGTGGGGGGGGGGGCATAGCCATTACTCTTTTCCTCCCCCTGATAACTGCGGGGGGGCCCTTAAAATTGCCCCGTTGCGGGAGCCGAATGTGAGAAAGGGTTAAGGGAAATTCCCTAAGGTGTCAGCAGAGCAGAGGTGTGGGAAGGGGTCCCGCAGTTATCTCCCCTTACACCCAGTGAAGAAGGGGCCCAGTTTTCGACTCTTCCGGATGGCTCTTCTCACCCGGCTTCGCCTTCCTGATAGATTTCCAAATACCGGTATTGGGCACCAGTGTAGACCGAGGGCCTGCAGGTCAGTCTCCCGGCCACCCGCCGCCTCCCCTCCTGTGAACTCTCTGGCTGGAGCTTTCAGATAGCCGGTTTTATTGGTCTCTGCTACGCGGCCCTGCGCGGATTCTCCCCTGGGGCCACCGGCTGGCTTCCTGGCTCATCTCCCGGCCGCAGCTCCTCCAGCTTCTGCCCTGGGTACAGTGGCTTCTTGTGGTGTAGAGGCACAGGGAGACGCAACCCCTGGACAGACCGGGCTCGCCTGCGGTTGGGGCTGGGAGCAGGCTGGGGTGGGTTTTCTCAGCATTGCCGGGCCCTGGGCCCTTAAACGATCGGCTGTCCCCAGCCCTGTCCTTTTACCGAAAGCGGGGCCATTCTAATTTGAGGTTTTATCTTTTTGGCCATGTACCCCTCTGCCTGCAGAAAGCTGCAGATCACCTCCGCGCACACACAGACACGCTCCCGCCCGCTTTTCTTTCCAAATGAAGCCATCTCGTGTCATTACGTGTGAAATACGAGGGCGAAGCGCCATATTTCTTCACATTATGGCGATTTCAAAATGATTTTTTAAAGATCAATGCCAGCGCCCAGCCGGCCCCCTCCTTCCCCACCCCAGCTCTCCGAGGGCGACAGCCCAGCAGATCCGGAACCAAACAGCGTGAAGATCTGCTTTTTCCATGGGACCCAAGTGGGGAAGCAAAAATCCAATGCAAATTCTTCTAAGTAGCAGTTGGACGCTTGGGAAAGTCAAGGGAGCTCCCCGGACTCAACAGCGAGAAAGCTGGGCACAGAGCGAATGAATCACAGTTAAGGCAAAGCACCTGTTCTCGATTTGCCAGACGTACGGAGTCTGCTGTTGGCTTTACCTGTAATAAATATATTCTTCAAAAAAAAAAAAAAAAGCGCCTCTCCTGTCATAAATAATGGTGTTATGAAGCATGGAGGGCTGAGTATATGACTTTCTGTAGTATATAAATTAGGGCCCAAAAGGCCATGTGGAGTGTGGGCAGGGCCTTTTTTATTTATAGAAAAGTCACAGTGCTGGGCTGCTCTGAGGACCCAGGCCCGTGCAAGTGCTGGGCTCTGACTGCAGCCCTCTGGTTCCCATTCCTGGCCCAGACTTTGTTGCTGCCTTTCTTTGCAATAAGAGAGAAGTCAAGAGGGACGCTTCCTTTAGGGAAGAAGTTAGAGGCAGCACATTTGAGCTCCTGACTTGTGCCCTACAAGGGTGGGGAGGCCCAGCAGACAGGGTTTAGGTTTCTGACTTGCCCGTCTCCCCTTGTGGCTCCTAGGTGCTGGGTAAGGAGGAGACCCAGGCCTCTTTTTCTGAGACCAGAGCTTAGCCTTTGCTCCTAACACCAGAGTGTGGGAACAGTTTCAAAATGACAGGTTTTGAGGTCTCAGTCTTCTCAGGAGAGAGGGCTCTGGAGGGAAGAGAACGAACCAGCACCCCAACCCTGGGTCTTGCACCCCAGCTCATCTCCCAGGTGGGGAAACAAATGCACCAAGCGATAGTCCCACCCCAGCCAGCCTTTCTAGCAAATGCTGCTGTCCCAAACTGGAGCTCAACTCCAGTTCAGGCAGAGGGCTAAAGGGTCAGTGGGGAGGGAGCCCCCTGTTTGGGTGCTCTGAGGGTCTGTGGACGCCCTCAAAACCTTGTTTCCTCTCCCAAACAATGGTACCCACCGTGAGGGAAGGAGGCAAACAGGACTGCCGGCCGTCCCTGGAGCCCAGCTTCTAAAGATGCTTAGTAGAGAGGTTGCTTGAGTGGGGGTCACTTTGTCCGGAGACAGCAAACTGCTCCCCACGCCACTCCTAATCCTAAAGAGAAAGAAGGAAAACCTTGCCTGCCCCCCGCCCCCCAGTCTCTGGCCATTCCCAGCACAGGAGCTGCCGCCTGAGCACAGCTAGGGCCAGTAGCTGGTGGCTCGGAGAAGGACAGGCAGGGAAAAGCTGCAGCCCTTGGCCACACTGGGGCCCAGAGCAGCCAAGAGCGAGGCAGAAGTGGGGAGAGCAGAGGCCGACCCTGGCCAGGACCAGACGGTGAGTGCCTGTGCTTGGGGGGGGGGGGCGGCTTTGGGAAAGATCCTTGTCAATAAGAAGAGAGAGGAAAAAAATCTAGACAGAGGGAAGGAAAAGCAAGAGAGGAGGAAAAAAGAAAAAGGAAAACAATAAATGGGAAAAGGGGGAAAAGTTTGTTTTTAATAGATAAGCTAAGCTGAAACTTAGGCATTTTGTATTTGAATAGATGTGGATATCCTGTATGTAGATTTCAAATCGATATTTGTTTATGGGGACCCAGTGTGCAAATGTGCTGTACTCTAGGTTGTGTATAGAATATGTAATAAATAAATACACCCTACTATAATAGCGGATGTGCTTGGGTGTTCACACAGAAGACCCAATGGTGCATATGTGGAGGCATGTATAACCCCTGTGAATGATGTGAGTTTACGATTCTGTTCATAGAAGAAGATCTGTTACCCAAAAGCTTGTGCATACATTTTTATAACTATCACACACCTACGGAAAGGGCAAAAACTTGAGTATTTGTGTACTTGAATTTTGGCTATAAGACATCAGTTGATCAGGAAGCCTTGCTTGAAAATCTCCTGTTGACTTGATATTCAGGCAAAATATATACCGTATCCTCAAACAAACGCATGTGGCTTACATCTGAATCCTTTGATAACTTTCTTCCAAAATATTTCTGTGGAAGGTAAAGGAAATGCCTCAGACTGGCCCAGGGGAGGTCATGAAATTTTGTGATTTTTTTTTTTTTTTGGTCCGACCATGACCTCCTTTACTGTGTATCTCACCCCAAACTGCAGGAACGATGTACATCGTGTGATGTTTCTTTCATGGTAGTGATGGACACAACGATGTAGGCACCATTACCTGCACACAAGCGTGTCCCTCACAAGTGTGAATCTGACCAGTGGGCAGAGATGAGCTGAACGTGAAAGCCCTCAGGTAACTGTGGGGGTCACACAAAAACACTGCTATCTACAACGAAATTACAAAGGTCCCCAAGCCTATGTCTCCAACCACCCAGAGATATTTCTTCTGACCCAGAACCAGAGTCCAGACCCACTCTGGGAAAGAAAGAGGGGTGGGGATGTTTGCTCCAAGGGGGAAGAAATCAAGGTCCCCAGAACTTTCAGCCTTTATACAAAACCACCTCTAAACCGGGATCACATCGAATCCACACACATGGGTTCAAACCTCAATGCTGCCACACCCTCCAAGTGGGGATTTTAATTGCAAAGTAACGAAATCTCCTGCCAAATCTCCCTCCCAGGATGTCAGAGGTGAAAGGAAGAACGGAGAGGTCACCGGCCCAAGCAGACCTCAGGAATCTTCTTCCCAAGTCTCAGCCATCGGGGATATGGAAGGCAGTGGGGGTGGCTGACTCTTTGGGAGGGGGCATCCAGGAGGCCAAACGGGGTTGGGGGCAGGCGGGGCGGAAAGGAGCTGAGCAGGTAGAAGGTTATTACGGAATTGCTTCCATAAAACCTGAGGCTGTTGTAAAACCCTCTGCTTTCCAAAGACTTGATTTCCTCTTTTCTCTCTAACATCCCCCTTTTTTTCTTTTTACAGCACTGTTCCTGGGAGGGGGTGGCCAAGAGACGCCGGGATGGAAGACAGGCTCCAGGCTCCGGGTGGCTGGGCAGGTTTGTGAGAGGCCCAGAGAGAAGTAAGGTAAGGCAGAAAGACACCCTAGACCACCTTCACCCAGTCTGGAGGACAAGAAAATGTCAAGGAGTTGTGCTGTTGGCCTTTGCTCACCAGGGGGGTGGATTGAAGGCTGCATTTCTCCCAGGGCCAGAGGTGGGTCTCCCAAGGGCCCTTCCACTCCTAGCAGATGCCCCTTGTTCACAGACTGCCCCCCCCCCCCATGTCAGCTTGGCGCCAGAGCCCCATCCGGTCGGGCCTCTTTCCCGGCCCCTTTCCACATTCCCTTGCCTCAAGCAGGGGGGAAGAGTTTGGGAACAAAAGTTAGCTTATGCTTTGGACCGTCCCCTCCTTCCGCCAGTACTTCTAGCTATTCCTCTCCTGGGCCGGGAGCCAGCAGCCTAGAATGGGTTGGGGTCAAAGAGGGTATCATGGCTTTGCCCCTGCGCCACCCCCCCCCCCCATCATCTGTCAGACCACCAGTCTGGAGTGAACTGCCCAACAGCCTGGGCTCCCCATTTAGCCTGCACATCAGGCCCCTCTCCCAGGGGGTGGCCTTTAGGACCGAGGTAAACCTGTAGCCCAGCACAAGGGTCTATGGGGAAGCCTTGGCCGCTCTGTGGAACAGGAGCTGAGGGATTGGGAAACGTAGGACTTTTTCTGCCCCACCTCTGCCCCACTAGGGGGCCCTAGGAAGGACCCTGGAGGCGTACAGGCTGAGGCTACATGGGATCCTGACATTTCCCCTTTAGAATGGGACATACTGAGCCCTCTTCAAGGACCTGACGTTTCCTGTTGAAGTGGAGTCCTGTCCCACCCCCCCCCCCACCAAGGGTTGCAAAGATCTCAAGGATCCCCTGTATCTCTTGAAACCAAGCATTTGCCAAGTTGGAGAGGCTTTCCTTGGAAAGTCTAAACATAGACAGGAGCCCAAGATCCCAAGGCAGAAAGCCTGAAGCCCCAACCAGCATTCTTTGGCTCTGCAGAATAGCCCAGCAAGGTGCCTCTGGAGAGTAGAATGTTCTCCATTCCCGCTTTCCCTCCCAACACCCACTTAAAAAATACGGAAGTAGGAAAGACACCCTAGGGCTTCCCACCTCTTTTCTCTGGGGAACATCTTCGCTGTTTCTGGGTGAAGGATCTCGAACCTCTTCACCATTTGGCAAGAGTGATACACTGGTCCTTATGCTGCCTCCCTGCCCAGCACCCACCCCCCACCCCCCACGCACACTCCTCCAGCTAAGCGAGGAGCAGTAGCTGCCGTGAGTCGGGTGGTTTAATGTCGTTGTGTTCAGAAATCCAGGCCCAACAACATGAAACTACCTAATTCACTCAGCAGCTCCAGGTCAAGGGCTCACTGAGGGGGCAGGCCCCCGTAGCCATCTTATGGGCCAAAAAAAAAAAAAAAAAAAAAAAAAAAACGGTTGGCCAACTCACTTCATTTTCCTCCACCACTTTCCCAACAGAACCCAGTTGCTAGTAAACAACCCATCCAAAGAACTGGAGGCAGGACTCCAGGCACAACCATTCAGGAGCCGGTGCCACCAGCTCAGAGATTCCGGGAACTTTTGTTCTCTTCCAGGAGCCCCGATGGAGGAGGATGGGGACCCTAGGCCCAGCCCAGACCTGGACAAGGCCTCACGGCTACACCTGCCTGGTCACCACTTCTCAGCCTCCATCTCTGCAGCTGGAGGTCTCCACAGATAAGATTTCTCAACTTCAAACTGTCATCAAGGTGCATCTCCACTCCCCGTCGTCGGGCTAGTGCCTATATTCCAGGGTCACCCCGGGTAGTTCCGAGAGGCCAAATCTTCAAGCCCTACACCACCCCCCTGCTTTGAGACTGGAGTAGAGACCGGAGAGTGGAGAGGGAGAAAGTGACTGCTGGAGACATAGGTGGAAAAGCAGAGTGTGAGAAAATACCAGGAAGACTAGGGATGACAGGCAGGCAAAAGCGGGTTGGCCTGGACAGTCGCTGCGAAGTCGCCCTGCCGGAAACGTCCGGGGTAGGGGTGGGGGGACCTGGTTCCGCAGAGGCTGAGCCGTCCCAGGTAAGAGGATCCGCTCCGAATTCACAAATGAAACCTGGAGGCTCAGCTTGGGACGCAGAGAGCAAGGCTGCTTCTTGCTTCCTGACCTTCAGCTTAGGCCCTTCGCTCTCCGCCCCCACCGATCTCCCCTGCGGCCACCTCTACCCCTCCAGACGCCCGCGTCGTCGCAGGTGTTCAGGCACACAGCCCACAGCGGGCGGGCGGCCGCGCGAGCCGAGGCGGCGGACTCACCTGGGCGGCGGCGGCAGCGGCGGCGGGAGCGGCCGTCGGAAGGCGCGGCGCCAGCGGCCTGTCCCCCCGTCCGGCCCGGCTCCCTCCCGCCCTGGCGCCGGAGGCGAGGGTCCGCGTGGCCACGTGTCCGGCGGGGAAGTCCGAGGGAGCGGAGGAGTCTGCCCGGCCGCCCGCTCCCCCTCCCGGGTATAAATCTTGGGGACCGGAAATACAATAAAACTTCACCGTGTTGATGAACTTCAAATGGTTTACATCCCCTCCTGTCCTGAAAAGAAAGACGGCCGGGGGGCGGGTTAAAAGGAAGGGGAAACAAATTTACGAGCCGCAGAAGCAGCCGCCTCGGCCCCTTTCTTTCGTCCGAGCAGACTGTGTCCGCGTGGAGAGAAGCAGCCTCGGCCCCCGGGACTTTGCGTCGGCTGTCCCCGCCTCCAGGGACTCTTCTCTCGCAGGAGTCGCCCGTGCGGCGGCTGGCAACTCACCGGGCCGCACGCACAGGCCCGGGCTCGGCGGACCCGGCCCTTCGCCCAAGCGGAGTTAGGCGCCCCGTCCTTCCTCGCTAAAGCCTGGCTCTGCCGGCCACGCCCTGTGGCCTCGTTCTTTGCGTCTTTCCGCTGAAAGCGGGTTTTTTGTTTTGTTTTGTTTTTTCTTTTTGCGCCTCTAGCTGCCAGACCTTTGCCCTGCCCCACCCGTTTATTGCCAGGTACTTGCTTGAAGGGGAGAGAGGGTCAGAAGGCCTGAAGGGGCTGAGCGGGGCAGGCGCTCCCAGAGGAGAAACCGAGATGCTGGTCTTGGCCAGAGTGGAGGTGACGGCCAGCGCTGAGTGGTGTCCAAATTGGCCTCTGCCACCGTCTCCTGTCTGGTTCCTTCAAAGCCTCCAACAACAGCCACTACCTGAACCTCCACTGCCCTCTCTATCGCTCTTTTCGGCTCCGGACCTTTTGCTTTTGTTTTGTTCTGACCAAACTTTGTGGAATCCGGATTTGGAAAATCACTATTAGGCCGTAGTGAATCAAAACCAAAACCAAGGAAAGGGTCTTTTCGCTGTGAGCTCCAGATAATTGGGAGCGAAGTTGTTGATTTCCTGTTCACTTTGTCTGCTGGAGGGGCATGGTTAGGTGCACTTCTGGGCGGGAGAGCAAAGGAATTCGATCATGCCTCACAGTTATTCACCAAAAAATAAGAAGGATCTAGGTCTAAGAGGCGCTGGAGGGCTAAGATGAGCTCAGGCGCAGTCAGGGCTCGGGTGCAGAACTGAGGCTCAGCCGCAGACCCAGGCTGGGGCTTGGTGCACTGGCGGCCCCTTCCTCCCACAGACACACACAGGTGCGCCCTGTGTGACCCGCCGGCTCCACGCCCACCCCCCACTTCCAAGGAAAGGCCCCAAAACATTACTGGGGACTTCTTTTTTTAAGTGATTTAAAAAAAAAAATGGGGACATCTGGTTGGCTCAGTCTGTACAGCAGGTGACTCTCGATCTCAGGATTGTGAGTTCAAGCCCCACATTGGGTGTAGAGATTATTTTAAAAAGAAAGAAGGAGGGAAGGAAGAAGGAAAGGAAGGAAGGAAGGAAGGAAGGAAAGAAGGAAGGAAGGAAGGAAGAAAGAAAAGAAAGAAAGAAAGAAAAGGAAGAAAGAAAGAAAGAAAGAAAGAAAGAAAGAAAGAAAGAAAGAAAGAAAATTCAAAATAAAGTTATAAACAAATGGAAGGGGCAGGGAAAATACTATGGTCTACAGTTCGCAATTTTTTTGAAAGGCTAACTCTGAGGCAGGCAGTCCTACTCTGCCCCAGCCAGTGGGGGATGGGAGCCGCCGTGCCCTCTGGCTCCTTCCCTGAACCAAGGAGGAGGAAGGCGGGGCTCTCATTAACAGCTGGAGGACAGGAAGTAGCTTGTTTCCATGCCCATATTCATATTCCAGGATATGCATGAGGAGGCCCCTCCGGCGGCTCCCTCCTTATTACATGCCCGAACTCCCCCATTTTGCTCTTTATCATGCTATATTTTTAATAAAAATACTGCGATGGCAGCTCCTGGCAGTCACCCCTGCTATGAGGATTTGCCGCCGGGAGCTGTTAGCGAAGGGCGGAGGGCAGGACTGAGGGGCCAGCAGTTTCCACACCATTCGAGACTGTTATTACCCGCCCCCTTGCCCCCTCCCCCAGAAGCCTGCAGTGGGGGCAGGTCACTGTGCTGGCTCCCTGCTCATTGCTGACCTGGGTCTCGGGATTCCCTGGGCCGAGGAGAGGGGATGGGACCATTTTAGTCTTAGACGCTGGAAAATCTGAAGAGGCCACGGCTGCAGAACAGATGTATCTGTGCACACACAAGTTTTGCACATACTTTTCAAGGGCTTTGTAGCTGCCCCCTCCCCTCCCCCAACTGGTACCCAGAACCCAGGCCATGGATCCCAGTTTAAAACATAAAATTCTCTGCATGGGACTGGACTGACACCTCAAATACATTCCCATAAATGCCAACTAGCCTTTTCCTTCCGAGATTGCTGGCCCCAAAGGAGCCAACTTTCAATGCCCAACACAGATACCCACCAACAGGGGAGCTGCTGCCCACAGGCACCCTTCTCATACACTGGTTGAGCTCATAATGGTCACTCCGTGAGTAAAGGCCATTGAGGCGGGGTTTCTTTTCACCCTCAAGTGTCCAAATCCTCTCTCCAAAGCACTTCGATCTCCCAAGTTATTCAGAAAATTGAAAATGTAGATGATCAAGCTGCAGGATTTAGGGGTAACTTTTCCCTACTCTTGTCCCTTCTTGAAGATACAGCAGAGTTCTAGCATAACTGGAGGGGACTGCACATGGGATGTTGAGAGGAGGCAGTGTAGACACAGATGCAGAACCCAGGATCCTCAAAGAAACCGAAATTGAGACCCCCTTCCATTTAGTTAGAGTTGCAAGGAGAATAAATATTCCTGGGCCTTCTTCCTCCGTCTCCCTTCCTAGGGAGGGTTCAATATGTTGGCGGGGTGGGTTTCAGAGCAGGCAGAGGTGCCGGAAGCACCGTCCCTGAGACCTAGGCTCGATGTTTTGCCCCCAATTTTTTTTGCCCCGGGCTGGGAGAGCGGCTCCGCGGTGGCTGGCGGGTGAGGCTGAGGCCGCCGCCGACCTCTAGGCGGCGCCCTGTCGTTGAGTCCTCACGCAGCTCTGTGTCCCGCGTTGGTGAAGGGGCCGGTTCCTGCAGACGCACTGGGCTTGGCCTGGAGCCGGCCGCCGGCGCGTCGCCTTTGGCGCCCTCTGCCAAGCAAGAGAAACACGATGAAACGAGTGAGGGCTGGGAAAGGAATCGGCAGCTAATGGTGGCTTCATCCGCTCCCCACCCCCTACCCTCCTCCCCGCCTCTAGGGAGCCTTCCACAGCTCAGTCTCCTTTGATCTCCCCAGAAGCCTGCTCAAGGGCAGCGCCGGAATCCTGAACCCCTCCCCGCAACTTGCAAAGGAAGACACTGAGGCCCGAAGAAATTAAGTCATTAGCCCAAGATCAGAGCAGCTATAAAATGGTGAGGCAGGCCTGGAGGACAAGTCCTTTACTCCAAGTGAAATGCTCTTACCCCAAAATAGGACGACCCCAGCAAAAAATGTCTGTCTTGTGAGCAAAATTCATTTCAGGAAAGGCAGCCTTTGGGGGGGTTGGAATTAAGATTTGGGGGAGCACGTAAGGGAAGTGGAAGCGAATATAGGAGAGTCTCAGCTAAGATTGGGAGACAAGATGAGTGCAGCCCCCTCCCTTCCAAGACAGGTCAGTTCAAAGCTTACAACCTCCCCAGATGTGTGTCATCGAGGGCAAGTGCCCGAGGCCTTCAAACACCCAGGTGAAAACGACCCACAGGACGGGGGGACACTGTGAAGTTTGAATACTTTGTAAAAGAGGCCCTGATGACAAGAGAAGGTGTTGGACACAGGACTGCCCCATAAACCCAAAAGAGAAAGGCCTTTAGGGCAGGCAGTCAGGTCACTTTCCTTGGCTCAAATGGCCTGTCGGATTCCAGGAAAAGGAAACCTTGCTCGGGACACAGTCCCTTTGAGTCTAAGCTCAGAGACCCCCCCCCCCCAGAACCCGAGAAGCACGGGGTAGGAGAAACGGGGGTCCCTCTTCCCCTCCTGCCAAGGTAGAAACGCCATTTTACACTGCGGGGCCCACTTGGAGACATCTCTCCAAAGTTCCTTGTAGGACAGAGGTCCCAGAGAATCCCCTGGGGGAAAGGCAGGGAAGCAGAGGGGCGAGGGGGGCTGCGGGGCTGGGGCAGCAAAGGGCACGCGCCCACCGTGCGGCAGACTAGGCCCCCACCCCCACCCCGCCCGGGTCTGCAGCCCCGCGAGACACACCTTCCCTGCATGGCAGGGGCTCCCGTGGACGCCTAATTACCGAGAGCACATCTGGAGCAGCTGCGCCCTAGCTGGCCTCGGGCACATTATTCTGCTCCAAACCCTATTTTCATTCCCGAGGCTGAATCATAAAAGACTCTAGAGGCAGGATAAATTCGGGTCTGTGTGTGTCAGCATTCTTACGTGCGTGTGTGTGCGCGCGCGCCCGCCCGCGTGCGCGCGCGCGCGCGAGTATGTGAGCGTCCGGGAAGCGTCTGTGCGTCTCGCTGTGATTTTGCCCAATCGATTCGCAAAAGTTAGGGGGAGAAATGGTGCAACATCAGGCGAATTCAACTGCGAACATACTGTCGGCCTCATTATCCGCCCATTTCCAGGGAAAGCATTTGTGGCTGGGAATTAGCCAGTTAATTGCATCACTTCTTTTGTTCACTTTAGGGCAGGAGAAACTATCTGCTTTCTATTAAAACATTCCATATTTCAAAAACTTTAAGATCTTCTCATTGTCAATTTTCTTTATTTCCATCCCCATTACACCACTTGAACATTCAGATATGCCAGTATCGCATCAACATTATCACACACACACACACACACACACTTACACAGGGTTTATGCTGGGAAAAGTCACCCAGTTTCTGCATCTGCAAAATCTGGATGTCTTAACTCTTAGGGTTGTTGTGCGGATTAATTACTGTACAAAGTGTCTAGGATTTAGCACAATGCTTGGTGAACAGAGAATATTTAGTAAATAATAACTATTAATAACAAGGAAGGGGAGGGGAAAAAGAGGTGGAGGAGGAGGAGGGAAGGGGGGAGGGAGGAGGAAGCCTGCTTTGTTCTCAGAGAACCAGTCTAGGTTGGAGGGTATGTTCTCAGCCTGTATATGTATAATGTATTCTTTTGACTTAAAGCAATGTCCATAAAAGCGAGGCCCCTTGAACCCCTTGGCCTGTAACTACCTCTTCAATAAGGAACAGAGAATTGGGGCAATTATCTGGCTCATTTCAGGTTCAAACTCCCTTTAGCCTGAAGTATCTGGATCTGGTGGGGGAAAGGTCTGGGGAGTGGTGGCATATTCTCATTCAGCTTCTCAATAAGCCTTTTCCCTTTGCTGGAGTTGTTGAACAAGATCCCTGCCTCAGAGAATGGGTGGAAAAGAAATAGGGGGCCCAGAAAGATGGAATTAAAGCAGAACATCTGAGAAATACTTCAGAAAAACCACGGCTCCTGGGCATTTCCTACTCATTTCCTTGGAGTTTCTCCATGTTATTGGCCTCAGAGACTCCCTAAACAAATCACAGAGCTTTGCCTGGTGGGAACCTTCATTTCACATTCCACGGATATCTCCTGAGTGCCTACTGTGTGCCCAGCGCTGGGCTAAGCTCTGGGGCTCCAGCGGGAGCTGCACTCCACCAGTTAGCAGTGCTGAGTTGCAGGCAGTGAGAGGTCTCTGCTCCCAGAAACTAGTCCAGGGATCTAGGGAGGGTAAGACCCTGCTGGGCAGGAACTTCTGGCTAATGACTGCATTGCCTTTTCAGGGCCAAAGTTCTGGTGCAGGGGCGGAGCCAGATGGTCTGAGGGCACCCCCCCTCCCATTGTCTGTGGGAAAGAGGCCAACTCCACGGTGGGGATGGCCTTGTGGGGGGAGGGGTGGGGCACAGGGAATTGAGAAGGGGTGAAGAGATGGCTAGAGGCTCCTGACCCTCAGTTGGAAGTTCCTGAGAACACCAATTAGCTTTTTTTTTTTTAATTAGTAAAGTAGGAAACAAATGGGCATATATTTCTTCTGCTCTGATTAAAAGCATTTAGGTCAGGTGTTCCCAGCCTGAATTATTCAGTTTAAGTTGTCCCAAGCAGAAAATTGTTTATTTTTTTCTTTTTATTTTCAGGCAGGGGTCTGAATACTATCAGCCAGCCATTGGCTTCTGTGTGACAGCCCAGAACGGTGGGGGCTGCTAGGTGATGGTTGTGTCAGCCCAGAGAGAGGCAACTGGCAATGGGTTGAGGTCTTTCCTTCCCCAGGTCACATTTACTTGAAATGTGTAGGCAATTGAGGATGAGCCAGGAGGGTAGGGCAGTGTGTGAGTGTGTGTAGGGTGTAATAAGCCAGACAATTTCCTGTTCCCTTAATTTGTCTGAACACAGTGCTGAAAGAAGGAAGTTGGTTCACTTCTCAGACCCCAATGAAACCTGACTTTTTTTCGGGGAGATCAATTCACAGGAGTGGGGAGAAATGCCAGGAAGGTTTTACTGGGCCGTGGATGACAAAGAGTCTAAAGAAGCCAAAACTTGGGGTGAAACTCGGGGGTCCCCCAGGCTCATCAGGAGCTACCTGATAATGTGTGGCTCCTACCAACATGATAACAAAAATATTTGGGAGCAAATCCTTCCCTTTTCAACCCAGAATTCATTATCTCCGGACTCTAACCTTGGCTAAGCCCTCAGGCCCACGCAGAACTGGGGTCTCAGAAGAAACTGAATAAGCAGATCAATAAGGGACACAAAAGAACATTACACTGCCCGATCTCCATTTGTTTGGCTCACAGACAGCATTATCTAGAGGGTTGTCGCCAGACAGCCTTCCCCTCTCCGGGAGTTTCATTACTTTTTTTTGTTCCCTGATATGTTTTTTTATTCCTCAAGTCCCACTTCCTTCTGGCAGCTGGTCCCACCCTGGGCCAGCCCAAGATCAGCTTCTCGCAGCAAACCTCTTCCCATTTTCTTGAGCCCCCCCCCCCCCTGCTCTGGGAAACAGAGAAAGACTGACTCCCACTGGGAACCCAGCCCCTATGGTAGTGGTGGGGAGAGGGACACTGCCGGATGGGTGTTTTTTAAAGATAAAGGATAACCTGGTAAACACCAAAGTATCAGCTACAGGCAAAACACAGTGAAGACCTATATTAACTGACCACATTTGGTCTCGGCATTTTCCAGACACCAGCCTCTTTGATCAGTCCAAATAGGAGTCCTTAACCTGGGGTCCAAGGGGTCTGAAATCCTCTGAAATTGTGGGATTTGGTGAGTATTACGTAAGTACTTTTTTCCCCCCCTTAGGGAGGAGGGAACCAATAGCTTTCATCGGATTTTAAAGTATCAATGAGTGAACCCCAAAACGTTAAGAATCCTTTATCCACCATTCACAAACAAATACCTCCAATGTGATGCAGAGGGAGGCAGTGAAACAGATTTGGGTACCTGACAGGATAAAGTAAAAGAGAGGACAATTTTAAGTGTGTCACAAGGTCGGGTGGATACTGTCATCTGGCCTTCCCCGGAACCACGGGCACCTGCTCACAGGTGCTAAGGACTCCAGGACCAAGACCGGTGGCCCACAAACCCATCCTGACCTCCTTGCACCCTTGCCCACACACACAACGAGTGTGCAAGGTCTCTGTGTCTCTAACCAAAATGATACGGAGCTTTTCTCCACTGGGGCCTGGATCTTCTCCAGCCTGAGTTGGTCCTTCTCTTGTCCTGAGTTGGTCCATACCAAAAAGGAGCGGAAAGTTTCAGGATCCGTTCCCCAGCCCCGCTGAGAAATGCCCTCGCTCTCGGGGAAGGTGCTTCGGACACTTCCCTGGATATTTCGCAGGCCTGAGGTGCCTTGCCTGCGACCCGAGAACCTAGACCGACGTCCAGGCCGCTGTCATGACCTTAAAATTCTCTTGGTCTCAGGTTGGGCGCGGAAAGGGGAGCAAGAGACAGCTGAACAGGTAGGCAGACGGAAGCAGACACAAAGAAAGCATGAAGGCAGCCAGACCCATGAAGGCAGCCAGAGAGAATGACAAAGAGCGAACCGAAACAGCCAGATAGGAGCTGGAAGCCGGAGCGCGGGGGCAGGTGGAGCCGGCAAACCCCGTGTGCTGAGAAGGGCCCACAGGGGCCGCGGAGGCAGCCAGGCGCGTCTCCTTTACCCGTCCTTACCGGGAGGTTAATGACTTTGTGAGCGCCCCCTCGTTCCAAACTGCCCATTTAGAACTCCTCGGTCTCCTTAAGACTCTCTGATTAATTAGCAGGTTCGGGAGGATAGAGGTGGCCCTGGTGGGGTTTCGCTGGATCTTTGGTTAATTGTGGGGAGGAAGGGCGCATCCGGGAGGGGAAATCCAGGGCCGGGAAAAGAGGGCAAGAGGTGCTGGCGCCGGCAACCGGAGGGAGCAAATGAACTGTTCGTGCGCCGGGTAGCCGAGCCTAGGACCCACTCGCCCCCTCTCCCCCGCCCCGGAGCAGAACAGCGAGAAGATGCTCCCTTGGCAAAGGCGGCGCGTCCCAGCCTCGGCCGGGCCCCCCGCGCCCAGATCCCGCTTGGGGCGAGGCGCTGGGTCAGCGATTACAGCCGCTCCCTGCGCCTCCGGTGGCTGGACAGAACCCCCCACCCCATCTCATGTCTTCCATAGGACAGCCGAGGCTGTGAGTCCACAGGCCCTTGGCGTTGCGGCGTCCGAGGGGGCACCTGTGTAACTGCGACCTCCCTTCGCCCCTTTATTGCCGCTTCCAGCCGCCTCGGCGGATTTGAAAGCCTCCTTTTCTAATCCCTCTGTCACGTTCCCGCCTCAGGAGGGCCGGGGCTCAGAGCTTGGCCCTCCCAGGCTTCCAGATTCACCCCTGCGGCGCCAGCCTGCGGCTGGGCTGTCGGCGGCTGGGGCTGGAGGCGCGCAGAGTCTCTGCGGCTAGGCTCCCCCCGCCTCCCTGCCCGGCGACCTCCCGGCCCTCCTGCCCGCAGCGGGGAGGCAGTCGCCGAGCTGGCCGGCGGCTGGCACCGAGACCGTCGCTCCGCGCCCGGCCAGGAGACAAAGGTGATCCCCAACTGAGCACCGCGGGGTGCGTGCGGCAGGGGACTGCTGCGCCGGTCCAGCGCCAGGGAACCCTGTACAGATCTTGGGTACGTTCCGCGCAGTTCCAAGCATGTCTGGAGTTGGGGGATCGATGGGGTGCAGCGGTCTGGAGCCCCTCTCATGGAGGGGCGACCATCCCAATCCCCAGGAGACCTGGTTCCACAGCGGTGGGCAGTGACGCGGTCTCTCCCAGGAGCTTGCACCAGTCGCAAGGCAGGGACATCGCAGACCGCAGGAGGAGCCGCGCAGGGAGAAGGTTGCTGCGAGGCGCTTCCTTCCCTCGGCTTCACCCCCCAGCCCAGGAGGTCCCCGGCCAAGGAGCTCACCGACTGGGGAAGAGGTAAGAGGCTTAAGGAGTAGAAATCTGGCCCCTCTCCTTTTTTGTTGTTTTAAAGGATGAGGTCTCTGGGTATTGACTTCTTTTGCCATAAAAGAGTTTCGGGCAATTTGACTAGTCCTGGCGAGTTTTGGGCTGAAATGTGGGTCCTGATTCATGGTTTAAAAAAAAAAAAATTGTTGGATGGTGGAGGTTCAGGAGTTCATGGTTATTTTTCTCGTTATTATCCGTTAATATCCAGGTAATTTTAGACTAAGTCCTCTCTTCCACTTCAGCCGAGATTCAGCCTTGAACAGCTGCCCCGGGGAGTAAGCAGAGGGCTGAGAAGGAGGGCAACTCAGAGCCGCCCCAATGGGCGATGGGAGGGGGATGGGGGCGCTTTGGCCTTAATTATCCCCACAAGGAAAGTCTGTTGGCTCTATAACTGGGGCTGAGGGGGGCGGGCAGGGTGGGTAGAGTTCAGATGGGAAAGTGGGCTGAGAATGGCCCCAGCGACCCTTCCTGGGGAAGAAAGAGTTGAGATTGGGGCAACTTCTAGGCCCTAGTGGCTTTTGCCCTTTGCTTTCCAGACAGTGGTGGGGAGAAGAAGGCGGCCTGGGTGCTTTTGCAGGTGAAAGTCAACCTGGGAAGCACCGAGGTACCAGCTCAAGGGGGAAAAAACTAAACACCTGCATTAATGACCATAGTTGGTCTCAGCATTTTCCAGACACGAATTCCTCCGATCAATCCAAATACGAATTCTTAACCTGACGTCCAAAGAGTCTGAAATCCTTGGAAATTGGGGGATTTCATGGCTCTACAAGAAAGCCCTAGCCATTTCTGAGGAAGGGAGGAAGCAAGGGGAACACGGGAACAGGAGGGGAGTGACCACAAACCCTGCAGTCTAGTTCCCTAGCGACTGAGCCCTGAAACCCCAAATCTGAAACCTCAAGCTGATCCCATGTATGCAATTGCCAAACTGAAGAGCGGAAAGTTGCAAATCAACCAAGGAGAAAAGTTTCCACCACTGTGTTCAGGATGGGTCTGGATGTCTAAGTAGATTACGAATCTGGATGTTTTCAGGGATTTTTTTTTTTTTTCCTTTCCAGCTATTCCTGATTTTTGAGTGGGCTCTGGGGCTCATGGGGCAGCCAGGCAGGAGAGAGATCTGGACCGCCAGTCCCCTGATCTCACCTCCACCTTATGAACAGCCCAGGGTCCCCTGCAGGCCAGGTCGGGACCAAGCCTGCCCTCGCCAAGGCTCTGTTGGTGGCAGGCCTTGCCCCAACCCCCTTGGCCCTGAGGACTCACTTCTCTGTGAGCCCAGACCTGCTGCCCAAACTGCACATCCGGCCACCCAAATAATGACAGCATTTTTAATTCTTCCTGTTTTTGAAAACTGCAGACGTCCCACATCCTCAGTTCCTCTTAAGGAAGATGGTACCGTTGGATCTTGGGGTGTGGGGGACTGTGGAATCAACCTCTAAGCATTGGAGAGCAGGGCCTACTATAATGACTTGTCACCCCCAATCACAGTGCTGCCCAGATGGGTCAAACATTCCCCCTTTTTTTCTCTCCGTCCCTACCCTCCAAGCCCAGGGGGAAAAAAAAAAGTCATGGATTTTTCTGTCTTTCTGTGTTGGGGGAGAAAGAGAAGACAAAACCCAAGAGTCAGAGGGCAAGCCATGAGGGAGGAGAAAAATGAGGGCGATGATTCCAGGAGATTAAAATAAGCGACCCCCCTCTTCCTAAACCAAGAGCCTCTGAAGCCTGATGTTTGTTTTAATCAGGCCAGGAAGAGAAGTTGAAGTTGGAGGCAGGGTGGGTGGGAGACGAAGTGCCCAGCCTAACAGATACTCCAGTCATGGGGGCAGTGGCTTCTGAGGCTTCTGAGAAGGCAAAACTGCCAACCAGCTGCTCGGGATGGTCTGGGCCTCCCAAATCACAGTGTGGAAGAATAGAGGGCTCTCCTTGAGGGCCTCTGAGGTCTCCTACAGTGCCTTGCCTGGGGCTAGTAAAGCCTTTCCTTGCATTTCTTCTGGGGCAGTGTGCAAATGTATGTGTGTGTTGGGCCTGCGGGTGCGGTGGTTCTAAACCATGGCGGGGGTGGGGAGCAACTCACCTCCTGGGGAGTCTATGGTGATATGGTTGGGAGTGGAAGGAAGTGTCATCCTTTCTGGGCTGGGGGACTGAGGAGGCCTCTTTGGCACTTGAAGCCAAGTGCTCCAGACCCCAGGGAAAGGGAGGAGCTGCAGCTCCAAAGAGGGGTTCGCAGGGGAGATCAGATCAGGAAAAGCACCAGACTTTCTTCCTCCAGGGGTCTGGGAAATACACTGATAAATGTGAACTTTCACTCAGAGAACACCTCCTTTCCAGGATGGGTCATTGTGCTTCTACTAATACTGGAAAGTCCGGTCCTGTGCTGTATGTTTCCACATTTAGCAAATGTGGAATATGTGAAATATACCACGCACTGATCTAATTAGGAAGAGGGGGTGTATACAGGTGAAAATGTGAATTTCCCGCCTGCTACCTTTATTACTGGGCACAATTGGGAGGACGTAATTTTCCGTCTCTTTTCCATGTTTTCACCAATCCTCAGTCGCTACACAGTGCTTAAATACTGGCAAAGGCACAGCCTGACACAGGATCCCCCACTGATTACTGAGGGTTACTAATTCCTAAGATACCCCATAATCCTACATACCCCTTTATGCCTAGTTCTCTCTACATGCCTTTTCAAAAGCAGGTATTGACCCCTGAATCAATCCAAACAAATTGAGATCCTTCCCCTGCCTTCTGCCCCTTACCATGAACAACAGGGCCCTCTACAAAAATGCACCCGCATCATTTTTGTGAGTGTGAGTTTCCAGTAAGATGGCGGCGCCAGGCATCCCTCCAGATTCGGATACACGCTTTCCCAGGCAGATCACTCGAGTCTCAGTATAATCCAGAGGGCAAGGAAACCTGGGTCCCCTTGCAGCGGTGGAAAGTGGTTAGAAGCAAGAGACTCCCCCAAGCATTCTCTCTCCATCGCTTCCAGGGGACTTCTAGAGAGCTGATTCTGCACCTTGGGGGCCTGGCGCTCCCGTCTGGACCCAGAGTTCCAGGCCAATTCCTAATTTCCGTGGAGAACGAATAACCGTTGTCCCTTTCCAAGCTACCCCCACCCACGAGGCTGTTCAGCCAGCCAGCCCGGGTTTCTCGCTGCATCCGCTTGGAATCCGGAGTTGCAAGCGGGCAGACCTGGTGGAGAGGGCCTGAGGCTGCGCGGGGCATTCGGGACCCGGCTCTGGGGAGCCAGGGTTGCGGGCAAAGGATGGGGGGGGGGGGTGACCCTCTGCCCCCTTACACACCTTCGCTTGGAGAGTGAGAGTCCAGTGGGAGCGGGGGGGGGGGGGGAGTGAAGGCGTTGCGGGGGTACCCCGAGGCCCTACTGGGGAGGCTGGATCCGTCCGGAGCTCAAGGTTAACAGGCGGCCCGGGTAGCCCACGCCCGCCACGGCCGATCAGTCCTCAAAGCGCGGCCGAGGGACTGCGCGGCCCCAGAGGGGTCTTTCAAGCCTCCGTTGTGATCTGCGTGGTCGCGGCCCCCATGGGCGAGAGGCAGGGCTGGGAGTGTCTCACCTACCTCTCCGAACCGCGCTGTCCTCCGCGCGTCTTCAGAGGCTGCAGGGACCCGGGGCTTGGGGCGCTCCAGAGCCTAGGGACGCTGGTGATGACGCCGGGGCCAAGGGCTCATCGGCTGTGGGTCGCCGCCCCCCGCCCCCGTGAGGCCTCTGGCCGCAGTGTCTGGGTCTGGGGCGCCGGCGCCGACGGCGCTGGAGGCGCGAAGGGACTCGTGCGTCCTCAGTCCCCCTGGCGCCGACGAGGGGGTGAGAGGGGAGAGGACAGGACCCGGGCGGCGGATTGGCGCGGGCGCCACCTTCCTCCGCGTCCGCCCGGGCGGGGCTCCCGCCGGTCTCACCTGCCCCCTCGCTGGGGCGCCGTCGGATCACCGCGCGGCGGTTCCAAGAGTGGGCCTTGCGCCCTCTGGAAGGCCAGAGGCGAGGAGGAAAGGCGCCGAGATGGCCGGCAGAGGAGAGACTGTGTGTGTGTGTGTGTGTGTGTGTGTGAAAGAGAGAGAGAGAGTGAGAGCTAGAGAGAGCGAGCGAGAACGGACAAGAGAGAAGGCGATCCGGGGAACGCTTCCCAGAGAAGCCGTCAAATGCAGAAATAGACAAAAGAAGTAGGGGAGAAAGAGTCTGGGGGACAGAACGAAGCCCCGGGCTTCTGAAGCGAGCGACAAGTTGTCCTTGGGAGTTGGGAACGTGAGAGGGAGGGGCGAGGCCAGAGGAGCCTGAGAGGAGGAGGGGGCGCGCAGACCCTTGGCTGGAGGCGACTGATCCACGTGCAGGACCCAGAACCCGGACAAGGAGAGCGAGGGACCCTCCTCCGTACCCCACCCCCACCCCCCCAGTCCCTCGCCCTGTTGCAGCCGGTCTCCGGCTGGATGCAGCGACCCGGCGACTTCCCTCGCTCCCCTCCCGCCGCCCCGCCTGTCCGGGGCTCGGTCCCTCCTGGGGGGACAGCACCAGGCTGAGGGCTGCCTACTACCTCTTCCTTTCTTCTGTTTGCTGCGCCTTGAATGGGATTCTCCCCCTCATGACGTGATAAGGACTCGCGAGGCCAAAAGGAATGACCTTGGCCAAGGTCAAAGGAAGAACTTGGAAGTTTTACTTTCCATCCCAGCCCTTGGGA
This sequence comes from Acinonyx jubatus, assembly GCF_027475565.1. Taxonomy (NCBI): domain Eukaryota; kingdom Metazoa; phylum Chordata; class Mammalia; order Carnivora; family Felidae; genus Acinonyx; species Acinonyx jubatus. Next base: position 35,875,644 of record NC_069397.1, on the reverse strand, counting down.
TCCCTTTCCGGGTTTGCCCTGCTGGTTACTGGAGTGGTATCCAGGCTCTTCTCTGGATTTCGCTCTAAGGCCCAAATAGAGATCCCAGCTTACCTCCGGCCAGCCGCCAGCGAATGGGCCACAGATGACCCAGCGGGCTGGTCTCCACGTGTTATCTGGCCTCAGACCTGAGACCTTTCTCCTCAGCCAGCATGAGGCTGGGGACTCACTCATAATCCAGCCCCTTGCTGCAAACGGTTGTCCAGGATGGGGGTGGGATGTGTCTGAGATCTGAGTTCTAGGCCTGGCTCTGCCACTTTAACTGTGGAACTTCAGCCCCACCCCCCTCTCTAGGTTTCAGTCTGTTTCCTCTGTATATGGGGGGTGGGGGGGGAGGCAGGCTGGGTCATTTATGATTTGTTCCTGTACCCTCCTCTGGCACGCGGGTTCTGCTGAACTTACACTTCTGAGACAAACACGCATCCAAGTGGTGATTTCATTCTACAGCCACTTAACTACAAGTACAGAAATAACGATACAATTACATTTTGCTTCCATGAGTCCATTTTTCTAGTTTCCTTTCCTGTACTTTTTACGGATGATAGGATGAATGCCGCAAAGGGCGCCGCTTTCTAATGTCCACTTGGATCATGATATTTATCGCCATGTTCCACTTAACATTTTTTTAATGTTTATTTATTTTTTGAGAGCGAGAGAGAGAGAGAGAGAGAGAGAGAGAAAGAGAGAGACAGAATCCAAAGCAGGCTCCAGGCTCCGAGCTGTCAGCACAGAGCCCGACTCGGGGCTTAAACTCACAGACCGCGAGATCATGACCAATTGCCGAAGTCGGACGCTTCACCGACTGAGCCTCCCAGGCGTCCCTCCATATGTTTTTAAAAGAAGATCAAAGAGCCTTATCTTTTTTTTAAAAATAGAAACTTGGGGTCTCTGGCTTTGTTTAGAAAGTTCTCCCCCACCCCTAAGGTGTTCCTGTAGATATCTTGTTAGTTCTTCATTGCTACCACAAGTAATCATCACAAATCTGTCATCTTACAATTTGTAGGTTGGAAGTCACTCACACAGGTTTCACTGGGGTGACATCGAGGCATTGAAAGGGCTGCATTCTTTTCTGGAGGCTCTAAGGGAGGATCTGTCTGGATCATTCAGGTTGTTGGCAGATCCGTTTCCTTGCTGTGTGCCGATAGAGGGCTGTTCCCGGCTTCCAGAGGACACCCACATTCCTCGCCTCTTTCTTTCCTCCATCTTCAAAGCCATCAATGGCCTGACCAGTCCTTCCTATGCTTCAGATTTCTTTTCCTTCTTCTTTTTTCTCATTTCTCTAATTTAGCCAGGGAAGTTTCTCCAGTTGTAAAGATCCATGCAGTTAGATTGGCCCCACCCAGATAATCCAGGATAATCTCCCCATCTCAAGGTCCTTAATCTGTATACAAAGTCCTTTTGCTGTGTAAGGTAGCATATTTACAGGTTCCAGGAATTAGGTGGAGGACACCTGTGGAAGAGGGGCGGGGAGGGGGGCATTATTCTGTCGATTACAACACTTCAGTGTTATTTTTTCTTATTTGAAAAAATGTAAGCTTTTAGTATACTGAGATTTATTTTTATGTATGGAGTGAAAGCATAAGTTTGGTAACAGGCTTGATCAGCTTTTCCTATGATTATTGGCTCTTCTGTAAATTGCCTATTTAAAACCTTAGCTCGTTTTGGGGCGCCTGGGTGGCTCAGTCGGTTAAAGCGTCCGACTTCAGCTCAGGTCACGATCTCGCGGTCCGTGAGTTTGAGCCCCGCGTCGGACTCTGGGATGATGGCTCAGAGCCTGGAGCCTGTTTCCCATTCTGTGTCTCCCTCTCTCTCTCTGCCCCTGCCCCGTTCATGCTCTGTCTCTCTCAGTCTCAAAAATAAATTAAAAAAAACATTAAAATAAATAAATAAAAAAAATAAAACCTTAGCTCGCTTTACTTATTTATGTAAAATTTAAAAATTTTTGAGTCCAAGTTCCTTAATATATGGTGTAATAATGATTTCAGGAATAGAATTTAGTGATTCATCACTTGCTTCTAACACCCAGTGCTCATCCCAACAAGTGCCCTCCTTAATGCCCCTTGCCCATTTAGCCCATCCCTCCACCCAACACCCCTCCAGCAACCCTCAGTTTGGTCTCTGTATTTAAGAGTCTCTTATGGTTTGTCTCCCTCTCTGTTTTTATATTATTTTTGCTTCCCTTTCCTTATGTTCATCTGTTTTGTATCTTAAATTCTACATATGAGGGAAGTCCTATGATATTTGTCTTTCTCTGAGTGACTTACTTCGCTTAGCACAATATGCTCTAGTTCCATCCGCATTGTTGCAGATAGGAAGATTTCATTCTTCTTGATTGCCGAATAATATTCCAGTGTGTGTGTGTGTGTGTGTGTGTGTGTGTGTGTGTGTGTGTACATATATTTGGGCTCTTTGCATACTTTGACTATTGCCAATAGCACTGCTTATAAACATTGGGGTGTATGTGCCCCTTTGGAACAGCACTCCTGTATCCTTTGGATAAATACCTAGTAGTGCAGTTGCTGGGTCGTAGGGTAGTTCTATTTTTAATTTTTTGAAGAATCTCCATACAGTTTTCCAGAGTGGCTGCACCAGCTTGCATTCCCACCAGCAGTGCAAAAGCGTTCCTCTTTCTCCGCATCCTCTCCAACATCTGTCATTGCCTGAGCTGTTAATTTTAGCCATTCTGACTGGTGTGAGGTGATATCTCATTGTGGTTTTGATTTGTATTTTCCCGGTGATGAGTGATGTTGAGCATTTTTTTTTTTTATGTGTCTGTTAGCCATCTGGATGTCTTCTTTGGAAAAGTGTCTATTCACGCCTTTTGCCCATTTCTCCACTGGATTATTTGTTTTTAGGGTGTCGAGTTTGATAAGTTTTATAGATTTTGGATACTAATCCTTTATCTGATATGTCATTTGCAAATATCTTCTCCCATTCCATCGGATGCCTTTTAGTTTGGCTGCTTTTTTCCTTCACTGTGGAGAAGCTTTTTCTCTTAATGAGGTCCCAACAGTTCATTCAGTTTTGCTTTTGTTTCCCTTGCCTCTGCAGACATGTCAAGAAAGAAGTTGCTGTGGCTGAGGTCAAAGAGGTTGTTGCCTGTTTTCTCCTCTAGGATTTGGTCGGCTTCCTGTCTTACATTTAGGTCTTTCATCCATTTTGAGTTTATTTTTGTGTATGGTGTAAGACAGTGGTCCAGGTTCATTCTTCTGCATGTCTCTGTCCAGTTTTCCCAACACCATTTGCTGAAGAGACCGTCTTTATTCCATTGGATATTCTTTCCTGCTTTGTCAAAGATTGGTTGGCCAAGACATTTGTGGGTCCATTTCTGGGTTCTCTATTCTGTTCCATTGATCTATGCATCTGTTTTTGTACCAGAACCATACTGTCTTGATGATTACAGCTTTGTAATACAGCTTGAAGTCTGTATTTATTTATGTTTTAAATATTTTATTTTTAAGTAATCTCTACACCCAACCTGGGGCTTGAAGTCACAACCCCAAAGTCAAGAGTAGCATGCTCCACCAACTGAGCCAGGTAGGTGTCCCAAAACCTTGGTTCTTTGATCATTGTTCTTTTCTTTCTTTTTTTTTTTTAATTTTTTTTTAACGTTTATTTATTTTTGAGACAGAGAGAGACAGAGCATGAACGGGGGAGGGTCAGAGACAGAGGGAGACACAGAATCTGAAACAGGCTCCAGGCTCTGAGCCATCAGCCCACAGCCCGACGCGGGGCTCGAACTCACGGACCGCGAGATCGTGACCTGAGCTGAAGTCGGACATTTAACCGAATGAGCCACCCAGGCGCCCCGATCATTGTTCTTTTCATTGTCACTTAATGAGAGCTCTTAGTCTTTTTGGTAAATACTAATCTTTAACACTTTATCTGTTAGTCATCCTGAAATTGGCCTTTTGGGGTTTATTTATTTATTTATTTATTTTTGGGTTTTTTTTTTTAACAAAAATAGACACATTTCTTAACCTCATGAAATTTACATTATGGAGGAGACTGTAGATGTTAAATAAATTCATTAACATAGTAACCAACATTTATTTACAAATTCATAGAAAGTATTTGAGGGAAAAAAAAGGAACTGGGTGCTATGATAGAGAGTAATGGAAGAACATAATTTGTAAGAGTGGTTCAAGAAAGTTGTCTGTAAGGATGTGATACTGAAACTAGGATCTGAAAGATATGATAGGGGCCCTGGTTGGCTTAGCCAGTTAAGCCTCTGACTCTTGATCTCAGCTCAGGTCTTGATCTCAGGATTGTGAGTTCAAGCCCCTAGTTGGACTCCATTCGAGGTGTGGAGCTTACTAAGAAAGAAAGAAAGAAAGAAAGAAAGAAAGAAAGAAAGAAAGAAAGAAAAAAACAAGATAAAGAGTTATCTAGGAGGAGCATGGAAGGCAGGAGTGTTCCTGGCAGAGGACAGCTAGTGCAAAGATCCTGAGGTAGTGTATCAGGCTAATTAGAGAATAATTTTCTGTCATTCTGTAAAGCTATCTTTATAACAGGTTATTTAGTCTGGCTTGAGGAAACTTGGATTCATAGAACTTTTTTTCTGGAATGTTTTTGTCAGCTTTATTGAAGTAAAATTTATATATAATAAAATCCACTATTTTAAAGTGGATGATTTTTAAAAGTGTGTATATCTGTGTCACAACTACCACAATCATGATACAGAACATTTCTATCACCACGAAAAGTTTCCTGGTGCCCTTTTGCTGTCAATCTGCTCCCCACCCATCCCCAAGCAAGCACTGATCTATGATCTTCTAGTCACTATTGTCTTGATTTTTCTAGAATTTCCTGTAAATGAAATCATTGAGAATGTAATATTTTTGTCCGGCTTCTCTCACTTTGCATAATGATTTTGGAATGTAACTACATTTTGTGTTTCGGTAATTGGTTTCCTTTTATCACAGAGTGTATTTGTTCTTTTTATGGATACACCACAATTTACTGATTGATTTAACAATTGTTGGACATTGAGGTTGTTTCCAGTTTGGGGCCATTGTGAATAAAGCCGCCACAAATCATGCGGGCAGACGTTTTCAATTCTCTTGGGAAAATACCGAGGCGTGGAATTGCTGGGTCATCTGGGTGATGTGTATTTCACTTGTATCCTGTGACCTTGTTAATATTTCTTATGAACTCTAGAAGCTTGTGTGTGTGTGTGTGTGTGTGTGTGTGTGTGTGTGTGTGTATTCCTTAGGATTTTCAACCTAGATGATCATCTCGTCTGTGGATAAAGACAATTTTATTTCTTTCCAATCTACATGCCGCTTATTCATTTCTCGAGTCTATTTCCCTGGATAGGACCTCTAGTACAAAGTCAATGGTGAGAGCAAACGCTCCTGTTTTATCCTGACCTGATGGGGAAAGCATTCAATCTTTCACTAGTCAGTATAACGTAAGGCTACATGAAAGGTGTTCTTAGTTGCTCTTCATCAAGTCGAGGAACTTTCCTTCTATAACTAGTTTTCTGGAAGTTTCTGTCATGAGTGGATGGAGAATTACATCAAATGGTTTGTATGCCGGGGTGCCTGGGTGGCTCAGTTGGTTAAGTGTCCAACTCTTGATCTCAGCACAGGTCTTGATCTCAGGGTCGTGAATCAAGTGTGTTGGGCTCCACACTGGGTGTGGAGCAAGCTTTTTTGTTTAATTTTTTTAAATTAGTTTTCTTTATTTTTGAGAGGCAGAGAGAGAGAGACAGAGCGTGAGTGGGGGAGGGGTAGGGAGGGAGGGAGACACGGAATCCAGAGCAGGCTCCAGGCTCTGAGCTGTCAGCACAGAACCCTAGCAGGGGCCCGAACTCATGGACTGTCAGATCATGACTTGAGCCGAAGTCAGACGCTCTACCGACTGAGCCACGCTGGCGCCCCAGAGCATACTTTTTAAACAAACATGCCTCTATCTTTTGGGGGTACCTGGGTGGCTCAGTCGGTTCAGCATCTGACTTTAGCTCAGGTCGTGATCTTGCAGTTTGTGAGTTTGAGCCCCACATTGGGCCTGCTGTTGTTAGCGAATAGCCTGCTTTGGAGACTCTGTCCCCTCCTCGGGCTCAGGTCACGATCTCGCGGTCCGTGAGTTCGAGCCCCGCATCAGGCTCTGTGCTGACTGCTCAGAGCCTAGAGCCTGTTTCCGATTCTGTGTCTCCCTCTCTCTCTGACCCTCCCCCGCTCACGCTCTGTCTCTCTCTGTCTCAAAAATAAATAAACGTTAAAAAAAATTTTTTTTAAAAACATTAAAAAATTTTTGCATGCCTGTCTCTTTTAGTTCTTTGACGTAGCGAATTGAATTACATTGACTAGCTTTTCATGTGTCAAAGTCAATCCTGCATTCCCAGGATGAACCCCGCTTGATCGTGATGCATTAGCCTTTTTATTTATTACAGCATTTGATTTGCCTAAGTTTTATGTTTTTCCCCCCTGAACAATATGCTTAGAGGTGGATAGTTTTATTGATCTTTTAAAAAAGTGTTTGTTTTCATTGATTTTTCTCTACTGTTTATACATTTTCTATTTCATCGATTTCTATTCTTTCTTATTTTCTGCTGTCTGCTTACTTTAGGTTTATTTTGCTCTTTTATTTTTTTTTCTAATTTCTTAAGGTGCAAGCTTAGACCATTGTTGTTAGAGCCTTCTTTCCTTTCTACTGTAAGTATTGAATGCTGTAATTTCCTTTGAAACACTGCCTTAGCTGTTTGCACACATTGTGATATACTGTATTATTCAATTTCATTCAGCTCAAAATAGTTTCTAATATCCTTTGTGGTTTTTCATATGATCCGCGGGCTATTTAGAAGTGTTTTGTTTAGGGGCGCCTGGGCGGCTCAGTTGGTTAGGCATCTGACTTCAGCTCAGGTCATGGTCTTGCAGTTTGTGGGTTCGAGCCCCGCGTCGGGCTCTGTGCTGACAGCTCGGAGCCTGGAGCCTGCTTCGGACGCTGTGTCTCCTTCTCTCTCTGCCCCTCCCTCTCTGCTCGCGCTCTGTCTCTCTCTCAAAAATAAACATTAAAAAGAAGGAAGTGTTTTGTTTAGTTTTCAGAAAGTTTGATGACCTGTCAGATCTGTTGTTGTTGATTTTCAGTTTAATTCTGTTTTGGTCAGAGAAACATACTTTGTGTAATTTCAGTCCTTTTGAATTTATAGGGAATTATTTTATTGCCCAGATGATGAGCTGATAATCCCATGGAAAGACCATCAAGTCCATTAACCTACACCTGGACTCTATTACAATTCACCCGTGATGTTTGATAACTAAAATGTGTTGTCTCACTTAATTAAATTTGAACCTATTTAAGTAAGCCATCCTGGTGCTTTATGAGGCCCACAGCCTCGTAGTTGAAAGTTCTAGTGCACGTCTTGTTTAAGAGCCCGGTGTTATGTATTTTTAGAAGTGAAATGAATGCCTGAGCCACTCTCATTAATGTCTGCAACTCTAAAGAGGGTAAAAGGTGTCTTGGTGAGGCCTCGTATTGTGGCTTTAGTACATGTCTGACCTTGGTTTGTATTTTGGGATATCTCTGAAGCAAGAACATGTCCAGAGTTCTTTTTTTTTTTTTTTTAATGTTTTATTTATTTTTGAGACAGAGAGAGACAGAGCATGAGAAGGGCAGGGGCAGAGAAAGAGGGAGACACAGAATCCAAAGCTGGTTCCAGGCTCTGAGCTGTCAGCACAGAGCCCGATGCAGGTCTCGAACCCACAAACCGTGAGATGGTGACCTGAGCAGAAGTCGGACGCCCAGCCGACTGAGCCACCCAGGCGCCCCACATGTCCAGGGTTCTTTACCCCAAAGGGGGTGACCCTGGATAAGGGGACTTTCCCAGTAGCCCAGGGGTCTGGGACAGGAACGGCCTTTTCCCATTGTGGTGTTTGATCAGGAACTGAGGGCAAGAGAGGCCACTTGATGGCCATGCCAAGTTTGTGGTCAATTTGTTATGCAGTAATAGGTGATTGGAACAAATAATCACCAACATTTATTGAGTGCTAACCACTATACCATCCTGACTCTTATATGGCTATAATTTTTTTTTTCTGTTTTTAAATTCGCTTTTCTCTGTGACCCAGGAAGAGGTCAGACATTCTCTGGTTAGGCCTTAGGGTAGTCTAAGAGCGAGGTCTTTGGGGACAGGCAGACCAAAGTGTGACTATGGCTCTGTATTCACTGTGTAACCTTGGGCACCTTAATCAACTGCCCTGAGTCCCAGAGCAGTTTAAAAGATATTTAAGGGGCACTTGAGTGGCTCAGTCGGTTAAGCATCCGACTTCAGCTCAGGCCATGATCTCACGGTCCATGGATTCAAGCCCTATGTTGGGCTCTGTGTTGACAGCTCAGAGCCTGGAGCCTGCTTCAGATTCTGTGTCTCCCTCTTCTCCCTGCCCTTCCCTGCTCTTGCTTTGTGTGTGTCTCAGAAAAATAAATAAACATTAAAAAAATATATAAAATTATTTTAAATATTGTAAACAAATTAAATATTTTAAAATACTTTTAAATATTGAAAAATATTTTTAAAATAACTTTATTTATGTATTTAAGTAATCTCTACACCCAACATGGCTTGAACCCACGACCCCAAGATCAAGAGTCACTTGCTCTTCGGCGCACATGGGTGGCTCAGTCGGTTGAGCATCTGACTTGGGCTCAGGTTATGATCTCACAGTTCGTGAGTTCGAGCCCCTCATCCGGCTCACTGCTGTCAGTGGGGAACCCGCTTTGGATCTTCTATACTCCCTTCTCTCTGCTGCTCCCCGACTTCCACCTGTGCGCTCTCTCTCGCTCTCTCTCTCTCAATAATAAACATCAAAGAAAAAAGAGTCACATGCTCTTCCGACTGAACCAGGCAGGTAACCTCCCCCGTTTCCTTAACTTTAAAACTCAGCTGATAATTCTTCAAGACAACGACATGCAATAACATATGGAAATGGTGTGACAGTGCCTGTCATGTAATAAGCCTTCAGTAACGGTTATAGTTTTTATTGCCTGCTCTTTACTTGCTGTGGCCCAACCTGAACCTCAGTCTCTTCATCGGTTATGTGAGGGAAAGAATAACAAGCATCTCAGGGCTGTTTTGAGATCTTGCCCAGTCTCCCACAGATACCCTCAGTGTAACAGATCAGGGCACAAACACCAAGAACCCACCACCCAATTAATTGTCGTGTTACCTCCAATACTCTGGAACTCAAACATCCCTCTAATGTAGCAGCTCCTACATACAACTCAACACACCCCCTCCTCCCCAGTGCATCAGCATCCCAGCACTCTCAGCCCTGGATGCCGACAGAGAATTCCTTCTGTATAATACAGTGGTTAAAACTCGCTGTCCTGGAGGCAGGTTGTCCTGTGTTCAAATCCCATGTCTTTCTCCTATTTGCTGTGTGAAATGGGGCAGATCACTTAGCTTCCTTGCAACTCAGATACAAATCGGGACTAATTAATGCCTATCCTCTTTCTATGTACCACCATAGAGGGGGCTAACTCCGACCCCTGACGTTTAGAGAAAAAATTAATTGCATAAGCAAGTTAGATGTAAAAAATAAGCTTACTGTTTTAGCCACAGGTCCTTGTCACCAAAAAGAGAAGAGATCTAAATCGTTCATTTCCAAAACAAAGAGAGACGTGGCTGTGGTATGAAGAATTTGATTTACACCCAAGATAACAGTTTTGGCAGCATGGATCATTCCAGGAAAACTGGCCTGATTATAGTCCTGCACAGGCAGTAAGAGAGCTTTAGAGAGCTAGATCAGTGGTTTTTATATGGTCTGGGGCAGATATATATCTCTAGATATCTATATATATTCATAGATCTATAGTATATATGAATATATGTATGTGTGTATAATATATATTTAGATGTGTGTATAATATATATATAGGTAGATATAGATCTATAGATCTATGCAAATGATTGATATAGATAGATCTATATAGATATAATATATAGATAGATACATATAGGTCTATCTATATAGATAGATTGATAGATATAGATGGATCTATATAGATATTATATATATATAGAGAGAGAGATATAGACCTATATCTATTGATAGATAGATATATAGATATATCTATCTAGATATATAGATATATCTATATCTATCTAGATATATAGGTCTATATATATATATCTATAGGTATATAGATATATCTAGATATATATATCTATAGGTATATAGATATATCTAGATATAGATATCTATATATATCTATATGTATATCTATAGATATATATCTAGATATAGATATATCTAGATATCTATATCTAGATATATATCTATAGATATACATATCTATCTAGGTCTATCTATATCTATCTAGATATATAGATATATCTATGTCTATCTAGATATATCTATATCTATCTAGACATATAGGTATATCTTTATCTATCTAGATATATAGATCTATATATATCTTTATATATCTATATCTATATCTATATATATATATCTTTAGATATAGACCTATATCTATCGGTATAGACCTATATAGGTCTATATCTATCGATAGATATATATATTATACACACACATACATATATTCATGTATATTATTACTTATCCCCAAACAAAATATGTACTGGGTTATTAGGCACCCTGGTGTTTTCCTGGTCTATTGCATTTTTGTTTTTAAAGTTCTGGTCACAATCCACTAAACTGTTTACACAACTCATCAATGAGTCACAGCCCACAGTGTGAAAATGCTAGTGTAGATTATTTCTTTCTGTCCCTTTCAGTAGGAACCCAAGAAAAGCTAGCTCTCATCCATATTTGATTCCTCAATATAAATCTTCTTGATTAACAAAAATTACAATTCTCCCAAGTAGCCAGGAGAAATTTGACTAGAATTATCTTGAGATCGCCACGCTTATTGCTTTTCTTTGACAGTAAACCAAAAAACAAATGAAGAGCCTGGTTAGGAAGTCTGACCACTTGGACTGAATTCTGGCTCTGCCTCTGGCTTGCTGTCTCACTTGCCTCAGTTTCTTCATCTGTATACTGGAAATAATTAAGAAAAATAATAGAATCCTCCTTGTACGTAATTAGATAAGCAATTAACACAGAGCCATAGTGAGTTTTCAAAAAATGTTGACAACTACGTTATTATTTTTTATTTTTTAAACTGTCAGTGTTTTTGTCTTGCAGCAGATATCTGAGAGCAGCTTATCCATAAACAGCACTAAACTAAGAGAAGAGACTCTTGGGCAGTGGATAGGGAATCTTTGGAAAGTTTCACGCTGGACCCGCCTTACCCTAGATAGACACTAGAGGGAGCTCCACGCCCAGAAAGCCACATGTTTCCAGGCCCAGGGACCGGCCAACAACTGCTGTCCCTGAAACTTTCCCTTTCAGTCTGGTGACTTACTTTGGAGAAGTGGCTGCTGCATTGGGTCCCAAACTAAGGGCTCTGTGGGAATCCGGAGGGGACAGCAAGTGGCTGCGTGGAGCAGAAATCTGGTTTCCTCAAATTCACCAATTGGCTTTCACCGGGGCTGAGACCTTCTGGAGTACCGGGACAGCATATTCATCATCCGTGAGCCCCCGGGGCTGAATGCACGTCGTGTCTGACATACTGTAATCACTTTGTAAATATTTATGGGATGGGACCATCCAGTGGGAGAATATGAGACCTAAATAATTATAATCACAAATGGAAAATGCTGGTATGTATGGCCAGTGAGCATCGTGGGACCTCCCAGTGGGTTGGGGGCTGGGGAGGGTTGGTCCGTATGGCTTCCTGACAGTCAGGGGTCCTGGTCCTCTCCAGTGTACAGAGAAAAGATTTGTCATATTTTCTAGCCAAATCAATCTTGAAAAAGAGCAGAGCTGGAGGACTCACACTTCCCAATTTCAAAATCTGCAGTAATGAAGGCAGTGCGATACTGGCATAAGGACAGACATATATATAGGTCAGTAGAATAGAATGTATCTATGGTCGAGGTGTCAAGAACATTCTGTGAGGAAAGTGTGGGGACAACTGGATATCCACATGCAAAAGAATGCATCTGGAACCCCTCCCAGCCATCGTCTACAAAAGCTAACTCAAAAGGGGCAAAGACATACATGTAAGAGCTAAAACTATAACTCTTAGCAGAAAACATAGCTATAAATCTCTTTTTGGGTTAGGCAATACTTTCTTAGATGTGGCACTAAAAGCACAAGAAGAAAAAAATAGGTACATTGGACTCCATCGTAATTAAAACTTTTGTGGGTCAAGACACTATCAAGAAAGTTGAAAGTCAGGGCCCCCTGGATGGCTCAGTTGGTTGAGCATCCGACTCTTGGTTTCAGCTCAGGTCATGATCCCAGGGTCATGGGATCGAACCCCGCATTGGGTTCTGTGCTGAGCGTAGAGCCTGCTTGAGATTCTCTGTCTCTGCCTTTCTCCCCCATTTGCATGCTCCCTCTCCCTCTCTAAAAATAATAAATAGATAGATAAATAATCTTCAGGACTGATAATGCTGAATTATTATTGTTTTGTTTTTATTTTTATTTTTTTAACTTTTTTTTAACATTTATTTTTGAGAGACAGAGAGAGACAGAACATGAGCAGGGGAGGGGCAGAGAGAGAGGGAGACACAGAATCTGAAGCAGGCTCCAGGCTCCAAGCTATCAGCACAGAGCCTGATGTGGGGCTCGAGCTCACAAGCCATGAGATCATGACCTGAGCCGAGGTCAGACGCTTAACCAACTGAGCCACCCGGGGGGCCCCATCTTTTTAGTGTTTATTTATTTAATTTGAGAGAGACCGAGAGCACGAGCAAGGGAGGCAGAGAGAGGCAGAGAATCCCAAGCAGGTCCCATGCTGTCAGCCCAGAGCCTGACTCGAAACCCAATCTCACGAACAGTGAGATCATGACCTGAGCTGAAAAACTCAAGAGTCAAACACTCAACTGACTCAGCCACCCAGGCGTCCCTAATGTTGAATTATTAAAAGAAGAAGAAGAAGAAGAAGAAGAAGAAGAAGAAGAAGAAGAAAAAAGAAAAAAGAAAGAGAGAAAGAAAGAGAAAGGAAAGGAAAGGAGAAAGACAAACCACAGAATAGAAGAAAACATTTGCAAATCCTACTCTGATAATGGTCTTATATCCAGAACAGGTAAAGAGCTCTTACAACTCAACCACAAAAAGACAAATAACATAAAACTGAGCAAATGCCTGGAACAGACATTTCTCCATGGAAGATATACAAAGGGCCAAGAAGCATGTGAAAAGATATTCAACATCATTGGTCATTAGGGAAATGCAAATTCGAACACAATGAAACCCCACTTCCCTGGCTATATCAAAAAGACAACAAGCGTTAGCAAGGATGTAGAGAAATTGGAACCTTCCCGTACTGCTCGTGGGACCATAAAAGGGTGCACTTTGGAAAGCATTTTGACAGGTCCTCGGAAACTTAAACATGGAGTCACCGTAAGACCCAGGAATTCCATTTCTGGGTACATGTCCAAGAGAATTGAAGACATCTATGTATATAAAAACTTGTACATGAATGTTCACAGCAGTATCCATCATAATAGCCAGAAAGTGGGAACGGCTCAGATGTCTACCAGCTGATGACTGGATAAATAGGATGTGGTATTTCCCTGCGATGGAATATTATTCTACCACGAAAAGGAGTGGAGTATAGATACATGCTACCACACGGATGAAGCTTGAAAGAAGTGAAAGATGGCTAAGTGAAAGAAGCTAGCCACAAAACGTCATAGATTGTGTGACTCCATTTATATTCAATGACCAGATAGGCAAATACACTGAGATTTGTGTTTTCTGGGGGGCTAGGGAGAAGGGGGCAAGTGGGAGTGACTGTTTCACTCTTTGGGGTGGTGAAAATGTTTTGTTGGAATTAGATAGTGGTGATAGTTGGACAACCTTGTGAATGTGCTAAAAACCACGGAATTGTATGCTTCAAAATGACGGATTTTGAGGCACCTGGGTGGCTTAGCAGGTTAAGTGTCCAACTTCGTTCGGCGCAGGTCATGATCTCATGGTTCATGAGTTCGAGCCCTGCATAGGGCTCTGCTCTGCAGTCTGCTTGGGATTCTCTCTCTCGTGCACTCTCTGTCTGTCCCCCACCCTTGCTCTCTCTTCGTGTGCGCTCTCTCTCTCTCAAAATAAACTTTTTTTTTAATGGTGGATTTTACGGTATGTGAATTATGTGTCAATAAGAAAAATAAAGAGGGGCGCCTGAGTGGCTCGGTCTCTTAAGTGTCTCACTCTAGATTTCGGCTCAGGTCACCATCTCACAGTTGGTGAGTTTGAGCCCCGAGTCGGGCTCTCTGCTGTCAATGTGGAGCCCACTTTGAATCCTGTCTCTTTGCCCCTCCCATTCTCTCTCTCTCTCTCTCTCAAAAATAAGCATTTAAGGGGCGCCTGGGTGGCTCAGTCGGTTAAGCGTCCGACTTCAGCTCAGGTCACGATCTCATGGTCCATGAGTTCGAGCCCCGCGTCGGGCTCTGGGCTGATGGCTCAGAGCCTGGAGCCTGCTTCCGATTCTGTGTCTCCCTCTCTCTCTGCCCCTCCCCATTCATGCTCTCTCTTTGTCTCAAAAATAAATAAAAACGTTAAAAAATTTTTTTAAATAATAAAATAAACATTTAAGGGTGCCTGGGTGGCTCAGTCGGTTAAGCGGCCGACTTCGGCTCAGGTCACGATCTCACGGTCCGTGAGTTCGAGCCCCGCATCGGGCTCCGTGCTGACAGCTCAGAGCCTGGAGCCTGTTTCCGATTCTGTGTCTCCCTCTCTCTGACCCTCCCCCCGTTCATGCTCTGTCTCACTCTGTCTTAAAAATAAATAAACATTAAAAAAAATAAACATTTTTTAAAAAGAAAAAGAGAAATTAATATTCTTCTCATCTCTAGCTCAGTGGCTCTTAAACATTTTGGTCTCGAAACCCCTCTATATTCTTAGTAATTACTGAGGGCCCCAAAGAGCTTTTGTTTATGTGTTTTGTTTTTGTTTTTATTTATGTGTTCATGTCAAGTATCCATTGACATTCGCCATGTTAGAAATTTAAAAAAATGCTTAATGTTTATTTGAGAGAGAAAAAGAGAGAGAGAGAGAGAGAGACAGCATGAGTGGGGGAGGAGCAGAGAGAGAGAGAGGAGAGAGAGAGAATCCCAAGCAGGCTCCACGGTGTCAACACAGGGCCTGATGTGGGGCTTGAACTCAAGAAACCATGAGATCATGACCCGAGATCAAGAGTCGGACGCCTAATCACCTGAGCCACCCAGGCGCCCTACAAAACTGAGACATTTTAAAAACATTTACTGTTAATTCATTTTTTTAATAAAAAAAATTTTATTTTTTTTTAACGTTTATTTATTTTTGAGACAGGGAGAGACAGAGCATGAACGGGGGAGGGTCAGAGAGAGAGGGAGACACAGAATCGGAAACAGGCTCCAGGCTCTGAGCCATCAGCCCAGAGCCTGACGCGGGGCTCGAACTCACGGACCGCAAGATCGTGACCTGAGCCAAAGTCAGACTCTTAACCGACTGAGCCACCCAGGCGCCCCCCCCACCAAAATTTTTTTTTAGAGAGAGAATGAGTCCAAGTTGGAGAGAGATGGGCAGAGGGAGAGAGAAAGAGAATCTCAAGTGTGTCCACACTCAGGGCAGAGCCCCACACGTGGCTCGATTCCATGACCCTGGGATCGTGACCTGAGCCAAAATCAAGAGTCAGACACACAACTGACTGAGCTGCCAGGTATCCCTGTTAAATCATTTAAAGTAGCATTAATAAAACATATACATGGTAACATAACGTGTATATAGTTTCCAAATAAAAAAATAGTGAGGAGAGTGGCATTTTTGCAAATCTCTTTAATGTCTGGCTTGACAGGAGACGGGCAGACTCCTGAATCTGTTTATACGTACAAATTCTTGTGATGTGTTGTTCTGGCTGAAATGTATGGAAAAAAATCTGACTTCATACAGATGTGTAGTTGGAAAAGGGAGCAGTGTTTCATGGCCTTTCCAGAACATTGTGGATATTTTTCTTAGATACCACCCCAAAGCTGGACAGGTGGTAGTTTCCTAAAGGTTAGTTGCAAGGTGAACTCTGAAATCGCGCCAATGAACTTTTCGTTCTTTTACGTTACAATCCATTAAAATCCATCCGTCTCATGGGGCGCCTGGGGGGCTCAGTCGGTTAAGCGTCCGACTTCAACTCAGGTCACAATCTCGCAGTCCGTGAGTTCGAGCCCCGCGTGGGGCTCTGGGCTGACAGCTCAGAGCCTGGAGCCTGTTTCAGATTCTGTGTCTCCGTCTCTCTCTGCCCATCCCCCGTTCATGGTCTGTCTCTCTCTGTCTCAAAAATAAATAAGCATTAAAAAAATTTTTGAAAGAAATAAAAATCCATTGGTCTCCAATGTACTTTGAATAGATCTTTTATCCATGCGTGGTGTTGGGAACATTATGCATTGGTCATTCGGAAAATATTTGTTTCACTGAGTTTTGCTGCTCTCCCAAACGTGGACTCATTTTATGACTCAGTACCACAATATCCAGTCATTGACATCAACCCCAGGCTCTCCAGAACAGTCTTGGGGTTTGGGGAAGCTGTCAAGCTCTCGGTGGCAGATGTAAGTTTTCCAAATTTCCAATATTTATTTTAAGACCCGAATTTCAAAATTGGCCATAGATACTGCCGGCTGCTCTCCTTGGAAGGGAAAACCCACTTTGTTTTCCCAAAAATGTCTGCCAATAACCAAGTGGGAATTACATCAATTTTTTTAGGGGGGGGGGTCCATCACTCTTTCAAGGAAAAATGGGGTTCCCTAAGAAACGGGATCAGCTTAGTTCACAATTCAAACAAGTGCTTTTCCTCAGGACAACTGCTGTCCTTTGGGGTGCAAAAGTACTTTCTGACTGCCTTTTATTTACTCAGGGATTGGGTTTTCACAAAACTAATAATTTTTATCGCTTCATCAAGGATTGATTGCTTGCTTGATTGATTGATTTATAATTCCAGCAAAATTAACACGCAGTGTTCTATTAGGTTCAAGTGTACAATATAGTGATTCAACAATTCTATACATTACTCAGTGCTCACCACAATAAGTGTGCTCTTTTTAAAAAAAATTTTTTTAACGTTTATTTATTATTGAGAGACACAGCATGAACATGGGAGGGACAGAAAGAGAGGGAGACACAGAATCCGAAGCAGGCTCCAGGCTCTGAGCTGTCAGCACAGAGCCCCACATGGGGCTCAAACCCACGAACCTCGAGATCATGACCTGAGCCGAATTCGGATGCTTAACCGGCTGAGCCACCCAGGCGCCCCACAATAAGCATGTTCTTAATCCCCATCACCTATTTTATCCATCATCAAGGACATTCTTTTTTTTTTTCTTTTCCTTTTCTTTTTTTTTTTTGATCAAGAGGGAGGGAGAGGGACAGAGAAAAAGAGAGAAAGGGAATCTTCAGAGAATCTTAAACAGGCTCCACGCCCAGTGTGGGGCTCAATCTCAGGATCGTGAGATCATGACCTGAGCCAAAATCGAGAGTCCAAGAGTCAGACGCTTAACCGACTCGGCCACCCAGGTGCCCCATCAAGGACATTCTTTAAGTGAAACTGGCTTTTGTCTCGTTTCACTGTCAGAATTTACTAGCGGTTTTTTGTTTTTTGGGGTTTTTTTTGTTTGTTTGTTGGTTGGGTTTTTTTGTCTTGTTTTTACTGTGAAGAAGGCAATGCCTACTAGAACAATCTGATGCCATGGGAGCTTTACCCACCACCGCCCTTGTACCATCATTGCAAATGATGTCAGCGTTTGACTTCACAGCCCCCCCCCCCCCCGGAAGAGCCCCCAGGAATCTAGGGACCTGATGCTTGGAACCACTTCTCTAGTTTGTTTATTCGTTCAGACATTTTAATGGAGCACGTGGGAGGGGCTAGGCTTTATTCCAGGCCCTTAGGGACAAAGAGGGAAGCAAGATGAGGCCTTGCATCCTCCCTGGGGAGACAGACAAGAAACGTGTGCAACACACAGATAAACCAGAAATTCTCAGGTGGTGACGCTGTAGAAGTGCGAGGACATCCCTGGGGAGGGGAAAATACTAGATAGGTCGGGACAGGTGTCTCTGAGGTGACATATGAGCAGAGACTAATTGAAACTGAGAAGGAGACAGTCTGAGGACCCCCTTGTTAAAAGGCAGTGCTCGAGGGGCCCCTGGGTGGCTCCGTCGGGTGAGCGTCTGGCTGTTGGTTTCAGCTCAGGTCATGATCTCACGGTTTGTGGGTTCAAGCCCCGCCTTGGGCTCTGCACTAACAGCGTGGAGCCTGCCTGGGATTCTCTGTCTCCTCTCTCTTTGCCCCCCGCCCCTCCCCCGCTCTCTCTCTCTCTCTCTCTCTCAAAATAAATAAATCAACTTTTTTTTTTTTAAAGCAGTACTCAAGAGTGCGAAGGATGTGGAGCATCTCCCCTCTGAGCCTGCAGGTCACGTTAAGAAGGCATCAAGAGGGGCCCTTGGGTGGCTCAGTCGGTCAAGCGTCCGACTTCGGCTCAGGTCGTGATCTCGCGGTCCGTGAGTTCGAGCCCCGAGTCGGGCTCTGGGCTGGTGCCCCAGAACCTGGAGCCTGCTTCAGATTCTGTGTCTCCCTCTCTCTCTGCCCCTCCCCTGCTCACGCTCTGTTTTTCTCTCTCTCTCTCCAAAATAAAACAGTAAAAAAAAAAAATTTTTTTTTTTAAAAGAAGGCATCAAGACACTGGGTTGGAAAGAAATAAAAACCTTCACTCTGATGCCATCTCTTCATCGAGCTAATCTCCTTATTCTGTCTGAACTTCAAATTCCAAATCCTTATCTGAAAATAGAATGGCAATAGCCACACAGCCCACTTTACAGAGCGGGAGTTCAGTTGACCAAAGATGCACTAGAAAGTTCTTTTTTTTTTTTTTGTAATGTTTATTTATTTTTGAGAGAGAGAGAGAGAGCATGAGCACACGTGAGGAGGGTAAGGACAGAGAAAGGGAGACAGAGGATCTGAAGTGGGCTTCTCGCAGACAGCTGAGAGCCTGAGGTGGGACTCGAACCCAAGCGGGACTCCAACCTCGAACCGCGAGATCATGACCTGAACCAAAGTCGGATGCCTCACCGACTGAGGCCCTAAAACTGAGCCTCCCAGGCACCCCTGGAAAGTTCTTAATACACTGTCGATGTGAGTGCTGCTTAGTCAGACTCGGCTACCTTCCTCTGCAGGTGCGTGGGCTGCAGGACTTCTTTCCCAAGTCCAAGGTCAGCTCCGTTGGCTCCGCCCCCTACTCCCTCTCCTTACAGGACTCCTGGTTGAGCCAGATCCCTTCCATTCCAAGTGGGGATTCTTGATTTAGAGAGAATAAGATAAAGAACCGAATGTCAATCCTTATTTTCGAAAATATGTTGTTAGTTCCTTAAAGGGAATCCTGACTTATTGAAATCCTTTAAAACCTTGCCTCCTGAAGCAACATACCCGCATTGCTAATGAGCCTTTTTTCTTTGTTTTTTTCCAAGTCACGAAATAACACGCCAAGCCCTGCACGGGACACTCTTACCAACTTCACATTATTCTGTGGGTCATATGTCCATCTCTCCAGCGAGTTCTCAGGCTCTTGTCTGATGTTTGGCTGCGGTCAGAGACCAGGTTCCCTGCAGATTGCCCCCCTCCCCCCCACCCCAGGCTTCTCTTTTTATAAGCAATGTACATGGTTACATTAAGATACACTGTTTACTTCCTTCTCAGAGTGTTCAACTCGCTTGGTTTTGCAGAGAGCAAACGGAGACACAGAGCCGGAATTAAACGGAGACACAGGCAGGAATTAAAAGCTGAGAATCCTGGGTTTTAACTTTTTTTTTTTTTTTTTTTTAAGCAGCTCTGGCCCCGGAAAGTGGAAAGCAAGGAGAGAGGGTGTGGGATGAAATGGGGAGAAGCCTGATCTCTACCTCTGAGCTAGCAGCCTAAAGAGGCCTTACTTAGGTCGCTGCTCTGCAGAATTAACCCCTCTAGACCCAGGCGCATGCCAGGAGCGGGAACGGAAACTGGCCCCTGCCACAGTGTCTCCTTAGCCGGAAAGTAAGTGGCATTTGGGCCAGAGTGGGTTGAAGTGCCCCACCCGAGGCTGGAGCTCAGCCCTAGGGGCTGTCCCCCGCCAGCGCCTGGTGGCCGGCACCCTAGGCTGGGGTGAGGCGGGCGAGGCCCAAACAAGGCAGGGGGAGCTGCGCGGCAAGGGGAAGCCAGAGAGATGCTGGGGATGGGACGCCCCCCCCACCCCCCCGCAGGGAAAGTCCTCAGCTCTGGCCCCTTCTGGTCAAAAGCTGAGTGAATAGTGGGGAGTGTTCCGACGTTGCCCGAGGTGGCCTAGGACAGCACCGGAGGTCACACGGTGCGGCAGCTTCTCCAGCCCTCTGCCTCGTCCCGGGAGGAGGGACGCGGTCCCCAGGGCTCTGGGAGCTGAGCCCCGCGCCTCCGCCCCACCCCCCCCACCCCAGTGGCCGGCAGGGGTCAGTGTTTAGCTACAGGTGAGCCGGCAGAAGTCAGACGCTGAATCTGGTTCCTTGGCCTTGGTCTTGCCCCTCCTTACCAATCCGGACTTATCTGGGTTCTTGCATACCTAGACCCCACATCTTTCCTGGTTCCTCCGGACTGCCCCTCCGAAGGAAGATGCCTGCAGCCCTCCATAAGCATACATCACTCCGTCTATGCATAATTACTTCTTGGCCTCTTGCCAAACAGTGGTGACAAATGTGGATGCAGCTTGGAGTCAGATTTGGGTTCAAGTTCTTGCTCTGCCAAGCGCCAGCTGTGTAGCCTTGGGAAAATCACTTTACCTCTCTGGGTCGAGTTTCTCATCTTCGAAAATGAACTAACGACCGTGAGAATAGCGGTTTCGTAGTGTGCCAAGGACTCCTGTGTCATATGCTATGCATATTATCCTCTCAGAGCTTAAGAGGAGGACACTGGTTGCGAGAGACAGTAACAGACGCGGCATCTGAACCCAGGTCTGGCTTTCCCCACCGCGTGACCCCCGGCTGGCAGGGCTATCGTGAAAATTAAAATGTGAACATTTTATGATTTTTCTCTTCTGACAGTTTTGCCTGGATCCTGGTGGGTGTTCTCTCCTACTAAAAGGCATTTAAAATTTTTTTAATGTTTATTTATTTATTTTTGACAGAGAGAGAGTGCGCACGCGCGCCTAAGTGGGGGAGGGGCAGAGAGAGAGACACAGAATCCGAAGCGGGCTCCAGGCTCTGAGCCATCAGCACAGAGCCCGACGCGGGGCTGGAACCCATGAACCGTGAGATCATGACCTGAGCCAAAATCCGACGCTCTACCGACCAAGCCACCCAGGCGCCCCCTAAAAGGCATTTTTACATTTTAAAATTTTTTAAAAAGAAAGGCATTTTTCAATTGCTAGAAATGTTCCCAGTTAGTGAAACCAGCCCATTAGACTACGACTTGCAGAAGGGTGGGGACCTCAGCTGTCTGGCTCCCTGCTCCGAGTCTGTTGCTCACCGTACTTTCTGATGCATCGCAAACACACAATAATAATGAAGGAAAATATAAATTCATACACTTGCTGCGTTCATTCCAAGACAGATCCTAACACGGAGCCATTTTTCATATCAACCATTCAATTACCAGGCAAGTGACACTAATTACCAACTCTAATAGCCGTTGTCTAATTTAATTAAAGGGGATTATTGGAGCTCCTGAAACTCCTGCCATCCTCCCATTATCTAAGTCATGGGGGTTCAATAACAGTCTTTTTATTAGTATGTTCACAAGATAAATTAAATAAACCAGCTTAATGACTCATCTTTGTGACTTATGACACTGAGAATAGGTGTAGGGAAACGATAAGTGTGGCAAAACTGAAGTCTCTGAGAAAATGCTGTGGGTGTGTGGCTCCAAATGTCCCAGAAGCTCTCCCACGTGGCCTCAGGGCTTCAGCAACCCTCAGATTCCAACCCCCCCCCCCCCCCCCCCCCCGCCTTCACTCTGCTTAAATGGTGTATTTGCCTTTGGCCAAATATTTTTGAGGACGTTGATTTCCCTTCGTGCTGATCGGGTCCATACGCCTAAACTACCAAATCTGCTGTGAATATTGACCGACAGGATGGCAACCAGAGAGGACAGAGGAAAGGCAGCCTTTAGTTCAAAGCCAGCCATAGAACTGGAGAGGGAAACTGGAAAATAAAACAGCTTGTCTATACTGACTCTCTCCCTAAAAGTGCATTTTTGGAGGGCGCCTGGGTGGCTCAGTCGGTTAAGCCTCTGACTCTTGGACCTAAGGGTGAAGGCCAACCAGAGTGGTGAGACTGAAAGTTCCCAGGGAAGGGAGAGGGGCTAGTGATTGAGTTCAGTCACCAATGGCCGGTGATTCGATCAGCCATGCCTGTATAATGAGGCCTCCATAAAAACCCAAAAGGACTGGGTCTGGAGAGCTTCCAGGGTGGTGAACTTGTGGAGATTCAGGAAAAATGGCGCGCTCATTTTTGCATCTGGGTGTTCCCGAGTTCTCTCCTTTCATAATAAACCAGTGATCTAGTAAGTACAATGTTTCTCTGAGCCGCTCTAACAAATTAATCGAGCCCAAGGAGGGGGTCGTAGGGACCTCTGATCTATAGCTGGTTGGTCAGAAGCATAGGTGACAACCTGGGCTTTCGATGGCTGTCTCAGTCAGGAGGTGGAGAGCAGTCTTATAGGACTGAAGGCTTAACCGGTGAGAACAGTGTCAGAATTGAGTTGAATCCGGAGGACCGCCAGCTGGTGTCCTGAGAATCATTTGGTGGCGTAGGGGAAACCCTCCCCTCCATACACATTGGAACCCAAAATAAGCCAGTACTCTCTCTGTCTCCTGATTTTCTTCCTACTTCTCTGAACAGTCTTTTGATTTCAGCTGGGGAGACTTCTTCTGTTGCTCTCTCCCTAACTTTTGGTAGATTCCATCCTCAGACTTTTATTTCTCTTCCCATACGCCCTCGTGTTGGAAAGTGTTGTCAGAAAGTCTCCTCCACGGGGAGTGGGGGTGCTGGGCACCTGGCCGGCTCAGCCAGTAGAGCATGCGACTCTTGATCTCGGGGTGGTGAATTCAAGCCCCCGCTTTGGGTGTAGAGATTACTTGAAAAAACAAAAAGTCTTGGAGCGCCTGGGTGGCTCAGTTGGTTGATCCTCCATCTCTGGATTTCGGTTCAGGTCGTGATCTCACAGTTTGTGGGTTCGAGCCCCATGTCAAGCTCTGCACTGACAGTGTGGGACCTGCATGGGATTCTCTCTCTCCCTCTCTCTCTCTCTCTGCCCTTCCCCTGCTCACATGCTGTCTCTCTCTCTCTCTCTCTCTCTCTCTCAGAGTAAATAAAATAAACTTAAAAAAAAAAGTCTCATCCATTCATGGATCTAATTCCTACCTACTTGGGGTGATTCCCAAATTTATTACCAGTACTATACTGGTCAACTGTAGCTAGAGACATGACATCTGAAGGAACGTAGCAATCTGCACCAGAATCATAGAAATGGAACCTGGGAAGGAGTATTTACCAAAGGAAGTCTGGGCTGGGGCGGAATGCTGGCTGGACCACTTAGAGCTACCGGTTGAGGACCTTCCTACTTGAATGCCCCCATAGGCATTTCACCGTCTTCCCCCAAAACCTAAGTCTCCTCCTGATCTCCTAACCTTAAAGTGAATGGGACCACCAATCACCAACTCATCCCAGCTAGAGAGTCATTCTACAATCTGAGAGTCATTCTACAATCTTCCTTCTCTATCACCAACCCCAGTACGTCTACTTACTCTCCAAGACTCTGATTCTAACCATCTAAATATTTCCCCTCTCCATTCCCACTGTCACTTTCTGAGTTCATGCCGGCCTCATAAGTGATCTGGAATATTGCAATAGTTTCTTAGCCGGGCTTCTGGCCTTGCTCCCCCTAATCCACTCTCCACACTGATGGCCTTTGTTTTCCTGAGTGAAATAGATTAATTTCTGATTATATTAAAAATAAATGATGATTTAAAATATCATCTATATGGAAAAAGAACAAGGAAGCATGTAAGCATTGCCTGAAATTTCACTACCATGAGATAACTGTGCTAGCATTTTGGTGACCATTCTTTTATGCATTTCTTTGCTCCTATTTTTTTTTAAATTTTAATCTTTATTTATTTTTGAGAGAGAGACAGCGTGTGAGCAGGGGAGGAGCAGAGAGAGAGAGAGAGAGAGAGGGAGACACAGAATCAGAAACAGGCTCCAGGCTCTGAGCTGCCAGCACAGAGCCTGACGCGGGGCTCGAACTCGCTCGCAGACCGCGAAATCATGACCTGAGCCGAAGTCAGACGCTCCACCAACTGAGCCACCCAGGGGCCCCTCTTTACTCCTATTTAAATATGTGTGTATATGTAGAAGCATCTGGCTGGCTCAGTCCGTAGAGCACGTGACTCTTAATCTCAAGGTCGTGAGTTTGAGCCCAATCTTGGGTGTGGAGCCTGCTTGAAAGAAAGAAAGAAAGAAAGAAAGAAAGAAAGAAAGAAAGAAAGAAAAGAAGTAGGTGTAGGTATATATTTGATTTATTTTTTGTGTTTATTTATTTATTTTGAGAGAGAGAGCACACGCGTGTGTGAGCAGGGGAGGGGCAGAGGGTGGGTGGAGAAAATCCTAGGCAGGGTCCATGCTGTCACATGGAGCCCGATGCAGGGCTCCCACGACCCACAAGGTCAGGACCTGAGCCGAAATCAAGAGTCAGATGCTTAACTGACTGAACCCCCCAGGTGCCCGTATATTTGATCTATGAGAATCATCTATCCCAGGCCATCTCCTGCTTTGAATACTATGACTACAAATAGGGAGTTGCTTACAGTTTCTTTGCACAAATGATAGTATTTGTTTCTCATGGCCTGGCCTTCGGCTACGCCCCCCAAAACCCTGTGTTCATTTCCTAGGGCTGAAGGGCTACAAACGGGGGAGTGGGGTGGGGGTGGGGCCTAAAATAACAGACATTTTTTCTCTCACAGTCCGAGAAGCTGGAAAACTGATGCCAAGGTGTAGGGGAGGATCCTTTCTTGCCCTTTTCAGCTGCTGATGGGCCCAGGGGTTCCTTGGCTCGTGCGGTATCTGTCCAGCCATTGTCTCTGTCTTCACGTGGCCATCTGCTGTGTGTCTCTGTGTCTTCACGTGGTGGTCACCCTGCATCTCTGTCGCTGTGTCCAAATGTCCCGCTTCTTAAAAGGCTACCAGTCATGGGTGACACAGGTGATGGGGATTAAGGAGTGCACCTGTTGCAACGAGCACCGGGCGACGCGTGGAAGGTGTTGAATCACCGTATTGTGCACCTGAAACTAAGATAACCCTGTATGCTAACTGTACTGGAATTAAAATAAAGTTTAAAAGGCGCAAAAAAAAAAAAAATCATACACACACAAAAAGGCTACCAGTCGTATTGGATTAAGGGCCTATCTTACTCTGGGGGCGCCTGGGCGGCTCAGTCGGGTAAGCATCCAACTTTGGCTCAGGTCATGATCTCAAGGTTCCTAAGTTCAAGCCCCGTATGGGGCTCTGTGCTGACAGCTAGGATCCTGCTTGGGATTCTCTCTCTTCCTCTCTCTCCCTGCCCCTCCCCCATTTGTGTCCATGCGCACACGTGCGCTCTCTCTCTCAAAATAAATAAATAAACTTGAAAAAAAAAGAAAGGCCCATCTTACTCTAGTATGACCTCATCTTAACTAATTATATCTACAATGACCCGCTTTCCAAGTAAGATCATATTCTGAGGCCCAGGGGAGTTAGGACTTCGACATATCTCTTTTGTTTAGGGTGATACAGTCCAACCCACAGCATACGCTTTTCCATTTTCTTGCCTGACCAGCTCCTTTTCAGCCTTCATACCTCAGCTGAGACGTCATCTTTTCAAGGGTGTTTTCCCTGAGTCCCCAGTGGGGGCCTGTGTTCTTCCGTCGTGGCTATATTGCCATAGCACATCTCATAGGAATTATCTGTATGGTGAATGATTTTCCTTCCTTAAACTAGAACCCCCTTGAGGTGAGGGACTATGTCTTCTATCTTTAATATGTACAGCACTTGTCTTTATATTAATTAGTTCAAGGCTAAGTTGGGCTGGAGACTCAAAAATACAGCGACTTAAAGAATAGAAGTTTCTTGGGGCGCCTGGGTGGCTCAGTCGGTTGAGCGTCCGACTTTGGCTCAGGTCGTGATCTCGCGGTCCGTGAGTTCGAGCCCCGCGTTGGGCTCTGTGCTGACAGCTCAGAGCCTGGAGCCTGTTTCAGATTCTGTGTCTCCCTCTGTCTCTGTCCCTCTCCAGTTCATGCTCTGTCTCTGTCTCAAAAATAAATAAACATTAAAAAAAAAAAAAAGAATAGAAGTTTCTTTCCCATGTAGCAGTGCTGAGTTGAGCTGTCCAGGTTAGTTAAGGGTTCTGCTCCCCACATGGCCATCTGAGAACTCTGGTTCCTTCCATGTTATTGCTCCATCAAGAGGAGGGAAAAGTCCTCATGACTCTTTCCTCATTTTTTGCAAGTTTATTTATTTTCTTTTGGGAGAGAGAGAGAGAAAGCGGGGGAGGGGCAGAAAGAGAGGGAGGGAGACACAGAACCAGAAGCAGGCTCCAGGCTCTGAGCTGTCAGCACAGAGCCCAACAAGGGGCTCAAACCCACCAGCCGTGAGATCATGACCTGAGCTGAAGTCGGACGCTCAACCGACTGAGCCACCCAGGTGCCCCTAGTTGGTTTTTATAGATGCTCGTTATCAAGTTGAGGATATTCCCTTTTATTCCTATTCTTCTGAGACGGTTTTTCTTTTTTCTTAAATTTTTAATTAAAATTTTTTAAAATTTGCATCCAAGTTAGTTAGCATATAGTGCAATAATGATTCCAGGAGCAGATTCCAATGATTCACCCCCTATGTATGACACCCAGTGCTCATTTCAACAAGTGTCTTCCTTAATGCCCCTTACCCATTTAGCCCATCCCCCCCCCACCCACACCCCTCCAGCAACCCTCAGTTTGATCTCTGTATTTAAGAGTCTCTTATGGGGGCACCTGAGTGGCTCAGTTGGTTGGACGTCCCACTTCGACTCAGGTCATGATCTCGCGGTTCCTGGGTTTGAGCCCCATGCTGGGCTCTGTGCTGACAGCTCAGAGCCTGGAGCCTGCTTCTGATTCTGTGTCTCCCTCTCTCTCTGCCTCTCCCCTGCTCGCACTCTATTTCTCCAAAAAAAATAAATGAACATCAAAAAAAATTTACAAAAAAGAGTCTCTTATGGTTTGTCCCCCTGTTTTTATATTATTTTTGCTTCCCTTCCCTTATGTTCATCTGTTTTGTATCTTAAATTCCACATGAGTGAAGTCATATGATATTTGCCTTTCTCTGACTGATTTCACTTAGCATAATACCCTCTAGTTCCATCCACATTGTTGCAAATGGCAAGACTTCATTCTTTTTGATTGCTGAGTAATACTCCATTGTATATGTATATCACATCTTCCTTATCCATTCATCCATCGATGGACATTTGGGCTCTTTCCATACTTTGGCTATTGTTGATAGTGCTGCTATAAATATCGGGGTGCATGTGCCCCCTAGAAACAGCACACCTGTATCCCTTCGATAAATACCTAGTAGTGCGATTGCTGGATCACAGGGTTGTTCCATTTTTAACCTTTTGAGGAGCCTCCATACTGTTTTCCAGAGTGGCCGCACCAGTTTGCATTCCCACCAGCAGTGCAAAAGCGATCCTCTTTCTCTGCATCTTCACCAACATCTGTCGTTGCCTGGGTTGTTAATTTCACCCATTCTGACTGGTGTGAGGTGGTATCTCATTGTGGTTTTAATTTGTATTTCTCTGATGTTGAGTGATGTTGAGCATTTTTTCATGTGTCTGTTAGCCATCTGGATGTCTTCTTTGTATTAAAATTTTTAATGTTTATTTTTTGAGAGGGAGACAGAGAGAGAGAGAACGTGAGCAGGTGAGAGGCAGAGAGAGGGAGACACAGAATCCGAAGCAGGCTCCAGGCTCGGAGCTGTCAGCCCAGAGCCTGACTCAAGGCTTGAACTCACAAACCGCGAGATCGTGACCCAACCTGAAGTCGAACACTTAACCGACTGAGCCACCCGGGCGCCCCTGAGAACGTTTTTCTTAATTATTAAATGGATGTCAAATTTTGTCAGATACTTTTTCTGCATCAACTCATAAGATCATGTGGTTTTTCTTCTTTATGTTGGTAGTATGATAGATTACAATGACTGATTTTCGAATATGGAATCAGTCTTGCATCCCTGAAATAAACTCCAACTGGTCATGGTATATATTTCTTTCTATATTTTGCTGAATTCTCTTTGCTAATACTTTGTTAGGCATTTATACGTCTACACTCATCAGGGATTTGGGTCTGTAATTGTGTGTGTGCGAGTGTGTGTCCATGTGTGTGTGCGTGTATGTGTGTTTTAAGAGTGGTCTTGATCTGGTATTGGTACCAGGGCATTATTAATTTCATAAGTGAATTAGTAAGTATTCCCCCTCTTCTGTTTCCTGGAAGAAACTATGTGGATTTTAATTTTCCTTTAAAAGTTTGGCAGAATTCTCCAGTGAAACCATCTAGGCCTGGAAATGGCAGGAGTCAGGCGTTCATTATAAATGCAATTTCCTTAAGAGTTATAGGACTAGGGGCGCCTGGGTGGCTCAGTCGGTTAAGCGTCTGACTTCAGCTCAGGTCACGATCTCACGGTCCGTGAGTTCGAGCCCCGCGTCGGGCTCTGGGCTGACGGCTCAGAGCCTGGAGCCTGTTTCTGATTCTGTGTCTCCCTCTCTCTCTGCCCCTCCCCCATTCATGCTCTGTCTCTCTCTGTCTCAAAAATAAATAAACGTTAAAAAAAATTAAAAAAAAAACTTTAAAAAAAGAGTTATAGGACTATTCAAATGACCTCTTTCACACTGGATGAGTTGTGGTCGTTGGTGTTATTTGAGGAATTGGTACATTTCATTTCAGTTGCCAAATCTATGCATGTGGCCATAGGGTATTAGTTTCCTGTGACTGCTGTAACGAATTAACATAACTTAGTGGCTTAAAACAGCATTAAGTTTATTCTCTCCAGGTTCTGGAGGCCAGGAATTCAGAACCAGTATCAGTGGACCAAAATCAAGGTGTTGATGAGGACACACTCCCTCCAGAGGCACTGGGGAAGGGAGCATTTTCTTTTTCTTTTTCTTTTTTAAGTTTTTACTTATTTAAGTAATCTCTACACCCAACGGGGGACTCGAACTCACAACCCCAACATGAGGAGTTGCATACTCTTCTGACCGAGCCAGCCAGGCACCCCCATTCCTTGCACTGTCTATCTTCTGGTGGCAGCCAGTCCTGTTTGCCGCTGGCACATCGCTTCAGCATCTGCTTCTAGGGTCACATGACCTTCTCTTCTGTGTGTCTTCTGTGTGATTGTACTAGAGCCTCCTGGGATAATGTCATCTCAAAATCCTCACTTAATCGCCTCTGCAAAGACCCTTCTTCAAAATAAGGTAATATTTATGGGTTCCAAGGATTAGGACCTAAATCTTTGGAGGCCATTATTCAACCTGTACACACTATTCCCCTGTTATCTTTTTTTTTTTTTAATTAAAAAAATTTTGTGGGGTGCCTTGGTGGCTCAGTCTGTTAAGCGGCCGACTTGGGCTCAGGTCATGATCTCCTGGCCCCTGAGTTCAAGCCCCACATCGGGCTCTGTGCTAACAGCTCGGAGCCTGGAGCCTGCTACGGATTCTGTGTCTCCCTCTCTGCACCTCCCCTGCTCACACTCTGTCTCTCTCCCTAAAAAATAAACATTAAAAAAAATTTTTTTTTATTTTTTTTAAGTATATCTCTATGCCCAACCTGGGGTTCAGACTCATGACTTTGGAGATCAAGAGTCACACGCTCCACCAACTGAGCCAGCAGGCGCTCCTCCCTATTATCCTTTGATGTCTGTGGTGTCTGTAGTGATATCCCCCATCACATTCCCAATATTGGTGGTGTGTTTTTTTCCTCTCTTTTTAAATTTGTCTATCTTGCTAGAGTTTTATTGATCTTTTCAGATAATCAGCTCCTTGTTTTATTGACTTTTCTCTTTTTCCTGTTACTATTTTCTTTTTTCCATTTTCCATTTTATGGATTTTTGCTCTTATCTATCATTTCCACCCATTTTGGATTTATCTTACTCCTCTTTTTTTTTTCCCCCCTTGGGTCTTGAGGTGAGAACTTAGATTATTGATTCGAGACTTTTCTTCTTCTTCTTTTTTTTTTTAAAGTAAGCTCTATGGAGGCGCCTGGGTGGCTCAGTTAGTTGGGCTCAGGTCATGATCTCACTGCTCGTGGGTTTGAGCCCTGCATCAGGCTCTGTGCTGACAGCTCGGAGCCTGGAGCCTGCTTCGGATTCTGTGTCTCCCTCTCTCTCTGCCCCTCCCCTGCTTGTGCTCTGTCTCTCTCTCAAAAATAAACAAACATTAAAAAAATAATAATTAAGTAAGCTCTATGCCCAACAGGGGGCTTGAACTCACAACCCTGAGATCAAAAGTCACATGCTCAACCAAATGAGCCAGCCAGGTACTCCTCCTCTTTTCTAAAGTATGCATTTATGGGGCACCTGAGTGATTCAGTCAGTTAAGCCTCCAACTTTGGCTCAGGTCATGCTCTCACAGTTCCTGAGTTCAAACCCTGAACTGGGCTCTGTGCTGACAGCTTAGAGCCTGGAGCCTGTTTCAGATTCTGTGCCTCCCTCTTTCTCTGCCCCTCCCTGCACACACTCTGTCTCTCTCTCAAAAATAAACATTAAAAAAAAATTTTTTTAATAAAAATAAAGACAAAGTACGCATTTAATGGTGCAAATTTATTTCCCAGTACTGCCTTGTGTCCCACAGATTTTAATATTATACTTTCATTTGCACTCAGTTTAATGTATTTTTTATTTTATTTATTAAAACTTTGAAAAATATTTATTTATTTTTGAGAGAGTGAGAGAGAGAGACAGAGAGAAAGCAAGGGAGGGGCAGAGAGAGAGGGAGACACAGAATTCGAAGCAGGCTCCAGGCTCTGAGCTGTCAGCACAGAGCCCCACGTGGGGCTCGAACCCACGAACCATGAGATCATGACCTGAGCCGAAGCCGGACGCTTAACCGACTGAGCCACCCAGGGACCCCCAGATTAATGTGTTTTTAAATTTCCCTCGATACTTCCTTCTTTGGCCCATGGATTATTTAGAAATGTGTTGTTCGGTGTCTAAGTCTGGACATTTTCTGTCGCCTTTTTGTTATTGATTCCTATTTTAATTCCACTATGGTCAGAGAACACATTCAGTGTGATTTCCATTGCTTTAAATTTGTTGAAGTTTATTTTAGGGCCCAGGATATGGTTTCAGTCGGTACGCATTCCACGGACCCTTGAAGACAAGTGTTGTGCTGTTACTGGATGAAGCATTCTGTTAAAATACATTAGATGCTTTGGGTTGGTGGTAGTGTTGAATTCTTGTATATCCTTTTGATTTTCTGTCTAGTTGAAGCCTGAGGACAGGACTTTAAGTGAGAGAAATCAGGCACAGGAGGAGGAAGTGACTCACTCAGCAGGGGGTGATGGGGCAGAATTATATTCACCCAACTGGCGTTGACTGAGAAAGCCACCTGGATGGGGCACCTGGCTGGCTCAGTTGGAAGACATGTGAATCTTGATCTTGAGGCCATGAGTGCGACCCCCACGTTGGGTGTAGGGACTAGTTAAATAAATGACTAGCTAACTTAAAAAAAAAAAAAAAAAGAGGAAAGACACCTGGAACTTTCCCCTTCTTTACCAAGATGCTGTTGAGCTCCTTTCTTTTGTTCGACCAATGGAAGGGAAGCAGTTCAGACTGGGGAACAGAGGCCCTCATCCTGCCTGGAATCGGACATGCATCCCCTCATCTCTGGCTGGGTTCACAGGGACACAGCTAAACCTGAGGTCAAAATCCCAACACCTTGGGGCACCTGGGTGGCTCAGTTGGTTAAGCGTCCGACTTTAGCTCAGGTCACGATCTCAAGGTCCATGAGTTCGAGCCCCGCATCAGGCTGTGGGCTGACTGGCTCGGAGCCTGGAGCCTGCTTCCGATTCTGTGTCTCCCTCTCTCTCTGCCCCTCCCCCGTTCATGCTCTGTCTCTCTCTGTCTCAAAAATAAATAAACGTTAAAAAAATTAAAAAAAAAAAATCCCAACACCTTTAACTCTCACCCAAGCCTCCTCTGTCCCTTTTCAGAACCCTCCCCACCTAGGAGGCGGAATCCGGAGCCAAGTCTGTACTGGCCACACCTCCCCAGTTGTTAAGGAGGGAACCTGAAGCTGGAGGTTGGACTGTCCCTTGGCAACTTGCCCACTACCTAAAGCAGGCCGGATGTGTCCCCGCTGGACCGTGCTATCCCCCGGGGCCGTGTGATTCAGGCTGTGGGGGGAGCCTGCCCTGGGGATTCAGCTCCTAGAGGCAAATGGGTATTGGGCCCTGGGAAGGTTCCAAGGAAGCCTAGAGACCCCTCCCCAGTCTGTTGCTTGGGGCTGTAGATGACACTCTGCCCCAAGAGCGTGGAGCCTCCTCATCGAAGAGTCTGGCAGGTGGCGTGGGCCGGTCCTGCCTGGTATGTGGGCCCTTCCGTGGCCCGGTTTGGAGTCACCTTCCAAGCCTTTCCCAGACACACGCTCTCTGCTTCTCTCTGAATCTGTCTCTCTCTCTCTCTCTTTCTCTCTCTCCTTTTTCTCTGTCTTTTGAAGTCTGAGTTTCTTTTTTCCTTTCTCTCTTGTCTGCTCTCTCTTCTTTCTCTCTGCCCGCTTTCGCTTGGGACACACAGGTGAGTTAGACCCTTTCTGTAGGATCTGCAAAACATAATCTCTTCTCAGAGCTGATTCTCTGAGAGACGCGCACGGATTGGTCCAGGGGAGCAATTCTTTGCGTGACCTTAAATCAGTCTTGCTAGTAGTCATTTAAATTCTTCCTGCCGAAGACTTCAATATTCTTTCTAGCTTTTCATTGGAAAAAAATGATATATATGCCTTAAATCAAAAGAGCTGCCATTGATCTGGTTAAAAAGAAAAGTTCCTCTTTCTATGATCTGTAGGGGCGCCTGGGGGGGGCTGTCAGTTGGGCATCTGACCGAGGTCACGATCTCGCAGGTCGTGGATTTGAGCCCCGCGTTGGGCTTTGTGCTGACATCTCAGAGCCTGGAGCTTCCTTTGGATTCTGTGTCCTCCTCCCCTCTCCCGCTCGTGCTCTGTCCGTCTTTCAAAAATAAATAGACATTTTAAAAATTTTTAATAAATAAATAAGTAAACCTAAAAAAAAAAAAAAAGAAGAAGAAGGAAGAAAGAAAAGAATCGACCTTTTGATTCTCTTCTTTTGAATTGAACTTTGGCAGGGCTAAGGATAACAGAAGAGTCAGGTCGAGAGGGTGACACCAAGACGTCAACCATGTGGATAATGAGGTTAGCCGTGAGAAACCCGGGAAAGAAAGTTCTCTTGCAGCTAATTGGGACTTGATGGCGTATCGTTTACCTGGTTCAGTTGTCCCTCTGGAGGTTCCAGACTCGGGGCGGGGGGCGGGGGGTGGATAATGCCTCCTTCCCCCTTGCCTTTCTCCCCAGATTCGCCTCAGCTTTGCAGTTTCCCCGCTCCTACAGAGCAGAGGAGAGGGCTTGAGGTGTGGTTTCAGATTCAGAGCAAACCCCATCAGTGCCTTTACTGAAGCGAGGTTAGCAGAGATGGCCCACTTAGCCCAGCCACTAGAAAACCCCTTGGCAACCTGGGGGCAGACTTCTCCGCTCAGCGAATCACGCTTTCACCCAAAAGCTGTGCCAAAAATGAATCTGGGGCACAGGAACATTCAAGAGTACAGATGGGACACGAGCTGTGCGATGCTTCCAAGGAGACCTTCTTGGGGACACATAAAATGTTTTTATTGAGAAAGGGCTTGGGGCGCCTGGGTGGCTCAGTCGGTTAAGCGGCCGACTTCAGCTCAGGTCACGATCTCGCGGTCCGTGAGTTCGAGCCCCGCGTCGGGCTCTATGCTGACAGCTCAGAGCCTGGAGCCCGTTTCAGATTCTGTGTCTCCCTCTCTCTCTGCCCCTCCCCCGTTCATGCTCTGTCTCTCTCTGTCCCAAAAATAAATAAACGTTGAAAAAAAAAATTAAAAAAAAAACCAAACTGGAAATTTCGATGAGTTCATTTTGTCTATCCAATTCTTTGAATAAAGGGGTAGGGGCGCCTGGGTGGCTCAGTTGGGGAAGCATCCAGCTTCGGCTCAGGTCATGATCTCACGGTTCGTGGGTTCAAGCCTGGTGTCGGGCTCTGTGCTGACAGCTCGGAGACTGGAGCCTGCTTCTGAGTCTGTGTCTCCTTCTCTCTACCCCTTCCCTACTTGTGCTCTGTCTCTCTCTCTCGCTCTCAAAAGTAAATAAACTTTAAAAAAATGAATAAAGGGGAGAGGGGATTGAAGAAAATACTCATGAGTCCTCAGCTAGAGTGCCGGGCACATAGCCTGTGACCCCAAATTCCTGGAGGGACAAAACTTACTAGGGCAGTTTTTTATAAGTCATATAAACCATGAAAGTACATTAAATCAGCCATATGGATTGTGAAACATCTGACATTCCCTGGCAACTATGTAAGATCCATGTTATTTGTTAAAATAGAAACCTAGATTCAGAAAATTACGAATATTTTCCTGTGATGCAGCTGAAAGTGATTCTTCAGCCTTGCCTCTTGGGGAGATCCCTGGCCCCATCACGTCTAGGTAATTGGGTTTCCCAGTCCCCATACCCCCACACCAAGAATCTCAGATGAGATATCTACTGACAGGCTGGACTGTTAAGTAGCTGTACCTGGTTCAGTCACGTGGCGAATTCTTGTCCTGACCATTTGGACCATTTGGACCATTTCCTTAGATCTCCCTGCATGACAATCTGACATTCATTGACAATCTGGGGCGTCTGGGTGGCTCAGTCGGTTAAACATCGGACTTCCACTCAGGTCACGATCTCACAGTTCTTGAGTTCGAGTCCTGCCATAACTCAATATCAAACACCCAAACATCCGGTTAGCTCGTGCCCTGCTTCAGGTGAACACGAGTCCAGCTTCTCTCTCTGCTCCTTGTGGGATTCTCTGTCTCTCTCTGCCCCTTGCTCACTTGTGCCCTCTCTGTCAAAAAAATATATATATACAATAAATAAAAGTTCATTGAGGGGCGCCTGAGTGGCTCAGTCGGTTGAGCGTCTGACTTCAGCTCAGGTCACGATCTCAGCTCGTGAGTTCGAGCCCTGCGTCGGGCTCTGTGCTGACAGCTCAGAGCCTGGAGCCTGCTTCCAATTCTGTGTCTCCCTCTCTCTCTGCCCCTCTCCTGCTCATGCTCTCTCTCTGTCTCAAAAATAAATGAAAACATTTAAAAAAATTTTTTTAATTAAAAAAAAGTTCATTGATAATTTGGACAATTCAGCTGGAATGGGAGGAGAGAAACTCGGTGGGGGGGGGGTGCATAAAAACGGGCTCAACCTTGAGAGATCTTCATGAAATTTCTCCTGCTCTTTTTGTCCAGACTTCTCTGATCCACTCTCGGGGCATGGGAGCCCAAGGCGGCCAGTGACAGCCTGGGAGCTGTGCCAACCTGCTGGGTTGGGGGCACGGGACCTCTGCCTGAAAAATACAGGCAGCTCCTAACGCTCCCTGGGCTCAGGGTGCAGCTACAGAAACAGCACTGGGTTTCGTTCCTCTTGAATATTAAAATGCTCGTAACGCTGTCTCCACGTCTCCACGTCCCAGATGATGACGGCAAGCTGGAAATTAGCATTCTGTCCCAACACGCCGTGGCACCTTCGCTTTGGGGGTTGAAACGGCGGTTTTTTAATAAGCTGGCTCCAGGCACCTGTCACCGGTAATGGAAGTTCTGCCCGGGGAAGATAGATCACTCCTTGTTAAAAGACCACAGGGCAATAAATTTCCCAAGTCATAGCTCAGCTTCCAAATCAGGACTCTGGAGAATCACTTCCATCTAAAAGATGGAAATGCTAAAAGCACTAACCCCCGAGCCGCTGGGCCCCGCTGATCCTGACCATTGACCCCAGCCACAGTTCTTCTGTGCCCTTGCACCTGGGGGTTCAGCGCGATCCACACAGATATTACTTGAAGATTCCACGGTGCCTCAGGACTGGACCAGCGGAGGGAAGCCACGGGAAGAACAGGGCCTGAGTGTTAATGCTCTACTATCAGTAAACCCACATTTCTGCTCTCCCACGGAGCCCGGTCCTCAAGACTTGAAAAGAATCTCAGTATCGAAATTCAAGCGGATGTCATCAGATCCATCAACGTTGGGTTTTTCTTCCTCTTAAATCCGAGCACTTGCCCCAGGTGTGGAAAATTGGCACTGGTTATAAACAATCTGATTTTTAAAGACAAGCAGGCTCCAGGCTCTCGAGCTGTCAGCACAGAGCCTGATGCGGGGCTCGAACCCACAAACCACGAGATCAGGACCTGAACCGAAGGCGGACGGTTAACCAGTTGAGCCACCCAGACGCCCCTAAACAAATAATTTTTTTTTAAAAGGTGAGTGGATAAACTAACTGTGGTATGTCCATAAATGGAGTAGCATAGAGCAATTTAAAAGAATACACTATCAATACACACAACAAATAGACAAATTTATATCAACTTCAAGAACACGCAAAATTAATTCATAGCAATGGAAATCAGAATAGCAATTATCTCTGGAATATTACACTGGAAAGGAACCTACATGGGTGCAGGAAATGTTCCTATCTTGTTCTAAATCATGGTTACATGAGTAAATATTCCTTGAGCCATCCACTTAAAATTAATGCACTTTACTGAATTATGTTGTACCTCAAAAGGGGAGGAGGAAACTTTTTTTTTTAATTTTTTTTTACGTTTATTTATTTTTGAGACAGAGAGAGACAGAGCATGAACGGGGGAGGGGCACAGAGAGAGGGAGACACAGAATCGGAAGCAGGCTCCAGGCTCTGAGCCATCAGCCCAGAGCCCGACGCGGGGCACGAACCCACGGACCGCGATATCGTGACCTGAGCTGAAGTCGGAAGCTCAACCGACTGAGCCACCCAGGCGCCCCAGGAGGAAACTTTTTTATAAAACACCCGGCGTATATTTGTCTGACTTGGAAAGATGTCTTTGGTGTCTCCGTCAGATATTAAAAATCAACTTCATCTTGATCCTAAATGAAAGGGAGTGAAATGACAATTAAAAAATAACAAAACCACAGGGGCGCCTGACTGGTAGAGCATGTGACTCTTGATCTTGGGGTCGTACGTTCAAGCCCCACGTTGGGCGTGGAGCCTACTTAAAACCATTAAATGAAATTGATAAAAATACATTTTTAAATGAACGAATAAAAAATAAAAAGAAGTGAAAAATCCCAGCTGAATACTGGGCAGTGGCTGTGATCGTCTTCCATCGTAAACACAATAGGAAAATAACTTGCCAAGTAGGTTGAAGGGTTTTTTTTTTTCCCTCTCCTCCAGCGTCCCAAGGATTAAGCATGTGTTCTGGCCAGCACACGGCACGGCACGGCACAAAGTGCCAATAAAACTCCACTCAGAGACCAGACACTACTCCAATCTCTCACGGGTCCTCCTGGTCATCCGGGAGGGGCGGTGTCCCTACAGCCTCCAGGTCCTGCCTGCTATCTTTTGAAGCGAAAACATAGATTATAAAGTAGATCCAAAATGAACCGTTTTCCTGAGTTTTTTTGTTAAATTTTTACGTGATATAGAAAGCACCCCACTTCTATTTCCCAGGACAATGATGGCAGGGTCGGCTGTTTATATGTTCATTTTAACTCTCTTTGTAAACCTCTTCTACCCTATTTTTACTCCTCTTCTACTCACTGGGGGAAATTCAGAGCCGCAGGAGTGCAACTATAATAGAAAAGCCATCTTTGCTTAACAGGGGTTAAGCACAGGGGTGGGGGAGGAGGGCCAGGCTCTTCCCCTGCCCCCGCCCCCAACCCCGCTCATCACAAGCTGTCAAATATTTACTTTTGATCTCTGTGAACCTAGCAAAGGGGTGAACCGATCCACTTTGGGTTGGTCCCCACCCCTCGCTCATTTCCTTCACCCATTTATTTCCTGCATTGTTCTTTTTCTAAGTAAACAGACATAGAGCTTGCAGGAGTGAGAGAGCAGTTTAAAATGTTAAAAGTGCACAAATTCTACGTGGTCAGCTTAATTAATCTTTCACACACCCCTGTAACCACCACCCTGATCAAAACACAGAATATTTCAAGCATTCTAGAAGGCTCCCCTTAATGTTCCCTCCCAGGCAATACTGGGAAGGAGGAATCTGTTACTTAAAAAAGACAAGCATTCTATTCCTTGAATTTTGGAGATTCAACTCTCATCTCCCAATCAAACTACGTAGGGGCATAGCAGTGTTCTCTTTCTCACTTGTGAATTATTTTGAAAAGTAAACATGGAAGCGATCTAAATGACCAAAAGCAGAAATGCTTTTCCATCTGAGGCACACCTCAAGGACTAGATACTGTGCAAGCCTTAAAATCATGCTTTTGGAGAATATTTAGTGGCACTGAGAATAATATTAAATTTAAATGATGCTGAGAATATACTAATTAATATTAAATCAAAAGGCAAGGTGCACCAATGTTCATGCAGAAGTTCAGTTTTGACATCATACACACAGGCAAGGAAAAACGACTGAAGAAAATTCTCCAAAAGATTAGCTTTGGTGAACTCTGGGTTTTAGAATATGAGATGGTTTTTATTTTCGTCTTTATATTTGTTATCTTTGAAATTCTTGACGATGAAAAAGTGATACTTTTCTAATAAGGAAAAAAAAAAAAACCCTGTTTTCAAATGTGGGTTAACCGAAATGACCAACATTGGGGAAATGATTTTCTAAACTATGACAACACATTTTGTGGCATATTATGCATTTTTACAGGGCATTTTGAAGACTGGAATAACTTGGAAAGTTGCCTACGGTGTAATCAATGTATAGTGTTTTTTAAAGCCATGGGGCATCTGGCGGGCTCATTCCATAGAGCATGTGACTCTTGATATCAGGTCCTGAGTTCAAGCCTCATGTTGGGTGTAGACCTTGCTTCTAAAAAAATAAATTAAAAAAAAAAAAAAGAATGAAATAAAACCAGGACAGGATGCACATAACTAAGTTAGGGAGGGGGAGACACGACTAAAAACAGTGGTTGCAAATTGTAGAACATGAACATTGAAATCATGAATGGAAAAAAAAAAACTTTAAGAAAAGGGTTGTTTATTTAAAAGTTTTTAAAGAATGTGTGTTTAAAGCCCCATATATTTATTTCTGTGATCTGGATATATTTTTTTGGTACGTTGAGGGTTTTTTTTTTTTAAGCCAGGAATGTCGGGGATAATCATTTCAATGTGTTTTAGTCTGAAGCTTTTGGGGAATTGTAAATGTGGCCTCTTTTACTCTGAATCAGATTCCACAGAAGCGGTCGGGCGGGAACACTCTAAATCCTTAATGTTCACACATGCCGGACCGAACTAACACAAAACTACCCAAGTGCCAGAGACTTAATTAATGCCATTTCTGGGAGGCTCACTCCATTAGACCTTTGCATTTATTTTTTTCAATTAAACGTTTTCGTTTCGGCTCGGGTGATTCCTCCCGGAAACACAGCTGAGTGGAGGGGAGGGCAGGGATGTGAGAACCCAACAAACTAAAATTGAGAAGCCCTTCTCGCAGCTTCGGCCTCCCCGCCACCCCTCACCCCCACCTCAACACACACAAAGTCCCAATATAGGGTTCTCTTGGTCCAGATGACAGTAGTGGCCCCACTTGCTCTAAAAGACGTGGCCCAGCTCAGTGAGATGTGAGCCGGGTCTGTGCACTTGCCCCGGGTGCCACGCCTCTCCCCCACCCCCAAAGTTAGACAAAGGGAGAAGGGTTGGCCGGGTTCTTTCCAGGGCCCAGAAAGCCTGGGGATTCCAGGTTGGAGAGAAAGAGAAAACAACAAACCCCTTTGATCCACGTCCAGGAGCAGGTAGAGCCAAATGGAAGGGCTGGGAAGAACTTGGCGAGCATTATCCGTCCAACCCCCTCAGGCCTCTTTTCCGGGTTGCCAGTTGCGGACCTGCCTCCGGGCA
Organism: Acinonyx jubatus; assembly: GCF_027475565.1. NCBI lineage: Eukaryota > Metazoa > Chordata > Mammalia > Carnivora > Felidae > Acinonyx > Acinonyx jubatus. Next base: position 35,835,471 of record NC_069397.1, on the reverse strand, counting down.
TTTCATCTGGCCCAAATCGGGAGGCCAGGGGCTTTTCGTTGGCTCGCCGGGATCCGGTGCCTTCTCGGCGGTCGCGGGGCTCCTCGCTGGAAGGGACGCCGGCCGCGCACAAGACCCGGAAGAGCCGCGCCTCCCGGCGCGCTGTTCTCATCACACTGGATCTCACGAAGCCGGGAGAAGCCCGCAGATCGAGTCTTTGATCCTCCCAAGCTCCGGGATCCCAGAGTCTTTAAAACAGACAGAAGAAGGAAAAAAAGAGTAACTGACTCCGTCTCACCAGGCCGCTCTGCGCAGCCTCGGCCGGCGGGTGGCTGGCAAGTCCGCGCCACCTTCCCGGCTCTGGCGGCGCGGCAGGCCTGGCTTTCCTCCGCCACGGGTGCGGGCGTGGGGAGGACGCCCCATCTCCCAAGTTCAAGTTTCCAGAGCCTGAGTGGACCGCGGGGTTTTGGGGCCTCGGCCACCGCCCGCTGGAATGACCCCGCCGACGGAGGGGCGCTTTGAAAATAGGTCGCGGCATGACCTACTGGAACGTTCTTTAACAATTCACCTTTTTTCGCCATTATTCGTTTGTTATTTTTTTAAGATTTAATTTTTAAAGTTTTTGTAATGTTAATTTCTGACAGAGAGAGAACGGGGGAAGAGAGAGAGGGAGACTAAGGATCCGAAGCGGGCTCTGTGCGTTGATAGTAGAGAGCCAGCCCAATGCAGGGTTTGAACTCATCAAACCGGGAGATCGTGACCTGAGCAGAAGAGGCATGCTTAACCGAATGAGCCATCCAGGGACCCTAAGATTTTTTTTTTTTTTTTTTTTTAAGTAATCTCTACACCCAGTGTGGAACTCGAACTCACAACCCGGATATCAAGAGTTGCAATCTCTACCGATTGACCCAGCCAGGTGCCCTTCTTTGGCTATTTATGCATTTGTTTTCCCTACTCATTAAAAAAAAAAAAAAAATTGGAGATTTTGCTGCCTAAAAATAAGGTAAGAAAACATGAATTACGAAAGAGCAAAAATGAAAAAATTACATTATGTTGATCCTGACTGAAATATTGCTCTAACTTGCCGTGCAGCCTCGGTAACCGGGATTTTTCACGCAGATGAGGCGAGTTTTCCCAGAAAGACAACAGATACTCGTTGATAAAGCAATGAAGGCTTGGCTAGAAGCCAGGCCTCTCGCGTTCCGGATCCTTCCACAACCCTCCCCAGGCCCCTTTCTCTCCACCGGCTCCGCGTCCAGGTCCGCCTCCCCGAGGGGTGAAGGAATGTTTATAGCCTGACTCAAGTTCAATGACAAAACCCTGCCTGGAGGGGGAGGGGCACCGAACTTCAACCTTCCATCAGACAAAGGCAGAGCGCAGGTCGGGCGGGGGGCGGGGCTGGGCCCAAGTAGACTCGGAGAGCTGAGGGCCCTCAGAAAGAGTATGGATCTCTTTGTCCCCTGCCTGGGGCCTCTGGTGTGCGGCCTGTAGCCCCAGACCAACATTTGGTGCGTGTCCCCCTGGGTTGCAGTGGGGCGGTCACAGTCTGAATGGCAAGTAGCTGTCTGATCCCTACTCCGGCTACGCCCACCTTTCAGGACCCAGTGCTAAGGCCCCTGCCTGCTCTACCCAGCCAGAGCCCAGACCAGACCATTCTCTGGCCACGACCTGCGTTTTTCAGCCCCCTCCCCAAGTTTTACTGGCATCCTCCCTCCTGGATTTGATATTCTAATCATCTTCCCAGGTTCTACTCCAACAGGCCCTTTTCTGGGGCACTCCAGATGCCAGGGGATGAGGGGCGAATCTCGCACACTCCTTGTTCCCCCCATTTGTCTTGGTTGTGATCATTTACCCCACCACACAATGTCAGAGGTCACAACTGAGGAAGCAGCAGACCCAGGATGTGGCAGTAAGCAAGAGGCAGGGCTCAATGCGATGGGAGATGGCCTCTCCAATGTCTCTCCTCCAGCCTCCCACCCCCCCACCCCCCTCACCCCCCCCCCCCACCCCGTGGAAGATCTTGCATCCTGTAGGCACCGGGTAAATGAGTGGTGGGTTTAACCAAATTTCTATTTGTCTTTAATCCTGGTGTGGTTTTGGTTTTTTTGGTTTTTTTGCATTTATGCAAATCTCCCTGGTGCACCCAAGAGGGGCCAGGTCTAGGGAGTTTAAGTGCACCTGTGTGACATCAGGGCTCGGCTCCTGATGGAAACAGGCATCTGTCAGTGTCTAGTGGGACCTTGTGAAAAGAGGCATGTTGGGGATGTAGACAGAGAAGCTTAGACATTAAGAGCCCCTGCCACTGCAGGCTGGGTGACGCTGACCAAGTAACTTACCCTCCTTGGTCTCAATGCCCTCATTTAAAAAAAATTTTTTTTAACGTTTATTTATTTTTGAGACAGAGAGAGACAGAGCATGAACAGCGGAGGGGCAGAGAGAGAGGGAGACAGAATCGGAAGCAGGCTCCAGGCTCTGAGCTGTCAGCACAGAGCCCGACGCGGGGCTCGAACTCACGGACCGTGAGATCATGACCTGAGCTGAAGTCGGACGCTTCACCGACCGAGCCACCCAGGCACCCCTCAATGTCCTCATTTTATAAGCTATATACTCAGTTGTGGGTTTTGTCATTGTGACAGTAGTAGCTCCGGAAGGAAACATGAGCAGGGGTCAGCTTGGGGTGGAGGGAAGAAGGGCAGGTGAGTCCTTGCCCCCCACCCCAAGACCAACAAATTAGCAGTGTCAGTGGCTAAGGTCTTGGGCATGGGCCCCACCTCCCGCGGCTGTCCTTTGGGGCTCTGAGCCCCTGTGCGCGTGTGCCAGCAGCATCATGTGTCCCCTCCAGTTGCTTCTCGGATCCTGGCACTCGCCAGGCTTCTGAAAAAGATGCAGGAACGGGGGCGGGGGGACCGAAGGTAGCGGCTCCCAGACAATGGTATGCTGACTTATTTTTTTTAAAGGGCCAGAGCCTTGCCCTTTAGGGTGAGTTTGTCAATCATCCGTGTTATCACTACATTTCATCCTCACGGAGTTTCCAAAACTAGGTGTGTTGTAAAGAATTATGATTTTACATAACAAAAACAATAGCATTAACGATAATATTAATTTTGTCTGTGCCAGGACACCACCCAGTCGGGGACAGACATAGGTCACGTGGGGGGCCCCAGTGCTGGAGCTTACTGCCACCTGCCAGCCTCTCCCAGGCCCGGGCCGTGTCCGTCCCGCGTGCTGCGAAGCACTTTCTTTGTCCCTTCCCGCTCAGGCAGCTGTGCGGCTGTCTCTCCAGGAACCAACGTGGAGGTGCCCTCCCCAGGTGGTCGGTCTCTGGTCTCAAGTCCCTTCTACCCCCCTTTCCCTGCCCACCTAGACTGCGGAGGCCCACCCATTCCTGGGGAGACCCCTCCAGGGCCTCCTGAGGCCGGTCCCAGACTGTGAGAGCGGTGACGCCTTTGGCCCACAGATTAGCTAGTTTACCTTATTAGGGAGAAACGCACTCTTGAAGGTAGTGAAACGGGCCGGTCCCTGGTCTGAGAAATGGGCGCATAACACTCTTGTTCTCTCTGCAAAGGCCAAGCCCAGAATTCAGCTGGCGTCAAGGGCCTGAGTTCGGCAGTCGCCGACCTGAAGGCTCAGCCTCCCGAGTGGCGCAGGACTCAGTTTGCGCACTCTGGGCTAGAGAAGGAAGGACGGGTGCCCCCCTCCAGGCAGAGTCTGGGGCGGGGCTCAGGGAGAGGGCTCCCCACTGCGGGCGAAGGCTGGGGTATCTCCTCCCCAGTGCAGACCGAGGCCTCCTCGCCTGCCCGCCAACCTCCCAGCCTAGGTGTCCCCAGCAGGTCTCCCGGTCTCTCCGGCCTTCCTCCCAGCCCCCCACCAGTTTAACTTTCTGCCTCCCAAGGCCGGAGGTGCCCCCTCCGCCCTTCCCCCCACCTTCCTCCCTCTTCCTTCAAAGCGTTTAGGAGAGTGGGGCGGAGGCAGTGGAGACCACCAACCTGAAACTTCAAGTTCAACGGCAGCCCCTGACCCTTCTCACCCCTCCCCTCCCCTCCGGGTGCCACAGACTCAATTTCCCTCTTAATCATTCTAGGGGCGACTGAACGCAAGCTCCCCGCGTCCCCTGTTTCACCTTGGGGGCAATTTAAGGGAGGGGAGTCAGTGGTGGGATTCTTTCCTTCTCTGTCTGCTCGACCATCCCACCCCACCCCCTTTCCACACAGAGGTAACTTGTAGCGGACAAAAGAGGAAAGGCCCGCATCAGTTCCCCACTGGATGTTTTTTAAATCTCTCTCCAGGCCCAGATCAACGCCTGGGGGTGGAGGTGGGGGAGCGGAGGGGTGTCCGACTCGGGTGAAAGGCCGAAGGCCGCTCTGGTGCTTTCTCCCCCCGCCCCCTTCCTGGAGAGGAACTGTTCAGGTGGGTGAGACTATGATGTAAATTTCTTCAACAACAGCGGAGCCGCGCTTTAGTGAGGTTTGAGTATCCAATCCGTGATTGTAGCGCCGGGGTTTCTACTAGACGGGACGCGGCCCGGGACACCGAGAGTTTCTCCCAAAGGAAACCTAATTAAAGTGCAGCACTTAGGACCTCGGATAAAACTTTAATGACGGGGAGGAAGGGGTGGGGGGGTAGGCAGTCTTCTTCGCGTTGGAGGAGGGGACCCGGGCCGCTGGGAGAACTGGGGGGGCTCGATCAGAGCCTTTCTCCTGCCGCAAAGGGCAGTTTCCGGCTCCGGAGCGGCTCAGAGCAGGGGTGGCTGGGGGGGGGGGGCGGGGGGGGTCCGCTGTGCGGATTCTCTGCCCGCCGCAGCCTCGCGGGCTCCGGAGCGGTCGGAAGCGTTTACCAGCGTTGAGTGAAGGACCCCAGGGCTGGAGCCCCGGCCTGGCCCTCCTCTGGGCGGCCTCGGGAATTTAGATTCGAAAAGAGCTTCCGGAGGTTGCGTCTACGCACTTCTCCACCACGACCCCCTAATTCGGCCTCTGGAAACCTAATAAAATACAACTGCTTTGGCGTTAGAAGTGATTGCGGTCCTGGAGCCAGCGTAGACGCGACCCTACGATCCCGTTCGGACGCTTGCTGCTGAGACTCTCAGCCCGGGTGTTTGGGGGAGTACGGACAGGGCGTGGAGGGCCGCTCCGAGAATTCCGCCTCGTTGGCGGAAACACACCCGGTGTGTTTTCGGGAGTGTATTTGTGCGCTTCTACATGTATTTTGTTCGTGCAAATGTTGTCTGAATTTACCGATTTGGGAACGTGGCGTTCACATGTTTCAGCCTAAATAGTTTTTTAGCAAAACCCGCTCTCCGGTATCTAAACATGGCCCGATTTAAAAGCAAATCGCTGCAGACAAGTTAACGTAGGTGTATGGATTTTGTCGTCAGTTAACACAAATTGGTGAGAGGGTTTTGTTTGTTTGTTTGTTTGTTTGTTTTAAAGGCTCGGTCTGGGTGGGAGGGAGTAAAATTGCCTCGGAGTAAAATTGGGTGTTTGCAAAGGGATTTCATGAGAGGCTTTAAAGCCAAACGCAATTAAAATATTTTGTTTTGTTTTGCACAGGTTCCTTATGTAAATCACTCCGGCTGGGGGTGGGGGGAGGGTGTCGCCGCGAACTGGTCTGCAGAGGAAGATAAATAATATTCCAGTGGAACGAAGACCCAGACCCAGGACAGATGGCGCCGCGGCCTTGCTACCCAATGTTGTCTGTATTTAAGATCAATGCTGCTGCCCACTTTGCCTTCCTCCTGGGTCTCTCGCTGGCCGGACCGATACAACTGACGATACCTTGGCCCCATTCCAGGCGACTCCGGGTCCCGGCGCCCTCACAAGCAGCCCTAAACTGCACTTACTCCGGAGGCCTGAGACCCCCAGGCATCCGAAAGCCAGCGGCCCCGCCTGGGGGGTTGACGCCGAGCCGACCAGCGGGTTTCCCTGAAATAGCAAACTTCTGCCGGCAGGGGGCGTCCTTGCCTTTTTAATCGTGCACAAACTCCTCGGTAGAGAAATAAATCTCTAAACTCCCGTATCTTTTGTTCGGAAATTGTCGCAAACGAATAATAGAGGAGCCCCCGAAACTTTAAGTCCCTTATAAAGGCGTGGAAGAGTTAGAGCCCGGGGGCTGCAGAGTCTCGAGGCCTCTGACTCCTTCAGGCCTCCCCCTAGGCCCACTAGGCGTGTCCTACCAAAGAGCTTAAACTGGACCACGGGGCTTGGGAGGATTTTTTCATTGTTTTTTTTTTTTTTTTTTTAATCACAAAAGGAACACCTCCCCCAAGCAGACACAGTCTAAGGAGACCCAAGCGGGGGAGGGCGACCGGCCACCTTTGGGGCCTTTCCCCTCGACCCTGGGCTCCTCTTTGGTACATAGATTTAGAAGACTCTGAGTCGCTTCCCAACTCATTCCCAGGAGAGGAGCCAGAACTGGGATTTCACCCAATCGCCCGGCTGTAAACGCCCCAATCCCTTGGCTACACTTGGAGAACTATGAGCCTGAGCCTGCTTGGAGAGGCCATTGGGACAATGACTGCGGTCCCCACAGGGTGCTCCTGGTGGCGTCTGGGATCATGGGAGGTGCAGACCCTCTCCACTTGGATCACGAGGAGCGTGCCCGCCAGGATGCCCCAGCCCAGGCTGCAGGAAGACCCAGGGCAAACCGGCCCACTTTGCTGCACGGCCAAGGTGGTGAATCCCGCAGGGCACTGAGCCCAGGTACGATGCGAGGGAGCAGGCACAGCGGGGAAGTCCTTGGCTCTGCAGCTCTTTGAGCAGCCAGTCTGCCCCAGGCTCGTGGAATTCTACATGCCAAGTCTCTACTTGGATGGAGAAGAGGGAGTTGACACGAGCACCAACCTCATCCTCCACCCACCCAGGATTCAGGGTACTTGAGCCAGCGCAAAGGGAAAAGGGGGAAAAAAATCTGCAGCCACCGTTGCTGAACATGCCTGATCCTGGGTCTTTGGGTCTCTGGCACCCACTGTTCTTTTACCCACAAAGGGCCTGCTCCGTCTCCCAAGCCTGAGACCCGCACGCTTCTCTTGGTGGGGGCAAGCGGGTGGTGAAGGGCCATTTTCTGGTTTTTCTCTCCAGCCTGGCTAGTCCAGCGGGTTTGGGACGTGTCTGCCCCGTAGGGTGGGACGGGATGCGGTTCTCTAGTTCTGTAACCTTCTGTGCCTGGGTGGGGCACATCTACAAGGCCACAAATACCTATTTCATGTGGCTTCCAAACGCCGGATGGATCGTAACCTGGACAGAACCACCGGGAACGCTAAGGAAAGACTTGGGAAGTTTGGGGGAGGAAATGAGAGGTGGGGAATTATCCGGGCGCTTTCTCGAACTCAGTTTTTCTCCAGGAAGGAGGACGGACTCGGGAGGGCAGCACGCTGGCTTCATTTTCACACAAGGACAAAATCTAAGCGTTGAGGATGGGACTTCTGAGACCACTCGGTACAACCTAGGGGGTGGGCGGGGAAGGGAGGGAGTGGTGCCCACCCGTGTTGTCTTTCTTGCCCGTGTGTCCTCTGAGAAAAATGCTAAATGAGCAACGGTAGGGGTAGGTAGTCGCAGGGATGAATGTGCCTTTTCTCCTCTCTGCCGCAGTCACTGGGGTGGGGGGTGGGATTTGGAAATGGAAGGGGATCCAGAGGAAGCTTCCCTGCCAGGGGTCTCCTTCCAAGTTTATTCATAATCAGCTCAATCCATGCAAGTGGTTTCTAAGGTGCTCTTCAGAGCTCTAGATAGAAAATAGGAGACTAATTATCATGGGAACTCATACTGGTGATAGTAATTACTGTCACCGCTAAGATGAATGATTATGACCGCGACAGGTCCCGTAGGTGGTGGCTTACTCTGGTGGGTTGGACTGTAACTCTGGGCCTCACTGGCTCCCTAGAACATATGGGGGTACAGCAGACCATCCCTGAGGAACAGCCCAAGAGGTGTGGCCTGTGACGAGTGTAACCTGTGGGAGCCCCTCACTAGAGTCCTGCGCTCCAGCCTGGCACTGGCAGTCTCCCGGTCTCCCCAGGACACTCCCATTTCTCCCCCCCCCCCCCCCCAGGCAGGGATCTCCCTCACGGAGTGGTGCTGGTCTTGACCTTGGCGAGGACTTTCTTCTCCTTAACCCGGCGGTTCTGAAACCAAATGGTGATCTGGCGCTCTGAGAGGCTGGTGGCCGCGGAGATCTTGCGCCTCTTGTCCTTGGTAATGAACTTGTTAGCGGAATACTCGCGCTCCAACTCGCACAACTGCCCCTTGCTGTACGGGATGCGCTTCTTTCGGCCCCGTCGGAAGGCGCAGCCTTCTGGAGGGTGCTGCGCGCTTGTATCTGCGCGTCGACGGAAGGAGGGAGAGAAAGCCACGCTCAGACCTCTGCCCCCAAGCCCACGCGCAGACCCAGGCCCTACAAGCTAAGTAACTCTCCAGGAGCACCCAGATCGCCTTTCAGACACACGCGGGCTCCCACTCCCCCAAAGCACAGCGGGACACCTCGACTTCCGGTTCCTTTCTAATTACCTCTGAGGCTTGGAAAGACCAGGATCCTGCGGATCACCCTTACCTAACACTGTCCTCACGCTTGCAGGTCTGGAAACACACCCATCACACACGGCCAGACCTTTGCCCAGGGTCACATACATACATCCACCCTCACATGCATTTTCACACTCCTGGCCACTCTCCTAGAGTCAAGTTATGTACAGAAGGGAACACATTTCTGTCCCCGCTCCCAACACACACACACACACACACACACACACACACACACACACCCCACACATACCCCTAGGTTATGACTGCAGGAAATCTGAATTTTCCTGTGGAAACTGAAAATTCATTGGAGAGAAAAGGAGGGCTTGTATTTTTTACAGAACATCCATTATCTCTGTTCCAACACACCCCACCCCCATACTCGCTAAACTGAGAGTCATTTAGCCTTTTGGCAGAAGTAAACCTGGGATCTTCGAGGTAGGAACAGCCTGAGCCCCTCAGATGTGATAGGGGAACCAAACACTCTGACATATTGAGAAGCTGGTCCCAAAGCCTCCTAGGGAGGTGAAGGGGCCTGGTGGTCCGAAGGCTTTAGAAAACACCCAGCTCAGCCACCCCCACCCCCACCCCCGCACACTGACCCTCTGGGGCCCCACCAGGCTCTTCAACCGCCTAAATCCCTCCTTCAGGGTCCTAATAGCCAACAGAGGACCACAAGCTCCTCCTCACCAGCCCCAAGTTTCCCTTCACCTCCTCCCATGCAAGTGCCGGCCGGGCCTACAACCCACACTCAGCACCAACGGGACCCAAAGTAGAGGGGCAAGTTACCTGCAAATGCTGCCTTCCAGAAGGGCCCTGGCGGGTTCTGTTCTCCCTGGCAACACATCTGGCTGTTCCAGCCCCCGGTGAGGGCCCAGGACTGGTAACTGTCCACAGGCAGCAGGGAGTCGTGGCGAGGCTCCCCGGGGGCCCCCAGAGTCTGCACCACCGACACATCCAGGTAACTGGCCATAGGCTGGTAGGGTCCCGAGTACCCCGGATAGAAGGCAAACTCGGTGGGGCGGCTGGGGTACTCCTCCCCGGCCGCGGCAGTCTCGGCGGGGTAGGCAGCTAGGGTGGCCGCCTGGGCACAGGGTTTCAGCGAGCTCCGGGACACTCGGCGGGAGTAGTACCCGCCTCCAAAGTAGCCGTAAGGCACCGGAGCCGGGGCCGCCCCCTGGGGCACCCCGGGGCAAGGGTGGCACTGCTTTGGCGGTTCCGCAGAGCCCGGCAGGTCCAGGGGGGCATAGCTGACGGCGGGCATCAGCATAGGCGCCGCTGCCGGGTGGCTAGTCAGTGGGGAGTGGGCGACTAGATTCCGACTCCCTCCCGCCCCGGGCAAGCCATCCATGTCCTTGGCCCCGTCCAAGGTGGCATAATTGCCGGGCTCCATGGGGCCGCGGGTCGGCTCATGGGGTGCCCGGGGTGGGGGATACAGGGGGCACCCAGCTCGCTCTCCCCACCCAGGCCCCGGGAATCCAAGGCGTTTTAAATCGCTCCCAGCTCGCCCGGCGCCTGCATTCGCTCGTCCCGGCCGTCTTGACGCAGGAGACGCAGGTGCCAGGGCACGCGCGCTGATTGGCTGTGGCCTTGGGGAGAGAAGCTAGTAAAATCTTCATGGCAGAAATTGCGAAAATACTTTACCCTTGCTTCTCTCCCAGTGTGTCTCTCTCCCTCTCCCTCCCTCCCTCTCTCCTCCTCCCCCTCCTTCTCTCCCTCCGCGCGCCTCCCTCCCTCCCTCCCTAAGTCCCTCTCTCCCTCTCTCCCTCTCCCTCGCTTTTATTGCATTTGGAAACCAGAAAAGAACCGAGAGGAAGTGTCCTTTCTCTGCTTTCCAGTTTGGAGCTACCCAGCTCCGCGTCCGGGGGGAGGGGAGAGGCGGGAGGGGGAGGGAGAGAAGACAACGAGCCGGGCCCCCACCTCCGCAGCCTCCTCTCCCTCCCTGGCTCTCTGTCTCCGGTGCTTTGGCAGGTTTAACGAGAGAATAAAAAGCTCTCCCTATAAAGTGTGCATCTCATGGTGGGGGTGGGGTGGGGAAGGGGAGTCGGGGGTGGGGCCCGGAGGAGGCCGCTCTGTGCCTGAAAGGGGAACCTGGGAAGGTGCCTGAACCAGAAGAGGCTGGGAAATGGGGATTAGAGGGCATTTCTGGGAGCCCCTTGCTTTAGGTCCCGGGGGCAAGCATCCCAGTTCACTCCAGGTGCCCCTCCTATTCCGGATGCGCGTAATAGGCTGCCCAGGGAAGTGCCCTCCCCCCCCACACACACCCCGGGATCTCAGCTACCGCCCCGCCGCCTCCGGGAGTGGGGTGGGGCAAGAGAGGGAGAGGGACAGGAGCTGGGGAGAAGACGGGAGATCTGGAGCCTGGGATGTGCCACGTTCAGATCTGAAAGGGAAACGGAGTTTCTAGCTGTAGCCTGCGAAAGGGGGTCCGGATTTCCGTTTCATGGTGGGGAAAGAAGTATGGAGAGAGCACAAAGCTGCCTTGTATATTCAGAGAGAGGCAGAGGCCGAGGGACGACAGCACCAAGAGGGAAAGAGAGAATTGGGTTGCAGGGGTGGGAAAGGGTCTTATAAAACCCCGAAGTACCAGCCAGAAAAGAGGATCTCTTTCCCCCCTTTGCTGGGATCTAAGGAATTTCCAGGAAACCAGGCCTAACTGGCTAAGCGCACGAGTTGCAGGGGTGCTGGGCCCCAAGGAAGAAGGAGCCTGCCCTGTGCAAAGATGTCCAGCCTCTCTGCCCTATGGTTCTCCTCTTAATTCCCAAGAGGCCCAGGTAACTCACCGTGGCCCTGGCACATTCCTACCCAAGCTGAGTGTCCAGAAAGCCCAGGAACCCCTATTGGCTTCCTCCAGGATTTACATTTCCTTGGAAAGCAGGATGGGAGAGAGAGAGCCCGAAACACCGCAAGGATTGCTGGAGGTCCCTCCGTTGGGCCCTATTGTACAGTGTAATTCAGAAGACTCCAACCAATTCGTTTCACAGTTCCTCAGAGGTTTTTCTGTTTCCTTTGCTACCCCTCCCAAATCAAATCCTTCTGGGTCCACTTCTTCTAGAACCCCCAGTTTTTCTGGAGGAGGCAGGAACTTTTCCATTCCACACCAGCGTCACGGCGATTACACGAAACAATCCACCCTGACTCTCGGTGGGCTCAGCCATGCCCAACCGTACCAACCTGAACCTGAACTTGAGCCATCTCTCAGGAAAGCACCCATACAAACTGGAATTTCCCCCAAGCTGTGGGGCTGTAGTGGAGATCATAGCTCGCCCTCCACGGACATTGCTAATAACAGAAGACACCAAGCACAAAATCCTCACTAGGTGTTATTTTATTTGAAAACAACATGAGAGAAAAGGCAGGAGATATCTCTTTGGATGCTTTCCAGTTTCTTCTCATAGCCTCTTGCTTGTGTAATAATGAAAGACAGAACTGCCAGGATTTTTACCTAAAGACTACAATTTTTTTCAATGTTTTTTTTTTTTAAGTATGTTCTACACCCAACCTGGGGCTTGAACTCACAACTCGAGATCAAGAGTCACGCACTCCACCGACTGAGCCAGCCAGGCACCTCTTTTCACTGGTTTTTACTGTAGGTGACAGTACAGGTATAAGATCCCTAAACTTAGAAATACATAATTCTTTTTTTTTAATTTTTTAATGTTTATTCATTTTTGAGAGACAGAGAGAGTGTGATCAGGGGAGGGGCAGTGAGAGAGGGAGACAGAATCCGAAGCAGGCTCCGAGCTGTCAGCACAGAACCCAATGCGGGGCTCGAGCTCACGAACTGCGAGATCATGACCTGAGCCAGCTGGACGCTTAACCGACTGAGCCTCTCAGGCGCCCCCCAAAGTACGTAATTCTAGTCATACCTTATGACCCAGCAATTCCATTCCTGGACATATTCCCAACAGAAACGAATGTTTATGTCCATCAAAAGGCAGGTACCGGAATGTCCAAAGCAGCTGAATTCATTGTAGTTCAAAGACAAAAACAACCCAAATGTCCATCGGTAGTACAATGGGTAAATACATCGTGCTATAATTAAAGAAGGGAGTACTACACAGCAATAAAAAAAAAACCCCTACTGCTATTCACAACATGGATGAATCACACAGATGTATGTGATTTGGGGATATGTGGTGTTCTGGTTCGTGTCCACGGAAATGCACTGAGCTCAGCATTATTCTGGAACGCAGAGATGATTCACTCGAACCTTGCCGGGGAGAAGCTCTCCAGCTGTGCTAGAGACTCCCGTGTAAACAGATACATTTCAAAACAAATACTCTAGGATTTTTGTTTTTGTTTTTGTTACACTCTGCAATTGAGTTAGTAGCTACTAGATCCCAGGGAATCCTTCTGGATGTCATATTTATTAGCATATGACATATGTTCCCGCTTCTTGTACATGTGTATGCATGTCCGTCTCTCTGTGACCTGTCATCGACGTTTAGTGAATTCAGATAAGGTGCGACGAACTCCCTCATCCGTAAAAATTATGTCTCCTTGCGGGGACAATAATTCCTACTTCACAGAAATGGTGTGGAGATTAAATGGAATTTAAATGGAATGCACTTGAGAGCATTTTATAAATCGAACACCTACGAGTTCTGTATGTGTATCTGTGTCTAAGGAACTACAGCCACCTTTTCTTATTTGAAGAGAAAAGGACAGTTGCCCTAAAGACAACCGGCCTCTCCTCACTTGCCTCTCCCAACGCTGTGTACGCCTGAGATTTCCACAAAGAGAAACTGAGGCTCAGAGCCTCCAAATCCTCTCTCCAGCCCAACGTGAGTTCGGTTGAGGTCTCAGGGGGCCTCCTGACCTCCCAGCCGGCCCAGGCCGAGCCAGCCCTTCCCCCCCCCCCCCCCCCGGGCACCCCCCACCCCGCCCCGCCCCACAGACTCCTTTGTGTCCTGCTGGGAGCCTCCATGCAGATCCTCCAGGACCCCCGAGCCGTCCCCCCCAACCCCCCAGGTCCCTTTACGGACCCAGCCAAACGCGCTGAAAGCCTCAGCTGCTCCTTTACATACCGCCCAGACACCTCCGGGAAGGTCAAGGCCAAGTTGAAAGTTAAGAGTCTGTTTACCTCCGGGAGCCCATTCAGCGCGGCCCCACGGACAGCCTTTGACCTTTACAGCCGGGCCTTTGAGCGCGGCCGCCGCGCCCCCAGGGGTTCCGGCCACGGGGACTTGGAACCTCCTTGTCAGCTCCCGCCCCCGCCCGGGCTCGGGTCGCCGGCGAGGGGGAGGGGGAGAGCGGCGCCCCCTCGGCCCACTTGGGGCAGTGGTTAAATTATGTATTATGTTTTGTAAAGCAAGGTGAGCGCCGCTGTCTTCGTTCTCCCACCTGGAACAAGGTATATGATCACGACGACCGAAGGCCTCAGGTCGGCCGTGAAGAGTAAGGCGAATTTATCTGTGGTGGCCACAGTTCTTTTTCTGGAAAGGTCAGGGCTCCGCTGCCGGGACACTGCTTGGAGCCGCTTCCTTTATGAAGAGGGCCTAATGGGGTGTGTGCTCTTTTCTCTCGTCTTTTCTAACATCCTTTCTTTCTAGCTGTATTTTCTTTTCGTCTGTCTTTAGTCTCTTGGTATCTTTCTTTTCTTTTTTTACATCTGTATTGTCCTGACTGCCTTTCTTTCCTTCGATTTTAATTATCTTTCTTTTCGTGCGTTCTTTCCCGCATTCTTTCTTTCTGTCTGTATTGCTCCCCTTCGCCCCCCTCCCCATCCCCGTGTACCTTTCTGTAGCCTTCGGTCCCTTTCTCCCTAGCTGCCCCTTACCCTATTTTTCCTTTGTTTGCTTTTTCCTCCCCTCTTTTCTCTTTCTTTCGTTTTCTCTCTTTTCCTTCCTTCCTCCTTTTCTGTCTTTCCTTCTCCTTTATGTCTTTACTTTTTTTTTTTCAATTTCTTTCTCTCTTCTCTCAGATTTACTTGTCTCTGCCCCCTGCCCCCAACGCACACACTCCGTTCTCCTTTTCGGATCCTCTCAATTTTCCATTGTTCTTCTCCGGAGTCTGGAAGGGGCCTCTCCGCAGGCGGCCGGAGCCGGCCCTTGGCAAGGTCAGTCTGCAGGGCGGCCTGGAGTGGGTCACCGGCTTCGGGGGCCCTGCCGGCGGTTGGGGATGACAGGGGGCCCAGGCCCTTCTCTCGGAACTGAAGTCAGGCTGGGCCTCTCCCGACCTTAGAGGAAAGTCTTTCGGGCAAATTGACCGCCTGGTCCAGGAGCTACAAGAATCAGAGATTGGAGGCACGGCTCTTAAGAAGGAGGCCGCGGCCACCTCCACTGTCTCTCCCCACCCAGAGAAGCCTGGAGACATCCCCGGGGATTAGGACCCTCTCAGGACAAACTCAAGTGCTTTCGAAGCGGAGACAGTAGGAGAGAGCTACAAAATGAGCCGATCACGGCCTCGGGCACGGAACACTGGATCTGAGGAGTGATCAAAAGACGGTCTGCTAAGAGGAGCAGCGCGCCCGCCCTGATGGCGCCTGGAAACCAGAGAAGCGCTTAGCCAAGCCCAAGAACCGTGAGTGGGGGTCTGGAGCAGGGGGAGGGAGGGAGAGAGTGAGGAGCGGGGGGGCCGGGGGGCAAAACTGAGGGTCGCTGAAAAGAGACCAAGAGCCTCCAGTCCTTTGGTCCTGCAACTGTGGGCCAGAAGCACGCTGTTCCCTGCCTGCCTTGTGTGCTGTGTGTCCAGTTAGAGGCCCTGCCAGCCCCCAGAGTCCCCAGCCTCTTCCCACCCTGGGCTTTGCTGGGGAGAACGACCTCCGGCACCCACCCCAGCACCCAACCCAGAAGAGCCCAGTGTGGATCTGGCCCAAACCACTAGGAATTTGGGGCCTAGAGGGCGGCACTGCAGAGCAAGGTTTGGGTGGGCAGAATCATTTCCCCTCTCCGAGCCTCTGTTTTCTCCTCTGCCTGTGTAAGGAGCGGAGGGCTGGACAAATCTCTAGGCCCGCTTCAGCGTTCACTTTGGGCAGAAGCACGAACAGGAAAAGGGAGCATTCCTGGAGGTCGAAGGCGTTAGTGGGGAGGGAAACCCTGGAGAGAGCCACAAATAGGCCACTGGGCTGGCCACTGATTATTCTGAGAGGATCTAGGGCGGGGCACAGTTATTAGGTCCTTGAGGGAGCCCTGCCCTGAGACCATCGCTGGCTGACTCAGTTGGGGCAGTCAGCCCCAGGGTATAAACTCCACAGTAGCCCATTAAATAGGACCAAATGGATGTGGGAGATCACCTCCTCCACCCCTCATCCTGTAATGCCCTGCGGAGCCCTCTAACCTCCTCAATGATGCACCCACTGGGAGTAGAGGAACAAGAGTGACATCCTCAAACGGAGAGGCACAACCAACGTCTTTGGGATTTGCAGCGGTTCCCGGGTCCCCAGAGACTCGGCTTCCTTTGTTCCCGCCCCTGTGATCCTGGATGGGACTCAGGAATGAGGAACATAAAAAAAAAAAAAAAAAAAAAAAACCAACTTACCTGCAAATTCAAGAAAATAATTTCAGTCGCTTACGACCTCCCCACCCCATCTCCACCTTGTTTTTTTTTTTTTATCAGGTGCATGTGGTTCTGGATGATAATTATCAGGATAAATGGCTGGCTTCTCTCAGGGCTGCTGGTGGACAGGCAGTCAAGTGGAAAGTCAGCACCAAGGCCCCTTCAAATCCAAACCCACCTCCTTGGCCTAAAGTGGAGCTGTCGGTTTGAGGCTTAGGGGAGAGTCCCATTTGAGAGATTTAACTTCTTGCCCTGATTTCCCCCACTTCCCTTGCTGACAGGCCTGAGACCCCCTCCAATGGTCCAGAACTTGACCGTCTTGTGGCCCCACCTTCTTTTTCTCTCCCCCACCTCTATAGCAAAAGATTTTCCCTTTGCTTTCCACTAAGTTCTTTGTTCCAAGAAACAAAGTTGGGGGAGGAGAAAAGTAGGCATTTCACACACACACACACACACACACACACACACACACACACACACACACACCATCTGCTTCTCTGAATCTCAGCCCTAGCCTGAGAGGACAGTCAGATGATTCCTGGTTACTACCTAAGTATTCTGACCTGCAGAAAAGTCCATCTTGGACAGGCCGCCAAGGTTCTGGGCCAGCCATTTACCCCAGACACCAGCATGTTATAAATCGGGAGGAATCTGGCCGATTGTCTGCCGCCCGTCTACACCGACCCTCAAGGTCCAGAGCCAGTACTGGGCCATACACAGGGAACCCCTCCATTAACATGAGATCTGGGATTGGAGCCACGCTCTGAGCTCTGGATCACCAGCTTAAACTAGTACCTCTCTCTCTCCAGCTTCCTTCAGGGGTTTTCTAAGCGCTCTGAGAGGGTGGATGAGATGCGCTTCATTTTAAATTGGAAAATCTCCTGCCAAAAAAACAACTTTTTTTTTTTTTCATTTGGTCTCCACAGAGTCTATGGCTTGGTCCACAATTAGAGGAGACTGGTATCCGCTGTTGGCCCTGGAGGCCAGAAATCTTTCCCCAGAGACCTGAAGAACTTTGCTCTCCCTTCAAGTTGCTTATATGGCTGGGGGAGGGCTTGGGAGCGGATTCTGATCTTGGAGGCTACTGTATAAAAACTAACACCAGGGGCTAAGGATCTAGGAGCTTAAGAGGGTAGAAAAGCTTTCTCCCAAGGAATCATTAATCAGGGCCATCTCTGATTGGGGGGTGTGGGGGGGGGCTCCCCTTTCTCTCTTCTCCCCTTGAAGGATCGGAAGCCCCAAATTCTGTAGTTACTCGAACTGGTCAGTTGGTGTTCGGGGTGGGGAGGATCCTCAGAGATCATTCAGTTTTCGCCAGCCGTGTGCTCAAGTGGCTGGACAGCAGAGGCCAAGAGAAAGAAGCAGTTTTGCTCACACCAGAATGCACTGACCTCAGAATAACTGGGGGTTCTCTGGTTCCAGTAAGCTCCGAGCTGCCATGGTGGGAGCGGGACGGAGAGATGAAACCAGAAGGTAGACAGCTATGGCAGCTGGATGCAATGTGGGAACTTCCAGTGACGCCCTGACTGTCCCTCTCGGCGCCTGCCCCGGGGGAGCCCCCAAAGCCAGGCTGACTGGGACATGATTATGGAGAAGCTCTACAAGTTTGGCTCCATTATCTACCAGGTCCTACAGGGCCAAAGCTTGGCCACAAAGGCACGCCCTCCCAGGCTGAGGGACTGCTGGTCGGGCTGTTACAGCCCCACTGAGCAAGACCAGGGTTCTCGGTTTCCTATTCCTAAGGTTGGCCTGGAAATTTTCCCTTAGAACAGGGCTCAGCCTTAGAGGCCCAGATGGAGGCCTGGGGAAGAGCCATGGTAAGCAGACCCTCGCCCCATGTCTTCGCCACCACCAATTCCTTAATAACCCCGGGGATCTGGCAAGGCCCAGTTCAGATCTCTGGCTACGTGTGTGTGTGTGTGTGTGTGTGTGTGTGTGTGTTTTGGCCAATGCAGACAGGGATCTGGGTGGGGGGGAAGGGTGCCCTCCAGCCTTGGATTGGAATCCCCCATATCAGCCTACCTTCAGGTTCTGCATCATTCATTGTCCCCTGCTCCCCCCCCCTGCTCTGCATGGTGTTTCTAGCCTCAGCAATCACCGGTCCCAGGGGTGCTGGCCAAGGCTGGAACCAGGGCCGGCAAAGATGGACGGTAGACCAGCTCCTCCTCCAGGGGCCCTTTGTGGTCTCAGATGCGGGCTAGGTGGATCCTCCCTCCAGAAAGGAAATTTCATAGGAACAACTCTCCATCGAGAGGAGGGGTGGCCTAAAGACTTTCCCCCTTTAGTCCAAGAGCCTTTCTTCCCTTACTGACATGGGTGTAAACACCCCGTTGGGCAGATTTTTCAGTAATGTGACCGAACACACCCGTCCCGCAAGGGTTACCCACCCGCTTTTGGATGGCAAAGCGTCCCGCGCGGATGGGTCGTTTTGACCTCAGAGGGCGCAGCTGCAGAGTGTGGGAGCCTCCTCCCAGACCCTCCTTCCACCCACCCAGAGACCTCTGTGCCGTTAGGTGCGCCCTCCTAATAGGGAGTCCTTACCCTGAGGCAGAGGCTCTCCCTCTAGACGGAAGTTCCCGCCAGACCAAAACCTGCCTAGTGCTTCGTCGGAAGCGGTGCGCGGGAGCAGCGTGGGACCGGCCTGAGGACCGGCGATCCCCAGGGCGCCACTTTGGCCAGCACCTTACGTCCGGCCAGACCCCTACATCCCTGCCCCGCTGCTTCTCGGGGGTGGGGGTGGGGGGCCGCTTCAGAATTCTTGTTAGGATCCTAACCCAGTGTGTCCTGTGCTGGGGACTGTAAGTGCCCTGTATGTCACTTTCATTTAATCCCCCCCAACAATAGAACTGGGTAGAGGGCGATTGTTACTACCGGAGCTTTGCTTGTTTCTTTGTTTGTTTGTTTTGTTTTGTTTGTTTGTTCATTTCTGTTTTATTGTAGATAAGAAAACTAAGGTTTAAGAGATTATTGTGTCCCATTTCTAGAGGCTAATGGATGATGAAGGCTGGACTCCAACGCGTGTCTTTATGGCACCAAATCCAGGCTCCGACCCTTTCGCTCTCTCTTCCCTGTTTAAACGCCACGCTGTTTCCAAGTTTTGAAATGGAAATAAATCTCATTAAAAAGTACAAACGGATCCTGAAAATAGACAGAAGCTATTTGAGGAAGTTAGGGAAGGGCAGAGGGAAAAATAAAGGGTTCGGGAAGAACTCTTTCACACACGGTAAAGGTTGACTAGGGACACCGACCCCCCGCCCCCTGACTTTTAAAACTACAAAGGTGGGGACGAAATTCAACTCCCCTATTTCTACCCCGCTCTCACCATTCTGTCTCACTTCAGAGCTGAGTCTCTAGGAGCAACAACAGAGCCGTGCTGGGAAATTTTCACCTATACCCCAATGTCTGAACCCAAACTCCTTAGCGCCTGGGCTAAGGACACCAGGGCCGCCCACACCCGCGGCACTGGGGAGAAGAATGTTCTGTCGTTGCTCTGCCGCTAAATCATTTTCCAATTCTCTCCTGTCCCCGGAGGAAAGTAGGTGTCTGGTAAGCCCGAAGATTGTAAACCTGATTCCATGGGCTCACGCCTTGAAATTGGGGGGTGAAAGTTGGTGCATGTATGTTTCTCTGGGATAGGGATCCACACTTTACTGACTTGTTTTCTAGTGGCAAATTTCACATATCAGAAAAGTAAATAGTAAAAAAAAAAAAGTAAAAAGTAAAATTCACATATGCAGAAGGGGATAATAATGCTTTCCTTATACTTTTCATTTAGCGTCCACAATGATCAACTCATGGCCAGCCTTATTTCAGGGTGTTGGGTTTTTTTTCGAAGTATTTTAAAGCAAATCCTACACGTCATTTTACCCAAAATCACTTCTGTTTGGATGTTTAACAGATCAGGATTTCTTCTTTTTTTTTTTTCTTTTAACAAAACCTCCACGTGATTATCATACATAGCAAAATTACCAATAATCCCTTAATACTATCCATGTTTCAATTTCTTCAACTGTCTCACGGTTCTTTTTACAATTAGTTTTTCAAACAAAATCCTGACCTAAACAAACTCCACGCCTTACATTCGGCTGATACATCTCTCAACTTGCTTATAACTGATAACAGCTTCCTCTCCTTTTTCGCGTGCCGTTTATTCATTTAAGACCTGGGTCAACCCCATTCTCAAAGGTATTGGTCATCGACTGCTCTAGGGGTGGCCGGGGCGGGGGGGGGCTCCGTGGGTTAAGCATCTGATTCTTGATTGCCGCCCAGGTCATGATGTCAGGGTCGTGGGATCGAGCCCTGAGTTGGGCTCCTCTGTGCTGAGCCTGGAGTCTGCTGAAGATTCTCTCTTTCTCCCTCTGCCCCTCTCCCTGCTTATGCTCTCTCTGTGTCTCTCAAAAAAAAAAAAAAGATTACTGCTCTATGTTGGACCAAACAAAGGTCCAACATATATTCTTATAGGCTTCTTATTCTCATAGGCTCCTGCCCCACTGTCCACGGCAGCTGGCTGGGGACAGGAGAGCTACATAGTTCCCTCTGCTCCCTCCCAAAGAGAGAGGAGCCTGCCAGGCAGACTCCCCTTCCCCTCCCCCCACCTCCTGACTGGATTTGGTTCCCTTGTTGCTCTCGGAATGGGAGACAGCCCCCCTTCCCTCTCCCACCCAGCCGAGAGTAGGGTCCTCTGATGAGTCTTTGGGTTATCCAGCCTTCAGAGAGTGTCAGAGACTGAGTATATAGTCCCAGGCCTAGGGACGAAATTGCTGCCATTGGCGCAGGACTGTCCAATTCCTTCCACGGGGATGTCCCCAGAGACCTCCAAGCTTCCCAAGGGAACCAGAGCCCGGTCGGTTCCTGAGGTGGGGTAGCCAGACTAGCTTTGCCACACCCTCCCTCCTTTCTGCCCCTAGGGCATCCCTGACAGGGGCAGCTGGAACTTCTGTCCCTGCTCTGTCACCTGTTGCCAGCTGCGTGCCCTTGGACTAGCCATCTCCTCTCTCTGACCCTCAGTGCCCTCATCTGCAAAGTGGAAGCGATCTTCTCTGCCCCACCTTCCGTCCAAGGCTGCTGGGAGACCAAGAGGAAGGGAGTGAAGACTGAAAAGAAGACTATAAATATGTAAATAACGGGTCGTTTCTTTCCTTGTCCGCGGTGGCTGGGAAGGTGATGATTTCTACTGGGAGAAGAGGAACCAGCCTACAACTTTGTTCTGGCCTCCTGCCCATGGAGAGGCACTGCCCCCACACCCACACAACACCTCCCCAACTGGGAAGAGAGACCTGAGCTTGGTGTTGTCCAGTCAGAGAAGCTGTGACCTCTAGGCCTGGAGAAAAGTATCAGAACGCCTGCTCCACGTACCCAGGGACTGCCGAGGAGGCGGGAGCCAGGATCTTGTCTCATCCCTGGGCTCCCTCCCTGCAGCCCACGCCCCTTCCCTCTTTCCAAGGCTCTCACCTCTGCATCAACCAACCCAACACCTCGACTTGTTTCCAGGAAGAACTCCAGAAAACACTGGCTGGGACCCTGGCTACAGAAGCTGAAGGGGGTGGGGGGAAGAGGGCAACCCGGCTGCTCCGCTCTACCCTTCCAGGCTGACGTCCCTCCCACCACCTCTGGGACCTGGTGAAAGGGAGTCCCCGAGAGTCCAGTGCAGAAGGCAGGGCAGACATCATGGAACAGCACTCACATTTTTCATTTCCAAACTACACCTAGCTCATAAAAAGCCAGCGAATGTAATAAATTGTCCCCTGGAGGACATGGCTTTAATTAATTATTGGGTTATTCAAGGTGACTCATGTGTGAGACCCAATTTGCCCTCATAAACTGAATCTCACATAATCCATCCTGAGTAACCGGCTGCTTGTGATCCGCAGACACAACTTGTATTTATCCTTTGAAAGTCTTGGGGGGAAATAGAAGTGTGACTTTAGCTTAGAGAGAGCTTACTCATTCCAGCAGCAGTGACGCCGAAAGAGAGCGAGAGAATGCCTGAGCGAGGGAGAATGAGTTTACATAGCTGGCTAAGGGGATTAAGACAGTGAGTCTTGTTTTCTCGACTACTTATCTGATAGGATTTCTTTCTTAGAAAATCTGGTGATGGGGCACCTGGGTGGCTCAGTCCGTTAAGCATGACTTCAGCTCAGGTCACGATCTCGTGGTGCGTGGGTTCGAGCCCCGCGTCGGGCTCTGTACTGATGGCTCAGAGGTCATTTCGGGTTCTGTGTGTCTCCCGCTCTCTTTGCCCGTCCCTTGCTGGCAGTCTGTCTCTCTCAAAAATAAATAAACATTTTTAAATTAAAAAAAAAGAAAATCTGTTGAGATATATATATGTATATATATCGCGCATATATTTATATGCCTTATTCACTTGTTTTGCAATATCTGCAAGGGACACGTGTAGCCATCTCATTGCAGAAGAGAAATTTGTGCTGAATTTTACTTCTGCTGACCTGCTGGCAGCAGTTCCTCTGGCCTCTGGGTCTTTATCATTCAAGATTCACATCGGCCATACATCACAAAGGTCTCGGCTGTTCAGCGTGGAGTCTCTGCCTGGGATTTAAACTCCTTTCCAACTAACTTAAATGCTCTTTACTCCTCCACCCCCCGCCCCCCCCCCATCTACAAAACAAGCTCCTTCCTCAAGGAGGGCAGGATCCCCATAGAGCCATTAGCATTGCAGGGATGGTTCCTGGAATCAGGGAATCTACATTTTTAAAACTTTTTTGGACTTGCTGGGGTTGGAAAGCTGAAGCTATTTCTTTAAAGAGAATCTGGGGGCGCCTGGGGTGGCTCAGTCGGTGGAGCACTCGACTTCGGCTCGGGTCAGGATCTCAAAGGTTCGTGAGTTTGAGACCCACATCGGGCTCTCCACTGTCAGCGTGGAGCCCGCTCCGGATCCTCTGTCTCCCTCTCTCTCTGCCCCTCCCCCACTGGCACACACACTCTGTCTGTCTATCTGTCTGTCTCTCTCTCTCAAAAACAAATAAATATTGGGGCGCCTGGGTGGCTCAGTCGGTTAAGCATCCAACTTCAGCTCAGGTCACGATCTCGCGGCTTGTGGGTTTGAACCCCGCACATCGGGCTCTGTGCTGCCAGCTCAGAGCCTGGAACCTGCTTCAGATTCTGTGTCTCCCTCTCTCTCTGTCCCTCCCCCACTCGTGCTCTGTCTCTGTCTCAAAAAATAAATATTAAAAACATTTTTTAAATCAATAAATACACATTAAAAAAAAAAGAGGATAAAAAAAGAGAATCTGGAAATACAGTGGTGGGGCATGGGGGAGTGGGGGGGGAGGAGGCAGTCCAGGGACTCTTAGCCGTGACCCCTGTGGGCCAGGCTCCTTCTCCCTGACCAAGGCAGTGCAGAGTGGGGGGAAAATGTGAGAGAGGGGCAGGGATTCAAGCCAGCCACCCAGAGTTCAACAATAGAAGGGGTGGGAGACACAGGCATTGTGTCTTGGGTTCCTGCCCCAGAGAAAAGTCTGGGTCTTTGAAGGGGGAAAAGGAAGGAGAGACTTGAGGACACTTTCTCTCAGTCTTTGGCCCCCAAGTTGAGTGTGGAAGGCTCTGCCAGGGGCCCTGGACTGAGCCAGTTCTGAGCTGAGAAAGCAACCCCCCCCCCCCCCAGCTTTTTTCTTCCCGGTTCTCTTTTCCCTTTTGCTTCCTTTAATTTCCTTCCTTGAGTTGGATGCCAGAACTTACGTATTTTTCAGTAAAAGGGAGACCGGATTCCAAAAACCCCTCAGCTCCCTCTGGCCCCCAGAAGTCTGTCCTAGCGGGTCCCTACAGGTCCCCCGCGTCCTTCCAAGTGGCAGGCAAAGTCCGCATCTCAGCTGGAGTCTTGGCCTGGACATTTTTTTCCCCATTCATGGCCAGGCCAACGAGGCTACAAACTGGAACAAAAGAAAATTTTCTTCCGTCTCTGGCTCACTCGAGTTTCTCGTTTCAGGAGAAAAGAAATTTTGGGGTCATTTCAAAGTGTGTGGGGATTTCATAAACGCAGGTGGTAGTGGGTTACCCTTCCCACGAAGACAAGCCCTACCTGCAAGCACCCCCCCCACCCCCGCGAAAAGACAGACTGACAGACAGCAGCTGCGTCCTCACACACAGACGCCCTGACCCGGCATTTGAAGGAGCCAATTAACCAGGAACCATTTAATTCCTTCACCAGACCTGAGGGACTGAATCCAGAGGGACCCCACCCCCAGAGAAACGGATTCAGTCTATGACAGACAGAGAGAGGAAAAGATAGAAGCATATATGGGGGGCGGGGTGGGATGAACACTGAAGTTTAAAAAAATCAGGGAATTTCAGGGCACACTGAGCAAAGGAACGTCCTAGCAAGCTGGACGAGAGGGCAGCAGGGGCTGGGATCGTCCAGCACCCACGGTGACCCAGGTACACATCACCCAGTTCAGCACCCGCTAGGCTGGCTTTCTAGGATGCCAAAATAACCAGCCAGTGCAGCCAATTCTGGGAGAAAGGAGCCAGGGAGTCATTGTTTGGCTTTTCTTTGACCAAACAATAATTGATTGGCTGGAATCTTCCCTTTACCTGAGTTGTTAACTCCTGCAGGGGAGTTGGTCAGCCCCCCCCCCCACCCGTCGCCCTTATCCAGGAGGAGACCCGCACCCACCCACCCCCATGGGGGGAAATCTCTCACCTTTACTGATTGAACATCCGAGAGAAAGTTCGTTGCCCATAAACCAAACCAGCCAGAGTGATCCCGAGGCTTTATCAACTCTGATCCTGTGTCCAGAAGCAAGACCAGAGGCCCACCCACAATTTTAGAGTCCCCCAAAGCCGATGCGGTTTTGTTTTTATTTTTCGTATTAGTCTCATTATTGATCCTCTCCTTCTGTTTACTGTGACACAGCCCCAACCACATTTACCCAAAGAAAGCTGGAGCATTTGGGCAAATACTCAGATTCCAAGCTTCCCCCTCCCCGGCCCCCCTCCACCGCCACTGCTCCCAGTTTTAGCCACACCAGTCTAGTGGGGGAAAAGGGGGGAGTGGAGGGGAAGGTGACAGAGGAAGAAGATTCCAAGGGCCCTGTTCAGCTGAGCCAATCTTCCTTCATTTAGCAGTTTCTTTGGAGGGAACGGACCGCGGAGAGCAGAATCCCCAGTAAGGGAGAGAAAGGAGAAAAGAGTAAATTGTTGGTTTGAGGGTAAATCCAGTCCGTTTACAATTCCTGTAATGCTTGGGTCACTTCAGCCTCTGCTTTTTGAGAGGACACCAGGAGCCAGGGAGGTCTGCCTGCTGGCTCTCAAGTCAGAGTCCTCTTCCCCAGGGTTCCTTGTCGGGACTTCTGGGGGTGGGATCTCTTTGTCCTCCAGTTCCTCCTCCCTCCCCAGCCCTTAGGTTCCTCACCCCCAACTTGGCCCACCCTTACCTGTCTGTTCCCCTTCACCCAATGCATCTTCCAGACTTGCCAACGATGCCGCTGACCAAGAAACCCATCCCCAAGATCTCCTAACCCAATTCCAGCACATCTCTTTCAACTTCTGTGCCTCGGTTTCCCTCTATTTTTAGCGAGGGAGACCCGGAAGATAGCCGAGGCGTCGTCGGTCTGGGCAGGACAGATGTGGGCCGAGTGGTGGGGGAGGGGGTTTGACCCCAGGCCCGCGCACGGGGGTCGGAGTTGGTCGCTGGTCGCTCCAGGGACATGGAGAAGAAGAAAGGGCCCAGAGTCGTCCCCAACGGAAAAGGGTGGGAGCAGCGTACTCACAGGAGCCCCTCGCTCGCCCCACGTTTATCCGGGGGGCGGGGGTGCCCAGCTCCGCACAGGCAGCTTGAGAACCTCGGGCCCGCCGGCTTCCTCACCAAATCCTTGGAAAACCCGCACCGCCCCCCCCCTTTCCAATAAGGCGCGGGAACCGGCCCAACCCGGTGAGATTGCCCGAGGCGGGCCGCAGCGGGGGCCCGTCGGGCAGAGCTGGGCTCACCTCTCTCCTGGGGGGTCGGGGGAGGGCGCAGAGGGGCGCGGAGCGGGGGCATCTCCCTAGGGGAAGCATTTCTTTCCGTCAGGGGTAGAGGCACGCTCTCCCTGCCCCGGCTCCTTTCGCAGACGTCCTGGGCCCCTGACACCCCGCGGCCCAGCGGCCCAAGTGGCCGCCGCCGCAGCATCCCCGCGGCCCGGGAGGGGGACGGAAGGTGGGGAGATCTACAGAGCCACGCCGCCCCGGGGAAGTCGGAGAGCCCCCCAACAGACACACACAGTGCCTGGGTTTCCACTTAAAAAACAACGGTTAGACTTTGGCTTCATTTTTGGTCTGAATGGCGCAAATGGTGTTTCCTTTCCCTTCTTCATTCGGAGGGCCTCCGCTCTGTAGACCTGGCCTGGGAGCGAAGAGTGAGTTCTACACCCTCCATCCCCCCCCCCCCCCCCCCACCGAATGTGTCTTTTCTCCCGGTCTGCCGGTTAAGTCGCTGCTTTCGCATCGTTCTCGTTGCATTAAACTCTGCAAACTTGCTTCAGAAACAAATGACTTTGTTTTTATATTTTTGTAAGGAATTAAGTCAATGACCTGATTTTTGTCAGTTCTGCTTATCTGAGAAAAGTCCACCCTTTCTTTAGTGATTGCCAAGATTGAGTACACGAGACCTCACAAACAGAAAAGTAATTCGTTTTTAGTTTTTCTATTTTCAAAATGTTTTCGTAATGAGCGTCTATTACCTGTGTAACTAAAAAGGAACACTATCGAAATAATAATTTCCGGATTTTTGTCTATCTTTTTTTTTTCAATGGATAATGTTGGCTAAAGGAAAAATTCAGAAGTGACCAAAGGACGTTCGTTGAAAAGAAAAGTAGTTCTTTGTCCCGCTTCTTACCTCGGTTCCTTCCCAGAAGCAACCACTGTGCGGAGTTTTCTGTACCCTTACAAATATAGCCTTTAACACAAAGGGCAGCAGCTGGTAAATACGCAAGGCTTTGTATTTTTGTCTTTTATTTTTTAATCATGTTGATAATGGTTCGGTATCTTTACTAACGCCTCCTTTTTAACGGCTCCACTTTATTGTATGGATGTGCCATAACTAGTTTAAGCAAGTAACTATTGACAGAGATTTAAATTGTTTCCAATGTTCCCTTCCCCTTTTTTTCTGCCGCTATATGAAATATACACGACCCCGTGTATATACGCAAGTGTATCTGTAGGATATATTCTTGGAGACGGGTGGGATCAAAAGCCTTGTGCATTTTTAATGTGCTCTGAGTTTGAACTTATTTTCACAGTGTTAAAAGCAATTTGCATGTCCTTTTTCAGAGAACTATCTTTTCCTGTCTCCCTCCTCCCCATTTTCTATTGCTCTTTGTTGATCTAGAGTCTTACTAATTTGTTTTTACGATACTTTATTACAATGTAAGATTCTGGTTTTGTTCTGTTGGTAGGGTTATAAATGTGACAGAGGATTTAAAGTTTTTCCATCTATAAGGTATCAGAGTGTTCCCGACATTTTTTTCCTGGAGATTCAGGACAGAATGGTGGGAATGGGGTGTTGATTTTGGACTATTGCCCACTTGGATTTCCTCTTGCAGAATTCCACCCGTATTGGAAAATGGAGGGAGATTTTTTTTTTCTTAATCATTATCTCCTCTTCTTTGACTCTCCTTCAGATTAGAAGACACAGAAAAGTCCCAAGTTGGACGGTGATGGAAGGTTCAGCACTGCAGAACTGAGACCTCAGGCCCAGTGTCGCCGCAGCAGCCTCTCTCCCTCTAAGCCCAGGGCAACCCCCCACCCAGGTCTCCAGACTCTCACCCAACACTAGAATGCGGGGGTGGGGTCTAAGATATGGCTCCTCCAGGCACCTGGCAAATGGGCTTCTGGAAATTCCACCCTTCCATGAGGGGTGATGGTCTGCCTTCTCAGCCTTCAGTTTTCTGGGGAACTGAGAAAAAGCAGCCAGGGCACTTAGCCGCTCCCTCCCATGACCCAGTGGTCGCCACAAGCTTGTTATGACCCCGGAGAACACATGGGACAGCAAAGACTGGCTGGGGACAGGAGGGTCAGTGGGGCTGGAGTTGGGAGGGGTGAGGGAGGCGAGCGAGGAGGAGTCAGAGGGATTGGAGGGGCTGTAGAGACAGCTCTTTCAGCTACGGGGTCCCTGCAGTGAGCTGACCAGCCCCAACCCCCATCGTGCCGCAGACAACTCGGATGTCCCAGGCTCAGTCGTCGGGGAACCTTGGAGCGGTAGCCAGCTGGGGAAGGGGGGAGGCGGCGGGGGGGGGGGAGGGTGTCACTGCTCAGCCTCGCATTCCCACCACTTCCAGGAATTTTTTGGAAGACAGAATGGTTTGCGTCCCTTTATGGTACCTAAGACAGCAGTCAAGAAACTGGGCAAAAAACCTAGCAGATCTTTAGAGGAAAGGTCAACAGAGAATTTGGACCCTGCAGAGTTGCGTGGATAGGAGCCAGGCGGGCGCAGCGAGGAGAGGATATTGCAAACATTTTCTGAGCGCCTACAGCATGCCAGGAACTTGCTAACAGCTTCGGGGGTGCGGGGTCTCCAATCCAGATGTCTCAGGGCCGTGTTTAAGGTTTGACAATGAGATCTACGTTCCCCCAAGGTTTTGTTACTAAGTTTGATCCCCTCAGAATTGTTGGAAGTGACATCTTCCAACAGAATTGTTGGAAGTGGGCATGTTAAACGTTGAAGGTTTTTAAGAACGTTATTATGGGATAATAACTTATTATCTATTTCTTTTCTTTTCTTTTCTTTTCTTTTCTTTTCTTTTCTTTTCTTTTCTTTTCTTTTTGTCAGAAGATCTCTCTGTCTCTCCGGAGAAGGGTAAGGGCTTTTATTACCTAATTTCTGACCAAACGACATTTCACTCTTTGGTCCTACGACTGCATTAAGTTAGGAACTGTTGGGGCGCCTGGGTGGCTCAGTCAGTTAAGGGTCCGGCTTTGGCTCAGGTCGTGATCTCACGGTTGGAGAGTTTGAGCCCCGCGTCGGGCTCTGTGCTGACAGCTCGGAGCCTGGAGCCTGCTTCCGATTCTGTGTCTCCTTCTCTCTCTGCTCCTCCCCCACTTGTGTGTGCTCTCTGTCTCTCTCTCTCTCTCAAAAACAAATGTTAAAAAATTCAAGTTAGAAAATGTTCCAATGCATCCAAGTAATTGCGGGAATTGGTATCAACCTCGCACTTGGACTTAAGACCTCAGTTCCTGTGGAGAAAGGGAGGTGGCCCCTCCACGAAGGACGAACTCCCATCCCCACCCCTCTGCCCTCTCCCGTGGATGCCACTTTCCCACCCCACCCCCACCTGGCCTCTGTGACCAGAGCCTGTCTTCCAAGGGTCTTTTCCAGGAGCCTTCTCTTTCTTGGGAGAAGGGATGGGGAGAAGAGAGCTAAGAAAGGATTTGAAGGCAGAAGCCATGTCGGCAGTGGCAGTGGCTGCTACATGAACGAGCAGCTTTCTAAGCCTGGCTCCCTCCACCCTGGACAGATGGCCTGCGGCCCTGGGGCGGGACCCACACTTTGTCCGTGCTCCCCCACACCAGGGGAAAACTACCCTCCCGCTGCTTCCCAGCAACCGGTGGTTGGGGTGTAGACCCTGTCTCTGATCCGTCTGAGATCTCCTTTTTCGCGCGTGTGCGTGAAGTTTTTTTTACAGGCAAAGGGAAACGAGAAACAGAACGTTATTCGGCAGGGCGGTCCCAGAGGACAAATCCAACCCTTCGCCCCGGCCCCTCACATTCAGGGTTGAGCTGAAACTAAGTTTCAGTTTCTGAAATCCTTGTTGACATTCTCCGGGACATCAACTCCCCCTTTCTCTCTGTTGGTTTTTACGGTTTCCTGGAAGTCTTCTAAGACAGGGGCCAAAGAGGCAAGAGGAGCTGTGGCGGAGTAGAGGGCGAGGGAACACTATTTTACACCCACCGAGTGGCACAGAAAGTCGGCCCTTGGGCCAAAAGCCTGAGGATAGGGAGGAAGGGATTGCCTGGCGGGGAGGGGCCGGGGGGGGGGGGGGGGAGGCCCGATGTGTGGTGTGTAGGATTCCTGGAGGAGCTACTGGCACACACCCAGGCGACCCCTGGGCCCGAGGTCGGAGAAAGGACAGGCAGAGAAGTCTAGAAAGGCAAAGAAGTTAACGATGTTTGGCCGTCTGGGGGCTTATCGGTGCGTCGGGGTCAGACGGGGGCCGGGGCTGCGCAGGTGAGGAGCCCCGCCCCCACGCTGGGGACCGCGTGGCGTCTGTGGTCCCGGCCTCCAGGTGGAAGGAAGGGCGGGGGGGTAGCAAGCTGGTGAAATATTAACCCCTTCTGGGTTCTGAAGTGGGCACATCGGTCCTTGGAGGACGTGGAAAAAGGGGGGGGGAGACGCTGCTCCCCTTTCTCCCCCGCATCCTGGGATTCAAATCCAAGCCTTTGAACCCCCAACCCGTGGCGCGTGGGAAGGTGCAAGTTCTCGGGTTTCCTCTGCCTCCCGGCTCCTCCTTCCCCAGAGTGAAGAGCCTTTCAGCCCGAGGCGGGGTGGGGGTGGGGGGGGGTGCTGAGAGCAGAGAGACCTCTAGCCTTTCCGCAGGGGGCGCCTCGGTCAGGGTCACCAAAGTCTTTTAGTGGATTGGGGGTGAGGTGGAGCGGATTATGGGCACCCCTTCTCCGCAGCCTTCGATCTCAATCGGGACGGGGACTAGGGGTGAGGGGCGCCCAGCCCTCTCCCCCTCCCCCCGGAGTTCTCCCTCGGGGTAGCGCGCCCCCCGGGGCGTAGCCGGCCGGAGGCGGGAGGAAGGGCAGGCCGCCGGAGGGATGCCCTCGGGGCTGGGGAGTCGCGGAGGCATTTATGGGCCGGGCGGGGTGGCGGTTCCCAGCCTCGATCGCCTCACCCGCCGCCACGCTCGCCGGGGACCGCTGGGTGGGGGCCGGGCCGGGGTGCCTCCCTGCGGTGAATCAGGCTTCTGACCTCAGCCCCTAGCCCGCCGCGCTCCGGAGGGTAAACATCCTCGGCACTTGGCAAACTGGTGGGACCAGAAAGGCGAGGGGATGGCCGGGAGAGGGAACGGGTTAGGAAAGAGGCCCAGAGACGGGCAGGTTCTGAAATCCTGTGTCCAGCCAGGAATCCAGGGATAGTCTTCCTGGGGGGGCGGGCGGCGGGGGGGGGGTGCAGGGGGTGTCAGCTGAGCTGCCTCCTGGAGGCCGAAGAAGGCACATCCCGTGGGGCGATGTTTCTCTCCTGCTGGATGAAGAATCCCTTCATTCAAACCTTGGAAATGCCACTTTGGAAGAGGTCCCAGACTTGGGGGGGGGGGGGCAAAGGAGAGCAGGAAGGGGCTGAGAGGCGCCCACCCTGTTCCCATTCCCCCCAGGATCACTGGAAGAATACCCCTCTGAAGGGATACGGGGCATCTGTGAGCTGTTATGGATGGAAGCAGGGCGCAAATGACATCCTCACTCCTCGGGAGGGACGGGGGTCACTAAACCTTAAGAACTGTGGTCGCCACAGCTCTCCTTTGTTAACGCTAAGACGGCGTGGAAAGAGCCTGTGTAGGGCTCCCTGTTCAAAGCCATCCATAGGCGGGTAGAGAGGAGCTGTGGAGTCACACAGATCCATCGTGCCCACTGGCTTCAGGTCCCGGCAAGTGTCTCCCTCCCCCCCCCCCCCCCCCCCCCCCCCCCCCCGAGCAAAGTCTCCTTGCCTGTAAAAGAGGGCTGATACTAACAGCTACAGAGTTGATGCTGGACTCAAGAAGTCATACTCTACTCCTTTGCCACAGCATCCCCCCCACCCTCGCCACCCACCCGAGGGGGGCGGCTCAGTTCCCTTTCCTCCAGCACCCAGGTGGTAGAGCTCCACACCAAGAAGTCCAGAGGGAGGTCTTAGCTACTAAGGTCCGGAGACACTCCGCAGCCTGTTTTCAGCACCCTGTTTCCTTTTAAAATGAAAGTAATTCAGGAGAGGGACTGGCTGAAAGCTCTTCCTGGATTTAGGACAGCAGAAGACTTTTCTTGGAGCTGGTCTCCAAATGAGCTATGGCCTGGATGTGGTTGAACCCGCTCCTACTCTGTAAACCTGGGGTAACTGCCATTCCTACCCTGTCTTCCTCCGGGGGGGGCTTATGGGAACAGTGACAGAGTGGAGGTGACTGCACCGAATGCTCTGTTCCCCTGCGTGGTATTACATTGATCTCCACGCCGGAATCTAATTGCAAGGGTGCAGGTCAAGTTCAAGTAACCGTGGCCCTGGAAGGATCTCACTGAGGTTTCGGGTGGCCTTGGAGTCATGGCGGAGTTCAGTCTTGCCTCCCACCCATATTGCTTCTAACATTATTCGGCTTCCCAGGGCCTGGTTTTCTCATCTGTAAAGGGGGATTGAACCCCCCACACGGGCACACATCACCACCAGCACCACCACCATCGGGTGGTTTGGGTATAATAAAGTTCCTAGAGCACTTGGCCCTTGTGCCTGACACCTGGTCCACACTAAATAAACAGCAGGGACGTATATTCCTAAGTAGATACCAGAGGAAGGAAGCTGACTGCACGGCCCCCTGCGGGAGGCTTTACCCCTGCGGCGTTGGGGTATCTGAGCGGGAGACGCTGGGTTGCCCACAGCCTGTAGAGCAGCGAGGGGAAGGCGCAGGTCCCCCAACCCCCGTCCTACTTCTTCCAGACTGGAGCGGATGCTCCTGGGACCCCGCTGGGACGAAGGTCGGCTTCCCTTTGGGTGGACGGACGGCCGAGCCGGGTCTCTGGTCCTGGCGCCCGAGCCGGGATGCGCTCGGCAGGGCAGCGCGCGGAGGTGCAGCGGCGTCGGGGGGGGGGGGGGGGAACAGGCAGGGAGCAAAGGTCCCCCCGGGGTTTCTCCCCGCCCAGGAGCGCGGGGCTCAGCGCCCCGGATCTGCCGAACTCCTCCGGTCGCTTGGAGCACGAAGGCGGACCTGGCTCCTGGGTGAGCGAGGTTTTCCTTTCCGTGCGTCCTCCACTCCAAGTTCGTGCAAATTCACCGGGACGCGCCTTTTCCGCGCTCACCTTCTTCAACAGGAACCTCTAAACCAGCTGCGCATAGGCCTCTCGCTCTCTCGCTCTCTCTCTCTCCCCGGGGGATCCCCAACCCCACCCTGCCCGCTAAGCCCCCCTCTCCGGAGATGGGAAATGGAGGCCATGCTCCAATCACGCCCTCCACCTCCACTTTGCCAGGCCCCTTCTGGTGCACATTTCCCTGCAGGGCCCCCAGATGCGGGACAAATGACAATGCCAGGGAAAGAGGACCCGTTGTGGGTGTGAGACTAATGAAAGATTCCTTTTTCTTTCTCCTATCTTGCCCTCCCCTCAAACAGGCACTTTGGAAAATAATCCAGAATGTTCGAAGAATCAGGAAATTTGCTGAGGCATGGAGATCCAGAAGGGAACAAGCAATCCAACAGCTGGCTTTTTTTTTTTTTTTTTCCCTTTCCATAGGAGCCCAATCCCTCCATCAGATATGAATACAAATATTGTGCATCTTTCCGTGAAATATAAATTTCCCAGCCAGGCTGCAAGGAATATGAATTTTTATAGGTACACTGAGCCGTAAAACCACCCACAGGCCATAAGGGGGTCTATTCAGGCTACCTCCGAATACAACCAAATTACAACATGGAAACCAGAGATCTTGATTCAGATCTTTTATGTTTAAATAAAGAGGGGAAGGGGCGCCGGGGTGGCCCGGTTGGTTGAGCGTCTGACTTTGGCTCAGGTCATGGTCTCACGGTTCATGGGTTCGAGCCCCGCGTCGGGCTCTGTGCTGACAGCTCGGAGCCTGGAGCCTGCTTCAGATTCTGTGCCTCCCTCTCTCTCTGCTCCTCCCCTGCTCACACCCTGTCTCTCTCTCTCCCTCTCAAAAATAAACATTAAAAAAATGTTTTTAAATAAAGAAGGGAAAAACACTTTTGAAGTATCCAAATAATTGGAAATATGCATAAATATATTCATTTCACCGGGCCTCTGTTTGGTTGGTGGGAGTGGCAGACAGAATCAGGGATGTCAACTATTTTTCTGGTCTGAAAACCAAAATATCCTCCCTCCCCACACACACACACATACACACCTCCTTTGAGCCTCTGCTTCTCAGCTAGGAAATGGAAAGAACTCACGTCCCATTTAGACTGTGGGAACTGACATCAAGGGGTTCCGGGTGGAAAAGTGGGAGTGCAGAGGAAATGGGAAATGCAACAGACGCGTTGTCAGAGGCCCGGAGCCCAAGTCCTGGCTCTGTGCCTTTGATGGCTCCTGGCCTCAGTGTTCTCATCTGCGAGACGGGGATACTACTGATCGCACAGGACCTCTGTGAAGGCTGTACAAAATAATACACGTGAAAAGCTTTATCATTATCAGACTTTTCTTGGCCCCTCCCAAGTTGAAAGGGGATCACAGCAAGGAAAACGAGGATCCAGCTTGGGCCCTCACCCAGAGATGGTATGAACGTCCGCAAGGCTACTTGATGTCCTGACACGTGACCCTGCTGGCTCCGTCTCACCTTCGGCCAGATCCCAGGGGAAGCGAGAGTCCGTCGTGGCAGGCCTGCCTCAGCCCCTGTTTGCTTTGGCCAGGTCGTGATGGCCCTGCTGGGTTTGCCAACAGGATCTGGGTGTTTGCTCTCCCGCCTGGCATGACTGCTGAGGCAGCTGGCATTCTGTTCCCAATTACCCCGCTAACCAGTGTTGCTCACGGCAAGCGGGATCTGTCTCAGCATTGCCTGCCTGACTTCCTGCTGCTTCCACTCCCCCCTTTGCAGATGGATGGGGGGCCCTTTTCATTCCTAAGACTCCTAGACTTGGGAAAGCAGGGTGGTGGAGAGACGGCATAGTCTTACGCCCCCTCTTTTTTTTAAGTTTATTTTTTAAACTTTAAAGTATATTTGAGAGAGTGAGCAAACAGGGAAGGGGGAGAGGGAGAGGGAGGGAGAGAGAATCCCAAGCTGGCTCCATGCTCCACGCTGAGCGAGACACGGGGCTCGATCTGACGAGCCCCACAGTCTTTCCTTTACAATGGTTGTCTGGTGGGGGGGTGCCTGAGATGGCTCAGTGAAGCAACTGACTCTTGATTTCTGCTCACGTCATGATCTCAGGGTTTGTGAGTTCAAGCCCCACGTCAGGCTGTCGCAGAGCCTGCTTGGGATTTCCTCTCCCTCTCTCTCTGCCCCTCCCCTGCTTGCTCACACATACACTCTCGCTCTAGCTCGCTCTCTCTCTCTCTCTCTCAAAAATAATAAAATAAAGGGCACCTGAGTGGCTCAGTCGGTTGAGTGTCCAATTCTTGATCTTGGCTCAAGTCACGATCTAATGGTTTGTGAGTTCAAGCCCCGCATCCGGCTCTGTGCTGACAGTGTGGAGCCTGCTTGGAATTCTTTCTCCCTCTCTCTCTGCCCCTACGCTACTCGTGCTCTCTCTCACCCTCTCTCAAAATAAATAAACTAAGAAAATACAATACAATAAAAACTTCAAATGGCGGCCCAGGAAGTACATTCTCAAGAATTGAGAGGAAATCAGGAAGTAAGCCAGGAAAAGAAATCAGGGGCACCTCAGTGGCTCAGTCGGTGAAATGTCTGACTTCGGCTCAGGTCATGGTCTCTGGGTTCATGGGTTCAAGGCCTGCATTGGCTCTGTGCTGACAGCTCAGAGCCTGGAGCCTGCTTCCGATTCTGTGTCTCCCTCTCCCTCTGTCCTCCCCCGCTCACGCTCTGTTTCTCTCTCTGTCTCAAAAATAAACATTAAAAAAAGAAAGAAGGAAAGAAAGGACTTGTTTTGCTTCCCCCCATTCCTTTCCTTGTGTTCTCTGAGGATAGTAGACAGTTCCAGAGGAAAGAGGAAGGGGGACCCTTGCTGAAGGTCACCCGAGACCAGTCAGAGCCTCTGGAGAGTAGCAGCAGATAGCAAGTGGGTAGCAAGTACCTGATGGCGAGAACATCTGCTCAGAGCAGTCCCGATCCTCCCACCACAAGGCAGCTCCTGGAGCCTCGAGCCACCTCCCCAGCCCGCAGGGCGCACGCAGGAGTCACAAAATAGCCTGGCCACGGGCGCACTGCCTGCTTGGCTTTCCCAGGCTGCTGGTTAATCACGTAGAGTCATGGCTGAAGAATGCAAAGTAATTGAAAGCAATGCTTCGTAAATTGCAGTTCCACGGGCTTCATTGCCTTCCTAACAATTTGCAAAACCCATTTCGTTGCTTTTTGCGATTCCTTGAATTGAAATGCCGCTGTGTGCTGTAATTAAGCTAAGCGACACGCCAGCTGTAAAGACAAGGGTTGTGAATGATTACATTCGGCTCATGTAATCATCCAGTGCGGGTGGGGGAGGACGCTTGAGCCAGCTGCCAATCGGCCTGACTTCCAGTCCCTGCTAGGGTGGATGGAGAACTGGAATCCGCGGTTGCCCTCTTAAGGCTACGGAGAGGTTTCCCCGCCTGGCCTGTTGGAGGTGGGCTAGGGGTTGTCCAGTGTGGGGTGACCCAGAGAAGTGGTTCCCAAACACGCCGATGCATTAGAGCCCTCTGAGGGAGTTCTCTAATCCAGGTCAACACCCTCCAGGTCAACTGACTACTCTGGTTTTCGGGGGGGGGGGGGGGTGGGAGCACACATATCTTGAAGCTGCCCCGGTGGTTTCTGAGCCTGGACAAGCTGCCCAGTCCAAGATGTCTATTAAAAAAAAAAAATTTTTTTTGTTAATGTTTATTTTTGAGAGAGAGACAGAGTGCAAGCAGGGGGAGAGAGAGAGAGAGAGGGAGACAAAGAATCCGAAGCAGGCTCCAGGCTCCGAGGGGTCAGCACAGAGCCGGACGCGGGGCTCAAACTCGTGAACCGTGAGATCATGACCTGAGCTGATCATGATCGGTTAAGGTCGGACCCTTAACCGACTGAGCCACCCAGGTGGCCCTACCCAGGATAACATTTTAGACCCTCAATATTCACCCATTCGGCAAATATTTACTGAATTTTTAGTACGTCCTAGGCACTAGGCTAAAAGTATAAAGATGTAAAGATATGTAATCCCTTGGAGAGACAGCCATGGACACAAGTTCACTATCACGAGGAGAGTGATGCTAGTGATGGAAACAAGAGCCCCTGGATCTCCAATCTGGTCTCATAAACGATCTTTCCATTGTCACCTCCCACTTTCCCTTTCTGATGCAGCCAGATTGAACTAGACTTCACTTCTTTTTTTTTTTAATTTTTTTTAACGTTTATTTATTTTTGAGACAGAGAGAGACAGAGCATGAACAGGGGAAGGGCAGAGAGAGAAGGAGACACAGAATCGGAAACAGGCTCCAGGCTCTGAGCTGTCAGCCCAGAGCCCGACGCAGGGCTCGAACTCACGGACTGCGAGATCATGACCTGAGCCGAAGTCGGACGCTCAACCGACTGAGCCACCCGGGCGCTCCTCAGCTCCACTTTTAAAAATCGTATTTATCTTCCCCACCCCTTAATTTTTTTCTTTTTTTTTTCCCCTTAATTTTAAGTAGGCTCCACACTCACCGCGGGGCTTGAACTCACGACCCTGAGATGAAGAGTCGCATACTCTACCGACTGAGCCAGCCAGGCGCCCCAAAAACATCTTCATCTTTTCCTGCCATTTCAAATACCACCTCTTCCAAAGAAGGGGACTTGATCCTCCCTGCTGGGTGGGAGGGCATTTCCCCCTCTCATCTAACGACACTCTTTATTAGTGGCACTTAAGTCAGGCTAGCTATCTGTGGGCTTGTCTTCTTCCACTGCACACTCCACGGGGCAACCTCTGCCACGAGCATTTTTTTTGTCCCACAGGAGCATTTGGCGGAAGGCTGCTCGGCAGGGGCCCTATGGGTGAACAGGCAGGAGTGGGTGGGACCTGCCATTCTGCCTTCTCTTTGGATAACCCAGAGCTGTTGAAGTCTCTTAAGCAGGACTGGCTACATAACGTGGTGGGTGCAAAATGAAAATGCGGGCCTCCTTGTTCAAAAATATTCAGGGGCGTCTGGGTGGCTCCGGCGGTTAAGCGTCCAGCTCTTGATTTCAGCTTAGGTCACGATCTCACGGGTCATGAGTTTGAACCCCGCATTAGGCTCTGCATTGTTAGTGCGGAGCCTGTCTGAGGTTCTCTGTCTACCTCTCTCTCTGCCTCTCCCCTGCTCACTCTCTCTCTCTCTCAAAATAAATAAGCATTTTTTAAAAATAGAATTTCAGGGGCGCTTGGGTGGCTCAGTCGGTTGGGCGGCCGACTTTGGCTCAGGTCATGATCTCGCAGTCCGTGAGTTCAAGCCCCGCGTCAGGCTCTGTGCTGACAGCTCAGAGCCTGGAGCCTGTTTCAGATTCTGTGTCTCCCTCTCTCTGACCCTCCCCCGTTCGTGCTTTGTCTCTCTCTGTCTCAGGAATAAATAAACGTTAAAAAAAAAAAAAGAATTTCAGGGGCACCTGGGTGGCTCAGTCTGTTAAGCGGCCGACTTCGGCTCAGGTCACGATCTCGCGGTCCGTGAGTTTGAGCCCCGCATCGGGCTCTGTGCTGACAGCTCAGAGTCTGGAGCCTGTTTCAGATTCTGTGTCTCCCTCTCTCTGACCCTCCCCTGTTCATGCTCTGTCTCTCCTTGTCTCAAAAATAAATAAAACGTTAAAAAAAAATTTTTAAAAAAATAGAATTTCAAGGGGTGCCTGGGTGGCTCAGTCGGTTAAGCGTCCGACTTCAGCTCAGGTCACGATCTCGTGGTCCGTGAGTTCGAGCCCCGCGTCGGGCTCTGGGCTGATGGCTCGGAGCCTGGAGCCTGCTTCCGATTCTGTGTCTCCCTCTCTCTCTGCCCCTCCCCCGTTCATGCTCTGTCTCAAAAATAAATAAACGTTAAAAAAATTAAAAAAAAATAGAATTTCAAGAGGGTGACAACAGAGCATCTAACCAAGTGCAAGGCCACGTGAGACAACACAGACTGCACGCCCATGAAGCTGAGCCCGTTTCTGGGATCAAAGGTGTGGGCACCAAATCGTCCCCTAGAAAGACAAATCGTTCTGACTTCACCTCATTAAAAGGCTTCCTTTTTATTAGCTCAGGAACCTTGACTGGCTGGGGCTGGTGACTAGGGAGAGAAGGGGAGAGATTGTAGACGTTCCAGAAAGCCCTATTTCAGCAAGGCTTACATCTTTTGTGTGGGCCAGGCTATGATCCGTATAGCCTGAAAATTGACAATGGAAAAATTGGCCTTGAGTCCGTCTACTTGGAGGGTCCTCAATGGGATTGGGGAAGGGTGGGCCAAGGGGGTTTAATCTTTTTTTCAATATCTCTGTGCCCAGTGTGGGGCTCAAACTCACAACCTAGAGATCAAGAGTCGCATGCTCTTCTGAGTGAGCCCGCCAGGCGCCTAGGCGGGGATGGAGGTGTTGTGTATGTGTGTCCTTCACAGCCGGACCCAAATGGCTTCTCCATTCACTCCTTTGGGTAACTGAGTGAGGAGAGCTGTGTGCGCTTCAAGTATCCCAGAACCCCCTGGCATCCTTGAGGCCAGAAATTCGTGCCAGTAGGAATTCAAAAAGCAAAGCTGCATCAACATTGGGAGACAGATTCTTGACTTGGGACCTCCCCCTTCTTCCACCGTTGCCCCAACCCCCCACCCTCGCCCCGCCTCCAAAGCTCCTCATTCCTGGGCTCTCACTCAGGAAAAACAAGAGGGGCAAAATCTTGGATCACATTCCTGGAGAGGGTAGAGAATGAACCGGCAGAATGAAATGTTACACCCGGAGTCTAGCCAGAACTGATGCTGGACAGGCACACGGCAGCCACCGTGCCCCCCGCCCCCTGCGCAAAGGGCCACCTTGGGCACTAGTCTCCCAGCAAGGAGGGCAGGGCCTACCATTCATCCAAAGAGATTCTTCAAAGGCTCCTGATGCATTTTCAGTGAATTTGGAGCTTTCTTACCAAGGAGTTGCTTGGGAGAACGATCTCTCACCCTTCCCCCTTCCCCCTTCCCATCCCCCCTCTGGATCAGGCTCACTACCCTGGCACTGAGCGTGGCAATTTATTAATGTACACTTGAGGGGAAGATGCGTCATTTCTGCAGGTTGACGGAAGAAACATTGCACGCTGGGTACTCTCGCCTCACTTCTTTCTCCATCAGCAGGATCGATGTGGGCCGGTGAGGGAGGTGGCACAAAGGTGTTTGGGCACAGAGGTGGCTGGGGTGGAAGGAGGTCTGGTCTCAGGGCTCAGAATTCTCCATTCAGGCCTGGCCCTTTCTCTGTCTTTTCTCTTCGAGGTTGAAAGCCAACTGACACAGGCCTGTTGGTGGACTGGGGGCTTTGCATCCCTGGAAGCTTTGAGTCCTTCCCTGAAACATGCCTCCCTTCACACTGCTCTACCTGGGGCGGGGGGGGGGGGGAGTGTTCTGGATGACAATGCCATCTGAGGGACCCGTAGGAATGCCACTGGTGGGGCAGCTGGGGTGGATCCTGGGGCAGCTCCAATACTTCTCATAAGTCACGGTCCTTCAGCACCGGAAGCTAACTGGGAGGGCACAAAAGGCAAGGCTGTTGGCCCAGTGATGTTAATGGGAGGCAGTTGTGAGACCAGGATATCTAGATGAGGAAATAAAACTTTCAGTTGATCCTATGGACGTTGTAGACACTTTAAGAAAAGATAAATCATTTCCTGGGAATACGACGTGGAAAGGGAAACAATGGCAGAGATCCGGTCTGATTCTGAAAAAAAAAAAAAAAAGATATATATATATTTCCTTTAACCTTTTTTTTTTTTGAGACAGAGAGAGACAGAGCGTGAGCAGGGGAGGGTGAGAGAGAGAGGGAGGGAGACACAGAATCGGAAAGGGGCTCCAGGCTCTGAGCTGTCAGCACAGAGCCCGATGCGGGGCTTGAACTCATGGACCTCGAGATCATGACCTGAGCCGAAGTCGGATGTTCAACCAACTGAGCCACCCGGGTGCCCCTATGTGTTTCCTTTAAAATGGCCTCTAAAATATTCAAGTCAATTAACTCATCATCACCACGCCTACCCAGTAGCAGGTGATTCACAGCCACAGTCACCAGAAACTCATTTCACCTGCACAACATTAAGCGTCCTGACAGCCCCACACATTTGATACGGGTCATTAAAGAGCAGCCAACGTGGCCGGTCAGAGAGACCGGTGGCTAAGCGCCCAGGCGTGGGAGCTCTGAGTGCCCTTGTGTAAGTTATTTAACCTCTCTGAACCTTGGCTTTCTCCTTTGAGAAAAGAGAGCCATGATGGTACTCACCACGGAGAGTTGCTTTGGCGATTGAGAAAATGTTTGCAAAGCAGTTAGTGCATCAGAGGCACGTGTGTCTTGGGCCTCGTCCCCATCAGCACGGTGTCATCATAATCCTACTCATGTCACCATCGTCGCTGCAGCTACCATTTATTCAGCGGGGTGCCGGGCACCCCAGGCTAGCAAGCTCTTAATCATCTTTTTTTTAAATTTTTTTCTTAACATTTTATTTATTTTTGAGACAGGGAGAGACAGAGCATGAACGGGGGAGGGTCAGAGAGAGGGAGACACAGAATGTGAAACAGGCTCCAGGCTCTGAGCTCTCAGCACAGAGCCCGACGTGGGGCTCGAACTCACGGATCGTGAGATCATGACCTGAGCCTAAGTCGGATGCTCAACCGACTGAGCCACCCAGGCACCCTGCTCTTAATCATCTTAAAATCTACACAAGGGGCTACATATCTCCCAAAAACTCAAGGGTTGACACCTCTGAAGACCTCGACTCAGTGACCCATCCACCGTGAAAGTGGCTCCAGAGGCAGGATGATGAGATTATAGTGATTTAAGTAGAAACACGGCAGGGCTCCTTTCTTCCCATGGGTCAAGATGGGCTCTACGTTCACAGCAGAGCGGTAGAGAGGAAGAAACACGGGGTTATTTGTCCAGAACCCATCACTTGTGTGAGGTTGGGCGAGTCGTCTAATGTCCCCAAACCTTGATTCTCTTCATCTGCAAGTTGAGGACAAAGTAATGATGTCTTCGTGCCAACCTCGCAGCATGTGACCTGAGGATCACGTGAGATATGGTACCTCGCCTTGACGTGTGGAAGGTATGACACTGACCAAAGAAAGCCCCAGAACTCGGACCTCTGCTCTAGTACGTGTGTCTTTTATCACTCCGGCCATCCACCTGCCCATCCGACATTCCAGAAATACGTACCTGTGGTGCCCGCCAATCAGCAAGCAAGAGAAGGGAATATGGGCGGACCTACCTAGTTCCGCTCACATCCTCTTGGGCCAGCGATCGGGCAGTGACTGTACGCTTCCCCCGTGGCTTCGGCCAGGCCTGGGATCCAGTCGGGCTGGGGTGGCGACCACCAGCAGATCCTTCAGAGAAACATTGTAGCTCGGACGATGGTGCAGGAGGACAAGGGAGGACACGTGCAGCCGCCTCTTCCTGCCAGAACTTTGGCCGCCCCAGCAGCACTCCCAGGGCAGGGAGTGGTTTTCTGGAAAGGTAAAGTCATTGGCATCATCAACGTGTGCCGCTGGACTCGGCACACCTCCCACTAGGGTCCCCTGGCCTCAAACCGCCTGAGGTTCCTCAATCCGAATCAGCCACTGCTCCTCTCCTCCAAGTAGTTTCTCTTCCTGTTGCCAGACTGAATGCCCCTCACCCAATACCCTGTGACTCAGCTGGATGCAACTCCTTTGAATGAGAAGCAGGAAATTGAACAGGGTACTTGTCAAAAGCATTCTATTGGTGGGGGGAGGGGGGAGCGGGGCACCTGGGTGGCTCAGTGGGTTGAGCATCCGGCTTCAGCTCAGGTCATGAGCTCTTGGTTCACGAGTTCGAGCCCCCTCATCGAGCTCGTTGCTGTCAGCCCAGACAGATCCTTGGTCTCCTTCTCTCTCTGCCCCTCCCCCGCTTGCTCTCTCTCTCTCTCTCTCTCTGTCTCAAAAATAAATAAGACATTAAAAGGAGAAAAAAAGATCTCAGGGCACTGGGTGGCTCAGTCAGTTAAGCATGAGACTCTTGATTTCAGCTCAGGTCATGATCTCACAGTTAATGGGGGTCTCTCTCTCTCTTCTCTCTCTTCCCCTCCCCCGCTCACATTCTCCCTCCCTCTCTGTCCCTCTCTCAAAATAAATAAATGAACATTTAAAAGAAAAATTCTTTTTTTTTTTTTGCCTTTTTTTGTGTTTCTGGTAAGACTAGAGACTCCTTAAGGACATGGCTTATGTCTCCACCATCAGGCTGGGGTCTCCCATCTGCCTGAGGGCAGGGGCTGCATCCCCCACCCCAGAATGGCCACTCCTCAAAGATGAGGACTGGTTCCCTTGGTGGCTCCACCCCCTAGGCACATGCCATGCGCGCTGGCACTCACGTGACTTGTTACTCAGCACCAGCTTTGGGTTGTCGTGAGCTGGGAACAGGGAGAGCTTCTCCCTCAGGGGAACCTTGGTGAATAGCTCCGACATCAGACTCTGCTTCCTCGCGTCACTCTTCGGCGAAGCCCAGCTCTGGTTCAGATTTCCTAAGAAGCTCTGGGAATTTGTCGGCAGAGAAATTTTCGAGATTTTCCCCTGGAGGAGGTACTGGGAGATGTGGTCCTGCCTGTATTTCAAGGAGACCGTCTTGGGGCTACTGCACTCAGAGCTGGTTTTCGCGGTCATGCTAGGCAGAGACTCTGGGGAGTCTGAGTCCTGGGTGGTGGAATCTGGGGAGGTTTCCACTGAGGTTAAGGGCTGGAAGAGAAAATAGCCCGAAATGAGACTGTTGAAGCCTAGGGCTCCTTCCTATGCCTTCTGGATTCCAACAAAGTAAGCCAAGCTCATCAGCAGCAAGAAAGATTAAGTCAAATGGTTTCCTAACCAGGAATTGGTTAAACAAACATTAGGACAGAGGATCGGGGAGGGGGGGTGTCCACAGAACTTTCTTTGTTGTTGGTGTTTTTAATACAAGAGAGATTTTAAACACTCGAGATTGCTCATCCGAAAAATAGGTATTCAGGGACACTCAGGCACTGCCGATGAGAAGGTAGACTGGTACGGCCATTTTGGTGAACCATCTAGAAACAGTTAATAAGGTTACAAATGCACTACGACTCAGCATTTCTGCTTCTAGGTATACATACTGAATGAGTTATTAGAAAGCTCCTTTTCAAAAAAAGTGTACACGCCAATGTTCCCAGCAACATTATTCACACTAGCCAAAAGGTGGACATAACCCATTTGTCCACCAACAGAGGAAAGAAGAAACAGAATGTGGCACATGCATCCAATGGAATACTATTCGGCCTTAAAAAGGAAAGACATTCTGATATATGTTGCAACATACGCGGACTTTGAAAATGTGATGCGAAGTAAATAAGCCCAACACAACAGTATAAACGTTTTATGATTCTTCTTCTCTGAGGTACCTAGAGTGGTCATAGAGGCAGTAAAATAGAGAGGAATGAAATAAGGCAGAAGAAACATTTGAAGAACTAGTAGCCATAAACTTCTCGAACCTGGTGAAAGACAGCAATTTACAAGACCAATAAGCTCAAGACTCCTAAGTAGAACGAATACGAATAAAATGGCACCCAGATGGGGGCGCCTGGCTGGCTCAGTCAGAAGAGCACGCGACTCTTGATCTCGAGGTTGTGAGTTCAAGCCCCACACTGGGGGTGGAGATTTCTTTAAAAAAAAAGAAAAAAAAGAAACTCTTCCAAAAGGAAATGATACCCATAGACATCACAAAGAGCTGAAATCTGGAGATAAAGGGAACAGCCAGAGAAAAATGTATATACATTATATACAGCAGACAATATTATGGATACCGT
This sequence comes from Acinonyx jubatus, assembly GCF_027475565.1. Lineage (NCBI taxonomy): Eukaryota > Metazoa > Chordata > Mammalia > Carnivora > Felidae > Acinonyx > Acinonyx jubatus. Next base: position 35,790,764 of record NC_069397.1, on the reverse strand, counting down.
TGACTTCTCATTAAAAAAAGAAAAAGAAGATGGGAAGATAATGGAACTTTGTTATTTAAGTCTTTCCTCTTAATTCTTTTAAATATTATGACTGTTTAAAGCAAAATTTAGGGGCGCTTGGCTGGCTCAGTCAGTGGATCATGGAACTCTTTTTTTTTTAATTTTTAAACATTTATTTATTTTTTAAAAAATTTTTTTAATGTTTATTTTTGAGACAGAGAGAGAGAAAGCATGAACGGGGAGGGTGGGGTCAGAGAGAGAGGGAGACACAGAAGCTGAAACAGGCTCCAGGCTCTGAGCGGTCAGCACAGAGCCCGACGCGGGGCTCAAACTCACGGACCGCGAGATCATGACCTGAGCCGAAGTCGGCCGCCTAATGGACTGAGCCACCCAGGAGCCCCTAAACGTTTATTTTTTAGTGAGAGACACAGAGACACAGAGAATGAGCAGGGGAGGGGTAGTGAGATGGGGAGACACAGAATCTGAAGCAGGCTCCAGGTTCTGAGCTGTCAGCTCAGAGCCCAATGCAGGGCTCGAACTCACAAACCATGAGATCATGACCTGAGGTGAAGTCAGACACTTAACCAACTGAGCCACCCAGGTGATCGGAGCATGGAACTCTTAATCTCAGGGTTGAGTTCAAGCCCCACAGTGGGGGTAGGGATTACTTGAAAATAAAGTTTAGGGGCACCTGCGTGGCTCAGTCAGTTAAGCATCTGACTTCGGCTCAGGTCATGATCTCGCGGTTTGTGAGTTTGAGCCCCGCATCGGGCTCTGTGCTGACAGCTCAGAGCCTGGAGCCTGCTTCGGATTCTGTGTCTCCCTCTCTCTCTGCCCCTCCACTGCTCACATTGTCTTTCTCTCTCTCTCTCTCTCTCTCAAAAATAAGCAAAAACATAAAAAAAGTAAATAAACATTAAAAAATAATAAAAAATAATAAAAAATTAATTAAAAAAGTAAAGCTAAAAAAAGCAAAATTTATAACACCGTGTTGTGGGATTTATAATGTACATTAGCACAAAAGAGGGAATAATTTTCCTATATTCAGAATGAAATCCATTACCTCTTAAGTAGATTCTGACAGGCTGGAGATGCATTTTGCAATCCTTAGAACAACCACTAAAAAAATGCAAAAATTATCACTAACTAACTAAATGAATGAACTAAAACTAACAAATATTCAGGGTTTTAATTTTTTTTTTTTTTTGATGTTTCTTTTTGAAAGGGAGAGAGACAGAGCACAAGCTGGGGAGAGGCAGAGTGAGAATGAGACACAGAATCCAAAGCAGCCTCCAGGCTCTGAGCAGTCAGCACAGAGCCCAACGCGGGGCTTGAACTCACAAACCGCGAAATCATGACCTGAGCGGAAGTCGGACGCTTAACCGACTGAGCCGCCCAAGCGCCCCATAAATATTTAGTTTTTTAAAGAAAACCTTTATTTGTTTTAAGTTTATTTGTTTTTGAGAGAGAGAGAAAGCATGATGGAGCAGCAGAAAGAGAGGGGGAGAGAGAGAGAGAGAGAGAGAGAGAGAGAGAGAGAGAGAGAGAGAGAATCCCAAGCAGGCTCCATGCTGTCAGCACAGAGCTTGACACAGGGCTCCAACTCACAAACCATGAGATCATGACCTGAGCCAAAACCAAGAGTAGGATGTCCAACTGACTGAGTCACCCAGACAGCCCACAAAAATTCAATTTTCGACTAGCCCAAAAGAAGGCAGAAAAGGAGGAACACAAGGAAAAGAAGCAAAAACAGAAGAGATGAATAGGAAACAAACAACAAAAATTCAGCTCTAAATTCAATGGTATTAATAGCTGTATTAAATGAAAATGGAGTAAATGCCCTAATTAGAAAGCAGAGGTTATTATACCGGATTAAAAAAAAAAAAACGAGATCCGGGGCGCCTGGGTAGCTCAGTCAGTTAAACGTCTGACTTCAACTCAGGTCATGATCTCATGGTCCATGAGTTCGAGCCCAGCACAGGGCTCTGTACTTACAGCTCAGACCCTGCTTCAGATTCTGTCTCCCTCTCTCTCTCTGCCCCTCCCCCACTCACAGTATGTCTCTGTCTCTGAAAAATGAATAAACCTTAAAAAATTAAAAAAAGCAAGATCCACTTATGTCTGCCTATAAGAGATCCTCTTTAAATATAATGAGAAAAAAATGTTGAAAATAAAAAGATATACCATGCAAATACTAACCATAATCAGCTGAAGTGGTTATATTAATGTCAAACAAAATAGATCCTTACACAAGGAGTATTATCTGGGATAAGGAGGATTTTATCATTTCATGATTGAAAAAAGGGTCAATATACCAAAAAGACAAAACAATTGCAAACGTGTGCCTAATAAAAGAGCACAGAGCCTGACACGGGGCTCGAATCCACAAATGGGGAAATCATGACCTGAGCCGAAGTCAGATGCTTAACCGACTGAGCCACCCAGCCGCCCCACCCAAAGTCTTTTCAATAAACAGTGTTAGAGGGGTGCCTGAGTGGTTCAGTTGGTTAAGTGTCTGACTCTTGATTTCGGCTCAGGTCATGATCTCGCGGTCCCTGAGTTCGAGCCTTGTGTCGGGCTCTGTGTTGACAGCTCAGAGCCTGGAGCCTGCTTCGGATTCTGTGTCTCCCTCTCTCTCTGCCCCTCCCCTGCTCGTGCTCTGTCCCTCTCTCTCTCTCAAAAATAAAGATTAAGGAAAAAAAAACTTAAAAAAAAAAGGAAAGAAAAAGAATAAGCAGGTTTCCAGGATATACAAAGAATTCCTACAAGTCAATAAGAAAAAGATAAAAAATCCTAACTTTTAAAAGAGAGGGGAGCAAAAACTTGACAGACTCTTCACAAAGAAAGATAACACGAATGACCAACATGCACCTGACAAAGTCTCAAAACCGTTAACGACCAGGGAACTGCAAATTAAAACTACAAAGTGAAATCACAAATAGCCAGTAGAGTAGCTGAAATTTAAAAAGCAGATAACCCCAAACATGGACAGAGGAACAAATGGAACTCTCATTCATTGTCAGTGGAAATGTACAAATGATACAATCACTTTAAATAAAGATTTTGGAGTTTCTTATCAAGTTCGACACAGATCTACCCTTTGACCTAGCAAACTTCTTCTAGGTGGTTACCCAAGGGAAATGAAAACATATGTCCACAAAGACTTGTACAGCAATGTTCATAGAAACTTTAATCACAGTAGCAATAAAAAAATAAAAACTGGGAACAACCCACATGTCCATCAACAGGAGAATGATAAACTGCAGTAGATTTGTACAACAGATTATAATTCAGCAATGAAGAACCAACTATGGATAGACCCAACAACATGAACGCATCTCAGATATAATATTCAGCTAAAGAAGACAGACACAAAAGAGTATGTACTATTTTATTCCATTTATATAAGATTCTAGAATAGGCAAAATAGTCCAAGGTCAAAAAAGCCAGGGTCAGGATCCCTGGTCCTCGAATGACGGACACAGGGAACGGGGTGGGGGTGGGGGGTGAGGGGGACAATTGCCAGGAAAAGGGCAGGAGGGAATTTTCTGGAGATGTCAGAAACTTCTACACTGTGACAGGGATAGAGATTACATAGATGTGTTTATTTGTCAGAATCGTACAGTTAAGATTTGAGCATTTCAGGGTGGCTGGCTGGCTCAGTCAGAACAGCATGTGACTCTGGATTCAAGTTCAAGCCTCACATTGGGTGGAGAGATTATTTACGTACATAAACTTTTCAAAACATTTTGAGCATTTCAATGCACCCAAATTTAATCTTAAAAAAAGAAAAGAAAAGAAAAAAAAACCAGGGCTCAACAAGAAAAAGACTGGGTCATAGAATGAGATAAATAACCCAATCACATTTAAATAAAGTTTAAGTGCATGCATTAAAAAAAAAAAAATCTCTACTGGGGCATCTGGGTGGCTCAGTGGGTTAAGCATTGACTTCAGCTCAGGTCATGATCTCGCGGTTCACGGGTTCGAGCCCTGCGTCGGGCTCTCTGCTGACCGCTCAGAGCCTGGAGCCTGCTTCAGATTCTGTGTCTCCCTCTCTCTTTGTCCCTCACCTGCTCACACTCTGTCTGTCTCTCTCTCAAAAATAAACATTAAAAAAATCTCTACTTTGCCAGGAAACACACTAACCAAACATGGTGGATAAGCATAGAGATAAAAGGAAAAAAATAAGTAAATGAAAGGCACAAAGGCTTTGAATGAACCAAGGATTTTTACTGAATCAGCCCTCTGCATATGAAATCCAAAAAAGAAAAAAAAAGACAATAAAATGTTGTTGCCTTATTTTTTGAAAACCTCTTTAGAGTTAAGCAGTACCGCTTTAGGTCTTAATTAATTAATGAGTCATTAATTAATTAATGAGAAGAGAACAGAGGCAGTCTTAAGAAGTCACAGGAATATTGAAATAATAGCTAATGCTTCCGGAGTCCTGTGCAACAGGCACCACTCTAAACCTCTTTTTCCTTTTTTTTTTTTTTTAAGTTTATTTATTTTGAGAGAGAGAACATGCACGCAAGAGCACTCGTGCGAGTTGGCGAAGGACAGAAAGAGAGGGAGGGAAAAGAGAGAATCCCAAGCAGGGACCGTGCGGTCAGCTCAGAGCCCGACGTGGGGCTGGATCCCATGAACCACGAGATCATGACCCGAGCCCAAATCAAGAGCCGGACACTTAACTGACTGAGCCACCCAGGTGCCCCTAAACATTTTCGTCAATTCTTTCATTTAACACTCAAAGTAATCCTCTGTAGTTATTATTATTAAATGACCATTTTTCTCAATGAGTAATCTAAGGCTTAGGGAGATAAGAGTGACTAGACAAAAGTCATATAGGAGACTCTAGGATCCAAGTATCCAAACAGAGGCAGCCAGATCCCAATGCATACTCTTTATTCTTTTTTTTTTTATTGCAGTAAAATAAACACACACACACACACACACACACACACACACACAAGATTTACCATCTTAACCTTTAAAAAATTTTTTAAACGTTTTTTTAAAATTTTTTTTCTTAACATTTATTTATTTTTGAGACAGAGAGAGACAGAGCATGAACAGGGGAGGGTCAGAGAGAGAGAGGGAGACACAGAATGTGAAACAGGCTCCAGGCTTTGAGCTGTCGGCACAGAGCCTGACGCGGGGCTCGAACTCACGGACCTCGAGATAATGACCTGAGCCGAAGTCGGACGCTCAACCGGCTGAGCCACCAGGCGCCCCTTTAATGTTTATTTTTGAGAGAGAGACAGAGCATGCACAAGGGAGGGGCGGAGGGAGGGAGACACAGCATCCAAAGCAGGCTCCAGGCTCTGAGCTGTCAGCACAGAGCCCGACGCGGGCCTCGAACTCACAAACCGCGAGATCATGACCTGAGACGAAGTCAGACGCCCAACCGACAGAGCCACCCAGGCGCCCCTTAAGATTTTACTTTTAAGTGATCTCTCCACCCAACATGGGGCTCGAACTTACAACCCCAAGATCAAGAGTCGCTTGCTCCCCCGACTTAGCCAGCCAGGAGCCCCCCCAAGCACTTTTCTGGAAAGTTTTTTTCAGTGTGTGTCTACGTACGGATGAAATAAAATGGATTTCTACTGTGGGCTATGGTTAGAAACTTGAAAAACGCTTACACCGCTCTATACTGCACTTGGACCGAGCTGAGGCCCAACAACGCTGAAGCTTTTCCAGTAGTTAGAGTACAGTCGTGACCCAGCGGTTGGTGGGCTTGTGATTAACATTTGAAAAGCCCTAGAAGTAAGGGTCCGTTCTCCTCACAACTCGGGCTTCCCAGGCGGGGAAATCGAGGCTTGAGCGGCTCACTCAGAGACGGACAGTGAAGACTCAGGGGTAGAGAAGGCACCAGAAAGCAAGACTCCTCCTACCACCGCCCCCTGAGCTCAGCCCTCTGGGGAGGTAGAGGACTCTACTCACCTCAGTGCTGGTGAATATGTTCACTGCGGAGGCGGACTTGACCTCCTTGATTCTGGAGAGGGGGTTACCGAGCTCCAGCCCCGGGCAGCCGAGAAGGCTCGAGTGCCTCAGGTCAGGTGCAGAGGTGTGCCGCCGTGCAGGGCCGGCCTCTTTTGTGGGGGCCTCCGGGGCGAGGCTGCTGTCTGTCTCATTTGTCTTTGCATCTCTGACACTCAAGAGCAACTCAGGTGTGCAGGACACTAACGTCAATGGCTGGAGATTCTGGGAAGGGAGGAAACCAAACACGGCCCGTGGGAACCCAGCTGTGTCCACTTCCAGATGCATCTGCACCCAGGGTAGGTGCCAAGGAGAAGAGAAGGAAAGCAATTGGTCCCAAAGTGTCTCTAATCCGTGGTTCTAGAGGGCTCATGGATGGTTTCATGACATCTTCAAGCCACTTAAGACTGTAGTTTTTTTGTTTTAATTTTTTTTTTAACGTTTATTTATTTTTGAGACAGGGAGAGACAGAGCATGAACGGGGGAGGGTCAGAGAGAGAGGGAGACACAGAATCTGAAACAGGCTCCAGGCTCTGAGCGGTCAGCACAGAGCCCGACGCGGGGCTTGAACTCACGGACCGCGAGATCATGACCTGAGCCGAAGTCGGCCGCTTAACCGCCTGAGCCACCCAGGCACCCCAAAGACTGCAGTTTTAAAACTGTACCTTTGTATACTTTCTGGCAAGAGGTTCCATAGCTTTTATCAGATTCTCGAAGGGCCTACGACCCTAACAAAGTTATAGAAAACATAGGAAAAAAAAAAAGATCCTGCTCTAATCTTGCCCCTTCAGGCGAGTGTTGGAGAAAAAGGAGATGGTCCAAAAAGCCAGCGTGAGTCCTTCCACCGAGCCAGAAGAGACAGTGTGGCAGAGGGGGGAGTCCAAAGATTCAGACGGTAGGACAACGGGACAGCTGGCCCACAGGCCGGGGCTGGGCCACACACTCTGAGCAGCGGGCAGGCTGGAGGGACCCAGCTGTGGTCAGTCACCCCATGTAATGGGGAGGGTCCTGCGTCCCTAATGCTCTTCTCTGCGCCCCACCCCCACCCCCACCCCAGCTGTGCCCCTGGCCTGCTGGAGGCGAGCATTCCAACCCAAGCTGGAGGTGGGACCTATGAGTACAAGTGGGCCCGGAGCCCGCAGCCTACATGGGGACCGTGCCTGGCCTCCTAGCTGCTTTCACTCCCACTGGAGGGCTGGTGAGCGTCTGAAGGACGCCGGGCTCCTTGTGACTTCCAGGCCCCCCCGCCTCCTGGGGCCCAGCCCTCCGTGCAGCCCCCCGTTCCTTCAGTGCGTCAGGGCTCTGGGCAGGGGCCTCCTCAGCAGCCCCCCATGGACCGGCACCAGCCGAGGAAGGGTGCTGGGCACAGGGGCGCCCCTCCCCGCCAGGTTTACTTGTCTGGAGACGGGGGCCGTGGCCTTGTGTTCCTGCTGTGGTTTCTGTGGCCAGCTCCTCGCGCTCTTGCCTCTCGATCGCTCGCCGGCCGACTCCCCCTGCGTCTCTGCCTTCTCTTTCGTTTGGAAGGATTTTTTCTCCTGTTTGAGTCTCAGCTCCTGGATCAGCTGCCTGTCCGTGAGGAACAGCGAGCGTCAGGGAGGTGAGGGGTGGGCTGCAAATGCGGGCTATTGTCCCCCGAGGGGGGGGGATGAGACTCGGCAAAGAAGGGCAATGCTCCACATGTCCTTCCCCAGCGTGTCTGGCCTGCATCCATGACATTGCAGGGCACAGAGCAGGAGGTGGGGGGAGGGGGGGAGGCATTCCTCCCACCAGACCATTCCCAGCCTGGGGAACAGCATCCAGGGAGACATGCAAAGCAAGTGGCTCTACGAGGCTCCACCCCCTTGTCTCTGTCTCCACTTCCCAGTGGGCCACGCGTGGCAGGTGCCGGGAAGAGGGTCGGGGTAGGCGGCCAAACCAAGGGGCCCCCGTGTTGGACCACTACACCTCTCTGGCCAATGACGTAGTAGGACTAACTCGGTCACCCGGGTCAGGAGACAGAGATTCCGATTTCTCTTTTGCCATCACCTGCTATGTGACCCCTTCTGGGCTCTGACCTCCCCTTCCATAAAATGAGTGATGGGTAGGGATTAGACGGGACAGATGAGTCCCTTCCAGCTCTTAGGTTTCCTACCTGTGGGGATTCAGGAGTTCTGAGGGACTGGGGTTTCTGGAGAGGGGTGAGGGTGCCTCTCTCAGGGACAAGTTTCTAGAAACAGCCACATATCCACTTAAAGCCCCACACCGGGGTATCTTAGCATTCCTGGTCCTTGTGAGACCAAAGCAAATATATCCCTGGCAACTCCCAGGTTGGGGACTGAAGCTCAAAGACCCTTCTCGTGGGGCGCCTGGGTGGCTAAGTCAGTTAAGCGTCCAACTCTTGATTCCGGCTCAGGTCGTGATCTCACAGTCTGTGGGCTGGAGTCCCGCATGGGGCTCCACGTGTGGACAGCGCAGAGCCTGCTTGGGATTCTCTCTCCCTCTCTCTCTGCCCCTCCTCCACTCGCTCTCTTACTCTCTCTCAAAAATAGATAAACTTTATAAAATAAAGGGGGGGGGGTGCTCCTGGGTGGCTCAGTCGGTTAAGCGTCCGACTTCAGCTCAGGTTATGATCTCACAGTCTGTGGGTTCGAGCCCCACATCGGGCTCTGGGCTGACCGCTCAGAGCCTGGAGCCTGCTTTGGATTCTGTGTCTCCCTCTCTCTCTCTGCCCCTCTCCTGCTCACGCTGTCTCTCTCTCTCTCAAAAATAAATAAACATTAAACAATTAAAAAAAGTAAATAAAAGACCCTCCTCGCTGTGCCAGGCCAGTCACCCTAAAGGTCAAGTATAATGTCCCCCCCACCCCGACACCCACCCACCTCACCCAGAGCCTTCCTACCGGGCATACACCTCCCGAGCCCTGGAGGCAACAGTATTCTGGAAGAGAGAGTTGTTTCCCTGGAAAAACTTCTCATACTTCTCCGCATTCAGAGTAGGATAAATCAGGCGGAACCCTCCACAGTTTTCCTTCTCGTACTTCTCAGTTTTCTCTAACCACACAGCCTGGAAACCCTTGACCTCCTCGATCCTGTTGGGGAACAGAATGCAAGGCTGCTGTAGATTTTCTAGGAAGGGATGTGCCAAGCTGGATGTCACCTGGGGCCAGGCAGAGGCCTCGCACACAACGGCGGTCAACCCATATTTGCTAAATAAATGTGCGGGACTGATTCTAGCCCTCTCGGGACAGCTGTTGTCGTGAGGCACTAAACGCTGGTTAGGACAGTCTTTCTGGCTGCTCACCAAGGTCTCTCGTCATACAAGATCCCAGTTTCCCCTTGGCTCAGGTCGGAGGAGACGGACTGTGGCCACCTCCCCCTTTGCAGCCCTGATTTCCCTCCTCTGGAGAGGTTGCTAAATGTGAGGGCTTCTTTGGCTGAGCTTTTATGAGCTGCGATGATCTCATTCTCCCTCACAGCCCCTCAGGGAGCTGGAGGTCAGAGAGGGAGGAATGATGAGTCCCTTTTACAGCAGGGAAACCGAGAGCACGAGAGCACGGAGCTTATCCGGGGGCCAAGCCATGACCAAGAGGATGATTCAGGGGAGAGCCCCGGCTCCTCCCTAACGGAGGCTGCCTCCTCCTGGAGAAGTTGAGACAGAGCCGGCTCAGTGGAAGGCAGCCCGGAGGAGTCCCAAGCGGCACGCTCCCTGGGTTCTTGGCTCCAGACCTGTCACTTCCCAGCGGGGCGACCTCGTGCAAGTCAGTTCCCCTCCCAGACGCTTGGTCTCCTTAGCTCCAATGACAGGACCATATAACATCCCCCGCTACCCACCTGTCTTCACAGGGAAGACGGGGCACCCGCAAAAGTGCCCTGAGAAACACAGTGCTGTCACAAAGTAGATGCTATTGCCTCCGCGTCAGAAGCCCAACCTCCCCCCCCACAAGGGTTGGTTCTGCTCATGGGAGCTCATGGGAGGAGAGGGGCTTCAGGGGGATCTGAAAAGCCACAAAGGCATTTCTTCCACCAAGTTCAGGCTCTTCAGACACGAGAATTGCTCCGCAGAATGAAGGCCCCTGTTTATTTTTTTTTTAATTAATTTTTTTTTTAACGTTTATTTATTTTTGAGACAGAGAGAGACAGAGCATGAACGGGGGAGGGGCAGAAAGAGAGGGAGACACAGAACCGGAAGCAGGCTCCAGGCTCCGAGCCATCAGCCCAGAGCCCGACGCGGGGCTTGAACTCACGGTCCGTGAGATCGTGACCTGAGCTGAAGTTGGACGCTCAACCGACTGAGCCACCCAGGCGCCCCTGAAGGCCCCTGTTTAAAGGCAGGTGCTGCCACTCAGGGAGCAGGGGGCGCTCGCTCCTGCCAACAGGTAACATGGGGTAGGACAGACCAATGGGTCTTTCAGCAAAAATGAAGGAATGGTTTTAATTTGGGGATTGGTGATCCCTGAATCTTCATCTTATATTTAATGAACTCATACCCGGGATATAGTTCTGTCTATAACTAAATCTCCTATTTAAAAATTTTTTTTAACATTTATTTATTTTTGAGAGACAGACAGAGACAGAGCGTGAGCAGGGGAGAGGCAGAGAGAGAGGGAGACACAGAATCCGAAGCAGGCTCCGGGCTCCGAGCTGTCAGCACAGGGCCGGACGTGGGACTCGAACTCACGAACTGTGAGATCATGACCTGAGCCGAAGTCGGGCGCCTAACCGACTGAGCCACCCAGGTGCCCCAATCTCCTATTTTTAAGTACAAAAAAAAAAAAAAAGAATGCTCACAGTAAAACTGTTCAAAAGGCCCCTTTCTGCACATATAAGCTAATTTTCCAAATAGGATTATCATTTGTTAGAATTGACTTCCCTCCCCACCAACTCGGGACAAGATTCTTTTTTTAAATGCAATTACTTGCTTTAATTGAGGTATCATTGACATATACCACCCTGTTACTTTCTCGGGTGTACAACACAATTCGATATTGTTATATATCACGAAACGATCCCCACGATAAGTCTACTTAACATTTATCACCATACAGTTAACAAAAATGTTTTTCTTGTGATGAGAACATTTAAGATCTACTCTCTTAGCAACTTTCTTTATTTTTTTAACTTAAAAAAATGTTTATTTATTTTTGAGAGACAGAGCATGAGCAGGGGAGGGGCAGAGAGAGAGAGAGAGAGAGAGAGAGAGAGACAGGGAAACACAGAATCGGAAGCAGGCTCCAGGCTCTGAGCTGCAGCACAGAGCCCGACGTGGGGCTTGAACTCAGGAACCGTGAGATCACGACCTGAGCCGAAGTCGGATGCTTAACCGACTGAGCCACCCAGGCGCTTCTCTGAAATTTTCAAACATGCAATACAGTCTTACTAACTATAGTCGCCATGCCCTACATCATATCCTCATGACTTATTTATTTGATAAGTGGAAGTTTGTAGCTTTTAACCCCCTTCACTCATTTTGCCTGCCCCCAGCAGGCAAGACTCCTCACGGTCTCTAACACACCCTATCATGCCAGGCACTGTGATGAACCTTTATCTCATTTAATTCCACTTAGGTATCACTGGCTCCATTTCACAGAAAGAACACTGAGGCTCAGAGAAGTGACATGAAGACCACATAACCAGCAGGCTCGTTGACAACCAGGCCAGGCCAGTGTTACTGGGAGCAGGGAAGTCACAGAGAGTGGGGTCTCCAGGGTCTCGGGGCACCTCTGTACCTGGTCTGCCGAGAACGACATTTTTGCAGGAACCGCCCCCGTTGTCTCTCCTCCTCCAAGACTTTCTTTTTGTCACAGCTTCCCAGGTTGATCAGGACCAAAGTGTCATATAGCAGATTGTCTTTCACCTCTTTATCCAGCCAAGAGTCGGTGGAGAAGCTCGGAGAATGGTTGACCTGTGAAGGAACCGGGGGGAGGGGGAGGGCTGGGCTGTCCAGAGCGGAGGCAGGGAGTGAGGCCAAAATGCCACCTCCAGGGAGCACCTGGCTACCAGGTGAGGGGGGAGAGACAGGGAGGGGGAGTCCGCACTGCAGCCAGAGTGAGAAAAGGAGGAAGGAGAATATCCTCTGGTTTAACCAGCATATATTTCAGCCCTTTCCTCTTTTTTTTTTCTTTTATGATTTTTTAGAAGTTTATTTATTCTGAGGGGGGAGGGGAGGGACAGAGAGAGGAGAGAGAATCCCAAGCAGGCTCCTCACTGACTGTGCCTAGCCTGGTGCAGGGCTCCATCGCCCGAACCCCGACCACAAGATCGCAACCTGAGCAGAAGTCTGACGCTGAGCTGACTGAGCCACCCAGGCGCCCGTCCCGTCAGGCCTTTCCTCTCGAGAAGCATCAGGGGTGCCCCGTCTTTGGTCTCCTCTCCCCCTGGTGTGCGTGCTCTCTCAGGTACATGCCATCCCATAGGACAGATGGAAGGGTCTGGCTGGGAGGTGGGGAAGAAACCAGAGCGATGCATTCGGGACCCTGAGCAGGATTGAGGGGGAGAGAACTCATTCCTGCTCGCGGGAAAGTCCGTCCTGTTTAGACGCCCTATGTAACGCGCTGCGGGGCACCCTGCCATGGGTCTGGGGGAGACAGGAAACTTGTTGAGCGGCTCTCCACCCACTCCCTCGGCCACAGACACCAGCCCACTCTCTGTTGGTGCTTGGAACCGAGTGGCCCAAGCCCCCGACAGCCAGGCCCGGCAGCTCCCGTCTGATCTCGAATATCATCACCCAGTTCTGATGAACCACACCCCCTCTCTGGGAGATGATTCTATTACAAAACACAAAGCTGTCTTTGGAAGCTTTCTGCACCTGAGATCAACGGTTTCCCCACCCCCGCTCTGGGTGGACTTCAAGAAGGCACAAGGAATTCGCTAATCCCTGGCCGTCTACCCCCTCTGGTGGCCACTTCTCAGCCCCGGGCAGCAAGCCCCGGGCAGATGAACCGGCTTGGCCGGGAGGTTGATTGCAAGGATCTGGCTGAGCGGAGGGGGGGATGAAGGCATGAGCCTGACCCCCGCCGGCCCCAGTAAGAGCGGCCAGTGTTCGCCCCTCGCCCCAACCCCTCTACCTCCAGCAGCCAGGGCTTGAGTTTGTGGTCCAGCAAAATGTCAAAGCCCAGGATTTCAAAGCAGGCGCTGTTGAGTGTGTGGTTGGGGAAGCAGGTGTGGTAGTTATGCTTGATGATGGGGTGGGCGGAGATGATCGTCTTGATGATGACGTCCTCGATATCTCTCCAGACCTGCTCCGTGTTGTAGCCGTGGCTCTCCATGTACACACTGAAGGTGGAGAGCTTCCTGGAAGGAAACCACAGGCCGTGAGGCAAAAGCGGCCCCCCTCTGGTCAGCTTAGGCCATCTCATGCTGGCACCAAGAAACTTCTGGAGAGGTCCCGGGAGTTAACGGGGATGGACGCCCGGGGTGCAGGGCGACAACAGGGCTGTGTCAGCTCAGAAGGGGCCTGCAGGAGATATAGGGCCACAGTCCTCAAGCCTCTGCGGCCCTGAAGTGGGTGCAGGTAAAATGACACATAAGACCTGGCTTGGGCACTTTCACTGTGACCCAGAAAACACCTGTGAGGCCGGGGCAGGGACAAGGTATTCTGGGTGGAAAGCTTAATGGGTGCAAAAAAAAAAAAAAAAAAAAAGAAACCACCCAACATCCTACATTATGGTTTGGCTTTGATGGCAAATGGTTTCTCAGCCTTTGGTGTTCATTAGAAACACGTAGGGAGCCTTCTAAGAACACCAATACTTGGGTCCCACGCCAGCCATCTGAGGGGCTTCTGGGGACACTAGATTCACAGAAACTTTGCTTTAGGACTATCCACAGGGAAAAGGGAGCCCCAGGGCACCGCCACAGAGAGGGTTACCAACTGTCCCAGGCAAACTAGGACAGTCCTGATTTTAGAACTGAGAGTCTCACATCCCAGAAAACCCCTCAGTCACCCGCTGTTCACCCTATTACACAGATCAGAGGACGTCTACCCCGTGTGGAGAGGTTCGTGAGGAAACGTCTGAAGGGGTGCTCTGGTCAGCTCTGAGCTGGGCAGTCCAGAGAAAGGGCACAGCTGACAGGTCTAAGAGGCGGCGGTGGGGACACACAGCCACCTGCTCACATGCACACGCATGCGCACACGGAGCTGACGTGGCAATGTGTGAGGGAGAGACACAGGGGCGGGAAGAGCAGAGGGGAAGACAAGACAAGAGACAGGGGCTCACAAGGCAGTGCAAAGAGCTCACGGGACCCCAGCCAATGGGGCCAAAAAGGAGGAAGCGGGGGCAGTCAGTCAACGCACATTTGCCGAGGGTCTGCTGAACATGCGAAACTCACGATCCCGCGGCCATGGGAAGCTAAGGACCATCTGGGGAGTCAACCCACATATGGAAATGACCAACCAAGGATGCATTCATGTAAAGACAGATTAGCAAAGGCCACTGAACACAGAAGCCCACCTCCCCCCCGCCCCCGCCATTGTCAGGGTATAAAGTGTTGCCCATAAATGAATTTTCCAGATCGCTTGAAGCCAATCCATTCAAGTGCAAAAAAAAAAAAAAATGTATTTAATTTGCCTAATTGGGAAATAAATCTTCCCCAAAAAGATTATACACTTCTTATAACAGACATTGCAAATCATGGCGTAACCTCTTCTTGATGACTCAGGCACATCACAATGAATATCCATTATCGTGTAATTTCATAATGCCCAGTGGTTAGCCAATTCAATTTAACACACCAGCTATGTGCCAGGCACCTCGAAAGATGAAGAGGGCCTGGTCTCTGCGCCCCCCAGAGCCCTGCCAGGTTTCCCATTGTTCTGTCTTCCCCTCCACTGTTCCTGCTGAGTGTGCACCTGGTGGGGGACTTACCGGGGGTGCAGTTGGCCTCAAGCTGGGGACAGGGGAATTGGGGGCGGGTAAGGCAGTCAGCGTCAGAAGCAGATCACCTCAGAAGGCGGGGAAGAGGAAGAAGAGCGAAGGACAAAGGAGGGACAGAAGGAAAGAAGGACTCTGCCTGGCAACATGGGAGGTGCCCAGAAGGCCAGGGCATCGCTCTAACCCTCAGGGAACTTAAGTACAAGCAAGGACAAAAGACAGACATGTGCACCAAACCCAGAGCAGTTACGGGCTATGGCTGATGTTGACCAGAGGGTGGTGGGGGTCCAGAAACGGGAAGGTGGGTGGCTTGACTCAGATCCCATAGCACTGACAGCTGTGGGGCCTCCTCAGAGATGGAACCCAATCCTCTCATCTGATTAAATGAGGAAACAGAGGCCCATAGAGACGACTGGTTTCACAGTGGTTAGTTATATGGCTGCACCAGAACCTAGAACCAGATCGGAGAAGGCAGTATGGAAGCTTAGCGAGCCCGAAGGGCCTTTGAGGATGTTCGCCCATGGTTTTGGTTGGAGCTGAGCAAAGATGGAGAAGTGGGAACGAGCAAGGCCTATATACAGAATATGAGCCAAAGAGCGTCCTGGTAGAACCCCATGGAGCGAATAGCACAGACCAGGGCCTAGGGGTTCAGGGTAGACACGGGAGTTTTACTCTGGCTCTACCATTTTCCAGTAATGAGTAGAGAAGTCCCCCCCCCCCGCCACCCCGTTATCCACAGGGGATACATTCCCAGACCCCCAGGGGATGCCTGAACCCGTGGAGAGCACCAGACCCTGCAGGTACTATGTTCTCCCCTCTGCAGACACATCCGTGATGAGGCTTAATTTCTAAATTAGGCACAGTGAGAGATGAACAACAACAAGGAAAAATAAAAGAGAACGATGATAACAATATACCATAATAAAAGTTGTGTGACTGTGGTCTCTCCTGCACGCTCTCGAAACACCTTCCTGCGCTCACCCGGCTTACGAAGCTGATGTGAGATACGATGCCCACCCCGATGAGACAAATGAGGTGAGTGACGCGGACGTTGTGACGCAACATTAGGCTGACTATCCTCCATCAGGAGGATCATGTGCTCCCGGGGCCACAGTTAACGGCGGGTAACTGAAACCGCGGAAAGGGAAACCACAGATAAGGGGGAGTACTGTATACAGAATACAGAATAACAGCACCCACCTGCGTGGGGGTTATTGTTTTTGAAGCTTATTCACATAGGTCATCTCAATAGGTCCTTGACGGCATATCTGAGGCTGGCCAGCCAGTATTCGTAGTTTCTATGTCGTTTTTTCCTCCTTCCTTCCTTCCTTCCTTCCTTCCTTCCTTCCTCCTCCTTCCTCCCTCCCTCCCTCCCTCCCTCCCTCCCTCCCTTCCTTTATTTTTAACGTTTATTTATTTTTGAGACAGAGAGAGAGAGAGCATGAACAGGGGAGGGTCAGAGAAAGAAGGAGACACAGAATCTGAAATAGGCTCCAGGCTCTGAGCTGTCAGCAGAGCCCGACGCGGGGCTCAAACCCACGGACTGCGAGATCATGACCTGAGCCGAAGTCAGCCGCTTAACCGACTGAGCCACCCAGGCGCCCCTGTTTTTTATTTTTTTTAATGTGTATTTATTTTTGATACAGAGAGAGACAGAGTGCGAGCTGGGGAGGGGCAGAGAGAGGGAGGGGGAGACACAGAATCGGCAGTAGGCTCCAGGCTCTGAGCTGTCTGCCCAGAGCCTGATGTGGGGCTCGAACCCGTGAACGTGGAGATCATGCCCTGAGCCGAAGTCGGACGCTCAATCGACTGAGCCAGCCAGGCGCCCTGATTACTAAATTATCTTAGAGATGAGACAATGGAGGTACAGAGAAGTTAAAGTCTGGATTTAGGGTGAAGAGCCAGGGGGCCGAGCAGCCCTTGGGTCTGAGGTCTGGGTCTGGTGGAAAGGAAGGGACACAGGGACCTCTGAAGGAGGAATCTTCGGGATTCAAGGACATCAAGCTCCCTAATCCTGCAGGTCAGGAGGGAGAGATGGGGAAGCTGGGCAGGGGAACCATTCTGGAACGCTGGGGTGGGAGCGAGGGGTGAGGAAATGCTGAGTCGTAGGCAACAGGACATATCCAGGTGCACTGGGGAGGGATGAGCCCGGAACTCAGGGAGAGAGGGCAGGGGGGAGGGCGGGGGAGCAGAGCAGAGGGGCGAGGCCTGGCTTAGGGGGAAAGAGAGTTGAGGAAGCAGAGGAGGGAGGAGGAAGGGGGGTGCAAGGTGGCAGAACCATACCACACACTCTCCCCTTAGTCCCGGCACCCCCTGCCACCCTTCCGTCATGGCCCGAGGGCGCAAAGCCTATTGCCTTCTCGTAAGAGGAAGGAAATGAGGGCCCTTAGGGAAAGTCACGGTGACCCTGAGCACTGTCCCACACGTCATTTGAGTCTCATGGGGCATCTCCCTGCCCACATCTTACACGCCACGAAGCCGAGGCTCAAAGATCGCTGCCCACGCTGACTAAGCTGGCGAGACTCAGAGCCAGGACCGAAAGCCAGGCCTCACTGAGCACCGTCACTCAACCTGCAAGGGCGCCCAAGGCTGAGCTGGCTTCCACGGTCAAGGTGGGGAGCGGCGGGGGGGGGGGGGGGGGCGCCCTCGGAAACAGGGGAGGCCTCCCCTTCGAGCAGGCTTCAGCTAGTGATTTTCCGTTTGCTTTTTGGAACTCTGCCACCAAGGGAGTTGTGAAATCTCACGTGCCTCCCTGAGGCTCCAAAGCCAAACAGATTGCGTGTTTATCAGCCCTCGGAAGCCTCAGGCAGGGGGCAGAGCACGCGCCTTGGAATCTGGCAGACCTACCTTCTCATCCTGTTCTAGCACTGACAGTTGTGGGGCCTTGGGCAGCTTAACCTCTCAGAGACCTCAGTTTCCTTGTCTGTAAAATGGACATAGTACCTAACTCATAGTTCTCCACCTACAAAGGGCAGATTATAACGCCTCTGTCGTAGTGCTCTGAAGATGCATGGGGGGTAAAACTGTAAACAAAGCCCCCCCCTGCCCGGCACGGCCCCCACCACACAGGAGGCACCACTCTCCCTTCCCCTTGTGCCTGGCAGGCTCCCTTCCTTCAGCTCCCCCTTTCTCCTAAAACTCCAATGAGACAGGATTAGCCGATCACATGAATGTAGTAACTGGGCATATACTCAGGCATTCCTCTCATTTCCCCGCTCCTGGGAGGTAGGGTGGGGAGGGGGGGTTCTCAAAGCTGGCCAGCCACAGTCATGTCAACACATGCCACACACATCGTGACTTATCATTTGAGAATCTCTGTTGGAACAACACCCCAGGAAACCACAGGCCCAAGGACCATCTGCCTGACCTGTCCTTCTAGCGTGGCAGACCAGCGATCGATAAATATCTATTGGTTTGGAAATCTCAGAAGGGCCCAACGTACCAGGCGTATGTTTTGGCGTGCACGCGTGCATACGTGTGTGTGTGTGTGTGTGTGTGTGTGTGTGTGTGTGTGTATCCTGCTGGGGAAACAGTACGCGTTTCTCTCTCCTCCTCCCAACCTCCTAGGGTTTACGAGGTAGCCTGCTTTTAATGAGGCCAGAGGGCAGAGACTACGGAGGCCAAGAAATAGTTTCTGAGACCTTGTGACCCAAGATGGAACCACCAAGGGGGACTGACGGGGTTTGGGTAGAATCGCAGACCGTGGCTCTGAGCCTGGTGGGGCAAGACGAGAGAAGTGAAGGGGCTTCCTTACCTCTTGCTCCCGGCCTGAGCATCTCGAACGAAATTGGAGCTGTGCTTATTGATGGAATAATTAGTCAGGTGCATGCAGATGTCATCCTGGGGAGAGAGAGAGAGAGAGAGAGAGAGAGAGAGAGACATGCAACTCTGTGGGGTCTCCCACTTCCTCTCCTTGCCCTCCCGGGGCCCCTAGGTCTTAAAGAAGAGACAGGGGAGGCCTTGGGCTTGCTTCAAGTGGCAAAACAGAGGAAGTCAAGTGGTATCCCGCAGCCTAGGGCAGAAGAGAGTCCAACCCCTCCTGCGTTTGGGTGGTTCACTGCCTGAGGGGCATTTCAGGAGTCTTGGGGGGGCGGGGTCTGAAGGTGTGGGCGGAGGCTCTCCCGCAGATCTGGAGCGCTAGCTTTGAAGCAGGGCAGCTCTGGCCACGGGTCCCAGCCTCCTCTCTTCCTCGTTCTGTGACCTCCGCCAAGTCCCTTACAACCTGAGTTTTCATTTCTGCGTTTGTGAAATGGAGAGATGATAATCCCTATTTCTGAGGGCTCCTAACAGGGCCCAGTGAAGGGACGGATGCAACCCGGCACGTAGTAAGTGTTCAACAAATGACAGCCCGTAGCCACAGCGTCTTGAGGACGTGGGTTTAACTGGGGGCTTTTCGTCCCCCTAAGGAGGGGCAGGGGAGGAGGCACATCCCCTGAGCTCACCAGGTTGTCTGCGCAGGGGTGGGAGTAGGAGGTGGTGGCGAAGCGCGCTAGCCCTTCGTTGTATGCAAAAATCCGGAGGGGGTCACAGGACGTCATCAGCACGTAAATCCGCAGGTCAAACTTGAACCCATCAATGATAAAGGGCTGTGAGGAGGGAACAGGAGTCACACAGGCTTCAGAGGAGAGATGCAGACTTGAAGATCATCGCCAGGCACTACGGAGTGCAGGCTTGGCCCGAGTTGGGGAGGAGGACGGGGGGGGGGGGGGGGGGGGGGTGACTCGCCCTGTGGAAGTCACTAAACCACGCTGTGCCTCCGTTTTCTACAGCACAACTCACCACCTCCCGGAGACCTCCAGGCAACCAGACAAAGTGCCATTATAAAGTCCTGTGATGAGGGACATGCTGTCACCAATGTCACTTCTGCAAGAGTGCTTCCTGCAGGGCTGGCCGGGCCTTCCCAATCCGCGCCCGCTCCCAGAGGGCTCCCTCCCTGCGGTGGGCTATACCACTGTGACCTCTGACCTCCAGCCATGGAGTAAAGCCGGTCACCATGATCTCTCCAGGACGATTCCCCTCTCCCAAATGAAGCGGGGCACCCACAGACCAAAGGTGCCCTCCAGCTGCCATCGGTTGGAGGACAAGGGCCAGCCTAGTAAGGCTAGACCAGCTACAGGGGCACAAGGGTGAGAGACGCTTGCCCAGGCACACATCACATCCCTGGGCCGAAGGCCTGCTCTGACAACTTCCAGGGCAGAAGACACGACTCGGCTCGGCCCCCATCGCCAGCCCCCGTCCCCTCATTTCCCACAGTCCAGTGAAGCTAGAGCATGAAGTTGCTGTAGCAAGAAATAAATAATCCCAAGGAAGAAGTACCTTTGAAATATAGAGTTGACAGATCATATCCTCGCCTGGCTTGATATCTTTCACCGTCCGGGTGATGAATATACCTCTCCCTTGGCAGCCCGAATCCGGCTTACAAATGTACGTCTTATTTTTTCTTGACCTGCTGTAGTTCTGCAAATCTCCCCAGCTACCAGAGCGGCAGAAAGGGAATGAAATACACCTTTAGAGGGGGAGCAGTGCAAAGAAAGCCTAGCCCTTTATTAACAAAAAAAACATCAAAAGCCAAACCAAAACAGAAACACTAAAGCTCTCTAATGCGAAAAAGCCCTCGAGCTAACAGACGCACGCTACAAGACCTGGCAATAGGAGAGACGGCCGTGCACACGCGCACACGGTGGAGGGAGGGTGGGCTCTGAGGGGAGCTTGGGTCGGGATTTAAACCCAGGCGACACCGCTCACAGCTGTGTAACCCTTCGCAAGGACTTGACCTCTTTAAGCCTTACTTCCATCACCTACACCGTGGGGTAACGACACCTGGCTGGTACGGTGGTTGATCACATGACAGACGGCATGCAGGGCGTTAACACAGACTGCATGCCCCACGAAGGGAGCTGGGACCCGAGTGTTTTGGCCCTGCGGGTCTGCAGACAGGAGATGTGGCGTTCTGCATCTGGCTCAAGCCCTGACAAGTGTTGTGACCTCGGATCAATCCGTCTCCTTCCCTACTCTAGGTCCAGCTCTTCCCAGATAACACCTCTCCTTCAGCCAGAGCATCAAGGTGCAAACAGTATTCTCCGCTCTGAAGAAAGCGCATCCGGAAGAAAGAAGCCAATGTGATGCATTACAGATCTCAGTCCTGCTACACTTGTTTTGCATTTTAACTCATTTGCATTGTGACCACTAGAGAACTCACTTGACTGCCAAGTTCCTTAGGGGCCATGAAATCTGGATGTGCCCGGTGGCTTAAAGGCAAACATGTTTCCTTCTGAGTTGTTACTAAGTCCCGAAAGTTGTTCCAGACAAGCTGAGGAAGTCTGGGAATCTTGGAGCTCCTGGTTTGGAAAAGCACTTGGAGGGTGCTGGGGTGGCCCAGTGGGTTAAGCGTCCGACTTCAGTTCAGGTCATGATCTCACAGTTCGTGAGTTCGAGCCCTGCATTCAGGCTCTCCGTTCTCGGTGCCGAGCCCACTTGGGATCTCTGCCTCCCTCTCTCTCTCTGCCTCTCCCCTGCTCATGCTCTCTCTCTCTCTCTCAAAAGTAAATAAACATTAAAAAAAAAAAAAAGAAAAAAGGAAAAGCACTGGGTGCAGAGGACAGAGTAGGATTCTTGCTGTGTGAATATAATTCCAATGGCAATGCTTCTCTGCCCCCTCCACCTCATCCCAAAGACCAGATGGTACCCAGGTCACATTTATGTCATCTCACATTTCTTCTGTTCCTTGGTGGTGTGGTCCAGAGCAATCTGTGTACCGAGAATGGATGCCCAGTTTCAAGATGGAGAAAGTGAGGTGGGGGATGGGGAAAGGCTGCCTGCCATCCATAGTCCTGCCGTGGGACAGAGGTCAGGCATCCCTCCCTGCTCCCAACCTGGGCACTAACCATTATCTCACTCCCTCCAGAAGTGTTCATGGTCCTTCAAAATCCAGAAACCGCACACTTAAGAGGTTGGAACAAGTTCAAAATCAACAGCGTTCAGGGTCAGAACCCATTCTCATCCCAACTACAGGCACAAGCTCCAAGGCACCCAGCCCCGAGATGTCATCTAATTTTTTATAGCAGAGCTTTGTGTTTTCTCAACCTTGGACACACCCTTTATCCCTTCTCTTCCTGAAAAGGAGAGCGATAGATGGGGGATCCTTTGGGAAGGGAAAGTGGCACCAGGGAATCAAGAGCAAGACGGAAATGTAAATTGGGGGTGGAGGGTGGAGAAGGGTGCACAGGTGGGCACTTACTCAGCAGGAAGACACCAGGTCCTAGGGAAGAAGAGGAAATCCTTAGGGAACATCTTTAACATGCGGCTCATATTTCTGGCCAGCAAGTCCTTTCGGCAGATTTCACTCATCCCAGGGAAGTGATTTATTTTCTGTGAAGGAAGCCAGAGTTCATGAATAATGGGGGCCACGGGAGAACCCATGAGATCCCCTTGGTGGACGGTCCTAAAAGTGGGAGCCCGCTGGAGAGATGCCACACTTATACTGAGGGCCAGCTCTGCCCCAGATACCTGGTAACTTTTCATTTCCATCACCCTCTCCAGCGACACTGAGTAGTCTGTCCAGTAGAGAGTCCAGTCATTGGTTTCCCCTCCCTCTCGAAGGCCATACCGCTGGGCAGCCCTACGCACTGCCATGGAGTTGGAGAAAGAAAGGCCTGTTAGCCCCGGAAGTGGGGAAGGAGCATGGGGTGGGGAGGTTATGTTTCTAGGTGGTCTCAGACCATGTCAGACCATGTGCTGAAGAGAGACACCTCAGCTCGTTGGAACTGGAAGCCATCTTGCCTGGTCTGGACATACCTTTGCCAAGAAAGAAACAGGGAGATCTACTGAGGAATACAGCCTATACCCGGTGAACCCCACAGAAGGTTATCTGGGAAGAATGTTTTACCTGCCCTGGTTTTCCCTTGCCAGGAAGTAGGCTTCTGGCCTTCCTCCAAACACTAAGCACTCTGTGTTCAGGGAATGTAAACTAATCCTTAACATTAGCCAGAGCCAAGCTTAAGTAGGAAGGTAACAGAAAAAAAAGTATACAATGCATTTCAAAACCACATATAGGCTGGGGCCCCCGGGCGGTTCTGTCGGTTGAGCGTCCGACTTCAGCCAGGGTCATGATCTCGTGGCTCGTGAGCTCGAACCCCACATCGGGCTCTCTGCCATCAGCTCGGAGCCCGCTTCGGATCCTCTGTCCGCCTCTCTCTCTGCCCCTCCCCTGCGGGTGCACGCTCTCCCAAAAATAAATAAAACATTAAAGAAAAGCCCACACTTATATGCTATCACATCCTTCTTTCTCTGTCCCTGTTAGCATTTGGAACTGGGAGCTCACTCCAATGCAAACACACACAAAAAAAGGCCTGGAAACGAAGAAGTGCCTGCAAGTGACCAGGAAAGGCAGGACCAGGCTGAAACTTATTCAAACTCGGAATTATATAATGACAACAACACTTCTCTATAGTCCAACGTGGGTCTGCAGGCTGCCAGTCTCTAACTTCTGCTCTAACAAGGACCAACCCCTGCCTTTTCTACGGATTCCCAAAGAACCCTACATCAGAACTACAGAGAACTGAAGTATGGCACCACCATGGTCAAAACCCACGTTTTCTTGGAGTGAGATTCCCTTCCTCGAATAGTTAACTGAGCTGGGTGAAGGAAACGTGAGGATTTGGAGACACCCCCTTTTCACCCCCAGGAATATACAAGTGACCCTTCCCAACCCTTTGGGGGCAATCCACTGGGTCCCCATTGTGGATCCCTCGAATGCAGGCGCTCACCGCTGTCGTATCGGCAGGTGGAGAGATTGATCACCAATCATCTGGAAAAGAGAAGAAGGAAAGCAGCAAGACAGAGACAGACGCACTTGCCAGAACACGTGGCCGCACCCAGAAGCATCCCACCCCAGGCGGGTCCAAGCCTACTCAGTCGCACCCAGCCTGGTTTGACTACACCCCTACTGAAGACACGAATCCAAAGGATTGCAGAGCGGCAGAAAAAACACGGGCGCTACCATTACTCAGCCCACGAGGTCGAAATTCGGCATTGTGGTTACAACGAATTCTGCTTTGGCTTCCTATGAACCTTGCCTCCTCAATCCTTTGACTCCAGCGGCCCATCAGGAGCAGGAAGTAAAAATCTTTTCGGCCAAATTACTTCATGGTCGCCCACCTCTTGCCTTCCCCCCCCCCACCCCCACTAACGGAAGTTGTGAGTCAGAAAGTGGACAAGCTGTCACACATCAGTGAGTCTGAGGACTGATCCATTTTCCCCAAAAGAGGCGAAGCGTGACAGAATATTAAATGGGAACTAGAACACAGAAGCTACAGTCGGATCCCAGAAATCGGCATCAGTCTTGTTATTTTTAAAATGTACTGGGGCACCCGAGGGGCTCAGTCGATTAAGTGTCCGACTTCAGCTCAGGTCATGATCTCGCAGTTTGTGGGTTCGAGCCCCGACACCTCAGAGCCTGGAGCCTGCTTCCGATTCTGTGTCTCCCTCTGTCTCTGCCTCTCTCCCACTCGTGCTCTGTCTCTCCCTCTCTCTCAAAAATAAATACACCTTAAAATTTTCTTTAAATGTACTAAGTTCCCAAGGCAAGAAGCACTTCCTTAAAACAAGGAAACTGACTCTCTCCGCACAATTAAAACAAACAAAAAAAAGGCATGCTAAACAACAAATAGAATGACGATTAGGACAAAGTGTGGTTAAGATTACAAACACCATCGTTTGGTTCTATGAAACAGGTCATCAAGTGGATCCTTTCCATCTGAACCGAAAGGGGTGCGATTTTGACAGCGTCTTTTACCCTCTCATTAGCGGCCAAGGCCCCCTTCCTTCCGGGTCCCCTCTGCTCCCAACAACACGGACCCCCATTCCCCATCTTTTGGTCCTAACCTTTTTTTCTTCCTCTTCTTCTTGCCTTGCTGCGGGGCATTCTGAAGCCTCTCTTGTACCCCAGCGTTCTCGCTCATGAAAACCAGGGTGACGATTTCTTTCGACTCTTCTGGGGAGCTGTCCTCCTGCTCTTCTGAGTCTGCCCCTTCCTCGGCCTCCAAAGGCAGGCACCGGAGCATCTCCCCAGCCTGGGAGGAGGCTGGGGGCAAATCCCGGCCCACCCTGGAGAGAGGGCAGAAGGAGCAGCAGTTACTTGAATCCACCTGCAGGGGGACCCCTCCCTTGCTCATGCGGGTGGGAGACCCACTCAGAGACCAGGGGACAGATTGCAGTTTATAAAATGCCACCCCACCTCCACGGTGGGTGCCAGCTCAGGGAGAGAGCCGATTCCACCTTTTGCCACTGACGCTGACCTTGGGGACTCGCTCAGCCAATCCTGGCTTTGGTTTTGCCCTCCTGGGATTTTTCAGGAGTAGGCTGAGAAGCTATGCATGGCACCTGGTAAACAATCTTATTAAAGTGAGCGAGTGCCTGGAGACAGACTCGGAACCAAGGCCTAAGCCTTCCTAGCTGAGGGAGTTAGTCCCAGTGGGTGTAGATGAGGCGCTCTGAGGAGGTCCGTTAACTGGCTCCCCACGACGCTGAACGTCCCACGCCCAACCTGCTGCCTGACTGTGAATGCAAAGGGAGCAGAGCACAGGGTCAATTTGTAGCTGACTGAGCACATACCAAGCTCAGGGCCAGAGGGAGCCCTTCCGAGATCCCAACCACAGAAAAGGCTACAGTGTCTCCCGCCCCCTGTGATTTAACGTAAAAACAAGACCAAACGGTAAAATATCACTAAGGAAGTCCAGCAGAGTTCTTGTCCCTCCTCCTATCCCCATGATGACTTCTTCGTTGTTTGCTGGGAATTTCAATATTTTTTAATGTTTTTTTTAATTATTTATTTTTGGGAGAGAGAGAGAGACACACGGAGACAGAGCACAAGCAGGGGAGGGTCAGAGAGAGAGGGAGACACAGAATCTGAAGCAGCTCCAGGCTCTGAGCTGTCAGCCCAGAGCCCGACGCAGGGCTCGAACTCACGAACTGCGAGATCATGACCTGGGCCGAAGTCGGACACTTAATCGACTGAGCTACCCAGGCGCCCCAAGGTTTTCAAATGATTTTTAATGCCTTTGTTTCAATAATCCTTAGGAATGTGCTTAGTTTGCTTGGGGTGACCCAGAACAGCCCAGATCCAATGAACTGATTCATCACCTTCACCTCCAAGGTTTCTATGACCATAAAGCCAATCTTCTGGGGCCCTTCCCCTCTTTACCTCCAAATCCCTGCCAACCTTCTCACCACTGCAACCCCTGTCCTTTGATGCCCTTCCTACCTACCACCTGTTCTTCCCTCATAAACGCTTTGGTTTTTAAAAAATGTATTAATGTGTTTATTATAACTTATTATAACATATTATTAGCAATGACATAATATAACATTAAAGGAAGTTTAGAAAAGGACACGGTAAGGTATATATCTGGAGCCAGGATTACTAGGTTAATATAGAAATTAGCTTCTAGTTTTATTTTTTATTTTTTTTTTCAACGTTTTTTATTTATTTTTGGGACAGAGAGAGACAGAGCATGAACGGGGGAGGGGCAGAGAGAGAGGGGGACACAGAATCGGAAACAGGCTCCAGGCCCTGAGCCATCAGCCCAGAGCCCGACGCGGGGCTCGAACTCACGGACCGCGAGATCGTGACCTGGCTGAAGTCGGACGCTTAACCGACTGCGCCACCCAGGCGCCCCTTATATTTTTTTTTCTTAATTTTTTTTCAAAGTTTTTTATTTATTTTTGGGACAGAGAGAGACAGAGCACGAACAGGGGAGGGGCAGAGAGAGAGGGAGACACAGAATCGGAAAGCTTCTAGTTTTATTTTATCTATCTACCTATCTATCTTCCATGTTGTTTCCCAGAGGGACTCCCAACAATTTGGCCTACCTCCAGCAATATACCATAACAGCTGGCTCACCAACTCACATAATCTCATGGGAATCACTTTCCCTCCATACCCAAACTTGCTAATTCTAGACAATTTTTTGTACCTGTCGCCACATTTTTAACATTACTGCATCCTTCCGTGTCTCTCTGCCCCTTTCCCACACCAAAATTGGGGAGTAGAGGGCTCTAACTTGGAGGCTGCGCATGAATAACTCAGTAATAAAGCTGCCCTCCTGGGTGGCTCCGTCGGTTGAGTGTCGGACTTCGGCTCAAGTCATGATCTCGCGGTTTGTGGGTTCGAGCCCCGCCGTCGGGCTCTGTGCTGATGGCTCGGAGCCTGGCGCCTGCTTCCGATTCTGTGTCTCCCTCTCTCTCTGCCTCTCCCCCACTCGTGCTCTGTCTCTCCCTCTCTCTCAAAAATAAATAAACGTTAAAAAATTTAAAAAAAAAAAGCCTCCCTTATACGTGTGTACTTCTTTAGTGTTTTCAGAGAATTATCACACCCACCATCACACTGAAAGCTCACAGCCGTCGCCAAGAGGAAGGGCAGAATTATTAAGTCAGCCAGGGACTGCCCCTGGTTTCTCTCTTGCCGAAGGGGGGCTGTCACTTATTCCCAAGCCCAGTTATGGTGACACCTGAAAAGGGGAGACAGAGTTGTACTCGGCACAACCACCCGACGAAACCTGGGCCTCGTGAGCCCGTGTTGCCCAGTGGACAGGCACATTCTTGGCAAAGTCCAAGAGGACCGAGGTATGTGAAATATTGACCTGGGGCTGCTCCCTTGATTTCAGATAAACGGCCCGTTCCGCTCCCCTAGCCCTCTGCAACGGCTTCTGTTTACCAAGCCGTGGAGGAGTGGCTCCGTTTACCCAAAGGTTAATGTTAACTCGAGGAGACAAAACTGACCCTGAACGTGGCCTCTGGAGTCGCGAGTTGTCTCTGCTGTCTTTCGAGTCCTTGCCCAAGTGGTAAGAACAAGTCATGGCTGCTGCTGTCTGCCTGCCTCAAAGAGAAAAACAACAACAACAACAATAAGATCAAATTCTGTTTCCTCTTGTCCCAGAGGGCCTCAGGCACATGGACCAGGGAACCGAACCCTTGCACTTCTCAGGGAACTGATCGCCACCGCATTGGTTCCCACCTGCCTTTCCCCTGTATTCTAGGCTATCTATGACCCGAGAGCCAGTTGAATGGTGCTTGAGTCAGGTGCAAGGTGGCGGAGAGCAGTCGATGCCCCACGTGTCTATTTTTGCTTTGCCTTTGGTCTCCCAGCTTCCTCCTCCCCCAGCCCTCTCCGTCCTGTTTCTTCCCCAAGGCTAAATCCCGCTGACTTCTCTCAAAGGTTCCTGATAGAGAATACGGTGCTCAAAGTTTGCCAGGGGGAGGAAAGGGGGGGGGTGCCTGGGGTCACATGCTGAATCCACCTGCAGAAATGTTTACTTGGCCCACCACAGTGTGTAGTTGTTATAGTTTTAAATAGAAGTAGGGGCGCCTGGGTGGCTCAGTCAGTTAGGCGTCCGACTTCAACTCAGGTCACGATCTCGCGGTCCGTGAGTTCAAGCCCCGCGTCAGGCTCTGGGCTGATGGCTCAGAGCCTGGAGCCTGCTTCGGATTCTGTGTCTCCCTCTCTCTCTGCCCCTCCCCCGTTCATGCTCTGTCTCTCTCTGTCTCAAAAATAAATAAACGTTAAAAAAATTTTTTTTTTAAATAGAAGTCGTTGCTGGGGTGCCTGGTGACTCAGCCAGTTAGGCGTCCGGCTCTTGGTGTGTCGGCTCAGGTCCTGACGTCACGGTTCATGAACTCGACCGTGGCACCAGGCTCTGCCCTAACAGCCTGACAGAGCGGAGCCTGCTTGGATTCTCTCTCCCTCTCTCTCTCTGCCCCTCCCCTGCAGGCGCGCATGCGCGCGCTCTCAAAACAAATAAGTAAAACTTAGCAAGAACAGGTACATAAAGGAGTTGCCAATACGTAGGAAATGTGGATTTCTCCTAAAAATCCAGATTTCTGTCGCTTTTGGAAAAGTAGGTCCCCAGTGCTTCATGCCAGAAATCCGCCAGAGCCAAATAATGCCTCCCTCATTAGCTATTTTTCAACCTGCCCCAGTCCCGTCCCTGTGGTCTCCGTGACACCAGAGTCACAAAACAGCTGCGCCTGTGCTGTTATTTTTCTCACAGTAGCATGAAGAGAGAGGAAACATTTTCGTACGTCCAGGTCATTTCTCTCCGGGCCGCAAGCCTGGCGCCCTTGACATCTGGATTTGCCTGCCCTCTTCTGGCATCTCTCTGGCCCCCAAGCAGCTGTGAGTTAGAACAGAAGCTGCTTCCTCCAGAGAGTCTCAGGTCTTACTGGACTCTACCAGTCTCCTCTTACCCAGTGCCAGCAGCCACTCCCTTCTCTCCCGCCCAACAATTCGGGTGTCAAAAGGAGTCTCGCAGTCTTGTGGAACTAGAGAAGGAGAGGCAGCAAATTCGAAGGACGGGGCTAAGGAGAATAGAAAAGGGTGAAGGGGGGCTGCCGGCATCCCGAGATATACGTACATCCTGGCGTGAGGGCCGCTGCAGTGAGAGACGTGACTTTAAGTCACCTGCTAAGAGAAGTCTCTGAGAACTCAGATTCTGGAGCCTGTCTGCCTGGATTGAAATCCCGGCTCTGCCACTTTCTAGTCGCGTGACCTCGGGCAATGTATTTCATTGCCCCTTCTGCCTTAGTTTCCCCATCTGTAAAATGGTTTGCCCCAACCAGTTACGGAAATTAAAAGGAGTTAATACAATACAAAGTGCTTAGGACAGTGCCAGGCGCAGAGTAAGTGCTCACTAAAGGCTACCTGTCAGCACCAGCTATGTGGCCCTGGACTGTGACCTCCCTGATGGAAAAGACAGTGTCTGTGAATGCTCAGCTCCTACTACCGGGTCTGGCAGATACCAGAGGGTTATAAGCTTCCTGAATGATCAGAC
The DNA here is from genome assembly GCF_027475565.1 of Acinonyx jubatus. Classification (NCBI taxonomy): domain Eukaryota; kingdom Metazoa; phylum Chordata; class Mammalia; order Carnivora; family Felidae; genus Acinonyx; species Acinonyx jubatus. The sequence goes on along the minus strand of NC_069397.1, from coordinate 35,761,118 downwards.
TGGAAGAATGAATAGATTCATGGACTCATTTAGCTTACCGTTCGTTTTCCTCATCTATATAATAGAAGCGCTGTTGTGAGCATTAGATAAACAGCAGTTTTTCAAGCACTGGCCTTGGGTTGAAGAGGGCACTTACAACACTTCGTGTCACTCATGTGTAACCGTAGCTACTTTTACAACCTACTTACCACGTAACTAAGCATTTACATTGTACTGAAGCATTTTCTATCCATATGTACTGTCTCAGCAGACCATCAGGTCATAGATATTCTCTTGCCTCCATTACAGATGAGAAGATTGAGGCACAGAGGGGCAAAGGCAGGAGACATAGCTGGGGTTCCACAGCCTATCTCTCTTCTACACGCCACACGCCGCCTTTCCCTCTCAGCTGATCACTCATAAACGGTGTGACCGGAAAGTGAAGCGACTGGTCTCCCAGCTCCCAGAAGCAGTTTTGGTGACCTCAGTCCCTTAACAATCAGTTGGTCCCATTTTCCTTAAAGCCAACTGCTTCCAAATTCCCACCTCCATTAAGGGCCTGGATCTCCCCAGATTTGCCATAACCTGGGAACAAGTCTACTGTTTCGAGTTTGTATTTATTTTCTCTGTTTCCTGCCCTTCTCGTCACCAAAGTCCACGTTGTACGTGGGTTCTTATTTGGGCTGTAATTATTACTTTTTTTTTTTTAAAGTAGCCTCACACCCAGCGCAGAGCCCGACACAGGGCTTGAACTCATGACGCTGAGATCAGGACCTGAACTGAGATCAAGAGCCAGACACTTCACCAAAAAAATAGAATAAGCAGCTCTTCCCGCCCATGGGTCCTGTCCCCATGCTTTAATAAAATCACCTTTTTGCACCAAAAAAAAAAAAAAAAAAAAGTCATACACTTCTCTCGACAATAGCCAAAGTATGGAAAGAGCCCAAACGTGCATTGGCAGATGAATGGATAAAGAAGATGTGGTATATATAGACAATGGAGTATTGCTCAGCAATCAAAAAGAATGAAATCTCGCCATTTGCAACTGTGTGGATGGAACTGGAGGTCGTGAGGCTAAGCGAAATCAGTCAGTCAGAGAAAGACAAATATCATATGACTTCACTCGTATGAGGAATTTAAGATACCAAACAGATGAATATAAGGGAAGGGAAGCAAAAATAATATAAAAACAGGGAGGGAGACAAAACGGAAGAGACTCATAAATATGGTGAACAAACAGAGGGTTACTGGAGAGGTTGTGGGAGGGGAGATGGGCTAAATGGATAAGGGGCATTAAGGAATCTACTCCTGAAATCATTGTTGCACCATATGCTAACTAACTTGGAGGTAAATTAAATAACTAAAAAAAAAAAAAAAAAAAAGAGTCAGACGCTTAACCGACTGAGCCACCCAGGCACCCCTGGAACACTTTCTCAGCTCTTACTGAATTCCTCAATATTACAGCTGGGAGGGACCATGAGAATACCTAGTTGAAACGTTTGCTTTTTAGAAGTTTTGAAATGCCCCTGCCAGCTAGAGGAGGGGACTTGCACAAAGCCAGAGAGCGAGTCAGAAGGGCCAGGACCAAAGCCCTGGCTACTGAACCCTCTGCTCATCTTTCCACTACGCCAGGTGAATGGACAGGCAATGCGGACTAAGCGCTTTGGAGAACGTTTAAGGCAACTGACTTGTGCTAACGTAGCAAACAGAGTAAATACCATCTTCGGTTTTACATAATGACGCAAGAAACATTTAGTTCACCTTTCCAAAGAGGACAGTTAAGACCATTTACAAACAGTGATGTTTCCTCTCATTTTAGTGTGGGGTTTGATCTTGGAGAAGCTTCCACGCCAGGCAAAGCCGACCAAATCTGGCTAGACAGCATGAAAATGCCCTTCATTGGCCACCAGGGGGAGGGAATGAGCCCTGGGATGGCTTCATGCAAACACGTTGCAGATTATTTGGAAAAATCTCACAGCAAGGGAGCGTTTCCACTTCTGAAAGACTATACATGCTGACTCCTCTTCTTCCCCCTAGAGGTGCACGGAAAATATCTAGCACTTTCTTTGGCAAGGCGGAATTAATACGGGTGTCAATACATTGGAGAAAAGAATTATTTGGTGGTTACGAACAGATCATGGAGCATGTTTAAAGTTGTAACTAAGTTTTTTCATCCCAACCTTCAGAGTCTGGACTTTACTTTGTCTGTAGAATTACATATGGCACTGAAGGGCCATCCTGCTGTGTCTGCCGGATGACTACCTTCTCTTCTCCCAAATAATATGTTTCCCGCACCTCCTCCCTTTTACAACTTTGAGTCCTCATTCCTCTACCAGAAGCATTGGAAAAGGTTGAAAGTAGGTTGGGGAAGATGGGGAGGTTAGATCTCTGGATCTTGCTTTCAGCTTTGCCTCTTTGATTTTGTATGTCATAAGAAGCCAGGTAATATCGCCTCCCTCATTCCCTTTTTTTTTTTTTTTTAGTGTCATTGACATACAATGTTACATTGCTTTCAGGTTCACCTTCATTCCCTATCTTTTCTGTGATTACCGGACCACCAGAAGATAAAAACTTCACATCTAGAAAAGTGCTTTGGGGTGCCTGGGTGGCGCAGTCAGTTAAGTATCCAAGTTCAGCTCAGGTCATGATCTCACGGTTTGTGGGTTCGAGCCCCGCGTCCAACTCTGTGCTGACAGCTGAGAGCCTGGAGCCTGCTTCGGATTCTGTGTCTCCCTCTCTCTCTGCCCTTCCCCCACTCACACTCTCTCTCTCAAAGACAAATAAATATATATTTTAAAAAGAAAAGTGCGGGCCGCCTGGGTGGCTCAGTCAGTTGAGCGCCGATTTCAGCTCAGGTCATGATCTCATTGCTTGTGGGTTCGAGCCCCGCGTCGGGCTCTGTGCTGACAGCTCAGAGCCTGGAGCCTGCTTCGGATTCTGTGTCTCCCTGTCTCTCTGCCCTTCTCCTGCTTGTGCTCTGTCTCTCTCTTTCTCAAAAATAAAATAAACATTAAAAACAATTTTTAAGTGCTTTGAGCTTTGATGCAGGCAGAATAAATTGAGGTGCTTTTTATGAACTTTTGCCTTTTCATTCTAGCCACCCTTGGAATTTCAGCCCAGGGACTAAATGGGTTCTTAGCAAGATGTGGATTAACAAGGGAGGGATGGGGGCACTCAACTGCGTAAGGGCTGTGCCAGTAAGAAGTGCTGAGAGTGACCAGCCATATTCTCTGGAAACACTCAGAATCTTGCTGACTCAGATTCCATTTTTTGCTCTGCCAGAAACTGAGGGGAAGATGCATTGTTCAGGGCAGGCTCACGCCCAGCCATTTTCTGCACAATACTCTGCATCACCAGCAAAGACAGATGGATCTGGATCCAGACCCCAGCTCTACTTCCTAGTGGGTGACTGTGGGTGAGAAACTGAGTTTCTTTGTACCTCAGTTTCCTCATGAGGAAAATGAGGAAAATAATATCTATCTTGGGGCGTTATTTAAAGATGAAATGAGTTAACATTTATAATGCTCTTAAAGCAGTGCTTGGCTTAAAATAAAAGCTATGTAAAATGAAAATATAACAGCAGGATTGGTGTATCTATTAAATAACTTACTGAATGAAGAGCCTGGTACATACCGGTGCTTAGTAAAGGTTAGCTCCCTTCCCATCTCATTCCCAAATGTGAGTTACATCTTTCCTAGGGTTCAAATCCCAAAGGAGAACATTCCTCAAGCCTAGAAGAATTCTCCCTCAGGAGGTGAGAAATAGGAACTGGAAAGGGGGGAGCTGAAAAGGAGGGGCAGGGGCATTTGTTGAGGGCTGTGCTGGCTATCCAAAACAGAAGTGTCTTTCTGGAAGGTTTCTCCAGGCAAAGGAAGAAAGGAGATCAGGAGATCAGGAGAAAGGCCCAGCGATGGGGAAGGAGGAGGCAGAGAAAGTTTGGCGATTCCCAGGGATCTCAGATATCTAAGGGACAGCTCCCTGGGCGGGGTTTGGGAAATCCAGGGCAGGAAGTGAGGGTGCACCGGTTCGGGTGAGAAGTGGGGACAGGAGGGGGTATGGAGCTAGAAACGGAAGAGAGTGAGGGCAAGGTCCTGGCATCGGGGTCTTGAGGATGAGAAAGGGAGCGAGGGTATTTCCGGGGTGAACGCCAGTACGGAGCTGGGAAGAGATGAGCTGCGGCGCCAAGGGGGAGCAGGGACTGGGAGGGCGAGTGGCGTTGGCCATAGAGAGCCACCAGGGAGGACAGAAGGAGTAACCCTGGTGAACTGGGCACCGAGGGGGACTTCGGGGGTATGAAGAACCAGGTTTTCCGTGGGGAGACACTAGGAGGCCGCGATCTAGGGCCAGCATCGGGTTTGGGGGGCTCTTACCCGCAATTCCTATCTCCCCGTCTTGCCCCCGCTCTGCTGCGCGTATCGTTCGCAGCCACACTTTCGGGCCCCCTCCTCAAAAGACTTAAGGAGACAAGGTCCCATTGGCTGCCCCACAACCCTTAAGCCCAACCCGCGCTCCTCCTAACTTGGGGTGCGCCCAGCCCACATATATTTGCATATAGGGCTTTCCAGGTCTTCGATTGGCCCCAGCGGCAGGCGGCCGTGCCCCCCCCCCCCCAATCCAATTAACCGCCCCTTTGCTCTGAGAGGCCAGCGCCCGAGGTCGTCCCGGGAGACGCGGAGGACGCTTGGGCCGCGCTCCTCGCGCTCGGGGCGGCTCCACTGCTAGCCCTGCGCGGGTCCCCGCCCTCCCCCGCCCGTGCCGTCGGGGCGTCGGGGCGTCGTGCGCAGGCGCAGCTGGAGCCTCGGCGCCGAGCGGATCCGAATTGTCTGCCTCGGAAGCTCCAGCTGCCCGGGAGGGGGAGGGGGAGGGGGAGGGGGAGGGGGGCGAGTGGGGTGCACCGAGGGGGGCGGTCTCGTCCTCTGGCGCTCTGGGGAGGATGAAAAGCCGAAGCCGGGACCAGAGGGGAGCCGCGCAGACAGCATTGGATTGAGACCCAAGTCAAGATCTCAGGCATGTGTAATCACGGGCAGTTGACATCATCTCTCCGGGTTTAGCTTCTCCAACCGTAGAGTAGATACCGCAAACCTGCAAGGAACCGCTCTGGCTTACTGAATCATGACATCTCAGAGAGTGGGGGGGTCGTGGCCCCTCTACCGAACGAGCCCCTGGCCGAGAGAGGCTGCCGCGCAGGGCTCCGGGGTCTGGGCTTCGCACAGCGACATTCTGATTGTCCTCTGGCAGGCGGGGGAATCAGAGTAATGACTGGATTCGCATGATCGTGGTTTCCTTCCGTTTCCGCCTGTGTCAGCCCAGACTCCTGCGGGCCTGCAAAGGGTTGGCGGCCAGCAGAGCTGTTTCTACCTGGGTTCGTTCAGGATTGGGGAAAGACCAAAGGATCGATTTAAAACTCCTGAAGTTTAAGGGGGGCGGTGGGTCAGTTGGTCGGCTCAGGTCATGACCTCACGGGCGGTGAATTCGAGCCCTAAATGGGGCTCTCTACTGTCAGCATGGAGCCCGCCTGGGATTCTCTCTCTCCCTCTTTCTCTCTGGCCCTCCCCCGCTTGCTCTCTCTCGTGCGCGCTCTCTCTCGACATGAATGAATAAACTTTAAAAAGCACTTTAAAAAAAAATAAATAAAATTCCTGAACCACAGTGTTCTCAGGAAACTCCCTTATGGATGGCGCCGGGGATTTCTTGTTGCCTATATCCATTGTTCTTCATTCTGCAGATTTCCAGATGCTTGAATTGATGTTCCTGAAATGTAGCTGCTCCTGCGGGAAAGGATTGTTCAGTCCCAAGGAGTAAGACTTAGGTAAGACTCTGCAACATTGACTCTCACGCTGAGGATAGAGTTCTCTTCCCTCGGTTGAGGGGAGACAGAGGAGACACAGGCCCTTCCCAGAGAAGCCGTAATCAAAAGGACTAGTGGAAGAGGCAAGATCCTCGCTGATGTGGAGGATGTGGAGTTAGTCCCCGGAGAGTTTCCGAGAGGATGAAGGTTTTAGCAGATTCATTGGGAACATTGTGTCCAATCCATGTGCCTGAGACTTCGTGCTGGCCTCTGATCCCTTATCTGAATAAAGCAGAGCTTTACAACAGTCCGCTGTCCCTCTCCCTGAGACGCCCCCTATGTCCCCAGGGAGGCTCTGTTCCTGGACACTTGGACATTCCAAAAATTGTGTAAACAAGTCTCATCAGAAGCCCATTTTGAAGCCCTAATCACCCCCCCCAACCCCCTCCCTTATAAAACTGATACATAATAAACCTTTACGCCTAGCTGTTTGTACAGTTACTGGCGACTGAGTGCTCTCATATGCCTGTAAATAAACTGTTAACCTTTTGACCTAAGTTGCTGGAGAAAGTTTTCCTCCGACACAGGACCCTGTCCCTTTACCAGCTGATCTGCCCAGCCAGGAGCCTAGAGGCAAAGGCATGGCTTAGCCCCAAGTGGACAATGAAAGGCTGGTTAGTGATGCTTAAATTCACGCTGGAGGGCCTGAGGTGAAACCAGGGGCCCATCTGCTGCTCTTCCAGAAACCTCCCTGCCATCCTATCCTCTACCTCTTCCCTCGGTCCCCCTTCCCTCCAGGTGGCCCTGGGCTATCGCGCCCCTCCCCACCTCCAGGGCCCTGGAGGCCCAGGTGACCAGTCATCAACTGGCCGAGAGCAGATGCTTCCCTAAGACCAACCGTCCCGGCTCTGTTTCCCTCCCCCTTCCGGCCTCTTTCTTTCCCCCAGTGTCCCACCAATCTACTCTGCCAAGCTGGGCTTTGGTCTGAGGTCCCTCTGGAGCGATATTGTGATGGAAATGAGGGAAAGGATGCGGGAGGGAGCGGCAAAGATTTACAACTTCCAGAGGGTTTCCATTAAAATCCCTGACAACTGGTTATTTACGAGAGGGTTGGCCACAGTGGGAGCTAATAGGCCAGAGCCTGGCACCCCTGTCCTTTCAGGGGTGCTGACAAGGGGGTGAAACAGTAGAAGTGCCCCCACTCTAGAGCAAAGCATCCCCTCCAGGGCTGGAGGGACGGCCAGGAAATCAGAAAGCATCCGTGATTTGTGCCAGGCAAACCCCAAACAGAAAGATCCCTGAGGCAAACACCGAGGGTTTTTCTGGGCCTGGGTGTGAAAGGTTGAAGCAGCATGTTGAGCCTCCTTCAGTCATCAGAAAAGTTGGACCCCGTCCCCTCCCCCGAAACTCAAACTCAGAGGCAAAAGTGCCCAAGGGAGAGACTGCAGGCACAGGTATGAAATTTTTCACGGTCTTTTTGTTCCCAAGGCACCCACCTGACTAAATAGTAAGACAGTTTCCCCTCAAAATGGTGTCTGCTCTCCAGTTGACACACAGACTCCTTCTCAGTTTGGGACTCTTCCTCTCAGTAGTTGATGGGGGAACAAAGAAAGTCCTGCTTCTGCCTGTACCAGTCAAAGGAAGTCTTGGTATGGGACACCTGGGAGGCTCAGTCGGTGAAGCGACCGACTTCGGCCCAGGTCATGATCTCACAGTTCGTGAGTTTGAGCCCCGCGTCGGGCTCTGTGCCGACAGCCCAGAGCCTGGAGCCTGCTCCAGATTCTGTGTCTCCCTCTCTCTCTCTGCCCCTCCCCCGCTCACTCTTTGTCTCTCGTTCTCTCAACAGAGCAAAACAAACAAAATAAAAAACTTAAAAAAAACACACACACACACACACAACCACAAAGCAAGTCTTGGTATCTGTACCAGGGACAATGGCGTCGGGAGTGGAAATGAGACAAAGATTCTTAGAAGACCTTTTTTTTTCTCATACCCCAGGTTTTGGTTTTGGTTCTGTTCCGTTTTTTTGCTTTAAGTCTGCAAGGTCTGAGAGTCACAGAATCAGAGTTCTTTTTCAATCAGAAGAGATCTTACAGGCCACGCGGTATTTCTCTTGTGTTTAGAAGACGAAATTGAAAGGCGCCCGGGGGTGGGGGGGGCTCAGTCCGTTAAGCATCTGACTCTTGGTTTCGGCTCAGGTCACGATCTCATGGTTCATGAGATGGAGCCCCGCGTTGGGCTCTGTGCTGGCAGTGCAGAGCCTGCTTAGGATTCTCTCTCTCCCTTTCTCTGCCCCTCCTCTGCTTGCTCTCTCTCTCTCTCAAAATAAATAAAATACACTTAAAAAAAAAAAAAAAGAATTAGAAGAGGAAATCGAGGCCCAAAAAAATGTAGTGGGACTTGCAAGCAGTTATGGTCACACAGAATCTTTGCTTTTTATTTATCTTTTAATTAAAAAAAATTTTTTTAATGTGTATTTATTTTTGAGACACACACACACACACACACACACACACACACACACAGAGCATGAGCAAGGGAGGGGCAGCGAGAGAGGGGGACACAGAATCCGAAGCAGGCTCCAGGCTCCGAGGCGTCAGCACAGAGCCGGACGCGGGGCTCAAACTCACGGACCAGGAGAACGTGACCTGACACTTAACCGACTGAGCCACCCAGGTGCCCCTTGAATCTTTGCTTTTCACAAAATTGTTTAATGATTGACTTAAATATTCAATGGGTATAGAATGGTGAAGTAAATTATGGTAGAATCACTTATTACAACAAAAAGGAAACCAATAATCATATGGTTTATAGCAATATAAAACGGTGTTTGGGGGCGCCTGGGTGGCTCAGTCAGTTGAACATCTGACTTCAGCTCGGATCATGATCTCTCACGGCTTGTGAGTTCGAGCCCCACATTGGGCTCTGTGCTGACAGCTCGGAGCCTGGAGCCTGCCTCTGATTCTGTATCTCCCTCTCTCTCTGCCCCTCCCCTGCTCACACTCTGTCTCTCTCTCCCTCAAAAATAAATAAACATTTTAAAAAATGGTGTTTAACCCAACAGTAGTAAGCAACAACAACAAAAAATTGCAAAGGCTATGACTATAATCGTGTCAAACGTGCACTTGTATGCATAAAAAACTGAAAGAAATGTTAAGAGAATTTTCTAAGGAAAGGAAAAGCATGACTCTCCTACAGATATAAAAATGAACGCATGTTAAAGATTTTATGTCACTCAGTAGGGAGCCAGTCAGTCAGATGGTTCAGCTGGTTCCAAAAAAGCAGCACAATTTGTCTGATAAAAAAGAACGTTGAAAGAAATTGCAAATGGACGCCAAACTGCTTTTTCTTCCACAAGGAAAGGAGGCAAAATAGTCCAACCTCTATCAGATCAGACAGAAATTCCTTGCCAATCAGTTACCTACAATTTACGGAGTTGTAAAATGCTTCCCATAGAATCAGTTCAAATTGGCTAATTCAGGGAAGGGTGTCCAACAGAGAGATTTTTCTCTACAGACAACAGTCTTGAAAATATGTGTAGGATTATGAAATGTCTCTTTCTTTTTAGTTTATTTAATGTAACTTTTTAAAACAAAGATATGCCTCCCAAGTTCTTACAGGGACCATATAATATCCCCTGAAATGTTCAATAGGTGATTTGGTTTGCCCACACATTCTAAAAACACAGGGTTAATGTGAGGCATACCTGGCTCCTGTTTCTCCAAAAGTTTATAAAACAGCACACCCGGGGTGCCTGGGTGGCTCAGTCGGTTGAGCGTCCAACTTCGGCTCAGGTCATCATCTCGCAGTTCGTGAGTTCGAGCCCCGCATCGGACTCTGCGCTGACAGCTTGGAGCCCGGAGCCTGCTTCGGATTCTGTGTCTCCCCCTCCCTCTCTGCCCCTTCCTTGCTCATGCTCTCTCTCTGTCTCTCTTAAAAAAAAAAATTAAAAAAAAAAAACAAAGCAGCACACCCAACCTGCATTCGTTGAAAGCCTAATGGTATCCCAACCTAATTAGTAGTCTCCTTCTTGCCATTGGTTATTCAATTCTTCTCTTTCTCAAAGCCGGGCGTAGAAACTCTCTGTACTTGGGAATGCAAGCTGGTGCAGCCACTCTGGAAAACAGTATGGAGGTTCCTCAAAAAACTAAAAAGAGAACTACCCTACGACCCAGCAATTGCACTACTAGGCATTTATCCATGGGCTACAGGTGCTGTTTCGAAGGGACACATGCACCCCCATGTTTATAGCAGCACTATCAACGATAGCCAAAGTATGGAAAGAGCCCAAATGTCCATCGATGGATGAATGGATAAAGAAGATGTGGTCTATCTATACAATGGAGTATTACTCGGCAACCAAAAAGAATGAAATCTTGCCATTTGCAACTATGTGGATGGAACTGGAGGGTATTATGCTAAGTGAAATTTGTCAGTCAGAGAAAGACAAATATCATATGACTTCACTCATATGAGGACTTTAAGAGACAAAACAGATGAACATAAGGGAAGGGAAGCAAAAATCATATAAAAACAGGGAGGGGGACAAAACAGAAGAGACTCATAAATATGGAGAATAAACAGGGTTCCTGGAGGGGTTGTGGGAGGGGGCACGGGCTAAATGGGTCAGGGGCACGAAGGAATCTACTCCTGAAATCATTGTTGCACTGTATGCTGACTAATTTGGATGTAAATTTTAAAAAATAAAGTTAAAATTAAAAAAGAAACTCTCTGTGCTCTGTAAGGCATCCAATTGCAGAGTCTTAGGCGGTTACAGAGCCGGAGAGCTTCAAGGGATAAAATTCCTCTCACTGCCTTTTTCCAGGGAGTGGAGAGTCTAAACGCCAGAGTCATTGCCACGGGATACAGCTGGGCAGGGCTGGAGCGAGCGCAGGGGTAAAAGTGAGCCGCTGCTTGGACATCTTGTAGGCTGCCTCCTGCCTCTCCTTCCCACAGTCCACACCCCTGTCGCCCAGATACTGTAGCTTTGCACCAGCCAGGACAGTGCTGACACATATCTATTTAAATTTCAATTTGATAGGGAATTTCCATGTCTGTGTGGGTTCCCCATACGTACCTGCATATGCTATTAAATTTGATTTTCTCCAAACAAATAAGTAAATACTCCATATAAAACCCAGTTCCCAGGTGCACTAGCCACATTTTAAGTGCTCGACAGCTACATGCGGTCAGCACAGGTACTGAGCACTGCCTTCGTTGCGGAGAATCCTACTGGAGAGCACCACTGGGGAGGACTATTCCCTCTCTCCACGTCGTTTCTCCTCCATCCCTTTTCCTGCGGGCCAAGCTTGTTATTCAAAATAAATCAAATGTCACCTTTGACCAAGACTCTTTGACCAAACTTTGGTTGGGCTCCTCTGAGCCCTCTTGACGCGGCTTCAACCTTGGGCTTCTATGTCTGCCTTTGCCAAGTCCACAGCTGGGGTGCAGGGGTACCAGGGCACCTGGCTCTGGGTGAGGGGGTGGGGGGGGGGGCAAACAGACCAGGTTCAGCCACTCACCGCTGACAAAATGCAAAGACAGGTGGCAGAACAAGGAAGGAATTTATTTCAGGGAAGGGCAACACCGGGAAGACAGTGGACCCTCTGAGATACAATCTCCAAAGTGCCGAAAATACTCCTGGGTTTTGTAAGGAAAATGTGGGACAGAGGTCAGAGAGTACTGCAGGTGGAAAGCGAAGGTCAGGTCATTGTTGTCTTGAGGTCACGTGGGGTCTTGCTGGCTCAGGGCAATCGTCGTTGCTTGAAGGGGTAGTTTTGGTTCCCATCATGATGATTTGCCTGCGGGTTCTTTTGCCTGAATTAAGAGATAAGCAGGAAAAAGAAAACTTTACTTAGAAAGTACAGACTGAGGTCAAAATGGAGGTAGTTGAGGTCCTCTTTCAAGTCCGGTTTCAGCAAAAATCTTAAATCAGCTTAGAGAGAATCCTTACTCTTCCTATCTGATCAATCCCTAGCCTGCCTTCAGCAAGAGTCCTATTAAATCAGTTTAGCAAGAACCCCCCATTCTTGATGTCTTCTCCTCTTAGTAATTTTCCACCACTGACTCCCTCATTCTGCTTGATTGGCTGTAAATCCCCACTTGTCCTTACTGTTTTTGGAACTGGGTACAATCTCTCTCTGTTTGTAATGCTCCTATTACAACCGTCCCAAATAAAGTTTTCCTTTCTGTTTTAATAGGCCTCAGAATAATTTTTTCTTTACCACTTTTTCTATGAAACCTTCTTTCTTGCCCCTAGGAAAAATGAATTCTATGCTACCTTAGCACTATGTAAATTCCTCTTCTAAAGCCACTACCATGGGGTATCATACTCATTTATGCATTTGTCTGCCCGTATGGATTACCGAACTCTCATGAAGAATAAATATGGTGAGAGTCATGATTAAGAGCACAGTCATTTATTTGAGTCAGAATGCTCAGTTCAAAGTCTTCTGATGGCACTTACTGTCTGGGTGAGCTTGCACAAGTAACTTTACGTCTCAAAGCCTCAACTGTCTCATCTGTGAAAAGGGTGTAATAAAAAGTGCTTCCCTTGTAAGGATTCAATGAGAAAACCCACTGTGTCAGGCAGAGTAACTACCCCCATCCCCAGTCTTCGTCTCCATTCCTAACACTTGAAGATAGGAGAGGAGGATTTTCTCTGTAGGTCTGAATATTGATTCCCATTCCTTCAATATCCAGTTATAAAGGGTTCCACTTGCAGCCTTCCCTTGACACTTCTATTGGAAATAAATCACAAACTAATCAATGTTTTTTATTCCACGCTATCGAACTTAGCTTCCCAAAATGTCAACAAAACAACCTGTTGATAAGACAAAACTGAGATCATTCTTACCTTACTGAGAAAGAAGACAGTCTTTTTTTTTTTTCCTTTTAAGTAGGCTTTTTGCCCAGCACAGGGCCCTACATGGGGCTTGAACTCACAACCCTGAGCTCAAGACCTCAGCTGAATCAAGAGTCAGAGGCTTAACTGACTGAGCCACTCAGGCACCCCACAAGGATACTTTCTTGCCAAAGTTGTAGCAGCAGCACAGAGGCAGAAAGACAAAATAGTGGTGTTTATTGAGACTCTGAAGTTGGTTTGGGGAAGGGGTGGGTGGATTTTTCAATGCAAAGATAGAGGCAAAAGTTGATTAGGGTAGGGTAAGGGTCATGATATCATAGTTTAGTATGGGTGGACACAGCCAAGCAAGGATTTTGAGGCCAAGGGCTCTTAGAATCTATCATGTGATGCTTTCTCTTAAACAATCAGTGGTTCTTTTTTTTTAGGCAGTTCCTAAAATGCACAATGGATTCATTTGCATTTTTAACTTCCCCACAAGAGTGTCATGAAATAGTTGTGTTAATATAGACATTAAGGTATGTAGGGGTAGGAGATTTCAGTTCCAAGGGCTTTTTAGAAAGCCACTAAGTAAAATTAAGGGAGATGTATCCAGGATACTGAGGGCACTTATCCCTGTAGACGGAGTTTAAAATGGAAAAGCAGGGGCGCCTGGGTGGCTCAGTCGGTTGAGCGCCGACTTCAGCTCAGGTCACGATCTCACGGTCCGTGAGTTCAAGCCCCGCATCGGGCCCCTGTGCTGACAGCTCAGAGCCCGGAGCCTGTTTCAGATTCTATGTCTCCCTCTCGCTGACCCTCCCCCGTTCATGCTCTGTCTCTCTCTGTCTCAAAAATAAATAAATAAACGTTAAAAAAAAAATTTTAAAAAAATGGAAAAGCATAATTTTGGTCACTCAGAAGGTGATTTGAACTTTCAAAAGAAGCCCCAGTCCCTGATTTACTCATTATTCCCAACCATGCATTCATCTCAGTTGAATGCCACCAGTCTTGAGAGAAGACACAATAAGGAATGCTCATGCCCCTACCTGAAATGTAAAGTGGTTTCAGGGGCATAAATCCCCCCGCGTTAGACTGCACAGAAAAGTTTCTGTCCAGATTTAGATGGATGCTACTCCTTACAGAAGAGGCACTTCTCAATTTACCTGTCCATAGAAAAGCATGTGCAGTGTTAAAGAAATAATTATTCTGACATTTGCTAAACCCGTAAGAGAGACATTATCCAGGACTATTGCCACAGGGACCGTTACAATAGAGGAGACATATGGTGCTCAATTCCAAATACGATAAGGACAAGTGCATGAAAAATTACTAAAGGGAGACATCAAGGGTGGGAGGGGATTCCTGTTGAAGTGCCTTAACAGAATTCTTGCTGAAGGCAGGCCGTCGATCAGCTATCAAGGGTGAGAATTTCCAAGTTGACTTTGCAGGATTCTGAGTTTGTGCTTAGTAAGAACTACCCTGACAGAGTTAACACTAAAAAATAATTTCATTATAGAGAGGGAATGATGAGACACAGGAAGTGGGGCACATAGGGAGATTGCTGGATCTCCTTTATTTAGGGGCAGGGGAGGCATGATTAAATGCCAAAGGGGGTCTCATCTATAAGACTCTTAGGGAAGTGTGATGTGGGGGCAGGAGAAAAATGAAGATGACTTCTCGATGGCCCTTTCTCGTTCAGGACTGGAAGAAGTAAAGTTTTGGGCTTTTTTTTTTAAAGGTAAGTAAACAGCTCATTCTAAGGGAAAAATAGGCTCCTTGGGTGAGAATGCTGTTTGGGATGGGCGAAAAGCACAAAGAGCCGCAGAGCGCCCCTGGGGCTCAGTCACCTGAGCACTACAAGTCCCAGCAAACATCGCGGCGAGGGCGGAGCTTGGTAGCCGTTGTGACGTGGTGGGCGGGATCAGACGGGGTCTGCGGTCCCAGGAGTTTTTAGCCCCGCCCCTGTCCCTTGCCCTGCCCTGTTGCTGTTGTGCCGACGCCGGCTGCTACCCCCGGTGAGTCCCTGGAGTGAAAGGAGGGCAATTAGGGGCAGTTGGGCCTTCGGGTTCCCCAAATTCAGACTTCCACTCCTGAGGAGGCACCTTGGGCAGGCAGAGATGTGGCTAGTTTCGGTTTTCACCAGCTTCCATCTTCCTAGGGTGACAGTAAGTGTGAGTGGCGTCATGGAGTCCCTGGAGCCCCTCCCGTGGCCTTGGAGGGTTGAGGGGCAGTTTTCTCCCGAGGAGGGCCGAGCTTCAGTGCTTGTGGCCGGGTGGCAGGCTCCTTGAGCAGAAGGGACCCCTCTGACGGCGAGTCAGGGTCTTGACGTCACAGCGTCATCTACCCCACCCCCCACCCCCCAGTGGGCTGAGGTCTTGGCAGTTCCTTAATCCCTATCCTTGACGACATCAGCATTGCTGTTTGCTTCGAGGCCGCGGCGGCGCTCTGCCCGGTCACCCTAGGCAAGTTACTTTCTCTTTGGGCCTCAGTTTCCCTGTCCGTGATCCCCAAAGCCCCTTTCCTTCAGATGAGGCCTTCTGTAATTGGAGATATTCTAGGCAGCCGAGAAGAAAGAGAGTAGTGACCTGCTTTTTTACGGTTGATCTCCTGTAGCCCCTCCTCACCGCTACCTTCACCCCAATTCAGTGTAGGTGCTAATGTTCCCCGTTAGGATTTCAACCCCTCCCAGGCGTGTTAACTTTTCCGGATCACTTGGATTCTTTGTTCCTGATGCAAGCCAACAAGTGGCCTTTGCTGGAGCTGAGTAGAATAACACAGATGCTATGTATTACAACTTAACTTCCCCTGTTGGCAAAAACCGTTTCAAACAAAAGACTTTTAATGCAGTCGGTCTTTGTAGATTAGGGAGAGTACATGACTAGGAACTATCCAGGTGACTCACTTTCACGGGTATTTTCAAAGGGCCTCTACCTGAAACTCGACCCTTGAGCAGGTATGACAGCTGTGGAGTGGAAAGGACCCCGAGAGAGACAGTGAGAGTTACTTAGTGTCGACAAGCTGTAGTATCTTTCAAGTCAGGTGGTACATCCAGGGCTCTTTAAAAACTTTGTGCTTGTTGATATCATACCATGGTTCCTTCTTTCCTTGGATGACAAGAGAGGCCGTGTAGATGACCTCTTTCGCTTTCTTTTTCTTTCACTTAGGATCACCATGATCGCTGGAAAGTTTCTTAGAGATTTTCTAGCCTGATCCATGCGTTTTACTGATGAGGATCCTGAGGCCTAAAAGGAGGGAGTGTGAGTTGGTTAAGATCGCAGAGCAGGGGCGCCTGGGTGGCGCAGTCGGTTAAGCGTCCGACTTCAGCCAGGTCACGATCTCGCGGTCCGTGAGTTCGAGCCCCGCGTCAGGCTCTGGGCTGATGGCTCAGAGCCTGGAGCCTGTTTCCGATTCTGTGTCTCCCTCTCTCTCTGCCCCTCCCCCGTTCATGCTCTGTCTCTCTCTGTCCCAAAAATAAATAAACGTTGAAAAAAAAAAATTTAAAGATCGCAGAGCTAGGACAGGAACCCAGGCCCCTTGGCTCCTAGCCTCGCTCCCTTCCCACTCACTACACTTGAAACGCTGTCCCCACCCATGTCATTTCAGGGGTCAGCACGGTCACCCCTTTCAAGGAAAAAGTGTACCATCTCGTTAAGTTAGAGGTGGAGGACACGGCTTTGAGCCTCTCAAACCGTTTTTTCTGGTTGCCTGCATCTCCTGTCCCAGAACGATTTTTCTTTTCTTCCCTGGTACCGTTGCCTCTGCTGGTGTGGGGTGTGGCGGAGGGCCTGCTTAGCACAAGCTGGGCAGCCAATCCCAACCGTTGTTAAGGAGGAATGTTAAAAGCCTCCTGGAGGTCCACAAATTTTCTAAGGTACTCTGAAAGATTTTAGGTAAAGAACTAGAATGAGGGGCGCCTGGGTGGCTCAGTCGGTTAAGCGCCCGCCTCTTGATCTCGGCTCGGGTCTTGATCTCAGGGTTCATGAGCGCGAGCCCCGAATAGGGATCCGTGCTGCTGGCCGGGAGCCTGCTTGGGATTCTGTCTCTCCTTTCCGCCCCTCCCCTGCTGGTGCACACATGTGTGTGTCCTCTCTTTTTCTCTCTCTCTCTCTCTCAAAATAAACGAACTTTAAAAAAAAAAAAAAAACTAGAATGATCTTGGAAATTTTGTTTTGTTTTTTTAATAGTCTTTTTTTTTTTTTTCAGTTTGTTTATTTTGAGAGAGAGAGAGTGCAAGCGGGCAGGGGGCAGAGAGAGACAGACAGAAGATCCGAAGCAGGCTCCGTGCTGTCAGCGCAGAGCCTGACATGGGGCTCAAACTCAGGAACCCCATGAGATCATGACCTGAGCCAAAGTCAAGAGTAAGATGCTTAACCAGTGGAGCCACCCAGGTGCCCCTGAACTTGGAAATTTTGGATTCCAACAAGTGGCTCAATAGTTTGAAGATCAGTGACTGTGTGTCTTTGCTTTTGCTCATGGCCATCCTTACACCCAGAGTGGCTGCTGTCCATGTTCTCTAAGGGTAGTTTTGAGTACGTATCTCTTCTTGGGCCTGGGAGGAGTGGGATTCAAATCCGTTCATGCATTTTGCTAATTGCTACTAGTTTAGAAAGTTGCATAAGCAGAATGAAGGAATTAGAGTAAATGTGGTTTGGTTTTTTTGCTTATCTTTGTTTTTACTGTTCCCAAATGAAGAATTGGTTTGCATTTCTCTCTTCGCTGTGGAAACATTTGGTTTCCTTCTGGGCACTAATCCAGAGACACTACTGATAGTCTTTATTTCTCTAAACATGTGGCCACTGGTATGAAAGGCTGATGCAAAAATGTTGGGCATACTCTATGACAGAACTTCGGTTATTTTTTTTTTTAGTTATTTTTATTTTTAAGATTATTTCTTCTTCCTGGTTAGGCATACACGGGGAGAATCTTTAGAAAAACTGGTGAGTTGATTTGGTTGAGTATTTGCATTGTTAGAATCTGAACCAGGAAGCTTTGCAGTATTTTTAGATTTTTCTGCTAAAAAGCATACCCGTGTCCTTTATGAATTCACTCAGAGCCGAAGTAGCATTAGCTGTTCCTTTTCAGGAGAGCATAACAGAATCTATGCCCTCATAGAACGGTCCTGGGAGTAGTAGATTAGGCTTGAAAAGCTCATTAGATGAAAATGTGTCAGGTTTTCTTAGAAGCCAGAAGCCAGTTCAGGGGACTCATTTGAAAATCCATTGCCTGTTATTGCATACATCCTCTGAGAACCCTAATCCTTTCGGAAACTGAGCTGAAAAATCACAGTCCAAGTAAAGTGCCTCTGACGGTTTGTTGAATCTCTGCGTTATCTTCCCATACTCGACCGTTTGCTTGTAGACATCCCTTCTTGGCCTTGGTCACTGCTTATGTGGCTAGTCTTTGGTGTGAGGGTAGGAAGAAGGAGTTAAGTGGAATACCAGTCCGTGATTTCTAGGGGACCTAATTTCATCCCACTGCTTTTTCATGACTCAGTAGCTCTCCAGGCTTCTACATTTTTGTTTGTTTATTTGTTTACTTTGACAGAGAACGAGCTGGGGAAGGGCAGACAGAGAGGGAGAGACAGAGAATCCCAAGTAGGCTTCCCGCTGTCACCCCAGAGCCTGATGGGGGTGGAGTTCGAACTCAAAAACCACAAGATCACAACCTGAGCTGAAATCCAGAGTTGGATGTTTAACCATCTGAGCCACCCAGGCGCCCCCAGGCTTCTACGTTTAACTTTTACGTTTTTTTTGTTTTTTCTCCTTCCCTCCCTGGATATGATCAGAATTAGAAATGATGGTGGACATCATTAGACATGACGGTGGTTCTATGGGGGAAGAGTGGTTAAGGAAGGGGAAGTCGGGGGCGCCTGGGTGGCCCAGTTGGTTGAGCGTCCGACTTCGGCTCAGGTCACGATCTCACAGTTCATGAGTTTGAGCCCCGTGTTGGGTTCTGTGCTGACGGCTCAGAGCCTGGAGACTGCTTCAGATTCCGTGTCTCCCTCTCTCTCTGCCCCTCCTCCACTCACACCCTGTGTCTCTCTCTCTCTCTCTCTCTCTCTCTCTCAAAATAAATAAACTTAAAAAAAATTTTTTTTAATAAAAAAAAAAAGAAGGGGAAGTTGATGCTTAAATCCTTCCACTTTTCCTTCCGTTGCTTAAATCATTCTACTTTTCCTTCCATATCCTCTCTGCCCCTTCTATAAACAGTCATTTCCGGACTACTTTGTCAGAAAGGTAATTTCCCCAGCCATTATCAGAGCCCATTTCTCCCAGGGAACTTAATCACGGGCGGGGGGGGGGGGCCTGGAGGAAGGGTTCAAGGATCGCTGACTTTGGGGCCCCTGGGTGGCTCAGTTGGTTGAGCATCCAGCTCTTGGTTTCTGCTCAGGTCATGATCTCATGGTTCGTGGGTTTGACCCCGGCATCAGGCCCTGTGTTGACACTGCAGAGCCTGCTTGAGATTCTCTCTTTCCCTTTCTCTGCTCCTCCCCTGCTCAGTGTGTGTGTGTGTGTGTGTGTGTGTGTGTGTGTGTGCGCGCGCGCGCGCGCGCGCGCTGTCCTTTCTTCAGTGTTCTGTTCACGAGCTCATTGATTGATTGTTTTCTCGAGTAAAGAAAGAGATCGCACGAAGCCCTCTTACCCTTGGCTGGTCTTGCCTTTCAGAGTAACATCCATTTGCAAAACAGCTCGCCAGAGTTTTGAGTGTGTAGAAGGTGGGTAATGGAGTGTGAATTTTATGGGTCCTGAAGGAAATCAAATCTGTGCCTTTTGTTTTTTTGGCTCTTGAACCAGCTAGGCCAGCTGAACCAGCCATACCGAGAATTGACATAGCACTTGGAGAGAATCATCTCTTCACCCTGTTTCAGAAAAGGGAAAGCTGAGAAACAGCAGCCTCTCTAAGGGTCTCCAACAAAATTAAGAGCAGGGCCTCAAAAAAATGAGCCGCATCGTCATTCACACCATTGTTTGCCTACAAAGCACCTTCCTTTCATTTTTTGATGAATCTCATGCATTTCATTTATTCAGTGAATACTTAATCAGCAATTGCTATGGGCTAGGCATTATGTGATGTACATTGGGGTGATAGTGTTAGGAAGTAAAAGAAGAGGGAGTTGGGTACTCAGGTTAATTGAGAGACAGGCCCTGAAGCCACTCTTACCCGCGTGTTCTTTATGATCCACAGATCACAGATTAGGTCGTTTTACAAGCTCAGATAAACGTTCCAGGCCGAGGACAGAGGGAATATGCTGACCTCAGTATGACTCGAGACCCCTAGGAAAGAGAGAGGTCCGCAAGCAGAGAAGCCCTCCGTGGCCACCCTCCCGTAGCACCCAAGAGATCACACAGGCAGCCGCTTATCGTAAAGGAACCGGTTCTGACCTAGACGGGGACGTGACCTCCCCCTTCCTCAGAAAAACTGATCTGAGGTTTGAGGTTGCGGATGTGGCTAAACTGTGTCACAAACCAGAAAGCCAATACATGTCTCAGTTCCTTAGCTCAATCCCAAGACTAGGCAGTTCAGTGCCATCGAAGTCCTCTCGCCTTCTCTGTGAAAAACTGCCTACTGGAGGAGTTGAAAGAAGGGGCCTCGTTGTTCAGAGTCCAAAATAAAACCAGGAAATAAATAGGGTCAGGCAGGGCTAGAAGAGCTATGTTTTTTGGTTATTTTACTTATTTTTACAAATTGTGCGTATATGGGGCGCCTGGGTGGCTCAGTCAGTTAAGCGTCCGACTTCGGCTCAGGTCGTGATCTCATGGTCTGTGAGTTCAAGCCCCGCGTCAGGCTCTGTGCTGACCTCTCAGAGCCTGGAGCCTGCTTTGGTTTCTGTCTCTCTGTCTCTGTCTCTGTCTCTGTCTCTCTGTCTCTCTCTCTCTCTCTGCCCCTCCCCTGCACGTGCACGCTCTCTTTCTCTCTCAAGAACAAACACTAAAATAAATAAAAAGAAGTTGAGTGTATACAATCTTCCAGCATGTTCCAGCAGCCAAATTTGTAAGGTATTGCATTCCCGTGGATTCAACTCTCCTTCATGTGCTGTGTCAGCTGAATATGTTTCCATTGCCCAGTGAAACCCTGGGTTGAGGACCATGGATAGACTCACTAAATGTTAGACCAGGGTGGCATTTAGAAGAAAGAGCAGGCGACTTTTGAGAGGCAGGAAATAGCTGGTCTCAACAATTCAAAAGATTCTGTTTCTTTTATATACTGTTTTACTTCCCAAATACTTTCTAATCCTTGAGTACATCTTTATCTGTACTGTGACCTGCGAAGGTGATGTACAGGTTTTATCCCCAATTTTATAGATAGGGATCCAACTCGCTTGCCGTCCTCCAAACGGGGGCAGCATTTCTCTGTTTCGTTGCTTTTATGCGTGCCATTTCACTTACCTGGAGTTTTCTCACCCCCAAACCCGCTTGTCAAAACGTTCATCTTCCTTGAGGGATCATCCAGGACTCTACTCACTCCTCAAAGCCTTTCTTCTTCTCTCTAACCATTGGCATCTCTCCCTCTTGTTTTTTGTTGTTGTTGTTGTTGTTGTTGTTTTAATGTTTTTATTTATTTTTGCGACAGAGAGAGACAGAACATGGGCAGGGGAGGGGCAGAGAGAGAGGGAGACACAGAATGGGAAGCAGGCTCCAGGCTCTGAGCTGTCAGCACAGCGCCCGATGCGGGGCTCGAACCCACAGACTGTGAGATCATGACCCGAGCCGAAGTCGGACGCTTAACCGACAAGCCACCCAGGCGCCCCTGTTGTTGTTAAGATAACTTGGGTGGTTTTGTTTTGTTTTGAGTTTATTTATTTGAGATAGAGAGTGTGCACGTGTAGGAGGAAGAGAATCCCAAGCAGGCCCCACACTGTCAGCACAGAGCCTCATGCGGGGCTTGATCTCACGAACCATGAGACCATGAGATCGTGACCTGAGCCGATCGTGATCGGGAGTCAGATGTTTCACCAACTGAGCCACCCAGGCACCCCGTCCCTTTTTTTTTTTTTTTCTTTTTTTTTTTAAGTTTATTTATCTCCTGGGGAATCTGGGTGGCTCAGTTGGTTAAGTGTCCGACTTCAGCTCAGGTCATGATCTCATTCACAAGTTTGAGCCTTGCGTCGGGCTCTGGGCTGACAGCTCAGAGCCTGGAGCCTGCTTCTGATTCTGACTCCCCCCCCCCCCCCCCGCCCCTCCCCCACTCATTCTCCCTCCCCCCTCTCAAAAATAAACATTAAACAAAAATGTTAAGTTTATTTATCTCCCTCTTTTGAACCCAAGACCATTTTGCATGGATTCTGTCCATTTGGCAGTGAGGTAGATGTTATTAGCCCCATTTTACAGGTGAGGAAACAGGCCTAGGGCCCAGCTGATGAAGTGAATTGCTCAAGCTCACGCATTTAATCGGTGGCGAGGCTGGAATTTGAACTTCATTTCAGAACCCATGCTTGTCCCCTTGCATGTCAAATAACCCCCTGCTCTCAACCCTATCTTTCTTCCTGCACCTCTGCCCAGCTCCTAGCAGAGTGAATACATGCAAAGACTCACTAATTATAGGATAAATGCAACTGAATGGAGAAGCTGACAGCTTGAGAAACCGACATTCTGGAAGTCACGGGACTTGCTGCGATGAAAAATCTAAACTCTAGGTCTTATAGTTCCCAGCTCAGGTTATTTTCCTCTAGGCTGCCTTACTTATGTAAGGCATTTAGAAGTAGAACAAGCTAGGGGCACCTGGGTGGCTCAGTCGGCTGAGCATCTGACTTCGGCTCAGGTCATGATCTCGTAGTTTGTGGGTTCAAGCCCCGCATCGGGCTCTGTGCTACCAGCTCAGCGCCTCGAGCCTGCTTCACATTCTGTGTCGCTCCCTCCCTCTGTCTCTCCACCGCTCATGCTCTCTGTCACTCAAAAATAAGTAAAAATTAAAAAACAAAAAAAGAAGTAGAACAAGCTAGCTATGAGCGGAGAATAAAGGTATGTGAGGGTGGTGGAGATCAAAGACATTCATACGAAGTTCTAGCATAGGAAGCTCTGAATGCAAAATGGCTCAAAGTGAAACAGAAAACAAGTTGTATGATCTCAATCCTTGTCAGGCTTTTGCTTTTCCTGACTTGCCTCGAATGGAATGTTCCTAGAAATCTCTCACAAATTTCAGACAGCCGTTTCTGAGCCGTATTCTATCCCCTGTCTCATAACAGGACGCCCACCATGGAAGAAACCGTAGAAGATCCCCCCACATCCACTGTCTTGCTGGATCATTGTCATTTCTCTCAGGTCATCTTTAACAGCGTGGAGAAGTTCTACGTCCCTGGAGGGGACGTCACGTGCTATTATACACTCACCCAACAGTTCATTCCCCGTCGAAAAGATTGGATTGGCATCTTTAGAGTAAGTGCTCAAAAACCAAATGTAAATGTTTTATTGATTTATTTTTATTTTTTTTAATTTTTTTTAACGTTTTTATTTATTTCTGAGACAGAGAGAGACAGAGCATGAACGGGGGAAGGGCAGAAAGAGAGAGGGAGACACAGAATCGGAAGCAGGCTCCAGGCTCTGAGCCATCAGCCCAGAGCCCGACGCGGGGCTCAAACTCAAGGACTGTGAGATTGTGACCTGAGCTGAAGTCGGACGCTTAACCGACTGAGCCACCCAGGCGCCCCTTGATTTATCTTTAAATGTTTATTTGTTTTTGAGAGAGAGAGAGAGAGGGACAGAAAAGGATCTGTGCTGACAGCTCAGAGCCCAACGCGGGGCTCAAAGTCATGGATCGTGAGATCGTGACCCGAGCCGAAGTCTGACGCTTAACCGACCGACCAACCCAGGCGCCCCCAAATGTAAATGTTTTAAAGTTAATCCTATTTTGAAATGTCCACCTGTGAGTTGACTGGGATGAGTGGCCCCTTACATAATTTCCGTGACCTTAAATATTTGCTTGCCAACTTAGTAGAGTGTTTTAATATGAGTATTACGGATCTGAAAAGGATGTTGAGAAGTTACCCGGTTTGACATCCTGCACCCGAGAAGTTTGTTCCTGAATAAATACGTCTTGCTTCTTTGTAAAGATTTCCAGGGAGAGGAATTTTTCTGAGGTCCCTCAGGGACCTCTTCTAGTGTCTAATTACCCTGCGGGTTCAAGTACAGAAGTGGTACTTTTTTATTATAGTCCACTCACTCTCTGCCTCCCATTCTCCCCACCCCCATCTGTATCTCTGTCTCTCACATCACATACACACACACACACACACACACACACACACACACATCATAATGACAGATCTTCCTATTATATCCAGAGACAGGAGCTAAAGGTCAAATTTTAAGTAATTTACACCGCTGAGTTCCAACGTCAGTGACCTTTGTTTTGACATCTCAGTATGTCATGTGCTTGTTTGCCAGTGTTCGTCCTGAAATCAGACATCCTTCTTGACAACACAGGGAAGGAGCTGGCGCTTGTTCACATCCCGCGTGGAGCCACTTTTCCTTAATTGTTTGGAATTCCAAGCTAACTGATGGGGCCATGGAAGCTGGTGTTTAGAAGCAGGGATAGTAGACAACCAGAGAGACCCTGGCAAGCATCATGGCGCCTCCTGAGACCGAAGGATATTGAGCTGTTAGACTCAAGGATGTTCTGGGGGCGCCTGCGTGGCTTAGTTGGTTGAGCGTCCGACTCTTGACTTGAGCTCAGGTCATGATCTCACGGTTTGTGAGTTTGAGCCCCAAGTCGGGCTCCACACTGAAAGTGCAGGGCCTGCTTGGGAGTCTCTCTCTCTCTCTCTCTCTCTCTCTCTCTCTCTCCTTCCCCTATGCTCTCTCTCTCTCTCTCAAAATAAATAAATAAACTTCACAAAAAAATACAGGATGTTCAGAAAACTGACACATCAGTGTTTCCCATTTTGAAAAGAAGTTAGTAGTTGTTTTTCTCTTCCCTGTATGTAGCAAAGCTGGCCAGTAGAACTTTCTACAAGGGAGCTATACCTTCAGCTACACGTTCACTGTCTAGGACAATGACCTTTAGCCCCATGTGGCTGTCAAGCACTTAAGATGTGACTAGTGAATTAATTAAAAGTTAATTAATTGAAATTTGAATGGCCTCCTGTGGCCAGTGGCTATCGTACTGGACAATGCAGACATCGGCAAGAAAAAAATTAGCCTTTGAAATGCGATCTGTAACTTTTTTTGCAACAGGGTCATACTTCGGTTTTGCTTAGATTGATTATATTTCCCAAGCACTTAGCAACTTCCAGTGAGGACTTAACCATAAGCCAAGTGAAAATCTTATGCTTTTTTAAAAACGAATGTTTAAAGGCATATTTTTTTTTTTAATTTTTTTTTTCAACGTTTATTTTTTTTGGGACAGAGAGAGACAGAGCATGAACGGGGGAGGGGCAGAGAGAGAGGGAGACACAGAATCGGAAACAGGCTCCAGGCTCTGAGCCATCAGCCCAGAGCCCGACGCGGGGCTCGAACTCACGGACCGCGAGATCGTGACCTGGCTGAAGTCGGACGCTTAACCGACTGCGCCACCCAGGCGCCCCTAAAGGCATATTTTTAATGCATCTATCTTTGGAATGCTTCATGCATCTCAGAGGTATTGCCATGACTCCATGAAGAAAGCATGGTTAATCAAAGAATGGCTTCTAATATTCATTGTTCATAAAGCTGTTGATTTGAACAGCTCCCCAAGAGCCTGAAAGGTTTTTTTTATTATTATTGAGCGAGAGCAGGAATGCAAGTGAATGAGGGCAGAGAGAGAGAAAGAGAGAGAGAATCCCATGAGGGGCAGAGAGAGAAGTGGAGCTCACCCGATGCGGGACTCGAACTCACAGACCATGAGATCATGGCCTGAGCTGAAGTCAGATGCTTAACCAACTGAGCCACCCAGGCGCCCCTGGAAAGACAGCTGTAAGGCTCATAAGGAGAACACAAATTTCTTGAGAACATACAGTGTGCTATGTCTCTGATGAGGTTTTTTTGTTTTTGCGTTTATTTATTTTTGAGAGGGAGGGAGCACACAAGCGGGGGTAGGGGGGAGGGGAGAGAGAGAGGGAGACACAGAATCCGAAGCAGGCTCCAGGCTCTGAGTTGTCAGCCCAGAGCCCAACGTGGGGCTCAAAGCCACAGACTGCGAGATCATGACCTGAGCTGAAGTTGGGCGCTACACCGGCTGAGCCCCCCAGGGGCCCCTGATGAGGTCTCGTGCATGGGTGCACATGCGTGTGCATGCGTGTGCGTGTGCTCTTTGATCCTGACAGCACAGCTGCACCCTCAGGTGGGCGTGTTCCCTCTTGTGCACAGGTGAATAACATGAATAGACTCAAGACCGTGACCTTCCTGAGGTCTCCCAGTGAGTGAGTGGGGAGCAAGTGTGTTAGACGCCTAAACCTTTGCGCTATTCTGCTGAGTTCACACGAACAGCAGAAGGTATATTAGAGAGCGAAGAGCTGCCTGTAGAGTGTCATCCCTCACCTCTCCCTCGGAAAGCCCTCCCGGTGTTTGTTCTTGCAACGAGGTCTTTCTGAAGGAAACCCCACGCCGCATGGGCTCAGACTCACAAGCTCGGGGTCAAGAGTCGCATGTTCCACCGACTGAGCCTTCTTGCGGCGTAGTCTCGACCATAGTCCTCAGCTCCTCCCCAGCCCTGACCCTGGGCCTTCCTGGCACGGCGCGGACGCTCGCGAACTGGTTTTCAGCGTCCACTATGCTTCGTCTTCTCAATAAAGCAAAAGCTGCCCACACCGATAGAGCCTCAAGCAGGTGGTAGCTTTCCTGCCTTCAGCGCGTGGCCCTGTGCTCCGGGCTGTCCTTTACCTGGGCGTTTACGTGTGCCCAAGGTCCGAGGGGACAGGTCCGAGAAGCGCGCCCGGACCAGCGCGACTCAGGTGGGGGACCCAAGGCCAGAAATCACAGGCGGCCAGAAGTTGTCTCCTGGTTCCAAGACCGCAGTAATTCTTAGGCCTTCCCAGATATTTTGGTCACAGTGCATTAAGAAACTCCAGGATGTGAATGAAGACTCCATAAAATTCCTGCTTCCTGTACCAACCGCAGGCCGTGCTGGCTCCGGGCTGCTTCCAGCGATGGGGTGCGTATTAATGAGACACTAAAACATGCCCTGGTACGTTCTGATGAGCGTTCAGTGTCGCCTTTTCAACCCTGCACTGATTCCTTCATATATAAAAATGGAATTTTATTTTCAGTTCTTCTTCTTCCCACTGGGCTCAGGCAGGGTCAAAATACGGCAATAGATGTAATTTTGCTTCTCATTTGCTGAGTGTTCTCCCCTTGAAGACACAATGGCTCCCTTTCTAGTCTCCGGTGTGCCCTTACCGTCTCGATATGATTTGAGCCATCTTTTACCCTCCTTCGACTTTACTGAGAATATTTTCCACTTAACCGGCTTCCTGCTCTGAGGCATATTTTACAGTATCCGTATATCATGACTTAATGCTTTCAATACCTGGAAGGGGCCTTTATGACTACCAGAAGCACCAAAGGGCCTTCCTTAAGCACGTGTTAAGAAAAACACTGAAGAAAGAAAATTCTATAGACTGGGCTCAGTTTCCTGGGGCCTCATCACCTCAGAACCCTTTGGCCCCTCTACTCCGCTGCAACATGCACATTATTCAAAAAGTGCATGTTAAAGATGTGCTAGTCTAACCAGGTCAGTATGGGTGACGAGACTGGACTGGACACAGGAGAGGACTGACCAGTGGAGAAGGCAGATCAGAAGGGCTTTCTGATTAAGAAGTTCTACGAAGCGTTGTAAGAAGACAGCGGGATCAAGAGTCACAACCCCAGATTTTCCCCAGTCACTCACCGTTCTCTGTCTGACTGGGTGTTAATAATTTTTGGAACTCTTGTCCTGGGTGTGGAACGGCTGGTTTACATTTCCTTCTGAGATAGGTATTCTGGACTGTGCGGGCGTGCAGGCCAGTGTCTAGTTGTATCAGACCTTGTACCACATATAGTTGTCATGAGTCAAAAAGCAAGATCTGGGGGCGCCTGGATGGCCCAGTCGGTTAAGCGTCCGACTTTGGCTCAGGTCATGACCTCACGGTTCGTGGGTTCGAGCCTCGCGTCGGGCTTTGTGCCGACAGCTTGGAGCCCGGAGCCTGCTTCGGATTCTGTGTCTCCCTCTCTCTCTGCCCCTCCCCCCACTCGCACACTCTCTCTCTCTCAAAAATAAATATTAAAAAAACTTACTAATAAAAAGATCTGATCCAATGGTGGGTGGATCTTATCATACTGAATTCATTTTACTTTCAACATAAACAAATCAAAAGCAAGTGTATTTTGAGAAGACATAGCCCAAATCAGGACTCTCCCCTGAGCAGTTTGAGATGCTGAATGAGAACCTTTTGTCATTGCAGGTGGGTTGGAAGACGACCCGAGAGTATTACACCTTCATGTGGGTTTCTTTGCCCGTTGACCTAAACAGCGACTCAGCCAAACAGCAGGAGGTTCAGTTCAAAGGTAAGGAAAATAAATACCGGATCAAAGGTGTTGAAGACCGCGGCCAACACGGATTCCCTTGAGCTTAATTAAGCTTTCTGGGGCAGATAAAAAGACTTCCAGATTTTCAGCTTTCTTACTAGACCTAATTTTGGATTAAAAATCATGTTGCGTCTTCAGCTTATTACCTGCCCAAGGATGACGAGTATTACCAGTTCTGCTATGTGGATCAGGACGGCGTGGTCCGGGGAGCAAGTATCCCTTTCCAGTTCCGTCCAGAAAATGAAGAGGACATCCTGGTTGTTACCACTCAGGTCTGTAAATCTTACCTCGAGCCCTTCCCGCCATTAAGAGTAGCGATTTCACAGGACACCTGGCTGGCTCAGCTGGTGGAGCATGTGACTCTTTTTTTTTTTTTTTAATTTTTTTTCATGTTTTATTTATTTTTGAGATAGAGACAGAGCGTGAGCAGGGGAGGGGCAGAGAGAGAGAGAGAGAGCGAGACACAGAATCCGAAGCAGGCTCCAGGCTCCGAGCGGTCAGCAGCACAGAGCCCAACGCGGGGCTCGAACTCACAAACCGTGAGATCGTGACCTGAGCCGAAGTCGGAGGCTTAACCGACTGAGCCACCCAGGAGCCCCTGGAGCATGTGACTCTTGATCTCAGGGTCAGGAGTTCAAGCTCCACCTTGAGCATGGAGCCTACTTTAATTAAAAAAAAAAAAAAAAAAAAAAAAACAAATCGTAATTTCAGGATAGGGTAGAATTTGAGCCAAAAAAATAAGCCTTTACTGAATGCCTTAACAGATGCTGTTGGGAGAAATGTATCCTGTACCCACTCAAACCAGTCAGGAATGACGTGGAAACATTGAACAGAATCACAAGAAGTGATTTCTCCTTTCTCTAAAACTTCTGTAACTCCGTTGGCATTCAGTTACTCCCTTCACTTTTCCAATCGCTTAATTTTTGTCATCACATCTTAGCACCACAGTAAATGTATCTGCTCCTCTGAGGAGGCACACACCAAATATTCTTTGTGTCTCTTAGTTCTGGCCCAGGGCCAGGTACACATGAGTATTAGATTCATTTACTCACCCACTTATTTCATGGGATGCCCTCTTTCCATCCAGCCCCGTGGCGGGCAGGGAAGAATGGATTAAATCACTTACTGTCCCGAAGCTCGTCCAATAGGAGAGACAAACGATACTAAGCATTTGCGAGAAGAATCCACATTCTTCTGTCATTCCCCCTTTTAACGTTTTTTTTTTTTTTTTAAGTAGAAATATATTTTGGGGTTCATAAAAAAATATTTTCAAAAGTCATTACAGTGAATCGCTTCTCACTTAAAAATAAACTCTTGAAACGTATTTAACTTGTTTTCTTACTGAAGCCTTAACCACTTTCCAACCCCATGTATCTTGGTTATAATCCTAAACTTTCTTGAGCAGTTTCTTGGGCAAGCACCTTACAGTCCATGTACCTTTCCTAATAGATCTAGTCCAGACTTTTAATAATTCTGGGGAGACCTCTCCAAGTCCTTGTGTTGGTCTCCATATCTCTTAGTCCGGTGACGTCACATTGGATGGGCTGGGACACACTCAGGCGGAGGAGTGGTCAAGCGTATCTTCACCCATGGGGTCAGCGGAACGTAAACATAAACCAGTTACTGAGATGGCATCTTTATTGATATGGATTCTTCGCACCCCATATCCTGTCCCAGCCTTGAGACGGATTCACACGTGTTGTTAGTGGGTCTTGACATCTGTTTGTTTAATCTCCCTTTCTCTGGGCTTCCTGACTGGGTCCCCAGTCCCTGCTGGGTCACTGCCATTATTCCCTCGTCCCCTCACACATTCCCAAGGAGCCCACCAAGGGAAGCCCAGCCTGTCACCTTTGCCGAGTGGCCACGGAGAGCAGTGATGGCAGTGGGAAAGGCACGCAGAGACAAACACGGGGATGCGGTCGGAGCCAACCCTCCACCCCAGAAAGATGAGCCACTTTTTCGCTTTTTATGGTCTTCCTTTTGTTTGCCTGCCTTTCTTGGTAACGGCGGGCTCCGTGTTGCAATTATCCAGACGTGCCTACACGGCCCCCTTCCCCTCCCAACTGAGGAGGTGTTCCCATTCGAGGTTCACAGATGTCCTAATAGTGAGTGGGAAGCCAGCAGACCCTCAGCATCCCAGCCTGTGGGAACGTTCCGCCAGAGGCACTTGACTATCCGTCGAGCTACAAAAGGTCGAATACAAATTGATGGAATGCTCTTTCGTAGGGTGAGGTGGAGGAAATCGAGCAGCGCAATAAGGAGCTTTGCAAAGAAAACCAGGAGCTGAAGGACACCTGTGTCAGCCTCCAGAAGCAGAACTCAGACACGCAGGCTGAGCTCCACAAGACGCAGGTATGGCCGCTGGTTCACCATGAACCTGCACACCCACTCAACAAACAAGCAAAACGTGTAATGAACCTGGAGTACAGAGGTCAGAAACGGGTGGTGTCTCTTCTCCAGCACCACTTTCTCTCTGGCCTGTGATCTCACTCCCTCACACTCATATTTTTGAATAGGCACAGCGTTGAAAGTTTTCTGTGGATTACTTTGTTGCAACTCTGGAATAGGTACTGTTATTACCCCGAGTTTACAGATGAGTAACCTGAGGCCTGAAGGGCAAGTGCTCCCTTCTACAGCTAATCAGTGATGGTGGAGCCAGGATTCAAACTCAGGCGGCGTGACGTCTTCCTAGTTCGTACGTAGAATATAAAGTATTTTCTCTGATTAGCTAGATCCGGACATCGAGGGAGAAGAGAGGATGAAGGCAAGGTTGCAAGTTCTCCTAAGTCCTTGCTGCTTCTCTTTTGAAACATCCTTCAAAACAGCAGGTGGTAAATGCGAGTTGAGCATGCAAGGAGCTAAAGAGGAGAATCTTCTCTAAAGACTATAAACTAATTACCCTGAGGTCATGCCTTAGAAGTTTCCAGAACACGCAGACGTTGGCAGTCACCATCTGTAGAGCCCTTGATCTACAGGTGAGGAACCCGAGGCCCAAAGGAGAGAGGAAGAGGTCAATTTAGTGATCCCACTGGGTTAGGACCCACTTCTCTTCGCTCCCAGACAGACTGTTCTTTATACCTCGCTGTCACACAAGTGCCCATGATGTCCTCGCCCCTGGGCTGGTATAGAAGTGTGGATGACAGGTCCAAGATACAGATCTGGCCAATCGTAGGCAGTGAGGTAACAGGGGTGGCGTAGGTATATAATTCACAAGCTCTCTTTCGACCATCAGTGTCTGGCCAGGAGCTCACCTGCCAGGTTCTAGCCAAGGAATCAGAAGGTCTGGGTTCTTGGGTTAGCTCGCCTACCTACTTGCTACCAGTTGTAATGATAACACAAGCCAATATTCAGCACCTACTGTGTGCCACTGTAATTAAGCCTATCGCTTCACTTACTCCTTAAAATGACCCGGCAGCTCAGGGGCGTGTGAGTGTGGATCAGTCAGTTAAGCGTCCAGCCCTTGATTTCGGCTCAGGTCATGATCTCACAGTTCGTGAGATCGAGCCCTGCACTGGGCTCTGTGCTGTTAGGAGAGTCTCTGCTTGGGATTCTTCTCTCTCTCTCTCTCTCTCTCTCTTTCTTTCTTTCTCTGCCCCTCCCCCACTTGCATGCACTCACGCTCTCTCAAAATAAGTGAATAAAACATTAAAAAAAGGGGCGCCTGGGTGGCGCAGTCGGTTAAGCGTCCGACTTCAGCCAGGTCACGATCTCGCGGTCCATGAGTTCGAGCCCCGCGTCGGGCTCTGGGTTGATGGCTCAGAGCCTGGAGCCTGTTTCCGATTCTGTGTCTCCCTCTCTCTCTGCCCCTCCCCCGTTCATGCTCTGTCTCTCTCTGTCCCAAAAATAAATAAACGTTGAAAAAAAAAATTAAAAAAAAAAAAAAACATTAAAAAAAAAAAATGGGGCGCCTGGGTGGCTCAGTCAGTTAAGTGTCCGACTTCAGCTCAGGTCATGATCTCAGTTCATGGGTTCAAGCCCCGTGTCGGGCTCTGTGCTGACAGCTCGGAGCCTGGAGCCTGCTTCAGATTCTGTGTCGTCCTCTCTCGCTGCCCCTCCCCTGCTCCTGCTCTGTCTGCCTCTCTTTCTCAAAAATAGATAATAAACAGAAATTATTTTTTAAAAGACTATGCATTTGTAAGTCTTGGAGCTAAAAGCAGCGAGTCAAAAAATTAATTAAAAAAATAAAAGCAGCGAGTTATTATTGATACGCTGGCTTGGCTTCAGTGCAAAATGAAGTTGGGGAAGAAAAAACAAATGGCTGGGACCAGTACGGTGGCCACTAGCCGCAGGTGGCTATTGAACACTTGAAACAGGGCATATTGTGATACTCCGGCAGCATAAAGTGTATAACAGATTTTGAAGGCTCCGTATGAAAAGAAAGTAAAATATTTCCTTTTTATTTACATATTGAAACAGTATTTTAGACCTGGTGGGTTAAATATGCCGTTAATAAAATTAATTGTGTCTGTTTCTTTTTACTTTTTTGAATGTGGCTACTTGACTTTTAATTACGTGTGCAGCATTCATGAATGTATTGGATAGCACCTTTCAAAGAGAAAAGCCACTTTATTTCACCCACTGCTGTGTCCGCAGTGCAGGAACAGTGCTTCCTAGGCAGTCACTGAACATTTGCTTAATGAATTAATGGACAGATACAAGCTCCAGGGGAAGAGAAGTTAAGGTGCGTACGTTTTGGGGAAAGAACAGATCGAGAACACGTTAATACGGAAATCCCCTTACTCGGACGTTTCGTTCACTGTTGTGTCATGACACATAGCAAGTGCCTAACACGTAGTAAGTGTTCTGTGAATATTTGTTGGATGCCTGAGATACTAAAAAATGGCTTAGAAATGGTCGGTTCCTTTGACGTTCTGCAGGAGGAGCTAGAAATTCTAAAGAGCACCGCTCAGAAGCTGGAACAGGAAGCGAAGGCGCAGAAGGACGGCTGGGAGACGGAGCTGCTTCAGTAAGTGTGGTTCCCGGCCGGGAGCAGCTGCGTGTTGTAGACACCCTTGGCCGGGCTCTGATCAGTTCTCCAGAACTCCCTAGAAAACAGTCCTGCTATCAGGACAGTGATCGGAATGATTGTAGGTTAGACAGTTAGGATCTGAATGGTAAGGAGACACGGCCTGAAGTCCAGTATTAACGTCAAGTTGTCGAATGCAGGCAGTTGGAGGCCAGGAAGCCGAAACGGGACGGAAGAGGAGTGGATTTTAAACTCACTCCGCGGCCCTAGGGCCAAGGCGGCCTTAAATCATTGAAGGCCTGGGGGATCTGACCCGCAATCAGCGTGTTTTTCACCTCCGCAGACTGAAAGAACAAAACCAGAAGATGTCCTCAGAAAACGAGAAGATGGAAGTCAGGGTGGAGCAGCTCCAGGTAGGTGATGCCGGACCTTTGCCAGAGTGCGTTGTCCTCCCCTTGCCACCATGCCTGCCTGGTGGCCCAGAGAGAGAAAGCTACGTTGCACCGTAGTGAGTGCCCGAAGCGTGCCTTTCAAAACATCAGACTAGGGGCGCCTGGACGGCTCAGTCTTAGGTTAAGCGTCCAGCTTCAGCTCAGGTCAGGTCATGATCTCACAGTTCGTGAGTTCGAGCCCTGCTTCGGCCTCTGTGCTGACAGCTCAGAGCCTGGAGCCTGCTTCAGATTCTGTGTCTCCCTCTCTTTCTGCCCCTCCCCTGCTCACGTGTGCTCTCTCTCTCTCTCTCTCTCTCTGTCTCAAAAATAAACGTTAAAAAAAAAAACTGGGGGGTGCCTGGGTGGCTTAGTCGGTTAAGCATCCAACTTCGGCTCAGGTCATGATCTCGCAGTGTGTGGGTTCGAGCCCCGCGTCGGGCTCTGTGCTGACAGCTCGGAGCCGGGAGCCTGCTTCGGATTCTGTGTCTCCTTCTCTCTCTGCCCCTTCACCTCTTGTGCTCTGTCTTTCTGTCTCTCAAAAATAAACAAATGTAAAAAAAAAAAAAAAAATCTTTTTTTAAAGATGGGGGACTGTCAGCTCTCCCAGTGGTTTCCAGACTTTTTTCTTTTAGCTGTAAAATCCCTGCAAGCCAAGTCTTTCTCAAAAGCCTAGAACGTAAAGCAGATAGCAGCTGAATCACTCTTGTTTTGAGGAAGCTGTACCTTAAAGAGCGGCTGGTTGAATTGTCCTCATTCGAGTCTCGGCTACTGAGGGTGTAAGGTAGAGCTGAAGAGAAAACGTTCCAGGGGTGTCTGGCTGGCAGTTGGGAGTTGCTACGGAACACACACCCCTTTGTGTTAGCGTTCATTAAATAGCACTGTCTCCCTCTTCAGTGGTCCCTTCATATCTTGGTTATATTCACTCATCTTGCTTAGGCCCAGCTGTCAACTCGAGAGAAGGAAATGGAGAAGCTCGTTCAGGGAGATCAAGATAAGACAGAGCAGTTGGAGCGACTGAACAAGGAAAACAGCCAGCTTCTTCTCACTCTAACCCAGCAGGTAGAGTCACGGACGAAACTAACATTTTTAGGCCCTTGCGGGAAAGCGTATGTTGTTCTTTCTTTACTCTGTCGTGTACCTGGGTTATCGCCGGCTCCGGGAAAGGCCTCAGAGGAAGCCACCTGAAATGAGGGGCCTCGTGGCTGTTCTCAGAAGCCAGCAAGGGCAGACTCACCTCTGTCTCTGCATCCTGGCTCGCTCATCAGCTCAGCGGGGCCCTTCCCCAGTGCGCGTGTGCCTGTGTTTCCGCAGCGGCGGTACTGAAATTTATTTCCGTGCAGAAGGAGCGCCAAAAGAAGCTGGAGCAGACAGTAGAGGAGATGCTGAAGCAGGAAGAAACAACCACCCTGAAGAAACAGCAAGCGTTAAAGGCATGTCTGTCTTCGGATGGCTTTTGGGGGAGGGAGCCTACGGGAAGGAAGGGGAAGGGTCTGTTTTCAGGTGACGGAAAGGATAAAAAAGACAGATGGGGACAGCGTTCCCCTCCGGACGTTTTGCTCTCGACCCAGAAGAGGACAGAGAATCTGTCGTTTACAAAACGTCTCAGAGAGGTGGCCGTTTCTGCCGTGTGGCGAATGGCAGAGCGATACCGAAAGTGAAACCACATGACAGGTTGTGGTAAACACAACCTTGGACTAGGTTACGACCCAGAGTAACCCGACTCCCTCCTTAAAGAGTTCTTATGGGGGCAGACAAATTAACAATTGTGGCGCTAAGCTGGACGGTTAGAGAATATGGCAGCAGTCAAAACAGATTTTGTTGTAACTACTATAATATTAGCAATTAGCATTCTAAATTATTCTGAGCTATAATAATATAGTAACGAAAGCCTAACCGTCTGATCTTTTCCTATAGTAGAATAGAATGTTGGAAAAGAGGCCTCGTGGTGATGACAGGTAGCAAGAAGCCCCATTTTCTGAATTGATAGAAGGGTATGAGAAACCCTGATGTCTGGAGGGTATCCAGCTGCTGGGTTTATAAATCCTGTCACACAGGCATCATGCATTCACTCAGTCATTACTCGGTCAACTATGGAGTCCCAGTATATATGAGAGACCATATATTTTCGCATGCTAAGGAGGAAAACAAAGTTCTCTGAACTCTGTTTCCGAACCAAATCGGCTGCCCAGAGAAATGTTTTATTTGGCCACACTGATGTTTTTCAGAAATTGAATTGGTGACCGACCACTAAACATGGGAATATTTCCCACTTACAAAAAAATTTTTTAACGCTTATTTATTATTGAGAGACAGAGAGAGACAGAGCATGAGCATGGGAGGGGCAGAGAGAGGAGGAGACACAGAATATAAAGCAGGCTCCAGGCTCTGAGCACAGAGCCCGACGCAGGGCTCAAACTCACGAACCGCGAGATCATGACCTGAGCCAAAGTCAGACGCCCAACCAACTGAGCCACCCAGGCGCCCCAGGAATCGCTCGTTTAAACGACCTGTGGCCATTCAGGGGTCTGAACGTCCTTGTGGCGGGTGTGGGTTCCCTGGGTTTTCGTGGAGTGTTTTCCAAGACCCAGGCGCCCCATTCTTCATTCCCCACCTATCCCAAGGAACCCTAACTATGAGGACCGTGTATCTTATGCTTCAGGAGCCTAGGAACAAGACAACGGCAGTGGAGGAGCAGTTAGTACAAGAGGTGGAGCGCCTCCAGGCAAAGGTAGAGGCCGGGAAAGCCTGTTTCTTAGAGAAGTACAAAGAGTGTCAACGACTCCACAAACAGATCAGGCAACTCAGGGCTGCTGCGCTGGTAGGTGACGGAAATAAGGGGCCCAGGCAGCAAGGGGTGTGAAGGTTTGTGGTGCTTAGACCAAGCCCAGAGGACTGTCCACCCTTGTTCAGAAGAGGCGGGATGGCGTGGACGGCCAGAAACCAGTCTGGGCCCCCCCCCCGAAATCTCGGCCCCCAGCTCCACCACAGATCTCAGGGAAGGATTTTGTAACCACCGAGTAGGTGTCTGCGTAGACTCAGATAGTCCTTTCTTATTTCTGCCTTTTGAGGAAGTGAAGCAGGACCAGAAGAGCCAGCAAGAGCCCATGGGGATGGGGAGCCAGGAGCCAGCAGTGAGCACTGTCGTCGGGTAGTCCCTCCCGCATTACTACCTCAGGGCCGGCTAGAAGCACACGGCAGTCCGGGCACCAGCATTCAAATAAAAAAATCTTGGAAAAAAAAAACCAAAAACCAAAACAAAAACGCAACTGCTAGGACTAGCTTAAGTGTCTTTGTGAGGCGTGTGCATGTGTGTGTGTGTGGAGGCAGGAGGTGGGAGCAAGCCTACCCGTTGTGGGGTGTTTGAACATAGGTCATCATACTGGGAAGCCCAGGACCTCAGCCTGGGTTCCCGGTGGCCGCGGAGGAATGCCTTCCAGGGTTCCTTCGTCCTCCGTGTTACTTGAGCCCAGAGGCCCGTCCTCCCTGGGAGGGGGCCGCGCCAGCCTAAGCGCCCCACGCCGCCTTGAGTGAGATGTTCATTCGAGACAGAGATGCTCATATCCGTGGCTGGGTGCGGTCGAACAAGGTTCCATTTAGCCCTAATCCTGATAAGTCCATCTGGAGGCTCTTCCCAAGCTTATCACCCTTTCCATCTTTGGTTGCTTACACTGCCACTAACCCAAAAGAAATTGGCATCTCGATGCCGGCCCAGGCCTCCCAGCATCTTGTTAAGTCACTTCTCTGTAAGTCGACACCGCCTGCGTCTCCTCCTCTGCGCCCCAGCTCCCTTGCCCCCCCACCCGCGAGTCCCACCAGTTTGGGAAAGCAGGTCCTCTACAGGCCCCTCGCTTTCCCCCACTTGGGATCCAGATGACAGTATGTGATCCTAACCCTAATTGTTTTTTATTATCGATAGGACGAGAACGCTGGCCTGTCAAGAAAACTGAGTGAGAACAAGATTATATATGATGCTCTGCAGAAAGAGAAAGAGAGATTGGAAAGAGAAAATGATGTGAGTGTGTACGGAGGGCGAAAACCTCAAGGTTTTAAGGGGAGGGAGCAGGGTGACCTGGAGATGTGGTGACCAAGAGGTAAATAAAAGAGCCCTTTCTGGGACAGTGGGTGAGACCATTGCTCCTGAGAACAAAGTTAATCTGGTTTCCTCACCTCCCATGAACTCTGTCTTGGTTCCTCAATCGAAACTTGCTTGGTGTGGCAGGAATCAACAAGAAAGGAACAGCCTTGATTAAGATCTAAATTAATTTTACTCTTAACTTCATACCTATTGTAGGTATTGTTTTTGGGGAATCATATCCTGCGTCCTTTTTGTGCTAGTTGAGGGACCCCTTTCCTTCAGCACAACTTTCTCCTTTTTCTCTGCCACTAAACCAGGGCAGAAGTGATGGTCTGTACTATCGCTGGACCCTTGGTGGGCCCTTAAGAAAATGCTGTGCATTCATTCGTGCCCTCATTCATTCATTCATTCATTCATTCAACCAACATTTATTTTCTGCTGTGAGTTAAACACAAGTTATTGTTGATTGAGGATGATGGCCCTAAATAAAGAAACTGCACTTGGGGGCGCCTGGATGTCTCAGTCGGAGGAGCATGGGACTCGTGATCTCGGGGTTGTGAGTTCGAGCCCCACCTTAGGTGGAGAGATTATTAAGCACAATAAGTTAAAACTTTTTTTTATTAAAAAAAATTTTTTTTTTAATGTTTATTTTTGACAGAGAGAGACAGAGCATGAGCGGGGGAGGGGCAGGGAGAGAGGGAGACACAGAATCCGAAACAGGCTCCAGGCTCTGAGCCATCAGCCCAGAGCCCGACGCGGGGCTTGAACCCACAGACCGCGAGATCATGACCTGAGCCGAAGTCGGACGCTCAACCGACTGAGCCACCTAGGCACCCCAAAACTTTTTTTTTTTTTTTAAAAGAAGCTGCACACAAAGGCACTTTCCTGCTCTTGCATCAAAGGTGTCTGTGCATTCTGGCTTCTACTCCTGGATCCACACCTCCCGTGGATCTCCATCTTTCCCCTGTCCGAAACCCTCCCGGGCTGTGCCTCCAAGTGATCTTTTCTGGCTTTGATTACGCCATTTATGCCCCTTTCAGCACCGTAGGGACCTTTGGAGCCTGTTTCCGGTCTTGTTATTCTCATCCTCTTGATTTAGATGAATACACCTTGACTTTGCAGTCTCTGTTTTCCCATGTAGGCTCTTGGGAAGGAGGGAGGACACACAATTTGCAACAGGGAAAAAGATCTGATTTTTTTTTTCTTTTAAGATTTTTTTTTTTTTAAGTAATCTCTTCCCCCATTGTGGGGCTCGAACCTGCAACCCTGAGATCAAGAGTCCCGTGCTCTTCCGACTGAGCCAGCCAGGCACCCCAAGATCTGATATTTGAAAGTGTGGTTAAGAACCGATAGTAAAGCCCTTTTAAGATGTCAAGGGGCAGTTTACTAATTATAAGAGCTTTAAACGCTGTCTGTCCTCCTCGTAGCTGCTTCTCTCTCATTCTTCCCATTATTCCCTCCCTCCCTCCCTCCCTTCCTTCTTTCTCTCTCTCTCTATTGGTGTATCCATCTGAAAGGATAAAACATGAAGACGGGAAAGTCATATCAGATGAGTATTCACACTGTGTAAGAAAATCGTCCTGGGAAGGTGGGACGGAGACCAAAAGAACCATTTTACCCTCAATAGCATCCAACAGCTCCAACCTTAATATAGCTCCTGCCGCCCTCCTGTAGGCACCCAACTTTTGTACCCCACCTCAGCTGGTATGTGATTTAGAGGCTTAAAATTCTTTTTTTGAGTTCATCTAAACAAAATGCAGCGTATATTTCAATTCAGGTCTAAAGAACTGAGATCTTCGGGGTGTTGAGGCCGCTGCTTTCTCTGGAGAAGAATTACAAATGATCATTTCCCGGGACCCCCCAGTGCCCCGCTGTTCATCGAGAGCTACCTCTTTCCCACCTTCCCACCTTGCCAAGCGGGCTATCCCCTCTCCACTTGCTTGTGGCCATTCTCTGTCGTCGTCTTTCAATATGTCTCTCTATCCAACGTTCTGTCCCTAGCTTTTGAAGAGGGAGAACAGCAGATTGCTGAGTTACATGGGCCTGGATTTTGACTCCTTGCCATACCAAGTGCCGACTTCAGATCAAGGAGGTGCAGGACAACACCCGGCCCTTGTCTATGGAAACCCCTATTCCGGTAAGAGACAACTGCCGTTTGAGCCCGAAGGCCCCTGCCCGCATCCTTTTCCCCCCACTAAAATTCTTTTTGGCCTGCGATGCTAATTAAGACCAGTCTCATTGTTAAGACTTGCTGGGCAGAAGCTGAGGACCCAATAGAAGGATTGCCAGGCGAGAAGTGTTAATTGAGAAATAAATCTGAATCTAGAAGACGCAAATCAGATCATTCGCCTAGAGGCAGCAGACACAAATTGAGTCCCGTGGCTATATTCCAAATATATAAATCAGAGAAATGTCTCTGTGTAGAAGATATACACACACAAAGCTGAGGAAGCTAATTAAGGTTTGGAAATGGAAGCACACGAGGTGGGGTATGCCACCCAGGAATGGGCAGTTATGGCGGCCACCTCGATGGCCTGACCGAGGGTAACAGGAACGTGCACCACAGAGACCCCGGGGTGGTTTGGAGGACAGAAGTGGGGGGTGAAAACCAGTCTTGTCACTCAAGGACTGAGGGGTCAGGGTGCCCTTGCCAGGCACGAGGGAACAGGGAACTTCTCTTCCTTTGTCTCCAAAAGCAATAGAAGACCTCATTGCCTTTTCTTGGGCAGTTTAAAGCAGCCGTGTTCTCTTAAGAGCCCCAGTCAAATCTTTACAGCAGGCAGGGGTATACCTTTGTTTTCCTCTTTAAAAACTGTTCTCGAAGCCTTTCCTTTAAAAATACCTGTTTGCACGGATTCAGTCTTCAGATCCATTCTCAAGTTGTTTCCTTACTAAATCATGGCTGTTTTTATTAAAATCTCGTTTTTCCCATACTGAGGTTTATTTGTTTTTTCTGACTGTATAGCAGTATGCATGGCTACCCCAAATGCCACTTCATTATTTTTTCCTCTTTTCCCTTTATCATCGACCTAGATCCCCTCTAGGGATCACCTAGGGATGTATCACCTAGGGATGGTATTTCTTTCACTGAATGAAATCTTTGTTATTATCCTCAGGTATCCAGGAAAGTTCTGCCCCAAGCCTGGTAAGTACGTGAATCATGAGAGTGCCCACATCAAATCCTTGAGAAATGTCCCTTCCTGCTCAAGTTCATGGGAGAAGCGTAGGGAGCCTGGTTCGTTTTGATAATTCCGGAAGTCAGCTGGATCGATTGGGTCAAAACCCGAAGCTGAGTGAGCCTGTCGAGGCAGGGAGAAGAAAGCCCGGTTCATCCGCCAGCTTTCTGGCAGGTAGATCTCCACCCGTGAGCGGAGGTACCAGAACTAGGGAGGAGATGCGAACAAGGCAGCCGGTGCAACAGGGCATGTCCCGTGTCCCTTCTGGGCTGGAAGCTCTTTGACCGCTTTAGCACTAGTGGGTCCTTTCACCCCTGGGTAGAGAAAGCCCCAGGGAGGGCCTCCAAACGTGAATCGGTTCGTTCGTCGTCCGTTTCCTGAGCACCTGCCGTGGGCCAAGCATTATGCTCCGTGCTGAGAATCTAGTAGAACACGGGACGTGGCCCCTGTTACCTAGAGCTTGCCTCTGTGCTGACCTCTTTGCCCTTCCTCCCAGCTCGCCGTCAAGAAGTGCCCCACCTGCAAATCCGACTACACTGGCGACATTCTTGATTTCACCTCGGAGCAGCAACGCCCACAGCCCCTCTGTCTGAGTTGTCCGATTTGTGACAAGACCTTCCCAGCAAAAGAGAAGCAGATCTTCGAAGACCATGTGTTCTGCCACAGTCTCTAAGTGTTCCGGCCTCTTGGATCTATACCGTACATAGATTTTGATAGAGTAGAACCTATAGCTTCTACTTGGAGTTATGACCCAAGACCCTGCCTAACGTGAAATTATTAGGGATTTACTCAGTCCTGCTGCCCTAAGGGTGGAGTCATGCTGATTATGTGGTGAGGGCTGTTACTTCCATCCTTGTGGGTTACTACTACCTTTTAAATCCCATAACTGGCCGTGGCCTGCTCTCCCCTCTGGTGCCCAGCCTTCTGAGGGTCTCCAGCACAAGGGCCCTGGGACGGAACTGACCGGCTTGACTCGAGTACTAAGTGATTCATTTTCTGAGCTGTCCCAGCGCCCTTCAAGGTCAGGCCTTGAGTGGTTTTGCACTCAGTTCTGAGTCTTAACCCTTCGGCTGGTGATTGAGCAGAGGCTAAGAATTTCTTCCTCCTCCTCCTCCTCCTCCTCCTCCTCCTCAGGTCCCTTCCTCCCACTGATGGCATTAAACTGGGCAAAAATGTCACTGCAGAGAACTCGGTCATCCAATTTGGAGACCAAAGGTTTCACAGCTCCCAGCAGAAGCATCTTATTCCTGAACCCTGGACACAAAGTATTGTTTCAATCACAGGCCTTCTTTCTCTCTGGATACCTCTGTTTGGCATTTTCTACTCTTCGATCTTTCCTATGCACGTAACTTTTATTGTTGTAAGTCCTTTTGTAATGATTAGTAGGACCTGTTAGAAACTGGGTTTGCAACTTTCTGAGCAGGTGAGTTTTGAATATGGAGAAGTCAGAATAATGAGCGCTATTAATCTCTTTAATACTAAAAATAAACTAGTCCTCTGTTTCAGGGACGTGGGTAACTTCAATTTGGTAATTTGAGTTTGCGGTCTTTTATTTCTAAGCTTAGGAGAAAAGGGTGACCAAGAGCCCTGTGGGACTTGTAGGCCCCAGCAGTGATTTCCTTTCATTTGTCTGAACTAGTCAACAAAAGTGTCCCGGCCCTTGTCTTGAGACGGAGAGCAAGGTGACGGAGCATTAGTTTGAGAAATCTAGGGCTCTGACTTCGTGTTCCAGCTTTCCGTGCACTTTTTGAAAGGGAACAGTGTGGACTCGGGCACTCTTCGCGAACCAGGTTCTAGTCCCTCCGTCCAGATTTGCCTAATTGAACTACAAGAAAGCAATTCCATTTTCTCTCCCCCTCCAGGGACGGAACAAATGGAAAGGACTCTCAGGCAGGCCACCAGCGGGTCACCATAGAGACTTGTACAAAAACCTCAGAATGATGTAAGACATGATGTCACGAGTAAGGTTGAGCCAGCCTCCTTCCGGGGTTTTCCCTACGTGATTGGAGTTCGGCCCTAGACCAGCTATATTGCCCCCCGGCCACCGCTCCTTGTCTGTATTTCTCCTCTGATAAAACGAACATGAAACTGTACTCCTGCTTCTCCTCCTCCCCTATCAGCATTTCATCGAGCTGTCTCGTGGACGCCCCGCCTTTCACCCCTTAAGGTTCCAATGTGACATTAAGAGGAACTCGGGCAGAGAAACGTAACGGGGAGGTGGTAACACCGGTTTCCTGGCAGATCCCTTTCCTCGCTGCAGAAATTCTGCAGCTCCCCAGATAGTTCCAGCAGAGAGCTGCAATTTCCTTTATTTTGCACTCATCAGCTCTTAATTAAGCACATGAATGGCGAAGAGCAGTGGTGCACGTGATCCAAATCAGTGAATACCAAAAAAAAAAAAAAAAAAAAGGTGCTAATGATCCTTTTTGCTGGACGTAAGACAAAGCATCTTTAACCACTGTTCGTTATCCCCAGCTGCTCTTACCAAGGACTTGAAGGGGAACTTATGCTCCAGGCGGCTCCTGGTGAAAGGAAACAATCATTCGCCTCTAACCCACTCCTTACCCCAGCCTTTCCCCTCTCACCTCCTTGCACCCACTCGTTTCAGAGCCGTAAAATACCCCGCAAAAAAAAATAGCAGGAAGTTACGGGGGCAAATGGTATTTAGAGCCCAACTGGGTTTTAGAATCGTCGTACCCGTCATGGCAACCAGTTTCCCCTCCTAACTCAGTTGCTCTTGGTCTTAATACGAACGTGTTTTTGCGCTACTTAGCACGCTTCCGGCACCCGGCACATGTGTGTGCGAGAGCGTGGTAAGAGAAAGCTAATGAAAATCCGGGACGTGAGTGTTGGCGAGGCCGTCCGAGAGCCTGGGGCCCTAAGAACACCTGTAGCTTCAGCCCTGTGCCCTGGGATAAAATGAAAACTGCCCCGATGTTTAAATGTCATTCTATGATTTCGGGTGGTTTTCTTGCAGTGGCCGTGGGACTGCACCGAGCTGAGCCCGCTCTAAGCTGGTCTCCTAGCAGCAAATGGCAATGCGATGAGCCGCCCTGGCTGAGGGATTGCAGTCCCCCGAGTAGAAAAAAAAAAAAAAAGACGCAAAGTGGACTCCCCGTGGGGATCAAACCCAAAGAGACACTCCCCTAATTCCCCTGAG
The DNA here is from genome assembly GCF_027475565.1 of Acinonyx jubatus. Taxonomy (NCBI): domain Eukaryota; kingdom Metazoa; phylum Chordata; class Mammalia; order Carnivora; family Felidae; genus Acinonyx; species Acinonyx jubatus. Next base: position 35,717,226 of record NC_069397.1, on the reverse strand, counting down.
GTGACCAACAGGGGGCCACACACTCGGGGAAGTCAGGCGAGCCCCAGCGCTCTCCTTAGTTGACCTCCTATAAATATTAATGTAATTGTCTTTACCTGCATGTAGCGCTTTATCGTCTGGACCGCGTTCGCGTGTTCCACGCACACTTTCAGTAATCTCTGAAAGGGCTCTGAACTCTCATTTTCGTAGAGGAAGAAGTTGAAACGTGGAGCAATAACTTGCCCACCATGGAAACAACCCAAATGCCCATCGGTTGATGAGTGGGCGAATGAAATAACGGCCTATCTAGAGGAGGAGATATTATTTGGGAGCAAAAAGGAATTGAGGGGCACCTGGCCGGCTCGGTAAAGCACGCGATTCTGGATCTCGGGGTTGGAAGCTTGAGCCCCACATTGAGTATAGAGATTACTTAAAAATAAAATTTAAAGGGCGCCTGGGGGCGGGGGGGCTCAGGCGGTTGAGCCACCGACTTTGGCTCAGGTCGTCATCTCACAGTTCGTGAGTTCGAGCCCCGCGTCGGGCTCTGGGCTGCCAGCTCAGAGCCTGGAGCCTGCTTCAGATTCTGTGTCTCCCTCTCTCTCTCTGACCCTCCCCCGTTCATGCTGTCTCTCTCTGTCTCAAACATAAAAATAAAACATTAAAATTAATTAATTAAAATAAAATAAAATTGAAGGGGCGCCTGGGTGGCTCAGTCGGTTGAGCGTCCCGCTGTTGATTTCAGCTCAGGTCATGATCCCAACGTCACGAGATCAGGCCCCCACGTCGGGCTCTGTGCTGAGTGTGGAGCCTGCTTGGGATCCTTTCTCTCCCTGTCCTCCTGCCCGTCTCCCCTGCACTCTCTCCCTCTCTCTGAAATAATACAATTTATTGTGCAGATAGTGGCATAATTACATACTTTATTTTATTGAATTACTTTATTTTTTTTAATGTTTATTTTTTAAGAGAGAGAGAAAGACAGAATGAGAGTAGGGGAGGGGCAGAGAGAGCGAGAGGGAGACCCAGAATTCGAAGCAGGCTCCAGGCTCCGAGCTGTCAGTCCAGAGCCCGACACGGGGCCCGAACCCACGAACCGTGAGATCGTGACCTGCGCCGAAGTCGGACGCTTCACCGACCGAGCCACCCAGGCGCCCCTGAATTACACACTCTAAAGGGGTGAACGGTGTGCTCTACGAATTCTGTCTCAAGCTGTTGTATTCTTAAAAGGTTAAAAAGCTTGCGAAGGTCATCCGCGGGTTCACAGTAGAATATCTTGAGTACAGAGAGGGAGCTGGGTCCACATTATTGAACTTGGTTCGAAGTATGCTTATTTCGGTACCACCCACTGCCACAACGGTATTGGGTTCTCCCCCCACCTTGGGCTGGAGGCAGGCGGCAGCTTTGGTGGTGATGGAATCAAGATGAACGGGGTCAGGGCATTTAATAGTAGCCCACCATTTGGCCGGCAGCATTAGTGGTCTCTGGGAATATCTATTCTGTGGAGATGAATGTCCCCAATAAAGTTGGGGGAGAGAGTCACCAGCCACAAATTTCAGATAATCATATTAAGGGATCCAGCCTGCTCTGCCTAATGTTATTACTTTCTCCCTGTGGAAAGAAAGCATATGGCACTCTGGGGACTCAGTCTATTGTTGACTCAGTCAATCAACATTTATTGAGCACCCACGGTGGGCAGAACTAGCACAGGGCCAGGATTTTAAAAAATAGAAAAGTTCTTCCCTTGAGGTATCTACGAGATTAATGAAGACATTCCCTCTGTCCTCGGGGAACCCTTTCAACTGCTGGCGGAGGGTCTCAGGTTTCGGGGGTCTCCTAATCTGACGGGGAAAAGAGACGGCCACCCCCGAAAGCAATTTCAGGACAGAAAAAAAGGGAAGCCATCGCACCAACGTAAGGACGTAAGTAAGGGCTGCGGGACCAGAGTGTTCATGAAGGGGTGATCGAAGCCTAAGTTAGTGATGTCTTCTAAAAGGTTGAGGGACAGAAGTGGCAGGCAAAAACTGGATTGTATTCTGAGGGTCTCTAAACAGGGCGAGGGAGAGGGGAAGTCAGAGAAGGGGCCCAGAATGCAAAGGACTCTGAACCAAAAGCACTAGAATATAAAAAGGGACCAGCCTCTGTCCCAGAAGACTGTAATCTAGGTGGATCATGTCTAACACGCTCGTCGGAGCTCAGGAGGCAGGAGTGAGGGTAGACGGGAGCAAGGTGGGTATAGGAGTGTCTCAGAATCCCAGGCTTCGGGACTCCCAGCATCCGGGGCTGGAGCTCTAGGCGGCCCAGAACTAACTTCCCTTATCGGCTCATCCTGCTCCTCTGACTGCACACTTCTCGTTCATTCTAGAAGCTGACTCTGCCGCCCGGACCACATAATGTAGAATGGTGGCTATCTGCAGGCCTGGGTTTTTCAGCTACTCTGTTTTTTTTTTTTTTTTTTTTTTTATTATTCTTTTTAATCTCTATTTTTGAAGGAGACCACCCACCGCAGAGGTTCAAGAGAGCAGCCAAGGCCTGGACCAGATTGGAGATAGACATGGGAGGGAAAAAAAAACCCAGAACTATTTTTTTTTTAATGTTTTATTTATTTTTGAGACAGAGACAGAGCACAAGCGGGGAGGGGCAGAGAAAGAGGGAGACACAGAATCGGAAGCAGGCTCCAGGCTCCGAGCTGTCCGCACCGAGCCCAACGCGGGGCTCGAACTCACAAACGGCGAGATCATGACCTGATATGAAATCAGATGCTTAACCCACTGAGCCACCCAGGCGCCCCCCAAACTAGAGCTATTTAAGGAGTTGAAACCAGCAGGATTTTTGTGACCCATTAGATGCCAAAGAATGAGGGTATATTAATTTGCTAGGGCCACCGTAACAAATGAACGCGAATCGGGTGCCTTCAAGCAACAGAAAGTTATTCTCTCACAGTTCAGGTTCTGGAAGCCCTCAGATGTGCAAACCCAAGGTGGTGTGGGCAGGGCCACGCTCCTCCCAGAGGCTGTAGGAGACAGTCCGTTCTTTCAGTGGCTGTTGGCATTCCTTGACTTGTGGCTTCACTCCAATCTCTGCCTCCGTGGTCACAATACCTCCTCAGTGTGTGTTCTCTGCCCGTCTCTTAAGGACACTTGTCACTGGATTTAGGGGGCACCTGGATAATCCAAGATAAAAGATAATCACGTCTTTTGTCATATAAGGCGGTGCTCTCTAGCTATATAAGGTAACGGTCACAGGTTCTGGGCCATGGACGTCTCTTTCCGGGGGAGGGGGCACCATTCAACCCACTCCCGGACGGTAGGGAAGGATAAGTACTAGGGTTCTGACCCAGGCCACCAAGGTAGACAACACAGAAGAAAGAGGGGCTTGCGGGGAGGGAATTTCAGCTTTAAGCATGCTGACTCTGAGGGACTCGTGGGGACAGTCAGTAGGCAGTGGGAGAAACGTGTCGGCAAAGGGCTGGGCCGGAGACGAAAGTCATTGTTGACATAGGGCAGTCTCGCTGAAACCGCACGGCGAGGGCACCAGCCTGGGCAGGGGAGATGGAAACGGTGGGGACCCCAAAAAACATCAACCGTAGGGGGTGGGCAGTCATCCAAGACGGGAAGAAAAGCCAGGAGAGAAATGGCAGGCTGAAAGGCCAGCGAGAAAACAGCTTCAGAAAAGGAATTCACCCAATCGGGTCAAATACTAGGAGGGTAGGGCTGGAAAGACACCTTTGACTGGGAATTGAACAGACCTGCAAACACGTCCACTTTCTCCCGTTTAAAAAACCCACATATGCTCTGGGCCACCTGGGTGGCTCAGTCGGTTGAGCGTCTGACTTCGGTTCAGGGCATGATCCCCCAGTTCATGGGTTCGAGCCCCGCGTCGGGCTCTGTGCTGACCGCTCGGAGCCTGGAGCCTGCTTCCGACTCTGTGTCTCCCTCTGTCTCTGCCCCTCCCCGGCTCGCACTCTGTCTCCCTCTCAAAAATAAAATAGGGGCGCCTGGGTGCCGCAGTCGGTTAAGCGTCCGACTTCAGCCAGGTCACGATCTCGCGGTCCGTGAGTTCAAGCCCCGCGTCGGGCTCTGTGCTGACAGCTCAGAGCCTGGAGCCTGTTTCAGATTCTGTGTCTCCCTCTCTCTGACCCTCCCCCGTTCATGCTCTCTCTCTCTGTCTCAAAAATAAATAAATGTTAAAAAAATAAATAAATAAAATAAACATTTAAAAAAAAATTTTAATAAATAAACATTAAAAAGCAAATCACATTTTAAGAAGTTCAAGTATAGTTCTATGAAGCAAACACAATCACTCACATTTCCATCCGGTTTTTTCCATGAGCTTAAAAAAAAAAAAAAAAAGACCGTTCATTCACATGTGTGTCCACATGGATGCGTGTAGGCACCTGCCTTGATTCCCGTCATAAGCATCCTTCTCCCAGTCCTCCCTGAGGGCCTGTCCCCAGCTGGGGGGCCTGAGTTCCGGACCTCGGTGAGGCTACCACCGCCCCCCCCCCCACCGCCCCCTGCAAGCCTGTGGGAGTGTGACCCTCCTGACCAGGGACACTTTTCCTCACCTCCTCCCACGGAAGCTGCTGCACCTGTTTGACCTGAACAAACACCAGGCGCTTTTCCCCGGGTCAATATTTCACATCCGTTGTCATCCATCCTCAACATCTGCTCCGGGAGGGAGGTGTTGTCTCTGCCCTCCCACTTCGGACCGCCTCATGGTCTCCCCCCCCACCCATGCCCCCCCCCCAAAAGAGGCTCTCTACAAGCCCCCAGGGCAGAGGCGCTTCCTCCTCAATGCTGCTCAGCATGTATCCTCTTTTCCTTTTTAAATCCTCTAGCTTCTGCCTGAGCTAATAAACTCTCTTAAATTACAAGGAGAACCGCCTCCATCTGGAAGCCTTCCCAGATTGCTGAACACTTGGGTACCCGGTCAACGCTGGCCGCCTCGTGTTGAATTCAGTGATCCCGCCCAGGCTTCAGCCGGCACAATCCAATCCCTGCGGGTCCCTCTGTGCTTTTGGATGTAAATGGTCAATTCCCCCGGTATCCGCCAGTGGGCCCAGAGTCTAGCCAAATGTCTGGCTTGCCCCCCTCTGCTTCCCGACTAGTTGCTTCCCACCATCACCATGAAGGAGCCCTGGGAGACACATCTTCATCTGAACAGCATCTCAAAATAGATGAGGAAGAGAAAAACCAATGCAGAAATGTGACGAAATACAGTGCAAAGCCTAACTAGGAATCGTTCCCAATATTTGTGTTTTTGCTCCCCACATTGGCTGGCAAAGGCATTTTCCAATTGCTCTAATCAGCTTCCAAGAACAGGGACAGACTCTGCCAGTCTGTTCTTTCCCCTCTGTGCTAATCTGTGACCCCCGGACGCCTCGTTTATTATTATGACATTATTTAAAACCGACACACATTGAGTGTTTCCTGTAAGTCAGTCCTGTAAGCCCTTTTTATCTTATTTTAGAGTGTATTTATTTTGAGAGGGGGGAAGGGGAGGGGCAGAGAGAGAGAGAGAGAGAGAGGGAGGGCAAGAGAATCCCAAGCAGGCTCTGTGCGGTCAGCGCAGAACCGGACGCTGGGCTCGAACTCGTGACCCTGGGATCACGACCTGAGCGGAAATCAGGAGTCTGAACGCTCAACCGACTGAGCTGCCCAGATGCCTCTATCTATCCCTTCTTATAGAGGAGGGAGCCAAGGCTTAATGAGGATGAGGATGGGGGGGGGAGGGAAAGGTGACACAGCGGGGGGCCGAGGGTGGGGCTAGAACCAGGGTTTAGGTTTGTAACACTATCCTGTTTGGGGAAACAGCAAATCCCTGCTGTGGGAGAGGGGGAGGGCTGGGTGTGGAGCTGGGCCTAACTTCCTCTCACCAGCCATTCCGTCCTCTCTGCAATAAAAGTTCATAGTCCAGGAAATTCCCTGCAAATGACAATGACCCTGAAACTTTCCCAAAGATAAGAACTGCTTGGCCGGGCTGGGGGGGGGGGGCCTCCCCCCACCACGTCTCTCCCCCCCACCCTCCCCGCCCCGTAACTCTTTCTTTGCCAGGCTTTCCAGCCTACCTTCAAGTCGGGACAAATCCTCCTACAGCCGCCCAGAGCCGGGTCGCCATCCCCATCAGGGGGACCCGTCCTGCCGTCCCACCCAACCCCACCTCTCCCTCCCTTCCCATCTGCCTTCTGGGAGTTTTTGCAGCTCACACCCTCCACTCGGCCCCAGAAAATCAACTGTTACTGTTAAGCAGCGGGGAGACTTAGGCAGGGCGGCAAAGAGTACTTGTAAAACAGAAACGTACTCGGGTCTAGGAAACTGCTATAAATGGGCATCTTGGCAAGGCCAGCGCTCCGTCTCCTGCGTGTAAACCCCGGGCGATTGCCAAACGGAGCGTCTGTTTATCAACTGCCGCGGATTCAGGAAGCGCCCGTCACCAGGGCAACCCGCCCAGTCCCCTGCCTCCAGAAGTGACCACCCCTGAGATGAAAAATCGCCCTTGGGAAGAAACTAAGGAGCTTTTACTGTTTGCTCGGGGCTTCACATCCTTTGTTGTCAGGAAATTCCTCCTGTAGCCGACATCCCGCACAATGGGGCTGTTTTTGTTGTTGTTCCCCATCTACCGCATAATATTTCCTTTTGATTTGAGCAAAATCGTGGGCTTCGAATGCGTGTATGGTAAGCACTGTGTTGAGCACTTTGTATTTGGTCGTTTCAATCCCCACAACAAACCATGAATCGTTAACGTATGAACAATTAATGATTAAAGAGATCATTAATGTACCCATTTTACAGACGGGACATCCAGGCTGAGAGAGGTTGAGTCAATTGCCCAAGGTCATACAGTAACGGAGTTGGGATCTGAGTTCAGACAGTCCAACTTGAGAGCCCCCGTGCTTAATTATTAACGCTTTGCATCTCCCTGCAGTTTTCACCTCCATAAACCCGCCTTTATTCCCCTTTGACCCAGGAAACCTACAACAGGTCCCAAAGAACCCAAACACATATTTTAGAGCCAGAGCCAAGGAAGGTTTCCTTCCCATCACACAATTCAATCTCTGACCGCGTCCACACCAGCCACTGCCCCTGGACAGCCCTGCCCTGCTCTCGTCCCTCTCAACAAAGAGGTTTCTTAACCGGAACTGGGGGACCCTGAGAGCCATTCAGGAAAGCTCCAGAGAACCAGCAGCCCTGGTCCCAAGGGAAAAAGGAGCCCCTGTTTCAGACGAGATCTGGCAGACGAGATCTAGGGTGGTATGGCCCTAGACAAAGGAGCCCCTATTTCTTTTTATTTCTTTTTAATTTTTTTTATTATTATTTTTTTTGAGACAGAGAGAGACAGAGCATGAACGGGGGAGGGGCAGAGAGAGAGGGAGACACAGAATCGGAAGCAGGCTCCAGGCTCTGAGCCATCAGCCCAGAGCCCGATGCGGGGCTTGAACCCACGGACCGCAAGATCGTGACCTGAGCCGAAGTTGGACGCCCAACCGACTGAGCCACCCAGGCGCCCCTAGGAGCCCCTATTTCAACGTGGCTGTATTTGCTAATTAAAAAGCACTTCAACAAAAGGCCTTTGTTTATTTTTATTTATTTTTTTTTTTTTGAGAGCGAGAGAGAGAGCAGGGGAGAGGGGCAGAAAGAGAGGGAGACAGAGGGTCCCAAGCAGGCTGCACACCATCACCACAGAGCCTGACGCAGGGCTCGAGCCCACGAACCTCGAGATCGTGACCTGAGCGGAAAGGAGAAGTCAGACATTCGCCGGACGGACGGAGCCACCCAGGTGCCCCAGCAAAAGACCTTTTAAGGAAGAGTTATTTGGGGGGAATTATGCATTCAGTAGTGTTGATGGGAACTCAGCGTAGAATTCCTAGCGAGCAAACCGCAGAGGAAAACACCTCGTGTCTCCTGTGATTGGTCTGTCCTTCGGCTCCTACCTCCCTTCCCTGCCTCCCACATCTGTCCCGCCCCTTCTCTACCCCACAGGGTCTGTCACTGGCCCTGAGTTTTGACAACCCTATACCTGTGTCTCCAGAGAGCACTCGGGCCAGCAGAGCTTCGTGGTCCAGAGCCCAGACCCTGGAACCAGACCTCCCGGCCACAGTCTTAGGCAAGTTACCTTGGTGTCCCCCTTTGGCAATGGTCGTGACAGTCTTTGCTTCAGCTCGATGAGTTGACATGTGTAAAGCATTTAGAACATAAAGAGCATGGGTTTGAAGTCAGCCTTGAATCCTGACTTTCAGCAACTTCCTTAACCTCTCTGAACTTCAGTTTCCCTGTCTGTAAAACGAATCCAATAACATCTCCCTCTCATTAGGGTTCTTGAGAGGATTAAATGAGACAATATGGGTAAGGGACTTAGCACAGGGTGTCATTGGAGGTGAACGCTCAGTAAGTGGCCCTTGTGGGGGCACCTGGGTGGCTCAGTCAGTTACGCATCCCACTTGGGCTCAGGTCATGATCTTGCGGTTCACGAGTTCAAGCCTCACGTCGGGCTCTGTGCTGACGGCCCAGAGCCTGGACGCTGCTTCGGATTCCGTGTCTCCCTCCCTCTCTGCCCCTCCCCTGCCACCCTGCAACCACTCTCTCTGTCAAAAATACACGAAGTCCCCTCGTGTATAAATTGGAGACCAAAACACCGCAGGAATTCTGTAAGGCCCGAAGGACATGCCTTGGGGTTTCCCTTTCCCTCCGTCCTGCTCCATCCCACCTACTGCCTGTGGGATGCTGACTCGGCCGGCAAGGCCCACTCAAAATGCTGCCTCTTCCCAGAAGCCTACCTGCGTCCCCTACCCGACGCCGACCGGTTCGGACTCGAATTCCTAGACCCTCAGTTCTGTTCTTGTCTCCTGTCCCTTCTGCCTCTTGAAGGCTGAAGGGACAGCACCTCTTCCTGTTCGGCATCTCCCCAGCGGAGGAACTTTTAAGTGCAGGAAATACCACCCCTCTTAAATCTTACCTCAAAATCAAGCAAGATGGGAGTGGGGGGCAGCCGTTGTTCCGGGGCTTGGCGGTAGAGCCCTCGCAGGAAGAGGGGACCCCGGCCCGGCCGGCCACTCGGCGGCTGAGCTCACGAGCAGCCCCCGGAGCCCTCTGGCGGGCAGTCTGGGCCTCCGCAGAACACTCCGTTGGGTTTACTCCCTCCCCGGGGCCTTTTCGAGGGCATGGAGGGAGGGTCCTTGACACTTCAGGAGCGCCTCCCTCATGTCAAGAATATTAAGATGCCCTCACACATCCCACGTGAGATGTGTTTATCTCCACACTCTGTACAAGTGGGGTTGCAGTTGATCGGTTGGTGTTCTGTGGCCATTTGTTTGGCTGCCATTTACTTAACTATTTATGAGTTTCCGTTTTGCAATTTCCTCTTTTCATTTTGAAATCAATCGCATTTTCCCGTGCTTTACCCCTAGTCAGTGCCTAAACCGGGTTGGTTAGATCCTGGGTCCCAGAGCTTGTCGACTAGAGAGCCCATCTGGACCACATGCGTCTTATCGGTCTTTCTATCTATTTATGTATCTATTTATCTATCATCTATCTATCTATCATCTGTCTATCATCTATCTATCTATCTATCTGTCATCTATCTATCTCCAGGTTTCTCCCCACTATCCAAAAGTGGAAGGATCCTATGAAACCTTCTGTAAGCCAAAATGGCATAAAGGGAAGACGCCCTTAGCAGTAATTTATATGGAGAATTTCCGCCTTTCTGATACCTTAGGGCACTTCTTGCAAACGGAGGCACAAAACAAATGGAGATAAAGCGCAGATGCCCACAGTCAGGGCAGAGCGCTGGAGGCTTGGTGTTGGGACGCTGAGGGTGGTTGGGAGGGACCGGGGAGCTCGGCGGGGCCACTCTGCGGCTGGGGGTGCTCGCTGCCTCGACAGACTTCTCAGCTCACCGCAAAACTAACGCTGGGCGAGTGCTGTTTTCACTTGTTTTCATAAAAGCAAAGATACCCTTTGGGCTTCTCTCAGTGAGTGAAAACAGGTACTTATAAAGGTCTTTTGTAAGAGCAAAGTGGCCTGATGGCTTTGGGCAAGCGGTGGGCACCTGCGCCTGTCCAGTTGCCAAGGATGGGAAGGCAGCCATTGGGCAGGAGCTGGAGAAGCGGCGCGTGGTGTGAGACTGCCCTCTAGAGGTTGTTCCCGGAAGGTGCAGGTGGGGAGGCCCCTGCCTGGGCGATTAGCCACCCCGCCGCTCCTTCACTGGCATTGACTGAGCCCCCACCTGTCCCAGACACCATGCACACGCTCTCGGAACAAAGGGTGACACAAAGAGGGTACAAATGGGCAACCCCCATTTTGGAGCGGCTGCTGCACACACATAACACGCAATTACAGCTGGGGGCAATGACTACCCTAATAGCTGTGCGTACCGACTTCTGTGGGAGCACAGGGGGAACGGGAAGAAGTCTGGAACCACAGGGGAAGGCATCACAGGTGAGGTGACATTTACCTTGGGCCTTGAAGGGTGAGCAAGGGGTTTCCAGGCAGCACCGGGAGGAAAGGGATTCTGGGCGCATGAGCAAAGGGCGAACAGCCCAAGACCCATCTGGAGAGGCAGGTGGGGCAGATGGCGAAGAAACTCCCATTCGAAAAACAAAAATGTGATGCTCTGGCCAAACCAGAGGGAGGCCTGACCCAGCCGCACAAACGGCCCCAACGTCCGGGGGAGTCAGACATACCCAGGACCATGACATCAGACACTTAGACACAGCAGCTGTGTCTCAAAGGGACAGCGCTGATCCAATGGAAGGGGCGAGGTCCGGGGGGGCAGGGGTGAGACCAGGAAAGCAGAGCCCCTCTGTCCTCTGGGCACCTCCCACCTAAGTGTAATTTGTGTGTAAACTACGTACAAGGGACTGGCAGGTGATCGGTTCTGCCACCAGGTTGTTTCGAGACTTCGAGCAAGTCACTTAATGAGGCAGAACCGTGTGCTCAATCTGAAAAGGGGACTATGATAATAACACCCGTATCAGGGTATGATTAATGCCGCATATCATAACAATACCACCTATTGGGGTTGTTTGAGGATTAAAGGAGATGAAGGCATAAAAAGGACGTCCTTAACTTGGTGCCTGGCACCCGGCAGAAACTCAGTAAAGGTCAGCGAGTTCCCACAATTCCACCCTTTTTTTTAAAGTGCATTTATTTATTTTGAGAGAGAAAGAGACAACAAGGAGGGGAAGGGCAGAGAGAGAATCCCAAGCAGACTCCCAGGCTCAGAGCTCAACCCAGGACTCGAGCTCACGAACTGTGCGATCACGACCTGAGCCAACATCAAGAGTTGGATTCTTAACTGACTGAGCCACCCAATTGCCCCTCCCACAATTCCATTCTTGACCGACTTTTCTTCTTCTTCTTCTTCTTCTTCTTCTTCTTCTTCTTCTTCTTTTCAGGAATAGAATTTACTGATTCATCACTTACTTATAACACCCAGTGCTCATCCCAACAAAGGCCCTCCTGTCGCCAATGGCCCATTTAGCCCACCACCCCCCCCAACAACCCTCAACTTGTGCTCTGTATTTCAGAGTCTCTTAGGTATGGTTTGTCTCCCTCTCTCTCTTTTTTTAAAATTAATTTTGCTTCCCTTCCCTTATGTTCATCTGTTGTGTACCTTGAGTTCCACATATGAGCGAAGTCACACGATATTTGTTTTTCTCTGACTTATTTTGCTTAGCATAACATACTCTAGTTCCATCCACGTGTGGCAAACGGCAAGATTTCATTCTTTTTCACTGCCAAGTAGTATTCCATTGTGTATATATACCACATCTTCTTTATCCATTCATCCATTGATGGACATTTGGGCTCTTTCCATACTTTGGCTATTGTTGATAGTGCTGCTACAAACATGGGGTGCATGTGTCCCTTCGAAACAGCACATCTGTATCCCGTGGATAAATGCCTAGTAGTGCAATTGCTGGGTCGTAGGGTAGTTCTATTTTTAGTTTTTTGAGTAGCCTCCATACTGTTTTCCAGAGCGGCTGCCCCAGCTTGCATTGCCACCAACGATGCAAAAGGCATCCTCTTTCTCCGCATCCTCGCCAACATCTGTTGTTGCCTGAGTTGTTAATGTGAGCCATTCTGACAGGTGCGAGGTGGTATGTCATTGTGGTTTTGATTTGTATTTTCCCTGATGATGAGTGATGTTGAACATCTTTTCATGTGTCTGTTAGTCATCCGGATGTCTTCTTTGGAGAAGTGTCTGTTCATGCCTCTCCACCGGATTATTTGTTTTTTGGGTGTTGAGTTTGATAAGTTCTTTATAGATTTTGGATACTAACCCTTACCTGACATGTCATTTGCACATATCTTCTCCCATTCCTTTGGTTGCCTTTTAGTTTGGCTGATTGTTTCCTTTGCTGTGCAGAAGCTTTTTATTTTTTTTTTTTAATTTTTTTTTTAATGTTTATTTATTTTTGAGACAGAGCATGAATGGGGGAGCGTCAGAGAGAGGTAGACACAGAATCTGAAACAGGCTCCAGGCTCTGAGCGGTCAGCACAGAACCCGACACGGGGCTCGAACTCACGGACCGCGAAATCATGACCTGAGCCGAAGTCGGCCACTTAACCAACTGAGCCACCCAGGTGCCCCAGAAGCTTTTTATTTTGATGAGGTCCCAAGAGTTCACTTTTTTCTTTTTTTAATGTTTATTTATTTATTTTGAGAGAGAGAGCAAGTGCACACATGTGAGCTGAGGAGGGGCAGAGAGAGAGAATCTTAAGCAGCCTTCATGCTGTCACCCGACTTGGGGCTCGATCCCATGAACCTCAAGATCATGACCTGAACCGAAACCAAGAGTCAGATGCTTAACCGGCTGAGCCGCCGACTAAGCCACCTACACGCTCCTCCTACAATTCCATTCTTGACCCTCTCAACTTCCACATTAACTCCCACTTCTTAGTCGTGGCTCTCCCCCATACCCCATGCCTCCCAAATCTGCCTCTAGACCTCTCTCGTCTGAGCTTCACAAGCTCACACACAGCTGCCCATGAGACACCTGCACCCAGAGGTGCTTCAGGAGCCTAAATCCAGCACCCCAAAAAGAATGTCTTCTCTGCTCCACCCTGGCATCCCTTCTCTCTAACTTGACTGATGACACCATCCAACCCACCCAGGAAACCCGAAGGCCACCCTAGACTTCTCTCCACTTCCTTGTGACCTGTCACTTCCCAAATTCCCAAACATCCCTAGAATCTGCTGCCTCCTCCCACTCTTAAGGTCTCGCATGGGCCTCCTTATTTCTCCTCTCCTCCACCTGCTACCTAAGGATGCTTCTAAGTCACAGGGCTGCTCCTGGCTTCCCCCAGCCCAGATCACTTCATGGCACATCAACATGCACGAGACAAAGGCCAGACTCCCAGCCTCACACACAAGGAGGCGAGCTCTGGATCTTGCAAGCATCGAGGACCTGAGCCACACTGAAGATATTTGGGTAGTGGGGGTTATTACAAGGACGCACAGGGAAGGGAGGAGGACAGGAGTCTCAGCCACCAAACAGCCAGGCCGTGTGGGAACTGGAAGGTGACTGAGTGGTCCATAAGACAGCGCCTCTGCGGGAAGGCAGTCCTTTACTGGGAAACATGACAACATTTCCGCAAAAGTGTATGAGCGTCATATGTCTGAACGTTGAAAAACAGATTTATGTGGTAGAGGAAAGGCAATTCTGGTCTCAGGAAGCAAAACAAGATCTCGAAATACCTAAACATGATCCAGAAAGCAGAATAAAATAGCGACTTAAGAGTATTGCTCAGAAACAGGCTGCCCTGGCTCCCTCATTATTGCCTGGGAGATTCCAGACAAATTGACTGCTCTCTTCCCCAGTTTCCTTTCTATAATAATAGCATACTAGTCATTTCATATATCAGGGGGCAGATTAAGAAGGAGAGAGAGAGAAAGAAATGATCTTGGTCTGACCACACTGCTATGCTGTGGGCCTCTTTGTTAAAGCAGCTGAGCATGTACCTTTAACAAAGACAGCGTCTTTTTTTTTTTTTTACTGTAATTTATTGTCAAATTGGCTTCCATACAACACCCAGTGTTCATCCCAACAAGTGCCCTCCTCAATGCCCATCACCCACTTTCCTTTCTCTCCCCCACCCCCCATCAACCCTCAGTTTGTTCTCTGTATTTAAGAGTCTCTTATGGTTTGCCTCCCTCCCTCTCTCTTTGTAACTATTTTTTCCCCTTCCCTCCCCCCATGGTCTTCTGTTAAGTTTCTCAAGATCCACATATGAGTGAAAACATATAATATCTGTCCTTCTCTGACTGACGTATTTCACTTAGCATAATACCCTCCAGTTTCATCCACGTTGCTACAAATGGCCGGATTTCATTCTTTCTCATTGCCAAGTGTATTCCATTGTGTATATAAACCACATTTTCTTTCTCCATTCATCACTTGATGGACATTTAAGGCTCTTTCCATAATTTGGCTATTGTTGAAAGTGCTGCTATAAACATTAGGGTACATGGGCCCCTAGACAGCATCTTTTTCTGCATGATCCTTCCCTGTTAGAAAAGCGCACTGGGAATGCAAGCTGGTGCAGCCACTCTGGAAAACAGTATGGAGGTGCCTCAAAGAACTAAAAATAGAACTACCCTACGACCCAGCAATTGCACTACTAGGCATTTATCCACGGGATACAGGTGTGCTGTTTCAAAGGGACACGTGCACCCCCATGTTTATAGCAGCACTATCCACGATAGCCAAAGTATGGAAAGAGCCCAAATGTCCATTGATGGATGAATGGATAAAGAAGGTGTATATATATACAATGGAGTATTACTTGGCAATCAAAAAGAATGAAATCTTGCCATGTGCAACTGCGTGGATGGAACCGGAGGGTATTATGCTGAGCGAAATTAGTCAGTGAGAGAAAGACAAAAATCATATGACTTCACCCGTATGCGGACTTTAAGAGACAAAACAGAGGAACATAAGGGAAGGGAAACAAAAATCATATAAAAACAGGGAGGGGGACAAAACAGAAGAGACTCATAAATATGGAGAACAGAGGGTTCCTGGAGGGGGTGTGGGAGGGGGGATGGGCTACATGGGGAAGGGGCATTAAGGAATCTACTCCTGAAATCATTGTGGCACGATATGCTAATTTGGATGTAAATTTTTAAAAATTAAAATTAAAACTAAAAAAAAAAAAAGAAAAGAAAAGCGCACAAAGGCACGAGGACACGCTTGACTCACACACTGAAAAGGATCTGCAAATGGCCTTTAAAGATCTGAAAATACGTTCAATCCACGCATTGAGAAATGCAAATTAAACCCACGCCGTCATCATAGTTCTCATTTATCAGACTGGCAGAAATTCAAAGGCTTGACCCGTAGTCTGTTGGCGAGGCTCTGCGGGAAGGAAACAGGTCCTCTCACACGTGGCTGATGTGACATAATGAGAAATATATATTTGGTCTCTGCCGCAGGTTCTGAACCCTGAGCTCCTAAAACCCTGGGAATTTCCTGAGCGGGAGGTGTGAAAGGAGTTTGTGCTGAGTTTATGCTGATGAGGTGACTCTTGGGAGGATGGGATTGACTGTCAGAGGGACCAACCTCAGGATGGAATCCCACCCACCCCTACGTCTGGGGAGAGAGCCTAGTGTGGGGATTAAATTAATCACCAATGGCCCGCGATTTAACGGACGGTGCCTATGTAACGGAAGCTGCATTAAAACCCTAAGCAGAGGGGTTTGGGGAACTTCCAGGTTGGTGAACACACGGAGGGGCTGGCTGAGCCTGGAGAGGGTGTGGAAGCTTCACCCCTCTTCCCACATGCTTTGCCCCGTACCCCCCCATCTAACCGTTCCTGCGTTGTATCCTTCATAATAAACCAGCGGTACAAAGGGTTGTGTTTCCCTGAGTTCTATGAAATTATCAAACCCTTCTAGGAAATTATCAAACCTGAGGCCCGGGAATCCCCAATATACGGCTGGCTGGGTCAGAAGGGTGGGAGGCCTGGACTAGGGATGGGTGTCTGAAGGGGGGGGGGGCTAGTTTTGTGGGACCGAGCCCTCAACCCGTGGGGTCCGCACGAACTGGGGAGTTGGGGTCAGAACAGATGTGAGTCGTAGGACACTTCGTCGGTGAACAGAGACTTGGAGAATTGGTTGCTGTGGGGAACATTCCAGCACGTTTGGGGTCAGAAGTGAGTAAAGTTTTCCCCTAGCTGTTGGAAGTCCAAAACCGCCCCTGTGCTGAAGGACTGGGAAATGCCCAACAAACAAGACCTGGCAATCCCACTTCTAGAATTTCCCCCGAATATCACCCTCCCCAACAATATAGGAAAAAACATACACACGAGGCTTTCTGGCATCATTTACAGTAGCAAAGTTTTAGAAACAACGTAAATGCCCAAACACCGGAGACTGGCTAAAGAAATCACAGAACAGGGGCACCCGGGGGTCTCAATCGGTTAAGCATCGGGCTCTTGATTTCGGCTCAGGTCAAGGTCTCACAGTGGTGGGATCAAGCTCCAAGTCGGGCTCTGCCCTAGGCATGGAGCCTGCTTAAGATTCTCTCTCTCTCCCTCTGCCCCTCTCCCCTGCTCGTGCTCTCTCTCTCTGTCTCAAAAACGAAAACAGGGAAATCACAGCACATCCATGACAGTGGAGTCCTGTGCAGCGGTAACAAAAGACAGAGGACGTTTGCGCTGAACTGATACACAGCAACGGCCAGGACGTAGTCAGTGAGAAAAGCAAAGTGCAAAAGAGTGTGTACGTGTAAAAACCTTCCTTTTGGGTAAGGGAAATACTCTGCCGCAAAGAGGAGCAGGGGGCGGGGCGTTCCACACAGGAGAGTGACACAGGAGAGTGAAGATGACAGTGCGACAGCAGAGCCCCCCGGCTAGATGCAGCAGGCAGGTGAAGGGCTTCTGGGAGGACAGGCTTGCCCTTGGGGAGAAGCACGATGAAGAGTCATTGGAGGGGAGGGAAGGGTTAGTCGCAGTTACAAAGAAAATGAAACAAGTGAAGAAATGAGACGATTAATTCCAGGCAACACAGAAAATTGCCAGAGAAAAGAAATGTCATCCTAAGAAACTACATGGCTCAGCTGGGAGTCATAGTTATTTGTCACAAACTGTAAACGTTGGGGCGTCTGGCTGGCTCAGATCTCAGAGCATGTGACTCTTGATCTCGGGGTTGTAAGTTCGAGCCCCGTGTTGGGTGTAGAGATTACTTTAAAAAAAAAAAATCCTGGGCACCTGGGGGGCTCAGTTGGTTAAGTGACTGAGTTTGGCTCAGGTCATGATCTCACGGTGTGTGGGTTCTCAGCTGTCAGCACAGAGCCTGCTTCGGATCGTCCGTCCCCCTCTCTCTCTGCCCCTCCCCTGCTTGTATGCACACTCTCTCTCAAAAGTAAAGAAACATCTTAAAGAAACTTTTAAAATTGTTGGGGTGCCTGGGTGGCTCAGTCGGTGGAGGGTCTGATTCTTGATTTCAGCTCAGGTCATGATCAAGGGATGGAGCCCTGCGTTGGGCCCTGGGTTGACAGCGTGGAGCCTGCTTGGGATTCTCTCTCTCCCTCTCCCTCTGCCCCTCCCCTACTCACGCTCTGCCTTTCTCTGTCTCTCAAAAATAAATAAACGGTACAGTTTTTTTTAATAAAATAAACAAAAAATAAAATAAAATAAACCAAGTAAATTTGAAGGTCTAGTTGACTTTGTTAAACGATTCACGATTGTGCCAGGATCCACCTCGCCAGGAGGGGGCCACTCCAAACAGCGGTACAAAATCGAAGGTCTTTATAGAAGGAGGGCGGGGCGAGGAAGGTACAAGCAAAAGCAAAAAAAAAAAAAAAAAAAAGGGACCGTTCCAGGGCAAGGTCACTTTCCCTCAGTGGGAAGCACAAAGGGTCTTATGCACATGACTTTCTCTTCCTCTGGGGGATGGGGAAGGCCCATCCGTACCAGATGACCTCATGGGTGCTATCAGAAAATTCCTGACTGACATTTCTGAGGGAGGTTGAAGCTGCCACGAGACTAACTATGAAGGCCTGGGTTGGTGACTTGGCTTGGCCCAAGGAACGCCATTTTGGGCCTGTGGTTTTCCTTTGAACGGCGCCGTGAACCCAACAGGCACACCAAGGTCCCCGCCCTCGAGGACCTCCAACCGTAGGAAGGTGAGAGGCGATAAACAGGAAACAGCACCAACAACTCGCTGTTTGTTACCACGACGGCTACAATTCGTTGCGGTCAGAATAGAACAGTGTGTCAGAAGGTGCTGAGTCCTATAAAGGAACTAACGGAACCAGGTAAGGAGTTTGGGGAGATTGGGAAGTAAGGGTTGCAATTTTCAATGGGATGCTCAGGGCAAGAGTCATGGAAAAGGCAAGCTTGGAACAGAGACACGGAAAACAAAACACCAGGGAGCGAGCTCCGTGGACATAAGGGGGCAGAGCAAGAACGTGCCCAGGATGGTCGAGCAACAGGAGGGAATCACTAGGGGGGAGTCGTAGGAGAGGTCAGGCAGGTTATGGAGGACCAAGTTCTGAAAGAAATGGGAAGCCATCGTGGGATTTTGAGCAGAGGAGTGACATAATGAACCTGTATCTTGAAAGGATCTCTGGGGCTGCTGGGGGGGGGGGGGGGGATTTATGATAAGGAAGCAAGGAAAAGCAGAGCAAGTGTTAGGGGTTGTCTGCAGTGATCCAGACGAGAAAATGGAGGGGGCTGGGGCCAGAGCAGTAGCCCTGTTGGTGTGGAGAAGTAGCCAGACCCTGGATGTAGTCTGGAGGCAGAACCAGCCTGGTTTCCTGGGATTGAATGTAGGGTGTTAGAGAAACCAGCTTTGTTGAAGAAATGGAAATGGCGGAGGGGTGGGGTGCGCCTGGGTGGTTCAGTCGGTGAAGTGTCCGACTTCAGCTCAGGTCATGATCTCACGGTTCATGGGTTCCAGCCCCACCTCGGGGTCTATGCTGACAGCTCAGAGCCCGGAGCCTGCTTCGGATTGTGTGTCTCCCTCTCTCTCTGCCCCTCCCCTGCTCTCTCTCTCTCTCGCTCTCTCTCTCTCAAAAAGAAATAATAAAGATTTTTTTTTAATTAAAAAAAAAAAAGAAATAGAAACAGGAGTGCCTGGGTGACTCGGTTACTTAAGCAGCGGACTCGTGGTTTGGGTTCAGGTCATGATCATGATCTCACAGTTTGTGGGATCAAGCCCCATGTCCGGACCTGAGCTGACAGCTCAGAGCCTGCTTGGGATCCTCTCCCTCTCGCTCTCTCTTGCTCTCAAAAATAAATAAATAAGTATTAAAAAAACAAAAAAGCAAAAAAACCCCCCAAACCTCAGGTCTCTCTGAAGTATCTTCCATTGAGCCCCCTCTGCTGGACAGATGTGAAATTGCCTCCCTTTTAGTCCTTTTTTTGTTTGTTTGTTTAGTTTATTTATTTGGAGAGAGAGCAAGCAGGGCAGAGAGAGGCAGAGGAATAGAAAGAGAGAGTGAATCCCAAGCAGGCTCCGTACTAACGGCGCTGTGAGCACGGAGCCCAACATGGGGCTCAATCCCATGAACCAGGAGATCACGAGCTGAGCGGAAATCCAGAGTTGGACGCTTAGCCAACTGAGCTAACCAGGCGCTCCTGAGATTGCCTCCTTTTTAAAAGGCCACAGAGGGGCGCCTGGGTGGTTCAGTCGGTTAAGCGTCCGACTTCGGCTCAGCTCACGATCTCGCGGTTCATGAATTCGAGCCCTGCCTTGGGGTCTATGCTGACAGCTCAGAGCCTGGAGCCTGCTTTGGATTCTGTGTCTCCCTCTCTCTCTCTCTCTCTCTGCCCCTCCCCTGCTCATGCTTTGACTCTCTCTCTCTCTCAAAAAAAAAAAATAATAATAAATAATAAACACTTAAAAAAATTTTAAAGGCCACAGAGCTGTGGAATGCAAAAGCGCAGGGTTAACCTTCCAAGGCCGATTGGAGGAGCAGAGCTCGAATCAGGCCCTCCCACCCCCCACTACTCACCGTTCACGCCCTGGAGCCAAGACCCTTAACTGGAGAGGAATTGAAATAGACGAGCAGAGCACCCGACGCAAGCCTAGTCCTGACTCTTTACCAGGCCTGGGAATAGTCAAAGAAAGATAAGATTTCTGGTTTGGGCTTCATATCAGACACCCACAAATAGGATGCTCGGGCCAGCAAGGTTTCTATGCGAATTGTAGCACCAGAAAAAATATATCATTCTGGCAAATAGAGACCTGAGATCTTCCTAAAGCAATGTTGCTGGAAGGCTCCATCCACGTAAAAAGGGTACCGGCAATACTAGGATGTGGAGGGCTCAGTCTGAACAAATCCCCGTAAACCAATGTTTACGTAGGAGCCCCTACCCACTGGTCTTCTTTGGGACAGCCTTGAAGGACGCCGGCTGTACAAGAGCAGTCATCCAAGCAGGTAGATCACTGGGACCGAGGAATTCACTCCACTGCCCAGAGAGTTAGTTACACGACGGCACCCGTGAGATTTGCTGGTTCCCTCATTTGCCTGTATGGACTCGTTCACCAAGACACAGCACAGCCTCTGGACCACTGGCCAAGCACGGTGCTTTCATAGACCCTTCCCACGAAACGCTTTCCTTAAGGGTAGCTGTTATTCTCTCTCTCAAAATAAATCAATACACTAAAAAATGGTTAAGATGGTAAACTTTTTTTTTTAATTTTTTTTTCAACGTTTTTTTATTTATTTTTGGGACAGAGAGAGACAGAGCATGAACGGGGGAGGGGCAGAGAGAGAGGGAGACACAGAATCGGAAACAGGCTCCAGGCTCCGAGCCATCAGCCCAGAGCCCGACGCGGGGCTCGAACTCCCGGACCGCGAGATCGTGACCTGGCTGAAGTCGGACGCTTAACCGACTGCACCACCCAGGCGCCCCGTAAGATGGTAAACTTTTTTAAGTTTTATTTTATTTTGAGAGAGAGAGAGAGAGAGATGCAGCCACAGGAGGGGCAGAGAAAGAGAGAGAGAGAGAAAGAAAGAGAGAGAGAGAGAATCCCAAGCAGACTCCACACTCCAGGAGGAGCCCCACGTGGGGCTCAGTCTCACAACCATGAGATCATGACCTCAGCCGAAATCAAGAGTCAGACGTTTAACTGAGCCACCAGGCGCCCCAACGTGGTAAATTTTATGTTACACGTATTTTAACACAGTAAATTCTTTTCAAAAAAATCAGATGAACGTGTCTTCATCAGCCACATGCTGGGAGAGGCAAACTGAGTTAAAAAGGTTTTTTGTAATGTTTTTATTTATTTTTGATAGAGAGGGCACTAGCGGGCAGAGAGAGAGGGAGACACAGAACCGGAAGCAGGTTCCAGGCTCCGAGCTGTCAGCACAGAGCCCGACGTGGGGCTGGAACCCACGGTCTCTGAGACCATGATCTGAGCCGAAGTCAGACGCTCAACCGACTGAGCCACCCAGGCGCTCCGGAGATGCAAAACTGATTTAGACATAGATTGTACCATCTGACCGTTTTTAAATCGTAAGAGAGGGAGGAACTGGGCTGGAACTCGGAAGAAGTCTCCGCAAAGGTAATGACTGACGAAGTAGGTAAGTTGTGGCTAAAACAAAATACAATAAAGCCAGGTGCTCCAAAAGGTCTTGGCACTATGGCTGCACAAATGAACCAAGTGTCCATGAGTCTGTCCTGATCCTTGTGCCAAGGGAGAGCCTCACTGCACGGAAGGAAGCCCAAGCGAATGTCCGAGAGCAAGAATTCTTGTCCCATTCAAGCGTCCCCCTAGCTGGACTAAGAATCAAATTGACATGAGACAGATTAAGAGGAGAAAATCAAGTTTGGCAGGGTATGAGTGGGGAATCCACACAGACATGGAGATTCCAAAGAAAGTCAGGCAAAGTGAGGTATATATGTCACTCCAAACCAAGGGGAAGGGGTGAGGATCTGGGACTTCCCGGGAAGGTAAAGAAAGGTAAATGCTTGGTAAACAAATGTTTGCCCTGCCCGACAAATGGGTTCCTCAGATAACATTCATCTCTGCTAATAGCCCTGATCCTGGGAAAGATCCCCAGTTTAGATTCTTCTAGGGTCGTTAAGGGAGGGGCAAAGTTTTCCTGGGGGCATAGCTGCCTCAAGGTGTTGCTTTGCAAATTACCTGGATGTGGATGATTGTAACTTTGGGAAAATGATAAGTTGCAGTTGTCCTTGAGGGGATGGGGTCATGCTTAGTGGCCTCATCTCAAGCTATACTGGGAGAAAGATGTGTGTGTGTGTTCGCACAAAAATGCACACATGCCCTAGACAACATGGCCTGGAATAGAGTGGAGCCCGTTGGGGGTGTCGTCCTGGTTATGGGTGTTCTCTTACCCTTTTCTAGATGCTACCCTTTAATTCTTGGTATGACTCCAAGTCATATTTGAGAGTGGCGGGTTTTTTTTTTTTTTAATGTCTACATGCATAGATTTTAATGTCTTGACTTCTTATTTAATTACACTGCGGTCTGAGAATGTGGTCTGTGTGATATTGACTCTTTGGTATTTTATGGAAGCTTATTTTGTGGCTCAGTAGGGGGTCGAATTTTATAAGTTTTCCACGCCTGCTCGCAAAGAATGCATGCTCTCTGATCACTGAGGGCAGAGTTCTTTGTAAATTGAATAACTGAAGGCAGTTAATCGTGCATTCAAACCTTCTTATCCTTAGTTGATTATGGGTCTGTTAGATGTGTCTATTACAGAGATGTGGTAAGTCCCCCACCGTACTGATGAATTTCTGAGCTTCTCCCTATAATTCTGTCAGTGGTCACATTACCTGCATATTATTAGATGCATACAGTTTGTTTTCTCTTTTAAATGTTTGTTTATTTATTTTGAGAGAAAGACCGTGAGCTGGGGAGGGGCAGAGGGAGAGGGTGAGGGAATCCCAAGCAGACTTCACACGGTCAGCGCAGAGCCCCATGCGGGGCTCGAACTCACAAACCGTGAGTTCATGACCTGAGCTGAAATCAAGAATCGGACGCTTAACTGACTGAGCCACCCAGGCGCCCCATCATCAAAAAAAATTTTTTTTTTTTTTTGCATCTCTGTTGGTTTATTCCAATCAGCATAAAGCCATGGTGTTATTTTTTCTATCTTTAAAAAAAATTTTTTTTTAATCTTTATTTTTAAGAGAGAGAGAAAGAGAGACAGAGTGCGAGTAGGGGAGGGGCAGAGAGAGAGGGAGACACAGAATCTGAAGCTGGTTCCAGGCTCTGAGCTGTCAGCACAGAGCCCGACGCAGGGCTCGAACCCACGAACCATGAGATCATGACCTGAGCCGAAACCGGACGCTTAACCGACTGAGCCACCCGGGCGTCCCTGCTATTTTTTCTATCTTAAAGAAAAATTCAGTTGGCCTCACTTCTTCCACTAGCTGCAGCCTCATTTCTCTCTTCCCTTTTCCGGTAAAAAAAAAGGGTATGTAGTCCTCTCTCCCCATTCACTTATTTTTCTCATTTTCAATTTTTTTGGTGTTTTATGTTCAGTGTTATGTTTTAAAATAACCTGCTCCTATTTCAGGGGCGCCTGGGTGGCGCAGTCGGTTAAGCGTCCGACTTCAGCCAGGTCACGATCTCGCGGTCCGTGAGTTCGAGCCCCGCGTCAGGCTCTGGGCTGATGGCTCGGAGCCTGGAGCCTGTTTCCGATTCTGTGTCTCCCTCTCTCTCTGCCCCTCCCCCGTTCATGCTCTGTCTCTCTCTGTCCCCCAAAAAATAGATAAACGTTGAAAAAAAAATTTAAAATAACCTGCTCCTATTTCAAAAGACGCACATGAGCATTGCAGAAAATTAGAAAATGTAGGTAAGCAAAAATAATAAAATGGAGGACACCTGGGTGGCTCCGTGGGTTGGGCGTCCAACTCTTGGTTTCGCCTAGGGTCATGATCTCACGGTTCATGAGATCCAGCCCCACGACCCCACTCTGGACTCCGCCCTAACAAAGAGAAGGGGATTTTCTCTCTCTCCCCTTCTCTGTCTGCCCCTGCCACTCTCTCTCAAAAATGGATGAATACACTTAAAAAAGTAATAATAGTATGAAAGGGCGGGCCTACACCAGCCGACTCCATCTTGTTCTGTGTCCTTCACCTTGACCACACCTCCTCCCCTTGAGTAACCCCCCCCCCTCACCTGCCTAACAGGACTGGACCCTTCCCCAGGACCCTTCCCCAGCCAATCAGCTGAGGCCATAGCCATTACCTCACCAACTGCCCCCAGGCCCCAATAAAACCTTTGTCCTTTTGAAACTCGCTCTCTTTCCCTGGTATCTCACCGCTGCTTCGGTGCAGGTAGGGGATTGAGCTCGAGCTAGCTCGAATAAAGGCTCTTTGCTTTTGCATCGGACTCGGCTCCCTAGTGGTCTTTGGGGATCACGAATTCTGGGCATAACAAGTACAAAATGGAAACATATTCTAACCATACTGAGAGTACCCGTGTTAATCATTTGGTACTCCAGTATACCTGGATCTTTTAGATACATATATATTTTTTTAATGTATGGGTTTGTTAATCAACATGAGATCATACCATACATACTATTTTATAACCTCTTTTTTTATTAATCAGTCATCTCTTCCTTTCCAAATCAAAAATTTTTCATCCCACCTCATAGCTAAACCATAATAAAAAAATTTTCAATAATCCCCCAAACGCCTTTTACTTTTAAAAAATTTTTTCAAAGATTTCTTTTCCATGTTTATTTTATTTATTTTATTTTTTTTTTATATTTTTTTTTAACGTTTATTTTTGAGACAGAGAGAGACAGAGCATGAACGGGGGAGGGTCACAGAGAGAGGGAGACACAGAATCTGAAACAGGCTCCAGGCTCTGAGCTGTCAGCACAGAGCCCGACGCGGGGCTCGAACCCACAGACCGTGAGATCATGACCTGAGCCGAAGTCGGATGCTTAACCGACCGAGCCACCCAGGCGCCCCTCCATGTTTATTTTAGAGACAGAGCAGAGGAGGGGCAGAGAGAGGAGGACAGAGTATCTGAAGCGGACTCCGTGCTGACAGCAGCGAGCCTGACCTGGGGCTTGAACTCACGAACTGAGAGATCATGACCTGAGCTGAAGTCAGACACTCACCTGAGCCCCCCAGGCAGCCCGCAAAACGTCTCTTATACCTGGTGTGTCCGTATCAGGATTCAAACCATGGCCACACGTTGCATCTGCTCTACCAGCACAATCTCCCTTTTTCAGGACACTAACTTGTTGAAGGCATTAGCCCACAGGTCCTGTCTTCTGGTACTTTTTAACTCGTTCCTCTATCACCCGGATTTCTTATAAACCGAAAGTTAGAGGTAAAGACTTAACGGTTTCCAGATAAATGACTCTGAGTAGATACATGATCAATGACGTATACTCCATACTGAGTCTCATCTCACACAGCCTCTGGGGACACCACTTATGACAACACTGTTGGACCCAGGGTCAAGGTGAGGACAGCATGATCTGTCCGTTGTAAATAACACTCCCCTCTTGTGCCTGGAAAGTAATCTATCATTATGTTGTGGCTTTGGCACTACGTGAATGTTCGATTTCCTGTCTTCTGGTTCTCCCGATGGTTTCAAACCAATCCTTGCTTGAATCTTAATTTCAGAGAATTTGCAAAGTGATGATGTTCAAGTTCTAGGTTATTCAATAAAGTTTTTCCTTATCAGCTGGTCTGTTTGACTCTCCTAAAATACATTTCCTACTTGAAAGACAAGATAAATGCCCATTTATTTTTCTTTCATTACCAATTTTCAAAGCAAGTTTTAGTTAAACAGCCAGATGAAACGGTGACAAAGCACTATGCTCTTAAACCCACCCCCCCGTCAGCTTTCACACCCGGGGATCCGCTGAATTTCTCTTGCAAAATTCACCAATGGCCTGTAGGCTGCTACATTCAGAAGTCAAGTCTGGGAAGTCAAGTCTAGGGGTGTCTGGGTAGTTTAGCGGGTTAAACATTCCACTCTTGATCTCAGCGCATGTCTTGATCTCAGAGTTCAAGCTCGGCACCGGGCTCGGTGCTTGGGTGTGACGCCTACTGAAATAAAAAAAAAAAAGTCAAGTCTAGAACCCACCTAGTTTGATCACTCCCTCCTTGAAACCCTTTCTTCGTTTGACTTTCAAGACAACGCTTTGCTTCAATTATCCTACTTCACTAGCCATTCCTTGTCCTTCGTCTTTGTAAGTTCTCATTTCTCTGGACTCTCGATACTGGAGTGGCTCAAGCTCCCTCCATGAATTTCTCAGTCTACACTCATTCTTTTTTCAACCTTGATCAAAGAGTATATATTTTTTTTAATTTGCATGCTATTTGTTTACTTATTTATTTTTAAATTTAATTTTTTATTTTTTTAAAACATTTTTAATGTTTCTTTTTCTTTTTGAGAGACAGAGCGTGAGCAGGGGAGGGGCAGAGAGAGAGGGAGACATAGAATCCGAAGCAGGCTCCAGGCTCTGAGCGGTCAGCACAGAACCCAATATGGGGCTCGAACCCACAGGCGGTGAGACCATGACCTGAGGCAACGTCGGACACCCAACTGACTGAGCCATCCAGGCGCCCCGACGGTAGTTTTGATTTGCATTTCCCTAATGGCTAACGACTGAGAGCACCTTCTCATGTGCTTATTGGCCATGCATATGGTTTTTTTACATTTTTTTTTACATTTTTTATTTATTTTTGAGAGACAGAGAGAGACAGAGCACAAGTGGGGGAGGGGCAGAGAGAGAATGAGACACAGAATCAGAAGCAGGCTCCAGGTTCTGAGCTGTCAGCACAGAGCCTGATGCGAGGCTCGAACTCACAAACTATGAGATCATGACCTGAGTCACTCAGGAGCCCCCATGTGTATGTTTTTGAAGGGAAGATGTCTCTTCAGATCTTTTGCCTATTTTTTTAAATAGTTTCTTTTTTTAATGTTTATTTATTTATTTTGAGAGAGAGAGAATGGGGGGGGGGGCCAGAAAGAGAGAGACAGAGAGAATCCCAAGCAGGCTCTGCCCTGTCAGCACAGAGCCTGATGCAGGTCTCAAGCTCACAAACTGTGAGATCATGACCTGAGCCCAAATCGAGCATTGGATGCTTAACCGACTGAGGCACCCAGGTGCCCTTCTTTTGCCTATGTTTAATTTGGCTTCATTTTTATTACTGAGTTATAAGAGTTGTTCATATATTTTGACATAAGTCCCTTATTAAACATGTATGACTTGCAAACATTTTCTTGCACTCTGTGGGTTGTCCTCTCACCATCATTTGTGTGTGTGTGTGAGCTCTATGCCCAATGTGGCTCGAACTCACCACCCCGAGATCAAGAGCCACATGCTCTACTGTCTGGGCCAGCTGGGTGCCCCGGGTTGTCCTCTCACTGTCTTGAAGGTATCCTTTGAAACACAAAGGGTTTTAATGTTAATTACACCCAATTTATCTAACTTTTTATTTTGTCACTGGTGTTTTTGGTGTCCTAAGAAAATATGGTGTATCCAAGGTCAGGAAGATTTATACTTATTTTTCTTATTCTTAGAATTATTGCAGTTTTAGCTGTTACGTTTAGATCTGTTATGCATTTCGAACTAATTTTTGTAGCCGGTGTGAGGTAGGGGTCCAGCTTTATCCTTTAGGATGTGGATACTGTTTCCCCAGCACCCATTTGTTGACACTGGTATTCTTTCCTCCGTTGAGTCGTCTTCGAACCCTTGTTGAAAATGAATCGACTGTAAATGTAAGGATTTAGTTCTGGACTCTTACTTCTTTTACATTGATCTGTCATCTATCCTTATGCTAGTACTGTACTGTCCTGAGTATTGTAGTTTGTAGCAACTTTTTAAATTAGGAGGTATGAGTCTTCCACCTTTGTTCTTCTTTTTCAAGATTGTTTTTGCTGTTGTGGGTGCCTTGCATTTGCATTCGAATTTTGGCATCAACTCTTCAATTTCTGCAAAGAAGTCAGCTGGGATTTGGATAGGGATTGCGCTGAATCTGTAGATCAACTTGGGAGCATTGTCCTCTTAACAATGTTAAGTGTTCCAATCCCATAAGCCTGGAATACCTTTCCACTTATGTAAGTCTTTAATTTCTTTCTAATTTCTTTCAATAACTTTTGTACTTTTCAGTGTACAAGTCTTATACTTAATTTGTTAAGTTTATTCTCAGTAACTTTATTCTTTTGGATGCTATTACAAATGCAATTGTTTTCTTAATTTCATTTTTTAGATTGTTCATTGCTAGTGTATGGAAAGACAATTAATTTTTGTATATTTATCTTGTGTTCTGCCACCTTGCTGAACTTATTCTAGTAGATTCAGGAGAATTCTTCAAGAATATAAAAGACCATGTCAGGGGCTCCTAGGTGGCTCAGTTGGCTGAGTGTCCAACTCCTGATTTCAGCTCAGGTCATGATCCCAGGGTCATGGGATTGAGACTGTGTTGGGCTCTGCACTGAACATGGACACTGCTTCAGATCCTCTCTCCCCCTCTCTCTCTCCCTCCCCCCATTTGCTCTCTCTCTGTCAAATAAAATAAAAACTTTAAAAAAAATTTATAGGCAGCTCTTTCTGCCCATGGTCCTGCCCCCGTGCTTTACAAAAAAACATCTTTTAGCACTGAAAAAAAGTTTATAAAAAATAAAAATAAAAGATCATGTCAGGGTGCCTGGTCAGCTCAGTCCAGAAAGTGTGTGACTCTTGATCTCAGGGTGGTGAGTTCGAGCCCCGTGTTGGATGCAGAGATTAGATAGGTAGATAGGTAGATAGATAGATAGATAGATAGATAGATAGATAGATAGATAAGTCATCTGCAAATAGAGATCGTTTTACTTTTTACTTTTTTGTTGTTGTTTGTTTGTTTTGTTTTAATGCTTATTTATTTTTGAGACACAGAAAGAGAGCGTGAGGGACCGGGGAGGGGGTGCGGTGGGCAGAAAGACGGAGACAGAGGATCTGAAGCAGGCTCTGCGTTAACCTCAGAGAGCCCAACGTGGGGCTTGAAACCATGAACCAAGAGACCATGACCTGAGCTAAAGTTGGACGCTTAACCTACTGAGCCACCCAGGTGCCCCACTTCTTCCTTCCTCATGTGAATGTCTTTTATTTCTTTTTCATTCATAATTTCCTTGACTATACCCTCCAAGCACAATATTGAATAGAAGTGGTGAAAGCAGAAATCTTTGTCCTGTTTCCGTTCTTGGGGGGAAAGCACCAGTCCTTCACCATTAAGTATGATGTTGGCTGTGAGTTTTTCATAGATAGGCTTTATCAAGCTGATGAAATTCCCTTCTATTCTAGTTTACTGAATGTGTTTATCGTGGAAGTATGTTGCATTTTGTCAATGCTTCTTCTGTATCTATGGAGATGGTTGTGGGGTTTTTGATCTTTACTCTATTAACATGCTATATGCATTGTTGGGTTTTTTTTTAATGTTTTATTTGTTTTTGAGAGGGAGAGAAAGAGACCACAAGTGAGGGAGGGGCAGAGAGAGAGGGAGACACAGAATCCGAAGCAGGCTTCAGGCTCCGAGCTGTCAGCACAGAGCCTGATGCGAGGCTCAAACTCACGAACTGTGACATCATGACCTGAGCCAAAGTCGGACATTTCACGGACCGAGCCACCCAGGCGCCCCTACGTTGTTTTTGTACCTTAGACCAACCTTACATTTCTAGTGTAAAACCCATTCACTTATGGCATATAATCCTGTTTAAATGTTGCTGGATATGGTTTGTTAGTATTTTGTTGAGGCCCCTTGCATCCAAAAGATATTTAGTGTGTACTTTTCTTCTCTTGTCATCTTTTTATCTGGTTTTGGAATCAGGGTAATACCGGTTTCATAGAACAATTGAGAAGGGCTGCTTCTTAAGCTCTTCTATATTTTATTTTATTTTTTTAATGTTTTATTAATTTTTGAGACTGAGAGAGACAGAGCATGAACGGGGAGGGTCAGAGAGAGAGGGAGACACAGAATCTGAAGCAGGCTCCAGGCTCTGAGCTGTCAGCACAGAGCCCGACGCAGGGCTCGAACCCACGGACCGTGAGATCATGACCTGAGCCGAAGTCGGATGCTTAACCAACTGAGCCACCCAGGCGCCCCAAGCTCTTCTATATTTTAAAGAGTTTGTAAAGGAAGGGCGCCCTGGCTGGCTCAGTCTGTAGAGCATGTAACTCTTGATCTTGGGGTCATGAGCTCGAGCCCCATGTTGGGCGAGAGCTTACTTTAAAAAAAGAGTTTGTGGGCACCCGGGTGGCTCAGTGGGTTAAACATCCAACACTTGATTTGGGCTCAAGTCATGAACTCACAGTTCATGAGTTCAAGCCCCACATCCAATTCTCTGCTGTCAGAGTGGATCCTCTGTCTCCCTCTCTCTCTGCCCCTACTCCACTCATTCCCTCTCTCTCTCTCTCTCTCTCTCTCTCAAAAATAAATAAACATTAGGGGCGCCTGGGTGGCTCAGCCAGTTGAGCATCCGACTTCGGCTCAGGTCTGATCTCACATTCTGTGAGTTCAAGCCCCATGTTGGGCTCTGTGCTGACAGCTCAGAGCCTGGAGCCTGCTTGAAATTCTGTGTCTCCCTCTCTCTCTGCCTCACCCCTGCTGCTCTCTGTCTCTCAAAAATGAATAAACGTTAAAAAAAATTTAATAAATAAAAATACATACATACATAAAGAGTTTGTAGAGAATTAATATTAGTTCTTTAAGTGTTTGGTAGAATTCACTGGTGAAGCCATCTGGACCTGAGCTGCTCTTTTGGGGAGTTTTTAAATTATGGATTCAATCTCTTGTTATAGATCTGTTGAGATTTTCTATTTCTTCTTAAGTCAGTTTCAGTAGTTTGTGTCTTTCTAGGAATTTGCCCATGTCATCTAAGTCCTGTAATTTGTTGGAATATAACTGTTCATAGTATTTCCTTGTAATCCGTTTTATTTCTATATTGTCAATCTTGTCAAAGAATCAATTTTTAGTTTTGTTGATTTTATTTACCATCTATTTCCAATTTCATTTATTTTCATGTTATCTTCATTATTTCCTTCCTTCTGCCTGCTCTGGGTTTAGTTTTCTTCTCTTTTCTAGTTTCTTAAGGTGGAATAGCAGGTTATTGACTGGAGATCTTGCCTCTTTTTTAAATATAGGTGTTTACAGGTATAAAGTTACCCATAAGTACAGCCTTAAGCTGCATCCTATAAAATTTGGTACATTATGTTTTCATTTTCATTCATCTTACAGTAGTTTTTAATTTCCCTCATGATTTCTTCTTTGATACATTGGTTATTTAGGAGCATGTGTTTAATTCCCACATATTTGTGGTTTTTTGTGTGTGTGTGTCAAGTAGATATTTCTAGTATGTGATTTGATTTTATTTTTTTTTAAGTTTATCGTTCATTTTGAGAGAGAGAGAGAGAGAGTGAGAGCAGGGGAGGGGGAGAGAGAGAGATAGAGAGAGAGAGAGAATCTCAAGCAGGCTCCTAGCCACCAGTGCAGAGCCCAATTTAGGGCTCAAACTCACAAACCATGAGATTATGACCTGAGCCGAAACTAGGAGACAGACACTTAACCAACTGAGCCACCCAGGCACCCCTCTCGTATATCATTTTAATTCTCTTGTTTCTTATACTGTATTTTTTGAGTTATTACTTAGTGGCTGCCCTAGGGATTACAATTAACAGCTTAATTTAAAATAGTCTACTCCAGGGGCGCCTGGGTGGCTCAGTAGGTTAAGTGTCCAACTTCGGCTCAGGTCATGGTCTTGTGGTTCGGAACTCAAGCCCCATGTTGGGCTCTGCTATGAGCAGAGCCTGCTTTGGATCCTCTGTCCCCCCCCTCTCTGCCCCTCCCCCTGCTTGCATTCTCTCACGCTCTTTCAAAAATAAACATTCTTTGAAAATTAAAAAAAAAGCAATATAGTTCATATTAATACAAACTTAATTTCATTGTATACAAAACCTTTACTCAAATATAGCTTCATTCCCCCCACTCTCCTTTTTACTATTATTGTTATACAAATTACATCTTTAGATATTATAAACCCCGCTAACACAGCTTTATAATTATTGCTTTATGTAATTGCCTTTTAAATCAGATAGAAGAGAAAAGAGTTATAAACAAAAACATATTTATATTGTCTTTTATAATTATTAGTGTGTTGACATTTGCTAGAACTCTCTATTCCTTCCTGTGGATCTGGGTTACTGTCTAGTGTCCTACCATTTCAGCCGGAAGGACTCCCTATAATATTGCTTGTAGGGCAGTTCTGCTAGTGATCAATTGACTCAATTTTTGTTTATCTGGGAATGCCTCAATTTCTCCTATGGTTGTTGAAGGATAGTTTTGCTAGATATAGAATTCTTGGCTGATGGTCCTTTTCTTTCAGTGCTTTGAATATGTCATCCCACTGTCTTCTGGCCTCAATAGTTTCACGTGAGAAATCAGCTGTAAATCTTATTGGGGACTCTTACCCATGATGCGTTGCTTTCCTCTTGCTGTTTTCAAGATTCTCTCTTTGTCTAGGTCTTTTCACAGTTTTGCTATGATACTTCCAGGTGCGATACATTCTTTCTTTGATGATCTCATCCAGTCTCAGGATGTTAAATGCCAACTATTTACTGATGACTCCCAGATCGATATTTCAAACCCAGACTCCTTCAGGATTCCAGACTCATATAGTCAAAAGCCTACTCGTCGTCTTCACTGGAATCATTACCTCAAACTTAATAGGGTAAAATGGAGATCCTAATCCTGCTTTCAAAAAAACAAATGCTCTGATCACAGTCAAAACTTACCCCATTTGATGGCAAATCCATCACCCCAGCTGTTCAGGCTAGAAAGCACGGAGTCTTTAACCACAGGGCTGTTGCACTTGTTTTTTGGAACACTTGTCCCCCAGATATCCTTATATCTTACTCTTCTCCTTCAAATCTTTTTCACATGTTACCTTCTCGGTGAAATTTTCCATTCTAAATAAGTTTCTTCCTCCCTCTGTGGTAAGGATTTACTCGAAGATTTAACATCTTCTCTTTGTAGAGTGGCCTGTAGTTTCACTAAAATGAGAATAGGTGTGGATTTTTCTTTTTTTATACTTATCCTATTTGGGATTTGTTGAGATTCCTTAACCACAGGATTCATGTATTTCATCAGTCTGAAAATTTCTCAGCCACAATATTTTTAAATATTGTCTCTTTCCCATTCTCTCTATTCTTTCCTTCTAATATTCTAATTAGATGAATGTTAGCTCTCATTTGGCCCTTCATGTTTCTTAAACTCTTTTTCATATTTTTGTTCTTTTATTTCTCTGTGCTTCATTCTGAAAATTTTCCTCAGATCTATTTTCCAATTTGCTAATTTTTCCTTCAGCTGTTATTAATCTCTTGTTTAACCTATCCATTTTTTTAATTTCAATTGCTGCATTTTTCTTTTTCCTTTTTTTTTTTTTTTTTTTTTTTTAAGATTTTGTTTTAGGCAATCTCTGTATCTGATGTGGGGCTCGAACTCACAAACCCAAGATCAAGAGTCACACACTCCACTGGCTGAGCCAGCCAGGCACCCCTGTAGTTGTTAAAGTTCCATTTATTTCTTTTTCAAATCTGTGAGTTCTTTTTTATATCTTTGTTATTATTTATTCCTTATGTTCTGAGTACTTTAAAAAGCATTTAAAAGTATGGAAACATACTTAATTTTAAATAACAACAAAGGCATCAGTGACACTATATGCCAAGCACTGTATTAGACAATATTATTAACTCATTTCTTTTCATAACATCCCTGAATAAGGAAATGGAGGCACAGAGAAGCTAATCAACTTACCCAAGGTCACCCAGATAGTAAATACAGCACTTGGAGTATAATCTAGGCAGGGCGACTTTAGAACCTATACCTTAAACCACTGTACCTTACTGCCTCTTTTATAGTTGAGTTGTCATCTGAAAAATTATGTTATCCGAAATCCTTGCTGTTTGCTACGTTTGTTCATTCTTGCTCATTGTGAATTATTTCTTTATGCAGATCACTTTTCAGTTGTTGTGGGAATCTTGCATGGGTTCAGGGAAGTTTTACACTGTTTCAGCCCAAGGGCATCCCTGGTCCAGACTACTTTTTTTTTTTTTAATGTTTTATTTATTTTTGAGAGAGAAAGAGAGAGAGAGAGCATGTGCGTGTATGCTTGAGCAAGGAAGGGGCAGAGAGAGGGGGAGACAAAGGATCCAAAGCGGGCTCTGCACTGAGAGCAGCGAGCCCAATGCAGGGCTCGAACTCACTAACCGTGAGATCATGACCCGAGCCAAAGTCGGCATTCAACTGGCTGAGCCACCCAGGCACCCCCAGAACCACTTTTAATGCCAATTCCTTATCTTGGACATTCCTAGACAATAGGGTATTGATTTTTTTTTTTAAATTGTGCTTGCATTTATTTATTTATTTATTTATTTATTTATGTAATCTCTACACCCAACATGGGGGTTGAACTCACAACCCCAAGATTAAGAGTCACATGCTCGGGGCTCCTGGGGGGCTCAGTCAGTTAGGCATTGACTGACTCTTGGTTTCAGCTCAGGTCAATCTCACAGCTCATGATTTTGAGCCCCACATCAGGCTCTGTGCTGACAATGCAGAGCCTGCTTGGGATTCTCTCTCCCTCCCTCTCTCTCTGCCCCTCCTGTGTGTGTGTCCCTCTCTCAAGATAAACTTAAAAAGATTCACACACTTTATCCACTGAGCCAGCCAGGCACCCAACAGGGTATAGACTTGAATTCAAAATCAACACAAAAAATCATCTTGTAGTTACAAATTCTCAGGAAAGTTTTCTGTGTGTTTTATTTTCTTTTTTAATGATTATTTATTTTTGAGACAGAGAGAGAGGGACAGCATGAGTGGGGGAGAGGCCGAGAGAGAGGGACACAGTACCTGAAGCAGGCTCCAGGCTCTGAGCGGTCAGCACAGAGCCCAACGCAGGGCTCGAACTCACAAGCCGTGAGATCATGACCTGAGCTGAAATCAGACGCTTAACTGACCGAGCCATCCAGGTGCCCGTGTGTGTGTGTGTGTGTGTGTGTGTGTGTGTGTTTTCACCCAGAGCCAGAAGCAGGTAGAAAATCTTCCTTGTTACCTCGCCGGGGATGTGTGTGTGTGTGTGTGTGTGTGTGTGTGTGTGTGTGTGTTTTAAGTCCACCCTTCAAAGGGTGTAGCCTTTTGAGGGTCTTAGCTTTATTTGGAAATTTCAATTCCAACCCCCTTTCTCACGCAGGCACCAAACTCTTCTGTCCCCTTGGAGGATTCAAACTCAAGCCACTTAATTCCTGCGACTGACACCCCTTTCTCTACTGCACCATATCCCCAGCCATGGCTGCTTCACTTTAACATTACACGTTTACTGCTATGGTTTTACGTTCCTGCTTTGTTTTGGGTCCCTACAGACTTTCCTTACTTTCTTGTGAGCCCAGCTATGCATTTAAAAGCTAGCATTTATCACCATGAGTCATCCTTCCCCCTCCCCCCCGAAAAAACCCCTCCTTTTATATTTGTTCCTATTGCCGTCACAGAATAGATCATCACCAGCAGGGTCATTTGGGAGAGGAGGTGTTTTGTTTTGTGTTTTTTTTACTGTGGAAAATTGGTAATTTGATATGATAGAGAACGCATTTTATTTTAGCCGTCAAAAGCAAGGCCACGCACATTAAAAATATACTATTTCATCCTTAGGTAGCATCTATAGGTGTGACAGGAGGATTTTCAGAATATTTCATCCAGCCACGGTGCCAGAAGTGGAAATGTCGCAGGCGTGTTTGCACTATGTCCTGGCCGTGGCTGACTGGTCCCAGACCGGCTGCCCCAACTCTCCCCGTGTTTTTCTACGTGTTGGTCACTCTGCCTGGAATAACCTCGTACATTCTCACCCTCTCCCCTGACATATCTAGCTAACTTGTATTTATCCTCAGAACTCAGCCCAGAAATCTTTTTTTTTTTTTTTCTTTTCTTCAACCAAGACCTTCCTTGGTTCTGGCCAGATGAAGTTAGTCTCTCCCTTCTTTGGATTTTGTGGGTAGTTTCCTTGTGATGCCCATTAAGACGCTCTTGATCTTTTTTTTTTTTTTTTCAACGTTTATTTATTTTTGGGACAGAGAGAGACAGAGCATGAACGGGCGAGGGGCAGAGAGAGAGGGAGACACAGAATCGGAAACAGGCTCCAGGCTCTGAGCCATCAGCCCAGAGCCCGACGCGGGGCTCGAACTCCCGGACCGCGAGATCGTGACCTGGCTGAAGTCGGACGCTTAACCGACTGCGCCACCCAGGCGCCCCTTGACGCTCTTGATCTTAATTGCCTGTTTGCATACTTATTTTCCTGCTGGTTTCGTGCTTGTCTAGGGCGGAAACTGGTATTATTCGTCCGGGCTGAAAAATTGAATTCCTAACGAGGGAGGAACTGGGCTTGAGGGGGAAGAGGGAAGATCTTGAGAGAAGGTGGGTTTGAAGACTCAGAAATGCCTTTGGAAAGAGAGATCTCCTGGCTTGTTATCCACAAGTTTGCTCTTTGCCACTATATCAACAGCATGTCTGTCTACACAGCAATCCTCTCAGGGTTCCCACAGTTTTTTGGCCTCCTTCAAGACAGCTAGTCTAACCCCAAAATGCCAGGTCCGGATTTGAGGTTTCCCAGCAACTTTTTTTTTTTTTTTTGGTGTTTTTTAAAAATGTCTCTTTTCTAACCGTGTATTGCTGGACCTATTAAAAAAAAAACAATCAATTTTTTGCATTAGAATAAACAGTAGCCATGGTCGATAGCATCCATTCACAGTCTTAAGGTTTGAAACCGACCCTCGGGTTTATTAAAGGAAGCCTTTCAATATCATAGGAATGCTATTTGCCCTTAGCAAACAGAGTTAAAAACTCAATTATAATAAGATACACAAGTATAAACCACTAAGACTTTAGACAAGTATAACGTGAAGTATAAACTGAAATTTAATGCCGATCAGGAAATAATTGCCAACCTCTCATTTATCTAATAAATTTATCTAGCAGAGTTATCTTGTTTCCTTAAGACATGTTTTCCCATCCTAATAATTTCTCATTACGTGACTAATTAAAGCTTGTCATCTCCAGCTTTGATTACATTTCTACCAAGTTTAAATTGGAAATGAGGCTTAAAATTTTATTTCCAGGGGCGCCTGGCTGGCTCAGTCAGCAGAGCATGTGACTCTTGATCTCAGGGTTGTGAGTTCGAGCCCTGTGCTGCGTGCAGAGATTACTTAAAAATAAATCTTGGGGCACCTGGGTGGCTCTGTCAGTCAAGCACCTAACTCTTGATTTTGGCTCAAGTCATGATCTCAGTTGTGAGATCGAGCCCTGTCTGGCTCCAAGCTGGGCATGGAGTCTGCTTAAGACTCTCTCTCTCTCTCTCTCTCTCTCTCTCTCTCTCTAAGGGCCGCTGGGTGGCTCAGTCGGTTAAGCGTCCAGCTTCAGCTCAGGTCACAATCTCACAGCTTGTGGGTTTGAGCCCTGAGTCAGGCTCTGTGCTGAGAGAGCCCGGAGCCTGCTTTGGTTTCGGTGTCTCCCTCTCCCTCTGTCCCTCCCCTGCTCACGTTCTGTCTCTTTCTCTCAAAAATAAACATTTTAAAAAAAAAAAAAAAGGTCCTCTATTGTTTTGTTGAGAGAGAATGCCCCTCCCCTGCTCATGTGCACACACGAGCTCTCTCTCAAAAATAAATAGATACCATAAAAACAAAATAAACAATCTTGTTGAAAAAGGCATATCTCCCTTTTACAGATAAAGACTGAGTCTTAAAGAGATCACACAGCAATAGTGATGATGTCAGGATTCGAAACCTGCTAGTTTGACCCCCAAATTCACATTCTAAACATGACATTGAACTGCCTGATTTCCAGCAGGTCACAGGATAAACTAGATAACTTTGAGTGCGTCGGAGTAGAGCTTTATGATAAATCTGTATGTGAAAAACAAACAAACATGCAAAAAGATAATCCACATGAAAATATAATTTATTTTAGAGTTGGAACAGAAAGAGTACATTCACCACCCACTGACCTATGCCTCGTATTTATTTGAGTTCATAGTTCTGTAAGGCAAATAGTATGAACCCTGTTTTAACATGTTCCTCGGTTTTACGTGGCCCGAGAACTCCCTTAACCATTAGGTTAATAGCTTCTGGTTTGGACCCAGGCAGACTTGGGTTCAAATACTGACTTTACCCCTTAACCAAATACGTCAAACTGAAGAAAGCCGTTCTGTGAAATGAGGTAATCTGTAAAATGGGGGGGTAATAATACCTACTTAAAGGGTTGTCCTAAGGATTAAATCACATAACAGTTGAAGGAACCTGACACAATGCTTGCCATATGGTGAGGCTTCTATCAATGGTAGTTTATAACACTAAAGCCAAGAGAGAGTTGGTAATCTCAGAGATATGCAAATCCAGTTACGTGGTGAAGCCACCATAGGAACTCAAGTCTGTATCATCCACACTCTTTCCATTATACTATGTTGGCAAGCTATTTTAAGTCTCAAGAGTCCAGAGTTCCAACTCTCCAGATGAGTATAATTTTTAATATTTTTCTATTATAAATGTAATATACTCATAAAAATATAAATCAACCTTACTACACAATCCAGAATTAACCATTAATATTTTATTTTCTTCCTGTCCACATTTTCTGTAAAGGTTTCCTAACTCATATACTTTCACCGGCAACAGTATAGGACAGGGCTTGGCTCCCATTAATAATAAGAATTCTGC
Source organism: Acinonyx jubatus (assembly GCF_027475565.1). NCBI lineage: Eukaryota > Metazoa > Chordata > Mammalia > Carnivora > Felidae > Acinonyx > Acinonyx jubatus. The sequence goes on along the minus strand of NC_069397.1, from coordinate 35,678,564 downwards.
TCTTTTGATATATGTCAAATGGTGTGCTTAACCTACTATATGATTAGCGGAATTAAAAATTCTTTCCTTCAATGTGTATTTCTTCTTTAGCGGATTGCCTGTGCCTGTTCTTTGCTCGTTTTTCTACAGGGGTATTAAGTGTTTCATCCTTCGAATTTGCTTTCCACCATACAAAAAAAATACAACAACAAAAAAAATCTGCCTGGTAGTCCAGGACTGCTGAACTCCGGCCAAAGGCCACAAAACCCCGATCGCCCACTAGCGAACTTTATAGACCAGCGGGCGCCTTCTTTCTCCAAGGTGGAAGCAAGGCTTCCACAAATCACGAGGGCGCGAATTGCTGCAAAGGCGTTGGCTCTCCCGGCTTCTGGAGGAACGTCTCGCGGGATCTCAGCCGTCCTTGGGGCCTCGGACTGAACTACAAATCCCGACATACAATGCGCCTCAAGGCCCAAGCGCCCGAATGAAGGCTCAGGTCCAAGGTCATGTGTCTAACTGCGTAAGACGCCCGGTCATCTCTCCCACGCCTTTTTCTGCAGCTTCCACCTTGGCCGCCATTTTGTGAGGGAGGTTATGGAACCTCTGAGCCCCGCCGACTCTATGGTTGAGCATTTCGGGGATCGACCAATCGGAAGCCAGATCTCGGAGGAAAACCCCGCCTTCACCCGCATGGAGGCGGGAACTGCCACGAAGCTCCTGTGGAGAGAGAGGAAGAAGCTGCGGAAAGCCAATAAGAAAGGAGGACTTGAGGACGCTAGCCAATAGGGATGCGGGGGGATTGCGGCCAATGAGAGTGGTGGGACCTCGGGACACGTGGGTGGGGGAGCTGGACGCTGAGACCTAGAGCTAAAGCTGGGAGGTGAGTCAGTCACCTTGAGCGGGGCAAGCGCTGTGGTCCGAGCAGGGGCAGCGGGGCAGTGGGAGTGCAGGTGACTTGGGGCCGGAAGCCAGCGATTGGCAGGGGTGTGGGCTGGGCTGTGCGAAAGGGCGTTTGCCCCCACGGCCGGGAGAAGCGATGGGCGTCTATATCCTTAACTATTAATGTTAATTCCCAACGGTAATGAGCGATTAACTGTCCCCACTAAGGCGGGCCGAGGACAGCTGTGTAAAATGGGCAAGACTCTGCACGGCACCTACCCAGTAGCTGCCTCCAAGTCTTCCCGGGGGACCATCCTCTTTAGCAACATTTCCTCCCTGGGGTTCGGGCCTTTTTCCTCTACTGAAGATCTCCGTGACCTTCCTTTGCAGATCCTTTCGCGCTATCCTCTGACCTCTAATGCCCTCCTCATCTGGGGCACGGTGCAAGGAAGGAACAACGTGGTCCAGGGAGGACGGGCGGGGTGTAGGAGACGACCGAAGGGCGCCACTATAAGCAAACGACTAGGTTGCCAATGAATCTTTTTTTCCTCTGCAGAGTGAGAAAATGCAGACCACCGGGGCACTACTCATTCCTTCTGCTCTGGTAAGCTGCGGCTCCGGTGTGATCTGTAGTGCCCGATGTGGGAGCCATCGATGTTTAATGAATGAACTGAGAGGAGCTTGACATCCTGATGATGTTGGCTCTCTGGGGAGGCCATAGTGATGCAGTTAACCCCTGTTTATTGAGACCTGTACACCAAGCTTTCTTGGCTTTGGAATGTGATCGGAGTCTGGATATGACCTTTACCCCCATTCTGGCTTGGCCATAGCCGGATAGCCCACGGAGGCAGTCATTCTCAACCTCGGCTGCGTGTTGGAATCATCTGGGGAGCTTTAAAAAATCCTGATGGCCAGGCTACACCCTATGGTGGTGGAATCCATGCATCTGTATTTTTTAGAACTCCCCAGGTGATTCTCATGTTCAGCCATGTTTGAGAACCACTGCCTTCCACTGAAATATTTCAAGAAAGCCACGTTACAGAGGGCTCTGCTTAGATGGTTGTTTCAGGAGCCTCACCAGGCTTACTGGCCCAGTCCATTCAGGGAGTGTAACAGTGAGTACACTTCAACAAAATAAGATTTCCCCCTTCTGATTCTTTGGTGATCTGGCTCCAAACCCTCCTACCCGGTTTGATGTTAGTGTGGGTTCTTGTTCCCTTCTGACATATCGACAAGAGCTGTGCCCATGGAAGTGAACTTTGGTACCTGCTTTTAAATGGGAAAGTTGCCACTGCCAACTACACCTGGGTCTCAGGGCATCGGTCTCTGGTGCAGGCCTATCCGGTAGGAACAGGAATACGTTAATTGACCTTGAAATATATTGGGCTTGTTTCCTGTTGGTAATTGTAGTTGTTTTTGACAGGAGTTCGGCGTGTGGGTTTTTCTGTACCCCTTGCTTGATCTGGAGCATGTGTCTTTCACTTTGCAGATCCGCTGTTGTACCCGGGATCTCATCCGGCCTGTGTCTGCATCCTTCTTGAGTAGGTCAGAGATCCCATCTAAACAGGTAAAGGAATATGGGCCCTCTTATAAATTTGGGGGCATCTGGCTGGCTCAGACGGTGGAGCATGTGACTCTTTATCATAGGGTTGTACGTTTGACAACGTGTAGAGATTACTTAAAAGTGTAGAGATTACTTAAAAATAAAATCTTGGGAGGGCGCCTGGGTGGCTCAGTCGGTTAAGCATCCGACTTCGGCTCAGGTCATGATCTCCCAGTTCGTGAGTTCGAGCCCCGCGTTGGGCTCTGTGCTGACAGCTCAGAGCCTGGAGCCTGCTTCACATTCTGTGTCTCCCTCTCTCTCTGCCCCTTCCCTGCTCATGCTGTGTCTCTCTCTGTCTCAAAAATAAATAAACATTAAAAAATAAATAAAATGAAATCTTGGGAAATAATTACTTTCTCCAGAGAGGGGTTCTTCAAGATAGTGGACTGCGGGCCAAAGGGGGAGGACAGACAACCCATGGTGCCTTAACAGTTCTAAGTGCCCCAAGGTGAGAGCACCGGAGGTGAGAAGTTTGCAAAAGTGAGGAGGTCTCCCTGGCCCCTGGTCTGAAAATGGGCCCGGAGACTAATTCCCGGCATGCCCTGCAACCTGGGCAGGCTATACCTGCCAGGCAGTTTGCCAACGGTTTCGGGGCCCCGGTAGGTCGGGTCGGGATGGAGTCAGCCACCTGTCCTTAGGCCTCACTACCTCTCTCCTTCCCGACTTGCCCCTCTAGCCGTCCTACTGCAGCTCCCCGCTCCAGGTGGCCCGGCGGGAGTTCCAGACCAGTGTCGTCTCCCGGGACATTGACACAGCAGCCAAGTTTATTGGCGCCGGGGCTGCCACAGTTGGTGTGGCTGGCTCAGGGGCTGGCATCGGAACAGTGTTTGGCAGCCTGATCATTGGCTATGCCAGGTAAGATGGGGGGTGGCCTAGAGCATCTCCTAACAAATGCCACCCTGTCTGGGAGAGGCCTCAGTGGGAGCTCCCACTAGCTTGGGGGGGATTTCATCGACCTCCTGTTCTCTCCAGGGATCTCCGAATTAGAATTTAAATACATTTCCAGCCTGACTCATTTAAACTTAACCTTGTTGGCACGCTGCTTCCCTGTCTAGATCCCCAGGATCTAGACAGGCTAGGCCCTTTCCCAGTTTCAGCAGCCCCCAGTCACCTAACTGACGCGTGTCCTCTCTCCCTCCCCTCTTCCTCTCCCCTTGGCTGGCATCGATCTCTTGTCCCTGGCAGGAACCCGTCTCTCAAGCAGCAACTCTTCTCCTATGCCATTCTGGGCTTTGCCCTGTCCGAGGCCATGGGGCTCTTCTGTTTGATGGTCGCCTTCCTCATCCTCTTCGCCATGTGAGGTTCCCCGAGGGTCGCCCACCCGTCCCTGCTGCTTGGACTTCAGGCCGTGCCTGGTGCTGGAGTGTGCTAAGCTTTACCATTAAACACAACGTTTCTGTAAACCCATATGCCTGCGCCTCTCTCCTTTGCCCCTGGGGGGGGGGGGGGGGCTTGGTGGAAAGGAGGGACAGGGCAGCGGGATCGGATCACCAGTTGGTGGTTTGGAACTCCCCAGGGCTGAGAAATAGCACTGCAGTGATGTAAGAACATGGAGGGTTCCCTTCGCTCCCCAGAGGGAGCACGGACTTGTCTGAGTGATTGGTGCTTGTTTTTCCCTTCAAGTGTAATACAACAATAGGTCACCCTTTGGAGGGGCCTAATTGGCACCAAGGTCTCATCCAAGTGTTTTACGAGTGTGTCAGCCACCCTAGAATTCTAGGTACAGTGGTTATACCTGTTTGGCACATGAGGGGACCGGGGCTTAGGGAAGCACAGCGTAACGCGTCCAGTGTGACAGAGCTGGTAAGTGGAAGAATTGGGGAGCCCACCTCAGGCCTTTAACCCTTTAACTGCCTGTGTTGTCCCCTCTGTTTTCACTGTGGCCACACGATGAAGGTGGCACGGACAGGGAAACCGTCCCAAAGAAGTTACAGAGGCCCGTTGGAAAGAAATGGAGGGCGGCCTCCTGGCTGCGTTTAGCCCCGCTTGTACGTTTTCTTTTCATTCTCAATTAGTCTTCTTTGAGTGTCTGAACGTTCTGGGAGGTACAGTCCCTTTTCTTGGAGAATTTACAATCTTAGCCTTGGGAGGGGTAAGATGGGTGAGGTTTTTGTTTGTTTGTTGTTTGGTTTTGTTGGGATTTTTTTTTTTTTTTTTTTTGGTCGGTTGGTTGGTTGGTTTTTGGTTGAACCAACTAACGAATTGCTTAGAGAGCCTTGTGCCCATCTTTATCTCAGCCTGTGCCCAGCAGGCTTCCCCAGCTTGGCTAACGTGGGGCTGACGGCCCAGCTGGTAAGTCCACAGCGGCTGCTTCCATTAGCTACAGCCCGAGCAAAACGTACCACGCTTTGTCTCCAATTGGATGGCTTCTAAAGGAGTAAAAGTGGGGTCCGCTTGTGAAAACCCTATCCCTCAACTTAACTCACAACTTGGGGGAGACAGTGAAACCAAGAATATCCCTAATTAACGTCAAGAACACCTTCTTAGCTGAAGGGCAGCTAGCAAAGAGGGTTAAAGACCAAAAACTGTGAGTTTAATAAGAATGGATTGAATTGATACGCAAAGAACAATCCTCAAGTGGTAAATAAACACCCTCCTAGTTGTCCCGGGGAAGGCAAGGAAATCTAAGGTCCTGCCCTTAAGGAGTTTGGGGCCTGAAGAGAGTCCTTAAACCATGAACAGTATTGCAGGACCGTGAACAGTAAACGGTACTGCACGTTGAATACCTGGGTATGAAAGCCGCGTGCTAGGGGTGCCTGGGTGGCTCGGTCGGTTGAGCGGCCGACTTCGGCTCAGGTCACGATCTCACGGTCCGTGAGTTCAAGCCCCACGTCGGGCTCTGGGCTGACCGCTCGGAGCCTGGAGCCTGTTTCGGATTCTGTGTCTCCCTCTCTCTCTGACCCTCCCCCGTTCATGCTCTGTCTCGCTCTGTCTCATAAATAAACGTTAAAAAAATTTAAAAAAAATCATAAAAAAAAAAAAAAAAGAAAGCCACGTGCTATAGATGAGGAAAAGCAAGGAAGCTAGTGTTGTAATAACATCAGCTAACGTTTGAGGACCTGTATGTCTAGCATAGTGCTAAGCACTTTCTGTGAATGGCTTCCAACATCCCTATGAAATAAGTCATTTGGTGGGTAAGGAAAAAGAAAGGCAGGTGTGGGGACCTGTGAAAGGCACACAGCAGATTAGTGAAGCTGGAATTCAAATTCCAGAACCCAGGCTCTTAGCACTGTGCCGATTCCTCTAAGCTTCACAGAAGTTCACCGACCTGCTCCGTATCACACACAGCAGGCCATGGATTCCAGTCCGGGCCCCTCTAAGATTCATTCAACAAGCGATGGTCGGCTACCACAGGGTTTCTCAACCTTGGCACGTCTGGGGCCAGACGATTCATTGTTGTGGTGGGTTGTCCTGCTTTGGTCCTCTTAGCCTCTTTCCCTTAAGTAATTCTCTCAAGGTTGTCCACCCAGTGACAGACCCTGAAGCGGAGCCCAGGAATCTCCAAGCAAAAGACAAGGAATGGAACTAAGGTCGAACTGGCCGCCGAGGTGTCCCCAAGGGAGCAATGGATTAACTGGTAATGTTATGAAAACGGAACGGAGTAACCCTTTGGGATGTCAGGCTGGCATCCTTGCCAGGTCGCTACCCTCTAATGGTAATCAAGGCATGGCCTCCAGGGAAGATGGTTTTTGCCAAGGGGCTGGCGGGAATTTACCTTGGTCATCGGCTCCAAACAGCCTTGGAATCGCTGGACTTACGAGTCTAAATCAGCCAAGTTGAGAAGGTAGTTGGTGGACCCGTGGAACCCTAGAGAATCAGGGGAGAATGCTTCCCCAACCTGTAGCAAGGCTAGTCAGTCCATTACCAATGAGATTCTTTAGTCTATGGTCCGTGGGTGGAGCCATTTTGCTTAGTGCAAAATATTGGTAAGTAGACACAGAGGTGTATTGAGAGAGGACCCATTATGTTCATTATATTCTCAAGAGAGGTAGTGACCCCTACCTTAAAAGTTCAGCATGGGGGCGCCTGGGTGGCGCAGCCGGTTAAGCGTCCGACTTCAGCCAGGTCATGATCTCGCGGTCTGTGAGTTTGAGCCCCGCGTCGGGCTCTGGGCTGATGGCTCAGAGCCTAGAGCCTGGAGCCTGTTTCCGATTCTGTGTCTCCCTCTCTCTCTGCCCCTCCCCCGTTCATGCTCTGTCTCTCCCTGTCCCAAAAATAAATAAACGTTGAAAAAGAAAAAAAAGTTCAGCATGGATTTGGGAGTCAGAGGGGAGTGCAAACACCATCCCTGCCACTTCCTAACTGGGTGGTTCACTCCCCTGAGACTCAATTTCCTCATCTCTAAAATGGGGATGAGGACAATTCATGGTGGTTGGGACAACCACGTGAGCTAATACAAGTAAACACATACAAAAAACAATTTAATATAGCTATTATTACTTAGAAGCCTCAAACCGCCAGTCCAAGTTCTGAGTTTTCCTTTTAGTCCAGGGTTTATGACCTGGATGGGAGCTCTTAATCTATCCCTGGCATCGAGCCCAAGACCAAAGGCCGGGGGCCCTGTAGGGAAAGGACTGCTCCGGAGGGGCACAGGACTTTGGGGAAGGGAGGAGAAGGATCTTCATGATTTATCTTTTTTAGACAGGGTGGAGTGACCTGAACTCTAGGACACTCGCTGGCCTCTGTCCTTGGGGGAGGACACTTGCCTTGAGGTCATGAGCAAGGTGCTACCAAATTTTGTTGCACTAAGAGATGGCTCAGTGCAGGGCACTCTCCAGTGCTTGGATCCAAATTCAGGTGGGAAGATGGCTTAGTTGGTCATCTATCCCCAGAGGACATGGGAGAAGCTTCAGAAGGCACACTCCTGCCCTCTGGCCACGTTGCCAGAAAAGCCGCCAGGTGTTTTCTTTCAAAAGTCGGTCAACACTGGACGAAGTAATGCCAGCTTGAAACATTCTGCTAGCCTCTTCCTGGCCCTTCTTGTCCCCAGCTTAGAGGCTTCCTGGAGTTCCCTTGGTAAGTAAGTGGTGAGCTGGTCCTTTAAGCAGCTGCCATGCTCTACAGCCCGGGCAGGCCTTGACTTGAAGATTCATTGTGCAAGCTTGGCCCAGCCCCTTGGAAAGAAAATGGAGGAGGGGGGGAGGAAGGAGGGAGAATTCTAGAGATCGTTCATGGCCGGGGAGGAGGCCAACTGGCTACCGTGGCCTCATTTCCTCTCTGTCCCCAGGTCTGCAGCAGTTACTAGTTCCTAGAGATACAGGATGGGTGCCCCATGTTTTCTGCCCTCGATTATGTCATATGCAGTAGCTAGACAGATGAGTAACCAAACCACTAAAGTAAAAAGTAGGTGCTATAATAAAGGCATGAATTACTCCCGAGGATGGAGTAATTGTAAATGACTAGTTAATAGTAATAATAATACGCCTGGAGGTGGTAAGGTTTGGCAGAGAACGTAGTATTTCAACCTGCCTCGAAGATGAGTAAGAATAAGAGTTAATAATTATTGAACATTCACTCCGGCCAGGTATGGTGCACATTCATTCTCACATCATCTCTGCTTTATAGCTACTGTCATGTTACCAGTATTACTGATGAGGGACAGAGGCTCGGAGTTTCAAAAACTAGGGTTTCCCCTGGTGGAGTAGAGGGGAAGAGTATTCCAGATAGAGAAAATATGAGCAAAGGGGCGCCTGGGTGGCTCAGTCGGTGAAGCGTCCGACTTCGGCTCAGGTCATGATCTTGCGGTTCGTGAGTTTGAGCGGGCTCTGCGCTGACAGCTTGGAGCCCGGAGCCCGCTTCGGATTCTGTGTCTCCCTCTCTCTCTGGCCCTTCCCTTCTCAAGCTCTCTCTCTTAAAATAAATAAACATTAAAAAATTAAAAAAAAAGAAAAAATATGAGCAAAGGCCTGGAGGAGAGATGGTACATGGGCAAATGGGAGGCTAATTATTTGGACGGTGCTTGCCACTCTACAAAACATTTCTGGGATTGTCACACATCATCCTCAGAAAAGCTCTGAGAGGTAGGAATCCTCACCATCCTCTGGATGCAGAAATAGACTCAAAAGAGGATATGTGCAGAGTGGTACAGATGAAGAGCTGGGCTCTCTTTCCTCTGGATCTAAGGTAAATGTTTTCTGTCCATTGAAAACAACAGTCCGGTAGTAAGGAGGGGACCACACCGAGGAACCCTCTCACCCCGTGGGCCAACTTCAGGCCTCTGCAGTCTGGAGCCGTGGAGTAATGGAGTATTGTTTTTCTTGGTGTGAGATTATCAGCGAGTCGACTTTTGACCATCTTCCTAAATAAACAATACCCAAACAAAATTCCAGAATCCTCCAAACGTGAATAAAACATAATCCGAATAGGCAATAGATGCACACAGTGGTTAGAACTTTTTCTCTGGAGGGGCAGCTGGGGGGCTCAGTTGGGTGACTCTTGATTTCGGCTCACATCACGATCTCACGGTTCATGGGTTCAAGCCTTGCCCGGGGCTCCACTCGGGTAGAGCCTGCTTGGGATTCTCTCTCTGCCCCTCTCCCACTTTCGCGCGCGCGCGCGCACACACACACACACACACACACACTCTCTCTCTCTCTCTCTCAAAATAAATACATTAAAAAAAAAACCAAAACAAAAAAACTTTTTCTCTGGAGTCAGACAGATTTGGCTTACAGCCCCAAATCTGTTGCTTGCTCTCAGCGTGACTTGTGTGAAGTGACAGAACCTCTGTAAGCCTCTGTTTTTCCATCTATCAGAAGGGACTAATAATAGTACTTCATAGAGTCGTTGAAAGGAATAAATAAGACAAGGTATACAAAGTACTTGGCACATATTAAGCACTCAATAAATGTCAGCTAAAGAAACAAACGTCGAGCCTCAATAAACGTTCGCCATTATCATGCAAGTCCATGGTCCCTTACTGGAAAATTCACGACACAGTGAAAACTGGACTTCTCTTCTAAAAAACAAGCCGGGCGGCTAAATATAATAGAGTGCGGCTAGTTGTTTGGCTTGTATGAATATTCATACACTTTGCTGTCGAAATACCAATGTTGTTACTGGGTGCTGCTCCAGACCTTCCTGGAAGCGTTACTCTAAATTCTGAAACACATCTGGCCAAGGGTGTCCCGATAAGACTATGAGCCTGTGTTCTTGCCAGGGAGACAAGGGAAAGCTTTTTTTAGAAGGCTTCTGTTTTTCTTAGTCCATAGTATGGTCTTTCACCTTACATGTCTCTGGGGTCTTGAGGAAGCCTCCCAGAATTTAAACTCACAGTCCCTTGATTCCTGTGTCTTCAAGGACTTGTGGGAAGAAAAAAAAAAAAAAAACAGACACGAGCTTGGAGTCAGGAGGCCTGATTTTTCTTCCTTTTACCAAGCTTCTCTAGGTCTGTTTCGTTATTCCTATGGCAACGCCTAGCAACAGTGCCTGGCATTTAGTAGCCCCTCCATAAATGTATACTGGATACACTCAAATGCGGGAGTTTTTCACTCGCAGGCTCGGAGTCCTTCCTCTTGGTCCTGTTGCACGCCGGGGGCAATGGCAGCCTGCCCTCCGTGGGTGAAAGTGCGGGGAGCAAGGATAAATTAGAGGTTTTCAGACAGTAAACGAGCCCTCAGCAAGTCGGCTCATCTACTCGAAGCTCCCCCAAGGAAGCTGGATCCCCAATTCTATCCCACGGACACAACCGAGGGTCGCTCCCGCTAAGGGTGGGGAGAGGATCCTTCCTTCCTCCTCTTGCCACACTTGAAAATAAAATATTCCACGGCACTGGGCTCTCGGCCGCACCTCGACGTCCCGGCACGCCTCAGATCCTCCTCCCACAAAGCGGGGGACCGACGCAGGCCCGTAGCCCTGGCGGAGCCGGCTCGCTCCCACCCCCTCTCGCCCTGGAGGACCGTGGGTGGACGCTCTTGCAGAACGCCTCTCGCTGGTCGGGCGGGGGTGGGCGGAGCCAGCGCCGCCCGGGCTGTGGAAGCGGAGGGTGGGGACACTCTGGCCCGGCTCTCGGTGGTGCGGGAGCGGGAGGGAGCAGCGGCCGCTCTGGTCGGCGGACGTGCTGCCGAGCAGTCCCGGAAGCGAAGCAGCGATGGCGGAGAGTCCAACTGAGGAGGCGGCGACGGCGACGGCGGGCGCCGGGGCGGCAGGCCCCGGGGCGAGCGGCGTCGCCGGTGTTGTTGGCGTTAGCGGCAGCGGGTTCGGGCCGCCTTTCCTGCCGGATGTGTGGGCGGCGGCGGCGGCAGCGGGCGGGGCCGGGGGGCCGGGGAGCGGCCTGGCTCCGCTGCCCGGGCTCCCGCCCTCGGCCGCTGCCCACGGGGCCGCGCTGCTTAGCCACTGGGACCCCACACTCAGCTCCGACTGGGACGGCGAGCGAACCGCGCCGCAGTGTCTACTTCGGATCAAGCGGTGAGCCGGGGTTTTTCCTCCCCCAGCCCCGAGCTCCGGGGCTCGACCTTCCCCGCCCCCGCTTTTACCCACTACCCCCCCCCCCCGCCCCGCCGCCCGCTGCCTCCGCGCTTCCCTCGCGGCGGCCCAGCTCCAAGGCCCACGTCTTGCCAGCCCGGAACGTCGCGATCCAAGTCCCCTCTTCCCCCGCCCGCAGCTCCACACGTACCAAACCCCTCCTCGAGTGCCCAGGTCCGACCCCGCCCCTCGGCTCCCTCCCTTGAGCCCTTCGTCTCTGTGCCCCATACCCTCCCCCATACCTCCCGCCCGAAACCCGACCCTTTCGCGCTTCAGCAACACCCCCTCCCGTCTTCCGCGCCGCCTCTCTCCCCCCTTCCCCACCCCTGCCTCGCTAGATGCTGCCCGGAGGCCCCACCCATCGCCCCCCCCCCCACCCCCGCGTCGTCTCCTCCGGAGCCCCGTTTGTAACACGGCTGGCTTTCCTTGGCTTCAGACTCGAGGCCAGCCTTTCTTTTTATACCCCATCTCTTCAGACCCTCTCCCCAAGTCTGGATCGCTTCCCTCACGTACCCCCAGTCTCCCCTTGAATCACTTCTGCAGAACCCCGAAGCTGTCCGCTCTCACACCTGTTCCAGGAAACGCACGCTTTCTCTCCCCCCCCCCCCCCCCCGAGTCTCACTCTGGCTTGTAATATCCCACTCAAGACTTTCTTGCGTTTTTCCCTCTGGGTCATCTGGTTTACTTTTCTGAAGCAAATCCACCCTGCTCAAATATAGGAACAAAGGCCCAAGTCCTTTCTGTGCCTATTTCTTGGGTGACTGACCTTAGATCCTATCATTTAATAGATCATGTTTTTTTGCAAAAATGCTTGGTGTAGTGTTTACTGCATAGGAAAAGAGTAATGCTTTTAGCTGCTTCTAATCCTGAGACCTGTTTCTTGATGACCAGCCTCATCCTCTCCCCGTACCCCCCACTGCAGCCATCCTCCCCTGGGTAGTCCCATCCCCCCACGCTCGGAGTCCCTTCCCGTGTCTCTACCTACCTTTCAAGGTGGTGATAAAATTGAGCAGCCCGCTGTGTGTGAAGTGTCTGGCCCAGTGCCTGACACATGCCAGCTCCATCCGGGTTGCCACCTCTAACTTCAGAACCTCAGCACCCCCCTCTCTACTCCTGTACAGTCTTCCATCCCTGACTTACCTGTGAGTTGCGCCAGTACCTTTTCCCCTCTGCTCTGTCACTTGTGTGCCCTTGATGTCCCTATGTACCCTAGCAAGTCCCCAGGCTTTTCCCACCTAGAGTGTCCTTTAGACCCTTGCTGACGGCTGATGCATTCTAGGTTGTGCAATACACCCTACAAATCCTCCCGTCTACAGCAGCCGCTGCGTGTCCTTCTCTCCTTCCCGGTGTGAGATTCTCGGCTATTTCAGAGGGTCCTCCTCCCCCTCCCGTTCCCCCCCCCCCCCCCCGCCAGTCTGAAGAGATCTCTCCCCCGCCCTTGGACTCCTGGGCAGGCAGACCATTACTGCCCCTCGCTAGCTCACTTGCTTCCTACAGTCCCCTTGCCAACAACGGTCCACTGTATGGTTTACAGCATTCGTTTCTTAGTGGAGTTGGTGATGTCTTCCCAGCTACTGAGCACTCTTCATTTAGCATTCAGCGGTAGTACCTGGGAATCTTGGAGGTGGGGAGTGAATGAATTGCCCTGTGGGAGGAAGAGAGAGTAAATGGGATGTGGCTTTTCCAGGGTGACATCTGATGCCATTGGGATCTCTGATTTTTTTTTCCCCCCTCCCCCTGAGGAAACAATGCCCTTTTGATAATAATTCCGCTCTCTGCTTGCCTGACGAGTACTCAGCTGAGGTTTCTCAGCCAGCGAGACAGTACAGACGTTTGTGGTACCAAGCACCACTTTCTCAAACCCTGGCCTCATTGAGGTGATCACAACTGTTCTGCTCAAGGGATTCCCCTTTTTTCTCCTTTCCCTCACTCCCTTCCCCACCTCCTCTTGGTGTTATACAGGGATATCATGTCCATTTATAAGGAGCCTCCTCCAGGAATGTTCGTTGTTCCTGATACTGTTGACATGACTAAGGTATGTAACTCGGAAGGGGTTGGGGGCTACTGGGAAATTGGGCCCAGAAAGTTGGAAGAGCCTAAAAGATTATCCAGCCCACATCTCTGATTACAGAAATGCATAAATCGAGATCCCAAGAGAGTCCGTGGCTTGCCCAAGGTCACCCAGTGAGGTGGAGCAGAGACTTGAACAGGTGTCTTTTATTTGGGTGCCAGTCGGTCTGGCTTGGAAAATCCCTGTTGATGCCTCTTGTCCCAGCCTAGCTATTGTCAGGACACTCTTTCCCTCTCAAAAATGCTCCAGTTTGGCTGATACATTATATGATCACCCTGTTCCTTTTAACTGCCCAGTACTTCCCCCATCCTGCCACTCTTGGCTTTTAAGTAGGGTGCTGTAAATCAGATGCGGAGAAGGTTGGGGTGGGGTGAGCCTGAGTAAGCAGTTTATGCTTAAAGGGCCTTGTTCAGGCTCCTGTCCTTACTGGTTACTGTCGAATATCCGTTCCATCCCAAAGACCATTCCTGTCTTGTCCTCCGCACAAACGTGGAGGAAGCTTAAATTCCCTTGGCATGGATACCTAGGCCTCTCCGTCATTGAGTGCTCTACCCCGAGGAGTCAGTGTTCACTTGATCTGATGTTGTGAAGAAATCAGATTTCCTAAATCGAGGAAACTCTCCATAGTTTCACATTCCCTCACAGTCAAAAGTTCAGACGTTCCAGTGTTGGTATATCTATTTTTTTGTTTTGAATAGGTTTCCCTGTACATGGATTTTTTTTCTTTTTATGTGGTTGGAAATGTTTTTCCTGGGACATCTTGTCCTCAGTCAAGTGTCACTGTTCCTATGCTAGTCCCCCGGGTCCCAGAACTGATGTCATGTTGATGCCATTTGAGCTTGTTATTCCAAATGACTGAGGGCAAAAAGATAATCCGGGGTGCCACCCGCGCAGAGTTGGGACTGAGGCATTGGATTGCAGGGCCTCTTTCGTCTTGCTGTTAAAATTCTGAGCAAACCTAAATGCCTAGGAGCCTTTGAAAAAAATATAACGGGGTCCGTTCACCTTTTCCTCCTTTCAGGAGAGGAAAGCTCGTTCAATGATTGTGGCCAGAGGAAAAGAGTTTAGCGTTCTGTTTTAAGTGCTGCCGATTTTTTTTTTTCCTTTTTAAACTAACCTACGGTATTGGGGAAATTTCTGGGGATGGTCTGATGGCTCCAAATGGACCCTGAGTTTTCCCCGTTACTCTGTGTGTCTTTGACCCAGCTGGAGGCTGCCTGAGCCACATCCTCCACAGTCGGTTTGATCCTATGCAGAGGAAGCAGACACCCTCGGCCTCCGTCACAGCCCTCAGCTCGGCGCTGTGACTGCCACTGGTGCTGTGGCCACCAATCCCTCTGCTCTTTTCCATTCATCTTACGCCCCCCACCCCCAGCTTTGTACCACGTGAACAGGGTGGAGTTGCCTCATAGGCATGTTTAACCTAGGCAGATCCAAACGGACGGACTCCGTGAAAACATGTATTCGTTTCTTAAAATCAAACACGCTAGGATAATATTTTACAGATGCCTACTTTAACTCGCACAGCGGTGTTCCATCTGCATTTGTTATATCTGACACTGATCAGGGAGGCCCAAACAAAAAGCCCGCCGCAAGGGAGTTTTCAGGGACCCTCGAGGGAGGGTGATTTTGACGCGGTTCGATCTCCACCTTGGGCTCTAACCTTAGAACCGTAATCCCTGACTAAGGCGCCCCTCCACCGGAGTGGGATTTCTCAGAATTCCAGACATAACTTCTCGGTATGAGTGAGGACAGGCTGTTCAGGCTGCACGGTGAGGATGTGGAGGATGGAAACCAGATGAAGGTCCTGCCTCTGGTGTGGGTAGCAAGTGGAAGCCAGGAGGGGTTGGGATGGGACATCACCTCACAATTTTGAGATGGGGTTTTATTTTGCAGATTCATGCATTGATCACAGGCCCATTTGACACTCCTTATGAAGGGGGTTTCTTCCTGTTCGTGTTTCGGTGTCCGCCCGACTATCCCATCCACCCACCTCGGGTCAAACTGATGACAACGGGCAATAACACAGTGAGGTTTAACCCCAACTTCTACCGCAATGGGAAAGTCTGCTTGAGTATTCTAGGGTAAGAGGAGACTTCTAAGTGGCCAAGTTGGTTGTTAGCAAATAATTACTGCAGGCCAGCCTGTATCAACCAGGGTTCCTCGTCCGAAGCACGGAACACAGCAAACGACTGGAGTGACTGTTTCCTCATTTTTCCCCAGGATGGTACACAACCGTATATCATTCTAGGTGCAAAAGAGAGAAGTTAATTTATGACCCACAACGGATGCTTCAGCGAAGCGATTTCTCCCTGAGCGCCAACGGCACCTGGGAACTTGTGGCCCTGCAGATTCTGGGGTTCCACCCTAGACTTAGCACATCAGAAACTCCAGGGGTAGGGCCCAGCAGTCCGTGTCTTCCAAGCCCTCCAGGCGATGTCTGGCGCAGTCCAGCCTGAGAACCACTCCCTTAGGGCCTCAGGGCTTAACCTCTCTCCTGAACAGGTTGAGAAAGGCTGCGGGTCTGTGCCATGTAAGGTTGTGGGTGTCTCGTTTCTGAGTCTCTCAGAGAGTGGCTTTGGAGGCGGTGGTAGTGATGAACACGATTCTGATATGTTAACAACTGAATGGAAAACGAGGTTGGAAATCACATCAGGTCAGAAACGAGCTCCAGGAACATCTTGAGTCTGGGTGCTACTGAGATTTTGCTCCGTGCAGTTCTCACTCGTTCCCTTTCATTGCCCTTTGGGGGTTACCAGTTCAGAGTGGAAACGTCTTCTGGATAGGTCTTTCTCGTGTGGGTGAATTTCCCTAGGGCAGAGAACAAGTACAGGTTGAAGTTGGGAAGGTTGCCCAAACCGGCGGTACTGTTTTCTCTTGTCCAGCATGTTTCCCAGTGTGCGTGGGGGAAAAGGCAGCTGAACCAAACTGGAGATCAGGATTTTTTTTTTTTTTTTTTTTTGTTAAATCTCTTAGATCCAGGGATGTGTTCTGTGATGGTGGCAGTGAGGAAGTCCTTCAAAAGAGGCTGCCCTTAAAGAGATCTTTTATGTTGTCAGGGTTTTTGTCTCTGCTGGAGGATAGCGGTATATATAGCCCACAGTGGTGAGGCACTCCGTTGTTTCCGTGTGACACTTGTGCGTGACAGCGTCTCTGTACGACGTTCTCCGCTAGGCCAGGATAAAACTGTTTTGAACAAACAACAGCCCACAGTAGAAACGGGAAGATGGCAGGGTGAAAGTGGCAGAAATGGGTGGGGTCGAAAAGGAGAAGCTACCTTGACATTGTGAACTTTTCCCATGAAGCGTCATAGGGTAGAAGATTGGCCAGTCAGCTTGAACAAGCCTGTCCTGGCTTAGGTTGTGTTCAGCCTCCAGATCAGGTGCCAGCTGAGCTAAGAAATGTCACGTCCAAGCTGCCTTCCTCCTCCGATACGCAGTCACGTATGTGGAGGAGAGGACCGGTCTTGTTCTGGATGCTTTGCAACTCTATTATTTCAGACCCTCTGCAGTGTAGAAATGCCCCCTACCCCCTTCCTGTCCTTTGGCAGCGTTCTGTAGTCTTCAGAGAATTTGATGCTCTCTGGGGGCTGGATCCAGAACGGGATCCCTGATCATCAACACCCCCCCCCCCCAACATGGCCTCTAATCAGATGGCTCCGGCCCCGCTGTGCCTGTATCTCCGCTTCTGTCTCCTCCTGACTCCTTCACCACCCTTAAATAAGGAAGCTCTGAGATCCACACAGGTTAACATTTAGACTGCCTTTGAGGCTGTTTTCTTACCTTATTCCTTTCATTTTGATGAATGGAATCTTCCCTGGTTACTGTTTCTTTCTTAGGCCAATGAAAATCCCTTCAAAGTTATCTTGCTTGCTTTACCCTCTTTTCTTTTGTCCCACTTGATAAGAGGATTAGGCAGTTGACTGACTTCTGGTGAATGAGGGTGAGACAGGCTGGGAAATTCCAGAGCATTAATAGTGAAAGAGAAACGTTGAGTCACTGATGGTGCTGTGGTGTGGCCAGGCCCCAGGGTACTGGTGCGCTAGTCTTTCGGTGGCGGCCTTCGCGCTGGCCTCACCCGGCTACTCCCCTCTGCTGTGTTTTGCAGTACATGGACCGGCCCTGCCTGGAGCCCAGCCCAGAGCATCTCCTCTGTGCTCATCTCCATCCAGTCCCTAATGACTGAGAACCCCTATCACAATGAGCCTGGCTTTGAGCAGGTAAGACCGGGGCGGGGCGCGGAACTGTGGGCAGAATACTGGGTTTGAAGAGATCAGAGAGGTCTGCTTCGGGGTCCTATTTGTTTGTCACCATAGGAGGAAAAGGGAGCTGGTTCGTGGGCTCCTTAAAAATGAGGTTTTTTTCCTCGTAAGTCCCGATAACACCGTCAAGTTCTTGCCCCGTGACTTGGGTGAATCTGCAACGTGGGAATGAGTGGAGTCATCCGGAAATTAATTCTAAGCCTGCTTTGGGGGCTGTTTTGCAGCCAGTGGCTTCTTCTGCACGTGTCCATTCTCCAGTACCCCCTTACGGTACTTCCTAGTGACTCCTACTCCCGGAGTTACCAAGTGCTGTTACTTAAAGAGCCACAGGAGCTAGTCATTAGCCAGGGCAAGCATTTTTTGGTCAAGGGACGCCTGGGGGGTTCGGTCGGTTAAGCGTCCCAACTCTTGATTTTGGCTCGGGTTGTGATCTCACGGTTCGTGGGTTCAAGCCCTGCATCAGGCTGCATCAGGCTGCATCAGGCTCTGCCTTGATGGTGCGGTGCAGTGCCTGCCTGAGACTCTCCCACCCCACCTCCCTTCCTTCCTCCCTCCCTCTCTCTCTCTGTCTCTCTTTCCCTCTCTTGCTCTGCCCCTCCCCCACCCGTGCGCACACGCACTCTCTCAAAATAAATAAACCTTAAAAAAAAAAAAGGAAAAAAAGAATATTTTAGTCAATGCTACCGAAGAGAAGGCAGAGGAAAGTCGTATTTTCCAAAGGTTTGCTATTTGCCAGCTACTGCCGAATTTTGATATATAGTATCTCATTTAATCTCTCCTCGGGGTAGATGTTACCCCTCTGTCAGATGAGGTGTTGGTCACGTGGAGAGGTTGATTAACTTTCACAAAGACACCCAGATCATGGTAGAACCCAGCATTTGCCTGGAACCCATCGTTCTTCCATTATTTAAAACTGCCTGCCAGGATTACTCATGAGTACAAGAAAAGAGTTCCAGTGATAATCCCCAAAGATTATAATTCTGTCTAGGTGATTAAAACAGTTAACTGAGTTTTAAACTATTTGGAACAAAGGGAAGTACCTTTTAAGAATGAACAAAAGTTATTCCCAAAACCATCCTTTCCCAACAGTGTATTTGATTTCAGGCTTCGGTAGAAATGGAAAAGGGCCTTACTCACTAACCAAGGAGCTGATTTTAAGGTCTTTCCTTGTTTGGAAATTCAAGAGAGGTGACTGATTCTTTTCTTTTTTTTTTTTTTTTTTTAAGATTTCATTTTTAAGTAATCTCTGCACCCACTGTGGGGTCCGAACTCACAACCCTGAGATCAAGAGTCGCACGCTCCGCTGACCGAGCCAGCCAGGCATCCTGTGACTTTTATTCTTAATACCCCGAAACATTCTCACTTCACAGCCCCCTGGTGTCCAGGTGGCTTTTTCACAGCTCCCCAGAAGGAAGGAAGTGCCCAGCTGATCCATTTCTTAAGTCTTTTTTTTTTTATATACGTTTATTTATTTTTGATAGAGACAGAGCACAAGTGGGGGAGGGGCAGAGAGAGAGGGAGACACTGCATCCGAAGCAGGCTCCGGGCTCCGAGCTGTCAGCACAGAGCCCGACGTGGGGCTCAAACCCACAAACCGTGAGATCATGACCTGAGCCAAAGCTGGATGCGTCACCGACTGAGCCACCCAGGCGCCCCCATTTCTTAAGTCTTAAGGCTAAGCAACTTCTTTCTTAAGTGACTAAAATGGCTTAATGACAGGAAGAGTACCCTTGTCGGGCCCCACCCAACCTTGAAGATCTTGGAATCAGATGCGATCCACTGTCCTCATTTGTCTTCCCCGCTGTTTTCACGTGCTACTTGTTGTTTATCAAAGTAGTCACTGACAGTCCAGCGTCCCAAAGATAACGTATCACCAGAAAGAACATAATGCGGGTAACAAAAGAACTGACCCACGTGGGGGACGCCTGGGTGGCTCAGTCAGTTAAGTGTCCGACTCCCGATTTCGCCCCAGGTCCCTGATCTCATGGTTTGTGAGTTCGAGCCCCGCATCGGGCTCTGTGCTGACAGCGTGGAGCCTGCTTGGGGTTCAGAGAACTGACCTGCTGAGCGCCAGCTAGTAGTTTGCGTGGTGTTTGACAGGTGGGGACTGCTGTGGCTCTCCTCAAAACGTTCAACACGCCCCACGGCACCCCTGTGATCTCACTGTGGTGCATCTTGGAAGCCGTGGCAATACGCCGAGGGTGTGTATCTCTTTCTTGTTCGTGCTGGGTTTTTAATCAGAGGCCAGGGTTCTGATTGCCGGGCTGGTGCTAGGGGGAGCGTTGAAGAGTAAAGGAAGGGTTACGAGGATGGAAAACTGTACCCCCTTCCATTTATACCCGTGCGCTCGTACCGGCTTTCTCCAAGTTGGAGGGTTTTTTTGGAAGATTCAAGTTCCCCTTCGATAGATTCATATCAGTTGGTGCAGTGATGGCGGATCCCTGCAGACCTGAAAAGGAGTTAACCGGGAAGCACCCTGGTGTCTATAGAGTTCTTCACCGAGACTCCTGATAAGTGTGCCTTTTTTGTCCCGCCACCATCCCTGCCGTTGGTTCTTTCCCACAGAATCGACCTCAGAGGCCTCTCGTTTCACCGTTAGGAAAACGGTGACGGACCTAGGTTGCTGCTTACGGGTCGAGCGACCTGTAACGGAGGATGGGTATTGGCCCTCGTGGCGGGGGAGGTGAATGGGCCCCAAAATAAAAACCTGGTTGCTCTTCGAGGATCTGCTACCCAGCCGGAAAGGTGCTCTCTGGACTCGTCTGCGTGGGTCACGTGCCCCATGCTCATCGTGAAGTCTCCTCCTGTTGACTCTTCTCTTTGCCTAAATTTTGTACTTGCATACTCTGGTATCTGTTAACGTTGCAGGAGAGGCATCCAGGAGACAGCAAAAATTACAACGAATGTATTCGGCATGAGACCATCAGAGTGGCGGTCTGCGACATGATGGAAGGAAAGTGTCCCTGCCCTGAACCTTTACGGTATGTATGCGTCAGGAGAGTCAGTACCCACTTGGTACTCGGTATTCTTTTTGGAGGTTTAGCTGGTTCGTACCTTTGAGAGTCTTCGGGGCAAAATCCAGCGTTGGGCACCAGGGGAGATACGGAAAAAGGAAAGATGTGGCTCGTGCCCGAGGGTTACTCGAGAGGAAGTTCGGAGAGCTTCTCTTTCCTGGGAGAGTGCCGAGCCTGCTGGGAAAGTATTAACAGTCACTCTCCTTGAATCATCCCTAAGGTAGGAGAGAAATCAGCCACGGGCCGTCGGCTGTTCCTTTTTCCATTTGCCACCGAAAGATTTCTGTAGGATGCCACACCCGGGCTCGGGAACTCTTACTTGGTTTGGCAGCGAGGCTAGATGACGAAGCGGGGAGCCCTCCCCCGCCGTGTTCCTCACGTCAGCTTCTCTGCCTCTTTTCCAGAGGGGTGATGGAGAAGTCCTTCCTGGAGTATTACGACTTCTATGAGGTGGCTTGCAAAGATCGGCTGCACCTTCAGGGCCAGACTATGCAGGTAACGCAGCCCCTGCCACTGACTCCAGACGCCTTCCCGCAGACCATGTAAGCCCCCCGCCCCGGCAAGGACAGCGCCCGCGGCTCTCAGAAGTCAGAGCCGAGAGCAGCTTGGCCCAGTTTGAGCGGCCGCGGCCCAGAGAGGAGACTGCCTTGCCTGAGACACGCGGTATTGCTTCTCCGTTCTTGGCCTAAACGAGGCGCTCACGAGTAGAGTCCGAACTGTCCTGCTTGCTCATCTGGAATGCCTTCCTTTCGTAGTAGTCTTTTCAAACTCGAGAGCTTTCGGCCTTCTGGGAATCTCCGTGATTACAAGGGCGAATCTCCTATTGGAGTCCGGTCCCTAGGTCAGAGGGGTGCTCAGAGAACGAGGCCGAGGGAAGCGTTGGATGTGTGGCGTTGTGGGTTGGAGGATTCCCGTGGCAAAAGATAGCAAGCCCTTGTGTAGTCTCTGCCTGTACCGGGGAAACGTACTTTCCACTTCCAATAAGAATGCAGCGCTTAGGGGCGCCTGGGTGGCTCAGTCGGTTAGGCTTCCATCAGCTCAGGTCACAATCTCTGGGTTCGTGAGATCGAGCCCCGCGTCAGGCTCCGTGCTGACAGTGCGGAACCCGCTTGGGATTCCCTCTCTCTCTCTCCCTCCCTCCCCTCCTCATGCCCTCCCTCTCAAGTGCACTCTGTCACGTGCTCTCTTTCTTAAAATAAACTTTAAAACTCCTTTAAAAAAAAAAAAAAAAGAATGCAGAGTTTAGACTTGTTTTCAAGAGGAGATTCTTACTAAACCAAATTGTAAATGGTCTCAAATATAAAAAAAACCCGCTTGTTAAGAGGACGAGACTCCTGCTCTCCCGAGGACCAGGTCTTGTGTCTTTTGGGTCATTTACTGGCCATCTTGCTTTAGAATCCTGCTGACTTGGGTAAGTGACTGACATGTCCTTGAGGTCCCTCCCCAGCTCTTTCTGAGCCATTTCCCCCGCCCGGTCCTCGCCACCAGCCGCAGGGGTGAATGTCTTCTTTCCTCCGCTGCTGCTTAGAAATGGCGGTGTTCCTTTCCTTCCTTCACGGACTTTCCACCCACCTGCCACGTGCAGACTCACAGGGCAGGGGCGCCTGGCTGGCTCAGTGGGTAGGATGTGCGGCTCTTGATCTCAGGGTTGGAAGTTTGAGCCCCAGCGTTGGGTGTAGAGGTTACTTGAACAAACAAAACGAAACAACCTCAGAGGGCAGGGGCGGCTCGGGGTTAACTTGTTTCCCAACCCCGTTTTTAGAGGACATGGGAGGTGCTTCCTCCCATGGTTTCAGGAACCCTTAGTGCTGGTATTTAAAAGCATTTCCATCGTTCACCCTGTGGAGGAAAAATAACTCGTGATGAGAGAAGGAGAGGGAGGGGCAGCGTCTGGGGAGGAGGGAAGTGGGTGGCTGTGGAGCCCGGGATGAAAAAGGGAAGGTTTGAAAAATTGACCGCCTCGGAGGGAGTGTGGCGTCCAGCCTCGGCGGAGCGTAGCCCTCGTAAGTGGCAACACGCGCTGGAGCCCCGGGGACTGTGATCTGTGTTCCCTGGCCCCTGACCCTGAGGGTGACGTGTAGGTAAGAGTGTGGAAGGCGTTTATGTGCGAGAAGCAGAATGTGAGGGGAAAACCGGCTGGCTTTTCAGGACTCTCGAGGAAGGCGGTCCCCTCGCCTGAACCCCGGCCCCGCTGCTTGGCCGCCCTGTTCTCTCTGTGGCATTTTAGATTCCTTTTGTTTTTGCCCTCCGCCCCAACCATAGTTCTTCTTGAGACTCTCGGGACCGTGAACCCCTCTCTGCAGAGTGTTTGGAGATCTTTGATCTAGGATTGAGCTGGGTGGCCCTGGAGTCATGCCCAGGAACCTGGACAGGGAGGTGGTGACAGGTGTCCGTGGAAGAGTGCACGGGTGCTTAATCTGGAAGTCAGAGCTCCTGAGTTCTCGACCTGCCTGTGACGTTGGAAAAGCAAGTTCCCCTTTGCTGAGTGTGGGAAAGGAGGATAATTTTTCTCTCGTGTGGTTTTTGTGAAGTGAATTGAAAACTAACCCAGGCACGCCTCATGATTACGGTTCTGGTCTTCAATTTCTGTTCCTTATCTACCTCTCCTTTCCTCTGACCTCCCGCATAGTGGCTTGATTTCAGGGAACAAAAGTACATTTTCACGTTGGCCCCAGCCAGACCTGTCTGGGGTGGTTCATCTGCCATAACGTTCCTGAACTAGTCCCGTGTCATGTCGTCCGCTGTTGGCCCCTGTCCCGGGACTCGGAAGCGGAGCGCGCGTCCCGCGTGGGCCCAGAGCTGCTGTCTCTAGGGTGCGCCGTCCAGACTCGAGTCTTCCATCCCGCTTGTCTCCTTTCCCCCACAGGACCCTTTTGGAGAGAAGCGTGGCCACTTTGACTACCAGTCCCTCTTGATGCGCCTGGGACTGATTCGTCAGAAAGTGCTGGAGAGGCTCCATAACGAGAACGCCGAAATGGACTCTGATAGCAGTTCGTCTGGGACGGAGACAGACCTGCACGGGAGCCTGAGGGTTTAGACCCTGCTCCCTTCTCCCCTTCCCCCACTCAAGAGTCCCAGCAAAGTCCCTTCCCCCCCACCCCAGGGACGGAGAGGCAGTGTGTATCTCCCTCCAGACGTGACGTCAGCCTGCAAGATGGCAAGAACCGAGCAAGCTCGGATCCCAGGGTGTGGGAGCGGGGAGGCCGTTCCTGATCTGCCTCCCTGGCTCTCGAGCATCCGGGGCCATGTTCATCCCATAGCAGGGGCCCAGGTACCTACGCAGGAGCACCCGGGGCGAGGGCCTCTGGCAAAAACACGGCAACCGACACACCTCTCCACAGGGCCGGCTCCTTAGGGATAGGTGGGAGACAGGCTGTAATTCCAAGAGGGAGTGTGCCCACGCGACGTATGGGGTTATCTGGAAGGGAGCTTTCGGGGGGGGGGGGGGGCTGTCTGTGACACTTACGCAGTCTGGGTGGTTGTCTGTCTGTCTGTCTGCAGTCTCGAAGCAGGGCTTCCCAGCGCCCTTTTCCCCCCTGCCTCTCTTCTCCCACTACTTCCCATGGGCCAGCATAATTTTGTGTTTCCTAATTTATAGTCACTGTTCTAGACAGACCAAAGAGAAGGAACAGTGGTGGAGTCTAGGCTGCTGATCAGTAAGCTTTACCTAGCACCTGAGCACCTTTCTCCTCTGCCCCGCATTCCCGCGCCCCTTCCCGGATCGAAGACGGAAGGGGACTGGCACCGGGACAGAACCGCGTCTTGGTTATAAAGCCCGCACAGGCACCCTGAGAGGCTGATTTTGTTCCCGTGATCGCTGATTTGAGAAGTTCCCCACACAGCCAGCTGCTGTGTATATGGGATTGGAGCCACTACATAGAATAGTTTCTTTACAGATTTTCAAAAAGGCTAGTAGCCACGATGAGGGCACTTCTGAGGGCGGGGTGCGGCGGGGAGACTGATGCTCATCCTGTTGTGTTTCCGTTTGGCTGTCCTTGTGTATTTTCACCCCAGCCCCTCCTGCGCCCCCCTCCCTTCCCCCCCCCCCCCCCGCCTCAACTTCAATGCCCAGGAACCTGTGGGGAGCAAGGTAGCCAATGGCAGGGGGGCGGGGGGGGGGGATGGCTGGGACTCTGGGCTCCCCTTCTCGCCACTCCCCTCCCTCTCCCTCCCAGCTGCTCTGCCGCTGGCTCTAAGGGGTGTCCCCTGGCTGTGTCGCTTCTCTGTATCTAGCAACAGTGATTCTTTAGCCGGTTGGCTCGGAAAAATGGGCTTTAGGTGCCCTGTGGTACTGGGCGTTGAGGGAATCCAGCCTTCCCCTTTTTGGTGTGTTCGCCCCGTATTTTCCGGATTCTTCCCGTTAAGGCTCCCAGCGGGGTGTCGGTGACCCGTGTGACGCAGGGCCTCAGGTAGCATCCAGCCACGTGGAAGGGAGAAGGGAGAGGAGACGGCGTACCTGTACCTGCCCCGCCCGCTGCCGTGGAGGCGTCTGCCTGGGGGGGGGGGGGGGGGTGGGACTTCCCTGGGGGAGTTCCGGGGGTGGGGGGCACAAAGGAGAATGTCCTACTTGGGAGGGCAGGAAGCTGAGAAACTGGACAGGACGTGGGCTTGGGGAACGGAAGTTTATCTTGGATACCGAAGGCTGAGTCTCTTAACGAGACTCAAAAGAGGGACCCTGCTTCCCATTTCCCTCTTCCATTCCCAGAGCTAGCGCAGGGCTTAGAAGAATGCCCTTGGTCTGTTGGTCCAGTGGTCGTCTGTCCTCCATTTTAAGTGTTCCCACTTTCAAGTGACAATCCTCTCCTTGGCCCTGCCATGGGCAGAGCATGTCTGGCATACCGGCCCGACTTTTACGCCCTCCCTAATCTTGAGTTGAGGAAATATATGCACAGGAGTCAAAGAGATGTCTTTATATCTGACTGTACATAAATGAAGTTTTTTGTTTTTTTTTTCTTTTTGGTGCAATAAAGTTTGTTTTGGCAGAAGGAGGAAGCGCCTGTGGGTGTGGGAGGGTTTGCGTGAAGGGAGCGTGGGTCTCCTCGACAACCACACCTCTCCCCTGGGTCTGGAACCATCAGGGAGGAAGAAAGCGCTCCGTGAACTGTCGAAGCTGGGAGCTCCCGGCAACGTGACCTGGGTAGATGGATGCAGGGCTGCTGGTGACCAGTTTCCCGCCCACCAGAAGGAGAAGAGAGTTTCGTGAGCCCCCCTCGGGCCGCCAAGGAGAGGAGTGCCACCTCGGCCTCAGCCGCTTCCAGGGAGATGCAGGTCCCACAAGGACGGGCAGGCCTCGAGTCTGGGCACCTGGGCTTGGCCCGAGTGTCCCCTGGTAAGGATAGGGTGTCCACGTTCGGGATAATCCAAACCACTGGGTTTTCTGTTTTCTGGCACTTAACCAGCCCTCAGGAGCCCAGCGTTCGGAGACTGTGGAGACGCTGCTTCGCGCAGCCTCCGCCCCACACCCCCGTCCCTACTGGGTAAAGGGAGGCCCCCGCTTCCCGGCGCAGAGGCTTTTCCTCCTGGCTGACCACGGGCGTGGGGAGAAACTCCACGAAATGCCGCCCCGTGCCGTGTGCAGCCAGGATACGGGAAAGTGAGGGGGTCTGGTGGGAGTGGACCTAGGCTCTGGCTTTTCTCTTTGCTTCTTCCGCCTGGTGGCCTCTGGTAGAGGACTTGGACCCTTCGCCCGAGACATTAAGGAGACCTACTTACCCAAGTAAAGTCGTGAAGATTAGAGGGGGTTCGCAAATGGGGTAGGTGGGGTAGGTGCTCGGTAAACGATGCCCTTGCCGCCACTGAGGCTAGAGGGGCCCGGTGAGCAACGGGAGAGGGAAAGCCGCTAGGAAACGGGAGAACTACCACCGTGTAGGGCCACTGTCGGTCAGTTCCCCCAGATTCCACGGTTTCCTCTAACCACCACTTGACTTTGACCTCTGTTTCACACTCAGCCGTGTCTGTCAGAACCTGCAGGGCCTCAAGGAAGCTGGATGAGACCGGACGAGTGGCTATGACTTACGGGTCCGTTAGGGTCTGCTGGTTTGAGATCAAAACATCTTTCTAGGGACCAGCTTTGAGCCAGCGGGCTGTGATTTATGCCTCAGGGCTAGAGAGAGACTAGGCTGCCGAGCCAGGAGGCGGACAGCCTTCGTTCTAGACCCAGCTTTGCCGTGAGCTTGGAAGACCGGCCCGTAGAGGCCCTGCCCTCCGTGCTCGCTGTTCTGTGTAACTCGGGTCCTCCTTACTGGATAAATGAGGTTTTCTCCACTAAAGATGCTACGGGAAGGCACTTTAAGAAAAAACAAGCCAATGGGTGAAGCGTACAGAGGGCGCAAGAAAACTTGGAACTCCTTCTTCTTGAAAGAAAACAGACAAAAGCAAAGTTGTTCGGGTTTTATTCGCCAACCGCTCTCCCCTCCTCTCCCTGCCAGCTGCTGGGCCCCCACCCCCCCGGGCGCTCCCAGAGTCAGGGGAGGGCTTCTCTGGCCTCCTCGGCTGTAATCTCCTGGGAGTAGAGGTCCGTGAAAAGAGCGGGCAGCCAGTAGTGGGCCTCCCCGGGGGCCTGTAGGTCCAGCCAGGCCAGCCCTTCCTTCAGCAGGTGTTCCTGGAGGGAACGGGGAGGAAGAATCCTCTGGGACAAGGGAGCCCCCGTAGGGTAGACTGACAACCCCCCACACCTGTTTTGGCTTCAGTGGGGTTTTCAGGCTACATCTACACGAGTGCCTTCCCGTATTTACACAATGGGAGCCACCGTGCTTAGTTCCGCGTCCGTTACCTCGAGGGTAAACCTTTAGGGAGAAGTTAACGAAAGGGCTGTGTTAGCTTAGAATGGACTCCCCATTCCTACAGCTGGAAAGAGGCCCAAGAGGGGCTGGTGGTGCCCCACAGCATTAAATAGATGTTTCTGTTACCCTGCTTTCCAGAAAAAAAAGGAGATCTAGTTTAACTGCCTGGATGAGGAAGAAGGTATTGAAGGCCAGGGTTTACAGTCTCACGCCCCTTCTCCGTAACATCGGCCTCTCGTTAGCGCCACGAAATCTGTATGTACAGAACTGTAACTACAACACGCAATGTAACAACGTGATCGTGGATGTGTCATTAAGTAGTTCACAACCCCCTCACTCTGTATTAACAGCGTTACTTCTGATACAAACTACGTGGTCTGACCAGGCTCTACAGGCCGGAGACAGGAGGGGGGGTGGGGGCGCTCGCCTGCCGCAGTCAGGAGCCTGCCTCAGTTGTACCTCTCAGGGCCACCCTCAGAGACGTGGGGTCACTTCTGTGGGCCTTCAAGGCAAGAGGCCAGCGGAGCGAGGCTAGGTCCTGCCCGTGTGCTGCCTGTCCGCCCTCCTCCTCCCATCTGGGGCCCATCTTTTCTGGGCCATTCCAAAATTCACATACCAGCACTTGCCGCGCTCGCTCGGTCTCCCATTTAAGACTGGCTTTGATATCGCTGACGGTCACGTAGCCATTTTTCTGAAGGAAGGAGGGATGGGGAGTCAGGTAACAGCGTACTTTCCCTAAGAGCCCAGCATCCGCCCAGGAACAACGGGTTTACCCACACGGGACAAAGAACTGCCCTTGGGCGAAGCCTATGAGAGCACAGAAAAAGAATGTTTAGAAGTCCCAGCAAAGAGATAGAGAAGCAACTTTCAGGGTGACGAGGTGTGTGTGGGGAGGGGGGTGAGTCTTAAAAAGTGGGGTCCCTGGTACTAAAACATTAGACTTTCTCAGAGAACTTTGGAGTATGATCTGATTCAGGACAGTGAACGGACAGGAAGGGACGGTGACCATTCCCCAGGGAGAAAAGCCCTCTCCTTCTTGAGTTTTGTTCGGGGGTATAGATTTAAGAAACCCGAACCCCTCTTTCCTAAAGCCATGGTAAGGATTTGGGGGGGGGGGCGTGCTGAGGAACAGGGGGAACGGTAAACAAGATTACACATTTGTTCTGCGGAATCGACACCCAGTTTTAAGAAGACCTCAAAGAACCCGTCTACCCAAGAAAATACAGTTCGTTGTCTGCATGTCCGCCTATTCCGCTAGACTGTAAGCTCCCGCAGAGCAGGAACCACGTGGTACCCGTCGTTCTGCGCCCCGCAGCCTGGCCCGGTGCTTGGCACTGTAGCTGCTCAATAAACGTCTTCCAAAGCAGCTCAGGTCTGACTGGTGCATCCGCTAGACAGTCGGGCAGAAGACCCCCCCCACCTCCCCGCCCCCCACCCCGCCCCTCGGCTCCAGAAGCCCCGCCCAGGCCGCCCCGCCCACACACGTGCACGCACACGCCTCCCCTCCCCTCCCCTCCCTGCGAGCCCTGGCCCTTCGCGAGGCCCACGGTACCTCCGCCAGCTGCAGTACCACCGTGTGGTCCATATTGAGCTCAGCCGGAACAGACTGAATGAGGTAGGTGCCACCCACGGGGATGATGCCAAAGCCAGTGCCGAGCGCCTTCAGCTTCTTGATGGCCCTGATAAGGTCGTCTCTGAGGGGAGGAAACGCTGCTGAAACACCTTGGGCCGAGCGGACCTGGCAACGACGCACTTCCGGCTCGGCCCTGGGCAGGAGGCCCCGAGAGAAGACCCAAGAGGGCGGGCGACCTTCAGTGACATTAGCGAAGAGGCGGGGTCAAAGGGCACCAAATGATGCCGCTGCCAGTCAAGGGAGACGGTGCCCGGCGATCAGCCCGCGCACTCAGCAGACCATCCTAACCCCAGACAGAGGTCAAAAATACGCCTACGGGGGCCCGTCAGGAAATGTGAACGAAGGAGCTAAAGGCAGGGGACAGCAGGGAGCGGCGTGGACTACGGCCAAGTGCAAAACGCTTCTCCATTTTAGAGGGCCACCCGGCTGATTACTGCCACGTGGCTTTTCCCTAGTTCCCCACTAACTCAAACCAGGGAAAAAGAAAACCCGCAACACGGTGGGTTCGTATACCCAGCCCACATACTGACAGCATTTCTTTTTGTTTTTTTAAACCTTTTCTCACCCTGAGGTCCCACGGAGAGGCTGGCGAACCAGATCAATCCATCTCCCCTATCTTCTGGCCCCCACCCCTCTCCCCAGCCTTTCTCCCTGCGGGCGCGCTAGCTTCCTGAACCCCATGCAATCCAGGGTCTACACAGCCCCAAGTTTAAAGAAAAAAAAAAAAAAAAAAAGCAACAATACATACGTAGACATGAAAAAAATAAATAAATAATCCTTAGAAGGAAATACACTGGAACGCTGGCAGTTGTAATCTCTCGGTGGAGAAGTTACAGGTGGTTTTTGGTTTTTTATAGCTGTGCACTTTTGGCATTCTAAAACAACATGCTGGAATAAAATGATTCCTAAAGAAGCCCAGACATACGAGCCGTAAAGAGAAAAGATTTCATGTGATTTCTAGAAAGGCTTTTCTACGCTCCAAGGGACTGGAAGGCACGACCTACTGGCTGACATCCTGTGCGAATTTGCCCCTTCCTTTTAACACCTGCTGACGTAGTTCCTCCAGAGTTATCAGACCTGTTGGAGGGGACAGGAAAGCAGATGAAGTCCGCTACGCCAAACCAATTACAAACAAGCAGAGGCAGCAGCATCTCCGAAAAGCTACACACACTCGCTCAACGTCGAGGCTGTTATCTGTTCACGGCCAGTGGTTTCTAACTGGGGCTAAGCTCGCTTTGCGTTCTTGACTTCAACACAGCCCATTGGATGCGCTCATTAGGAGGACGCCGCTGGAGGCCCATTTTGGAGGTCACGTTTTGGGGAGCACAGGAACTCGGCGTCACCCTACTTTCCTGGGAGTGGCACAGCAGACTTAGAGTTCCTCGTGATAAAGTCATAACCCAGGCACGTCGTGTATCAGGGGAAAAGGCCTTAGCTCCTACCTCCCTACCGTTCTCTATACTAACCAGGGGCTGGACCTCCCCGGGGCAAAGGTCTCTAGACAACAGAGACAACCATCCAGGCCGTTCCATTTACCCCTGGCCATGGAGACCTGGTACAGATTCAAGGGCATGAAGCGGCTGAGACGCTTCAGAAGACCAAACGGTTTCTCAAGATCTCACTGGCCTGCAGACTGAAAGCTGGAAAAGCTCATCTTTCAGGGCGCTCTCTCTCTCTCTCTCTCTCTCTCTCTCTCTCTCTCTCAGGGAAGCCCAAAGCCCAGTCAAGAGACTTCGCCACACTCACCTCCATTCCGGTGCTTCAGGGCCAGGCACACTTCGATGATCTGAACACCCAGCTCATAATAGAAATCTCCCACGCCCAGCATCTCAGACCAAAATCCTTTTCCAGCTAAAAGACAGAAAGGCAACAGTCTAGGTCATATGTTAGCCTACGTCCATAGTTTCTTTCAGAGCTAGATCAAAACATCTATCCTGTAGGAAGCCTGCCCTGCCTAGCCTAACTCCTTATGCCCCATTTACTACTCAGGATCCCGGAACAGTTGAACTCTTGGAAATTCCTGCTAAAAAAGAGGCTCAGACAGTTGTAAAGGGTGGGCCTTCTAAAAGGCATTTCTGTTTGGCTAAGTGGCTCCAGGATACTAGGAAACTGAGTTTTCCTTTCCCAAAGCATACAGGGAAATATAATGGGACAAGGCTAAGAAAAAAGAATATGCAGGGGTGCCTGGGCGGCTCAGTCGGTTGAGCGACCGACTTCGGCTCGGGTCACGGTCTCACGGTTCGCGGGTTCGAGCCCTGCGTCGGGCTGTCTGCTGACAGCTCGGAGCCTGGAGCCTGCTTCGGATTCTGTGTCTCCTCCTCTCTCTGCCCCTCCCCTGCTCATGCTCTGTCTCTGTCTCTCAATAATAAATAAACGTTTAAAAAAAAAATATGCAGACCGGGCATTCAAAAATCCATTGAAGGCCATAGTTTATGGAGTAAAAAATGCAGGCTATAGAGTAGTAATTATAGCATAATCCAATATGTTAAAAAAAAAAGTTTATAAATACAACGTATGTGTCCAGCAAGATAACCTTAGACTGTTAATATGTATCCCTGCAGTTAGGGGACAGGATCAGGAGACTTCTATTTTCTGTTTTTCTCTTTTCTCCTTCGTTGACCGACTGCATAATTACATGCTACTTTCATTAAAATGAAATTCTTTTTTTTTTTTAATGTTTTATTTATTTTTGAGAGAGCGAGCGAGCGAGTAGGGGAGGGGCAGAGAGAGGAGACACAGAATCTGAAGCAGGCTCCAGGCTCTGAGCTGTCAGCTCAGAGCCCGATGCGGGGCTCGAACCCGCGAACCGCGAGATCATGACCTGAACCGAAGTCGGTCGCTCAACTGACTGAGCCACCCAGGTGCCCCCGAAATTCTTTTTTAATAGGGGAAAAAACCCATTAAAAAATCCCACTGTAGATTCATTCAAGGGGAGGTCAGGCACACTGGCTACCAACCTACTCTCCAGCCTCTCCAGCTTTCTCATCAAAGCGGGCCCTCAGCCACCCTGCCAGGCCCGCACCAAAGACTACATCCTCTGGCTCTCCCTGCAGGCCCTTCTAGAAGATGCCCTGACAACAGTGATGACAAGGAGATGCGCTCCTGTCCCTAGGAGAATACCACACCCCTACAGTCAGCTCCTTACAGGCCAGAGGATCCACCCCGATGGTGGCGCACATGTCCTGGAACTGCACCCGGAATTCTGGATTCTTCCGGATCTCCTGCTTATGCTTGCTGGCAAATTCCTCCAGGTTGGTCTTGAACATGTCCAACTGCTTTGACATCTGTAGGGTGGACAAGGAGGAGGTTAGGGGCAGCCCAGCTAGGTGACAGATGTCAAAAATAAGTTCCTGGCCCAGTGGCAGGGCAAGGGTTCAAATAACCCATTTCCTCCAGGCCTACTATTATGCTGTTTCTTATTCCCCCTTTCTTTTAAAAAAAAAAAATTTTTTTTTAATGTTTATTCATTTTTGAGAGAGAGAGAGGCCGAGGAGGGGAAGGGCAGAGAGGGAAACACAGTATCCGAAGCAGGCTCTGAGCTGTCAGGACAGAACCCGATGCAGGGCTCAAACTCCCGAACCACGATCATGACCTGAGCCGCAGTCAGATGCTCAACCGACTGAGCCACCCGGGCGCCCCTTGTTCCTTCTCTATTTATCCCTTCCTCTCCTTCATGGTTCTGCTGTCAGCTGACTTTGATGCTATAATGTTTCCTCAATTCTAAAACACACATTTTGGGGGACTCCTGGCTGGCTCTGTCAGTGGAGCACATAACTCTTGATCTCAGGGTTGTGAGTTTGAGCCCCACATTGGGTGGTTTACTTAACAATAAAATGTTTTAGGGGCGCCTGGGTGGCTCAGTCAGTGAAGCGGCCGACTTCAGCTCAGGTCATGATCTCGCGGTTCACGGGTTCGAGCCCCATGTCGGGCTCTGCACTGACAGCTCAGAGCCTGGAGCCTGCTTCAGATTCTGTGTCTCCTTCTCTCTCTGCCCCTCCCCCACTCACCCTCTGTCTCTCAAAAATAAATTTAAAAAAAATTAAAATTTTTAAAAATAAATCAAACAAGATATTTTAAAAAGAAACATAAATAAAAAATAAAACACATTTTTCCCCCAATGTGTTCCTGTTCTAAAGACAGGATGCCTCTAACAATCAGTGGCACATCTAATGTAGTGCCTTCTTTTTCTTTTTCCCACCGAAACTGTCATTACATTGAAGGTGCACCTCATAATCCATTTTGTCTTAAAAATGAGGGAGGGGGGGAATGCCTGAGTGGCTCAGTCCGTCAAACATCTGACTCTTGATTTCAGCTCAGCTCATGATCTCATGGTTCCTGAGATCGAGCCCTGCAGCGAGGAACGTGCTTGGGATCCTCTCTCTCCCTCTCTCTCCTTCATGAGTAGTCGCAAGCTTGCTCTCTCTCCCTCTCTAAATAAACTTTTAAAAACGAGGGAATGCAGCATTCAGAGAGAGGGAAATCTCCAGCCACTGACAGAAAGGCTGAATAGGAGAAAATGAATTAGGTGCGCAGTGACTATTTAATCTTTCGGTCATGGACCTTCTTGGAATCAACTCCAAAAAAAAGAATCCCTAAGGGAGGGGTGGGGGCCTACCAGACTGCATTCCAAAGCTACGGTGCTAATGATTTGGGGATTTTCTGACTCATGGCTGTGACTCCTTCCCTTTCTCTAATTAACAAAGCCTACTTTCTACCTGCTGGGAGAGTAACCGTTCCTGGCCCAACAACTCCTCACTTGCTACATATTAGAAACATTATAATCACCATTTCCAGTTGATTCCCCGTATGTCATCTCCATTATGAGTGGGAGCTTTTGAACAGCACAGCCTGTGTCTCTTTTCTCAGTTCAAGGACCCCCATTTCCTTGCTTAACTGCTTCCTCCTCTCCTTCCCCAGTCGTCATAACTGAGTAAACTTGGGGCACGGACAGAAAAGGGAAGTGTTAGAAAAGGAAACCGCAGGCCCCGCACCCCATCACTGACACACACTTCTGGAGGGGACAGTGGTGGTGCTGGATGGCACAGAGTAAGCAATATTTTCATGTCATCCCCCGGCAGGTCAAGTGAAAGCCTCCAAAGATCTAAGTCAAACGGCTCTACCAACTACTATCCAGGTAACCTTGGACAAACCACCTGAATGTCCTCAATTCTAAACTGGGAAGAACAGAGCTCTCTCCTGATAGGACTGTCAGGATGAATGAACAAGACAGGGTGGAGAAAAAACGGGCACGTGCATGGGAGGATGAAAGCACGTAATCATTCAAAGATGTCAGCTATCACTGTCATTAGCGAGTCGGTAAATGGTCTGAGCAGTCCAGAAACCAAGATTTGCCAAAGAGTCGAGTTTTAGTTTGATCGGAACAACCTAAGGGCACCCCGGTGGCTCAGTCGGTCAAGCCTCCGACTTGGGCTCAGTTCACGACCTCGGGGGTTCTTGAGTTCAGCCCCCCCGCGGGAGGCTCTGTGCTGACAGCTCAGAGCCTGGAGCCTGCTTCGGATTCTGGGTCTCCCTCTCTCTCTGTTCCTCCCCCGCTCACACTCTCTCTCAAAAATAAATAAAGATTTCAAAATGTTAATCCACACGATATAGTTTACATCAAAGGCGTCCTGTCCACCCGGTCGGGTCTCCCTTCCTGCCTGGAGTCCTCCAACCGACTCACCTGGGCCAGCTGGTCCTCAGCCAAGACAGTTCCTCGCTCCTTGTACTTGGCCTGTCAGACAAAGAGACCGGCGTGAGTTGAGAGTGGGCACTGGGGGCTCCCACTTGTACTGCCCCGGCTGAAGTATGAAAAGAGGAGGGTCTCTTTTAAATGGTTTTTCTTAGGGAGAGGGATGAGGAAGAACAATAGACGACTGGTCTGTAGCCAAATTTGGGGACGCGGGGGGAAAGGGCTGGTGGACCCGGGGATGCTGACATTCCAACCCACCGGAAGCTGAAGAGTCTCAGTTCCCCGGGACCCGAGCAGCCTGCTGTCAGACTGCGATGGGGGGCGATTTGAGGGTACAGAGCTCTCCGCTCCAAGACTTCAGTCCCTGTCGGGTCGGGGGTGGCTGTGGGTCGGCCTTCGTCCCCTCACCTCGGCCAGCTTCTTCTTGGCGATGGCGCCGGCTCCCACCCCGCGGCGATGCATCCCAGCCCCGGGCCCGCGGGCCGCCCCGCTGCCGGGACCCCGGGTCTCCGCGTCCCGGGATCCGCCGCCGGCTCCCGACGCGGAAGCGCGGGCCGCGCGTCATCTCCGCGCGCCGGAAGCTACG
Source organism: Acinonyx jubatus (assembly GCF_027475565.1). Taxonomy (NCBI): domain Eukaryota; kingdom Metazoa; phylum Chordata; class Mammalia; order Carnivora; family Felidae; genus Acinonyx; species Acinonyx jubatus. The sequence continues at coordinate 35,643,604 of NC_069397.1, read as the reverse complement.
CGCCGACTTCCTGCCGCGGGGCAGAGCGGCCCCGCCTTCCTCGGGTGGCCGGGTTGGGAGAAGCCCCGGCGGAGCCCCGCGGCGGGGAAAGACGAGGCGGCGAGGACGCGTGGCGGCGGCGGCCTCCTTGTCGGCCGCGCGTTCCCCCACCCACGTGGGTGCCTGGGACCCTCGCTTGTTGGCGCGGCTGCCCTTCCGCCGCCACCCAGCCTCCGGCCGCCTGATACGGGGCCAGGCGCGGAGTCGCCCCGAAGCTTCCACATTGAGCATGGAACCCAACCCATTCTGCTCTAATGGAGCCGACCCCGTTGGAGTCAAACGCGGAGGTTCTGACTGGGGCAGGTCTTGCAGTTAAGAACTTGGACTCTGGAATCGGAAAACCTGGCCCCAGAGCCCACGACCGCTGCTTATGATCTAGTAGCTTCCGGCAAAGTCCTGAACCTCTCGTGGTCTACTGGCCACGGTTGGTTTAGAGTAACCTACTCGTGAGGTGGTTGTGAGGATGAAGGGAGAAAATATGTCACCAAGCATTTAGGGCGATGCCTGACACATAAGTAAACATCCGCTATGATTGTTATTCACCAGATGTGGGGTGGAATCCGTCTGTGTGTTTACGAAGCTCCATAAGTTGTTTTTTAAAATTTTTTTAATTTTATAATGTTTATTTATTTTTGAGGCAGAGAGAGAGATAGAAAATGAGTGGGGGAGGGGCAGAGAGAGAGAGGGAGACACAGAATCCGAAGCAGGCTCCAGACTCTGAGCTGTCAGCACAGAGCCCGATGCAGGGCTCGAACTCACGAGCGGTGAGATCATGACCTGGAAGTCAGGCACTCAACGACCTGAGCTGCCCAGGTGCCCCTCCATAAGTGATTGCTATAGCATTGAGCCTAACAAAAGGACTAGTGAAGGATTCTTAGGGAGTAAGAAGATCAAATTCTGGTTTTTGGAAAAATTAGTGACAGCCCAGGACTCCTGGGTGGCTCAGTTGGGTAAGCATCCGACTTTTGATTTCTGCTCAGGTCATGATCTCCTGGTTCCCAAGACCAAGCCCCACATGGGGCTCTGCGCTGGCAGTGGGGAGCCTGCTTGGGATCCTCTTTCTCCCCTTTCACTGCCCCTCCCCCTGCTAACATGCGCCCTCCCTCTTTTTCTCTCTAAAAATAAATAAACTTTAAAAACAGAAAAATCGGTGACAACCTAGAGAGACTTAAGTCAGTCATAGCAATCCAACCTAGGAATGAGAGCTAGGGGGTGCCTGGCTGGCTCAGCCCCAGGAGCATGCCCACTCTTGATCCCAGAGTTGTGGATTTGAGTCCCACACTGGGTGTCGAGATTACTTAAATAAATAAAACTCACAAAACAAGAAATGGTGAACGCTAGGACTAAGAGAGTGGCCACGAGGACAGGGAGAATGGGACAGACGGGATATTTGGGACAGACAGGTATTTGGAAGGCAGAATGGTAACACCGATAGATGAGGGCAGTGTGGGTGGGGGGAAATGCTCCCGTTTCCTGGCTTGGGCAACAGGGTGGTGCTATTCAGAGAAGGGGTGTGGGGACAGGGATTGACACCACAGGATGAAGCTGGAGAGGTAATTAAGAATGGTTTTGAACATGTTGAAATTGAGGTCTCTGTAACATCACAGGAGAGATGGCCAGTGGTCATCTGGATGTGCTGGTAGAAAGGTCCACAGAAAGAGCTGGGCAGAGCTACACAGATCCAGAATCCGCAGCAAGGTAAAATCGTGAATGTGAGTAATGTTACCAGAGGTTTCAAGTTAAAGGATTCGAAGAGGATGGGCAATCGTCCGCCACCATTTTGGTCCTTAAGGGATAATGGAGCCAGGAGCCAATGAGCCTGGGTCCCTCAGGATTTCATGCAGCGGAACTGTCACTGTCACACCAGCCGTGAGCTCCCTGCCTCTGGATAATCTTTATTTTTGAGAGAGACAGAGACAGAGTGAGCGCGGGGAGCGGGGAACGGGCAGAGAGAAAGGGAGACACAGAATCTGAAGCAGGCTCCTGGCTCCGAGCTGTCAGCACAGAGCCTGATGCGGGGCTCGAGCTCATGGACTGTGAGATCCTGACCTGAGCCGAAGTCGGACACCTGAGCCGAAGTCGGACGCCTGACCGACTGAGCCGGGTTTTATTTTTTAGTAATCTCCACACCCAACGTGGGGCTCAAACTCACAGCCCAGAGATCAAGAGTTGCTCGCTCCACTGACTGAGCCAGCCAGGCGCCCCGCATACCGTCATATTCTTCCTACGCCACTCCCTGACACAAAAATTTGGTCCCTTCGTGACTCACTGACACAACTAGACACACCTGCTTCATTTCTCACTCTTTGACTCACACCGTATGACCCCTTAAGATGCATGCGCTGATCCCTCCCTCACACCCATGTCTTCAAATTGAACTATCCATACCCTCAAATGCACACACACACATACTCACTCCCACAGGTGCAAACACCTGGCCCGAGACAAACCTTGTGACCACACTTACGCGGACACCCTCACTCCCTTATTCGGACACGTTTGTTCTCTCTTACAATTTTAGAGAAAGTATGTTGACCAGTAATGTGCTGGTAAATGTTTAACGAGCCCCTCTCCTGGCTGGGAGGGAGGAGCTCTGATTTATGGCACTTGTCAATTTCCACGGTGCACCCTGGCCATGGCCAATTTCAAGCTAACAATGATTCTACAACCTGCTCACAAAATTCCTGACAACTTAACCACGGCTCCCAGAAGCGCTCAGCCCCAGTATACGCTGTGTGCAGCCCATCACATTTGCCATCCCTTGCTTTCAGTGACTCACTGGCCTTAGCCGGAGCACGGGACTTCAGTTCTTTACCTCACGGAGGCAGTGTAGTGCATGGTTAACAGCTATTACGTTCTTATCTTAAAATGATGTCATGAGGCTTTAAGTGATGTTTGCAAGGTACCGAGCACAATGCCTGGCCCGTAATAAGAACACTGTACCAAGATTATTTTAAATCACCCTTTCTGATTCACTGACCCCCGGAGAACCCAAGACTCCAGAGACAGAGATCCAACATCTCCCCACAGGACGACCAGCTCTACCATAGAGAATCACTAAACTATATCCTCTGAGCAAAGGCATGCTCTGAATTGTGTGACACACATTCTCTCCGACCTCAAGGAGTTTAGGGGAGAGGAAATCTACAACATCGGAGTTGGAAGACAGTGCCTGGCAGCCCTCAGGCAAATTCAGTTCTCAAAAGCGTTTTGTTTGGTCAGCAGAAAGCGTGTCTCTTCCATTTTCACAGTCCCCATCCTTCCCATTGTCTTACAGCCTCCCCACTTTTCTCAATTATGCTACTGGCCCAGCCCTTCAGCCGATCCAGCTGGCCACTCCCTGATTTTAAATCAATACCCTTGTATTTCTAAATTGAGGTTTAGGTGGGTAAATGATAACAAAAGTTAACTTTTATTGACCATTTACTTTGTGCCAGGCATTATCTGAATTAATACCTCAACCCTAGGAGTTGGGTAGTTAGGAATCTTCTTTTTCACAGACAGGAAACAGGCCAAGAGTGAGGAACTAACTAACTTGCCAAGTCACGGACTGAGTAAGCGATTTGAATCTTTGAATCGAGGTGCGTTTGACTCTTGTCTCCTAAAATAGGACTAGATCGAGGGGAGAGAGGGCATTCCAGGTAAGATAACCCGAGTGAAAGGGGTGGGTAGACAGCCCTGTTTTCTGTGGACACCAGGCACTGGGGGGAAGGCGGTGGGCGGAGGGGGGGAAGGGGGGCTTTGAACACTGGAAGATAAAGGTACTGACGTTTGGACAAACGGAGTTGGCCCCTTTCCTTTTACTCCTACCACTATCATGCCAGGGTAAGCCTGGAATCCTGCAGTGGTCTTCCCTTCCCGCTTTCATCTCTGTTCATCTCAGTATATAGTCCTCACTCATGATTGTTTGGGAACGCTTCTAGGTCTTCCAACCTGCCCCTGCTCAGAATCCTTCAGGACCTTGCCCTTGGTCTGAGGATAAACTCCAAAAGCTTCAGTATGACCTTTAAGACCCTGCCTCTGCCTACCCATCCAGCATCTGTTCGTGCTAATCTCCCATTGCCTGTTTTGCTTTGTGATAACACTGGGGCGATATCTATTAAGGCTTGCCTCATCCCTTGGCCATTTGATCCTTGCAAGTTCACTCCGCTTGGACGTCACGTTCTCAAAGAGGCCCTTCCGACCCCCCCCCCCCCATCTAGATGAGGCTGCTCCATTCTTTCTCATAGCACCCTACTCTTTCTTCACATGGCTTAGGATGTTAGGTGATTATTAATGTGTGTGTGTGTGTGTGTGTGTGTGTGTGCGCGCGCGTGTGTATGTATGTTGAAGATTAAAGTCTGTCTCCATCACGGGACTGCAAATTCCTCAAGGGCAAGGACTGTGCTCATTTCCTTGGCTGCCGTATTCCCAGTGGTGACCACAGTCCCTGCCAATGTTAGCTTTCCAATAAGTGTTTGTAGACTAAAGAGACGAATTATGGGTGCCGGTGGGAGCCATAGCTCCTTTGCATTGGGTGGCACACACACACAGAAGACCATTCCCTGGTAGCGCTCGGTAGACGTCGGAATAAGTTTCGACCATGGGCACAAGGATTCATTTCAGCTTAAACTTTATTGGTTTGGCTTCTCTCGGGGGCCCTGGGGTGCAGCTGAGGCCTGAGCAAGTGAAGGGCAGAGTCCGGACCTGAGCTGGGTTTGGTCTGAGTCACTGAAACCTGGGGAGAGTGGAAAGAGGAGGGGTAGAGTCGGCAAAGCAAATCCATCCTGGTGCCCAGCCATGGTTCAGCTGCTCCTACCTCCCAATTACCTTCTTAATTATAAGTCATCAAAGTAAGTCCAGAAAGCACCCACCACCTTCCTACGGAGAATTTCTCATACTCTTCTCCATTGTTCTGATCCTGCCCCCCTCCCCCTTTCCCTTCCTGCCCTCTACAGGAAGCCATCCCAGATTTGGTCCCCGGCTTGCCAGCATGGAAGCCTGAGATGTGTTTCGGTTTCCACGCCTCAGTGTTTGCATCTTGAAATGAGTGTCCTTTAGGTGGGCGGATCTCTTCACGGTGTTAGTCATCCCTTGCTTCTGGGACATAATAGATTAAAGGACTTCCTAGCCGGTGAGGTCGATTCAAGGACCACTGAGACCCACAGAGAGAGGAAACATGCCTCCAACTCTGCAAGTGCCCTCACTGGGAAGGGGCCATGGGACAAGGATACAGTGGGAAAGCCGAGAACAGGATGGGGTGGGCGGGGAGGTGAGAGCAGCCTGTCACCTGGACGCAGTGGAGACAGAAGTTCAAGAAGGGATAATAGCCGCCAACATCACTGAACTCCTGTTCCTCACAGGTTGCTCTCGGCTCTCTCCCTGGATTATCTCGCTTAAACCTGACAACGGTCCCATGAAGTGGTCTGAATAAGCCTTGATTTTCGTGAAAACACGGAGGTTCAGAGAGGCTTATGGGTTTGCTGGGGTGACGATCTGAACCCATGTGTGGCCCCAAAGCCCAAGCTTATGAGCGCTGTGTATGATGCCCAAAGCTGCCGACCGCCGCCCCCACCTGAGCCTGCAGATTTCCATCTGATCCGCCATCCAAGCCAGCAGCTCTCGAATCAGTAAATCCTTTAGCAGATCTTCATCACTGGGGTTCTTGGGTAGGGAGCTGCCAAGAAGAAAGCCTTCGGAGGGCTTGGCCATTTTTTTTTTTTTTTTAGCCTTGGCCCCACCCGGAGTGAGTAAATAGAGGGCCCGGGACTCCAAGGGGCAGCGGGGGTGGGGGGAGGGAGTCAACACAGCTGCTCTCTCTCTCATCTCAGCTTTCAAAGCTCCACCCTGGTCTGCAGGCCGGGGGGAATAGGGGGTCTTCAATACAGATGTCCCACCCACCCACCCAGAATGCCTTCCCCAAACCCGAGAGGTGATTTAGGGCACATTCACTCTCTAGAATGATCCGAAGGTTCCTCAGCTTTCTCGGAGAGGGGGCAACTGATGTCAAGGGACTGGCTTTGGAAGGGTCCCCATTCCTCAAATACGGCCTTCTTGAAGTTTGTCGGGGAGAAGCGGGGAAGCCAGATCCCTGAGGCCTCTTGCGCTGCCCCCTCTCCTTGCCTCTGTGACTCTGCATACTAGGTCATCAATCGTCGGGACTCTGGCCCCCAAACCCCTCCTTGGACCCCAGCCCCGATTTCTCCCAGGCTTCTCCCCTTAAGCTTGGGCTGGCCTCCGGGAACTCAGAGAAGACCCCTCTTTGAACTGAGAGTGGAAGGGGATGCTTATCTGGGGCCTTGCCCTGCTCCAGGGTCTGGGAGAGGGAACAATGAGGCCCTGCCCCCACTCCTTCCCTTGTGGGCTGACTCACCCCTGCTGCTCCCTCGCCGCCCCCTCCTTCCTGTTAGATTGATGGGCCAGCTCCAGGGCCCCGGCCTCCCTCTGGGTGATGTTGTGCTTCCAGCTGGTCAGGTAAAGATTAGGGGGTGGGTGGGGCTGGGGAGACTCCAGATGTCCCCCAGTCCCCAAGAGCTCCGATCTTTGGGGACCTTAACCCAAGTCGCAGAGGGGACGTCTTTGTTCAACGGCCCCACTGCCTGTCTTCAGCTGCCAGAGAAGAGCTTTTCGGCGTCTACCGTGCTGAGCAAACAGCGAGGGCAGGGGAAGGGACTTGGCCAAGAGAAGAAGAAGGACAAGGACAGTGTATCCTATTTCCTAAGTCCGAAGTGACCACCACCAAATCGTCATTGTCAGCAGCTCAGCGATCTCTGTCTTAGTCGCCAGCCCAGTGGGGATCCTCTGTGAGCCCCCCCAACCCCCCCCCACCCCCCACCCGCCATCTTCCCTGATCCTTCTCCTTAGAAGAAGACTGAAAAATTGCCTTAGTCCCACGCCAGACTGGGCTACCGCCTGAGCCCTGGTCAGGGCCACCATGTTGCCCAGCTCCCCATCGGTGCCTAAGGGAAAGGCACAGCCTGGAGTTGAAGTACAGGCCCGCGTGGCACATGTGACGTCCGGTCTACACGAAGGAAGGCACAGCCAGCCTGGGGCCAAGAGAGGGCAGGTGCATTGACTTACTCATTCTTCTTCCCCTTCTGGGCCAGCAGCCAGTTCACAAAGTCTTGTTGGCGGATCTTGTCCATAGCGATGCTGTAGTCACTGATGAAAGTCCCCTCGGCGTACCTGGGGCCTCGAGGTCGGGAGCCACTGACCCTAGTGTGGAGTCTGGGGGGGCAGGGAGGGGAGACGAGAGAGAAAGCAGGACACCGTGGGAGGGGCAGGGGGCGAGGGGACTCACGATGCGGGGACAAACGATCGATCGTCACTGACAGGAGGCTGATGTTTGAAAACAACCCTCCCCCCTTTCTTGGGAGTCAGTTTTTATGGAGACGCCCTGTTGTCTAAGCATCAAGCCCCTGGGACTCTGTCCTCAGCCCAAGGGCCCACTGCATCCTTAGTGGGTGTGGCTCTCGCTTCTGGGCAGAGAGGGATCAGGGGTCCCCCTGAACTCAGGGGACTGATCTCAGGTCCCTCCTTTACTCCTCTTGCCTGGCCCAACCCCATTCAAGTCTTCGTGCTTGATCCATACCAACAGTAGTGAGCCCTCACATAACGGCACTTACTCTGTTCCAGATCCTCTATAAGCCCTTTACTGCGTAAACTCATGTGATCCTGATAACACCCCTACAAGGTAGACAGCATATTTTTAACAACTTTTTTTTTTAACGCTTATTCATTTTTTTGAGAGACAGAGCGTGAGTGAGGGAGGAGAAGAGAGAGAGGGAGACACAGAATCTGAAGCAGGCTCCGGGCTCTGAGCTGTCAGCCCAGAGCCCGATGCGGGGCTCGAACTCACAGACCGTGAGATCGTGACCTGAGCCGAAGTCGGACGCCCAACCGACTGAGCCACCCAGGTGCCCCCAGACACCATATTTTTTTGTGTATTTATTTATTTTGAGAGAGAGAGAGGAAGAGAGAATCCCAAGCAGACACCAAGTGTGGAGCCTGATGCGGGGCTTGAACCCACGAACCATGAGATCACGGCCTGAGCCGCAGTCGGACGTTCAACCCCCTGAGCCACCCAGGCGCCCCAGGTAGACGCTCTTTCTATCCCTTTTTGGGAACGAGGAAACCAAGGTACAGCGAGATTGATGTAGCACACACAGTGCAGGGGGCAGATCTAGGATCCACCCTTGGGCAGTGTGAGCCCACGTTCCCAGCTTCTATGTGACGGCCCCTGTCCTCGTCCACATCTGACGTGGACTAGCCGTCTTTGCCTCCGACAAGGCCCAGCTCTTTGCTCAGACAAGTCCCTCCTGGTCCTCCAGAGCACAGAGGTCCCTTGCTCCACGGGCTCAGAACATTCTGCCTTTCCTCGCGGTGCTCGGAACAGCCTGCAACTCGCCTAGGTGGTTCTTTGTCCCCCACCTTGGGCCTGTACGTTCCGCGAGGCATTTGTGGACCACTTGGCACGTTTATGTCCTGTGGGTGGCGCCCAGGAGGCCTTCTCTACAGTTTGACCAAAGAATGAAGACTTTCGCTAGGAAGGGAGGCGCCGTCCTCTAGTTCAGACACTGAGCCACTGAGGAGGAAGTCCTTCCAGAGATCTAACCACAGTCTCTCTTGTGGCAATGGGAGCTCGGAATAAATACCCTCTGGTTCTGTCCTCACTCGGCGCACACACACTGCTGGCAGGCTCTCCCTCCAGTTCTTCCCTCTTGGCCTGGGATTCCTCCCTTTCTCATCCCCTCCGCCCCCTCAAAGCCAGAACCCGGCCATCCTCTGCGGCCTCCTCCCCTGCACCCCTACCTGGAGTGACCCTCCCCTTTCTCTGCCAGCACCGCGGCCAGGAGCAGGGACCCCAGCAGCAGATTGAAGATCTTCGTGGCTCCCATCTTCCAAGGGTTATTTCCTGAGCGAAGAGACAAAAGGGGACCAGGATGAGGGAAGCACCGTGCTCAGGGACAGCCGGTGTGGCCGGCCACGTCCTGCTGATGCCTCAGAGCGTTGTGCGGGTTCTGAAAGCTGGGGACACTGAGCTCTGGGGATCAGGGCTTTTCTGGGAGGCTGGAGCCGCGCCTTGGGGAGCGGCAGGGGCTCTCAGATCGGCCGTCACCTAAACCATCACAGAACCTCTTGCCCGGAGTGAAAGTCACCAGCAGGACCGGACCGTCTCATCCTCTCCTTCTCAAGCTTCACTGTTTCTACCCGGGGTCCCCCTGCAGGAAGACGAGCCCAGACATCTCTAGGTCTGGCTTGGGCTTCTCGGGGCTTGGGAGGAAGGTTTGTTACTGCTTTTCACCCCTTTTCAAGACGCCCCCCCCCCCCCCGGATGAAATGGGGTCAGACCTGCCTTGGCCACCTGGGTGTTACAGGAATCCTGAGAACCGTCGCCTTATTTCTCACGTAGAGGAAAAGAAAGAGAGGTGCCGGGGTGACGGTGCTGAGCATTAACGGGTGCCAAGATCCACTGCCCCTCCAGTGTCCCGTCCGTTCCCTGTCCCAGCTGCTCTCTTACCTGGCTTCCTTTCCAGCTCTTCCTTAGATCGAGGACAGGGCAGGGATTGCTTCCTCCCACCTTCTGGACCTTTGGAGCCTCTCTCAAGAGAGTCGGCGCTAGCCCCTTTATATCCAGGCATCGCACACCTGCTGATTAGCCTAAAAGCATCTTATCTCAAAAAATTAAGTCCGCAGCTCCTGCCACATTAAGTCCATTTTACGCGTAATAAAGTTGCCCTTTCCACCTGAACTATGCTAATCGATGATTAACATTTGGGTATCTCAGCTGCCTCAGACGGCAGGCTACCTTAAGGGTCCCCTTTCTTCTCCCCCCGCCCCCACTTCTGGGCACGGGGCCCTGTATTCTTCCCGCCCCACTTCCTTTACAGGTGCTCTCAGAAAGGATGCCCTGGGTGAGGGCACACTTGGGTAGGGTGGCATTGCCTGGGGTAGGACCACTCCCACAGGCCACAGGCCGCCCCTGGATCAGAGAGAGAGGGGCACAGTCCTTTGAACCCCGGCCCTGGATAGTGCCTCACAGCTTTGGCAGGGAGGCAATGTCCCCGCTGCGAAATCTAGGGGGATATCCCAGCTGGCTGGGGGAAAGGGCTGGAGAGAGACCGTTGAGGGAACACGAAGAATGGGGGGTTCCTGGGGTAGCTGGGAACCACAAACTTGCAGCCAAGCTGCCTTCCTCCGTAGGGGCAGGGTAGAGGCAGGGGGGTGGGGTGGGGAAAGAGGTACGTTTACCCCTTGGGAACTCGAGGGAAGGCGGGAAGCTACAATTCTATCTGTAAAGATTTATTGGGGCGCCTGGGTGGCTCAGTTGGTTAAGCGTCCAACTCCCGATTTCGACTCAGGTCATGATTTCACGGTCCGTGAGTTTGAGCCCCTCCCAGGCTCTACGCTGACAGCGTGGAGCCTGCTTGGGATTCTCTCTCTCCCTCTCCCTCCCCACGCTGCCCCTCTCCCCCTGCTCACATACTCTCTCTCTAAAATACAAAATAAATCCTAAAAAAAAAAAAAAGTTATGAGATCCAAGCCTCTCTCCTCAAATGCCCTACACAAGAGAATGCCCTATACAAGAGAAGTCTGTGGTTCTGTCTCTGCCATCAGACTGGAGGATCTGGGGGTATGCTGTCCCTGTCAGGCTGGAAGGCTCACCAGGGCACGGCTTTGTCCCCCTGATCAGACTTGGGGGGGGGCTCTCTGAGATCAGGAGTATGAACCAAAGGCTACCTGTTCCCCATCCCACAGAAGCTTCCGGAGTGAGGCTAAGGATCATCCTGAAGGAGCTGCCTCTGACTCTCTCCAAGCACCAAGCACATGGCTCTGTCTTCAGGGCTCAGGCTCGAAGGGGCAGGGCAGACACTGCATTTAGGGCGGACCCCCAAGGCCTCCTTCCTAGGCTCTTCCTTCTCCGCTCGCCGTGGTACTTTGAACCCCAAACAACCAAACTCGTGCCCTGCCTATTAGCTTCAGGCTCGGCTGATAAAGGCCACTTTCCTTTCCAGGTAAACTGTGCAGCCGGAAAGCAGCTCCAGCGTGAAGTTAAGTGCTTGTGTGGGACGAGGGGGTAACTGGACTAGGGGAGCAACTCGGCTCTGCTCCCTAGAAACCTCGCCCACCCGCCGCCTATGTTTCACCGTTGAGAAGAACTTCTCTCCCGGCAAGCTCTGCAAATTCCATCTCCCGGCTCTCAATGGGGAGAGATTAGGCATCATTTCAGATCTGGCCTCCAGAGGGGATGTGGGGGTGCTTGTGATCCTGTTTCCTGTTGAGCAACAGTTGATGGGCTCGCTCGGAAGGGTGTGTGTCAAAACCTGGGCACCCCTGCCTGGAGGCACAAGGTATCCAGGAAGGGTGAACGTCATTCCCTGGGACCCCTAGGTCTAATGCCCAACAAGACTTGAGGGTTCTGGGATGGGTCCTGGCAGCCCTAAGTCCCTGCCTGGTGCTCTGGGGATTTGTTTGGGGGCCAGGCTCCTCCGAAGGCCAGTTGTGCCTCAAACCTGCACGTCACCCCGTCTTGGAGGGGACCTCTCTGCAGTCCCCCAACCTGTTTCCCTTTGATCTTTGGCTCTCAGGCAGTGGACAGACTAGAGAGAATGTGCTCTGGGCCCTGGGGGAGGAAGGAATGTAGGGAGGGCCAGAGGAGGAGATCAGAGAAGATGCCAGATGCCCAGGGAGACCCCCAGCCCCCAACCCAGGGCATATTGGGAGGCTGGAGAATGGAAAAGATGGCCTTCCGCGTTTCCGGGGATCAGAGCCTGCTGAACTTGATCAAAATAGTTCAGTCAATCCCCTGCAACCCACCAGCCCGTCCACGCACGAGAAGTGCCCGAGGGTGCAGATTCCAGCACAGTGCAGCCGTGGGGACAGGGAGGGGGACCCTGGACGTGGCAGACCCTCAGTCCACTGGGGAAACTTTCCAGGATGTGGGGGGTCAGAGAGGTCACAGGGGACGGGAAGGCAGGAGGAAGCCCGGATACAAAGGCCAATGGCCCAGACAGGTGGAGAGCGGGTGTGTGTGTGTATGTTTTGGGGGGGGGGGGGTCTAAGGACTCATAGAAGCCAGGGAATCAGCACAGGAAGGGATAATGGCAGTATTGTTGCAAGAGAACCCAGGGTCCTGCTCCCCAGAGCCTCCTGATTCTGGATTGAGGCCCCAGGATGAGAACCCGAGCAGCAGAGAGGCTTTGGGGGTTGCCGGCTCTTCCAGCAAGAAAACTGGAAGGTGGTGACTCACCCCCGCCCCCCAACCCTCCAACCCCCCACAGCCCAAGGGCCACAGCGGACATTCCAGACCCAGCACCACAGCCAGGCCAGGGTGACTCAGAGGGCTGGTTGTAGCCTCCCTGCCAGGGACTCCGCCTCAGAAGTCGACTGGGGCTTCAAGCTCATCGGCTGACTCAGAAAGCAGATATCCCTCTCTGATCTCTCTTACACCAGGTGGCAGATTTATACTTCCTCTCCTGCAGAGGAGACAGAGACGCAAGCTTTGCTGAGCCATCTGCTCTGCGCCTTGCCTCCCCAGTCACCTCTCGAGCCCGGTCGTGGGCCCAAACGTGTGTGTGCACGCCAGCCCCGGTACCACTCCGGTCAAGATGGGTCCTTTGCCGGAGGAATCTTCGAGAAAGAAGATACTTGGTCCAGGAGATCGTAATACCCTGGCATGATGACAGATAGGTTAACCACCCTTACGGCGGCGAGCGATTTTTAATGGATTATAATTGTCAGGTCACTATGCCATACACCCCAGGCCAATGTCTGAACTAGACTTTGATGAAAATAAATAAATAAATAAATAAATAAATAAATAAATAAAGGGGCGCCTGGGTGGCTCCGTCGGTCAGGCCTCTGACTCTCTTGACTTCGGCTCGGGTCGTGATCTCGGGGTGCGTGAGCTCAAGCCCCGCGTCCCCGCTCCGCCGTGCCCTCGCGGAGCCTGCTTGGGATTCTCTTGTCTCCCTCTCTCTCCGCCCCTCCCCTGCTCATGCTCTCTCTCAAAATAGGTAACTAAACTTTAAATAAATAAAATAAAACTCTTCGTTAAAAACAGGGAATGTGCTACCTACCGCCTCTCTTGGCCAGCTGCTATAAGGAAGCCGTTTGGAAGTCCCTCTCAATGCCGACCCCCATCCCTCTTGCTGTTTTCAAAGGCTCTCTTTTGTCTGCCTTGGTCGAGAAAAGGGCTCAGCCCTTAGTAGTCGCAGCCTAATCAGTGGGAGGAGAGCTACCGTGGCGCTGCGAAGAGGCAGAACTGGGGGGTGGGGGGTGGGGGGGGCACAAGGCTCTCATTCCCCCCCCCCCCCCCCCGCCCCCAGGAAGAGAGGGAAAAGCTGGAGGTGTTTTTAGGATGAAAAGCCAAAGGGCTGGGCCTCCCAGAGAAAGCTGCATTCCTGACCCTTTCTCTGCCCCAGGTGGGAGCACATTCCAGGGGGGAGGGAGGTGAGGGGGTGAGAAGAGAGGGCCTGCCCTTCGTTTTCCCTGCAGGGGGACAACTTCCAGGGTCCCCAGCGAGCACCCCCCCCATTCCTGGGCTAGGTGAGGGGTGAGCCCTCTATAACCTCAGCCACCAACCAATCGCACCCTTCTTTAAGTACATTAGGGAGTAGCCTGTGGGGCGGAGAGGGGGCATTCCAGCCGCCCGCCCCTCTCCAGGTGAGGTCTGGCTTTGGGCAAAGCCCTTATCCGGGCTGAGCTTTTGTCTGCCCATCTCGGAACTGGAGATAAGACGGGAGAATCCGGGAGCGCCTGGCTGGCTCAGCAGGGTTGATCTCAGGGTGGTGAGTTCAAGCCCCACAGTGGGGCATAGAGCCTCCTTCAAAAGCACACGAACAGCCGCCGCCCCCCCCCCACCCCAAACAAAAACAGAATCGGTCCTCCCTACCCCGTGGGCAAGTGTGGCATTGATGTCTGGTTCGCCTGAAGGCATCCTGCCAGTGTTGGCAGGTGGCATTCTCTGGAAAGATCTCCTCCACCTCACTCTAATGGCGAGAATTCAGTAAGACGGAATAACAAATCCAGGCCGACTCGGCCTTTCGCCTGGCGCAGGGAAGGTTCATGACATCCGCCTGTTAGGGGTGAGGGCTGTGGAGACAGACCCGCCTAGGCTAGCAGCAGGGTGGTTTAGAGCAACTAAATCAAAGGTGCTTCGGATCAGCTTTCTGGAAAATGGGGAATGTCATGATTCCTGCCTCAGAGAATTGATTTGGGAAACATGTCTACTGAGCAGATACATTGTGTTACCTTGTATGTTGATACATTCCTCATCTTTTGCAGGGGAACAAACTACTCCAAACCTTAGTTTATTTTTTATTTTTATTTATTTATGTATCTATGTATTTATTTTGAGAGAGAGAGAGAAAGAGAGAGAGACTGAGCACGGGTCGGGGAGGAGCCGAGAGAGAGGGAGACACAGAATCCGAAGCAAGCTCCAGGCTCCGAGCTGTCAGCCCGGAGCCCGACGTGGGGTTGGAACCCACGGACTGTGAGATCGTGACCAGCTGAAGTCGGACACTTGAACGACTGAGTCACCCAGGTGCCCCTAAAGATTTTATTTTTAAGCAGTCTCTACACCCAGCGTGGGGCTCAAACTCAACAACCCTGAGATCAAGAGTCTCACACTCCACCCACTCAGCCAGCCAGGCGCCCCCAAACTCTAACAGTTCAAAGCCACAGACGGTTGACCTCTCACCGTTTCAGGACTCTGGCGGTGGCTTAGTTGGGTGGTTCTAGCTGAAGGTCTTTCATAAAGTTGAGGTCAGCTGTCAGTGGAGTCGCTGACACCCCCAGAACCCTGGGGCCGTAGATCACCTTCCAACACCTTCCAAGCTTGTTGCAGCGACTGTAGACTAGAAGGAAGGCTTCAGCGCCTCCCCGTGTGGACCTCTCTGCGCTTCTTCCCCCAGAGCAAAGTCACGCACTTAAAATGACAGCCTAGGTGAAACTCAGAAATGACATGCCATCCCACCAGCTTTATGCTATTTGGTCACAGAGACCAACCAGATTCACGAAGCATTTCTTTCCATGGCCGTAAACTCTGGCCATTTAATATCTACTTATGCTCATCTCAGTCCCCTTCCCTCTGCAAGAGTGAGAACTGAGGTGATTTTGCATCCTGAAGACAGGCAAAGCAAGTAATTTCGCTGATATTCCACAAAGACCCAGCAGAGTACAGACATCAAAATGAGTTGGATTCCAAGCCTGTACTTGCTTTTTAGGCAGAAAATACTGCTTGGGACATATTTAAACCAAAAAAAAAAAAAAAAGTGGTTTCTTGTTGTTTTTAATTTTTTTAATGTTTATTTATTTTTGAAAGAGAGCAAGCAGGGGAGGGGCAGAGAGAGGGAGACAGAATCCCAAGCAGCCTCCAGGCTCTGTGCTGTCAGCACAGAGCCCGATGTGGGGCTTGAACCGTGAGATCACGACCTGAGCCAAAACCAAGAGTGAGACGCTTGACCAACTGAGCCACCCGCGCACCTCACCTAAAATAAGTTTTTAAATTGTTGTTTATCTGAAATTCAGATTTGGGGAGCTTGAGTGGCTCATAGGGTTGAGCCTCCGACTCTTGATTTCAGCTCAGACCATGATCCCAGGGTCACGGGATTGAGTCCGATGTTGGGCTTTGCACTGAGCATGGAGACTAAGATCCTGTCTCTCCCTTTGCCCCTCTCCCCCACTTGCACTCTCTCTCTCTCTCAGATATATTTTCTACAAAACTTAACTGCACATCCTGCCCTGTTATTTGCCAAATCTGGCACCCTGGCCTGGAAAGCTTTTTAAAACCCCAATACCTCGGGGTGCCTGGCTGGCTGAGTTCATAGGGTATGCGACTCTTGATCTCAGGGCTGTGAGTTCGAGCCCCATGTTGGGTGTGGTGCCTACTTAAAAAAAAAAAAATCCCAATGCCTCAGCGCCATTCCCAAAGACTCTGTTGTAATGACTCTGGAGATTTTTTTTAAAGCTTTTATTTTGAAATAATTTAAAACCGGGGCTCAGTTGAGCATCCCACTCTTGGTTTTGGCTCAGGTCACGGTCCCAGGGTTGTGGGATTGAGCCCCAGTCGGGCTCTGTGCTGGAAGTTGCAAAAATAATACAGACAACTCCAATATACCCACAGATTCATCAACTTTTAGCAATTTGCCACTTTTGTGGTATCATTCCATTATTTTTTTTCTGAACATGTGAACATAGGTTATACATGTCATGTTCCTTTACCACTTAATAATTCCACGTGTATTTCCTAAGAACAAGGATATTCGCACACATAACAGCAATAAGTAAATCATGAGATTCAACAAGTTTAACATTGGTTTAAAGCATATAGTCCGTATTGCAATTTTTTCAATTGTCCCAATAGTGTCTTCTGGGGTATTTTATTTTCCCTTCGTTGTCAGATTCACCCCAGGATCATGTATCGCATTTCATTGTCATGTCTCTTTATTTGCCTTCAATTTCTCAGCCTTTCTTTGTCTTTCGTGATACTGACATTTCAGAGAGTAGAAATTCGTTGTGTTATTGAACGTTTCTTAATTTGGCTTTGTCTGATCTCTCTTCCAGATGAAATTCGGGTTATGCAGGGTGGCCAGCATACTATACAATTTAAAGTGTGTCCTTTTGGGGTGTCTGGGTGGCTCAGTCAGTTAAGCAACCGACTCTTGGTGTCCGCTCAGGTCATGATCTCAACGATTTGTGAGTTCGAGCCCCGCATCAGGCTCTGTGGTGACAGGGTGGCATCCCTGCTTGGGATTCTCTCTCCCTCTCTCTCTCTGCCCCTTCCCCACTTGCTCTCATCTCTCTCTCAAAAACAAACAAACAAACAAACAAATGAACATAAAAAAATTTTAAAGTGTGTCCTTGCTAAGGGATTGCACTTAGAGGATCAAAATGTCTACCTGCCCATGAGTGATGGAGATTTTCACGCTGTATAGTTACGATTTTACTCTTTAAAAAAAAATTTTTTTTAATGTTTATTTTTGAGAGAGAGAGAGAGAGAGAGAGAGAGACAGAGTGTGAGCAGGAGAGGGGCAGAGACGAGACACAGAATCTGAAGCAGGTTCCAGACTGTCAGCACAGAGCCTGACACGGGGCTCAAACTCACAAGCTGTGAGATCATGACCTGAGCTGAAGTCAGGCATGTAACCGATTGAGCCAACCAGGCGCCCCTCTATTTTCCTTTTTATAACTAATAAGGAATCTAATACCTCCTTCCTCATTAGACTTCCCCCACCTTCAGATTTATTTAACAACCATTGATGATTCTTGCTTGAACCCATTCTCACAATGATGATGAAAAATGCTCATTTTCCAATTCGCCCCAGTGCTATCCAGGTATAACTGACACAATTAACTGCATATATTTAATTTAAAGTGCACAGGGGCGCCTGGGTGGCTCAGTCGGTTGAGCGTCCGACTTCAGCCCAGGTCATGATCTCGCGGTCCGTGGGTTCGAGCCCCGCATCGGGCTCTGTGCTGACAGCTCAGAGCCCGGAGCCTGTTTTAGATTCTGTGTCTCCCTCTCTCTCTGACCCTCCCCTGTTCATGCTCTGTCTCTCTCTGTCTCAAAAATAAATAAATATTTAAAAAAATTAAAAAAAAAATAAAGTGCACAGTGTGAGGGGTGCCTGGCTGGCTTTGTCAGTGGAGCATGTGAGTCTCGATCTCACAGTTGTGAGGTCAAGCCCCATGTTGAACGTATAGATTAATTAAAAATAAAAAATCTTGGAGTGCCTGGGTGGCTCGGTCGGGTAACCGCCCGACTCCTGATTTTAGCGAGGTCATGATCTCACGGTTTGTGAGATTGAGCCCGAGCTGGGCTCCTAGATATCAGCACAGAGCCTGCTTGGGATTCTCTCCCTTCCTCTCTGCCCCTCCCCTGCTCTCTTGCTCACGCTTGCACACACAGACACTCTTACTCTCTCTCTCAAAATGAACATGTAAACTTTAAGAAAGAAAAAGAAAAAATCTAGAAAAACCAAGGGGCACATTTTGACGGTTTTTTTTTTTAATTTTTTTTTTTTTAACGTTTATTTATTTTTGAGACAGAGAGAGACAGAGCATGAACGGGGAAGGGGCAGAGAGAGAGGGAGACACAGAATCGGAAGCAGGCTCCAGGCTCTGGGCCATCAGCCCAGAGCCCGACGCGGGGCTCAAACTCACGGGCCGCGAGATCGTGACCTGACCTGAGCCGAAGTCAGACGCTCAACCGACTGAGCCACCCAGGCGCCCCACATTTTGACGTTTTGAAATACATCTTCTCCCGTTAAATTGTCACTACAGTTAAAGTAATAAACACCGGGGCGCCTGGCTGGCTCAGTTGGAAGGGAATGCCACACTCGATCTCCGGGTTGTGAGTTTGAGCCCCACATTGGGTGTAGTGAACATAGCTATCACCCCCCCAACCTCCAATTTCCTTGAACTCTCTCTCTCGTGCTCAACCCTCTTCCAACCGCTGATCCGCTTTCTGTCGCTATAGATTAGTTTGCATCTCCTAAAACTTTGTACAAATGGAATTATATAGTATGTATTCTTTTTTCATCTGGCTCCTTTCATTCAGCGTACTTATTTTGAGGTGTAAGTGTAGCACGATCAGTTGTCTGTTCTTTTTTATTGCTGAGTAATATTCTTCCGTCATACGGATATATCACAGTTTATCCATTCACCTGTTGATGGACATTTACGTTGTTTCAAGTTTTGGGCTATTACAAATAAAGCTGCTGTGAATATCTGTGGCCAAGTTGTTATGTGGATAGATGCTTTCTTTTTTCTTCGGTGAATACCAAGGATTGGGGTTGTGTTGAACTTTTTAAGAATCTGCCTTCTCTGCCCCTCCCCTGCTCGTGCTCTGTCTCTCTCTCTCTCAAAAATAAATAAACATTTAAAAAGGAAGGAAGGAAGGAAGGAAGGAAGGAAGGAAGGAAGGAAGGGAAAGAAAGAAAGAAAGAAAGAAAGAAAGAAAGAGAAAGAAAGAGAAAGAAAGAAAAGAAAGAAAGAAAGAAAGAGAAAGAAAGAAAGAGAAAGAAAGAAAGAAAGAGAAAAGAAAAAAAGAGAAAGAAAGAAAGAAAGAAAGAAAGAGAGAAGGAAAGAAACTGAAAAACTGTTTTCCTGAAGTGATTGTAACATGTTTCATTTCCATCAGCTGTAAGAGAGCTCTGGTTTCTCTGCAGTCTTGCCGAAACTAGATACGGTCAGGCTTTTTGATTCGAGCCATTCTCATCCGTACGTAGTGGTATCTCTGTGATTTTAACTTGCTCTGCTCTAATGACGGTGTCTTTTCATGGGCTTATCTGCCACCTGTACCTCTTTGGCGAAATGTCTGTTCAATTTTTTCTCCCATTTTGGGGGGAGAGGGATGTTTGCGGTCTTGTTATTGCGTTTTGAGACTTCTTTATGTATTTTGGGTACAAGTCCTTTGTGAGATACGTGATTTATAAATTTTTCCTCCCAGTCTGTGGCTGTTCTATTCATTGCCTTAAGAGTTACCTTCTAGAGGGGCGGCTGGGGGGCTCAGTCGGTGAAGCGTCCGACTTCGGCTCAGGTCGTGATCTCACAGTCTGTGAGTTCGAGCCCTGCGTCGGGCTCTGTGCTGACAGCTCAGAGCCTGGAGCCTGCTTCGGATTCTGGGTCTCCCTCTCTCTCTCTCTCTCTCTCTGCCCTCTCCCGCTGTCTCTCTCTGTCTCTCAAAAATAAATAAACATTAAAAAAAAAAAAGAGTTACCTTCTAGAACCAAGAGGGTTTTCTTTTTTCTTTCTTTCTTTTTGAAATTTTGATGAAGTCCAATTTATCGACTTGGCTTTTTATGAAGTTTGGTTTTGGTGGCATATCTAAGATATCTCCGCCTAACTCAAGGTCACAAAGGTTTTCTCCTTAGAAGCCTTATAGCTTTTGGTTTTATAGTTGACCTACATGATTACATTTAAGTGTATGATTGAGTTAATTTCTGTGTATAGGATGGGATGTGGAAGGAAGTTTTTCGGGGGGACATGAGCATCCACTTGTTCCAGCACTATTTGTTGAAAGGATTATCCTTTCTCTGTTGAACTGTCTTTATACCTCCGTATAAAATAAATTGTGATGTATGTGTGGGTTGCACCAGGATGTTTGTTTGTTTGTTCGTTTATTTATTTATTTTTAATTTTTTTAAACGTTTACTTATTTTTGAGAGAGAGAGAGTGAGAGAGAGAGAGTGTGAGAGTGGGAGGAGCAGAGAGGGAGACACAGAATCCAAAGCAGGCTCCAGGCTCCGAGCTGTCAGTACAGAGCCCGACGCGGGGCTCGAACTCACCAGCCGTGAGATCATCACCTGAGTCAAAGTCGGATGCTTAACTGACTGAGCCACCCAGGAGCCCCTATTTTATTTTTTTAATTAAGGAATGTTAGGGGGGTGCCTGGGTGGCTCAGTCAGTAAAACGCCCGACTTCGGCTCGGGTGATGAACTCACGGTTTGTGAGTTCGAGCCCCGCGTCGGGCTCTGTGTTGACAGCTCGGAGCCTGGAGCCTGCTTCCGATTCTGTGTTCCCCTCTCTCTCTCTCTCTGCCCCTCCCCTGCTCGTGTTTTGTCTCTCCAAAACAAATAAACATTAAAAATTTAAAATATAGGGGCGCCTGGGTGGCGCAGTCGGTTAAGCGTCCGACTTCAGCCAGGTCACGATCTCGCGGTCCGTGAGTTCGAGCCCCACGTCAGGCTCTGGGCTGATGGCTCGGAGCCTGGAGCCTGTTTCTGATTCTGTGTCTCCCTCTCTCTCTGCCCCTCCCCCGTTCATGCTCTGTCTCTCTCTGTCCCAAAAATAAATAAAAAATAATAATAATAAAAAAATAAAAGTAAATAAAATTTTAAAATATATACATTAACAAACAAAAATTTTTAAACAATCAAGAATATTTTATTTTTAAGTCATCTTGACACCTCATGTGGGGCTCGAATTTACAACCCCAACATCAAGGGTTGCATGCTCCACAGACTGAGCCAGCCAGGCACCCCATGCACTAGCGTTTTGAAACGCTGCACGGGTGTAGGAGCAAAGACTTGGGGGTCTAAGACACTGAGGTTGGAATCCTGTTTTTGCTGCCTGTCTGTGGCACAACTGACTTATAGAGTAAAAGCCATGAAGTTACCCACCTCAGGTGTTCACCACATTTTGCAATGTCCTCTCCCTGTTCTCGTCTCTTCTGCTCTTCTCCTGGAGCTGAAAGCTGGTCCTGAGGAATGTTTCTCGAAGCCCAGCCTCCTCAGGATCTAAGAAGGAAGGAAGGAAAGGGTGATGGGCACAGTGGTATCCATAAACTATTTTCAGTCAGTTAGGACATCTAAATCAGACATTTGCTCCCGGCAAGGCTGTATGGACAAAGTCCAGTTCCAAGTCCCTTTACTTCTGGTGGGAAGAGCGTAACTTCTCGCCACGTGTGTAGAAGTTCTGCTTAGCCGCTCAGTACGAGAACAATCTATTACTACCTGATCAATGGAATTTGTTGATAGGCAACATTTTTCAAAAGCATTGGGCTCATGGAAAACTAATAAAGGAGATCTGAGTTGGTGATAATAATGGAAACCACTCACCGAGACAAAGGAAACACCATGGATCCTGCCCTGAGGTTTCCAGTGCGTCGAAAGACATGATCTCACGACGAGAAACTCCCAGACCGATGCGGAAGAATTGGGCTTCATCCTTCGAGGCGTCCGGTGAATGCACACGGAAACAAAAATATTCATGCCCGGGAGTTAAAAGGAGCGATGTGTCTGTAAGAACTGGGACGGACCGGGCAGGTGTGAATTGGGGTGCTTGTATCATCTCAGTTTATTAGGAATGCATGTATAATTAATCAGACCTTTAGCTAAAGTCAAGCCACATCCGTGATTGATCAGGGTGGGTCGCAGTTAACCCTCAACCTTGGTTACTAATGGAAGGAGAATTTCTGGCTGCATCAAACCTGGAAACAGCGGATGAACCCAAACTATCCCGTTTGGTTTGTAAAGGTATTTTGGGGTGATTCACTTGAACATCCATTTGCCTTTTTTTTTTTTAAGTTTGTTATAAAAATATAATAGCCTAGAAATCTTGAAAAATATAGCAGAGTCGAGAGAGAGAAACAGGGAGAGAGAAAGAGAGAGGGAGAGAGAAACAAAGACAGGTATAGAAAGAAATCCACTAATCTCAAAACCAGAGACTTACTATCGACACGGGTTTCCAGACTTTTTATTATTTCAATGGATTTTGGTTTCTTTCTTTCTTTCCTTCCTTTCTTTTTCTCTTGCTTTTCTTGCTTTCTAGCTTTCTTCTCTCTCTTCCTTTCTTTTCTCTTTCTTTTCTTGCTTTCTAGCTTTCTCTCTCTCCCTTTCCTTCCTTCCTTTTTTTTTTTTTTTTTCTTTTTTCACTGCAAAAACCTTTATTGTTTCCATTTGGTCCAAGGCTTGGGAGAGGGCTCCAGGGTGGTTTAAAAGCTGCCTGGTGATCGCAGGTCTCTTTCTTTTCTTTAAAGTTTAACCTCTTCTGGACGCACCCCTAAATAACACGTTGTTAGTTTTGCATATTTTTGAACTTCTATAAATGGAGCCATACTGTGCATATTCATCAGTCTCCAGGTTTTTGTTTGTTGGTTGGTCAGAATTGGGAAGTTCACACCCGTTGCAGAAGTTCCTTCACTGTTATTGGCCCCAAATTCCATTGTTTAACTATACTGTTTTGCTTATCCATTCTCCTGTAGATGCACATTTGTAGGATTTCTAGGTTTTAGTATTATAAACAATGCTGCTATGAATGTTCTGGTGCACATCTCTGTGTAGCCACGTGCGAGAGTTTCCGTAAGGTGATTTCTCGTTTTATGTTCACGTAGCTTTCATCATTGTTGTTAAGGTGGTTCCAATCAGACAGACTATATGAGAACAAATGCTAAATTGTGTGATATGCATTTTTTAAAATAACCTTCACCCAAGTTTTCTAAACCCCTTTTGGACACGATTTTTAATGGCTGCATAATATTTTACCATCTGGCTATGTTGGAAGTTGTTTGAAGATCTCCCTATTTGTAAGCATTTATATTGCTAACAGTTTTTTGTTTTTTTTTTCCTTGACAGTGGTAAATAACATATTTGTTCAGGGGTTTTGTTTTTGTTTTTTTTTTTTAGTTTTGAAAAGGCTAAAATTTTTTGCCTTTAAAAGTCATAGTAAAATATACATAACAAAATTTATAACTTTAGCCAAGTTTAAATGTTTATTTATTTGAGAGGGAGAGAGAGAGAGAGAGAGAGAGAGAGAATCCCAAGCGGATCCGTGCTGAGCACAGAGTCCCACACAGGGCTCAATCTCATGAACTGTGAGATCTTGACCCCAGCCAACATCAAGAGTCAGATGCTTAACCGTGGGAGCCACCCAGGTCCCCCTAATTAGCCATTTTTAAGTGTAAAATTCAGTAGCATTAAGTACATTTACATTGTTATGCAACTATCACAGTATCCATCTCAAAAAATTTTCAACCTCTCAAGTTGAAACTCTGTACCCATTCAACATTAACTCCCCCTAACCCCTGGTAACCACAATCCTACTTTCTGCCTCTATGAACTTTACTATTTTAGGTATCTCCTAGAAGTAGAATAATATATTTGTCCTTTTTGCCTGGCTTATTTTACTTAGCATAATGTTTTCAAGGTTCATCTGTGTGGTAGCTGGGATCAGAATCTCATTGTTTTTTAAGGATGAATAAAATGTTTCACTTACTGGCTTTTTGGTAGAAAAATTTCTCAAAAGTGCAACTTCTCAGGGTGCCTGGGTGGCTCAGTCGGCCAGGCGTCCAACTTTTGGTTTTGGCTCAGGTCATGATCTCAGTCTGTGGGTTCAAGCCCACATCAGGCATGGAGCCTGCTTAGGATTCTCTCTCTCCCTCTCTCTGACCTTCCCCAGCTCACATGTGCATGCACATTCTTTCTCTCTCTCTCTGAAAATAAATAAACTTTTAAAAAGCGCAACTTCTTAGTCAAACAATATGAAATGGCAAGGTTTTTGTTGCCTTAAAATTGTTGTCCCACACAGCCACATTGGAATGTTTTATTTCACTATATTCTTGCTAGTAATGAGTATTATACATTAAAAACAAAACAAAGCACTTTGCTATTTTCACGACCTGCTTAAATTTGATTTTAATTCAGCCTGTGATAAAAAATTGGTTTGCCTTCTTCTTGAGTGTTCATAGCTTTGTTGATAGGTGGGTCTTCAGTCAACGTGTATTATGGCAGGTGGCTGTATATCAGACATCCTGGGACTCACTGAGATGGAAGGCTGTCTGGGGGTGACACTTGTGCTCTGGATGACATACAAAATAATAAATGTTCAGATGGTTGATAGGGTGCTAGGTACCTTCCTAGAAAGAAGATCCTGAGAGATCTGTCAGCAGGAGGTGCAGGCGGACCATTCCTTGAGTTGTCATCTGGTCGGATGGCATCCAGGGAGACAAGGATGGCTGAGGGTTGTGCCAACTAATTCTGTCGGTTGACATTGACCGCCTAAAGCTTTGAGTTGAGAAGAACTCCAAGGCTACTTACCAGACAGAACGGGAAGGTGATGCTCATCTGGAGGGAGACATGTGGCACAGGACAGTCGTGGGTACAAGACTAGGGAGTGACCAGCCGAGAGATACCCCTTGGTTGCTGTTCTTGATGTAGACCAATCAGCCTTTTGAATGGTTTCATCTACCTGTATTCAATCTGATCATTGCAGAGTATTGTATATACAAAAATTAAAAAAAAAAAAAAAAGAAAGAAAGAAAGAAGAAAGAAAAGAAAAGAAGGGAAAAGACAAAAAGAAAAAGCCCTTACAGACAACACAGCATTTTATTTGATTGCACTGACCATGTCTTCGTGGAGAGCATCAAAAGATACTTATTTAATATATATTTTTGGACACCTGTCAGCATTGTATGGGACTCCTTGGGTGATATACGGGCTTTGCCCTCAGGATTTGATACATAAAATGCTAATAACAAAATCGTTTACAAGCAACATAAGACAGAAAAATGATACAAAGAAGTAAAAGTGTCCAGTGAACTTTCAGACAAAAACTTCTGCCAGAACCCAGAGCTCTGTGGTCTGAATCACAAAGATGCCCACCTCAAAAATGTAACAAGCTTTTCAGGGTGTCTTTTTGGTGTATGAGATAATCCAAGCATCTCTCTAGCCTTTCACTTCACCAGAAGTAACAGTTGGAATGACAGCAGGTTAGTGGTAGAGGGACAGGAAGAAGGAAAAGGGAAAGAGTGAAGAAAAGTCTAGAAGGTTGGGATAGGTATACTGATTAAAAAGGAAAGAAATGGCTTGGGGGCAGAGGAGCTGGAGAATAACAAAAAGGGGAAGAGAAGTAACAAAGAAAAAAGAAAAATTAAAAAGAAGGTACAGGGAAAGGGGGAGGAGGAAAGGAATGGACAGTGTCGGGAGTAGGAGGAAAAATGGAGGAACAAAAAGGGGGGGGAGAAAGGGGAGGGGCGGGGGGAGGGGCGGGGAGGAAGAGGAAGATGGGGAAGGACTTCATGAAGCTCATTTCAAAGCAATTTAGAAATAACATTCACGTTTGTTTCCTACACAATTTGTAAACACATTTTAGAAATGAAAGGATAATCATAAACATTTTATTCAAGAATTTACCATATAAATGCCTAACCAAGTACTTTTCAGGTTATTTTTTTTTAAGAATGGAAGTTAAGTTGTGTTAATAGTAACTCTTAAAAATTTGGGAGTGTTTTCTGGAGAGGTGAGTGGACCCAGACTCTTTCTAGATTGTGTTAACCCATGAAAATCAGAAAAAGTTTTAGACTTATATCTCAGTTTAATCAAACAACCAAAATAATATTCTATTAGTCTGGGTCCCTTTTCTTTGTAAAACTGCTTTCTGTTACAAAGACAGATGAAGTGCTTTTAAGGAGTATTTTGGTGATGAGATTTTAGTGAAATAGTATATGCACAAAATTTTTAAACATAAATATAAAAAAAACCATAGCAGGATCCCCTCTTAAGCACTTTGAAATATTTGAGAAAATATTTCTGGGAAAAAAAAAAAAAGAAAAAGAAAATCCTAACTAGAGACAAGAGTAAAAGCAATTAATCTTATCATCAGGAATAAAATTTTAAATAGGCAAACAAAAAGAATTTGCTTTCTAGATAGAAAAATTCTTTTAGTCTTAAAAAGCTTAGACGTTATGTAGCTAAAATCGAATTAACTCTGTGCAGTTTGATGTCGTAACTGATGCATTTTGAATGAAAATCATTTACATACTTCGAAGACATGTGGATTTCAAGTACCAAGTGTTCTTCTTATTACTTCCACTTTAAATAATATTTCCAATAATCTTTTGTTGCTTTTTATAATTTGTGGAAAATAACATTTCCTTGTCTTTTCTTGAATTATACAGTCTTCCTCCAAATAACCTGTGCTTCATTTTGCACTTTGTGCAAAAGAGGGACTAAACAAAATTGTTCATTATCTTTTAACCAAATGATTTTAGAGTAAAAAAAAAAATGCAAAAGGCAGTGTTAGTGTAGTGTGATGAATGTTATTGACCATTTTTTGTACATGTGTCAATAGGGGCTAGTGTGGTATAGTTTAATTTACTCACAAACTGACTCTGGAAACATCCATTTTTAACAAGTTAATAAAATAAACGATTCCCTTCCTTATCTAAAGCTTTCTACATTGCAAACCTGAGCCAAAACAAAAAACTGAGCAGTTTAGTCACATAGGCTACGTGACCCATAGGAAAACAAATGATTGTTCTTAAAAGTTCTCTTTTCTCTTTGAGTCTTTTCTATCTCTGGAATAAGCACATTTCTCTTTAAGGTCTTAAACATACAATACTTCTCTATAATAATTTGAAGGAGGAAATTTTCCTTTTCTGGTTACAACTCCCTTACATTTTAGGAGTTATCTTAAACACATAATTATCCTTACTTATTTGACAGGAGAAAATGCTTCATGTGCTTTTACATGGGGATTAATTTACACTTTTTCAAAGTTTATAGGCATTTAAAAGAACCACACCAAGACTTCAAGTTGTAGGAAGAAACAAAATATCCCAAGGCAATTAACAAGGACAAAAACAAGCAAACAGCAGCAAAATAAATAAAAACTAAGCAAAAAACCAAATTCCTCCAAAAACTGTTTAGTCTAAGTAGCCATGTGTCAATAAATGTGATTTTTTTTTCTTTTTCTGTATTTCATAGAAACCATAATTCTGTTTCAAAATTGATTAGGATTCATTTGAAAATAAAATACAGAAAAGTTCTAGTTTAATATATTTCCTTCCTAACTGCTTTCCAGGTTTTGTGTCCTCTCTTTTGTAAAATATGCTGAACTTTTAAAAAGAAAGTCATTGATAAATGTAAGATTAAAAATGCAGTATATATTCTGGGGATTTATTCAAGTGAGCTCATTGAAAAGAGGAAAAAGTTATATGCCCCCAAATATCTATTCACTACTTCTTACAAAAGTAAAAAAAAAAAAAAAAAAAAAAAGAAATTGATGTAACTTATAAACCTAAAAATAATGATTAATGATTAACTTACATCTAGTGGACTGAATGTTACATGTTGGCAAAAAAATGATAGTTATGAAAACTTTGAGGCAGCTTGGGGAAATACTTCTGGTAAAATAGCAAATGAAAAATGAAGATATACACATAAGATGAGAAAATCTAAACCTATTAACAAATATGGGGAAGATACATTTAAAAATAAAATTCATATTGTATGACCATGGAATTGTTGATTTTCTTACTTCAAAAAAAAAAAAAAAGGAAATCCACTTTTTAAAAAAAGTTGTTTTATTGTCCTCAATGTTTTTCTCTCTCTGAATTTGTATGTTCACACTGAAGGAAAATGGATCAGAATCCCATCTTTAAAATGGAGTCAAGTTTCAGTGTTTCTGGATTCAGAGAATTGAACCTTACAAGTAGACCAAATACTTCTTCAGGAAAAATGAAGAGGAAAAGAGGGAGAGAACAAGAACAACAACAACAAAAAAGTGTAACAACAATAATAAATAAGTGGAATAAAATAATCAGAATAGTGTTATTAAAGAAATAATTTATCCTGCAGCCACATATATATATATATTTTTTTTCTCCCCCTGCAGCTATATTTTTAACTCTCACAAACTAAATTTAATTCTCCACTGAAGATTAAGCCTTCCCCAAAAAAGCTGTGTAGGAAAAAATATGAAAGACAAATACCATGTTTATTAGTTGTCTCTAAGAACAAAAGAAAGCAAGAAGGAAAGAAAAGGAGAATGATAAATTATGGCATTCCAAGTTGGCCCATTCCTGTTCCTATCCTAGGAATGTGAGTCTTGACAAGAAAGAACCCTTCTCTCAGGTTAATTTTAGTGCTGGGCTCACTCAGAGGGGAGACGAAGCACCAATCAGCATCATTCAGTACCCCCAACCCCAGCCTAAAATAGCCAGATCACTGAGGCAAAACTGATTTGGGGGCTAAAAAGGTCTGCATCTCACCCGGGCTGTCTCCTCTCTCTTGTGTTCTTGCAGCCTCTGACTATACACAGAATCCCTTGGTGGGGGCAGGGGCGGGGGGAGGATTAGAATTCACCCAGACGTCTGATTTTTAAAAGAATTAATCAGTTTCAATTTAGCAATAGTTGGTCAATTTTTATTTTCACAAATTTGTATCTTCTCCTCCACTGCCATTTTAAAACGTTGAAAAGAAACTAATTTCAACTCACATTTAGACTTCCATTGTATTTTTTAAATGGGGGGAAAAAAAACCCCGACAAGTGAACTGAATTCAATGATTACGTTCATAATTTTTGTTTTCCTTGGAATCTAGGGTAGGACAAGGTGAGCTGCATTTTACAGGAGTTTAGAGGTCTGGATGGAAATTTTTGTGGGGTGTAACTTGCTTTTGTTTTAGGACTAAAGAGATAGAGTAGTGGGTTATGTTCCCCAGGGAGAAACCCTGAGAGGTGCTTCTATTAATTCTTAGAGATTTAAATTAAATGGAGGAAACAGTACTTAAAGTTTCTGGGAACTGCAATGCCCTGTCTAGGACCCTCTGCCTTATTCCCCAATGTAACAGAAAACATTTCAGCAGATTGGGGCTCCTATTTAGGAAGAGGCCAAGAACACAACAGCCTTTCTGAGACCATCTTTTAGCCCTTTCAAAAGTCCACACACATCACCAAGAAAAGTCCCCGGGCAACAGACACACATTCTGGCAAGATTTTTTTTTTTTTTTTTCCCTGGACTCTCAATTTTCCTCTTTATTCTCTTTGCTCTGCAGTTTGCATTAGCTGGTCTTTCATTTTTTAAATGTTTATTGAATGCCTACTACGTGGCAGACACCGCTTCCAGCTCGTGGGTTTGTGTGAAAATTACGGTCAAGAGCTGACTAAATATTAAGAGTCAGAATCTGCGGGAAAGGGCGGGGGGTGGGGGGCGAGGGTCGGAAGAGGTGGTGGGGGGGGTAGGATACAGATGTCGCCCACCTTCCTGCGTAGAAAACAACATTCTTTTTCTACTCAGCAACTAACAGCTCATAGTATTTTAATTTCTGTTGCCCCAAGCAGGGGGGGGGGGGGAACAACAACAACCCGTCACAACCCCCAAATCCGACAAACACGTGGCTGGCTAGAACAAAACGCGGATTTGGAGTGGGTTTTGAAGGTGGTGATGGAGAAAACCGAGTTGGAAGCCCTCCCCCCACGCCCAAGCCCCATTTCTTTGCAGCGCGCGGGGAAAACCGGGAGGGGGACAAAGGTGCGGCGTGTGGTCTTTTAACTCCCGACTTTTTGAACGGTATAAAATCGTCTGACAGAAGAGCGGTGTGCCCAAGTCGGGGAGTCAGCTCACTGACTCTGCAAACAAAAAATAATAACAAGGAAAAAAAAAAAATCCAAGGCCATTCATATCAGTGCAGCCAACACGTGTTGCGGAGCCGGCCCGGGCCGCAGGCGACTGAGACAATGGGGTCGGGGACGGGGAAAGGGAGAGTGACCCCCTTCCTCACCTGCCCTCGCAGCACGCGTGCCCCCAACAGAATTGTTTCTCCCTCCCGCAGAACCCGGAGCAAAACCCGAGCTTCCGCCCAGTGCAGGGAGAGTCTGGCGTTACCGGGGGTCCAGTCCCTCCCCCTCTCTTTTCCCGACCCTCGGGCCTGGGGGGCTCCGAGGTCCCCGGGCCGCGCTCTCCGCCACCCGCCCCCCCACCCCCCGGCGCAGTCCCAGCCCCCTCCGCTGGAAACTCGTTGCCCTCGCCCGCCACTCGGCCCGGGATCCCGGTTGCGCGTGGACCGCGCGTCCCGCTCTCCGCCGCCTATCCGGGACTCCGAAACGCGCGGCGAACTGCCCCCTCCCCCACCGCCGAGACGGGGTGCGACCGCCCACGTGTCGCCCCTAGCCCAGTCGGGTCCGTCCCTCGGGCTCCCGGGGCCGGAGGATCCGGAACGAGTTGGTCAAAGGCGAGGAAAGGGACCAGGGCGGATCCGCTTCCCCCTCCCCAGGAACGGGCGGGGGAGGGGCCACCGCCCCCTCCTCCAAGCTCCCGCCCCTCGCTTCCCCGAGCGCCGAGCGGAAATTACCCCCTCCCCCCGCGGGTCTGACCTGGGGACGTGGGCGGGGCTTCGCGCTCGGCCCCCCGCCCCCGGCCCCTCTCCCGCCTTCCCGCCCGGATCCCACCTCTGCACCCCAAACAAAGTTCCGAGCCCCTAACCCGGCGCTGGGAAAGCTGCGGTCGCCGGCTTGGGTGGGGCGGGCGGAGGGGACTCCACCTGTCTGCCCCCGCGTCAGGGAGGGAGAAGGGGAGCGTTCGGATCTCCACCCGGTCACTCCCTCCCTGAGACCTCCCCCTTCGGTTCGCTCGGGTCTGCTCTCGCTACCACTCCTCTTCCTCCTCTCCACCCCTCCCTCTCCTGGGGTCAGCTTGGGCCGGAGCCGCGCGTTCCCCCAGGACCCTGAGACGGCCTCGTTCAGCAGCCGAACCCCGGGTGCGAGCCACCCTTCCCCCGTGGGAATCCCGAAACATGATTTCTCGCGGCTCCCTCGTTCCCAGCCGCGGTCCCCCGCGGTCTCGGCTTCCCGGTCCCGCGCTCGCAGGGTCCCTCGGTCCCGGATCCCCGCAGGCGGGGGAGTCTCCCAGGGCTGGGGCCGGGAAGGCCGAGACCCCTCACGTAAAAATCTAGGGGAAAAGCGCCTTTCTTTTTAAAATCGCCGGCTCGCGCGACCCCCGCCTGAAGACCCCAGAGTCCTCGGCTTCTCTTTGTCTATCTCGGCCGTTCCCCGCCTGTCAGTCGCTAGCAGTTAACCGGGGTAGGGTGGGCAAACTCTCCCCCCAGCCTGCACACGAATAAAAAAATAACCGTACATTTTACCCATAAAGAGGTGGGAGATTCAGGGCCCGACCACCCTCCCCCAGCCGGGGCCGGGGTAGGGGGATGGGTGGGGGCGGGGCGCCTCCCTAGGGGCCAGATTCTTGCCAAGGGGGAGGGGGCAAGCCGAGCCTCGGGAACGCGGCCCCCGCCGCCCTGTTTTCCCCCCGGGGGTGAGTTGAGTGCCCCCTCCCCCCGCACCCCAGGCTAGGGATTGGTGGGCAGGGCCGGGCTGAAGGGCCGATGGGCCCAGAGGCGTCGGGGGTCTTCCCGAGCAGGGTGGGTGGGGGCTTTCACCACGTGGCTTCGCCTTTTTTTTTTTTTTTTTTCCGCTCCATTTTTTTTCAAGTCGATTTTATTTAGAGGCGGCGCCAGGGCGGCCGCGGAGAAACGTGACACACCAGCCCGCTCGGAGGGGTTTCGGACAGAAGGGAAGGAGCAGCGCCGAGTCGTCCGCCTCCCAGCGCGCCGCGGGCACTTCTCCCGGGCCTCGCCGAACTCTCCCGCGACCTCTGCGCGCCCTCAGGCCGCCCTCGCCGCCGCGGGCTCCGGACAACTTCAGGGGTGGGGTGCGAAGAAAGTTTGCGGCTGCTGCCGCCGGCCTCCCGCCTCTCGGCCTAGGAGGCTCGCCGCCCGCGCCCGCCCGCTCGGCCTTGCCAGGGACCGCGTCCCGCCCCGAGACCGCCACCATGAACAAGCTGTACATCGGCAACCTCAACGAGAGCGTGACCCCCGCGGACTTGGAGAAAGTGTTTGCGGAGCACAAGATCTCCTACAGCGGCCAGTTCTTGGTCAAGTCCGGCTATGCCTTCGTGGACTGCCCCGACGAGCACTGGGCGATGAAGGCCATCGAAACTTTCTCCGGTAAGAGTGCGCCCACCTCCCCGGAAAAACCACAACGAAATCCCCGAACAACGGAGACCTGCCCCTCTTCTCTCCTGGCCCGCCAACTCCTCTGTCCCTCCGGCCTGCGGGGCTTGGCCTGGGCACCCACCCTCCGCCCACCTCCTTCGACGCCCCCTGCATCCCCCCGACTCGCCCCTCGCGCGGAAATATCCGGGACCTCCTCACCCCTTCCTCCCAGCCCCAGAGCAGAAGCTGGAGGCTTTAGTAAGGCCGCCCCTGCCCCCCACCGACGGGGCGGGGGGCCCCATTGGCTGTGTGTGTGTGTGTGTGTGTGTGTGTGTGTGTGTGTGTGTGTTGGGGGGGGTCCCCACTCTGGCGGCCCCGGTCCGGGCATTATTTTCACGTCCGCCCCTCCCTATCCGAGGCTGGCCGCCCCCCACCCCACCCCCCTCGGCCCCCTGTGCGAACACCCCCTGCTCCCGTTCCTCCGCCCTAGGCCTTTCTAGGCGGGGAAGGGGTCCCCGCTCCGTCTCCGATCTCCCGGGAGCCCGGTGGGGACTGCAGCCTTCGGGCAGGACCTGAGACGAGGGGGTCCCGCCTCCCGCCCAGGGCCTGGGCTTGAGCCATTTTGATTTGAAAGTGGGGCGTGAGCGGGGTGGCGCGGCGGCGGCGGCGCCGGGTCGCCATGCTGCTTCCCGAGACGCCCAGGCTGGGCCGAGAGGCGCGCGTCGCGGCCGCCGGGGACCCTCCCCGCGGGGCCCCGCACCGCTCCCCCAGGGCCTCTGCCCACCACCGGCCCCGACAGGTGAGCGCCCCGCCGCCCGGAGCCCCTCTCCGCGGCAGGACGGGAAACTAAAGTTTCATTCTGCACCCCTCCCCCGCCACACACTTTGGGAGCATCGGGGGGCCCTTTCTCTCCCGGCCCCTGCTCCCCACATCTGGGAGTCGAGCAGGCAGCCCGCCCACACGAACGCCCTCGTCGCCCCTTTCCCGGATCCGGCTCCCAGAGCAAGCCACTGCCCAGCCAGCCTCGGTGGGAGAACAGAACGAAACGAAAATTAACAAAACACAATAACGAATTTATAGATTCCACCATTCCCAGAGCGGCCGTTTCGCGTCCCGGCCGCGGAACCCACTGCCTGGATTCCTAGGCAGATCTCAAATCCCAGGAACTCCTGAGTGCCCCTCTTTCTCCGTCCCTTTCCCACCCCACACTCCTGTTCCAGCTCTTATATGGTCTTTTTTTTTTTTTTTTTTAATCTTTAGGGAAAGTCGAATTGCAAGGAAAACGCCTAGAGATCGAACACTCGGTCCCCAAAAAACAAAGGTAGGAAAGGGCTCTTTGAGAAGGGAGGCAACCTGGGGGCGCTTAGAGGCTGTGTTAAGGGGTCCATAGTGTCTCCAGTGGAAGAAACCCATTACTGGCCTTCCCACCCCCAACTCCGGATGTTGGGGGCAGGGAGGGAAGATTGGCTAAGATCTTGTAATGGGTGGTTTACAGCTTGTAAAAAATAAGCCGGGTTTGGGGTGGGCTGGGAGAGATGGTATTTGGAGAAGTAAAAGGGAAAAAAATCAAGAGGGGAGAAGCCTTGTGGAGTTTATTCAAGGTGTATGGGGCCATTTTTATGGGGAAGCTAAAAATCTTTGAAGAGTTGGATCTCCTGGGCATTGCTGCAACTTCTAGCAGGCCTCATTTTCTCTTTTTTCTCCACCCATCCCTTAGCATAATTCTTAAGTGGATTGGGGGGGGTCCCCTTCAGTTCCCTAGGGGAAGTGGATTTGGAGTTCCTGTCCCCAAAAGAATTGATTGTGGTTTATATGTATTTCTGCAACAGGCAAGGACCTTTTTTTTCTCAGATCCCTACTCTTAGTCCCTCACATCACACATCCTCCCCTCCCAACTGGATTTTGCAAAGAATATGCTTTGGCTGTGTGCTATCCTTTCCGAGCCCCCCCCCCCCCCCCTTCAGTCCATTGTTACAAGGGGACCATCTGGGGTGAGAGCTTTGTGTTCAGGCTGTGAGCTGGGGCTCTTTGGAGGGTCTAGAACTCCCTGGATGAATAGTGGAGAGAGAGAGAGAGAAAGAGAGAGTGTGTGTGTGTGTCTGTGTCCCAGTACCTTTCTGTTCTCACTGAAGCAAAAAGTGGGGTACCTCTATCATGTTCCCCCCAAATCTGATTCATGGAGGGGGGGGTTCCAGATCTTTTCATTGAACTCTTGCTGGGAAATTATAAGAACAGAGTCGGCTCTCTCAAATCTGACTTTAAACATGTTGACAGCACAGTTTTCCCTCCTGTAGCAGCTCCCAGGAAATTTTTGAGCCCTGTGTTACCCTTTCCCCTCCCTAGGTGTGTTCTCCCCCTCATTTCACTGGAAACTTGCTGCATTGAGAATAATCCCTGGCCTTTTTCCTGGGTGGGAAGGTGTAGGTGGGTGGCTTTGGTTTTTTGTTTTTTTGTTTTGTTTTGTGTTTGAGCCTGTGAAGTTTAACTGCAAAGTTTAAGTCAGATAAAAATCTGTTCGGTGGTTTTTGCTTTGAGATATTTTAAGTAACTTGGAGCTATTGTATCTATAGATGATCAATATGGCTTGTAACTATGTTTATAGAGTCTGTGATTTAACCTCACAGTGCTTCTAAGACTCTTATTGGAAAGGCAATTAGAGTTAGGAGTAAAGAGGCAATAAAATCGGAAGGACGGGGGGCAAAAAAAAAAAAAGGGCTTATTTATTATTTTGAAACATTTCCTGGAGATGGGAATGAGAGCAGCATACTGACACCAGTAGATTTATTGAGAAGATTGTGGCTGATTGAACTGAAAGCTGAGTGTTTGAAACGTGTTGATGAGAGAGATCCAGAACAACTGGAATTCTGAAATATGTAGGATTTTTTTTTCCCCCTTTGGCGCTTCAGGATGGTTTAAATTGTAAAGAGAATGCATCGAAGGCAAGAGAAATAGCAAAACGTGATGAAATGGGACCCAAAACATTTATACTTTAATTTCCATGGTGCTCTGTATTTATGGATCTTACCCCCTAAGCCATCTGTTTGCTTTCAAGCCATTTTTAGGCTCCTTCTTGTTCCCTCCAAAATGCATTACTTAGGGCCCTTTTGAGTTGGGAAGGGGTGGGGTTTGTGAGAAGAGTGGGTACAAAATCTTCCTTTCCCCATCCATATTAAATTCCATCTTTTGTGTGTTCTTCCCGCCCCTGAAATAATTTTTTGAGCTCAAACACTGAGTCAGTTGTGTGCGTGTGTGTGTGTGTGTGTGTGTGTGTGTGTGTGTGTTTGCGGGGTGGTGAGAAGGCCCTTCATTTTTCTCAAATGAATCAATTTTTGAAATTTTGGGATTTAAAAAAAGTTTGTTTGCATGAAGTCCGTTTGCTCTATCATTTTGAGTTCTTTGAAGGAAGCATTTTGTGGTATGTGTTTTTAGTTAGTCTGTCTGAAAACCAGTTCTTCAGTTGGTCTGGGACTGGCCTTTTCGGTCTCGTGGATGTATAAAAAACAGGATCTAGTGAATTAACTATAACCAATATTTGAAGCAAGATGAACAGCTGTGCATGTGTATTTTGTGTATATGTTCTTCTTTTCACTGTTTAAAGAAATAGAAGTAACTATTTTTGGTGCACTCAGTTCCAAATGAGATATGACTTGACACATTTCTGAGAGATTCAAGAAAGTCTAAATCCTATGTGTTCCTGTTTTTTGTTTGTTTGCTTGGTGTTTTTGGGGGGGGGGGATCAGACAAATGATAGAAGGTTACAGCAGTTACCTTAGCATCCCTGACACTGAAGTATGCATCTATTTTGTTCTAAGTTTGTATCTATTTGAATATAATTTGTACCTTTTTAAGAACCCAAGAGACCGAGCACTATGTATTTAAACTGAAAACATGTTTAATTTTAATTTTTAATCGGGTGACATTCGATTTCTTCCACCTTTCCAAACCTCTTCTTAGCCAAACTCCTTTTTTTTTTTTTTTAACGTTTATTTATTATT
Source organism: Acinonyx jubatus (assembly GCF_027475565.1). Lineage (NCBI taxonomy): Eukaryota > Metazoa > Chordata > Mammalia > Carnivora > Felidae > Acinonyx > Acinonyx jubatus. Next base: position 35,607,381 of record NC_069397.1, on the reverse strand, counting down.
TTTGAGACAGAGAGAGACAGGGCATGAATGGGAGAGGGTCAGAGAGAGGGAGACACAGAATCTGAAATAGGCTCCAGGCTCTGAGCTGTCAGCACAGAGCCCGACGTGGGGCTCGAACTCACGGACCGCAAGATCATGACCTGAGCCGAAGTCGGACGCTTCACCAACTGAGCCACCCAGGCACCCCAAACCCCTTCTTAGACAGTGTTGGAATTCTGGCTAACAGTTTTGGCTTTTTGCTGAGAATTTGTGTATATTCACTGTCAAATATTAGGACAACGGAGAAAAGCCAAGAGCATTTTTAAAACAGTTGTGGAAGGGGTTCATATATGTGTTTTATTTTGAGAGACATAAGAGTCCTTAAGGTAAGGGGGGGGGTCCCATTTTAGACCTGTTTACCTTGGGAAATGACTTGCTTTTTTAAGGGAATTAAACTTTTATTTCATTTGCCATTGTGTGTGCCTTTTTCTGGAGGAATGTGACGTAAAGACAGCATACCTACTGTCAACTGCTGTCATAAAAATAAAAGGTGTTGGCTGTTAAGAGAAAAATGCAAGAGGGGCACTGCCTTTCTGCATGAAATGTGTTCAACTTAAAAGATTGATTTTCCTAGGCAGGTTAATGGTGGTTCTTTTCTCTAAGCTGACTTAAAATGAGGCGGGCTAACCCCTTTCCCTTTAATTTTCCAACTCTTACTAAAAAAAATGCCCAAACAGAAATTGGGTGTCAGAGCCACGGAAGCGTGGGAACCCTCCAAAAGGGCTTCCACTTTATTCTGATTTTACAGTTGAACTTCCCAAAGTTAGCAGCTTTGGAAATCCGTGCGAAAGGGATGTCCTGTAAGTGGCAAAAATATTATTTTTAATTTTAAGTGATTTGCTCTGAAGTCCTTGGATCACTAAATGTTTTCAAAACAAGCAAAAAGATTTTGTCTTCAGAAATGGATTTGTCTTTAATAAACATTGTTCTCAGGGGCTGAAAATGAATTATAAGGGGTTTAAGAAGCAAGGGAATGTCTTTAAAAAAACAACAAAGGAGTAAAAAATACAGGAGTGGGAGGATTTTCAGGCACTTTTACTTTAGTGGTTGCAGTTGAAAGATACATCTGACCTGTATTAAACCAGTAAGTTTCACACTTTTAGTAAAAGGTTTTCTTGTGAGTATGTGGTTAGGGCTTTTTTTTTTTTTTTTTTTTTTTTTGCCTTGATATAAATTTAAAAATGGTTGATTCTTAAATTTTTCTGCACTCTTTGGAGAGGGAAGGTGGAAATCAATTCACTCTCACTTAATTTCCACCTAGCATGTAAACCTTACAAATTCGTGAGTTATGTTTTCTTCGCTGCCAGAGAAACCCTTCACTTGTTGCCATTTAGGGCACAGCATTTGAAGATCTTTTCGTAAGGACAGTGGTGTTTGACTGTCCATTGGAAGAGTTGTGGGTTGCTAGAATCTTTTCTTTTCTGACCCAAAGTCAAAAGATGAAATTTTACTTCAGTGCTTTCCCCGATGGAGAACTCTGGAGGAAAGGAGGGGAAGAGTTGTAATTCCCATCGCTAATTTATTCCAAGTATAGTCAACTCTTCCAAATGTACAATTTTAATGGCATAGCTTTTGGTGGAAAAAGAGCAAAACATTCTTGTAATTATGTTTCAGAGATGAAATACATGACATTAGCAGTTGGAAAAATCTTGATTCAAAGGTTCTGAGCTTCTAATCTTTTCAAATTACCTTAATATACATCATTTGAGTCTATGTCATGTGTTTGGGTAGTTTTAAGGCTTATTTTTTAAGAGTTTATTCTATACTTTAATGTGTAGCAGCCAGCTGACAAAGATTACCACTGAGATAGGCTAGGGAGGATACAATTATAAAATATTTTTAACAATTTCAGATCTGGTTTGGTTGAGTAAAAAGGGGGGTGGGTGGGGAGACCAGCAAATGCTGTGTGAGATTTGGGTGGGGGGGTTGCTGAAAGACATATACGGGTTCTATCTCTTGGGTGGCAATGTTGTCATTAGAATGAAAGTGTGAACCAGAGGCGTTTGAAGAACAGACATTTTGCCAGCTGTTAGGATTTGAATCCAGTCTCGTTCTCTGTCCGCCCCCTATAAAGATTCCTAAAACGTGGCCGATGCCTTCCAGAAAGTGCAGCTTAGAATTTGGGATGGGAGTGTTGAGGGAGAGGGGAGAGGAGGGTAAGGGGGAAAAAAAAAAAAGCAACAGCAGCAGGGGAGACTGGAGAAATCAGACGAGTTAGTCCCGGGTTGGAAATTCCAGACGGGGGAAAAAAAGAGAAAGAGAGATGGGGGTTGGGGTGGAGTCCCCGCTTCCCTTTTTAAAGAGAGGCGGCCGGAGGCGCACAGCGCCCCACGGGACAGAGGGGGTCGCAGGCGGGCGCTTTCGAAGACGGGTGGGAGATCGGGGCGAAGGGCAAGGCGCTTTCTGCCGGCGGGGTTGCCCGCCTGCCCTTCCCCTTTTTGCAAAAAAGCCGAGAAAGTCGCGGCGGCGCCGGCTGCGCTTCCTGGAGGGCCCGCGCTGGCCCCGCTGCCCCACGCCTTCCCCGCCCGCAATCTCCGCCCGCTCCGTTCCTGGGGGGGGGGAGGGGGGCCGCCGGCGCGCCCGCAGGCCCGGGGATTGGGGTCGGGGGGGGGGGGGGCTCCTAGGAGGGCTTCCCTGCTCGAGACCCCCGGCCGCGGCGCGCGGCCAGACAGCCTCGCCTTGGACCTGAGAGCCCCCGGATCCCCAGCCTCGCCCACGTGGAGCGGTCCCAGGCTCTGGGCGCAGCCCTTTCCAGCGCCCGGGCTGTCCCTAGACCTTTCCACTCCAAGGCAGAAGCAAAAGGCCAAGGAGGAGCGAAGAGGGCTGGGGAGGGAGGGTGGGGAAGGAGAAAAGGGCGAGAGAGGTGGAGAGAAAATGGAGGTGCATGTGGTTGTTGTGGCCCTCTCCCAGTAGCTGAGGCCCCTTGGCAATGGGGCGTAAGACTGGAAGAGTCAACAGGGTCCAGGAATCTTTAGAAAATGGACTGGCTCCACGCTCCAAAGGCTGTGGGAAACAACCGCAAAAGGGAGTAATGGTAGTCACCCGGGCTTCTAGGACGGGTTTTGTTCCCCGGGGTAAAAGGTGGATGACAGGTCCTCCAGTGGGCCACTGACTGGCCCTTGAAGAGTTTTCTCAGGGCCTCAGCCCGGGGTTTGACTTCATGTGAACGTAAAATTTGCGCGCCATTTCCACCTGTGCGGAGCACATTTCCTCTCCTCGCCCATACCTTTTAAAATGCCTGTCAAAACAGAAGCAAGGAAAGGTCTCAGAAAACATGCACTGGAGAGAGTGCAGCCTTTTTTGGTTAACTGATAAAAAGTTTGATTTGGCTAGGAAGACATCTTTCGGGGGAGCGTCTGTGCTAACATACCCTTGGAAGGAAGGCACGGCCAGCAGGAAGATACTCAGTCTCCAGTTGGCTAACTCCATTCCGATAGAAAAACTTGGATGTCCCCTCAGATTTTGTTCAAAGAGGCCTACGTGCTTTTTTAGTGAGTGGGAGGGGTCATCCTGATACTGAACAAGCAGAGCCAGCTTTGTAAGGCCTTATGTTCGCAGCTAGTAGGTTTGCAATAAATAGTCAAGGAATGAAAGGCACAGCAGGTTCAAACAAGTTTTCATCCTAAAGACAGGTCACCGAAATCAAATGTATGTTGATTACGGGTAAATCACAGGAGAAAAGTAGGTCTGCACCTACCTCATCATTGTGATACAGTCGGAGAAAACCTGATTGCAAGACACTGAAATGTAACTGTACGGAACAGACAGGGCCAGAAATGGAGTCGCATCGCAAAAGTCCAGTCCTCCAGGGTCCGGAGTCCTGTCGCAGAAGTCCAGTCTCCCAGTTGTATGGCAGAGAGCATAGAGCATGGCGACCCATCAGTAAACTGCTTTTGAGTGACAGAGCAAACAGCTAGATGATGAGAAGAATTTTGGACTGGTATGTCCAGATATTTTCAAAGTCCCTAAGGACAAGTCTGCTTATTAGACAAGTGGCATTTAGGTGGCTCGAGGCACCTAAGGGACCTGTCAGGATGGATGGGTGTGAATTTCGCTCCTAGCGTAGGGGAAGGGAATGGACAACTGTCTCTGAGAGGAGACAGGAGGGGACCTGTTTCCCACACCATGTCTGTTCCCTGGATTCTAGTCCACCCTCTCAGTATTTCTGTAGAAGAGGGTTAAGGAAAACTTCAGTTTTTTTATTCCTATAGCGTTAGTTTCAGTTGAAAAGCTAGTTCTCCATCCAGATGTTTTGGCCATTCGCAATGGAAAATGTTAAGTCTGCGTGAAATTTGATTGGATAGTTTCATTGATTGGATGTAGTTAGACTCTTTCAGAGGAGAAATCAGAATTCAGGGAAAAACTGTTTTGTGTAAAGGTTGTTTGTGGGGTCTGAGTTCTTTGGCAACAGGAACCTGGTGGACAGGAATCACCGTGAGCTCCTGAGGCTCAAGGAGAGAGGAAGCTCTACTAGGTCAGGGTCTCGTGACCTACCCTGGGTCCCTCCCTCCACCCTCTATTGGACTGTGGAGGAAAGGTCTCCCAGGAGAGCCCGGTGTTTAAAAAACAAGAGCTTTGGAGTCAGGCGATGACTATGAAACCGCAGAAGTTAATCTTCTTAAGCCTCAGTTTCTGTAACTGTAAACCGGTGTGACTACACATTAACTATTATTATTGCTGTTATTTGTTTTAGATAGGGACCTCTCTGCCTTCTGTCTCTGGACTGGCGGCTTGGGGCATATACTCTAAGGCAGTAGGTCGGGTGTTTAAGCGTGCTTATGTGAATGTGGCCTGTAGTTTACGTGGGACAACGAGGGGTAGGCATATGGCAGGGGGTTTGTGTGTAGGGAGCTCCGATAACCTGCATGTTGAAAGGAAAAGCCCCCTTTTGGGAGAGGGAGCTGAGGCTTACCAGGGCAATCCCCCCAGACCCCCTGGGATGTGGACCCTGCTGCCAAGTCTCTTACCCATCCCATCAGACAAAAGGCTCGAAGAGAAGGTGCGAGCATGGTGGAGAATGTTGCTACTGGTTATTCCTTAGGGGAGGGGGCTGCAGATTCTATCGTTGTTGGTGCCATGAGCCCGGGGCAGGTGAAATTTCACACTTGAGGGCTACCATCAAAGGGGCATGTGGTGTAGGGATACTGGTGAGTGAGGAACCACCTTCGTGCTGCCGATGAGGTAAGTGTTACAAGAATTCAGGATGGGAAGGGGACAGTGGGAGTCCTTGAGCGTCTGAGGAAGGAAGAAATGAGAGCAGCTTCCCCCACCTGGTGGGAGATGGGCATGTTTTGCCTCAACGCTCCTCTCTCTCTCTCTCTCTCTCTCTCTCTCTCTGTAAGCTAACAAAATAGCTTTTCAGGAGTTGGGGATCCCTCGATGCCCGGGAAGTGACTGTGTACACTGTTCCCCGTCCTGGGCCCTTGTAGACGGCAAAGCTCCAATGGCCTCGCTTTCCCTGGCCCCCTGGACTGGAAAGGGAGCACTCCCCCCCCACAACATCCACTTCCTCTCTCTCTGGTGCTCCCTGTTCAAAGGGTGCACAAACACGCGCTCGCGCAGACCTATTGCCCCTTTCGAAATCGCAGTGTAGGGACTGAGGATTGAACCTTCTCTTAGCGGGCTGGGGAGAGGAAGGGCTTCCAATCCGGATGTGGGTTTTGGCCATTTAACAGGCTTGTGACTTTAATCAGTTACTATAAAGGGTTTTTACAATTAGTTGATGTGGAATGATATGTGTTGCCTCTTTACTGGAGTGGCGTCTGGGATTGCTTGGGGCTCCTCAGCTTCCCATGAGGTGCTCTGAAGATGAAGAGGAGAAAATAAGGGGAGACAGGAACTGGGCTGGGGGCTGTCGGGTGGAGTAAACTTGTTGAGGATGTGTGTTCAGAGCTAGAAATATTTATTCTACTTCCTCCTCCGGGTCTCTAAGTTGCTTGGGAGAAGTCCGTCTGTAATAGAGCATTTGCTTTGGCAGGATTTGGAGACAGAACCCTAAATTAAAGAGTAAAGATGATCCTCTGCAGACTAGGCTGTTGGTGGCTGCAGCCAGTATGTTCTGAGCAAGGACTAGACAGAGGATGTTGGCTTGGGAAGGAAGGCAGCAGGGTTCAGAAGAGTATTTTCTTTGAGTTCTTTGGAGTGTCCCCCACACCAGCAACTTTTTACCGAACGTAAAAGAAGGGAAAAAATCTAGCTAGCTGACTAGCTTTTTTACCCAGAGGGTTTTCCTGAATACGGTCATTACCATTTTGAACCAAAGCGGCTGCCGCTGCTGCTGGCTTTTTTATTTATTTTTATTTTTTTTTAATGTTTTTACTTATTTCTGAGACAGAGAGAGACAGAACATGAGCAGGGGAGGGGCAGAGAGAGAGACAGAGGGAGACACAGAATCCGAAGCAGGCTCCAGGCTCCGAGCTGTCAGCACAGAGTCCGACGCGGGGCTCGAACTCACGGACTGTGAGATCATGACCTGAGCTCAACCGACTCAGCCACCCAGGTGCCCCGCTGCTGGCTTTTTAGAACAGGGTAGAGTGAGACCTGTCCAGAGTAAGCTGGGGGCAGGCAGGCAGTGGAATAAAATGATCTTCCCAAACATCCTAGGTCTTCATGAGATAATCTTTCACTTTCCTACCCTTGCACCTCGCTGGGCTATCTTGAATGAGTAGTTTGCTGAATTGAAACTTTTTTCTTAAAAAAAATTTTCTTTAATGTTTATTAATTCTTGAGACAGAGACAGAGCGTGAACAGGGGAGGGGGAGAGAGAGAGAGAGGGAGACACAGAATCCGAAACAGGCTCCAGGCTCAGCTGTCGGCACAGAGCCCGATGCGGGGCTCGAACCCACGAACTGTGAGATCACGACCTGAGCCGAAGTCGGACGCTTCACTGCCTGAGCCGCCCAGGCGACACACTAAACTTAAACTTCTAACTGGAGGAAGAGCCATGCCTGTCTAGGCCCAGGCTCCTTCGGTCTCTTCAGAACATCCCATGGTCAGCAACTTTAGCCTGGGCGTGGGGGGGGGGGGGGTGCTCTGGCATTCTGGCATTAGCCGTTTTCTGCAGGGGGATGGAGAGATTTTAAAGATACGCGGTTACAACCAAATGCGGCATAAGAAAATCTTTAACACGATGGTACAGACTGGTGGGATAGCTTGCTTGCATCTTGCGGTGAAGTTTGGTACCTCTGAAATATTTGTAATTTCAAATTTCAGCTTTTTACCTTAAAAAAGAATTTTAGATATTTTAATTTGGCTTTTTATTTTTAACCTTTTATTTACTTAATTCTAAGTGGGCTCTAAGCCCACAGTGGGGCTTGAACTCATGACCTGGAGATGAAGAGTCCCATGGTCCACTGACTGAGCCAGCCAAGTGCCTCTTAAATAATTATTTTAAAATAATTTAAGTCAGGGGCGCCTGGGTGGCTCGGTCGGTTCAGCGTCCGACTTCGGCTCAGGTCATGATCTCACGGTCCGTGAGTTCGAGCCCTGCGTCGGGCTCTGTGCTGACCGCTCAGAACCTACAGCCTGTTTCAGATTCTGTGTGTCCCTCTCTCTCCGCCCCTCCCCTGTTCATGCTCTGTCTTTCTCTGTCTTAAAAAGAAACGTTAGAAAAAATAAATAAAATAATTTAAGTCAGTTAAATATTTTTAAAGAATAATTTTATGTGGTGAAGCATACGTAACATGAAATTTAGCATCGTAAGCATTATTTAAAAAAATTTTTTTTTAACGTTTATTTCTTTTTGAGAGAGCATGAGCAGGGAAGGGGCAGAGAAAGAGGGAGACACAGATTCTGAAGCAGGCTCCAGGCTGTGAGCTGTCGGCACAGAGCCCAATGTGGGACTCGAACCTTGGACGAGATGGTGATGTGAGCTGAAGTCAAATGCTTAACCAACTGAGCCACCAAGGCACTCCAGCATTGTAACCATTTTTAAGTGTGCAGTTTAGTGCCATTAAGAACATTCGCAGTGTTGTGCAGCCATCGTCTCCACAACTCTTTTCATCTTGCAGGACTGAAACTGTACCCAGTGAACAGAAACCACCCCCCCCCCCCGCCCCTCTCTGGGGGATTTCAACTGTTGCCAGTTTTGCATTTTCCTACATGGTGGTCACCTCTTCATCCTATATAAAATGGAGTCTTTGCCCTGCCCCCCCCCCCCCCACCGCGCTGCATTAAATACTAATTATTGGGTTTTTATTTAGCACTATTGGGTCTTTTTCAGGGTGGGGGAGAGAAACAAGGGTTGAGAGGGTGCTGCACAAAAGAGGTACAAGATGAAATCTCTGCCCTCCAGCATTTTCACTTCAGATCCAGGAAAAGCTGTGGGACAGCAGAGGCCAAGAGACTACGTATTAAAATGGGAGGCACACAACCTCAGGGACTAATAAAATAGAGGAGGGAGGCTTTGAGTGAGCTAAGCTGTGTTTTGGAGGATAGGCAGACAAAATAGGAGCGGATTAAGGAGAGCATTATGGATTGACAGGGAGATAGATGTTGATGGGAAGACAGTTCATCTAGGAGAGAGGGGTAGGTAGCATTGTAGTGAGGAGGCCTCAGGCAGGGTAGGGCACATATCCCTGTTTCTTTCCTTCACTGAGCATCTTCTTTGCTCCAGAGTTCTGTTCGAGGCGACTGGGGTCAAAAGATGAATTCCTTCGACAATTATAGGGAGCATTTATGGAGTATCTGTTCACATTTAACCGACGTCACCTCGCTGAATTCTCATAAGAACCCTGTGCAGGTATCTTCATTCTCCAGAAGGAAGCTGAAGCTCTGAGTGGTTCAAGTTAACTTAGCCGGTCAATACCCAGTCAGTACCTTGAATAGGGAGTAGCACTGGGATTCACACCCAAGCCTTTCTGCCTCTAAGGCTGAGCTTTCTAAGAAGGTGGGAACAGGTGATCTTTTAACAGTTCAAAGGAATTTATTTATTTATTAATAGAATTTTTTTAATGTTTCTTTTTGAGAGAGAGCGCGAGAGCGCGCGCGCCTGGGTGGGGGAGGGCCAGAAAGGGAGGGAGACACAATCCGAAGCAGGCTCCAGGCTCTGGGCTCTCAGCACAGAGCCCGACTCAGGCCCAAACCCACGGATCCGTGAGATCATGACCTGAGCCGAGGTTGGATGCTGAACCGACTGAGCCACCCAGGCACCCTAGCGCTTCAAAGAAACTGAATCTTGGGGCGCCTGGGTAGCTCGGTCGGTGGTGTCCGACCCTTGATTTAGGCTCAGGTCATGATCCTGGGGTTGTGGGATCAAGCCCTGTGTCAGGCTCTGTGCTGTATAGAGCCCAGACAGCGTGCGAGCCTGCTTGGGATTCTCTCTCTCCCTCTCTTTCTGCCCCTCCTCCTTTTTCTGCCCCTCCCCCCAATAAATAAATAAATAAATATTAAAAAGGAAATTGAATCTTACTTTGAGCTTTTTTGGGGGGGAAGAGCATAAGGTTGGCAAATGAAAACACGCGCAACGTTAATGCCTCCGTGAAACCCCATGAAATAAGCCGTGTCGGTATTTTGAGTTACAATTTTGAGTTACAAGGGCCTCCATCGTGTGGCGTTCTGGTAGGCACCAGCCCAGGAGCCGGTGGCCTATCCCTCCCCCACCTTTGTTTGGGTTCAACTGGGAGAAAATAGGAGGCTGGGGGGAAGGGCAGGGATTGAGACGCTTCTCCTCCCACCCACCCCCCTCCTCCTAGCAGGAAGGGACAAAGAGTTGACCTTTGTGACAAGCCTACAGAACCGTAATTCATAGCTTACGTATGTTTTGAGGCAAGAACCCAGGTACCTGCCCTTGGCTGACAAGCAGGAGGCAGGCTTCACGTACAGCGACACTCGCTGGCTAGCGTCACCTTGAGTTAGTCACCTAACCTCTCTGGGCCTGTGTTTTTGAGCTGCAGAATGGAAATAAAACAGTCTTCTGTGGTGGTTCAGAGGCTCAAGTCAACCTCTTGTCGCTGTTCTGGGTTCCTAGGAGGTGCGAGTGTAAAGGACTTTGTAAACTCTCAAGTACCGGGCAAATGTGAGTTATTAATCAGATTATCATGAATTGATGACACCCCAAGAGGGCAGACAAAGGAGGTCCTTCTCACCCCCAGACGAATGCCCTACGCTGCATGGGGGGTATGACTCTTCGATTGTAACATTTCAGAGGAGGCTCCTGGGACGCCCCGGGAAGAGGGTCTTTTATTCTCCAGGCCCGGAAGGCCCCTTCGTTCCGTGCCCCCAGCGCAGCCCAGCCCAGCCCAGCCCACTCCCGGGCCTCAGTTCCTGCCTTCTCGGTGGGAGGCCTCCCTGGCCTGGTCCTGCCTCCTCCCGCAGCCCGGCCGAGGTCTCTAAGGAATGCCGCCTCCCGGGCCATTTTCTCCCCTCCAGCTTCTGCGGCCCCACTTCCAGCCCTCTCCCGGCCCCCTACCCCCAACCGGTTCCCACTTAAATGCTTGCAGGCCTGTTTGCAGGCGGGAAGCCCCCTCCCCCACAGGACCACCTCAGTCACAGCCCTGACCACAGGGAGGTCGGGTCTGGATTTACTAAAGGACCCCGGAGGGGGAGCTTGCCCCTCGCTGGCTGCCTGGCTCGCTCATGGGGTCGGGTTTCGGCCGGTGGCTCTGGAGAGAGAGACAAAGGGCAAAGTCCCGTCCCCACCCCCACCCGGCAGCCCGGGGGCGCTTGTCCCCTCCCCCTCTGGGCCCCGCCGGGGAGGCGAGGCCCCCACCCCACCCCACCCCCTACCCTGGGCCGGGCGGGACCCAGCGAGTCGGGGTACCGAGGGGGTTCTGGCGGCAGAACATTCTAGACTGCCGAGCCTGCGACGGGGGAGGCGGGGTTGGGAAGGGGGGGACCGGGGGCATCGCCTGCCCCCTCCTTGAGCTCTGCCGACAGGGCCCACCCAGCGGCTGGGGTGGGAGGCCGCGCGCTCAGCTTTCCCTGGGCGAGGTGAGGGGCTGGGGGAAGGGGCCGCCCGCGTGGGGCGCAGGCCCGGCGACGCCAGCGCGGCCGCTCAGCTGCTCAGGCCTTCTCAATTGCCCGTTCATGAGGGCTCCCCTCCTCCCCCCCAGCTGCTGCCAGCCCTCCCCCACCCTCAGCTGCTGCCGCCCTTCCCAGGCACCTCTTTCTCCTTTGCCCTGCCTGCCCCCGCTTTCCGCGGCCCTCCTCGGCCCTCCTCGCTGGAAGGCCCCGCTCGCCACCCTGGGGCTCCTGGCAGGCCTGCGACCTTGCCTGCTGCACCATCTTGGGACGCGCCGGTGCAACCCCACCCCGGCCGCGGTCCTTCTGCCCTGGGCTGGGGAAGGGTAGAGAGGCAGGATGGGTGTCCGTGTCCGAGGAGAGTTGTTCCGATGAACTACTCACCCCACGAGGAAGAAACAAACACCAGCTTCCTGAAGTTTGCGACTACCAACAACAGGTCTTGGCCGGCAGCCGGAGGGGAGACAGGAGTGAATCCCCTTGAGGTGGTTACCCTCCTGCAGGAGGGACCCAGCCAGCGCCCCTTGCCACTAACAGGATGATCAATGTTCATTTGTAAAAATGTGTACTGGGAGGCATTTACATCCTTTCATAGGGAGCACTTGCGATTCCAAGAATTAATGCTAAACCCATAGGGTCTTTTCTTCCCTTCCGGGTGGAATGGACTTGCTGCAGACTGATTTCTCTTGAGGCTGGTCTAGTTTCCTCTTCCTTGCTTCTGAGAGCCCCCCCCCCCCCCCCTTGCAAAATCTTGTCTTGAACTGCGCTCTCCAGGTTTGCCGTTCCCTGCTGAGGAGAGGCTCAGCCTCTCTCCATTCCCAAGGCATGCCCCATGATGCTTTCCACCGAGCCCCAGTTCCGTCCTCAGCCAGGTCTCTGGGTCCCAGAGTGCCAGATCTTCTGGCCCTTAAGCTTTCTGGAGAAATGCTGAGATCCCCCACCGGAGGGTGAGAGTTCAGCCTGCACCCCTCGTGCGGTCAGGGCAGGAAATAGTCTTTCTAGCCCTCCCTCTAAGAGTATATTAGCCTACCCCACTGGTAATGTGCTGGAAGATGCTGGAAAGGTCTCACTGCTAGCCTGAAGAAGGTGGCGAACAATGTCCGCAACAGTTCGTTTCTTTTCTTTAAAAAAAACATTTTTTTTTAGCATCCATTCATTTTTGAGAGACCGAGAGACAAAGCGCGAGTTGGGGAGGGGCAGAGAGAGAGAGAGAGAGAGAGAGAGAGAGAGAGAGAGAAAGAGAGGTAGACCAGAATCCGAAGCAGGTTCCAGGCTCTGAGCTGTCAGCCCAGAGCCCGACGCGGGGCTCGAACCCACGAACCACGAGACCGTGACCTGAGCCAAAGTCGGACGCTCCACCGACTGAGCCACCCAGGTGCCCCCGTGATGGTTCATTTGTCATCCCACACCATCGCTACCTCCACTAGGAAGGCTGCGCTGCTCGCCGGGGGTCACCTCGTTATCATTTGTCCCTGCACAGTAGGTTTATTCCGAAGGCTGCTTCTGCCCACCTCCCCATCCCCATCCCCATCCCCATCCCCAGATTCCCCTTCCTCACACTTACTGGTGTAGATAGAGCTCACGCCCCCCCCCCCCCCCCCTGCTCTAGGAACCACTCAGGTGAAAGACAACAGTTCTAGGCAGAGAGCAAGGTGGAGGGAGGGAGAGGCAGTTGGCCCCGGGCGGACTTGAAATTTGTCTGGAAAGAGCTCCACTGTCTCAGAGCTTCTGTTTTGGCTTCCTCTGGTGCTGCCCAGATGGGCAAGAAAAAAAACGTGGGCTGTCTTGTCAAACCATGTATTTCCAAGATGAGTGAATTGAGCAAAGTATTCGTCTTTGAGGTTTGCTTGCTAACACCAGTGAACGCCTCCCCTGCTCCGTGTCTCACCTTTGCTTCCTCGCCTGTCCCTAGACGTACACGAAAATTCGCAAGAATTTTTGGTGACTACCCTCTTACGCTGCTAACGTTTCTCTGACAGTCATCCAGCCGTATTATAGTATAGTTAGCTTTTCTGTGAGTTAAACCCTGTGCCCAAATTAGAGCCGCATGCAGTAAAAGCCAGTTGGCACGCACTTAGCCATACAGAATATGGGCATTTTTCCTGCTGCTGACATGGGGGCTATACAGGCTTCTGCTGTGTTAACACTTCTTGTCAGAGAGAAAGCAGCAAGGTTTGGGGAGATGAGCATACGCCAGCCTGGAAGGAGAGCTGAGTTCTAGTTCTACCTTAGAGCTGCCAAGGCGCTTTTCCTTTTCTCTGAGCCCCCGTTTCTCCAACTGTCAAGTGGAGGTGACTGGTTGAGGACCCTCTCAGCCTCGAGGGGCTTACTCCTCCTCTCCTGCTCAGTCTATGAACCTGATCTCCTTTAACGGGAACTTCCCAGTGCTGGCTTACGGGCTGTGTGTGTGTGTGTGCGTGTGCGCATGCTTGCATGCATGCATGCATGTGTGTGTCCTTGGTCCCATAAGAAGCCTAGCGATCCCTCACCCCACCCTTCTTCTCTGCCTCCAGGTAGGCCAGGAGCACGTTAAACATAGTACAGAGCCTTCGAAGGAGAAGGCTGTGTGGTTCATTTCAGAGTCTCTTCTGGAGATTTGCCTTTTCCCTTCTGCTTGTCTCCGACATTATTAGCACAGGAATCAGCACATGTGGGACAGTACATGTGTGCTACATACATTTAAAACAACATGTTCACACTGGGGCGCCTGGGTGGCTCAGTCGGTTAGGCGTCCGTCTCTGGGTTTCGGCTCAGGTCATGATCGCAGGATTTGTGAGTTCGAGCCCCGCACCAGGCTCCGCCCCGACCATGCAGAGCTTGCTTGGGATTCTGTCTCCCTCTCTCGCTCTGCCCCTGCCCTGCTCGCTGGCTCTCTCTCTCAAAATAAATAAACAAACATTAAAAAAAAAAAAAAAAAAAAGACCATGTTCACAGGACCACAGATACATCCAGTGGTGTCCCTGCCTTCCCGTACCCCCTCCTACACCCTGGCATTCACCTGGGTGGTGCATCTGCTCTGCCTGGTCTTGTACCTTTCAGTAGGTTAATATTTTCCTTTCCAGCCCCTACCCTGCCCATCAGCCCACCCGACAGCCTGCCTGTCTGGCTGCCCTGCCTCTGGATCAGCCTGGCATGGAGCCCTGGGCACGGTGCCAGCTCCTCCTCCCCCCCAACCCCGCCCCCTTTCTCAGCTACTGCCATGCCTGGAGCGTGCCAGGTCCGCCTCCTTCAGAGGCTTTCCTGGACCATTATTTTCTTCACCTCTCCACCCTACAGGGTTTCGGGGGCAGGGTGGGGAGGAAGGATGGGGTCAGTGGTGATCTTATGGAAAAGGCAGAGGTTGGCACTTTGGGACATCTTTTATGTGTGACTTCCAGCTGGAAGAAACTGGGAGGAGAGCCAGCTTCGGGAGGGTGCTTGTACTCCAGCACTAGTCACAGGGGACTCTCTTGTTGAGAGAAGTCCACAGCATCACCCACTTCTGAAGGGATCCAGTGGACAGCCGCCCTCTCCTCTCCAGTTAACCCTGTCTGTTCCCTCCTCCCATCCCCAACAAAATGGGGTCTCCTCCTGGACTGTCTTCTCCATGAGAGCAGAAGGCATGCCTGTCTTCCATCATGTTAGCTCTGCACTGTAGCACCTCTCAGCCTCCTGCAGTAGAAATGCAGTGAGAGCCACATACGTAAGTAAATTTTCTTTTTCTTTCTTTCTTTCTTTCTTCCTTTCTTTCTTTCTTTCTCTCTCTCTCTCTCTCTCTCTCTCTCTCTTTCTTTTTTGCTTAGATTGTTTTTGATTTTTGGAATTTTCTAAGACCCATGTCAGAAAAGAGTGAAAATAATGAAAAGAATTAATCCTAATATTAATTGAAAAGTTCAAAGTATTATTATCGTTAACGTTTATTTATTTTTTGAGAGAGAGAATCCCAAGCTGGCTCTGCACTGCCAGCACAGAGCCCGACTCGGGCCTTGATCTTACGAACCATGAGATCATGACCTGAGCTGAAATCAAAGAGTTGGGGACGCTTAACTGACTGAACTGCCCGGGTGCCCCTGGAAAATTCAAAGTATTATTCATGCAGCATGCCATCAATGTAATAATGAGGTCTTTATCTTGGGGGGTGGGGTACCAAGTGGTAAAGAATCTGGTGCATGTTTTTTTACGCTTAGAGCCTGTCCTGATTCAGTTGCTAGTAAGTTTCATCGGAAACGTTTGATCTGTATTTAGACTTCACAACTTTTACGGAGGAAAAGTTAAAGTTGTATCAACACAGAAGACAAGAAAATTATGATCCCGGTTGCGGTAGCCACATTTCAGTTGCTCAAAAGCCACATGTGACTAGCGGCTACTGTGGTGTAGACAGCACGGGCCCAGTGCTTAGTAGGTGCCAGGAAAATCTATGGAATGAATGACTACAGCAGCTGGACTACAGAAACCTTGAGGCAAGTCACGGTAGCGAGTTTCTTGACTACTTCTTAGGATTGAGCAGGCACGATGCGGCTGCCGGTGTGTAACATCTTTGCTCTTTTCCAACGTGCACGTGATAACTCGAGCCCCATCCCCGGCCAAGCTTATTTTCTAATTGCCTTGGGTTAGTTTCTTCCCAGCTCTTTGAGAAGATAACCTGTAGGCTCGAATGAAGACTTGGACGTCATTGGGAAGAGTTAAATGCGTAGATGTGTGGGAGGATGTCTTAATTTGGGACATAACGGATGGATTCCGAAGTTTTCATTAGCTCCTGAAATCTTGAAATTGTGTGCAAACTGTTGGCGTTTTTCTGGTGTAGAGTGTTCTTACCTTTTCTCACACTGCTAATGGAAACCAAGTCTCAAAAAAGGCAGAGGGGCATCTTAAGAACCACTTAACCTAAGACCATCAGGGCCCAGAAAATTCCTCTGATTAAGAAAGCCTTTTCCTACAGGTGGACCGACTTGATCCCTGTCTGGGGAACACAAGACTCGGTAAAAGGCTAATCCTAATCCTTGTTTCCCAGATGTGAGAAACTGAGGTCCAGGGAGTTGAAGGTTTGACTTGCCCAAGGCCACATAGCCTGTTAGTCAGAAAATCACAGCCAGCGGGAGGCGTAGAGGTGCAGGATCTAATCTGGAAATCCCAGTTTAATCCTGGTTCTCTGCAAAGATGAAAGTCCAGGTTTGACTTTTGATAAGGGGCCCAGAGCTTGACAAGATTTCCAAAACCTGTTGCTGCTTCCCTCCCCCCACCTTCCACTGGTTGACCCCACCCTGGTTTAAAGGAACCCCTCCTAGAGAGGGGTGAGGTCATCTGCTTGACTGAAGATGGCACCTTCCCCTGTGGCTATGGGGGCGGAAAGAAGAATCCAACACTCCCTGGGGCAGTTTTCAGCTTTTCTCCAGGAGACTTGGAGTTCTTCCTTATACCTAGGGTGCATTCTGCCCTGCAGGGAGCCCCCATTCTGTCCTCTGCAGGCTCACCGCCAAGGCTCGCATTCTTGCTAATACAACACCAACTGGAAAACCTCATTTGTTAGATGCATTCATTTAGAACCTGCTGTGACTTTAAAACTGGGTGAGCTATGGGGCGCCTGGGTGGCTCAGTCGGTTAAGTATCCGACTTTGGCTCAGGTCATGATCTCACGGCTCATGAGTTTGAGTCCCGTGTCGGGCTCTGTGCTGACAGCTTGGAGCCTGGAGCCTGCTTCAGATTGTGTGTCTCCCCCTCTCTCTACTCCTGCCCCGTTCGTGCTCTGTCTCTCTCTGTCCCAAAAATAAATAAACATTAAAAAAAAAAGCTGGGTGATCTAGAGTAATTTAAAAAATTTTAATGATGGGAAACAAATAAAAAAAAGTAGAAAGGATAATGTAATCTCCCGTGTACCCATCACCTTGCTTTAAAAATTACCAACCCATGGGGTACCTGGGGGGCTCAGTCAGTTAAGCCTCCGCCTCTTCAATTTCAGCTCAGGTCATGATCTCCTGGTTCGTGAGGTTGAGCCCCGCATCAGGCCGTGCGCTTGCAACAGAGAGCCTGCTTCTGATTCTCTCTCTTCCTGTCTCTCTCTAAGTAAATAAACAAACAAAAAATTACCAACTCCTATCTAATCAGTGTTTTCTTCATCCGCTGATTATTTTGGAGCAAATTCTAGACACCTTACGTATCTGTAACGGTCTTTTTTTAAATATGAGAACTTGAGGAATCATTAGTTCTTAATAGTGTAATCAGATATCTAGTCAGTGTTCAATTACGCCATAGAATCACTTCACCCACTTACGGAAATACGCAGCTAGGGAAAGTTACTAAGCTCAAGAAATTACGGGTGGAATGTTCTGATTTATTGGAGAACAGTACCCACTTTAGCCAGGCCCATTGTTCACCGTGTTGTATGAATTCCGAATATTTTTAATTTGTCTCGCAGCCTAACTTTGACTGTATTTTGGCAAAGGCTTTTTGTTCCTTTTCTTCCTTCAAAAACAGCAGCTCAGGGGACAGTGCACCGAGCCTGGAATCAGACAGGTTTTGAGTTCAAAGCCTGACTCTGTGTGACTTGGCCAAGATACTCAATCAATCTCCCGTTCTTGGGGCCCTGGTCTCTAAAAGGGGAGCCATGGACCCCCAGCATCATGGGTCATGGGAGTCTTCTAAGCAAGTGCAGAATCTCAGCTTGGACTCTTTCAAGTATTCCTCAAGTGTTAGGCCCTTCCCTAATTGACCTGTTTTCCTTCCCCGTGTATACTTCTCTGAAAAGGTGAAAAGGATGAGAGCTTCCTTCCCAGGGAGAACTCCCAACCACATCCCTTTCCTGATACCCAACTCCTGTACTTCCTGAAATTCTTGGTTTGCTGCTTAGCTCCTACTGCCGTTGAATGGGTGCTCTCTCCCTCCGTTCTCTCCTGGAATCTTCCCAGCGCTAGAAAGAAATGGTCACTTGGCTCTGTGGCCTTCCCCTCTCCCCCACCCCCCTTAGAGAAATCAATCCCCTGTGGTTGCTCTGTACTGGGAGCTGCCCCAGGGCATGGTCAGGGCAAGCAATGCCTTCAGATCAGGGCAGGCAAAGAGGTCAGAAGCCACAGGGTGTTGGCACCCAGGGAAGTAATTAGGTTGGCGAAACCATTGCCTTCGTTGCCAAGAGCTATCACTCAACAGGTTTGTCAGCTCCTTCGTGGACCGACGGGTGGTTGTTCTTGTACCTCTAGGCATTCTCTGGCCTTTTCTGAACAAGCGATGTTGGGGTTTAGGCCCTCCAGGCTCCGCTCAGACTCTAGAGCCCTGCTGCCTGTAGAGTAAAGGTACCGCGCGACCGTAGTGGGAGCTGATGCTCTAGAATGTGGAGTGGGTCCCTGGGCCGAACTAGAACCCTTTAGTTGTCAAGGGAGGCGGGGGAGTGGGACTATAGGCAGTGGTATTTCCCACGATTTCCTCAGCACGGCAACCTGAATACTTACAACGGTTACCATCACGTTGAGTGCTCATTGTCGGCCCTACCTGGCGGTCTCCTCCCATTCTTGTCTGGACCCCTGTAGGCTCCTGAGGACCTGGATAGGGATTGAGCACTCCCTCCGAGTCAGGTGCCCCAATTCACACGCCTTGTCTCTTTTAAGCCCTCACAAAAGTTTTATCAGTTTCCACAGGAAGAAACCAAGGTACAGAGCAAGGAAGTACCCTATCAAATGCTCTTAGCTTCTTCCATGGACTCCCAAGCCCTCGGCACACTGCCCCGGCCCAGCGTGCATCAGGCCTACATAGTTTGGGAGTTAAGCAGGGGTCCCGGGAAGGGGGTACTGGGTATAGTTCCCAACATTGCCCCATGTGCTCTGGGCCTGAAAGAAATTAGGTAGCACCATAAGTAATAGAAAGCAGGCCAAGGGCTTAAAAGACAAAGGGCCTTCGTGGCTTCTGTTGTGCTTTTATCAGGGTTGGGGGCTTTGCTGAAAGGAGGTTTGGAGGCCTGAAGGAGCCTGGCATGGTTTCCCAGGATTGGGTGTGTATGTCCTGGAGGGGTGGGTGAGTCCCTGCCTATTGGGGGTGGGAGGGGGCTGCCAGGAGGTCTTTTCTTTCATTGGTTGTGTGGCCCTGCCCTCCTCCCCCTCCTTCTCCTGGAACATTCCAGACATTCCAGACTGCCATTGCTTTCAGGATATGGATTAAAATCCCAAACTGAGATTTGATTTCCTCACCTCATCCCCTCCCCAACTCTTCCCTACCCTGAAAAGAAAGCCCCTAAAACTGGGAGTTTGAAGGAGGAGGGGGAGGGTACTTTTGACTTTTGACCTGAGATTACACTAAGGGACCCTCTCGAAAGAGCCATCTTCAAACTGAGCTCCTGTACAGAGGTTGCTTTAAGCCCTTGCAGGTTTGAACTCCCAGGCAGGCAGCCCCCACCTCTTCCATCCAGAAGAGTTTGTTAGGGCCTCCTCCCTCAGCTTGAGTGACTCCTGTCATTGACATCAGGCTAGATCAGTGTCCTCAGTCTTTGAATGGTGTAAACTCAACCCTCCAAGAGTTGGACTTGCACTGTGAGGGTTCTTGAGTTTTCTCTGCCCATTTGGGCACAAAATGAGTGCTGTATGGGACATCCCTCGCAGGGGCAGAGACCGTGGGGCTCCCTCTTTTGCCTATGAACGAAATCGAAGAAGGTGGTCCGGTATGCGATCCACAGAGGACCCACAGAACTGGACTTACTTCTTACGGTTACTCTTTTGTCCTGCATAGTTGTCTGACTTTAGGTCAGGTTCACGAACCAATCAACCGAGAAAGCCACACACAGATTCTCAACACCTATCCTCCTTTGCCCTGAAGTTATTTCGTCCTGGGGAGAGGTTTCCTTAGTGTATTTCATCAAGAAAGACTTTACGTGCTCAGAGCTGCATAGCTAGAAGGGATCTTAGAGACCCTTTGGTTTCCATTTTGCAGCTGAAGACACTTGAGGTCACAGGGATGGAAACATGAGTGAGCTGGCTCAGGACAGAGCCAAGAGGGAACCATTTCAGTTAGAGCTTAGCATCCTTTCTCTTGTTCCCATGTGTTTACACTCCCGCCCGCCCCCCCCCCCCCCCCCCCCCAGCCTGGCAAGAGCCGACATGGGCCTTGTTAGGAGCAGTGAGGCCTGAAATTTACTTGGCTTAGTCAGTTGAAGACCCAGTCAGGGTAATTTAAGGGCTAGAACTGGATTTTCTTGCTTCCCAGGCCAGTTTTCCCTCATGCCGTTAGAATTTCCTTGGACCTTGTCCCTGAACTAAGTTTGTGATCCAGGATATATGCAAAGACCAAATGACAGTTGACCGATGAAGATCAAGTCAATTGAAATGTTGTAAGCCCAGGGATTAGGGCATTGATTTGGGTGGTGAGCAGTTAATTGCCCTGGGAGTCAACTTTGAACCTAAAAAGCCTTCCTGCAGGTGCCGGGGGTGGGGGTGGGGGGCCCGGGGTGGGGGTGGTGGGGAGACTACATTTTTAAGAGGTATTTGAAAGCTGGGAAGGAGAGGGTGTAGTCATTGGGAGGAGGAGTGGTCGTGATGATGTGTTGTGTGTTAGCCATTCTGGCCGGAGCATTCCAAGATGCCTCTGTTACAACACTTCTGAGTACTTGAAGCTCTTTGCTAAGCTCTAATATTACCTAACAGCACCTTAAACCCTGTGAATAGGGATTATTCCCCTTTTACAAAGAAAGGAAAGTGAGCCTCAAAGAGGTCAAATTTTAAGAACAGTGCTGTTAAAAGTGGAATACAGATTTAAATCCATACCTGTATAAAAACCACTTGACGACCGCACTATTATCCTGCTGTAATTTGGCTGCGCGTATGTCTCCCCTAATAAATGGTGAGCACCTTGAGGCCAGGGACTTTGTTTGGTTTATCGCCGGGTCCCCAGCATCTAGAGCAAAGTCCAGCGCGAAGTAGGCAGCAATTAAATAGGTAGCAGATCAGTGACTGATGTTTTCTGTAACAGCTTTGTATTCCAAGTGCCTGAAACGTAGTGGGAGGTAAAAGACGCTTACTGGAGAAAAGGATCAGTGACACCTCAGTAGAGGGATAGACACAGCAGATGTGAGTTTTAGGGAATTCCGCGGCCCTGATGCTTAGGGCATCTGATTTCAGGTTTCCCATCTGTGGTAACACTGATAATTTACTCTCTAGAGTGAGGCACCCCTGCACCAATTCTGTATCCCCAAAGGTTATCATTCTTGGATTCTCAGACTTTGGTGTTGAACAGAAGGGAGGGAGCTAAAGACGGAGGCAGGGATTAAACACCGCGAGGTCAGAGGCTCCTGAAGCATCCGGAGCCGTCACTAATCCTGTTCCTTCTAATTTCAGGAGTCGGAAAATCCAGATTCGAAATATCCCACCCCAGCTTCGTTGGGAAGTAAGTGATTGGGGGAGACTCAGTGGGTGGGGTAGCGGAGACTGGAAGGGAAGTCCTGGTCAGTCTGAGTTGGTAGAGACGACTGGGGAGGTTCCCTGGTGGCCTGGGGGTAGGCCAGGGCTGCTAGTGCCAAGGAAGGTTGCTTGGATCTCATCCTCAGCCTAGGACTACCAGTGTTAGCCCTTTGGGCTTGGCCCTGTGGTGAGAGGCGTTATGGAGGTGGGTAGGATGTTCCTCGGGCCCCAAACTTAATGATGGCAGAAATTGACTCAGGGACCCTGGCGGCCCAAGTCCACTTCCAAAACGGCCCTTAAATGCTTTTTTGTGCTCAAGCACATTTCTGTAAAGATACCCCGAAAGGTCACTGCTAGTATCGATACCCCGGAAAGGGTAAGCCGAACGGGTAGTATTCAATCCTCATCTAAGGCTCGGCCTGTGCCACTGTGCTTTGGGGTGAGGGGTGTCCGGGGCTGGCTTTGTCTCAGTTCCTGGGATGCCCAGAGTAGCCTTCCTCCCTTCTCTGTGCTCCTAGGTGCTGGATAGCCTGCTGGCCCAATATGGTACAGTGGAGAATTGTGAGCAAGGTAAGAGTGCAGAGGGGGTGGGTGGCGGGGAAGGAGGGTAGGAGTTGGGGGGGGGATCTTCTTTGCTTCCTTTTCTGTGACCACATCTACCTGGTGTACCGAGAGAAGACAGGCAGAATATGGCATGGAGGGAGATACACCACACGGGGGCTGTGGGCATGTTCACCTAGCTTGGACTGGGCCGTTTATCTCTGGGACGGGTTTCTCCTGTGAGTGAGCAAGGTGGCTCATTTCCAGCATGGTGTCCCTAGGCCCCATAGGGATCAAGCACAGTAGAATGGGGTCCCGCTGTTTTAAAAGCCGTAGTTTAAGAATGGAAATTGGGCGCTCGGCCTGAGTATGTCTTCAGCCCTTTTCCTTTAAAAGCTTCGTGATTCTTTGTGTTTGGCTGGACTCGTCCGTCAACTGGTGGTCTCTTTTTAGAAGCTCTGATTGTCAGGTGCACGTCTTGGGTCAATAATAATAATTAAAAAAAAACCCAAAAAGCCGAGGATTTATTACTTGGCACATAGTGATGGGGAGGCATAGTCTTTCAAGAGTGGGCCCACAGCAGAAATAATAAGAAAGCGGTCTAGGTCAGAGCACATTTGGCTACGATTTCTGAGGATTCTCCATTGTTTAAGATTATAAATAAGTTTCAGAAGAAATGAGCTAAAATGTGGAGTGATTTTGGTTGGACATATAATGGTAGAGCTTGGCCACTAGAAAAGCTTGTACTATTTGAGTTTGTAGTCTTCAAGGAATGTGCATCATCAGCTCGTGAAGATTTAAAATTTCCTCTCAAGTCTCTATGGAAAGGTACGAGCTAGAAATCACTCTAGATGGAAATATGTGCCTGTACCAAGGTCAAGGCCCATCAAACAGGATCTCCTGCTCTGATCCTGTAGCTTGCCCTTTTATCATAAATATTTGCCAGGACACGACCGGGCACACTGATAACCATTGCCCGGTAGTGCTCATGCGTGAGACTAATGACGGAGTTATTCCTGGACAAACGGCAAGACAGAGCCCTGGCTTGGGAGCACATCGTGAGCCTCACCGGGCAGCCCGGCAGTAGCCCACATGAGTTTAAACCTGTGTGGGGCTCACCAGGGAGCGATGGCACGAGGAACAGTATCAGGAGGGGATGCCTGCTACCTGGAGGAGAGAAGAGAGTGGGAAATGTTTGGTTTTGCTGGACAGCAGAGTCTTCCAGGGTCAATTTTCCTTTCTGTCCACCGCATTTAAGATTGTTACCCCTCACCACCGCTTCCTTTACCCTGGTTTACATTTCTCCATGGCCTTGATCAATCTGTGATGCTCCCGTAGAATTTGCTTATCGTGCTTACTGATGTCTGTGCCAGCTGGAATGTACGCTCTGGGAAGGCAGAACTTTCGTTGGTTTCGTTCATGACTGTGTGTCAGTTTAACTGGAAAGACGATGATTCTTGGAGAATCTCCCTCACCCCTGTGGTGGGAGAGCTCTGTGGAGGAAGGCCAGAGGGGTTAAAGAGTGGTCTGCACTAAGGATTTGTGGCCCACTGACTCATCCTCAGCATGGTTGGGAGAGAGGCGTGGTTTCTGTCAAGTGTCCTCCACCCCAGGGCTGAGCAGGCCCAGGAGACCCCAAATCAAAAGACAGTGGTGCACGAGACAGGTTAATTTTATTAATTTAAAATGAGAAGTATGTCCCCAGATCGCCTGGAATTCTAACGTCCAGCCCAGTCTCCCATAGGAAAGAGTATATGGTAATCAAATGAAGACCAAGGGGTTTCATGATGAGAGCCTAGGACGTTGATGGGATTAATGGCATGTGCCATGAAGTCATGGTAGATTGCATGTGTGTTTCCCTGTTAAGATCTTTGGAATGCCTCGTCAGGACATTGGCTTGCCAATCTCTGTGTGTGTGGAGTTTTAACTAGTTTAACTTCCCAAGAATAAATTTGTATCCCAAGCCAGGTGTGTGTGTGTGTGTGTGTGTGTGTGTGTGTGTGTGTGTGTCTGTGTTTTCCTGCCGCCTAACTGCTGATGTGTTGATCACACCCTTTTATTGCCCAGATTCTGAGGGCCTGGGTAGGGGACAATCAAAGGAAGACACAGAAAGGAAAATGCAAAAAAGGTTAATTTCAATTTTCCAGTTCTGGTGAGAGGGGCCTAAATTAGGGGAAGTATTTTGCCTTATCATTCAGCTCTTTACTTCTCATAACACATGTAACTTCTCATAACCTGGAAAGATGAGCTTTTAATACTTGGGGTTTATCGATGGCATCTCCAGATCTCGGCTCTAACCTTGGCCTCTGTTTTGCTCCCCCAGTGAACACCGAGAGTGAGACGGCAGTGGTGAATGTCACCTATTCCAACCGGGAACAGACCAGGCAGTGAGTGGGCCGGAAAGTGGGGGGCAGGGAGGGTCTTTTGTGGGGTATTGGGAGCCAGGTACCCCTGCTTCCACAGGGTTGGGGTCCCGGCAGGCGGGAGTTACTCCTTCGGTTCGGTTATGGTGATAGCCAATCCCAGACTCTTGTCTGTTGGTTCAGGGATCTCAGAGGTACAGAAACTCAGAAACTCAGGGATCGATAGCAAACACATGGAAGGGAACGGACCCAAAGACCTCCCAGGAAAGGTATACCCTGCAACTGCAGAGGGCCTTTGCTGTGTTGATGGCTCCATCTAGTGGTAGTCGGGAGGAACTGCGAGCTCTACAAAAGGGATTTGTTCATCTTCTGATGTGGCGGGGGCAGACATTTTATTGCGGCGATGCCATGAGCCCAGTTTATGCCTTTTGCAGGATCCTTTTTGTCCCGTCACACCCACGATTTCTAGCTCCTTAAGCCCTTGGGCTGAGCAATTACACTTCTCACCCACTGGTGCTGACAGAGTTTGTACATTTTGTGCATGTACTCATTTATATCTGACCCGTTTGCTTTTGGTGGCTTTCTTGTTCCTGCGGCAGGCCACCTTTATCTTTGCGGTGCCCTCCAACCTAGTGTTAACGTCGTAAAGTCCCACTACTTCCTCAGATAACCACTGTCTTCTTTATTTATTTTTTATGAAAGCGTATTTATTTTTATGTAATCTCTCCTCCCAGCGAGGGGCTTGACCTCATGACCTCGAGATCAAGCGTTAGCATACTCTGGCGACTGAGCCAGCCAGGCGTCCTGCCCCCATTTTCCTTTTGGCTGGCTCATCGGCTCAGATGGCTCAGAATTTTCTGGAAGTCCCTACTGCCCCTTGTGGCCAGTGTATGGTCCTTAGCCTGGCTTTGAACGTCACGGCAACACTCTCCTCTGGCTGTTGTTGCTATGTTGATATTTCTAACCTGCATCAGCCAGTGTGGGACTTGACGGAGCACGTCTTCCTGCACAGGGGTGAAGAACACCCCAGGTTTGCAGACATTTCCAGATGCACTTAAACTCCTGCTTCCAAGTGGTAAGCAGGGCACCGTGGCTCTCTCTCTCTCTCTCTCTCTTTTTTTTCGTACGGTTTCCTCAAACATGGGAGGTGCCAGACTCAGCAGGTGCAAAAACAAGCCTCTTGTGTCATCCTCTTTTTATCTGTTAACATTTATTCACCATCACGACCTGCGATTCTCACGTGAGTCTTATGATTGAAATTATTATGTGGCTGAAATTCATGAGCCCGATGGAAACCACCTACGTCGGTTTCCCTTCGATGTCATCAGCCATTTAGACTGGAACGTTCTCTGAGGT
Source organism: Acinonyx jubatus (assembly GCF_027475565.1). Taxonomy (NCBI): domain Eukaryota; kingdom Metazoa; phylum Chordata; class Mammalia; order Carnivora; family Felidae; genus Acinonyx; species Acinonyx jubatus. Next base: position 35,581,775 of record NC_069397.1, on the reverse strand, counting down.
GGAGGTTGGAAGGGGGGGGGGGGCACGTGGTCATCTCCCTGGCTTTTAGCGGGTTCCAGTTTGGAACCCAGCGTGCTTTACACGCGGAGGGCATTTGCTGTGACTGGCATGGATTGGTGTGACCGGTAGATTCTCCCTCTGTCCCCAGAGCCATCATGAAGCTGAATGGCCACCAGCTGGAGAACCACGCCTTAAAGGTCTCCTACATTCCCGACGAGCAGATAGCACAGGGTCCTGAGAACGGGCGCCGAGGAGGCTTTGGCTCTCGGGGTCAGCCCCGCCAGGGCTCCCCTGTGGCGGCGGGGGCCCCGGCCAAGCAGCAGCAAGTGGACATACCCCTGCGGCTCCTGGTGCCCACCCAGTATGTGGGTGCCATCATTGGCAAGGAGGGGGCCACCATCCGAAACATCACGAAACAGACCCAGTCCAAGTGAGTCTTGGCTGCTGGGAGATGGAGGTCGGGTGCCTCCGGGAAGCACACCGAGGAGCCTCAGTATTGACCTCTTAGGAAATGTCACCTGGAATGTGTTCCCTTTTCTCTGTGTTCGTTCGGGGGTCGCTGCTTCCAGTCACGGCCTCCTAGGAAGGCAGGGGCCGGTAGGGGTTGCGGGGGGGGGTGGTTGAAAAGGCCTGGGACGGGCCATTTGGTGGCAGCGTCTGGGCCGCACAGACCTTAGAGGGGTTCTGTAATTTCTTGTAGGAAAGTCTCATCGGGCAAACCTAGTCTTTGTGAGTCAGCCCCTCCTTGGTGTTCTGTGGTTTCAGTACTGCCTGTTGGTGGCCGGAGGGCTGGACAGCCTGGCCAGAGTCGGCCCTCAGTAACAGGTCATGATCCTGCCCCATATCCACCGCGGCTGCTCCTCTAATCCCTTTTATAAAAAAATTTTTTTTTCCAGACGCGTATAGTTGACCCCTCTTCTCTAATCTTTATGGCTGATCAGCGTACTCTGGAAAAGAACGGGTCACGTCGTGTCCTTATCGCGAAGGCATCCTTTAGTATTTACTTTTAATCTGGGACAGCGCGCCTTCCCTTTATAGTTGTACGCGGGGCGGGATCCAGAATTTAAGGGAGAAGTACAGCTTTAGAGCTGTGGGCTGACGTCTGCCAACCCCGTGTTCCCACCCCAGATGCCACCGTTGTCCCTCCCCACCTCCTGGTTGAGACACAATCCGGAGCGGCAGGCTGGCCGGGTTTCCCTGGCCCTTTCTCTGCCCCTCCCATTCTTCACTTGGACGCGTTCCAAGGGCCCCTTCTGTACCTTCGGTTGAGGAAAGGTGGCCGGGAGTGTGAAGACGGCCCCGGGTTTCACCAGGGACGCCTAACTGTCTTTGACCTTGTGGTCCTCAGGATCGACGTGCACAGGAAGGAGAACGCAGGCGCTGCGGAGAAGGCCATCAGTGTCCACTCAACCCCCGAGGGCTGCTCCTCTGCGTGTAAGATGATCTTGGAGATTATGCATAAGGAAGCGAAGGACACCAAAACGTAAGGCTTTCGCCCGGCGTGTCTTGTAACGGGAGGATTGCCACTTCCCCCACCCCAGCTATGAACTGTTAGCAAGAATGGCGATAAATAAGACGTAAACTGGGAAACGAGGTTCTCTTTCCCACAAGGAACACCCTGTACGTATCCTCTTAGCGATACCGTGAACTCACGGGTGTTTGTACATCGACGTGCGGTGCACAGGTGTATGTGTGCACACGTACGTTGTAGCACAAATAGGGTCCTGATGAACGTGTTCTACAGTTGGCTGTTGCACTTAACGTGGATCAGTAATCCTAGACCCACCTCATTCTTTTTTTTTTTTTTTTCTTTTTTAATTGCCTGGAATTCGGTAGTCCGTGACGACCCGGTATACGGTTGGATGAGTTTAACAGGCATACACCTGCGAAGCCATCGCCCCACTTCTGTAATGAGCATAGCCATCGCTCTGGTTGTCCTTCTTCCCCTTGGCAGCCCAGCCCCACTCCCACATTTCCGTAGCCCTCAGCAGCCACCGCTGTGCTGGTTCTCGCATCTTTTAAAATGTAACTCTGTCGCGTTCTTTGTCCTGGAAACCCCACGTCTGTGGTGGCAGGATGATCGAGTCTGAGCGTGGCCTGCCATTTAAGGAACTCTTACCCCTCACTTCTTCCCAAGGGCCGACGAGGTTCCCCTGAAGATCCTGGCCCATAATAACTTTGTGGGGCGGCTTATTGGCAAGGAAGGGCGCAACCTGAAGAAAGTGGAGCAGGACACCGAGACGAAAATCACCATCTCTTCGTAAGGCTCTCATTTGCCTCTTTATTTATCAAAAGACTTTTAGAGCACGAGCAGGGAAGAGGGGCAGAGATTTTTGTTTGAAATTGTTTAAGGTTTGGTTTTTTTTTTTTTTTTTTTTGAGAAAGACAGGATGGGCGGGGCAGGGGCAGAGAGAGAGAGAGGGAGACACAGAATCCGAAGCAGGCTCCGGGCTCCGAGGCATCAGCACAGAGCCCGACGCGGGGCTCGAATCCACGAACCGCGAGTTCGTGACCTGAGCCGAAGCCGGACGCTTACCTGACTGAGTCACTCAGGCGCCCCGAGAGTATTTTTTGTAATGTTTATCTGTTTTTGAAAGAGAGACCGAGCAGGTGAGGGGCAGAGAGGGAGAGAGGATCCCAAGCGGGCTCTGTGCTGTCAGCACAGAGGGCTCGAACTCACGAACCCTGAGATCATGGCCTGAGCCGAGATCAAGAGTCGGACACTTAAACCAACTGAGCTACGCAGGCGCCCTGAGGGAGAATCTTATGTGGCCTGATGTGGGGCTGAGCCCCAGTCACAGAGTCGGACGATCAACTGACCAAGCCTCCCAGGCGCCTCTTTATGAGTGGGATGCCCCAGGGGCTCAGGGTCAGCAGTATTTCATTATTGAGCCTCAGTACTTGGCCCCTCAAGTTGGATGCGGTTTCTGCCTATTGAGGGGTAGTCAGCGAAGTGGCAGAGAGCATTTCTCTCCGTGAGGGCTGGTGGTGTGGGAGTGCCTCCCTTCAGCCCTCCGGCCCGCGTCTCAGAGAGCCTGCGGCCAGGAGCCAGGGCCTCGGGGTTTCAGACCTACCTGCCAGGCTGAGAAGGGGCCCGACCTAGGTCCTATTCTGAACGGGGACGGAGCGTGTGCTCTCCCTGTGCAGCGGCCTTGCCTCTCTGGCAAGAAACAAAGCCAAGCAGCTCGATTAGGTGGGTCTTTGGTGAGCGCTGTGCCTTATGGACTTGCTCTGCTCCAGAAGCACAGGAAGTGGATTGCCTTGGACCACGGGGGAACGTTCCGGTCCTGAGCATCTTCCTTTCCTGGTTTTGCCGGTGGTGAAAACCTGTCTGAGTGGACTCCTTGCAAATGGAGGGGTGTTTTCCTCTCCCTGGCACCGTGCCCCCGGCCTGGGTTCCAGACCGAACGCCAGAGACCAGGAGCTACTTGCCAAAAGTGAAACAGCCTGCAGACACGGTTTCTGTGGCTAGTTACGAGCCGGGGTCCGCTCCTGGCCCCGGCCGGTCAGTGTGGAAAGGTGACTCAGCTCTGCTCTCCCACCAGGCTGCAGGACCTCACCCTCTACAACCCCGAGAGGACCATCACCGTGAAGGGGGCCATTGAGAACTGCTGTAGGGCCGAGCAGGAGATCATGAAGAAAGTTCGGGAGGCCTACGAGAACGACGTGGCTGCCATGAGTGTGAGTGCCTCGTGCCCCTGCTGACCGCTCTCCGAGCCTGAGCCACGGCAGAAGGGGGTCTCCATGTGGGGTGGGGAGGCCACGTGCTTTTGGACCTCCATCCCTCAGAGTCTTTCAAGTGTAATTAATTGAGATTCTTTATCGGATTCCTGGGGCGGGTCTCCTCTTGGGCTTCAGGGTCCGCGATCTTCCTGTACAATTGGTGTTGGCGTGTAGCTCGGTGAGAAGGGTCCGTTATTTTAATCTGATCGAAAAAAATTTTTTTGCTATTTATTTTTGAGAGAGAGAGGGAAACAGCGCGCGAGAGGGGGAGGAGGGGCAGCGAGAGAGAGGGAGTCACAGAATCCGAAGCAGGCTCCAGGCTCCGAGCTGTCGGCACAGCCCAGTGTGGGGTTCGAACCCACGGACTATAAGATCATGACCTGAGCCGAAGTCGGATGCTCAACCAACTGCGCCACCCAGGTGCCCCTAAATTTTTTTCTTAAGTTTATTTATTTATTTTGAGAGAGACAGAGACCGTGTGAGTGGGAGAGGGATAGAGAGGGAGACAGAGAATCCCGAGTAGGCTCCACGCTGTTAACGCAGAGCCCATCGTCTGATTTTTATCGTATTTTTAAATTTTATTTTATTTATGATGAACAGGCTGTAAATTTTTTTTTTTTTAACGTTTATTTATTTTTGAGACAGAGAGAGACAGAGCATGAATGGGGGAGGGTCAGAGAGAGGGAGACACAGAATCCGAAACAGGCTCCAGGCTCTGAGCTGTCAGCACAGAGCCCGACGCGGGGCTCGAACTCACGGACCGCGAGATCATGACCTGAGCCGAAGTAGGACGTCCAATCGACTGAGCCACCCGGGCGCCCCTGTAAATTTTGTTTGAACGTTTGTTTATCTTTGAGAGACAGAGAGGGACAGAGCACCAGTGGGGGAGGGGCACAGAGAGAGGGAGACACAGCATCTGAAGTAGGCTCTAGGCTCTGGGCTTGAACCCACAAACTGTGAGATCTTGACCTGAGCCGAAGTCGGCCATTTAACGGACTGAGCCACCCAGGCACCCTGCCCCTCCCCCCCGTCATCTGATTTTTAAGCGGAGGGAGGATGGTGGGTACGGGAAGAAAGGTGAGTCCTGGAAGTTAATGGACATCTGTCCTTGCTGTGCCTTCTCATAGGAATGTTCCAGTGCAGGGTTTAGTGGGATAAACCACCAGAGATGGGGGGGGAGGGGGACGACATCTGAGGCTCTGTTGGACCCTTTTGGGGGGGGGTGGCCGGTTCTCAGTCCAGGGATTACGTACCACAGCTCACAAGTCCACGCTCTATGTGTACGTGAGCGTGTATGAAAACCACAAGGACAGGCCGCCTGTGTTGGCCGCCCCGCCCCCCGCCTCTGGGCTCAGCCAGGCCCCTGCAGGGTGAGCTGACCTCTTCCTCCTCACCTTCCTTCCCCAGCTGCAGTCGCACCTCATCCCCGGCCTGAACTTGGCGGCTGTGGGTCTTTTTCCAGCCTCGTCCAGCGCGGTCCCGCCACCGCCTAGCAGCGTCACTGGAGCGGCTCCGTACAGCTCCTTTATGGTAGGTGCAAGATCTCACCCCAGGGGACCCCGGGCCCTTCTGTGGCCTCCCTTCGGGCCCAACGCCCCGTGGGGGCCCGATGCTTGGGGATGCATTTGCAGGGAGAGGGAAGGGAGGTCTGGGATGCCCCCATCGTGCGCACTCACGGCCGCTGGTGCTCCGCTGTGTGGATGGCGCCTCCTCGGTCCTTACTGGGCGGAGGGAGAGCCGGGGAGGGCGTAGCCCCTGTTGGCCGCCCGCTGCCTGCGCCCTTCTGCCTCGAGGACACGTGCCCGGGGTGCGGGAGGGCTGCACCCCTCGCCCGTGCTAACGGCACCCCCTGTCTTGGCAGCAGGCTCCGGAGCAGGAAATGGTGCAGGTGTTCATTCCCGCGCAGGCCGTGGGCGCCATCATCGGGAAGAAGGGACAGCACATCAAACAGCTCTCTCGCTTTGCCAGCGCCTCCATCAAGGTGACCTGCTCTGCCTGCCTCCAGGTCCCGCGAGGAGGGGAGCGTTCGCTTGCTGCCGGGGGCTCAGACCTCTGTTTCCCGACACCCCGGGTGGCCCGCCCTGGGGCAGGGCCTCTTCCTCTGAGGGATCTCAGCCCCCTTTGCTTTTCACCTTGCCAGGGTCTTCCTTGCTTCCAGGCTCTCAGACGAGGGAGGGGGCCGGGTGTTGCAGCGTAGAAAGCGAACTTGGGTTCTGGCACGGACTGACGTGGGTTCAAGCCCCCGCCTGCCCCTAAGCCAAGGACCTCAGCCTCCGGTTTGCTCACGACTGCGGAAGCCGAGGCCCTGGGCTCAGGGCGCCTGGCGCACAGTGCTTGCTTTGCTAAGTGTCAGGCTGGCTCTACACCTTGGTCGGCCAGGGTCCAGGGCAGAGAGCAGGGAGAATCTTCCCTAGTGAAACTAAGCGGTTAAGTTTCATAAGCCTGAATCCATCTGTGGTCTAAGAGGAGCTGGTCAGACGCAGTGATCCTTCTCTGGTGAAGTGTGGGCGGTAGGGGGAGCCTCTTTGACCACCTCTGTTTGCTTTGTAGATTGCTCCTCCCGAAACTCCTGACTCCAAAGTTCGTATGGTCATCATCACTGGACCCCCGGAGGCCCAATTCAAGGTTCTCATCTTTGTTTTTCCAAGCTAGACCCGGGTGGGAGGCTGGGTGGGAATGCAGATCCGCACGACGCTTTTTAAAAACGGTTTTTATCCATTTCTTGGAGTAATCTTTTTTTAAACATTGTTTTTCAAAACGTTTTTATTTATTTAGGGGGGAGAGAGAGACAGCGTGAGGGGGGGAGGGGAGGAGAGAGAGAGAGGGAGACACAGAATCTGAAGCGGGCTCCAGGCTCCGAGCCTGACATGGGGCTCGAACTCGATAACGGTGAGATGAAGTCGAACGCTTAACCGACTGAGCCACCCAGGCGCCCTGATTTCTTTTACGTAATCTTTACACCCGGCGCGGGGCTCGAACTCACGACCCCGAGATCAAGAGTCTCCCGCTCTACCGACTGAGGCAGCCAGGCGCCCCTGCAGGATAAAGCATTGCAGTGCTGCTTCCAGTTGGGCATCACACTTAATTTCTGTTGACTTCTGTTTCCTTCTTTACGTGTGAAGGTGAACAGGAATTCGGGACAGAAGGAAACCCTAGGGCTTGGCTTCTTCCTTGGGCTTTGCCTTAGTTGCATCAAAGGAAGACCTTTGATGCCAAATTTCCTTCTCTCCTTTGTATCCATCGCTAAGTGCCTGCACTTCTGGTCACATAGCCCAAGAGCCGACCGTGAGCACATCCTGACCGAGGCAGGGGTGGAGAATGGGGATAGGCTCTTTAGGCTGTGTGCAGCGGCCCACAGCCTGTTCTCTGCGGCCTCGTTCAAGTCAGTGGGGTCATCCCAGACCCTATAGGGATTTGTAGCTTATGAATTGTTCTGGGAGGTGTGGGTTCAGTTACTCTGCCCCGGCTCTCCAGTGTTACAAGCAGTCAGAAGGAACAGGTCAATGCCACAACAATGGCATTTTCGGTCACCTGGGTAGATGGTTGATCCACCCCTGGGTGGGGCCTGGGGGGCAGCAGGGGAGGGGCTGGAGCTTGGGGACCGGACGTCTCTGTTTACCTCGCTTCCCTTTTCATCGCGTGTATGGCCTGCTGATTAACAAGGATCTCTTCCTCTCAGGCTCAGGGAAGAATTTATGGAAAACTCAAGGAGGAGAACTTCTTTGGTCCCAAGGAGGAAGTAAAGCTGGAGACCCATATCCGGGTGCCAGCGTCAGCTGCCGGCAGGGTTATTGGCAAAGGTGGCAAAACGGTGAGCCTTGAGGGCCAGGCTGAAAGTTCTGGATCTTTGTCCTCAAACCCGACAGCTTTGCTCTGGCTTCTCTCTCCCCTACCCCACACAACCTGAGGACTCCCGACTTGCTCCTTGACCTAATTCTCCTCCACAGCCCAGCTCTGGAGTCCTCTAGTTACCTGCTAGCGATTTGCCTCTTGTCCTTCCCTCCAACCCCTCCCTTTCTTGATGGCGCCCTGAGCTTCTCCTCACCCCTGGCCACGCAGGTGAACGAGTTGCAGAATTTGACAGCAGCTGAGGTGGTGGTGCCCAGAGACCAGACCCCAGATGAGAACGACCAGGTCATCGTCAAGATCATCGGGCATTTCTATGCCAGCCAGGTACACGTGGTACACCCCCCCCCCCCCGTTGCCAGGAGCGCGGGGATCAGAGAGGGAAGACTCCAGATGTTGACCTCCATGGCCTGGATGAATCCGGTGGACTCTGCCTGCCTCTGGGCTGGCTCAGTTTTCTTTTAATTTGTTTTGAGAGAGAAAGAAGAGGGGCAGAGAGAGGGGAGAGAGAATCCCAAGCCATCTCTGCGCTGTCGCGTAAGCCTGAGGTGGGGCTCGAACGCACAGACTGTGAGACCGTGACCTGAGCCGAAATCAAGAGTCGGACACTTAACCGACCGAACCACCCAGGCGGCCCTGGGTCATTCTTTTCTAGGTGTAGGAGTGTGACGTGTAGATGTCTTATTTCCTCTTGAGGCTGTAGGGAGAGCGGTCTGAGGATTTCATATATGATATATATCCTATATAATAACCAGTATGTATTCTGTATTCTTGGTCATCAACGAAGGGTCTTTCCTGTTGTCTAACCTTAGTGCTTCGCTAACACCTTGTGCACAGGATGAGAAAGGAAATTGGTATCACCCCCTTCCCCCGCCAAGTCTTGTTTGTGAAATAATAATGCCAGTAACAACATTCTGGATGGCCCTTCCCCAGTGCAGTCCCTTAGCCTTTCTCACAATGACTTTTCCATCCCTGCTTCCAGTTCTTCCACCGTCCCATTGCAGAACTCCCCACCCCCACCTCCAGGGAGCCGGTCGGCACTGCCCAGCATTGGGACTGACCCCAGAGCCTGCATAGGAGAGTGGATGTCGGGGTCAAATGCCCTGTACTTTGAAAAGTCAGGCAAAGGATGACCGGAAGGGAGTGAGGTTTTCCTAATATCCTCCAGTGTCGGAACCGGAAGGGGTACGGAGGCCTTTGGACGCAACCCCTTCCTCTTAGAGGACAGACGTTTCACAGCAGGCTTGTGGCCCCACCGACACTGTCTAAGGCAGTACAGGAACCGGGAATCCGGGCTCTTGGTTCCCAGTGTGGTGTGGCTGTGCAGCAGCAGGAATGTGGGTTCTGGAGGCAGAGGCCTTGGAACTCAAACCCCGCCTGGCGTGGTCTTCTGCGCCGTATGGCTTTGGCTAACTTTTCTGGGACCGTCTTTTGAGAAGTATTAACGGTAGCATCTGTGGCCGAGTCTGCTGCACCAAGCACCATTCTGTGTGGTTTACATATATTAACTCGTGTAATCCCCACGATAGCCTCATTTTACGGATGGGGGTGTGAGCTTAAGAGGGTAAAGGACGTACGCAAGGATGCACAGGGCCAGGAGGTTTTCAGTACCGAAGCGGGGATGGTTTTCATCTGTTAGGATGAGGAGTAGAGAGAAGAGCTACGTAAGCTGTCCGCTCGGGGCTGACCGAGTAGGAAGTGATCTAAAAAAAGGGAGTCCACCGTCTTGCCTCAACCTAGACCACCTTTCTGTTTAACCAAGAAACCAAGCACGCCGTGGGTGGGAGGACGCGATTCTGGCGACCGGTTCCGGGGGGCGTCGCATTGTGCTGTTGATTTCCCTCGTGGAACCGTGTTCTTGGGGACGGCGCCTTTGAGAAGGGGAGGGGAGAGACACCGATCCATTTTGTACGGTGGGGCTTCGGTGTCACTGCTGGTTTCTAAATCCGTCTCTGGACGTTTCGTTCTCTCTCCTGGGAACGTCGACGTGTGTGGTGGGGCTGTGGTCAGTGGGGAGGAGGTCTCCGAAGTGTATGACCCTCCAAGGGAACACACACTCCTGGCGACTCCAGGAGGTTGATTCGGGGTTCCGCGGTACGTGCGGCAACTTTGTTAACCGGAGGCCCTCACTCCTGCCGCTCGTCTGTTTTTTCCTACAGATGGCCCAGCGGAAGATACGAGACATCCTGGCCCAAGTGAAACAGCTGCACCAAAAGGGACAGAGTAACCAGGCCCAGGCACGGAGGAAGTGACCAGCCCCTTCCCTTCGCAGCGACTCAAGGACAACGGGCTGAAGTCGAGAGCGCGTTCTCCCCAGCAGGCCTGAGAATGAGTGGGAATCAGGGACCCTTGGGCCGGGATGTAGACCAGGTTTGCCCGCTTGGCTTGAGGAAAGACGTTCCAGTGAGGAACCCTGATCCCTCGGCCCCACACGCCCAACCAATTGGCCCGACACTGCCCGCCCCTCAGGGTGTCACCATGGAAATTCTAGCTCAGGGTGCTTTTAAACGTGGATTGTTGAAGTAAGTTCTCCAGGTCCCACCAAGAGAGTGGGTCAGGCCCTAGTGGGAAGAGAAATAAAATTTCCTTCAGGTTTTTAAATCATGCAGAGGGGTGTTTTAATCAGCCTCAAAGGATGGTTTGCTTCTCAACCCGAAAATCCTTCCAGCCTTCTCCTACTTGGTTCGTTGATTAAAATACCTCTACTCTCGTGCCCTGACATAACCTCTTCCTATATAGCCTCTTCCTGAAGTCACGCTAATTGTTTTATCTGTACTGCTACCAGAAAAGGTGGGAACCAATGCATTGTTTTGCTTACGTTATTGACTCAGAGGAGAAGACACACCAGCATCTATAGCTTAAGTCCACTCCTTCCCTAACCGACCAGTAGGAACAGCAAGGAATAAAGAACGGGGGAGAGATGTGATTAAACTATATAGTAATCCACGTTTAAAAGGAGTGCCCTTATGGCCGATCTAGTCCAGATCGCCATCTTGAAAAATTGGCGCGATGAAAATGTTCTCCACTCTGTCGGGACTTCCCCACCGAGATTCCCTGCCCCGTTCACGTCCTTCTCCCCATCTAGGTGCACATGGGCGGTAGTGAATGCTCGGCAGGGTAGGGGCTGACCACTGTACTGTCCCTGATTCCCACCATTCTCAGGCAGATTTTATATTTTTTTAAAGTCTATTTTAATGATTGGATATGAGCACTGGGAAGGGGACGTAACTCCCCTTGATAAAGTCTCAGTTCCATGGAGGACTTGAGTGGCCCCAAAGGCTGCCACTGTGCCCTCACTCCAGCCCGTGTGCTCCTATAAGGGCTGGTTCCCAGAGGCAGGGGTTGTGGGGCACTCCCCCGCCACGGCACTGTTCCCTTGGTGGAGGTGGGATGTGGAACCCAACCCCGAGCTCCCGGTAAAGCTGAAGTCCACCATCTGGCGTACGTTATGAATATTCAGTAAATGGGAGAGTATTTGCTTCTGTCGTTATCCCAGAGGCATATTTAACCGATGGCTTCTGCCTCCGTGAATCATCGGCATGACAAAAGTTGTGCCTAAAAAACAAAGTTCAAAATACCAGCAACCTTATGCACAAAGGGGTAAATAAGCTTAATTTATTAATTTCCCAGGCTCAGTAAGATCCCGTTGGAAGTTCAGCCCTTGTGGAAGACAGCAGCCATCAGTTGAATGAGGTTGGGCCTCCCCTCCTGATATACTGATTGTCAACGCATATCAGCCAGGTGGTGCACTTTAGTTAGCTACCTTGGACAATGCTATCAAGTGTGCTGGGAAGGGAGGAAGGCCTCTCTGCATGTGGAAAAGCCCATGCGTGGAGTCCCCTCCTTCCGACACTGCAACAACAACAGTAGTAACAACGAGACAACCATGACACGTGGGCGGAGTCAGTCAGGTAATGCTGTGCGCGAAGTAAACTACCTCAAGGTATGAAGTTACCTCAGCAATTACTTTCCTTTTTGTTCCCCTCACCTTTTTTTAACCTTTTTTTTTCTTTGCGGCTTGCTGATATTTTATATAAAAAAAAGAAAAGCAAAGCAAAAGAGAAGCTGATAGTCTTGAATATTTTATTTTTTTAATGAAAAGAAAAAAAAACCGAGAAAGTTATGTTTCATAATTTCTTACAACATGAGCCAGTGTAAGCCTTTAGGATCTCTCTAGGGAGAACAGGCCCTATGGGAAGGGCAGCAGGGGCTGGCTCTTTGGGAGGAGGCTGGGGCTCAGCGGCCCAAGGTGGAGAGAGCCCGGGGTGAGGCCCTGATCTCTGACCCCCAGATTCCTAAGCCACTGGCCTCTCCTGGGAAATCCCGCCTGCTGGGGATTCAGAGACCTAGCAGAGCTGTGGGCCTCCAGTGGCCAAACGGCAGTCCCCAGCCACCTGCTCATGGCGTCTCCTCTCTCCCTTTTTGGTTAAAGGGCATCCCAGCCAGTTCTCCCCACCAGTGGTGCTGTTGAGATATTTTTAAATAATTGCCTCCGTTTTATCGAGGAGTGAAATAATATCTAAAAAGTATACCCACTTAAAAAAAAAACAAAAACAAAAAACCCTCTATTTCTCTTTCTAGAAGTATGGGAGCCAAGATTCCGTTGGTGGAAGAGACACAGCTGCTCTCTTACCCTCAGAGAGGTCCACCTGGTTTGTCATTGCAGTCTTTTCTTTTTTTGGTGTTGTTTTCATTTCAGTCCCATCTTGCTGTTCCCTTTGGGTCTGCGTCAACAGACCCAAGGAGCAGACAGACACTCAGATGATTGCCCCTTCGTCTCCTGTCATCTTTAGATTGATCTGATTGGTTCTAACAGTGGACCCAAACCTAAAGGAATTCTTGATTTAGGGTGGTGGGTGCAAGAAGCAGTAGGGGGGTATGGGAATGTGACTGGGGACAGGTTCCTGCCTCGCTCGTGTCTTATCCTTGCGTCCCCATGACATTCCTTTACAACCTCCAGAACTGTCTACCCCAAAGAGAGGAAGAAGCAGGAGAGCATTTAGGGGTGATATCAGGCCTATGTAATTGAGCTTCCCACCTCCCCTAACCACAAAAAAAGGGTCTCCCAACTTCCATCTCTGGCTCTATATGCTTTAGCCCAAAATGAAGCAGATAACGTTCAGACATCGGCCATTTGGTGATTTAAGGCGAATTTCCAGCAGCAAGCATGCTTTAATATCCGGTTCAAACTACCAGCAGAAAAACAAAAAACAAAAACCAACAAACAAAAAAACCACCCACAGTACCTGAAATGTGATTGTTGCAGTGTTCAGTTTCCTTGGGATCCTGCTCCCGTCACACCTTAAGCCCACGTCCTTTTCCTTTGGCTGGTTCAGCTCCCGGAAGAGACCAGGAAGTGTGGCAAGGGGCTGTCAGACGTTAGTTGAATTAGGCACAGCTTCCACCCATCGCTGACATTTGCCCAGCAGGAAAGTTGTGAAAGTTACCCTATCAGAAGCAGAAGGAATATGGTTTGGTGGTTAAAGTTTAGCGGGATAAAGGGACCTGTCTTGGTGGGCCCGCCTTTGACCCTTAGGCTAGGTCTTGGGGTAGTGCCTCGCCCTCCTGCACATCACCTCCATTTCCCCGTCCTTGGCGAGATAAGTCAACGTGGAAAGCACTTGGGAGATTTGGATGATCAGAGAAAAGTGACTTTTAGAAAACCACTTCTATACTGAAGAGAGAGAGAGAGAGAGATATATATGTGTGTGTGTGTGTGCGCTACATATATATTTTTAAGAAAGGACCATCTCTTTAGGATATATTTTTTATTCTGTGGAACACACAAAAAAACCAAAATGGTTTGATTCACTTAACTTCAAAGCTGCATCTGACAGTTACACCCGGATGGCTTTAATCCCCTCTAGGGTCTGGTTGCCTTTTGCAGTTTGGGTTGTGGACTCGGCTCCCCAGAAGGGTCTGGGTAGGAGAGAGCCATACGTAGGGACAGAGTTTTATCCCCTGCTGCCCTTTCCTGCCCTCCCCTGGGTCCTTGTCAAGTCCTTATTCCTTTCCCGTGAGCTCTCCACCTCCGGGGGGGGGTGGGGGGGTGGTTGGGAGCTATTCTTAGGTATGCCTCACTATTGGCAGGAAAGACCCCATGTAAAACCCAGAGAGCACTGCGGGGAACACTCCAGGTGGCTCTGTGTCCGTTTTCCTCTGTGCCAAAGACAGACAGACAGGGGCTGAGAGAGGCCGTTTCTGAATCCAAGCAGTAGCCATCTTTCGACGTATACTTGGGCCCTCTGAGAGGGGCTCCTGGAAACAGTGCGAGCTAAAGACGCGTCCCTTCCCTTCTGAGGCTCCTGGGGGACGTGGGGGCGGTGCTTAGCTTGCCAAGGGGTAGGGAGCTGAGAAAGGGGTCCATTGGCTCCTGTTGCACTTTGGGGAAGGAGGGGAAGTTTGGGGCTCCTCCACGTGGGACTGCTCTCTGTCCCCTGCCCCCACTGCAGAGATAGCATGGCGAGTTCCCTTCAGGCCTGGCAGACTGGCAGCGAGGAGGGGCCTCAGTTAGCTCTCAAGGGTGCCTTCCCCTCCTCCCACCCCAGACGTAACCCTCTGCCAAACTGGGAACCAGCAGTGCTATGTAACTACCTCACAGAGCCCCAGAGGGACCCCCCAGGCTTCCAGTTCACGCCGAAGCCGAAGCCGGCACCTCTAGTCCCCCCTTTCCTCCCACCTCCCACCCGGGGGGGGGCGGGGAGGGGGGGCGATCTGCTTTCACTCTCCTGAAGTGTTTTACGGGGAGATCCTAGTGGCTTTGACATTCAAACCGCGCCACTGTTCTTTGCCTGTTTGTGGCAAACTGGTGGAAGGAAGACAGCACAGCCTGACCACAGTAATTGCAGGAAGATGGGAGACCTCCATGCCAGGGGACATAAAGCCATTTCCCTTCCAAACGCTCGATGACGTAGACGCAGAAACGTCTCTCTGGTACCCAGACTTCGAGTAACGCCAGCTGAAAGCTTCGGTTTCTTTGGATACGTAAGGCTTCTCTGTCGGGGTACAGGGCAGGGAGGAGGCCTCGTGACCGAAGGTGAAGGTAGAGGGCGAGGGCCAGATCCCAACCTTGACCCTTGGGCCCGTGCACCTCCTTGGGGCACAGCCTGATGTGGGCACCATTTGCATGGTGTCTTAGCGTGGTTGAATCCGGACTGACGAGACATGGAAGAAGTTTTTGTTCTCTTAAACAGCAGGAAGCTCCTCGGGAGCGTGTGTTTTCGAGTTACCACAGGTGATGGATGCTACGAGTAGAAATGGATTAACTACCTCAATCCTTACAATAAGATTGGAACCGAGGGCAGGGACTCGTGCATAAGGGTATGAATCCTAGCCAGGAGAAGTGAGTTGAGGCTTGTGCCACAAAAAAGGTTTGTTCTTGAGGAACAGGCAGGCCTGCCAGGACTCCCCCCACCCCTGTCCAGGGGGCTGGGCGGTCTGGCAATTAGGTCCCCCCCCCTCCTTCCGCCTTCCTTGCCCAGGGGTCCAGCGTGTCACCCCTTTCCCTCCGGCTTGACCTCCGCTCACTTGCTCTAGCCTATCTCGTTGGACCAGAGAGGCTGGCTGGAGGTGAAATGGCCTGGAACCCATCACTCAGCCCTAGTGTCAGGAAGCCTGGGGAAGCCAGAGCTAAGACCTCTTCAGGGTTTCTTTGAGATGCTCCGCCTCCGCTGTGTCCTCAGTCTTCATGGGGGGGGAGGGGGGGAGGACAGTTGGCTCTAGAAGTGGTGGTGCGGGATCCTTTGTCCTGAGAGAGTCCAAGGCCCCCGGTCCTCTGGTCGCTCAGGCGTCTTTGTAGTCGGGGAGTCCACTGGGCGCACCCAGCCCCTCCCCACCCTCTAATGGACCTCCTCATAGAAGCCCCATTTCACTTTTGTTTTATCTACCTCTTAGCAAGACAATAGAGAGAAATTAGGTAGTGGCAACTCCACTTGCTTAGGTTAGGGGGGGAAAAAGATTTCTTTTTCCAAAGGAAAAAAAAATATTACCTTAAAAATACTTTCCAAAAAATTTAAAAAACCAAAAAAAAAAAAAAAAAAGAGGGAGACATTTTCCAGTGACCACTGGATTGTTTTAATTCCCCAGACTTTTCTCTTTTTTTCCCCCGTAAATAAGTTTCACTCTTTGGCGAGTTTCTCCACTTGTTTAAGATAATGTGCTGCCCTAACTGGGACAGCGATCACAGTCTGCCCCCCCTGGCTTGTCCCACCCCTACACCCTGTTCCCACCAGTGAGTCTTAACCTGCGCTCCTCCCCCTGACACCCGCCCAGCCAGGTGACTTCCGTCCCCCCAGCAAGAATAAAGACTGTGTGTGTGTGTTGGGGTGCTTAAGTCTTGACTCACCCTTTTCCCCCTGTGGGGGTTGGGAGGCCACTTGTAACACTTCCGTGTACATTTTATGTAACCCACTGCAATGTAAAGGTGTTCAAAATGAATTTCAGCAGATGATGAGTTAGCCTAATGAATAAACATCTTCTGTCGCCACTTGGATGCTCCCCTTTTCTCCAGCATCTTCCTCCTGGTCCCGGAAACCAGAAGAAGTCAGAGGAGCCCCCTCCCCAATGCAAAGTGAATTCGCATCCAGTCCTGAGACCCCTCTTAACTCAGGAGAGTGGAAAGTGTGTTTTTCTGGAATGCGGATCCTGGTGGCGTCCGGAAGGGGCTTCTGCATGTGACTGTGCTATCCCATTCTGTAATTCGCGGCCACTTTGAAAATTGTACCTGGGTGGAAGTCTGCCAGCCATCTCCATGGTATTTCGATTGTACCCTTTCTCCCACCCTTTAATCTGTACTTTGCTTTGTCGGGGGAGGTGGGGCAGCTGACTCAGACTTTGCGAATTTGTTCTTTTGCTGGATGGGCGCTCCAGCTTTTCCCATGAAGGTTGTTTAAGCTACAGACCACTTCATTCTGCTGTTTCAATTTCAAAAATAAAAAGGAAACTTCTATCGAAAGCTGCGCGCGCGTGTATGTCTGTCTTGTTTCGTCTCGGGCGGAAGGGGGGGTGGTGGTCTTTGGGGTCTGGTAGCGGAGATGCTCAGACCTCCAGCAGCCGACTTCAGTGTTGAGAGTCCTGGTTCCCAGGGACCAGAGTCACTCAAATGCAGACGAGGCCTTTTTCTTAAATTCACCGATAGCCAACAAGGAGTGGCCTTTAGACGGTGCCTTGCTGTTAACGTCCTTTGCATGTTGGAATACGGCCTCTGCCGTATTGCAGAATCGGTGCATGTTGGCGAATCAGTGCACAGCAGTCTCGGTGGCTCTGAAGGTCAGGAAGAGGTATTGCCCTTCCTGACCCCTGCCCCAAGAAAAACTATGCAAATGGCTTCTTCCTTCCGGGTTTCCGTCACCAGCTACCGTCACCAGCTACCGTGACCCTGCCCTCGCCTAGTTTCCTTTCTGAATGTCAGCAAGGTGGGAGGGAGACAACCTAGACTCCCAAGCGTGGCTTCCCGGATTCTTGGTCCAGCCCTTTCTGCCCTGACATCTTTCAGAGATGACCTGATGGTACAGGGCGATACCATGCTTAAAGAAACGTTCTAGGCCATCTGTTCAGACCTAGGGCTGTTTAGACCCTGAATAGATAGGTCTAGCGCCAGTTACGGTGTTGTGAAATCTGATGTCAAGGGGACAGCTAAGAATGGAATGATCTGTCCCTCCTCCTTATGTCCGCCCTCGGTATTGGGCAGATCTGTGAAGATTTCGCTTCCCCCCACCTACGGGACGGTGGGGAACATTTGCTAAGAATGGTTATACCTGTCTTTTCTCCTCCTAATCCTCTGTCTCCACATCTTTTCTTTTTTTCCCTACGTAACCCAATCTTTTTTTTTTTTTTTTTTAGTTTATTTTGAGAGAGTGAGAGTGCGAGTGGGTGGGGGAGGGGCAGAGAGCAAGAATGGGGGGTGGGGAACGGCAAGCAGGCTCCATGCTGTCAGCGCGGAGTTCGAACTCACGAACCCCGCAAGATCATGACCTGAGCCGAAACCACGAGTGGGATGCGCGACCGACTGAGCCACCCTGGCTCCCCAAATCCAATCATGTTTGCAAAAGGTTTAATTAAGGTGCATCTGGATAAGTTAAAAGTCATTAGGCTGGGTTTAGTGTTGGCGGTTATCTGTGCCCTCCCACATAAGGAGATCAGTGTCGGGACAGGATTTTCCAGTCTTGCTGGAAACTTCACGCAGGAGGTGAATATTTATTTGTTCCTTGCCGTGTTTCTGAAATCGTTTAAGGTGGCTGAAACACGGGGATGAAGCCCTGTGGACACTTTGCTGATAATGGTCAACGTTTGTTGGGATCAACAGTGTGCTTACACCCATTTAAGGCATTCGGGGCCTTACGTGACGGCGTGTTTAACTCTCCCAACAATCCTGAAATGAATGTTACTCCCCTTTTATACACAGAACCGAAAATCAGACAGGTTATGTTACTAAAGCCACAAAGCGTTTGATTCTAGAACCCAGTCCTTTGCCAGTACAGCTAACCACCAGCTCTGCAAGAGGAACCTTCGCTGGTGTAGGCGAAACATGGAAGCTACTTCTGCTGACGGTTTGCGAGAACACCCTTCTTTTCACCATCTGTGTGAGTAATCAGTGGTGAATTCACAAAAGCGGCTTTTTGTATCGTTCCTGGTCAAATCGGTCACAACTGGCTTTGGCCTTGCCTTCCCATGTGTGCACGAGCCTGACAACTTTGGTGGCCAGTGTGGGGCCCATGAAGGTACGGTGCCCTTAAAAGAATGGAGGCTGGGGCGCCTGGGTGGCTCAGTCGGTTAAGCGTCCGACTTCAGCTGAGGTCACGATCTCGCGGTCCGTGAGTTCGAGCCCCGCGTCGGGCTCTGGGCTGATGGCTCGGAGCCTGGAACCTGCTTCTGATTCTGTGTCTCCCTCTCTCTCTGCCCCTCCCCCGTTCATGCTCTGTCTCTCTCTGTCTCAAAAATAAATTAAAAACATTAAAAAAAAATTAAAAAAAAAAAAAAAAAGACTGGAGGCTGCATGGGCCAGGGTAGGGGGTACTACACGTGCCCCAGGGTCTGGTAGCTTAGCCCTCACCTAAGTCGTGGGCTAGAGGGCAGGTGTCCTACCTATTCGGGAACTGCGTGGGTCAGGTTGGCGTATAGGACTTTCTGGAACCTCATGGTTAACACCACCTGTTGATAGACGTTTGGAGGTCAAGCGGCGGCGAGAGGGAGGATCGGTGCTTTCAGGTGTTAAAGGTGAGTTTGAGGCTGAGTTGATAGCCACTTAAAACCGAAAGGAAATGCGGGGCGCCTGGATGGCTCAGTTGATCAAGCATCCGACCTCAGATCAGGTCATGATCTCACAGCTCATGAGTTCAATCCCTGAGTCGGATTCTGCACTGATGGCCCGGGGCCTGGAGCCCGCTTCAAACTCTGTCTCTGTCTCTCTCTTCCCCCACCCCCACCCCCGCTCCAGTGCTCATGCGTGCTCTCTCTCTCTCAAATGTAAATAAACATTAACAAAACCCAAAAGGAAGTGCGAAGTTGTGCAAGTTGCTGCGTAATTCCCACAGTGTCTGTGTTAAAACTCCCTGGTTTGTGTTTCTGGTTTTTTTTTTTTTTTTTTTTTTTAAACACCTAATGGATTTGGGCAAAAAACTTGCAGGAAAGCGGTGGGGGGTGGGGGGGTGGTGCTGGAGGTAAAGATAAAGGAACTTTGCAACTGAAGGGTCCAGACCATTTACTGTATGAACTGTCATAACCGGGACTGAAATGTGTCACAGGCTGTACTGTGAATGTACACAAAGTGCTAGAAAATTCTTCTGGTGTCCAAAATTTTCAGTCTATGATGATATCTTTTTTTTTTTTTAATCTCTGCATAGGAAGGTTTTTATTTTTTCCATTGTACGTTATGTTGCTCTATTTGTCTATAATAAACATGTATAGTTATATAATATTTATTTACTTATTTATTCATTTATTCTTTTTTAAAAATCTTTTTTATGTTTATTTTTGAGACAGAGAGAGAGCAGGAGCGGGGGAGGGGCAGAAAGCGAGGGAGACACAGAATCAGAAGCAGGCTCCAGGCTCTGAGCCGTCAGCCCAGAGCCCGACGCGGGGCTCCAACTCTCGGACTGCGAGATCGTGACCTGAGTTGAAGTCGGATGCTCAACCGACTGAGCCACCCAGGCGCCCCTAATTCATTCATTCTTGAGAGAGGGAGAGAGTACACGCTTGCTTGCCGATAGTGGGGGAGGGGCAGAGAGCGAGGGAGAGAGAGAATCCCAAGCAGGCTCAGTGCTGTCAGTGCACGGCCAGACACGGGGCTCGAACCCACGAATCGTGAGATCGTGACCCGAGCCGAAATCAAGAGTTGGACGTTTAATCGAGCTGAGCCACCCAGGTGCCCCTTTATTTTGTATTGAGGTCAAATTGGTATATAACGTTATGTTAGTTTCAGGCGTATGGCACAGCAGAGTGACGTGTATACTCCCTGCAAAGTGATCGCCACGGTAAGTCTAGTTGCCATTCCTTACCATACGGTTGACCCCCCCCAACCCTTTTCACCCACCCCCTCCCTCCTTTCCCTCTGATAAACACCACTGTATCTTCTGCATCTCTGAGTTCTGTTTGTTCAGATCGCTTTTTAGATTCCACATAGAAGTGAAATCATACGTTATTTATCTTTGACGTATTTCACTTAGTTTAATGTCCTCATGGTGCATCCATGTTGTCACCAATGGCGACAACATTCTTTTCTATGGCTGAGTGGTATTCCGTTGCCGATACGGATCACATCCTCATCCGTTCATCCACCAATGGACACTTAGGTTGCTTCCGTATCTCGGCTGTTGTAAATCATGTTGCAATGATCGTAAGGATGCGTGCATCTTTTTGAGTTAGCATTTTCCCTTTCTTTGGGTAAGTACCCAGAAGCGGACTTAGAATTGCTGGATCATATGATCGATGTACTTGTAATTTTTCGAGGAACCTCCGTATTGTTTTCCTTAGTGGCTGCACCAATTTACATTCCCACCAGCAGCATCCGAGGGCTCCCTTTTCCCCCACATCCTCATCAACTCTTGTTATTTCTTGTCTTTATAATGATGTCTTGTTGTTTGGCAAGTTCAAGATCCCATTCTTCATGGCCTTGGCTGCCTGCCAGGGGGAGCAACCACAACCAATAATCCCAGCAACTCTCGAGGCCTGCCGGCCAGGGAGCGCGTCTTGAAACAGTGAGTTTCCCTGACAGTCCAGGGAAAGCGGCTGTTTTTTCACAAAGTAAAAAATGCCATGTTCCTAATTCAACATTTGTAACTCTTGGCAGAAGTTGGTGGCCTATGTGTCTTGCTGTAAAGAGGCTCTATTAGGGGCGCCTGGGTGGCTCAGTCGGTTAAGCATCCGACTTCGGCTCAGGTCATGATCACGCGGTCCGTGAGTTCGAGCCCCGCATTGGGCTCTGTGCGGACAGCTTAGAGCCTGGAGCCTGTTTCAGATTCTGTGTCTCCCTCTCTCTCTCTGACCTTCCCCCGTTCATGCTCTGTCTCTCTCTGTCTCAAAAATCAATAAATGTTAAAAAAATTTTTTAAAAATGAGGCTCTATTAGTTTCCTAGGGAGGCTGTTATAATTCCCTCGAAGCTCGTGGCTTAAAACGGTTCCGGAGGCCGGAGGTCTGAAATCAAGGTGTCAGTAGGTCAGTTCTGGAGACCCTTAGACCTACGCCTTTCTTCCAGCTTCTGGTGCTTGACAGCGGTCCTTGACCCTCCTTGGCCTGTAGACAAATCACTCCAGTCTCAGCCTTCGTCTTCACATGGTCTTCTCTGTGGCTCTGTCTCTGTCTGTCTCCTATGAAGACAGTCGTTATTGGACTTACGGCCCACTCTCATCCAGGATGATGTAATCTTGAGATACTTACAGACATCTGCAAAAACCCTTATTTCAGATAAGGTCACATTCTTTTGTTGTTGTTTTAACTTTCTTTTAATGTTTGTTTGTTTTTGAGAGAGAGAGAGAGAGAGAATGAGTGGGGGAGAGGCAGAGAGAGACGGAGACACAGAATCCGAAGCAAGGTCCAGGCTCTGAGCTGTCGGCATAGAGCCCGATGTGGGGCTCGAACTCACAAGCAGTGAGATCATGACCTGAGCTGAACTCGGGCACTTAACTGACAGAGCCACCCAGGCTCCCCTTTTAAAAAAATTTTTTATGTTTATTTTTGAGAGAGAGGGAGCATAAGCAGGGGAGAGGCAGAGAGAGAGGGAGACACAGAATCCAAAGCAGGCTCCAGGCTCTGAGCTGTCAGCACAGAGCCTGACGTGGGTCTCGAACCCACGAATGCGAGATCATGACCTGAGTCAAAGTAGGACGCTTAACCAACTGAGCCAGGTGCCCCCAGACAAGGTCACATTCTAAGGTTCAGGGTGGGCATATCATTTAGGAGGATGCCATTGAACCCATACAGAGGCCATACTTCATGGGGCTTGGCCCACCTGCCCCTGACAAGTTGGTTATATTGGATTTTTAACACCTCTTCTTCTGGAAGTTGAGGAGATCACAGTGTCCTTTTGGAAAGACATAGGTGACACCCTGCAGCCCAACTCACCAGCTATGGGTTAGGATGTTTGGATGGTGGTGACTCTGGTTGCTGAAGCATTTGGTGACAAGGGGGACAGATGGTACTTTACTGTGGCCCCAAGACCCCAATGTTTTGGGTTGGCTAGAGTTACAGATGAAGGGGAGGGGCTTCATAATTGTTCCCCCTCTTGCACAGGAGAGAAGGACTCCTTCCCTCCAACCTGTGGCTGTGACTGTAGGTCAAATACTCCCTGGTGGTCAAGGGCAGTCATTTATGCAGAGTTGTACTAGGGTCTGCTCTTGAGTGAGTGGGAAGGGAGGAACATTGGGGATGGTTTGGGGCAAAAGCTTGATTATCTTTTTTTTTTTTTTGAGAGAGAGAGAGAGCGAGAGAGAGCATGAAAGCGGGATGGGGGCGGGCAGAGGGAGAGAGAGAAAGAATCTTAAACAGGTTCCATGCTCAGCGCAGAGCCTGAGGCGCGGCTTGATCCCACGACCCTGGGATCATGACCTGAGCCGAACTCAAGAGCCGGACGCTCAACCGACTGAACCACCCAGGCGCCCCAAAAGCTGAATGTCTTGGTCAGCCTGGGCTGCTGTAACAGAATACCACAGACGGTGTGGCTTATAAACCACGGAAATTTATTGTGCACAGTCCTGGTTCCCCGGGAGCCTGGGAAGTCCAAGGTCAAGTCATAGGCAGCTTGGGTGTCTGGCGAGGAGCAGCTTCCTGGTGTAGACAGCCGTCTTCCAGCTGTCCTCCCATGGTAGGGGGACGACGGAGCTCTCTTGGGTCTCCTACAAGGGCACCAATCTCAGTGGGTCTTTACCTCAACGAGGAAGCACTGGCCTGCCCGAGAGAAGCTTTCTGAGAGGTCCCCGTGGGCGACAGGAAGGGAAAGCTGTAACTTCCGTCCGAGTCACTGTGACCTCAGCCTGGATTTATAATGGAAAACGTAAGCACCCAGATGATGAGGTAGCCACTCGGGGGTCGGACTGACCGGTTCGTTCGATTGGCACCAACTGTCAGGGACAATTAAATCCAGAAAACTTCAGCCACTGGGCAACTAACTCCCCCCCAAATGGCGGCCCAGACACGGGTTGAGGTAAATCCCCCTTCGGGCTGCAGGGGAGAAAACAAATCGAAGGTCCAGGCTGCAGGTCAATTGCACGGGAAATGGGTGTCATATCACTCAGGGACTCTTAGATGGGCTGCGTCACGTTCTGGGGCTTCCTGAGCACAACCCTCGGTAGCAAAAAAGTACCCAGCAGTGGGCAGCACCTGGGACATTCGCTGGACCTTTCAAGCTGGCATCATCCCCAGGCAGCAGGTGGCCCTGAAAGACGGATGGACTCCTGAAAAGGGAAAACCCAGAAATGATAACTAACCGGCCAGATGAGGGTCACCTCCCCGCAGAACACATTTCAGACGGTCTGGTCTCTGCATGTGGCAATTCCCTGGAAGGTACCTCCCACTGAAGTCAGTTATTCAAGGGGGCGCCTGGGTGGCTCAGTCGGTGAAGCGTCCGACTTCCGCTCGGGTCATGATCCCGCGGTCCGTGAGTTCGAGCCCCTCGACGGGCTCTGTGCTGCCAGCCTGGAGCCGGCTTTGGATTCTGTGTTTCCCTCTCTCTCTCTGCCGCTCCCCCCACTCGCGCTCCCCGCCCCCCTCCTCGAAAACCAATAAACATGAAAACAAAACAAATAAGTCATTCCATTGTGAGTTTGGGGAAGAGGGCCAGAATGTAAGAGACCCAAACCACATAAGTAGCCCTCTCGTTCTGCTTTTCCTCCCCGTAGCCAAGCACCATGTTTTAGGAAAAACCAACACCTGCCTAATTCTCCACCGGGACTCCTGGGGTCAAAATCAGCTCTACTTTCCCGGTTGGCTCAGCCTTGACCTCAGCTCCTCTGATCACAACCTTCTCCCTGCCAGGCACCAACCCGGGGTTTGCAATCACTCCCCACTCGCCCCAGGCAGAGCGTGGGAGCCGCACAGACCTGACCTCAAATCCAGGAAAATGATTGTTCACTAATCTACAAGGTAAGGATATTACTACTACCCTCGTTAGCGCGAATAATGGCCTCTACGATGTGGATGTTATCAAAGGATCGCTTTGATAATTAAGAAAACAAACGCCGTACTGAATCAATGACATCAATTGCGAGTAAGATGACATCGATTGTGAGGCGCAGCATTATTTCATATACTATCAGGCCATCGTTGCTTCTTTTTGAGGTTTTTTTGGTTTTTCCGGTAACGCTAGTGAAATACAGGGGCGCCTGGGTGGCTCAGTCGGTGAAGCGTCCGACTTCGGCTCAGGTCACGATCTCGCGGTCCGTGAGTTCAAGCCCCGCGTCAGGCTCTGTGCTGATGGCTCGGAGCCTGGAGCCTGCTTCCGATTCTGTGTCTCCCTCTCTCTCTGCCCCTCCCCCGTTCATTCTCTGTCTCTCTCTGTCTCCAAAATAGATAAACGTTAAAAAACATTTTTTTTTTTTTAAAAGAAATACAATTCCACTCAGCCATATCATCCCGTACCATAAAATTCACCCACTTGAAGTGTGTAATCCCTTGGGTTTTGCACGGCGTTCAGCATCTATCACCGCAGCCCCGTTTTAGGGCATTTTCATCCCTCCCCCGCAAAGAAACCCCGTTCATGGTCGTTCCCCATTGCCCCCTTCCTCCAGCCCCTGGCAACCAATCTGTCTCCCTAGATTTGCCCGTGTGGACATTTCATAGACATAGAACCGAACGAGCTATAGCCTTTGGTGACTGGCTTCTTTCACCTAGCCAGTGTTTTCGAGGTTTGTTCAGGTTGTAGACGAAACCAATACAGGCATACCTCGTTTTATTGCGCTTTGTAGATGCCACGTTTTTTGTTTTTTGTTTTTTTTTACGTTTATTTATTTTTGAGACAGAGACAGACAGAGCATGAATGGGGGAGGGTCAGAGAGAGAGAGGGAGACACAGAATCTGAAACAGGCTCCAGGCTCCCAGCGGTCAGCCCAGAGCCCGATGCGGGGCTCGAACTCACGGACCGCAAGATCGTGACCTGAACCGAAGTCGGCCGCTTCACCGACTGAGCCACCGAGGCGCCTCGCTGCCACGTTTTTTGCAGTGAAAGCTTGTGGCAACCCTGGAGTGAGCAAGCCGATGGCGCCATTTTTTCCAACGGCACTCGCTCGCTTTGTGTTTCCGTGTCACCTTTTTGTAATTCTTGCCACGCGTCAGACTTTTTTCGGTTATATATGTTTGTTACAATGACGGCTGCCCAGTGATCTTTGATGTCACTTACTGTGCCTGTTTTAGGGCACCACCAACAGCACCCATGTAAGACAGTGAACTTAATCCCCAGGCATCCCTATTCCCCGAGACCGGGCAATATGGAAGTCAGGCCCGTTAGAAACCCGACAGTGGCCTCTAAGTGTTCACGGGAAAGGGAGAGTTTCACATCCCTCCCTTTAAATCAAAAGCTGGAAATGATTAAGCGCAGCGAGAAAGGCATGCCGAGAGCCGAGATAGGCTGAAAGCCAGGCCTCTCGTGCCAAACAGTTAGCCAAGTCGTGGATGCCGAGGAAAAGCTCTGGAAGGAAATGAGCAGTGGCAGCTGCGGTGAACATAGGAGTTAGGAAGTGGAACAGCCTTATGGCCGATAATGGAGAAAGTGTCAGCGGTCTGGAGAGAAGATCAAACCGGCCACAACATTCCCGTAAGCCACAACCTCATGCAGGGCAAAGGCCCCAAAGTTCTTCAGTTCTGTGCAGGGTGAGAGAGGTGAGGGAGCTGCGGAAGGAAAATACGAGGCAAGCAGATGTTGGCTCGTGGGAAAGAAGTCCTCTCCATACCATAAAAGTCCAAGGTGAAGCAGTACGTGTTGATGTACAAGCTGTGGCACGTGATCCCGGAGATCTAGCTAGGATAATTATTGATACCAGATTTTCAATACCAGATTTTCATGGGAGGCAAAGCAGCCTTCTTTGGAGGAAGAGGACTTTCATAGCTAGAGAGGAGAAGTCAATAACAGGCTTCAAAGCTTCAGAGGATAGGGTGACTCTCTTGTGAGGGACTAACGCAGCTGGTGACTTTCAGTTGAAGCCAGTGCTCCCCCAGCATTCTGAAAACCCTCGGGCCCTGAGGAGTTATGTTAAGGGACGCCTGGGCGGCTCAGTCGGTTGAGTCTCCAACTCTTGATTTCGGCTCAGGTCATGATCTCAGGGTAGTGGGATCGAGCCCTGAGTCAAGCTCTGTGCTGACCTTGGACTCGCATGGGATTCTCTCTCTCTCTCTCTCTCTCTCTCTCTCTCTCTTCCTCTGCTCGTGTGTGCTCTCTCTCTAAAACAAAACAAAACAGAAAAAACCAGAATGATGTTAGATTCACTCAGCCTGTGCTGTAGAAATGGAACAAAGCCTGGATGAGAGCACATCTGTTTACAACATGGTTTCCTGGATATTTTAAGCCCACTGTTGAGAACTGCCAAGTTGGAAAGGAAAAAGGTTCCTTTCCAAAAGATTACTGCCCACTGACAATGCACCCTGGTCACCCAAGAGCTCTGGTGGAGATGTACAATGAGATTAATGTTTTTTCATGTCTGCTAACACCACATCCATTGTGCAGCCCTTGGATAAAAGAGTCATTTTGACTTTCAAGTCTTGTTGTTTAAGAAATACGTTTTGTGAGGTTTCAGCTCTCCTAGATAGTGATTCCTTTGATGGATCTGAGCAAAGTAAATTGCAAACCTTCTGGAAAGGTTTCACCATTTAATTTTTTTTTTTTTTTTTAGAGAGAGAGAGCACGAGTTGGGGAGAGGAACAGAGGCAGAGAGAGAGAGAGAGAGAGAGAAAGGGAATCTTAAGCAGACTCCATGCTCAGCAAAAAGCCTGACATAGGGCTTGATCCCACAACCTTGAGATCATGACCTGAGCCAAAAATCAAGACTCGGACGCTCAACCGACTGAGCCACCCGGGTGTCCCAGGATTCACCGTTTAGATGCCACGAAGAACGTTTGTGGTTTGCAGGAAGAGGTCAAAATATCAGCGTTCACAGGAGGTGGAGGAACTTGATTCCAACCCTTGTGGATGGCTTTGAGGGGCTCAGGACTTGAGTGGAAGAAGTCCCTGCAGACGTGGTGGAAAAGCAAGAGAAGTAGGAGCAGGAGTGGAACCAGAAGATGGGAGTACATTGCTGCGATCTCGTGACTAAGTTGAACAGATGGCGGGGGGGGGGGGTGCTTCTGAGAGGGACCTGGCTCCCAGCGAAGATGGCGGGAAGATTGGCAAAACGACAAACACCAGATTTGGGATATCACACGAACTTCATTGATAAAACAGGGCTTGAAAGCCATGACTCCACAATTTCTAAAGTTCCATTGGGGATGGTGCTCTCACGCAGCACGGCACGCTGCAGAGAAGTCACCTGTGAAAGGAAGCGTCGGTTGACACAGCCCGCTTCCTTGCTGTCTTATTTTAAGAAATTGCCACAGCCACCCCAGCCCTCAGCAGCTGCCACCCTCATCCATCACCAGCTGTCCGTCTCAAAGCAAGACCCTCCACCAGCAAAAGATCACAACTCGCTGAAAGCTTAATGATAGCATTTTTTTTGCAATAAAGCATTTTAAAATTAAGATGTGTCCTTTTTTTTTTTTAGACGTAATGCTATTGCACACTTGCTAGACTATAGTAAGCTGTAAACCTCATTTTATATGCACGAGGAGACCAAAAAATTCATCTGACTCATTTTATTGCAATATTCGTTTTATTGTGGTGGGTCTGGAACCAAAGCCACAATGTCTCCGAGGTATGCCTGTGCTTCTTTTTTTTTTTTTTTGAGATGTAATTGACATATAATGTTATGTTAGTTTCCAGTTTACAGCCTAATGATTCAATATTTCTGTATCTTTTGAATACATCAT
Source organism: Acinonyx jubatus (assembly GCF_027475565.1). NCBI lineage: Eukaryota > Metazoa > Chordata > Mammalia > Carnivora > Felidae > Acinonyx > Acinonyx jubatus. The sequence goes on along the minus strand of NC_069397.1, from coordinate 35,553,765 downwards.
TGTTTTTATTCCCAAATAATATTTCACTGTATGAATGTGCCATACAGTGCATTTTGTTTATGCATTCATAAATTAAAAAAAATTTTTTTTCTTAATGTTTATTTATTTTTGGGACAGAGACAGAGAGCGTGAGCAGGGGAGGGGCGGAGAGAGAGGGAGACACAGAATCTGACACAGGCTCCGGGCTCCGAGCTGTCAGCACAGAGCCTGACGCGGGGCTCGAACTCACGGACCGCGAGATCATGACCTGAGCCGGAGTCGGTCGCTTAACAGACTCAGCCACCCAGGCACCCTTATTGTCTGTCTTTTTGATAATAGCCATGCTAGTGGGTGTCATAGCTCACTGTGATTTTGATTTGCATTTCTTTGATGGCCGATGATGTTCAGCATCATGTCATTGCTTCCTATTACTTAGAAATTTTTTTTCTTGTAATGAGAACTTTAAGATTTACTTTCTTAGCAACTTCAAAATATGCAACACACTATTGTTAACTGTAATCACCATGCTGTATATTACATCCTCATGACTTATTAATTTTATAATTGGAAATTATTTAAAAAATGGAAGTTTGTATGTTTTGATCCCCTTCACCCGTTTTGCCCACCCCCCACTTCTGGCAAGCATCAGTCTGTCTGTTAAAAATTTTTCTAAGCTTGGAGTACCTGGGTGGCTCAGTCGGTTAAGCGTCCGACTTCGGCTCAGGTCATGATCTCACCTTTCGTGGGTTCGAGCCCCGCGTCGGGCTCTGTGCTGACAGCTGGGAGCCTGGAGCCTGCTTCGGATTCTGTGTCTCCCTCTCTCTCTGCCCCTAACCCACTCGCATTCTGTCTCTGTCTCTCTCAAAAATAAATAAACATTAAAAAAAAATAAAAAAATTATTTTCTAAGCTTATGTATTTTGCTTCTTTTTGTAAAAATTTTTAATGTTTATTTATTTTTGAGAAAGAGAGAGAGAGAGAGAGACAGAGTGCAAACAGGGGAGGGCAGAGAGAGAGAGGGAGACGTAGACCCGAAGCAAGTTCCAGGCTCTGAGTTGTCAGCACAGAGCCTGATGTGGGGCTCGAACTCACAAACTGTGAGATCACGACCTGAGCTGAAGGTGGACGCTTAACCGACTGAGCCACCCAGGCGCCCCTATTTATTTATTTATTTATTTATTTCGAGAGCACAGTGGGGAAGGGCAGATATATATATATGTGTGTGTGTGTGTGTGTGTGTGTGTATACACATATATATATATGTAGAGAGAGAGAGAGAGAGAGAATGAGAGAGAGAGAGAGAGAGAGAGAGAGAATCCCAAGTAGGCTCCACACCACCAGTGCAAAGCATGATGCAGGGCCCAAACCATGAACTGTGAGATCATGACCCGAGCTGAAGTCAGACTCTTAACCGACTGAGCTACCCAGGCAGCATTATTTACAACAGCCAAAGGTGGAAATGACCTAAGTGTCCACCAGTGGTTGAAAAGATAAAGAAAAAATGGAAACCAACTTGACAATAAACTTCATATATTGAAAAAAAAAAGAAAAGATAAAGAAAATTGTGTAACTATATATGGTGAGAGATGTTAACTAGACTTACCGTGGTGATTATTTCACTATATACTCTAAAGATAGATAGATATCATCCTGTTGTATGCCTGAAACACATATAATGTTGTCTATCAAATATACCTCAATAATAATTTAAAAATACCGTGTTAACCAGGTATAAAGTTGTTAAGGAGCTCACTCAGAGTGTAAAAAGAGAGCTCTAGGTTATCATGGAGTTGGAAATTGTCTGAAGTAGCTACAAACAAAAGGAAGAAGTTTCTTCTATGGGCTCTTTTGTCTGCAGATTATTGGTTGCATTTTCCTTCTTTTTCATGTCCAGTAATTTTTTATTGTATGTTGGACATTGTGCTACTATGTTGTAGAGGTTCTGAAATTACTTTATCTTCCCATAAAGAATATTACGCTTTGTTCTGGCAGGCAGTTAAGTTACTGATACAGAACCCTGTCTTGCTGAGGCATGGTTTCAGGCTTTGTTACAATGGGTCTATTTCAGTTTTATCCCTAGGGTGTATGTAGCTTTACTGCTAGAAGAATTCACACTATTTGCCAAGCTCTCTTCCTTCTGTACAGGGCACAATCCAGGCTGACCACAAAAATCCATATGGATGAAAATAAAATAAAATAAAACAAAATAAAATAAAATAAAATAAAATAAAATAAAATAAAATGTAAAAACACTTTCGATTTTATGGGAAATTTGCTGCCCTCGGCTGGCCCTTCTAGAGAGAATTTTTTTTTTTTTTTTTAAATATGCTTCGCTTTTCATTTCTCAGGATGGGATTTTCTTCCTCACACCTTGAACAAAAGTCTAGAAACTGAGCAGATAGAACAGAACAGGTGTAGTTTGGGGGGTTAAAGGTGTCAAAGATTCTAGAAGAGGGGCCAAGATTTAGTCTTTGGTGGAAGTTGTGAAGAGATTAAATTTAAAAAAGCAGAAGTTAGGAGAATGGAAGGAAGAAATGAAACAAATGGAATTTGATAGAAAAACAAATGCTATCTCCCCCTTTAATAAAAAATTAGATCGGTCAGGGGCGCCTGGGTGGCTCAGTCGGTTAAGTCTGATTTTGGTTCGGGTCATGATCTCGCCATTTGTGAGTTCGAGCCCCGCGTCAGGCTCTGTGCTGACAGCTCAGAGCCTGGAGCCTGCTTCACGTTCTATGGCTCCCTCTCTCTCTGCCCCTTCCCCGCTCACACGCTGTCTGTTTCTGTCTCTCTCTCACAAATAAACATTAAAAAAATAAAAAAAAATTCGATTGGTCCGTAAGTTGCTATAAGCTAGGCATTAAGAATCGTCTATCCATCTATGACTGTTTGCACAGTCATCAGGGATGTTTATTTTAGCCAAGTCTCAGTTATGCATGTTGTTAGGGGAGGCCTTGGATAATCAGAAATTTAAATGCTCACCCTAAGCAATAGATTTGCCTACTTTCTCTTTCTTTTAAATTCTTCACTAAGAACCACTCACACATAGGGAATACTATGATTTGCAAAATCATGATTTGGAAAGTTTATCTCTCATTTTCTTCCTGTTTGGTGGTGGGGCTTCCGTGCGAAAGACGGGGATGGTTAATCCGTAAGCGGAGAGCATCACGCCCTTGAATCCCTGAGAACCGGCTGCCTCCTTCACTCTCAGGGGCTCAGTTTTCCATCTGGCCTCTCTGGGGGCTTCCAACAGGCCATCAAAGGATGGGCCCTAGTCGGAGGACGGGGGTCCTAGAACCCGCAGCCTCCTCCCCTTGGGAGGTGGTCACTTGAGTAGGTGCCTTCTGGTGCCCACGGGTGGTTGTCTGCTTCAGATCTCCTCGCCGAGGGCGACAGAATGACGTGCGGGAGCCGTCGAGGCAGCCGAGGCTTCTGGGGTGTGCCCTCGGTTTGGACCCGGATGTGGAGGTGGAAGGGCGTTCTGGCCTCACAGAGGCCTCCAGCTGCTAGAGCCATTCCTGGCCCCTTCCTTCCAGCGGCCACGGGGGCCTCGCGGCACCGCTGCCTGAACAATCCCACCGCCTCATCTCGCGCTCCCTCTGTCCCCTTAGACGCATCTGACCTTCGGGAAGGAGTTCACAGAAGCGGAAGAGGCCAAACAGGTGGCTGGGCAGGAAGGAGAAGCAGCAATTCCCAAGGTCAGATCGGAAGGACTCCGCAAAGTATGCTCACATAGGGTGGAATAATGACAAAGGATACAAGACAGCTGGAGGACGAAAACCCAAGTAAATATCAAAGAAGTTCAAGACACCCAGGTCCTTTCTCAGTTGCCCAAAATATTCTTTTTTGGGGGGATCACAAACCACCAAGATATCGGTGAGATACACAGGTATTGCAGGAAAACAAGAGGACAGAAAAAAGCAAAGTTATGGACTGAATTGTGTCCTCTCTAAAAGGAAGCCCTAACCTCCAATGTGATGGTATTTGGAGCCGGGGCTTTGGGGGGAAGTAATTAGGTTTAGATGATGTCATGAGACAGGGGCCCTTAAGATGGGATTAGTGCCCTAATGAGATGTGATGTGATCACTCAGTGAGAGAGTAGCAGTCTGCTAGCCAGGCCGAAAGCTCTCACAGGAACCTGACTATCCTCGTACCCTGATCTCACACTTCCAGGCTCCAGAACTGTGAGAAAAGAACTTTCTTTAGGACACCCGGTTTATGGCATTTTGTTATAATGGCCTTAGCCGATTAATACATTAATATATGTTGTTCCAGAACAAAAACGTCCCTTATTCCGGGCAAACTAGCCCCGCCTCAAGTTGGGTGAGAATAACTCACCTAATTTCGCCCATTTATCGAATGCTTATTATGTTCCAGCCTTTGTATTGGTACTGAGGACATAGGATAGTGCAAAATAAATGAGATCTCCACTCTCCTGATGCTCCCATTCTGCAGGAGGCGAGGAAGTAATAAACAAAGAAAGTGATTAAGACGTAAATATCCGGGGGGCACCTGGGTGGCTCCGTCGGTTGAGTGTCTGACTTCAGCTCAGGTCATGATCTCACAGTCCGTGAGTTTGAGCCCCGCATCGGGCTCTGTGCTGACAGCTCAGAGCCTGGAGCCTGCTTCGGATTCTGATTCTGTGTCTCCCTCTTTCTCTTTCCCCTCCCCTGCTCATGCTTTGTCTCTCTCTTCTCAAAAATCTATAAAAACATAAAAAAAAAAGAAGAAGAAGAAGAAGTAACTATCCGGTAGTGATAAGTGCTATCCAAAAATGAACAGGGTATGATTAGGGAAACACATTAATATCAAGAGTACCCGCACGTCCTGGGAGGTGACATTAAATTGAGGCCTGAGTGACCAGAAAGGGGCAGCTGTGTGACCTGGAAGAAGAATATTCCAGGCCGGGGAACAGCTGGTATAAAGGCTGCAGGGGGAAAGGAACTCGATGTGCTTGAAAACATGAGATAAGGCCTGTGCGCCTGGAGTGGTGTAAGGGTGGTGGGAAAATAGAAGCTGAAGTCTGAGAAACAGCCAGAGATCAGATCACCCAGGCCATGGTAGGAAGCCTCATTCCGAGTCAGCGAGAGATACTGGACGGTTGTTTTTTTTTTTTTTTTTTTTAACGTTTATTTATTTTTGAGACAGAGACAGAGCATGAATGGGGGAGGGTCAGAGAGAGAGGGAGACACAGAATCGGAAACAGGCTCCAGGCTCCGAGCCATCAGCCCAGAGCCTGACGCGGGGCTCGAACTCCCGGACCACGAGATCGTGACCTGAGCTGAAGTCAGACGCTTAACCGACTCAGCCACCCAGGCGCCCCGATACTGGACGGTTTTCAAGCAGGGGAGTCTCATCACCTGATTCACCCTGCGATGTGAAGAATGGCCTGGAAAGCAGGAGAAGACACAAAGAGACCGGCTGGCACGCTTGCGTAAACCAGACCGGAAACAAGCGATGGTGTTGTGGGCCAGAGTAGCACCTGTGACAATGAGGCGATGTGAACAGGTCTGTCATGTGGCTTGGAACTTGCTGCTAGGTCAGATACCAGGGAGTAGGGGGAGGAAGGAATAAAGGACGATCCCCAGATTTTTGTCTCGAGAACCTTGTTGAAAGAGCATGTCATTTCCTGAATCCAGGAAGACTGGGGGGACGATCCAGTGTGGGGAAAATTCAGATTTGTTTTCAATGTGTGAAGCTTGCGATGCCTTCTAGACTCTCGAATGTCGAGTAGGCAATTAGCTGTGTCAAGGAGATAGCTGGATGTGCAAGTGGTGTAGAATAAAGAATTTGGCTGGTCTTTGGCTGTGGTTTCGGGGAGGTATCCCCTAAGTCCTTGGGATTTCCCAAGTGACGCGATTTTCTTTGTGAGTCCTGGGCCATTCCTGAGTTAGTGTGAGATTGACATGGAAAACGAAGGCATAAGAAATACAGAAAAAATGAAACTTGCAGCCCTTGACAAGTACTGGAGACAGGCAGGGTGACCTTCCCCCAGGAACTCAGCTGCCTGGGTGTTAATGTTTTGCTCCAGGCAAAAGGCGACCTCAACCTGACATTCGCCTCACCTCCAGGACGCTGTAAGTCTTCTTTAACATATGAAAATCCCTTGGGGCGCCCGGGTGGCTCTGTCGGTTGAGCTCTGACTTTGGCTCAGGTCATGATCTCGCGGTTTGTGAGTTCGAGCCCCGCGTCGGGCTCTGGGCTGACAGCTCAGAGCCTGGAGCCTGCTTCGGATTCTGTGTCTCCCTCTCTCTCCGCCCCTCCCCCGCTTGTGCTCTGTCTCTTTCTGTCTCTCAAAAATAAATAAAATGTAAAAAAAAATTTTTTTTAAATAAAAAATTCTTTTTTTTTTTTTTTGTTTATTTTTGAGAGAGAGACAGAGACAGAGTGCAAGTGGGGGAGGGGCGGAGAGAGAGGGAGACACAGAATCCGAAGCAGGCTCCAGGCTCTGAGCTGTCAGCCCAGAGCCCGACGCGGGGCTCGAACTCACAAACCGCGAGATCATGACCTGAGCCAAAGTCAGACGCTCAACCGACAGAGCCACCCGGGCGCCCCAAAAGAATTTTTTCTTAACTGTTCACTCCTGGACCCCAATATTTCACATCAAGATGACTCAGATGGGGGCTGGCTAGAAAGAGCAAATGGGATTAGAGGGTTGGAATTTTGAGCTTCACCTCCAGGCAGGGGAGGCCAAATCATGAATTCAGCCACATGATTAATGTATCAATCCATCCTACCTATGTAATAAGACCTCAGTGAAAATTCTGCATACCCAGGGCTCATTGAACTTTCTGGTTGGTCAACACATTAACGTGCTGAGAGGGTAGTGTCCTGATTCCGTGGGGAGAGGATGAAGAAATTCCGCAATTTAGACCTTTCCAAGCCCCTCACTGTGTGTCTTTCCATTTGACTGGTTCTGATTTGCATCCTCTGTAACAAAACTGTGATAAGAAGTATAGAGTTTCCTGAATTTTGTGAGTCATTCTAGCAAATTATCAAATCTGAAAGAGGGGGGCAATGGTAACCCCTGAATGTGTACCCAGTTGGTCAGAGTGTGGGTGGTCTGGGTACCCCTGAATTTGGCTTGTGAAGCGAAGGTTTTGGCGACTGTGCTTTTAAACCTGTGGAATGTGTGCGCTAACTCCGGGGGGTTAGCATCAGAACCGGATTGCAGAACACTGGGGAGTCTGGAGTGTAGGGAAATGGCCGAGACAGAGATTTATTTGATGGTCGCCGGCCCAGAGATGGTCTTCAATGCCATGGTGTTGGGTCCTGTATAGCTGGAGAGAGGACTCTCAGGAATGACCTTGAAGGTGCTTTGAGCAGAAGAGCCAGGAAAGGAGACTAGAAAGCAACTGGCAGGGATGTAGGAGGGAAATCTGAAGAATGTGGCTCAGTAGAAGCCCAAAGAGGGCTAGATTCCTGGAAAGACGGAACGGTCAACTGTGTTAAAAGGTCCTAAGAAGACAAATACAAGGAGTGTAGCAAAGAACCTCAGTGGAGCATTTACTACCTGAGCATCCTTCCTGTTAGATCCCCCTCAATACTCACCAGGTCCTTCCTTTCTCGCCTTCCTCCTTGGTCACATTGCAAGAGGGCATTGAAAATATGCCCTCTGTGTTGGTGGGGAAGCTTTCTTAGCCGCCTTTCTGTCTGTAGAAAATTGGGGGCACAGAGGTCCTTTTGTATCTCCAGAACCTTTCAGTCCGAGTGGGGGATGGTCTGCCAACGTAGTTCTCTCAAAACTGGATATTTTCTAGGTCTTTCATTTCAGACAACTTCATGGATCAAAAGCAATGCCCGTAATTCTTCTTTTTTTTTTTTTTTATTTATTTCTTTTGAGAGAGACAAAGACAGCATGAGCAGGGGGGGAAGGGCGGAGAGAGGGAGAGAAAGAATCCCAAGCAGGTTCCCCACTGCCAGCACAGAGCCCGATGCGGGGCTCAAACCCACCAACTGTGGGATCATGACCTGAGCCGAAACCAAGAGTCGGACACTTAACCGACTGGGCCACCCAGGCGCTCCATCTTTTATTTTTTTTTAAGTTTATTTATTTTGAGAGAGCCAGACAACACGAATCGGGGAGGGGCGGGGGGAGGGAGAGAGAGAGAGAATCCCAAGCAGGCTCTGTGCCGCCAGCAGGCAGAGCCGGACGCTGGGCTCAAACCCACAAACCAAAACTGCAAGATCATGTGTGATCTTGCCAAAACCAAACCAAGAGTGGATCAGGACCTCAGCCAAAACCCTGAGTCCAATGCTTAACCTGCCTGAGCCACCCAGGCGCCCCACCCACAATTCTTGCCTGCATTTCTCTCTAGACTTAATTTCAGATACTTAAGAGCAGCTGAGCAGCTATCAGGCTTCTGTGGGTTTATGGTTAATCATTCTAGGAACTCTTTTGTCTAGCTGAATGCATCTACAGGCACCAGCTGAATCCTTTCAGCAGCTGAAAAAAGGGTGTGACAGCCATCCCCTTGGTTTAGTCTTTGTGCTAAAGCCTTGTGGTAATGACCACAAATTCCATCAGTGGCTGTAGGCACGCCCCTTTGCATTGTGACTACCCTCGCTTCAAGAGATAGAGTCTTTTTCTCTCCCTTCTCATCTGCTCTTAGCCAGGTGCCTTTCTCTAGGCAATGGTACATCAGCCAAAGTGATGAAAGGAGAGACTTGAGGAGGGTTGGCCGGCTCTCGCTGAACTCAGGAACCCTCTGCCATACGGGAAGAAAACTGCTGGAAACTGACAGACCAGATGGAGCAGAAAGCAGCAGTTGCAGCCAAGGATTCCTTAGACCACTCAGCCTGCCAGTGATCAGGCATGCAGGTGAAGCTCTCTTAGCTCTCTTAGATCATCCAGCCCCAGTCCAGACCAGAAGAGCTGCCCAATCAACCCACAATATCATGAGAAATAGAAATGTTTACTGTTTGAAGCCATTACAATTTGGAGCTGTTTGTTATGCAGCAACCGCTAACTGATACAGGCTGTAGCTTCATGGCAGCATCCTAGTTTTTTCCTGAGTCCTCACATAGTCATTAAATTAGTATGGGTGGAAAAGTGGTCAGAGGTTAAGACACACGTGAGCTTCTGATTAATGAAGACTGGCTCTCTCAGCTGAATGGTCCTGGGCTCGGAAGGAGCGGAGTTGAAAGGCCCGAGAGAGGAGGTCTGGAGAAGTCACATGTGCATGGATCCACGGGGGCAGGCATTAGTGTGCTTAGGTTTGTGTTTTCCATCAATAACCATCAGAGAGCATCCGCCCCAGAGGCGCTCAGCAGCCAGGTGGATACGCTAAGTCATTCAGTGGATGTCAGGCAGCCTCTGTCCTTCCATCCTCCCCCTCCCCACTGTAGTGCTCACCAGTGGGCCCATGAGCAGAATAGACATAATGGCAGGGATGCAGCTATGCAAGGGCTCCCATTACCAAGGCTGATCTGTCTTGTTTTTCTTTAAAAAAATTTTTTTTTAAACGTTTATTTATTTTTGAGAGAGAGAGACAAGGCACAAGTGGGGGAGGGGCAGCAGAGAGAGAGGGAGGCACGCAATTCAAAGCAGGCTCCAGGCTCTGAGCTGTCAGCACAGAGCCCGACGCGGGGCTCGAACTCACAAACCGTGAGATCATGACCTGAACCAAAATCGAGAGTTGGAAGCTTAACCAACTCAGCTACCCAGGTGCCCCATCCTTATTCTTTTTCCACCAAAATCTAATGTTGACTCATCAAAATGTCTCTCCTTTTGAGCAAGACAAGTGTCTTAGCATCTTTTTTTTTTTTTACTATATGCTAAACTTTCCTTCTTCATATCTTATGCTCTTGCTTTCTGATATTTAAATTTACAAATATTTACATATCATTCATTATTTTCTAGACACACAAATTTGTTTTATTGATTTTAATTTTAAGTAGGCCCTATGCCCAACATGGGGCTTGAACTCACATCCTTGAGACCAAGGGTCACATGCTCTACCGACTGAGCCAACCAGGTTCTCCTATTTTATTGGTTTCTAATCTTACTGTATCTCTTTGCATTCCACTAACTTCCTTCTGGGTATATTTTCCTTCACTCAAGCACATATTTTATTTTATTTTTTAATTTGTTTTTTTTTTTAATTTTTTTAACGTTTTTTATTTATTTTTGAGACAGGGAGAGACAGAGCATGAACAGGGGAGGGTCAGAGAGAGGGAGACACAGAATCTGAAACAGGCTCCAGGCTCTGAGCTGTCAGCACAGAGCCCGACGCAGGGCTCGAACTCCCGGACTGCGAGATCATGACCTGAGCCGAAGTCGGACGCTTAACCAACTGAGCCACCCAGGCGCCCCTTTTAATTTGTTTTTGAGAGAGACACAGAGCATGAATGGGGGAGGGGCAGAGAGAGAGGGAGACACAGAATCCGAAGCAGGCTCCAGGCTCTGAGCTGTCAGCACAGAGCCCGACGCGGGGCTTGAACTCATGAACTGTGATATCATGACCTGAGCCGAAGTTAGATGCTTAACAGACTGAGCCACCCAGGCGCCCCTTTGCTATTCTTTTCTAATAGAATTCCCATTTGATGCCTTCTGGATTTTCTTCCTTAACCCTCATGCCGCTGAACCTGCTTTGCAGTTTCTTCCAAGTTCTTTAACTCTCTATGCAGCATTTTCGGGAATTTCTTCAGGTCTGTCTTCAGTCTCCAGTTCATGGAATCTCTTTCCAGCTGAGTCCAAATTGTTTTTCTCTCTCCACTGGCTTTCATTTTGGTGCCTTTTCCCACCTATACTTTCTATTGGAATCGTTTCCAAATCTGCCTGTTGTTTTTTTCATGATGTTCTGGCTTTATCGTAAGGATTCAATGTCTTCTTTATTTTCTTTGAAAAATGCAAAGATACTTATTTTAAAGTCTGCTCTAAATTGTCTTCCTATTTCTAGCGCTGCCTGGTTTGCTCAGTCAGTAGAGCATGTGACTCTTGATCTTAGGGTTGTTGAGTTCGAGCCCCACATTGGGTGTGGAACCTACTTTAAAAAAAATTTTTTTTTTAAATTAAAAAGTTGTCTTCCTCTTTCTAGTTCACAACTGGTTGCATCTGCTGTCTCTCATGGTGCTGGGTTTCTTTTTATGCTTTATAGTACTTGGGGGCCCCTGGGTGGCTGAGTCGGTTAAGCGTCTGACTTCAGCTCAGGTCATGATCTCACGGTTCGTGGGTTCGAGCCCCGTGTCAGGCTCTGTGCTGACAGCTCGGAGCCTGGAGCCTGCTTCGGATTCTGTGTCTCCCTCCCTCCTCTCTCTCTGTCAAATAAATAAAGACTGAAATAAAAAAAATTTTTTTTAAGTTTATTTATTTATTTTTAGCAATGTCTACACTCAGTGTGGGGCTTGAATCACTCCCCGGAGATCAAGAGTTGTATACTCTTCTGATTGGGCCAGCCAGGCGCCCCTAGGGAGTCTTCTTATACTTGCCTCTTTTGCAGTTATTCAGGAACTACCTGTTTTGAAACCCTTTGTATATTAGTTTGTCAGTGAGGAGCTGTGACAGGTGTGCATTGCAAACTTAGTCTATTAATCAAGGAAATTTATATACTTGGCTTTACAGGAAAAGGGTGAGGTCAAAATTCAAGCCCTGCCTTGGGCAACAAGTAGGCATTTCCCATTGAGGAAATTAGTGTAGGTTCCTACCTCTTCCGTGTTGTGTGCACCCCAAGTCCAAGGGACAAAGTCATTTCTGGGTATGGCAGGGACTGCTGGGTGTCTTCCAATACTCGTTCTCCTTTTCTTTTTTCATCATAGGCTCTTGATATATTCAGGGTGTCAGTAAGTTCAGCCAGAGGACCACATTTCCCAGCCTACCTTAAGGTAGGGGCGGTCATGTGACTTGATTCTGGCCAATGAGGTATCCACGAGCCTGGGTCCCTGGTGTAAAGCCGCCAGCCCAGCTCTGGATGACCTTCCTCTGGGTTTCTTGTTATACAAGCTAAATACGATTTCTAAGCTGTTCCCGCCACACTTTTGAGAGTCTCTATTTCTTGGAGAAGATTTTTTTTTTGCCTTTATTTTTATTAAAACTGTTTTTAATGTTTATTTTTTAAAATATATTTTGAGTGCTTATTTCTTTTTGCGCGAGAGAGATGGAGAGTGGGAGAGGGGCAGAGAGAGAAAGAGACGCAGAACCGGAAGCAGGCTCCAGGCTCTGAGCTGTCAGCACAGAGCCCAGGGCAGGGCTTGAACCCGCAAACCGTGAGGTCACGACCTGAGCCGAAGTCGGACGCTCAACCGACTGAGCCACCCAGGCGCCCCTCTTGGGGAGGATTTCAATTCCTCACAGATACTCAGTGTATCTCCTCCCTGTCATCTGGTAGGTGGACAGATTCGCTGGGGTTCCAGCAGCATCCTTGTAAGTGCCCGAATGCTGGAAGGAACTTGGGCTCCTGAGATCGTGTGTATATAAGCTAAGTGTCTCTACAACACTGAATAACGGGGCAGCTCGGTCCCTTGTTTACTGAATCTATGCTAGATGAAGGAGCGTGGTCAGAAGCTCCCAGAACTTTACCTATGCTTCAATCTGAAGGCCAAGGCAGAACTCCACTGAGGCTCACCACCTCTAGTCTTGCTGCGTCCAGACCTAGGACTTATAACAGTGCCACCAAGCACCCGACTAAACCCTACTGTATCAGGTACCCTGAGGTTTACACAGGGTCACCCGGTTGAATGAAACCCCTTTATAAAGTATAAAGGTCAAAAGTACGCTCACAGTGAACTGCAAACAAGTTCTAGACACGGATTACCTGCCCACCTGGCCTTCGAATTAGCTACTGGACGAACACAACTGGGTAGTATTCTCGGGGGAGTCAGATTACAGGCGGACAAGGCCATTAGGGTGTCCTTTGGAGGGGGAGGTCATTCTGGGCCTTGGCACAGCAGAAGTTGGGAGCCGGTGGTGGCGGGGTGCGGGGGAGAAGGGGGGTCCCCTGGGTACTGGGTGAAGGGTTCTAAACACAGACGAGACCCTCCTACCCCGCTTTGATGGTAATTGTGGCTGGTTCACTCAATACCACGCTCCCCGTATTTGCTCTGCGTGGAGTTATTTCTAGAGAGTGCATGGTAAGGCCTGGGAAGGTGAACGGGGTAATTGCTGAAACGTCAGCGATGTTCTGGTCTCGCGGCCGTCGAACGCGATAGCCCTAGGAGGGCCAGAGCCCCGAGAGCCTCCCAGAGCCAGTTGGGGACCAGCCCCACTGTGATAGCCCAGCAGTCCTTGGAACCGCACATCTTCCCTGCGTGCTTTCCCCGTAAACATCAGATGTGTGCTTGGTCTACGTCCGGAGGCTCTTAATGTTTCCCTCCCATGCTTTCGCACTCTTTGATGTTTACACCCGGCGAACACGAAAGAAAGACCGTGTGCATTTGGCTGCTGTGGCTTATTCGCTGGCCGAGACAGCCCTGCACGTCCGCTCCGTCCAAGCGTCGGAGAACTTTTCCTTCGGCTGCAAGTGGTGCCCGAACAGGGACCCTGCAGAATTGACTGGCTCCCGGCTGCGAACCTCGCTCTCAAGCCTAGAAACGGGAAAAGGACGGTCCTGCCCACGACGAGACGAGAAAAATACCCCCAGTCTTTCCTGTTCCAGTCAGGCGTGCAGAAGCCCTCGTCTTCTTGTTTTCTTTCACTTTTGTTTTCCTGTTCGCCTGTCACGGGAGTTTCACCATCCAAACAGAATGTACGCAAGGAACAACTCCATGTGCTTTTGCACTCGTCGGGTTGTAAGGTCCCAGACACAGATTGAACCCAACTGCTTTGCAGAATTTATCAGCAATGCCCCTGGGACCCCGCTGAAGGGTCCCTTGAAATGGCTGATTGGGAGTGCGCAGGGCGCTGCTTAAAAAAAATGCTCTTGGCCCAATAAAGATCGCTCATTTACACACCCGGAACGCATGCCATATTGCTATTCACGTTTAACCAGAAAAACCTGATTAAAATCGTTGCCGGGACTGGAAAAAAAAAAAAAAGAGAGAAGAGAAGAAAAAAGAAAAAAATTCTGCGTCTGTTCATCTATCTGAGCCAACAGGCTTTAGGACCGGCAGACCCCTTTCTCTATCCTCTGGCCTTTTATCCATCACCAGCCTTCTTGAGGGCACCTCACGTCTTCTATGCTCCTCCATCCCCTGGGTTATGAGAAATTCCCTCACATACGTTGTTTCAATACGACTAATAATTCTCGCAGAGTCTCACAACGAATAGATGACATTCGGGCACCCTTGGAGAAAGTTAGTGTCTCTCCTGGATTGCTGAACTGGTTTGGAACCTGGGGACATTATCTTAGACATGCCATCTTGTTGGTCAATATCACCTTTAGTGTGTGTTTTTCTCTTTATGTCTGCTGATGTTTATGCCGCTTCCTGCCTGCCAGCCTTCCCATAAAATTATACCTTAAACCACTCAACCGACCCTTGGGTGGACTCTGACTGCCGTACCCCCAACCCCGTCCCTTTATCAGCTTGAAGAAGCCAGGCCGGTCATCGGCCCTGTTCCCTAAAGGCAGTTGGGGGCCGTGTTCCAGGGGGAGAAAGAAATAGGGGAAGGCAGGGAGTGAGAGGGGACCTTCAGGGAGGCAGACTGTGGCTGCAAGCGGGAGGCTGAGAAAGAGGCAGCGAGTTTGGAGAAAAAGGAGGATGAAATACACATGTTCCAGCCCTGCCTGAGCTAGGTGACATGACAGTAGTCTCTCACAGTTAGATCTGTGCTGTAAAAAAGAAAGTAAACGGTCAGAAGTTCCTTATAGGCAGGTGTTCCTTGCTTTACAGGACCAGGCAGACTTATGCAAGAGTTGTAAGTTACGTGCCAACCTCCTGGCCCCTCAAAGTGGCCAAAAAAGGCAACCACTTATAGACTTGCCCCCTGAAGCCTCTTCTCAGGAAAAGCCACCTGTTAGACCCTCCTGCCCTCCATATCCAAGATTGCCAGGGATTAAAAAAAACCTTTCCCCTAAAAGGAAGTCACATTCAATGTATCCATTGACTAAAATGCCTCATGGTACATTTGGCCCCATAAAGGTTTCATTTTCCTTGAAAGATCTTAAACAAATAAAAAAAGGACCTGAACAAATTTTCAGACAGCCCCGATCAATACGTATAGAAGTGTTCCAACACCTAACCTAGGTTGCTGGAGAAAACACAGGCCATCCCTGACGAAGGGGACTCTGACACTCTCTCGCCGTTTCTCCTAATACACTAAAATTTTGCTAAATGTAATTAAGACTGATGGAAATAAGGAAAATAACTGTATGTAGAAAAGCAGGAGATATATAAGGAAGATATAAGGAGTGGGGATGCATTTTTATTGAAAGTAAAGAAAGTAATTTTGTCCTAAATGAGATTGGTTCTTTTTTTAAAAAAAAATTTTTTTTAACGTTTATTTATTTTTGAGACAGAGAGAGACAGAGCATGAACGGGGAGGGTCAGAGAGAGAGGGAGACACAGAATCTGAAACAGGCTCCAGGCTCTGAGCAGTCAGCACAGAGCCTGATGCGGGGCCTGAACTCACGGACCGCGAGATCATGACCCGAGCTGAAGTCGGATGGTTAACCGACTGAGCCACCCAGGCGCCCCGAGATTGGTTGTTTGGAGAAAAATGGCTTAGGTCAAAATCTATAGGCTCCGGGTTCCAAGCTGTCAGCACAGAGCCCAATGTGGGGCTTGAACCCCCGAACCATGATATGACCTGAGCTGAAGTCGGAAGCTTAACCAAACTGAGCCACCCAGGTGCCCCGACACTGACAAATTTTGAGGCTTATGGAGAGGACACAGTGTATCAGGCTGTTATTGCTACAACAGTGCTGCGTAACAAACAGGCCCAAACTCAATAGCATAACATGGTGAGCATTCATTTTCACACTCATGCTCACAGGTCAGCGGGTCAGCTGGAGGAGCTCTGCTCACGTAGCTCTCATCTTTCCGGAACAAGGGCATCTTTTTCTCATGACAATGGTAGCAGCCCAACAATCTGGGTAGGAACATACAATGGGTCTCAAGTCCCGGGATCATTCATGCACAGCGTCACTTTTGCCCCTACCCCGCTGGCCAATCATGCACAGCGTCACTTTTGCCCCTACCCTGCTGGCCAATCATGCACAGCGTCACTTTTGCCCCTACCCCGCTGGCCAATCCCAACACAGCAGAGTGGGGAAGATACTCCACCTTTGTGAGAGGAGCTATAGTCACATCACTAAGGGCACCGAGACAAGGAAAGGTGAATAATTGAGAAGAATCACGCGATCTACTGTGTGGTCTGTTCATCACCAGTTAGGCTTATAGAGGTATATCTAGTCCCACTTTCTAGACCGAGGACACTGCTGAGAGCATGAGAAGGACAAAGACTTAAAGTGTAGCAACGTGAAGGTCACTGGGGATCTTAGCAGAAGCAATTTCTGTGACAGTATGGGGTAGAATCCACACTGGAGACACTGAGGCAGGGTGGCAGGTGGAGGGATTGGGGGCAGGGGATTGAGTGCAGACAACTCTTTAGGGAAATCTGAAGTCTGACTGCAAAGGGAAGAAGAAGAGGGTTTTTTTTTGTTTTTGTTTTTTTTTTAAGAAAAAACTGGGGAGAATTTCGTTTTCCTGTTTATGTTTTTTTTTTTTTTTTTTAATTTCATATTTTATTTTACCTCCAAGTTAGCGTCTGGTGCAACAATGATTTCAGGAGTAGATTCCTTAGTGCCCCTTACCCATTTAGCCCATCTCCCCTCCCACAACCTCTCCAGCAACCCTCAGTTTGTTCTCCATATTTATGAGTCTCTTCTGTTTTGTCCCCCTCCCTGTTTTTATATGATTTTTGTTTCCCTTCCCTTATGTTCCTCTGTTTTGTCTCTTAAAGTCCTCATATGAGTGAAGTCCTATGATTTTTGTCTTTCTCTGACGAATTTCGCTTAGCATAATACCCTACGGTTCCATCCACGTAGTTGCAAATGGCAAGATTTCGTTCTTCTTGATTGCCGAGTAATACTCCATTGTGTGTGTGTGTGTGTGTGTGTGTGTGTGTGTATACATCTTCTTTATCCATTCATCCATCGATGGACATTTGGGCTCTTTCCATACTTTGGCTATTGTCGATAGCGCTGCTATCAACATGGGGGGGCATGTGCCCCTTCGAGACAGCACACCTGTATCCCTTGGATAAATACCTAAAGAGAGAAGCATGGACATGTTTAAATATTACCTGTCAGCGTCCAGTAGAGAGGGAGAAGGTGAAGGTACAGGGGTAGAGGAGGACGATTGGTAGGGCAAGGTCCTGAGAAGGGGGGCCGGGAAGGACCCAGGGAACAAGTGGAGACTTTCCCCTAAGGTAGGAGGAAGGACCCCACCACGTCTCACCCTTGATTCCTGCTGCAGGGGAGATGATACCAACTCCCCCATCTTGTTCACAGCCGGTGTGGTTAAGCTCTGAGCCCCTGAACGGAGCATCAGTGGTTTGGATCTGAGCGCATTTACCCTCTGGACCCTTACCCCTGCCGATCTTATCAGAACGGGCTCAGTCGTTACTACATAGAGCCAGGTTTCCTCCGGTCTTGTTTCTGACACCTCGGGTGTTGGCCCCACTTTTTACCTTTGAGTCACCTGCAAACAGTTCATACGTATGTGAACGAAAATTCATTCTTTATCCTAATCCTGGCGTTGGTGGGAGGAGACCGTGGAGACTCTCAGGGTCTCAACATGCTGTCGGGAAGTTATGAGGCAAGAGGAGGGAGTAGAAGCTGAGACCCAAGGGGCGAAGTGACCTGCTCAAGGACACACACAGAAGGACACAGCGGGGGCCTCACTCAGGAGCGGGTCCCTTGCTTCTTGGCTTAGGGGCCTGCCATCCCCGCTCTGCCGATGCCAATAGCTCCAGCCGGCAACTGTGGACTTTCCTAAGTGCCTCTTTGCCCTTTACTCCGGGTCTAGGGTGTCACCTCGAAGCGTGAAGCCAAGCGTTGGGCAAACTCCAGGGTCGTAGCAAGATGAAGATATAAGGGTTTCTTCAGCCACAATTAACGCCCGGCTCAAAGAATTTAAGCAGCGAGGCTTGAGGAAAGGTTACAGCTTTACCAGAAGCCGGGGCACCTGCTCCTTGGAGGTTTCAGTGACTCACCAGTGTCACTGAGGATCCGAACTCACGCTGTTTTCCTCCTTCACTGTCCTTGCTACCGGCTCTCTTCACGGCAGAAAGACTAAGGCAGTGTGGCTCCTCTAATGGGGAGAGAGGGGCAGGTGCTACCTGTGTCATTTACCGGTGTCACTTCCTCCAAGCTCCTTCCCAGCCCCAGGCCAAGCTGTGGAGCAGAGTCTGGTGCGGAGAGAGGAGTACCCATGTTTTAAATCTGCTTCCTAAGAGTGGATGTTCCAAGCCAGGACTCTGTAATAGTCAAGGGCTCACCAGAAAAGCAGAAATAAACAAACAAAAAACAAAACAAAAAACCCCCAATAAGCTATATATATATATATATATATATATACATATATATATATATATATATACATATATATATATATATATATCTGTAGATAGACTTATTTTTTTTAATGTTTATTTTTGAGAGAGAGAGGGAGAGAGAGGGAGAGAGAGGGAGGAGCAGGGAGATGTGGGCACAGAGGATCCGAAGCCGGGTTCTGTGCTGACAGCAGAGAGCCCGATGTGGGGCTCGAACCTACGAACAGTGAGATCATGACCTGAGCTGAAGTCGGATGCTTAACCGACTGAGCCACCCAGGTGCCCTCTCTGCAGATAGACTTATTATAAGGAGTTGTCTCAGGTGATTATTTTTTTTAATGTTTATTTATTTTTGAGAGACAGACAGACAGAGACAGAGAGCACGAGCAGGGGAGGAGCAGACAGAGGGAGACCCAGAATCTGAAGCAGGCTCCAGGCTCTGAGCTGTCAGCACGGAGCCCGACGTGGGGCTCGAACCCACGGACTGCAAAGACTAGTCGGACGCTTAACCGACTGAGCCATCCAGATGCCCCTTTCATGTGAACAGTGATGCTGAGAAGTGTAAGATCTGTGCAGCCGGCAAGCTGGAAACCCAGGAGAGCTGAGGGGATAGTTCCAGTCCAAGTCTGAAGGCCTGAGAACCAGGGTAGAAGAGGGCGGGAGTTCTGGTCTGAGTCCGAGTCTGAAGGCAGGAGAGGATTGATGGCCCAGCTTGCTGACAAAGAGAGAGAATTCCCTGTCACTCAGCCTTCAACAGGCCAACATCTGCTCTCCTCAGCCTACAGGTTCAACTGTTAATCTCCTACCCACCCAGACACAAATGTCTGTGTCTGAACACCTCCTCGCGTTGAGACGTAAAAGTAAGTTGGTGCAGATTCCAAACAATTCTGGGCATTCTGAGCCCGGGTTAGAACCGGGTGCTTGCTCTCAAGGAAAAAAATGATGTTGAGGGAATTGTGGAATCCGTCCCCCCCCCCCCGCCCGCCCCCCGCGCCCCCACCTGGGTCTTTCTTTGTTTCCGAGGAAGATCTCATTCCTTGTTTACTCTAGAAGGGAGTATCAGAGGGAAGTCTAGAATGATGTTCTTGAGATCAGGGCCGCTGAGCTCTTGTGCTCTCTTGCTTCAGCCACGGTCTCATCTCCGCCCAAGGCCATGCTTTTTTCTGTGTGTCCTGTGATGCCGCACACAGCCCTGGAGGTACATTCAGGCACATTTACGCCTGGAGAGAGGGAGAATGTTCTCAGAAAACAGCACGTGAAGCTTATCCCCTGACTACCTTAATTTGCTGCTCCTTAATACAATGAAACGCATGCAACTTCCATCCAAGCAGGGAGGAAATTAGATGAAATCTTTGGGGGTGAAAGCTACAAGGCGGGTCATAGAGTCAGAGATATTGTAACAGTGTTGCGGGGTGACAGGTGCAGCAGAAGTGTAGACTTGTCGACTCACCCCATTGTGCACCGAAACGGATGCAACATTGTGTATCATCGATGCCTCAGTAAAAACAAAAGAAAAGAATTAGATGCAGTCTTGGTGAGAGTGAAGACTTCAGCATACTCAGTTTTTTTTCCCTATTTTCTTTTGTTGCTTATTTTTAAATTTTTTTCAGTATCATCAAATTTAATGCAAGGAGTAGACAATGGTGTAGCGCGGACCTAAAGGGATAGGTCCTATGAGAATTCCCTAATTATAGGATATGGATTTACAAATCCCAGCTGGCTGAGTGTTTATTTAAATCAGGGAGCGGGCAAGTCTTGTATTCCAGTAAAAAATTTCCAGCTGGTAAACAACTTAGCCCGCAGAGCCATGGTCACCCTAGTTATTTCTGAGTAGTATGCACTAGTTTTCTTAGTAATGAAGTTTATTTTAACGCCTGGCTAGTTGAGTTAAATACAGGAAGAATAAAATACATCAAACCTATTGTATTCGTACCGTATTTTGGGGCTCATATTCAGGAATGATTTGTGTGTTAGTAAACAATCGGATCATTGATTCCAGACTTGTGATGCTTAAGAGAAATGTAGGAGACTGAACTGCGTTTTATAAAGTGTTGGGATGTTTTAAGAGAACTTGAGATTTACTCTATTTTATCGGTTTAATTGATGGGGAGTTAAATTACTTGGAGAAGTTTGGCTTGTCTGAGCAGACAGATGAAGTAATGAAAAGAGAAAAAAAATGAATATAAATATGGTGCCTTTAAAAATGCAACTACAGGGGCACCTGGGTGGCTCAGTCGGTTAAACTCAGGTCCGACCTCAGCTCAGGTCATGATCTCGCGGTTGGTGGGTTCAAGCCCCACTTCGGGCTCTGCGCTGACAGCTCGGAGCCTGGAGCCTGTTTCAGATTCTGTGCCTCCCTCTCTCTCTGCCCCTCCCCGGCTCACACTCTGTCTCTCTTTCTCAAGAATAAACAAACATTAAAAAAAAAATTAAAAAAAAAGAATGCAACTACAGATGGTCCCTGACTTAGATGGTTCGACTTACGGTTGTTTGCCTTTACAGTGGTGCAAAAGCGATATGTATTCAGTAGAAATCGTACTTCAGATTTCGAGTTTTGATCTTTGCCCAGGCCAGCAAATCTGCAGCACGACGCTCCCTTGCAATGCCCAGCAGCGGGGGATCCCAGTCGGCCATCTGATTTCGAGGGTAAACACAGCCAGTAACCTATAACCATTCTGTCCCCATACAGCCATTCTGTCCTTCACCTTCAGCGTGGTATTCAATAAATTACAGGAGATATTCCACACTTTGTTATAAAATAGGCTTTGTGTTAGATGATTTTCCCCAACTGTAGGCTAACATAAGTGTTCTGAGCACTTTTTAAAGTTTCTTTATTTACTCTGAGAGAAAGCGCATGGGAGCATGAGCAGGGGAGGGGCAGAGAGAGGGAGGGAGAGAGAGAGAGAGAGAGAGAGAGAGAGAATCCCAAGCAGCCTCCACACTGCCAGCACAGAGCCCGATGTAGGGCTCGATCCCACGAACCATGAGATCACAACCTGAAATGATGTTGGATGCTTAACCAACTGAATCGCCCAGGTACCCCCTGTTTAAGGAAGTTTATTTTTATTTATTATTATTATTATTATTATTATTTAAGTTAGCTAGTTTTGTATATTTGCAGTACACCCTATGACCTGGAGTCCAGTTAAATGATTGAGTCTTTGGACATTCCTTTCTTTATTTATTTTTTAATTTAATTTATTTAATTTTATTTTAATTTTATCTTTTTTTAATATGAAATTTATTGTCAAATTGGTTTTCATACAACACCCAGTGCTCATCCCAACAGGTGCCCTCCTCAGTGCCCATCACCCACGTTCCCCTCCCTCCCACCCCCATCAACCCTCAGTTTATTCTCAGTTTTTAAGAGTCTCTTATGGTTTGGCTCCCTCCCTCTTCCCCCATCCCCACCCCTTCCTCTCCCCCATGGTCTTCTGTTAAGTTTCTCAGGATCCACATAAGAGAGAAAACATATGGTATCTGTCTTTCTCTGTGAGAAGAAGTTTAAATATTAATCAACGTTTCCCTTGAAACTCAGGGCTAAAACTTACTGGATTTCCTTCTTTTAATTTTTTTTTCATGTTTTCATTAATTTTTGAGACAGAGAGAGACAGAGCATGAGCAGGGGAGGGGCAGAGAGAGGGAGACACAGAATCTGAAGCAGGCTCCAGGCTCTGAGCCGTCAGCACAGAGCCCGACGCGGGGCTCAAACTCACGGACTGTGAGATCATGACCTGAGCCGAAGTCGGACGCTTCACCGACTGGGCCACCCAGGCGCCCCCTTACTAGATTTCCTGATAGAAATATGTCTTATTGACTTTTAGAAATAGAAATAAGTCTATTGACTTTTGCTACAATAGTGTCATATAACAGACCACCCCAACAAAGCTTACACAAGCATTTAGTCTCAGGCTCAGAGGTTAAAAGATTAACTGTGGTTCAGCAATCTAGGCTGGGCTCAGCTGGGGGACTCTGCTCTCGACTGCTGGCCAGCTGGGTTGGCTCCAGGCCACGGGTTCGGTCAGGTTCTGCTTCCTGGGTTTTCTTCCAGAGCCAAGGCTGAAGGGACAATAACTCACGTCCTTCTAACCGCAGATCCCTGGAACTCAGGAGATAAAGCCGATCCGCACAAACACATATCAGCCTTTGCTAACAACCATTTGACTAAAGCAAATGTTGTGGCTGAGCCTAAGTGACGTAGAACTTCATTCCAGGGAAGTGAAGTCTTGGACCCAGTCATCATTCCATGGCAAATACAAAGATCTGTCCGTTGAATATAGAGCTTGCCCTTGTGACTTCGCTAAACTGAATATTAATGTAAAACCTCGTAATCACAGAAAGACTTCTCAAAGTACAAGAGCTTCCCTTCCGATAATAATTCCTAACACTTACTCTGGAAGTATGACGTTCTGGGGCACTGTTCGAAGGACTTCACATGTGCCAACTCACTTAATTCTTAAATCAGCCTCACAAGACGGGTGCCATTATCATCTACAATTTTTAGAGAGCGAGAAGGGGAGAGGACAGGAGCAGATGGAGAAAACACAGAGAGAGAACGTTAAGCAGGTTCCATGCTCAGCATATAGCACGACGCGGGGACTCGATCCCCCAACCCTGGGATCGTGACCTGAGCTGAAATCAAGAGTCAGACGCTCAACCAAGGACTGAGTCACCCAGACGTCCCTGTCATCTACAGTTTTACAAGTGAGGGTACTGAGGCACAGAGAGGTTAAGCAGCATGTCCAAGATCACACAGCAGGAGTCAGAGCCAGGCTCTGGAGTTCATCTTTTAACCAGTACGCTGTGCTGTCTCTTGAAGGCATCCAGACGGTTCAGAGAACAACTGAGAAGAAATCCACAGCCTCTCGAGTCTGTGGGCCTTTTGCTCTGGTCCATGCCAGGGAAGTACTTTCTCGGCACCACGGTCAAGCTGAAGCCAACGGGACCCCATCCTTGACTTCTGCCCTTGTTCCACTGTCTGGTCCTTCCTGACTTCCTTTCTGCCTCTTCTGTGTCTCTCTCATTCTCACTAACCTGGGCTCTCCCTGACACCGGGCAGCGGGGCAGAGGAAGGGCTATGCAGCCAGCAAATCTGGCTCCAGTCCCTCTGGGTCTGTCACACGGCCCTGAAGTTCAGCTGTCTTGTGTAAAAATGAGACCGACCAACACTGAAGGCCCGCCATTGTTCTGAGCTTTGAAGGGCATAATGAAACTCATTCATTCCTTTCTCCATCAGAAGGGTTTTGAGTATCAATTGTGAGCCAACCCCTCGGTTAGTGCCCGCGGGCGACCAAACCTTCCCGCCACTCCAGGCGACCATTCACTCAGCCGGTCAATGAATCGGACCCACTCTGAGCGGCCCTGTGCGGAACTCGAGGAGTAGCAAAATGACCAGCATGCAGTCGCCTTCCTCTGGAGCTAATAAGTGGCTGTTAGGCACCAGCACTCAGGTAGGGTGTCAGAAATCCTCTGACTTCCTTCTTCGCAGAGCCCCCCGCCTCTTGGCCAAAGGCACTGTTGTCATCGGACCAGGATGCAAAGCTGGCTTGATCGGTCTGCCAAAGAACATCTTTCAGAAGGCTCACCTATGACAACAGGATCCGCCAGAAGCACTTGCGTCCCCTGTGGGCCACTCGGAGCTCCTCCCACGGGGGACAAGGTGCCTGCTGGCCAAGGTGACACTGCAGGTGCGGGGAGTGGCTGGAGTCACCAAGCACAGAGGTGATTCGATTACCTGAGAACTTGCCAATGGGCCCACAGCCAAGGAGAAGTGGAGGGCACGTCCCGGTGGTAAAAATAGTCACGGTGAAAAGGCCACCCACAGGGGGAGAAGAGACCTACCTTCAGGTGGACCCCAGGCAGCACCCGGAGTGAGAGATGGGCACAGGCCCGGCCACCCATCAGCTCTCCAGGGTCATTTCTTGTCTGCCCCTCAGGGCAGCAACGAACATCCTGCTTGGCTCTGGGTCTAGACACCCGGGGACCACAGCCCGGCAATGCCAGGCAGAGCTGGCGTTAGAGCTTCTGACTGATCGAGCTGAAAAACAGCAAACACGTCGTCGCTTAGCCAACGCTTCCCTTCCGGCCAACGCTTCCCTTCCAGCATCGTCACAGGGGTTAAATTGAGAAGGGTGAAGGATGTGACAGCCTTTTGTAAGCAGTGACTTCTTTTTACTGCAGGCACATGGTAAGCACAATGCTTTACCGATGTGATTTGTCCGGGAAAGCAGAGGATCCCTTTTCTAGCCGTTTTCAGAGAGCCATCATCTGTCATCGTAAATACTCCGGGCATTTCTTTCTACTCTTTTTGGACTTACCTGGTTTGAGTGATTGGACTATAGCATTTTTCTTTTTTTTTCTTTTTTTCTTTTTTTTATTTATTTTTTTTAACATTTATTTATTTTTGAGACAGAGAGAGACAGAGCATGAACGGGGGAGGGGCAGAGAGAGAGGGAGACACAGAATCGGAAGCAGGCTCCAGGCTCTGAGCCATCAGCCCAGAGCCCGACGCGGGGCTCGAACTCACGGACCGCGAGATCGTGACCTGAGCCGAAGACAGATGCTCAACCGACTGAGCCACTCAGGCGCCCCTAGCATTTTTCTTTTAGTCACACGGCCTGGTATGCATTTCTGTCTTAAGTCCTCTTGGGGACCCAACAGCATATAATTACATACATACCTCATCAGAATAGAAACCTTGGTCATTTGACAAGCGTTCTGCATGGTGTTTTGTTTACTTAAAAAAAAAAAAAATGTTATAGGGGCACCTGGGTGGCTCAGTCGGTTGAGCGAGGGTCGGACTTCGACTCAGGTCATGATCTCACGGTTCCAAGTTCGAGCCCCACGTGGGGCTCTGTGCTGACCACTCAGAGCCTGGAGCCTGCTTCGGATTCTGTGTCTCCCTCTCTCTCTGCCCCTCCCCTGCTCATGCTCTGTCTCTCTCTGTCAAAAATAAATAAACATTAAAAAAAATAAAAAAAAATGTTACCTTTGCAATGTAAGCTAGGTGCTGGTAAAATACAGGACCCTCACACTGGGGCTGAACCACAGAAGGCTGCCCAGCACTGCGCCTGGCCTATGAAAAGGGTCCTGCGATATTTTCATCTGAAATGCACTAGATTCTTCCAGGCACAGAGGTGGGCCCACAGGTCTCTTAGAGGGAGGGATTCAACCCACTCCAGCTTCCCTCCCCGCGTCTTTTGCCAGAACCGTGTGGGTGAGGCGGTGGGTGGAGGCAGGGCCAAGGCAGAACCTGCCCTTGCGGATATGTGAGCTGTAGGCTGGTGGTCTGGCTCAGGATCGTGTGCCCAGTTTTTCACGGGGAGGAAAATGGAGGGGCCGCGGTGACAGGGAGGCTAGAGGTGACCGCACGGATTTTGTTGTTCTTTAAGGGGATCATAGATGTCCTATTACCATCCGAGGACAAGGGAAAGAGGTCCCAGACAGAGGCTGGGAGACGGGCGAGAGAAGCGTGGGGGTGGGGTGGGGAGCCTGGCCGCAGCTCCGGGCAGGGTGTGCTCTGGGTTCCGAGCGCGCAGCGAGGACGGGCTCCAGCAGCCTGGGGAGGAGACAAGCGCAGGTGACACCGTGACCACCCGCGCTCCCGTCCAGCCTCTCGCAGCCCCTGGCCATTCGGAGGTCTGCGTCAGGCGCTGAAGCCACGCGCTCCCGGGCACGGAGGGCCCCTCTACCACCTCGGACCGCCGACGCGGTGGAGACTGGCGCGCTGGGGACGCCAAATGCTCCACTCGCTGGAGGGGCTTCCCAGTCCCTCAGACTCCGTTCCCACCCAGCTCCTCCACCTACTAGCCGATCGCCCCGTGGTGCCTCAGTGTCCCCGCCCTAAAAAAGTGGAGCAAATAACTGTGCACACCTCTGAGGGCTGTGGTGAGCAATCAATGGCACAGCGCAAAGAAAGCGTTTAGCGCCCGGCCGGTCCCTAGGAGGTATCTCGAGCAGGGGCTGTGGACTTTATCACCACCTTCTCGAGTTCTCCAGGGCGTGGGCCCGCGGCGGGTCTGTTGGCTAGAGGGTCAGTGGCCCCCAAACGACGGCACAGATGCTTGGGCGGACGCGGAGAGCCGCAGGTGGGCGGGGACTGCCCAGAGCTCTCCAACCTCGTGCACCTGCCGGGCTCCCAGAAATTTGCCTCTGGCAGTCGGCGCGGGGAGGGGGGAAGGGGAGCCCCCGTCCTGCTCGACGGCCGCTGGGTCCCTGCGAGGCGGCGGGATTCGAGATGCCTTGGTGCAGGCGAGTGTTGCGGGCGGTGGGGCGCGCCGTCCGGGAGCCGGCAGGTGCGGGGGCGGCCGGGGACGCCAGGGAGGGGGCCGCGGTCTCCGGGTGGGGCCCGACCCGCCCCCGCCTAGGTGAGGAGGGCAGCTGGAAGGGGACGGCGCTCGGGGACGGCGCTCGGGGACGCGACGCTGTGGCCAGCCCTTGCTCTTTCTGGAACGCTGCGCCCCCCTCCCCGGGGAACCCTGGTTTCCCCAGCTGGAAAATGGGACGTGGACGTTGCGTCTTGGTCCCGGGGAAGGTGTCGCGTGGATGTCCCGAGCGTGGGATTCTGCCCCGGGGGACCGCGGGCTCTGCACGGACGGGAAGCCGAGGCCGCGCGCGCGCGCGCGCGCGTCCCCTCCGCGGCTTAGAAGCCAACCGGCGCTGTCGGGGGGGATTTTAGAAAGTCGGGTTTTGGAGCGTCTGGTCTGTCGCCAGGGCGCAGTGGAGCCTGCGAACTGGTGCAATCAATAATGCGGAGAAGTGGACTGGGAAGTCTAATTTCATTTTTGTAGCCCCCCCCCCGCCCCCAAGGATCAAAATCAAAACACATTCTGTGCCCTTTTACCCTCAACGTTTATTTTCTCCGAATTTTTCAATACTAGAACAATCCTTAACACTGACAAGGAAGGCATCTTGCGAAAATCTTGCAAAAGCGCATCCGTGAGATGATTGATGTTTTCTAAGCATGAACGCGAAGCACGGGGTATCCAGAGGATGTGACGGAGGGAGGGGAATGTTCTGGCTCCGGCTTGGCTTTCGTTCCAGGCGTTCGGGCTCCTTCCCCGGCGTCCCCCCCGCCACCCCCCCCCATTCTTTAGTGTGTGACCCAGAAGTCCTGGCATCAGGCTAGGTGCCAACGAATTATAGCTGGCAAGGCCTCGGCGAATGTGACTTTCCCTTCACACAGACAGCTGGAATGCAGAAAAGGTCTTGGGTTTTAATGCATGGCGTTTGCTCTCTTTATAACCCTGGGACCTTAAAAGGCTGCTGGCCTTTGTGACCTGATGGAACTAATGTTTCTTTTTCAGAAGAAACTTTTTTTTTTTTTAAGAGAGTGAGAGCGAGAGAGAGAGAAGAGGGGCTCACCTTAAGCAGGGTTTGTGTTTTTTGTTTGTTTTTACCCAGTGAGGCGGCACCAGCTCGCCCAATGCGAGGGACTCAGAAACCGTGAGATTCTGACCTGAGCTGAAGTTAGATGCTTAACCCGCTGAATCACCCAGGGGCTCAAGAAACTAATTCTTTTTAAAAGTTTTTTTTTAATGTTTATTTATTTTTGAGAGAGACAGAGACAGAATGCGAGTGGGTTAGGGGCAGAGAGAGAGGGAGACACAGAATCCGAAGCAGGCTCCAGGCTCCCAGCTGTCAGCACAGAGCCGGACACGGGGCTGGAACTCATGAGCTGTGAGATCATGACCTGAGCTGAAGTCAGACGCGTAACTGACTTGAGCCACCCAGGTGCCCCAAGAAACGAATTCTTTTAATCTTTTATTTGCTTTTTAGTTTCTTCCTTTCCTTTCCTTTCCTCTCCTCTCGTCTCCTCCTTTTTCTTTTTTCTTTTCTTCCTTCTTTCTTTTCTTTTTTCTTTTTTTCTTTTCTCTTTTCTTTTCCTTCCTTCCTTCCTTCCTTCCTTCCTTCCTTCCTTCCATCCTTCCTTCCCTTTCTTTCTTTCCTTCTTTCTTTTGAAAATTTTCTTGTCTTTTTTATTAAGTAATCTCTACACCCAACTGGGGGCTGGAACTCACCACCCAGAGATCAAGAGTCACATGCTCCCCTGACTGAGCCAGCCAGGCACCCCTAGTTTCCTTTTGTCAATTAAAAAAAAATGTCTGATTTTGACAGGAGTATTTCTGATTTTGTCCAAGACAGGGTAGTTCGCCCCAACACGGGAAATAATCATTATAGTGTCAGCCGCTAAGCTCCGTAAACTGTTGAGTTCATGTCATTTCATACACTACGCTTATTTATGTGTAGACCCTGTTCGAGATTGGCCCAGTACTGCTCACAGCGGCACACTCCTCTTGTGCCCACTCTACAGTTGTGGAGACTGAGGAAAGAAGTTGCCCAAGGAATACACTGGAAGAGGCAGGTTGGGATTCAGCGCCATGTGAGGCTACAGCTGATGCTTTTTGATTGCATGGGGCATTTTGGTCATAATATTTCACTTGACAAGTGTTTGATAATCTATTATGTGCTAGGCATCATGGTAGGTACTGGGCACACAACTGTCCTCACCTCTCGGAGAAGCGGTGACCCTTGCGTATTTGTCGTTCTCAGCTACTCATTTTTAAATCTTTAAAAAATGTGTATTTATTTTTGAGAGAGAGACAGACCATGAGTGGGGGAGGGGCAGAGAGAGAGGGAGACCCAAAATCCAAAGCAGGCTCCGGGCTCCAAGCTCTGAGCTGTCAGCAACAGAGCCCCATGTGGGGCTCGAACTTGGAAACGTGAGATCATGGCCTGAGTCGAAGTCCGACGCTTAACCAACTGAGCCACCCAGGCGCCCCTCAGCTACTCATTTTTTTAACACCCCCTTCCTCTGCAGGACGGAATCATTTTCAGCAAAAAGCGTGTAATAATCAATAATAATTATTCCCTTGCTTTTCATTTTAAGATCGTTAAGAAGACTGTCATTTCTAAAGATACCAAAATTGGGTAGAATATGTTATGTATGAATTAAAATTCGCACCCACCAAACAAAATACCACCCCTGGCAGTTTGTGCTGTGTTGCTGTTTTAAATTTTAAGCACTAATGGGGCTCCTGGTTAAACGTCCTCCCCTCTTGATCTCACAGTCTTTTGGGTTCAAGTCCCAAGCTGGGCTCTGTGCTGAGCGTGTATTCTACTTAAAGAAAGAAAGAAAGAAAGAAAGAGAAAAAGGAAGGAAGGAAGGGAGGAAAGGAAAGAAAGAAAGAAAAGAAAGCAAAGGAAGAAAGAAAAGAAAAGAGAAAGAAAGGAAGGAAGGGAGGAAAGGAAAGAAAAGAAAGAAAGAAAAAGGAAGGAAGGGAGGAAAGGAAAGAAAGAAAAGAAAGAAAGAAAGAAAGAGAAGAAGAAAGGAAGGGAGGAAAGGAAAGAGAAAAAATAAAGCAAAGAAAAGAAAGAAAAGAAAGAAAAAAGAAAGAAAGGAAGGAAGGGAGGAAAGGAAAGAAAGGAAGGAAGGGAGGAAAGGAAAGAAAGGAAGCAAAGAAAGAAAGAAAGAAAGCAAAGAAAGAAAGAAAAATTTTAAGCGCTAATGAAAAGGTCCGCAGTCACACGGAAAGACAATTAAAGTGACTGAAGTTTGGTTTATTCATCTTTAAAATAGGTGATGGGGAGATAGGAGCTTGCTCGGGTCACTCCAAGCGTCGACCCGGTATTGTAGTACTTCCGGGAATGGTGCACCCTCTCGGGGACTAAAAGCAAAAAAAAAAAAAAAAAAAAAAAAAGTGTGCTATTTGTGTTTATATCACATCCACTGCTTAAATGGAGGAGGAGTAGGTAATACCACCTGGGTTAGAGCCAAGCCACTCCCTGAGCCAGCCTGAACAATTCCCAGCGCTCTCCATTTACTCTGGTTCCAGGCTTACCTTTGAAAGGAACCTGGGGGGGTCCCCGAACGGCTCAGTCGGTTGTGTCTGTGCCATGATCTCGCTGCTCAGGAGTTCGGGCCCGGCATCAGGCTCACTGCTCTCAGCACAGAGCCCTCTTTGGATCCTCTCTCCCCCTCTCTCTGCCTGTCCCCTACTTTCTTTCTCAAAAATAAATAAACATTAAAAAAAAAAAAAGGGAAAGGAATCTATGTAGCTGAGCGAGGTGTGTGTTGGGAGCCGGCTGTGTAACTGAGTTGTTCACGTTAAATTCCACGAAGAATATAATTTTTATAAAGGATAAACAATAAATGGCGCTAATTTGAAGCTCGAATGGATTATTAAAACATCAAGGTAAGTGCAACGGTTGCTTGGAACTTAGACCAACGGTTCTCAATCTTTTTGGTCTCAGGACCCTTTACGTTCTTAGAAATTACGGAGGACCCCCCCCCCCCCACCCAGGGAGCTTTTGTTTATGCGAGTTGTATCATTCCCATTACCACATGAGACATTAAAGCTGAGAAAGTTTAAAAGATGTATTTGTGAAGCTGTTAAAAACATGGGACGCCTGGGGGGCCCAGTGGGTAAAATATCCAATTTTGGCTCAGGTCATGATCTCATGGGTTGTGAGTTCGAGCCCCGCGTCGGGCTCTGTGCTGACAGCTCGGAGCCTGGAACCTGCTTCGGATCCTGTTTCCCTCTCTCTCTGCCCCTCCTCCACTCACGCTCTGTCTCTCTCTCTCTCTCTCTCAAAAAGAAAATAAACATGAAAGAATTAAAAAAAAAAAAAACCCAATCATCAACCTACCAGATGTTAACATAATGCATTTTAATGAAAAATTAATCATTTGAAGGCTTGACCGGGACTGACACCCTTCCTAGGTGACTCATGGGATTATTGGCCGGAGGCTTTGCTGTGTCTCTACATGGCACTTCATGGGCAACTCACAACACAGCAGCGAGCTTCCCTAGAGCTAATTACTTGAGAGGAAACGCATCACCAAGGCGAAGACCACAGTGGCATTTACTACCTAATCTCAGAAGTGACTGTGATTTTTCTTTCTGATCGTGTCTTTCTCAGGTTTTCATAAAATGGTTATGTTGTTGGGGCGCCTGGGTGGCGTAGTCGGTTAAGCGTCCGACTTCAGCCAGGTCTCAATCTCGCGGTCCGTGAGTTCGAGCCCCGCGTCGGGCTCTGGGCTGATGGCTCAGAGCCTGGAGCCTATTTCCGATTCTGTGTCTCCCTCTCTCTCTGCCCCTCCCCCGTTCATGGTCTGTCTCTCTCTGTCCCCAAAATAAATAAATGTTGAAAAAAAAAATTAAAAAAAAAATGGTTACGTTGTTTCACAAAATAAGTTGGGGAGTATTCCCTCTCTTCCTATTCTTTGGTCTTCCAAAGAATAGAATTTTCTATTCTTACAGAAAATGAAATAAAAATGAAAATGTGGCATTAAAATTATCATTATACCATTTGGATTATTCAGAATTTTCTCTTTTTGCCCATGTCCGCTTTTCTAAGTTGTATTTTTTCTCGTTCCTCTGTGCTTTCAAGTTTATTGGTACAAATTGTTAATTTATATTCTCTTATTGCTTCTTTAATGGCTGTAAGATTCTAGTGATGCCCTCAATGTTCCTGCCATTGGCGATTTGTGCCTACTCTTGTTTTTCTCTTGATCCCGCCAATGAGTTTATCAATTTTATTGGCTTTTAAAAATAAAACAACTTTGGCTTTGATGATCCTTTGTAGTGTATATTCCTATCTCATTAATTTATGCCCTCACATTTAATACTTCCTCCTTTCTATTTTATTTGATCCTAATCTGCTAACTCTTTTTTCTACTCTGAGATAGATGTTTGGTTTCCCAACTCAGATTTTCATCTTTCCTGATGTAGGTGTTCAAGCCCCATAAATGTCTCCTTTTTTTCCTTCCCACTCCCCAGAGATGTCCAGTGCTAACAATCTGATGATATATTTGCTTTTATTTTTACACAAATAGGATCCTACCATATATGCTATTCTGGAACCTACTTTGTTTTTCTTTAAGACATATTTTATTTTTATTATTTTTTCAAGTTTATTTCTTTTGAGACAGAGAGAGAGAGAGAGAGCACAAGCAGGGGAGGGTTGTCGGCACAGAGCCTGACGTGGGGCTCGAACCCGTGAACTGCGAGCTCATGACCTGAGGTGAAGTCAGACACTTGACTGACTGAGCCACCTAGGCACCCCTAAAATTCTTTTTTAGAAACAATAAACTTTAAAAAGTTTTTTTAAATTTACTTTTGAGAGAGAGAGAGAGGGAGAGCGCATGAGCAGGGGAGGGGCAGAGAAAGAAGGAGACACCGAATCTGAAGCAGGCTCCAGGCTCCGAGCTGTCAGCACAGAGCCCGACGTGGGGCTCGAACTCCTGAACCGCGAGATGATGACCTGAGCCAAAGTTGGACGCTTCACTGACTGAGCCACCCAGGCACCCCAAAAGTGTATTTATTTTGAGGGAGAGAGAGAGAGTGCATGTGTACGAGCTGGGGAGGGGCAGAGCGAAAGGGAGGGAGAGAGAGAATCCCAAGCAAGGCTCCGTGCTGTCAGCGCCCCACGACTGTGAGATCGTGACACGAGCCAAAACCAAGAGGCAGACGTTTAACCCACGGAGCCACCCAGGCGCCCCTGCTACTTTTCCACGTAACAAGTTTAAGAGCCTCTTGTAATGTGCAGGGCGCTGTGACACAGGCATCGGGAAACGAAAGCGAATCAGGCCCCCTCTGCACCATCCAACCCCCCTGTCCACACCAGTGCTTTTTAGCCTCTTTTGCAGCCACGGACCCCCCTTGAGAACCTGATGAAGACTGTGGCGGTAGGAACAGGTGCCCGTGTGACGTCCTGCAGTGAGGAACGCAGTCATCCCTTACTGTACTCTTCTCATTAATCCTGGAGGAGAAGGCACCCTCCTCGTGCCTCTCAACACCCTCACCTCGGTTTTTGACAGATGAGATAATGTGCTCAGAGAGATGATGTCACAAGCGCGCTCAGCTGGAAGCTGGAAGAACGCTGACCAGAATCCGGGTCCACGACCTGTGCTGTTTTGCCCCAAACGGCGTGGGTGACCGGTGTGATATGCCACGAGCAAGGCGTACCCACGATCCTAGGCTCCTCCGTCCGGAGATGAAACGTTCTGACCCGTGATCAGGAAGGATGACCTTTGTATTTGGACATTTTTACATTTGGGAAAGGATTTCCCTCCGGTCTCTCCCTCTCCCCCTTCTCCCCCTCCTTCTGTTCCCCTTCTTTCTCACCTAGAACCCTTGTGTTTATACGACTAGTCTCCGCCCCCATCAAGTGATGGATTCCTGGAGGAAAGAGACCAGAGTTGGTTTGTTTCCGTTCCCCCCACCCCCCCTGCCTCCGGTGGCGCCCAGGCTGGTCGGCACCTGCTGTGGCCTGCGGACAAGTTCATCCTCTGCAGGAAGAGATTGGAGGCGGAAGCTTTTAATAAATGTGTTGTTCTTCAGCTCACGCTCTGCCTTCAGAGATGATCTCTGTTACTCAACATGCCTGGCCTCCTCCTGACATTCACCTTAGCCTTGGGGGCGGTGCTGACCCACAATGGCAGGTGGTGGGGGCCGGACTTCGAAAAAGGGGCTTAGGCAGGGAATCACGCCGCGCTGAAATGCCCGTTTTAGGAAGGCTCAATGTGTTTTTAAGGAAATGGTTGGCGAGACAGAGGGTTACGGCCGGCAGGTCATTGGGGACTTTATGGAAAATGCTACGCTTCTAAGTACTGCTCTCTAGCCGCCTCCCAGGGCCTCTGCTAGGTGCTATTTTCGTCTTCCTTTAGGTCACGCCATTGTCCAGTTTCCATTGTGGTTTCTTCTTGGGCCCGCGGTTACTTAAAAGCGTATTTCTGAATTTCCCACATCACGGATTTTTCTAGTTATGTTTTTGTCGTTCGCTGCTGGCTGCACGGCGTGGGGGCCAGAAAATATGCGCTATGTATGTTCTTTGAAATTTTGGACGCTTGTTTTCTGACCCAGCATTTGTAATGTTCTGTGTAGGTTTGTTATTTTTTTTAACGTTTATTTATTTTTGAGAGAGACAGACAGACTGTGAGCAAGGGAGGGGCAGAGAGAGAGGGAGACGCAGAATCCGAAGCAGGCTCCAGGCTCCGAGCTGTCAGCACAGGGCCCGACGCGGGGCTGGAGCCCATGAACTGCGAGATCATGACCTGAGCCCAAGTCGGACGCTTCACCAACTGAGCCACCCAAGCGCCCCATGTAATGTTCTGTGTACGTTTCAAGGAATGTGTATTCTGCGGTTGTTACATGTAATATTCTGTATGTTCTTTATATCAAGTTTGCTGATTGCCTGGTTCAAGTAATCTGAACGCTTGCTAATTTTTTTATTTGCTTGCTCATTGGTTAGGGAGGGAAGTGAGTTAAAAATCCCTCACCATGGTTCTAGATTTGTCTGTTTCTCCTTGTCATGCTTTCACTCTTTTGCCTTACGTATTTTGAGGCGTTATGAGAAAAAGGAATTGTTACCTCTTCTTGTGAACTGAATATTTTACAACTTTGAGGTATCTGTGTTTGGCTTTTTGTCTTTATTTTTTTTAATTTTTTTTTTTAACATTTATTTATTTTTGAGACAGAGAGAGACAGAGCATGAACGGGGGGAGGGGCAGAGAGAGAGGGAGACACAGAATCCGAAGCAGGCTCCAGGCTCTGAGCCATCAGCCCAGAGCCCGACGCGGGGCTCGAACTCACGGTCGGTGAGATCGTGACCTGAGCTGAAGTCGGACGCTCAACCGACTGAGCCACCCAGGCGCCCCTGGCTTTTTGTCTTTAAAATCTGCTTCCTCTGATGTTCATCTAGCGATATCAACTTTATCTTGGTTACTTGCTATATTTATCTTCCTTATTATTCTCAACATTTCCATATCCGTGTGTGTTTTTGATGTTTCTCTTGCAAAACCGCATGTGACTGGGCTTCTTTTTTCCATGTGGCCTGACTATTCCTTGCATTTTAACTGGAGCATTTAATTGATTTGCATTTATGTAATTACTGGGATGGTTGGTTTAAATCCAGCATCTCACGGAGCGCTTTGTATTTGTTTTACCTGATCTCTGTTCTTTCCTTTCTTGCCCCTTTTTGGTATTCATTCTTTTTTTATTATCCCATTTGCCTGACCCTGACCTTGAAACTTATTCACTATTTATACTATTTCCATAGTATTTATGCTATAGATCATAACATACTTTTGACCTATGAAAGTCTAAAATTACTCGGTATTTTTAATCCTCTTGGGCAATGCAAAGACCTTATCACACTTTTAGTCTACTTACTGCCTTTCCTGAGTTACTTTCCTTTCCTTTTTTTTTTCTATGAATACAAAACAGAAAGGGCGCCTGGGTGGCGCAGTCGGTTAAGCGTCCGACTTTAGCCAGGTCACGATCTCGCGGTCCATGAGTTCGAGCCCCGCGTCGGGCTCTGAGCTGATAGCTCAGAGCCTGGAGCCTGTTTCCGATTCTGTGTCTCCCTCTCTCTCTGCCCCTCTCCCGTTCATGCTCTGTCTCTCTCTGTCCCAAAAATAAATAAACGTTGGAAAAAAAAATTAAAAAAAAAAAACAAAACAGTATTATTGCTTTATGCAGTCAGTAGTGACCTAGATTTACCCACTTATCTGCCATTTTGATTTCTCTTCATTCTTTCCTTATGACCTTCCCTTCCATCTGGGATAATGTGCCTGCGGGAGCTCCTTTAGTGGGATAATGCTAGATTCCCTCAAACTTTGTTCATCTGAATATGTCTTTGTCGCGCCTTTATCCTTGAATATTTTTTTCTGGTATAGAAGATATATATTTCTTAACATTTATTTATTTTTGAGAGACAGAGCATGAGCAGGGGAGGGGCAGAGAGAGGGAGACACAGAATTGGGACCAGGCTCCAGGCTCTGAGCTGTCGGCACAGAGCCTGACGCGGGGCTTGAACCCACGAACCATGAGATCATGACCTGAGCCAAAGTCGGACGCTTAACCGACTGGGCCACCCAGGTGCCCCTGAAAAAAATTTTTTTTCAACGTTTATTCATTTTTGAGAGACACGGAGAGAGCAACTCAATATCTTGGTAGCCACCCGAGTCCATCACGCAGATGTGTTGGTTTTCCTTCCGTTTTTCTAGTTCTTGTCGGTGGACTGAACCAGGAGAGCAGGTGGAATCCGCATGCATCGGGTGCGGGCGCCGACGCTGAGTGGGGTGTGGCGAACTTTAATTGAGCTCACGAAAATAAAGGAGGTGTTACTGGTGCTCAGTATTGTGAAGCGATTCATAGTCATTATTATATAACGGCAGGTGATCCTCGGAGAAAAATGGGGGTTATGGGCACTGACCTCCCCCTTTCACCTCCTGCGTAGTGGAAAATCCATGTATCACTTTTGACTCCCCCCCCCCCAACTAACAGTTTACTGTTGACTGGAAGTCTTACCGATAGGATAGCATAAACGGTTTGACACATACTTTATATGTATGCGTGTTAGGCAATGTGTTCCTTTTTTGGTTGGGGAGAGAGAGAGAGCAGGTAAGAGTGAGGGCGAGCAGGGGAGGGGAGTGGGGGGGCATGGAGAGAGAGAGAGAGAGAGAGAGAGAGAGAGAGAGAGAGAGGATCTCAAGCAGGCTCAATGCTCAGCATGGAGTCCCATTTGGGGTTCAAGCTCACGACTCTGGGCTCATGACCTGAGCCGAGATCAAGAGTTGGGACACTCAACTGACTCAGCCACCCACGCACCCCCAAAGTTATTATATTAATTTCAATGTTTCTTTTTTACGTCTCTGGTGAAACAAATATATATATTTAAAGTTTTTATTTATGTATTTTGAGAGAGAGAGAGAACAAGCAGAGGAGAGGCAGAGAGAAGGGGAGGGATTGGTGTGATAAAGCAAACAGAAATTATGAGATTACTTTCTCACGCGGTAGGCAAATCCTGACTAACCGGCTTCCGTTGTCTGCTGAGACGTGGGGCCATCTGGACCAGCCCTGCTAGGGTACAAGAGCCCCTGAGGGCCGGGAGTGACACCATCTTCTGACTCGGGACCCAGGAAGTTCCTCCAGTTTCTTCCTGGTCCCAAAGTTCTGTACCTGGAATATGAGAACTGCTCGGCAGGGGTAAATGGCTTTATGGGACTTGAAGGGACAGGTTGCCATCAGCCGACACGGATGACTGACTCATTGTTCCTCAAATATGGTCCCACCAGAATAGCAGCCTCATACAATTACAGTTTGAACCGGTCCCCACGTAAGAACGTGAAGAGTGCAATTTTAACATCGTAGGACATTTGTAGTTATCTGATAAAAATTTGGCTGCTTAATATTGGATTGGTAATCTCTCATCAACCAGTTCTGCTTCATGACTGAATCGCAAATGCTGTCCTTAGCTGGAACCAAGGTTTGGTAAAATCAGAACTCCAAAGCTGAGACGGGGGTGATCACATGGTCGAACTTGAGTAAGGGTTAAGTAAAGGTGCATTTTCTGCCGGTGTTTCTAGAACGTGATTAGTTTAAACATGTCTGTCTTTGTCTGAATGTCATTTTATTGTTATTTTTAAAATTGTTTTTGAGAGAGAGAGAGAGAGAGAGAGACAGAGCGTGAGCACAGGAGGGGCAGAGAGAGAGAGGGAGACACAGAACCCGAAGCAGGCTTCCAGGCTCCGAGCCGTCAGCACACAGCCCGACGCGGGGCTCGAACTCGCGAACCGCAAGATCATGCCCTGAGCCCAAGTCAGACACTTAGCTGACTGAACCAGCCAGGTGCCCCTGAATGCCATTTTTAGAAGATGCAGATGTTACAGAAATCTATAACAACAGAGTGGAAATTCCACGTGAACCTTTTATATATACTCAAGTATTTCTGGGCTTTGGTTTATTCCATTCACCTATTTGCTCATTCTGGAATCAGTATTATGCTTTTAATAGCTGTAGCTTTCTAATAGTTTTATGCTTTAGTAGTACAGCCATCCCTCTTATTCATATTTTCCCTGCTATTCTCGTGTGTTACTTCCCGTTAGAGTCATTTTGACAAACAAATCCTGTTGTGGATTTGTTGACGTGTTATTATGCTGAACTTACAGGTTGATACAGAGTGAAGTTACAGCTCTGAACTGTGGAGTTATTCTAGTTAAAAATAAGAAATTGGGGCGCCTGGGTGGCTCCGTCGGTTCAGCATCCGACTTCAGCTCAGGTCATGATCTCCCGGTTCGTGGGTTCGAGCCCCGCGTCGGGCTCTGGGCTGACCGCTCGGAGCCTGGAGCCTGCTTCGGATTCTGTGTCTCCCTCTCTCTCTGCCCCTCTCCTGCTCGTGCTCTGTCTCTCTCTCGCTCTCAAAAATGATATAATATTTTAAAAAATTTTAAAAAGGAATATGTTGACTGAAAAATTCCTCACTGTAATCTGATTCTTAGCATTGACTAGAATTAAATGTCATTTCAGATATTTTTTCTGTGACTCTACGCTTTAAATATGCATGTGGTCTTGTATTCAGCCCAATAAGGTCTTAGAGTTTTAAAGGATTTATACTATGTCTATTCAGTCGTCTGCTTTTTAAAAAAAATTAAAAAAAAAATTTTTTTTTCAACGTTTATTTATTTTTGAGACAGAGAGAGACAGAGCATGAACGGCGGAGGGGCAGAGAGAGAGGGAGACACAGAATCGGAAACAGGCTCCAGGCTCTGAGCCATCAGCCCAGAGCCCGATGCGGGGCTCGAACTCACGGACCGCGAGATCGTGACCTGGCCGAAGTCGGACGCTTAACTGACTGCGCCACCCAGGCGCCCCTAAAAAAATTTTTTTTAATGTTTATTTATTTTTGAGAGAGAGAGAGAGGCAGACCGCGAGCAAGGGAGGGGCAGCGAGAGAGGGAGACACAGAACCGGAAGCAGGCCCCAGGCCCTGAGCTGTCAGCCCAGAGCCCGACGCGGGGCTCGAACTCGTGAACTGTGAGATCATGACCTGAGCTGAAGTCGGACGCTTCACCCACCGAGCCACCCAGCCGCCCCTCAGGGATTTGCTTTTCAAAATAAATGGCATTTCAGTGTTTATTCAGCTGTTTAAAGTCTCACACTAGGGCTTTACAAGCTGTTGGACATTTGACAAATTATTTCTCCCGAAGAACCGTAACGCACATTCCCAGACAGTATAAATATGTAATGGAACTAGTATTAATGTATATCATTATTTATAAACGGATTACCAAGTACTAAAAAATTAGCGTAATAAAACCAATGATCAAGTATCCAAAAATTAGGTCACACAGCTCAAAAGACATACACATACATTCTTTCCCTTTTGAAAATTCCTATTATACCACTTGGCTTTTACGAAGCTATATTGATACTTAAACTTTTGTTAACCAAAGGAAACGCAAAGAGGATTTTTGCTGTAACTGAAAAAGGCGAAAGGGAAAAATAGCGCTGCTGGGTTTGTTTTGCAAGCCCGGGGTACAGAGACGGCTCGCACCCTGAGCAGCCCCAGGGGCGCCCCCAAGCACCTTGCCCGGGGAACTCAGCATCTCAACATCAAGCAACCCTGTGTCTGCGAGCAATTTCTTTACCTCCGTTCATTTTGTGCATCCGTTAGCAAGATGCCCCTAAGGTATCAGAAAAGCCTAAATGTAGTTAGTTTGGGGGTCTGGGAACACTAAAGAATTTTCCACAGAAATTCATGGTAATTCAACGGTCTCGTAGGATTGTTTTCCTTTCAGAGGGTGGGAGGAACCTGTAATACATTAGATAGCGGCTCAGTTCATTGCCAGAAATTCACTTCCTTTTTTTTTTTTCTTTTTAAAGGAGAGGCTGGGAAGAGGGGAAAAAATTCACACTTCAAACAAAAATAGTAGTGGTAAACAACTTCCGATAGGTCTGTAAAAGTTAGGAGATGTTCAGAAATTTTATGATTAAACTTCGTTTTAGTTTCAATAACAAAGCCTCACTGGCCTTTCAGAAATAGTTACTAAGTTAAAGGATCTATTCTACATGTTTTGCACAAGACAAAAGGCAACCTTTTATTAAAAGTAGGAATAACGCCTGGGGCGCCTGGATGGCTCAGTTAAGCATCTCGTCTCTTGATTTCAGCTGAGATTTCAGATTTGATCTCACAGTTCATGAGTTCGAGCCCTGCATCAGGCTCCGTGCTGATGATGGGGAGCCTGCTTGGGATTCTCTCTCTGCCTCTCTCTCAAATAAATAAACTTTAAAAAATTAATAAAATAGGAATAGTCTTCTCATTCTTCTTTTTTTGAAGTTTATTTTTCACTTATTTTTTTGAGAGAGAGAGAGAGTGCAAGTGAAGGTCTGAGAAGGAGAGAGAGAATCCCGAGCAGGCTCTGTGCTGACAGCATGAAGTCACAGGGACTCAAGTTCCTGAACCGTGAGATCATGACCTGAGCTGACATCGGGAGTTGGACGCTTAACCGACTGAGCCACCCAGGCTCTAATTTTCTCACTAATTTTCAGGCTTTCCCTGTTAAGTTGCACACCAAGTGCAAACATTCCATTAACTGTAAGGCTTTTGCCTGAAGACTTTACAGGGTGTGCTGCTGTGCAACGTAGAGTTTCCAAGTGGAGGTTTTCTATTACAGCACAACGTGAGACTTACAGAAAGACAAATCATCACGGTAAGAACTTGGTTGACATCCAACAAAAATCAGCGATTGTAGAAACCCGATGTACTTCAGTACGAATTCAGTGGAAGTGAACATAGAGTAAGCAAGCGAATCACCATACGAGCTTCCACTGTCAGTTTGAAATTCCTGAAGGCATATACCACATCCAATGAGAGTGTTCATGGCGCCTGGGACTTTCATCCATGTGATACTGAAGATATACACATATTGGGCTGGGTATTTTGGTACTTCGCATCTCTAAATTTTCTTGGCTGTTGATAAGATCTTGGGATGAGAACGGATTTTTTAAAAAAAGTTTATTTATTTATTTTTGAGAGACAGCGTGCAAGTGAGCTCAAGCAGGGGAGGAGCAGAGGAAAAGGGGGGAGAGAGGATCCCAAACAGGCTCCGTGCTGTCGGCGCAGAGCCCAATGCGGGGCTTGAACTCACAGACCGTGAGATCGGGACTTGCGCCGAAGTCAACAGCCAGACGCTTAACTGACTGAGCCACCCGGGTGCTGCTGGGATGGGAATAGATTTTTAAAAAAAAATTTTTTAACGTTCATTTACTATTGAGAGAGAAAGTGAGAGAGAGAGAGAGACACAGAGCGTGAGCAGGAGAGGGGTAGAGAGAGGAGGAGACACAGAAGCCCAGGCTCTGAGCCATCAGCACAGAGCCCGATGCAGGGCTGGAACTCACAAACCGCGAGATCATGACCTGAGCCGAAGTTGGTCACCCAACCGACTGAGCCACCCAGGCGCCCCAAGGGATGGGAATAGATTTAAAGAAGACTTCCAACCCAAGATTGCATGATTTCAGCATCTCGCCAAGTGTCCAGAGAGGACCAGGAGATCAGGATCACACGGGCCACCTTAAGACTCCGTTTGCCACATCAGTCTTGTGTGTTTTTTCTTGAGTTCCTTTTTTCCTACA
Source organism: Acinonyx jubatus (assembly GCF_027475565.1). NCBI lineage: Eukaryota > Metazoa > Chordata > Mammalia > Carnivora > Felidae > Acinonyx > Acinonyx jubatus. Next base: position 35,511,944 of record NC_069397.1, on the reverse strand, counting down.
CGTTTTTATTTAAATACCAGTTAGTTAACATACAGCATAATATTAGTTTTGGTTTGAAATGTAAATCTAAGGGGCGCCTGGGTGGCGCAGTCGGTTAAGCGTCTGACTTCAGCCAGGTCACGATCTCACAGTCCGTGAGTTTGAGCCCCGCGTCAGGCTCTGGGCTGATGGCTCAGAGCCTGGAGCCTGTTTCCGATTCTGTGTCTGCCTCTCTCTCTGCCCCTCCCCCGTTCATGCTCTGTCTCTCTCTCTCCCAAAAATAAATAAATAAATAAATAAATAAATAAATGTTGAAATGTAAATCGTTGCCATGTTAAGAAAGATCAACTTATGATTTTACCCCAACAATTTTTATTTTATTGTTTATAAATCCCAAAGTTTTATTTAGAAATTTAAAAAAAAATTTATTTTGTTTGATTGACTTATTTAATTTTTTAAACATTTATTTATTATTGAGAGACAGAGAGAGACAGACCGTGAGCAGGGGAGGGGCAGAGAGAGGGAGACACAGAATCGGAAACAGGCTCCAGGCTCCGAGCTGTCAGCCCAGAGCCCGATGCAGGGCTCGAACCCACGAGCCGGGAGATCATGACCTAAGCCAAAGTCAGACCTGAGCTTAACCTTAAGACTGAGCCACCCAGGCTCCCTTCAAAGTTTTATTTTTTAAAACTGTCAAACTGAAGAAAACTTAGAACAGTGTTACCATGAATATCATGAATACACCTTCCACCTGGAGATAACAATTATTATTTTACCACATTTGCCTGATGTCTCTTTTTGTCTTTCAAATGGCTGAGCCATCTGAAAGGACGTTCGAGACACGTGGACACGTCACCTCTAAAGATTTCATCAGGCTTCTCAGAATGACCACATTCCTCTATATAATCACAAGAGTACCAGCTCACCTAAAAAAAAAATGAACAATTCCCTAAGATAATCTAACCTTCAGCCCATGTTCAAATATTCACGATTGTCCTGAAAACGTCATTTAAAATTGTTTTTTGGAACAACGATCCCATCAAAGTCCACACGTTCTGTCTGGTTGCCAGATTTCTTTGATTTCTTCAGTATCAAAAGCTTTCCCCATCCCTCCACTGTTTTTCCTTTTGGTAATACTGTCTTTTTCAAGAGTCTAAGCCAGGGGCGCCTGGGTGGCTCAGTCAGTTAAGCGTCCCGCTCTTGATTTCGGCTCAGGTCACAATCTCGTGGTTCTTGAGATCGAGTCCCACGTTGGGGTCTGTGCTGACAGCGTGGAGTCTGTTTGGGATTCTCTCTCTTACCCTCTCTCTGCCCCTCCCCCCATGCACCTTCTGTCTCTGCCTCAAAATAAATAAACAGAAAAACATTTTTTTTAATGTTTATTTTATTTTTGAGAGAGGGAGGGAGAGAGATTGACAGAGCGTGAACAGCGGAAGGGCAGAGAGAGGGGGAGACTCGGAATCAGAAGCAAGTTCCAGGCTCTGAGCCGTCAGCACAGACCCCGACGTGGGGCTCGAACCTATGAACCGGGAGATCATGACCTGAGCCGAAGTTGGACGTTCAACTGACTGAGCCACCCAGGCGCCCCTCAAGAAAAGAGATTCTAACACAACTTGTTCTCTCGTGTGCCTACAGGTGTGAATTTCTACGGCTCCTCAAGATTTCAGCGTTTCTCTTAGGCCTTGGCACTATTGGGTTTCTGTGTGTAAGCGTGGGGCTAAGTAGGCTCACACCAGAGCTCCCTCCTTCTGCTGTGGCTGACCAGCCGCCGAAGCTTCTACCTGAGGAACGTCTCCGGAACCTCTTTACCTACGATGGAATCTGGTGAGGTTCAAGTCCACGTTGTTCTGATGTCTCCCTTGCTCCCCCTACGGTTTACTGTGCCTCCTGGTGCCCGTTTTACAGCCCCTTCCCCGCCTTCCCGAGCCTGCGCCCGTCGCTAAAGTGAACCAAACCGGGGGACCAGGAAAGGGTTCGGTCTGCAAGGTGCACAGCACCTACCAAAGTCCCTTACAACTACGGAGGGCCTGTCCGGCCAACAGTGTGAGAAAGGGGCAGCCTTTTCCACCCGCTAGCCTCCTCCTCTGGTGGGGCCAAGATGCCCCTGGCATCCATGTGACTCGAGTTTAAAGAAAGTGGGTGCAGGGGATGATTCCAGAGAGGGGACCTTCTCCCCCTTCTCCGTCCCCTCCCCTCCCTGCGTCTCTGGGAGGTGTTGCTGCTGGGATCCCAAGTAAGACCTGGGCGGGTGTGGGAAGGAGATGCCCAGGGTGGACGGTGAATCGCACGCTGGGTTTTAGATGGCGGGTTCTCCCTCCTCCCAGCCCCTGTTCACAGCCCTTTTCTGGTTTTAGGCTGTTCCCGAAAAACCAGTGCAAATGTGAAGCCCCCAAAGGGCAGGGAGGCTATAACTTCCAGGATGCCTATGGCCAGAGTGAACTCCCTGCGGTGAAAGCGAGGAGGCGGGCTGAATTCGAACACTTCCAGAGGAGGTAATGCAGACCGGGGCGGGGGGTGGGGGTGGGGGGTGAGGGGTGGGGGGGCTCCTGGGTCTCTCCTGTGTCCTGAGGGTGTGGGTCCCAAGAAAACAGGGAGGATCTCCTCTCTTGCAGGGGCCCCTGGGGGTGTGGGGGAACTGTTAGGAATAAAGCAAGGAGTGAGAACCGAGGAAGATGGAAAATGGTCCGTCCATGAAGACGTATCAAACTTTGCACGTCTAGGGCATTTCCTCGTAAGAATCGAGCAGAGGAGTGAAGATAGTCTGAGGCGTCCCTTCTTTCCTTCCTCCCTTCCTTTCCTTTTTTCCAGCAATCATTTATGAATCATAGTGGAAGGCATGCTATAATAAAAAATAAACAGAACCACGCTTAAGGATTTGAACTCTGGAACAAGCTGGATGCCAAGTTACCTGAACCCCCCCAGTACTTAAGTATCTTTATATGAAAAATGGCGATAGAGATACTTCTTTCGGAGGTTTGTGAAGGCTCGTAATGAACATTGTGTTAACACAGCTAGTATCTCGTAAAGGGTCTGACGGACCGAAGCCTTGCAAAAATATCACCTACTATTATTGTTGGGGTTTACTATTCATATTACTCTGCTTATGGTTCTTACAGGAGGTACATGATTCATTAAGAGATACATAAGTCACCTAAATATTAGATCGTTATAAGTGCCCTATGGAGGTGCCAGTTAAATTCGTGTGGTAGAATGCTACTAAAGGCCTAAGATTTAATGGGATGGTGAAGCAAAGTGACCTTGGACTCTGATTTGTATATGAAGCAGGAGTCCCCAGCGTCTCCTGTAAGGGAGCATCTCAGAAGGAAGAGTTAAGGCAGGGCCTAAAGCCCGGGCAGGTGGTGGTGGGGGGGGAGGGGTGGATTTTGTGATGGCTGAATGACAAGAAAGCAGGCGACGGCTGTTGGAGCCTAGTAAGTCAGGGGAGGGCTGGTGGTGCATGAACTCAGAGAGGCCAGGAGGCCAGGAGGCCGGGAGGAAGGGTGTGCATTTTGCTTTCTGAGTAATGCAAGGAATTAGACAGGGTTTTTTTTTTTTTTTAAATGTTCATTTATTTATTTTGAGAGAAAGAGAGAGAGAGAAGAGAGGGAGAAAGAGAGGGAGAATCCCAAGCAGGCTCCAAGCTGTCAGCACAGAGCCCCACGCGGGGCTCGATCTCACGAACCATGAGATCATGACCTGAGCCCAGATGGAGAGTCAGACGTTTAACCGGCTGAGCCACCCACGCGCCCCAGAACCGAACGGTTTCTAAAAGTGGCCCGTTCTTACCTGAGATGCTTTTGTAAAACGGGGCTCTGGCTTTTCGGTGCAGAGTACATAGTAGGGAAGGGAGAGGGAAGGCGGGGCGACCTGTTGAGGAGGCAGCTGGAAGGTACATGTTCCTTCTACTCCTGGGACAGTGGTGTCTCTGGGATGAACGGTCCCCAGGTGTTCAGTTGACTGAGCCTGAGTCATGAGTCAAGGAAGGGGAAGGGTGAGTAGGGCCCCTCCGGGTTTGCTTGTGGGAATCAACCACTACCCGCCCCCCCGCCAAACTACATACAAATAGAAGACTCCAGAAAAAGAGATGGGCAGCGGCAGGAGGCAGCGTTGCAAGTCGAAGAGCCAGGGGAACACAACAGATGATTCTGGCATGGCTTTGAAGCCTGGCCCCACCTAGGTGCGTGAGGAGCATTCGGGCTCCGCGGTTAACAGTGTGTCTTCCGTGTCCCAGCTGGATGACCTTGGGCGAGCTGCTTACCCTCTTCTGTATAATGGGGACAATAACAGTACCCGGGGTTGTTGGGACCTGTAATGAACTGATCCACGAAAGGGCTCAAAACGGTACCGAGGTTGTAGCCTCAATGAACTGATGGGACAGCAGAGGTCAGAAAAGCGTATAAACAACCGTAACTTGATGTGATAAAGCTGTCACGCCAAGCGGGACCTGTGCCTGGCTCTGCGCCCAATGGCAGCCTCTGCTTGCCTCCTGCCAGTACTGTGGTTCCCACTGGCTCTCCTGGTCTCCCTTTGCCACTGCCTGTGAGGTCCCTGTAGTCGGGGACTTGAGGTGGCCTCAGCGAGATGCCCGCTCTGGGCGAGGCGCCGAGTTAGGTATCGAGACAGGACTGATCTGAATGCCGCTCCCAGAGGAACAGAGAGGACACGGTCCACGTCCACCTCACCGTCCCTGCCGCTGCTGTAAGGACCACCGAGCCCCAGCCCGGTGCGGGGTGACTGTGGGCGGGCTGTGGCCCACGGAAAGTGGTCAGCGACCCGCGCGGAGCTCAGAAGTTCAGTCCCAAGCTCAGTGTTTACAGGACCAGTCAGAGGGAGGGCTGGGGAGGGGGGCGATGCTTGAGGAGGGAGAATGGCTTCCCATTCTGGGAATTCCAAAAGGGATGGTTCCAGAAGGCGGCCTTCAGAGCTGGCCTCATTTCTGTGACTGAACAGGTGACCTAGGATTCCGGTTATGGGTGCCTTAGTCCTCCAGGAGTGGGACCTTCTCGTCTCCTTGCCTCCTCTGTAACACAGGGGGGCAACGCGATCACGTAGAATAAATAACCCAGAATCTTCGGCCCCTGGTGAATGTCACCTAAGCTGTGCAACTCTCTGGGGGGTCATAGGATGGAGATGGTTCATACTTTACATGCTTTCTGCCATGTGAGGGAATTCAGCCAACCCCCATTTGGAGATCACATCATCCTCGGCCAGAGAGCACGTCTGACGTGGGAAGGCATGACAGGGGATCCCCCCCCCCCGGGATTCCCAAGATCTCTGTGTGCTCTGTCTGTGCCGCGTAATTGTCTGTATCCTTGAAACTATTATCATGATTTTATTTATTTTGAGAGAGAGGGCGCATGAGAGCAGGGGAGGGGCAGAGAGAGAGGGAGAGGGAGAATCCCCAAGTAGGCTCTGTGCTGTCAGCCGGGAGCCCTACCCGGGGGCTTGATCTCACCAACCGTGAGATCCTGACATGAGCTGAAATCCAGAGTCTGTCACTTAACCGACTGAGCCACCCGGGCACCTCTGCTTAAAAAAATTTTTTTTTTCTGTTTATTTTTGAGAGAGAGACACACACAGAGTGTGAACAGGGGAGGGAGGGGTCGAGAGAGAGAGGGAAACACAGACTCGGAAGCAGGCTCCAGGCTCTGAGCTGTCAGCACAGAGCCTGATGCGGGGCTCGAACTCACGAACCGCGAGATCATGACCTGAACCGAAGTTGGACGCTCAACCGACTGAGCCACCCAGGCGTCCCAGCACCCCTGCTTTTTTTGTTTTATTTTAAGTAATCTGTACACCCACCGCGGGGCTCGAACTCACAACCCTGAGATCAAGAGCTGCATACTCTACTGAGTGAGCCAGCCAGGGGCCCCTATTTCATTGTTTTAGAAGCTGCATTTCCCCGATTAATTTTGAAGCAGAGCATGTTTCATATATGTATTCGCCATTTGTAGTTTCTCTTCTGCTAGTTGCCTATTTATATCATTTTCCATTTTAAAATTTTCTCTCTTTTGTATCGTCATAAATATTCGCTACAGTCGTCTGATCTTTCTTCCAGGTGATCTAAATGATACCCTTGGCCACACTGGATCCCTAAAAGGCTGCGTTTCAACCATATTCCCTTAGTGCCTCAAAGACTCAGTCTCACTGGATTCTTCTGCGCTTGCCCTTGACTGAGGTTGTTACAACAACAAAACCATATGAAAACTGTCACTGTGTTTGCTCTGAAAATATCAAGGCAACAAATCACGTTTCTTACGACATATCTTCTTTGTGAGTTCAGTGCCAGGAAGAAGTGTATTCACCTCGGGAGTTGTTTGCTTTTGTCTTTTTGATAATAAGACCAGAGTCCTGACTGGCCACCCATTTGTACCCTGGCTACCAGGAAGTGACCCTGGCTTGGGGCTACCGCAGCTGGGTTGGCCCGTATGCTCCGAATATTTTGTTTCTTCTTTTTCGCTGGTTGTGATTCGGATTTCGCATGTGCCTTGTTGTAAACTGCCTCGATTCCTTTGTGGGATTCAAGGCTGGAGGGAAGGGCAGGAATAAAGGAGGGAGGGGATGGAGGGGTGCACAGGGCAATCCACTTTCACTTCCTCCCCCCTGGCAGCACAAAGCTCTGGACACAGGCACCACTTTAAGAACCGACCGGGGGGTGGGGGGCGCCTGGGTGGCTCGGTCAGTTAAGCGTCTGACTTCGGCTCAGGTCACGATCTCACGGTCCGTGAGTTCGAGCCCCGTGTCGGGCTCTGTGCTGACCGCTCAGAGCCTGGAGCCTGTTTCAGATTCTGTGTCTCCCTCTCTCTCTGACCCTCCCCCGCTCATGCTGTGTCTCTCTCTGTCTCAAAAATAAATAAACGTTAAAAAAAAATTAAAAAAAAAAAAAAAAAAAAAAAGAACCGACCGGGGAGACACGTCAGAGCGGCTGCTAATGGTTCCGGTTCTGTCCCCTGCAGGGAAGGGTTGCCCCGTTCACCGCCGCTGCTGGCTCAGCCCAACCTCCCCTTTGGGTACCCGGTCCATGGGGTAGAGGTGATGCCCCTGCACACGGTTCCCCTCCCAGGTAGGTACGTCTCCGTCTGGAGAGGAGCCAGGCAACTTTCATAACCCTTCTGAAGCAAAATTGGGGAGTGGAAGGGGACAGTCGTGTATTGAGTGCCTGCTGTATGCTCAGCACAACGCAGGAATTTGGCGTGATTTCGCTGAATGTCGGTCTCACTGTTTCCGCCCCTGGGAATCACCCTTAGTAGTGGTGACCTCCCAGGGGACCCGAGATGACACAGAGGAGGACAGAAATCTGTGTGCCTCAAGGGCTCTTAGGACATCGTTGGCTTTTTGGCGTCCCGTCACTCATGGGAACAGGCCAAGATGAGCCCACCTCCTGGGACAGCATATTGAAAAGAGTATTTATGTTGGTTAAAACGCCCCTCCAACGAGGGATTTCTAGACACGTCTCTAGTTCGGGACCACATCCCTGTGAGGTAGATGTTACTTTGCCAATTTCACGGATGATTTCCTTTTTTTTATTGTAAAATGTGCATATCCTAAAATTTACCGTATCCATCATTTTGAAGCACACGGGGTTGTGGCATTACATTCTCATCGTTCGGCAACCGGCACCGTCATCCGTCTCCGGAACTTGTTAATCTTCCCCCACTGAAACTCTGTACCGAATTTAATTTTAAGTCCCTTCCCCCCACTGCCCGTGGCAGCCACCATTCAGTAGAATGTCTTGTCTCTGTGAATTTGACTGTTCTAGAAACCTCATATATAGTATGATCCGTTGCGGCCTTCCCTTCAGTAACAGAGATGCCTGGAAAGTGCTAGATTAAATTCACAGTCCCCGTCCAGTGCTGAGGGTGGGCATCAGAAGCTTTAGAACCACTGGAATTTGAGGACAGGGGACAGCCCCTAACACAACCCCCAGGGAGAGAGGAGTGTTCGGCAGATGCCCTGGGTAGGAGGGGACACTGAAGGGATTCTGGAAGGATGTATAGGATCCACCGGGAGGGTAGGAGCGTCAGGGAACCTTTGACACCCTCTCAACTGGTGTTTTTTTTCCTCCTCTCATCTGTGTCTTCCAGGCCTTCAGTTTGAAGGACAAGACGCCCCCTTCTATAAGGCAAGTCCCCTTCCCAGCCCCTTTTTGCACTTGGCCTCCTGTCTACACCCTGCTTCCCCAGTGGTGGCTGGTCTCAGATTTTGACAGAGTCTTTATCCAGATTGAATATCTGACATGAGTCCCAGGTGGGGAGAGGAGAAAGGGTGCCTCCAGAAGGCATGATTTTCATGAACTCCAGCGGCCGGAGCTCCGAGGAGGACTTCTAAAGACCTGGGCCATCACAGATGCTGCTGCTTCCGCCTCAAGAGGAAGTTGCGACCACAGCCGCGGCCACAGCCACGGCCACGGCCGTGGCTTCTGTGCATGTTGCCTCTGTCAGGGTGAGCTCTGGCAAGACCGATGCTCCGTGCCCTTAGCCTTCCGTGGCCCGCTTAACACCGCTCCAAATCCAGCTCTCCTGCGCGTAGAGCTGATGGGTTGGAGGCAAAAGACATCCAGAGCCCTAATTTGAAAAGGAGTCTGGGAAATGTAGTTTTAGTTTTCCCACTCTGCATGCCAGAGGTTGGAATGGGTGATGAGTGAGCAAATCTGCAAAACTACTCAGTTCCCGATGGCCTTCCCCCCTCCCAGCAAAGCACTCCCCGCCCCCCCCACGCCCCGCCCCGCCACTTTCCCAGTACTCTCATATCTTCTTCAGGGTGCCTTTCTGTACCTGAGTTATTTTATATGCATCGTGATAGACTGGTGGCTGACCTCCCCCACCAGAATAGAAGCTTCTGGAAGGTGCGGAGTTGGTTTTATTCACTGCTCTTCTCTCAGTGTCTCTAGTTTGGATCTCAGAAAACACCTTCCCGCTGACCAAAGCGTTCTCAGCAGACGTGACATAACCCAGTGTACCTTTCACAAAAGACGTCTGGATGCACAGAGGACGAGGAGGCAGGAGAGGAGAGGGGCTTTAGGGAGTAGCAATGGGATGGAGAGAAGGGGACCAGTCCTAGCTACGTGTTGAAGGTAGACCCGGCAGGACTCCCTCAGAATAGCAGTGACCTCCATCAGGGACGTCACCAGTTGAATGGATGAAGGCTCCATTCACGAGGCCGGGAGAAGCAAGGAGAGAGTGAAAAACAGGTTGATAGAGAAAAATCAATAGTTCGGTCTCGAAGACTTAACTTTGAGTTAGTCGCCTGGGGAATTTCCTAGCAGAGCAAACAGCCGGGCAGTTAGGGCTCCGAGAGATGGGAGCTGGAGGCATCCATTTAAAAAAAAATTTTTTTTCAATTTTTTTAAATTTTTTAAATTTATTTTTGCGACAGAGAGAGACAGAGCATGAGCAGGGGAGGGGCAGAGAGAGAGGGAGACACAGAATCCGAAGCAGGCTCCAGGCTCTGAGCTGTCAGCACAGAGCCTGATGTGGGGCTCGAACCCACAGACTGTGAGATCATGACCTGAGCCGAAGTCGGACACTTAACCGACTGAGCCACCCAGGCGCCCCCCCAAAAAAATTTTTTTAACATTTTATTAATTTTTGAAAGACAGAGACAGCATGAGTGGGGGAGGGGCAGAGAGAGAGAGAGAGAGAGAGAGAGAGAGAGAGAATGTGAAGCAGGCTCCAGGCTCTGAGCTGTCAGCACAGAGCCTGACGCAGGGCTCGAACCCACAGACTGTGAGATCATGACCTAGGCCGAAGTCAGACCCTCAACTGACTGAGCCACCCAGGAGCCCCTGGAGACATACATTTTTAAGCCAACAGCCTATGAATGATATTTAAAGATGCCTCCTCTAGGGGCGCCTGGGTGGCTCAGCTCGTTCAGCGTATGACTCTCGGTTTTGGTTCAGGTCATGATCTCGGGGTTTGTGGGATCGAGCCCCGTGGCTGACCGGTGTGGAGCCTGCTGGGGATTCTCTCTCTCCCTCTTTCTCTGCCCCTTCCCCGCTCAGGCACATGCTCTCTCTCTCTCTCAAAATAAATAAATAAACTTTCAAACATATATACATAAAGCCGCCTCCTCTAGAAGGTGTTGAGTAGGAAGAGAAAAGGGGACAGAACCGAACCCTGAAAAACTCCATTTGGAGGTCAGACGGAGGAAGAGGCAGCCAAAGTCAAAAGATGCAGCCCGCGGCAGTAGGCAGAAATCTAGAAGAATGGTATCCTGTAAGCCAAGGGATGAGAGAGCAGTGGCCCTGGAACACTCCAGGCCCCAGGACTTGATTCTACTTTGCTGAGAGTAAAGCTACAACTGCCTGCGGTGCCAGACCCCAGCTTTCAGGAGCACCCCGGAGAGCCTCCTCTTTCCCGCCTGTGCCCTGCCCCCTGCTGGCCATCCCGGGTATGTGCCTTTCCTCGCATTCAGCGTCCTTCTACCTCCTCCACCCTAGGTCACGCTGACAGCGTCTCTGGGGACCCTGAACACCCTTGCTGACGTCCCGGACAGTGTGGTGCAGGGCAGAGGCCAGAAGCAGCTGACCGTTTCGACCAGTAACCGGCAGCTTTTGAATTTCGTCCTCCAGCACCTGACATACACCAGCACCGTGTACCAGCACCCCAGGGTGGATGTGGGTGAGAGCCTGTGCTTGGAGGGCAAAATGCGAAGGGAGCGGGAAGGCAGCCACGGGACCCTCTCAAAGTCTTCCTCCTCCAGGAAGCCCGCCTGCATTTAGCACGCTTGCCTTGCTCCTGTTTCTAACCCTGGATGTCTCACCTTCCCAAGTACTGTATTCCATATTATCCCCATGTTGCCACTGACCCCATAGCATGACTGGAAGGAAAGAACACGTACCTCTCTGTGAGGACGGATCATTCGTGCTGTGTACCTGGAAGCCATCGGGCCCTGTTCCCCGTTATCTGTAGCTCTCAGCTGCGGGAGGGGAGGGAAGCAGTCTGCGCATCGGTATCTCGTCCTGGGCACTGACAGGAAAGAGGGATGTGGGAGAACTCCCAGTCCCAAGGGCAGTGGTTTTGTGTCCCACCCCCACCCCCCACCCCCCACCCCAGGGATTCCCTGGGAGAACAATCCTTGCCGCCCTGATGGCAGTCCCAGGTTCTTTCCGGATGAATTCAAGTCGCTGTTTTCCCTTTGGGGGCGCCTGGGTGGCTCAGTCGATAAAGCATGCCACTCTTGTTCTCGGCCTCGTGGGTCGTGAGTTCGAGCCCCGTGTGAGGCATAGAACTTAATTGAAAAAAAAAGGGGGGGGGCAGTCAGCAGGTTGCCCCAGGGACGCAGAGCAAGTCAGGTGCCAGAATGCTGTCAACGTATGGGGTCTTCAGTCTCATCCCAGGCGGGACATTCTCTACCGGGCCTTTACCTGGCTTCAAATCGGCTTCCTTGGGGCAGCGTGGAAAGTGACCAGACGCGGTGCTGCCCACCTTGCCCTTCTGTCTCCCTCCAGTGAGTCTGGAGTCCAAGTCCTCAGTCGCCAGATTTCCAGTGACCATCCACCATCCTGTCATGCCCAGGTTGTATGACCCTGGACCAGGTGAGGCCCTTGCCCCCGGGGCTCCAGGGTGGGATCCTGCAGAGCTTTTGGTGACATTCGGAAGGCATCCCCCCCCCCCCGGCCCCCAGGAGGTGGAGGAGGAGATTCAATGAAAATAACAGCTCTGATTGGATTCCTGACAAACAAGCTTTGCTTGGTGGGGGTGGGGGTGGGGGTGGGGTGGGGGGCGGATTCGAGGACACACGCTCCTAATATCGCTTAATCATATTTAACTTATATGGTTGGGCTTATTTTGAAAAAAACAAACGAATGACAATGTCTTAATAAGTAATAGTAACAAGAACAGAATGGTACTGGGACGTGGCTAGATGTATCAATGGAAGTCCAACTGGAAATCCAGAAACGACCATGTTAGAATTCTACCATGTAATGAAGGCAGCTTTTCAAATTAAAGGGCAAAAAAAGATGGGTTAGCCAAGAAATCCCATGGGACAGCTGTGGAGCTACGTGGAAGATAGAAAGTTGAATCTGTCTTACAGCTCATACCAAGAGAAATTCCAAATTAATCAAATATCGCATATTTTTAAGTGCTAGAGCAAAAAAAAATCCATGGAGTGAAAAAAAAAAAAGCAATCCTAGGGGCGCCTGAGTGGCTCAGTTGGTTAAGCGTCTGACTTCAGCTCAGGTCATGATCTCATGGTTCATGGGTTCAAGCCCCATGTTGGGCTCTGTGCTGACAGCTCAGAGCCTGGAGCCTGCTTTGGATTCTGTGTCTTCCTCTCTCTCTACCCCTCCCCTGTTCATGCTCTGTCTCTCTGTCTCAAAAATAAATAAGCATTAAAAAATGAAAAAAAAAAAAAGCAATCCTAGAGTATAAGACCTTTCTAAGTATGTCACAAAACACAAAGGCCAGAAAGGAAAGACTACCCACGTAAAATACCCAAAATTGTTCAATGTTTTTATGGCAGAAACCCACCAAAGGCAAAGGCAAATGACAAAGAACAAATTGGGAAAAAAAAAAAATCTTCAGCACGCGTTAAAGTCAAAGGTGTGCTTTTATTTGCAAGCGCCTGTGAATCCATAAAAACGCCTAATAAGCCGGGGCACCCGGCTGGCTCTCGGTGGAGGGTGTGTCTCTTACTCTGGGGGTTGGGAGTTCGAGCCCCAGGCTGGGTGCAGAGATTACTTTAATAAATAAATGTTTCAAAAAAACACCTACTTGGGAATGCAAGCTGGTGCAGCCACTCTGGAAAACAGTATGGAGGTTCCTCAAAAAAGCTAAAAAGAGAACTACCCTATGACCCAGCAATTGCACTACTGGGCATTTATCCACGAGATACAGGTGCTGTTTCGAAGGGACACTGGCACCCCCATGTTTATAGCAGCACTATCAACGACAGCCAAAGTATGGAAAGAGCCCAAATGTCCATCGATGGATGAATGGATAAAGAAGATGTGGTATATATATGCAATGGAGTATTACTTGTCAACCATAAAGAATGAAATCTTGCCATGTGCAACTGCGTGGATGGAACCGGAGGGTATTATGCTAAGCGATATTAGTCAGAGAAAGACAAAAATCATAGGACTTCACTCATATGAGGACTTTAAGAGACAAAACAGAGGAACATAAGGGAAGGGAAACAAAAATCATATAAAAACAGGGAGGGGGACAAAACAGAAGAGACTCATAAATATGGAGAACAAACTGAGGGTTCCTGGAGGGGGTGTGGGAGGGGGGATGGGCTAAATGGGTAAGGGGCATTAAGGAATCTACTCCTGATATTATTGTTGCACTATATGTTATTTGGATATAAATTTCGATGTAAATTTTAAAAAAGAAAAAAAAATTAAAAAAAATAAAAAAATGCCTACTAAGCCGATGGAAAAATACACAGCTTGCTACAGATTAAATCCAACAATACTTTTAGCCGTTAAAATATGTACTCAGTCCCACGCTTAAAAAAAAGCACAAATGTGAAATACATTCATATCAGAAAGGATTGGAGGAGGAGTGGGGGGAAGGCACTCTTTGAAAAAATTCTTTAATCTTTATTTTTGAGAGAGAGAGAGAGAGAGAAGCAGAGCTCCAGCGTGGGTGGAACAGAGAGAGAGGGAGACACAGAATCCGAAGCAGGCTCCAGGCTGTGAGGTGTCAGCACAGAGCCCGATGCGGGGCTCGAACTCACGAACTGCGAGATGATGGCCTGAGCCGAAGTCAGACACTTAAACGACTGCGCCATCCAGGTGCCCCAGGGAGCAGGCATTCTTATGAACCCCCGTGGGACGTGTAAATTGGCATAGCCTTTCTGGAGGTAGTTTGGCAATATCTATCAACATTTGGGATGTGTATTCCCTTCGGGCCAGCAATGGCACTTCTAGAAGTTATCATACTATGATTGTATCTGTGTGAAATGACGTTTGTTTGAGGTCCTTTATTGCAGCAAAAACCTGAGTAGTGGGATGCATTGGTTAGATCAAGTGGGGTCCATCCATATAATGATATTCCATGTAGTGGCATTCTGAAGGAGGGAAGGGGGAAAACAGGAGGAGATGTTTTCTTTTTATGCTGGTACAAAATGATTTCCAAGTTATAGGCGGGTACAGAAGAGAGGGAAGGGTAAGCTACCATGTCTGTAAAAAGGAAGAGAGAAAAAAAATGCATCTACATTCATTGCTGGATTAAGGAAACACGAACAAGAAGTTGGTAACATTGGTTGCCTCCTGGTTTCCTCATTGGGGGACAGAGATGGGAAGAAATTGTTCCATGGTATAACGTTCGATATATTCAGAATTTTGAACCGCTTGGCACTTTTTGAATATATTATGTATGTATTCAAAGTCTATTCTATCCAAATAGAGTCTATTCAAAATACAAATTGAATTACTATTTAAGGGTAATAGCATGAAATATCCAGGGAGAAGGATTTAAAATATTTGCCTAACACAACTATCTCAAAAATAAGAGAATTAAGTACAAGAAATTCACATAATTTGTTTTCTTTTTTGGCTTCAGGTTTGCTTTAAAGACAAGGTGTTATTTTTAGGTAGAAACTTCCACAATCTTATCCCCCTCCCTTCTGTTAACAAATGATCACATATATCTTTCTTTTCCTGGTTTTTGTACATTTCATACGTAAATTTCTATTCCCACCCGCGCGTGTGTGTGTGTGTGTGTGTGTGTGTGTGTGTGTGTGTGCACGCGCGCATGCGCATAGAGCATTGGGCGTGGTTTTGAGCTGTTCATAAAAGTTATCGTACCTTATGGTGTGAAGTTCTAGATTCTGACCTTTTGTCAATCTGCGGCTTGCCTTTTGATTTTGTTTCTGGCGTCGTTTGTTATGTGTAAGTTGTATCCTTTAATGTAGTAGAAGTGATTTTTTTTTCTCCCTTTTGCTCTTTTGTGCTTTGCTCAAGAAATTCTTCCTTACCTTGAAGCCATAACGATATTCTCCTGTATTTTTTTTTTCAAAGTTGTAGGTTTGGCTTTTCACATGTAGATATTTAATCCCCACGCAAGTTATTTTTATGTGTAGCATGTGCTGGGGATCTGATTTTTTTGTATATGAATAGCATATTGTCCCCACACCATTATTAATGAGCCTATCTATCCTCCTCCTCCATGGCTTGTGTGACCAGTCTGTCACATACCAAGTTTCATATATGCAGCGGTCTGAATCTTGGCTTTGTTGGGTTGCATTGGTCTGTTTCTCCTTGGGCCAATCCCATAAGACTTCAGTAAGCTGTATAATAAGTTTTACATCTAGTGGGGATAAAATCTATACTTCAGGGGGCGCCTGGGTGGTTCAGTCAAGCATCCGACTTCGGCTTAGGTTGTGATCTCACAGTCCGTGAGTTTGAGCCCCGTGTCCAGCTCTGACTGACAGCTTGGAGCCTGGAGCCTGCTTCGGATTCTGTGTCTCCCTCTCTCTGACCCACCCCCGCTGTCTCTCTCTGTCTCTAAAATAAATAAATATTAAACATTTTTTTTTTAGGGGCACGTGGGTGGCTCAGTCGGTGAAGCGTCCGACTTCGGCTCAGGTCATGATCTCACAGTCGGTGGGTTCGAGCCCCGCGTCGGGCTCTGTGCTGACAGCTCAGAGCCTGGAGCCCATTTCAGATTCTGTGTCTCCCTCTCTCTGACCCTCCCCTCTTCATACTCTGTCTCTCTCTGTCTCAAAAATAAATAAACGTTAAAAAAATTAAAAAATAAATAAATAATTTTTTAAAAAAATCTATACTTCAGGATGACTGTACTTCGTTTGCAACATTTTCTTAACTCTTCTTGGTGTTTGACTTTTCCATTAGAATTTCAGGATCCTCTCATCAAGCTCCTCCAAAATCCCTTGAGATTTTGATTAGCATATCATAGAATTTATAGATGAATTAGAGATGAGTTGGCAACTTGGTAAGGTTGAATAGTCTCAGTCACGAATCTGGTATACCTTTCCATCTTATGGTTTCTGCGAATAGTCTCTTCATAAGCTCTTCAATCATTAATTTATTTTGTAATTTTATTCGTAAAGAAATTGCACACATTTTGTTGGACTTAGTCTTAGGTGCTCTATGTTTTTTATTGTTACCGTGAATTGAATCTTTTTCTTCTTTTAAAAAAAATTTTTTAATGTTTATTTATTTTTGAGAGAGAGAGTATGAGTGAGGGAGGGGCAGAGAGAGAGGGAAACACAGAATCCGAAGCAGGCTCCAGGCTCCGAGCTGTCAGCACAGAGCCCGACACGGGGCTTGAACCCACGAACCGCGAGATCATGACCTGAGCCTAAGTTGGATGCTTAACCCACTGAGCCACCCGGGTGTCCCTGGATCTTTTTCTTCTACCTCTTGATTCGTTGTTGCTAATATACAGGACAGCAGTGATTTTTTTTTTTTTTTTGAGAGACAGAGAGAGAGAGAGAGAGAACATGCAAGCAGGGAAGATGGGCAGAGGGAGGGAGAGAGAGAACCTTAAGCAGGCCCCATGCTCAGCAGAGACTGTGACGTGGGGCTCGATCCCGTGACCGTGAGATCACGACCTGAGCCAAAATCAAGCGTTGGACGTTTAACTGACTGAGCCCCAGGACATCAGTGACTTTCAAACGTTGGACTCATAAAAAGCATCTTTGTTGCCCTCTTATTGATGATGTGTTTAAACACAAACATAGAGTCTCTTAGATAAGTACTGATTTTTTTTGTCCCTTCCTTTGCTTTTAATTCTTACACTTTTTTTTTCTTGTCTGACTCCATTTGGCAAAAACTTCCGGTATAGGGTTGAATAGTGGCAGTGAGTCCTAGAGGGTGATTTGACTTGTTCCTGAGCATTCTAGTGCTACACTATTAATGTTTGCTGTGTGGGAGTGGTAAATGTATCAGGCTAAGAAAGTTATTTCCTTCTGTTTCTATTGCCAAGGCTTTTTCTGTTTCTACCTTCTATTTTCTGTTTTCTTACTAAGAGTTTTTATTATGGATGAGTGTTGGATTTTAATCAGATAATTTATCTGCATCCGTTGAAATAATTTTTCTCCTTTAATTGGGTTCATGTAGTGATTTACATTGGGTGATTTTCTTTTTTTCTTTTCTTTCTTTCTTTCTTTCTTTCTTTCTTTCTTTCTCTCTCTCTTTCTTTCTTTCTTTCTTTCTTTCTTTCTTTCTTTCTTTCTCTGAGGGAGAGAGAGCACGTGAGTGGGGGAGAGGGGAAGCGGGAGAGGGAGAGAGAGAATATTAAGCAGGCTCCACACCCAGCATGGAGTCCAACGTGGGGCTCGATCTCACGGTTGTGAGATCATGACCTGAGCTGAAATCAAGAGTTGGACCCGTAACTGACTGAGCGACCCAGGAGTCCCTGATTAATTTCCTGCAGCGGAATATCCTCACGTTTCTGGAACAAACCCATTTTTTTTTTTAACTGCTTTATTCTATTTATTTATTTCAAGTAATCTTGATGCCCAGTGTGGGACTCTTGATCTCGGGCCAAGAATCACATGCTCTACAGACTGAGCCAGCCAGGCGCCTCTGCAACAAACCCATTTTTTTTTTAATATAATTTATTTTCAAGTTAGCTAACATACACTGTGCTCTTGGCTTTGGGAGTGTGCTCTTGGCTTTGGGAGTAGATTCTCATGATTTATCGCTTCCATACAACAGCCAGCGCTCATCCCAACAAGTGCCCTCCTCAGTGCCCATCACCCGTTTTCCCCTCTCCCCCACCCCCATCAACCCTCAGTTTGTTCTCTGTATTTAAGAGTCTCTTATGGTTTGCCTCCCTCCCTCTCTGTTTGAAACAACTTTTTCCCTTTCCCTTCCCCACGGTCTTCCGTTAAGTTTCTCAAATTCCACATATGGGTGCAAACATGTGATATCTGTCTTTCTCTGACTTCACTCAGCCGAATACCCTCCAGTTCCATCCACGGCAACAAACCCATTTGGATGGCAGTGTGTCATTTGACCAAATGCTGAATTAAATGTGCTACTATTTTGTTTAGGATTCTTGCGCCTGTGTTCAAAACTGAGACTATCTTTTCTGGTAATGTCCTTGCCCAGTTTTGTTATCTATATTATACAGTCTCATAAAATGAGTTGAGTAGCTCTCCTTTTTTTTTTTTTTTAAACTAATTTTCTGAAATGAATTGTAACAATACAGGAATTACAGGTCCCTTGAAGTTTTTTTCTTTTAACTTGTCTGGTCCTTGTGTCTTTTTTCTTTTCTTTCTTTCTTTCTTTCTTTTTTTTTTTTTTTGTCTTTGGTCTAAGTTTGTGGGGGAGGTGTTTGGGGGTTAAGGGAAGGAATGTGAGTGGGAAGAAGCGAGAGAAAAAGGAGAAATTTTAAAATATCAACTCTCTGTGTCTTTAGTGCTTATTGATCTGTATGTACATTGAGTCCGTTTTTAAGTGTTTCTATAGCATTATCCACTTGATATAAAATCACCAATTTGGGGTCATAAAAGTTGTTCATAGCATTCTCTTTTGCTTTTAAAAACATTCTAATACATGTGAAGTCACGTCCCTCTTTTGGTTCTTACCATTTATTTTCTATAATTTTAAGTTGTTTTCATATCCAAATATTTTCATTTCACTTATGCCTGATTTATTTCATTTTCTTTTTCATACATGTGATTCTGTTATTTCTTGCTTCAAAGATTAAAAAAAAAATGGGGCACCTGGGTGGCTCAGTCGGTTAAGCGTCCGACTTCGGCTCAGGTCATGATCTCACAGCCCATGAGTTCGAGCCCCGCATCGGACTCTGTGCTGATAGCTCGGAGCCTGGAGCCTGCTCCAGATTTTGTCTCCCTCTCTCTCTGCCCCTCCCCCACTCATGCTCTGTCTCTCCCTGTCTCAAAAATAAATAAACATTAAAAAAAGAACAAAATATTAAAGATTAAAAAAAATTTAACGTTCCTTTTTGAGAGAGAGAGAGAAAGAGAGAGAGAGAGCGAGCATGAATGGGGGAGGGGCAGATTGAGACGGAGACACAGACTATGAAACAGACTCCAGGCTCTGAGCTGTCAGCACAGGGCCCGATTTGGGGCTCGAACCCATGAACCGCGAGATCATGACCTGAGCCAAAGTTGGATGCTTAACTGACTGAGCTACCCAGGTGCCCCATATTGCTTCAAAATTTTAAGCATTCTCATTTTAAATCGTTTTTGGATTCCTCTGTTATTGCCAGTCTATCTGGAATGGGCTCATCTCTGTGGTCAATCCGTGGTGGACTCATTGGCTGTTGTTCATCCTAATTTTTCTTTGGGTGTTTTGTAATTTTTGTGGGTGAGCTCATCCTGAGTAGGAGATTTTGCTTGCTTGTTTTGTTTTCTCTCTCCCTTCCCTCTCCGGACTCTGCCTCATGGTGATATCGGGCTTATGGAAGAGCCAGTTTCTGGGCCCGACGGTGGCGTGGCACAGGTCATGGCTTGGGGGGGTTGGGGTGGCGTCATTTCTGTTTGGGCCCAGACGTGTGTGCAGGGCTGATAGCCGTCCTGGGGTTCCTTGCCTGGCAGGGAGTAAGGTGGCGAGGGATGGAGGCTGTGCAACTTAGCTCCATTCTGTGGCTTCTAGCAACAAGCCTGGCTCTGGGGGCGCCTGGGTGGCTCAGTCGCTCAAGCGTCTGAGTCTCGATTTGAGGTCATGATCTCAGCGTTTGTGGGATGGCGTGCACCACTGGGCTCTGTGCTGACATCGCGGAGCCTACTTATGACTCTTCCCCTCCCTGTCTCTCTGTGCCCCTCCCCCCAACACGCACAAAATAAATAAATAAGCACTAAAAAAAAAAAAAAAAAAAAAAAAGCCCGGCTCTGGACCCGCACGTCCCATGAGACACCTTAATTCGGTCACCCCTCAGAATCAGCCTCCGCCGATGCTTCTGGTTCCAGAATGCAGCAGGCCCCAGCTCCAGCCCCGCTCAACGGCTTTTTATTTCTGTTCCTTGGGAACTACTGTGTGCTTTGGAGCATGGCGATATCTTTGTATCTTTATGATTGCTCTATATCGGGAAAACTAAGGAATCTCGAACAGAAAGCTACACCACGAACTTACCCAGGAGTCCCCGACCTTGACCACATCCTATAGTAATTCACGCCCCGGATTCTCTCTTTCCCACAAAAGAACCCGAGGTGTCTCGTGGCCCAAGGAAAGGGAGGAAATGATTCATTTGACAGGCCCTTGAACACGATTTACTTGACCCTTTCCACCGATCACTTTTCTCTCACTCCCTCAGACCCGAGGGGAGCTGACGTAATGGTGCAACAGGTATTTACAGAAGGGGTTTCTGGGGCGCCTAGGTGGCGCAGTCGGTTAAGCGGCCGACTTCAGCTCAGGTCACGATCTCGCGGTCCGGGAGTTCGAGCCCCGCGTCGGGCTCTGGGCTGATGGCTCGGAGCCTGGAGCCTGTTTCCGATTCTGTGTCTCCCTCTCTCTCTGCCCCTCCCCCGTTCATGCTCTGTCTCTCTCTGTCCCAAAAATAAATAAACGTTGAAAAAAAAATTTTTTTACAAAAGGGGTTTCTGGAATGATGACGTCTGTCATTCTGAGAGGGAGCACTGCTGTAGGGATCTGGAGCTGTCGCCCACAAGCCATGGATGGGGTGATGGCTTTCAGCATGTTTTTATATAATATTTTTGCTTCCCTTCCCTTATGTTCATCTGGGTTTTTTTTTTTTTATCTTAAATTCCTCAAATGAGTGAAGTCATATGATGTTTGTCTTTCTCTGACTAATTTCGCTTAGCGTGATACCCTCCGGTTCCATCCACGTGGCTGCAAATGGCAAGATGTCATTCTTTTTGGTTGCCGAATAATACTCCATTGTATAGACATCCCACATCTTCTTTATCCATCCATCCATCCATGGACATTTGGGCTCTCTCCATACTTTGGCTATTGTCGATAGTGCTGCTATAAACATGGGGGGAGGGCACGTGTCCCTTCGAAACAGCACCTGTATCCCTTGGATAAATGCCTAGTAGTGCAATTGCTGGGTCGTAGGGCGGTTCTATTTTTAACTTCTTGAGGAGCCTCCATACTGTTTTCCAGAGTGGCCGCACCAGTTTGCATTCCCACCAGCGGTGCGAGAGAGATCCCCTCTCTCCGCATCCTCGCCGCCATCTGTTGTTGCCCGAGTTGTTCATGTGAGCCGTTCTGACAGGTGTCAGGTGATATCTCATTGTGGTTTTGATATGTATTTCCCTGATGATGAGTGAAGTTGAGCGTTTTTTCATGTGTCGGTTGGCCATCTGGATGTCTTCTGTGGAGAAGTGTCTGTCCATGACATCCACCCTTTCTTGGCCAGAGAGGAAGCTCAGAGACCTGGTGACCATCGCCACCAAAACTTTCCTCCGTCCCCACAAGCTCATGACCATGCTCCGGAGCATTCGGGAGTTCTACCCAGACTTGACCGTGATCGTGGCCGATGACAGCAAGGAGCCCCTGAAGATTAACGACGACCATGTGGAGTATTACACCATGCCCTTTGGGAAGGTGTGTCCCCGGCAGATGGGGAGGCATCTGGGTCCTGGGACCCAGAGTCCATTCTTCCCTGGATGGGGCTGCCTGAGTGGCCTTCCCAAGGAAGCCCGAATCTGGGGTGGAGGGGGTGGGGCTCTTCTCTGAGCCCCGTTGCTGACTCCACCTTCACAGAGAAATCGGGTCACTCTTACTTTTCTGCACTAACGAGGCGATCAGTCCGTCTTTCCTCACGCTTGGTGTGGACATTAGTCTTTCTAAGTGACCTGAGGTGTCGGACATCCTAAGGATTCCTGACCTGCAGATTCAAGAGCAGAGAACCTCGTGATCCCTATGATTCCACCCAAGCTAGAGGCACTCCCCCTCTCTCCCTTTCTCTCTCCTTCACATACCCTTTCCTGCAAGGACACACAGAAAGAAGAGGGGATGATATATACTATAGCGTCCCACCCTCCAACACTTTCCAGGCACCAGGAGGGGAAGTGGAGAGAGAGTCACAGAGTCAGGCGGGAAAGGACTCCGGTCACCCCACATTGGCCCTGGGACCAACGAAGGGCTTCCTGGCCTTTTCTTTTCTTTTTTTTTTTTTTTTAACGTTTATTTATTTTTTGAGACAGAGAGAGCATGAACGGGGGAGGGTCAGAGAGAGAGAGGGAGACACAGAATCGGAAGCAGGCTCCAGGCTCCGAGCTGCCAGCCCAGAGCCCGACGCGGGGCTCGAACCTGCGGACCGCGAGGTCACGCCCTGAGCCGAAGTCGGACGCTCCACCGACTGAGCCGCCCAGGCGCCCCTCCTGGCCTTTTCTTCATGTCAACCTCTGATTCAGGGAGTCCCTGTCCTTCCTCCTGTTTGGGGTGCAGCCTGGCTGTTGGGAACTTAGCAAGCTCCCAGGGGATTCTAACACGCGCCCGGGGCCGGCAACCTCTGATCTCCCCTCATTCCACCCGCAGGGCTGGTTCGCCGGTAGGAACCTGGCCATCTCTCAGGTCGCCACCAAATACGTTCTCTGGGTGGATGATGATTTTCTCTTCAACGACAAGACCAAGATTGAGGTGCTGGTGGATGTCCTAGAGAAAACGGAACTGGACGTGGTAAGGCTGAGCTGCCGCTTTTTGCCCCCCCCCCCCCCCGCTGCAATCTGTAGAGACAGCCAAGAGAGGGAAGGGGAAGGGGAGGGAAGAGAGGTAGGGGCAGGGGAGGGAGGGCTCCCGGGAGGGCGAGGGGCTCATGCAGGAGATGGGTAAGCCAGCACAGCTCGGGTTGAGAGCGCCACACTGGGGATCAGGAGGTGTGCGGCCTCCGTCTCTGCCTCCATATTTACTTTTCTTTGAGTAAATGACCCCCCCGCCCCACCCCTGCTCCGCTCCTAACCCTTGTTCTATCTTTAAAACGGTGTGTTTATGGGATCACTTCTAACTTCCTCCCCGGACCGGTGTGAGGGGAAACAGAACAGTGCTCTCTGCTGCTGTCACACGCCATTGATTTGTTTTATTGTATTATTATTATTATTTGTAAACACTTTTTATTGTTTATTTATTTTTGAGAGGGTCCGAGCGTGAGCCGAGGAGGGGCAGAGAGAGGGGGAGACACAGACTCGGAAGCAGGCTCCGGGCTCCGAGCTGTGCGCACAGAGCCCGACGCGGGGCTTGAACTCATGGACCTGAGATCCGTGATCTCACGGATCTCACGGATCTCACGATCGTGAGATCACGGCCTGAGCCGAAGTCGGACGCTTCACCGACTGAGCCCCCCGAGGCGCCCTTCTGTCACACATCATTAAAAAAAAAAAGGGAAGGGTACAACGTTTTTAAAAGCGTACGTAGCCTTATTGAGGTTAAAAAAAAGAGGAAGAAGAAGGAGAAAGAAGGGACGCCTGGGTGGCTTAGTCAGTTAAGCATCCGACTCTTGATTTCGGCTTAGGTCACGATCCCGGGGTTGTGAGGTCGAGCCGTGCATCAGGCGCTGCTCTGAGCGTGGAGTCCGCTTGGGATTCTCTCTTTCTCTCTTCCCCTCTGCCCCTCTCCCCTGCTCTCTCTGGCTGTATCGTAATTTAGTCCACTTAAAACTCAGAGGGTCTATTTGCTGAATGAAGAAGGAAAGAAGTGGTGATTCTTCTCTCCTCTCAGGGTGGGGGTGGGTGGGGGGGGGGCCAGGAGCAGAGCAGGGGGAGGGAGGCAGCTCGAGACACAAGGCCCCTTGCAGGAGGGCCGGCAGTGGTGACTCCACAAAGGGACCCTTGTGCACGCAGGCTGCTGCGGGCCCCCAAGCACTGCTCCGCCTTGTGGGAGGGAATGACTTACCTTCTGGAAAGAGCGAGCTTGCTGTAGGGTAAGCGGAGCAGACTTGTCTGCCCTTTGGACATGGTGCTTTCTGCTCCCAGCAGCGAGATCTCCTGGGGTGAGCAGGAGTGAAAAGGTCGGGGGCGCCTGGGTGGCTCGCTTGGCTAAGCGTCCGACTTCAGCTCAGGTCGTGATCTCCTGCTTTGTGAGTTCGAGCCCCGCATCAGGCTCATGTGCTGTCAGCCTGGAGCCTGCTTCGGATCCTCTGTCTCCCTCTCTCTCTCTCTCGCTCCTCCTCCCCTGCTCACTCTCTCTCTCTCTCTCTCTCCCCAAAATAAACATTTTTTAAAAAGGAAGGAATGAAAAGATCAACGGACCTTGCTGGTGTGTGGAAAGGCATGTTGCGACAGCAAAAAGAGTGAATCCAAGGGATAGTATGAAGGGTAGATACGGAACAGGTGTGATTCTTTTTCTTTTTCTTTTTTTACATTTTTTAAAAATGTTTATTTATTTTTGAGAGAGAGAGAGAGAGAAACAGAGCGCAAGCAGGGGAGGGGCAGAGAGACGGGGAGACACGGGATCTGAAACAGGCTCCAGGCTCGGAGCCGTCAGCTCAGACCCCAACACGGGGCTCGAACGCGGTAACGGTGAGATCATGACCTGAGCAGAAGTCAGATGCTTAAGCCAGGCGCCCCAGGCGTGATTCTGGTAACTGATGTGGTTTGGAGTGTTGGGGTTTGGAGCCGATGGGCCCAGAAAGAATTCTTGAGACACCTTCGGTGCAAAAATGTGTTTTTATTATAGCACAAGGAGGGGACCCTTAAGCGTTATAAGTGTGTGAGAAGCGACTGGTTATATGAGAGTTTCTGTCCTCTGGAGAGGAGGGTGGCATGAGGGTCCCAGGAAATCGACTCTCTATGTTTCTGAGATTACTTTTTTCTTGTAAATCAACAGAGTTGCAAACTGAGGGGGACTCAGGTCCAGCAGGACTGTGATCTCTATCAGTTAACCATTTGTTTTCACCTCTCCTTTGTTCTCGGGCAGGAGTGCCTGAGGAACCTTGGGCACATCCCACCGTGGCTGTGGGGGTGGGGGGTGGGGGGTGGAGTGGGGGGTGTCAGCTTCTGCTTTGCCCTCAGCCTGCCTTTTGCTCCCTCATCAGTGACTGAGGTTCAGTCCAGGAAGGCTTCCTGGCAGAGGCAACCTGAATATCAAGTCTGTGTTCTCTGACGCGCGTCTCTCTGCCCACGGGTCAGGTAGGTGGCAGTGTGCTCGGGAACGTGTTCCAGTTTAAGCTGTTGCTGG
Organism: Acinonyx jubatus; assembly: GCF_027475565.1. Lineage (NCBI taxonomy): Eukaryota > Metazoa > Chordata > Mammalia > Carnivora > Felidae > Acinonyx > Acinonyx jubatus. The sequence goes on along the minus strand of NC_069397.1, from coordinate 35,486,938 downwards.
AGCGGAGTCAGAATGGGGACTGTCTTCACCGGAGGCCAGGCTCTTTCGGACCCCTGGATGGCTTCCCCCGCTGTGTGGTGACCAGCGGCGTGGTCAACTTCTTCCTGGCCCACACAGAGCGACTGCAGAGAGTTGGCTTCGACCCCCGCCTGCGGCGAGTGGCTCACTCAGGTGGGGAAGAGCTGGAAGGGTGAGGAAGGTTCTGGCCTCCGGACCGACCTCAGGAGTCTGTTCTTTCCAAGGGACACGCACCACCGATCGTGGTCCTTGCCTGCCACGCTGGGCCTCTCTCCCTTTTCCCCCAGACTAGGGAGTTCAAGGTCTCTCTTGCCTCCTTTCTCCCCCCTCGTTTTGCCTCTTATCCCCCAACGGCTGCTCCCATGTGAGACGCCCTCCCCCTATAGGTCGGTCCCCTCCCTCGTTCCCCTCTTGCTCCCTCAGTTCGGGAGTTCATAGTTCTGTCCAGCCGGAAAGCTGATCTGTGTCTCTCTGTCTCTGTGTCTCTGGCCACATCCCTGAGAAACGTGCTTATGAATTCCTTCGCACTCACCAGCCTGGCAGGTGGCTTTGCATGGGCTCCACCTCCCGAGGGGTATAAACTGTGCCCTGCCCCCTGCTGCGCCCCCCCCTTCCCTGCCCCCTGCCCGGGACCCCTGGGATATGGCCCTGGGGTCTCTCTAGCTGATCCCTCTCTTCACAGAGTTCTTTATTGATGGGCTCGGGAGCTTGCTTGTGGGGTCGTGCCCAGAAGTGATCGTAGGTCACCAGGCCCGTTCTCCAGAGGCAGACCTGGAGAAGATGTACAGCACGTTCCGGACCAACACCCACGACCAGATCCAGTTCAAGCTGGCTCTCCATTACTTCAAGAACCATCTCCAGTGCTCCACATAAAGGTGCCCGGGCATCAGGAATGCTCTAGACGTACCCGTCGTGGGACCCACAACAGCGGGACTGGTGCTGGGGATACCCAAGTACAGACTCCTGAGAAGACGGATGTTGGAAAGAATAAGCCAGCGGGTGGGGCAGATGGGTCAGGCTCAGGGACGAGAAATGCCCGTCAGAGCCTAAGGGTCGTTAGAAAGGGACCAACCCCCGATAGGGGCAATAGAGGCGTATCAACAACAGTCATTATTTGTTTGTAGGACCCGTTACCAGTTAGGGACACACAGCATCTCGCATCGTCTCATTTGACCTCACGCAAAAGAGTCCATGGTGGGTTGTATCCTTGGTCGAAAGAGTGGCTGCTGGGGTTTTGAGGGTTATTCGGTAGAAGTTATATCATGGTCAGCGGCACCACTTCCGGCATCCACAAATGTTTGTTTGTTGTCACCCTGGGGGCTCCGATAATGTGAATGACGCAGGGTCCTTGCCTTCAGGAGGCTGCAGCCTGGTCCAGTCGAGTCCGCTAAGCGGAATCGTGCAGCCAGGTTCGGAGAAGCAGAGGAGGAAGGGTGACCAATGCCCGGGCAGCTGAGGAAGGTTCTGTGAAGTGAGCTTGTCGGGAGGCTAGAAGCCGAGGGGATTCAGGCAGTGGGGGGGGGGGGGGGGGGGGACAGCGCTGGAGTCCACCGTCCACCAGAACAAAGGTTTCCCTGGCATCAGACTCACCACCGCAAGGACACATTTCCAGAATGCCAGGGATTGAACTCCGACCCCGTGCTAAGCAAGGTGCCGTGGTAAACAGAGTAAGTGCGATGGCATTTCCGGAAACTGGACACCAACTGCTGACCACTCAAGTCCCTGGTCGTCTGCAGAGAGGAGCCATCACATGTTGTTGAGGAAGGCTTTTTCTGTTATCTCAGGAGTCAGCAGATTCCCCAAGTGCTGTATTAGCCCTGCCATTAGGGTTTCCACTCTTTCCTGCGGAAGATCGTCGAGGGGAGTTCAGGATTTCTGAAAACGGGGCTGTGGGCTGGGAATAAAACGTCATGAAAAATGTTTTGGTGGTCCGATGATTTTGGACAATACCGCAAGACGTAGCTCCCTCTTGGAAAGTTGCGATCCACATTAGCACATGTGAATTAGCATGGCAGTTCGCTAATTCACGTTAGCGTAGGCTCTGAGAAGTCCTGCAATAAAGAAAGTCAGGTTGATTTTGTTTAATTCGGGCTTGCCTGGGTATGGATATACGCTGGCAATCTTTTTTTTTTTTTTTAATTCTCCCAAACCCAGAATTGAACGCATACCTCGTCCCGTTGTGTAGGTCATAAAGATTCTATTGCAAAAGCTGCGGCAGCTTTAACTAACAGGGACATTCGGTGCTGGTCCATGCACTTGACCTCCAATAACATAGCTATATAGGAAGACCATGTTGGATTGTCCCATCCAGTCCTGCCTTTAGAACCAGGCAAGAAAAGCCCCTATCTGGAACCTTTAGAGAACCTTGTATATCACATGTGCTTGCTGACGAACATCTGGGCATCTCCGTCACTCGGATCCAGTGCTCTGTTACTCTCGATATTCACTCCTGGGACTAACAGCATTCAGGCCCCGGGGAAATGCTTCTCCACACCTTATGTCTTCAAAAGACGGCTGCATCCGGGGCTCAGTGAAAGCCTGAGGCCGTTCTTTGGATGCAGGTAAGACTTGAGCTGCAAAATGCTTAGGGAAGAGAAAAAGACGAATGTTTTAATTTGTTAAATTCTTCCTCTCAGATCCCACACAGGGCAGGAGAGTCGTGGTTCTAAAAGCGCTATAAAAGCGCTAAAAAAATCAGCGTAGTTTTCACAACAACTGCACATAGTGTCTTCTGGGACATTTAAAAAGAGTAAACCATTTGTACTCTTTAGTTTTTTTAAAAAAATTTTTTAGTGTTTATTTATTTTGAGAGAGAGAGAGACAGCGCGCGAGCAGGGGAGGAGCAGAGAGAGAGGGAGACACAGAATCGGAAACAGGCTCCAGGCTCTGAGCCATCAGCCCAGAGCCCGACGCGGGGCTCGAACTCACGGACCGTGAGATCATGACCTGAGCCGAAGTCGGCCGCCTAACCGACTGAGCCACCCAGGCACCCCTAAATTGGGTTTTTAAATGAGCTTTTGTCCATTATCATTTTGATTTTGCCTTTTAATCTTAATAGATCATTTTGAGTATTTACAATTCTTTTTTAAGATCTTTTTTTTTTTTTTTTTTTAAAGCCGTCTCCACACCCAGGGCCCAAACCCACAACCCTGAGATCGAGTCAACATGCTCCAAGCAACTGAGCAAGCCAGGTGCTCCAATTTTAGAAGAAAAATCACTTTCAAAACATGCAAAATAACTTTAATTTAAAAATGGTTAACATTGGCTTCAGTTTACCCTTAGGGTACATTTCTTGCAGTTTGAACACAACCGTCTTTTATTTTTTTAATTCCTTGGATTATTGCGACTCAGTGTGCAGGTCTACAGATTCCTAAAGAGCATGTGTCAAAAGGTAGTCAACACACTGCGTCCTTCATTGAGAAAGTCTTGCCACGAAAAACAGGCTCAACTAAAACAACGGGCTGAAGGATCTAGATGGTTTTAATTCTGATGCAACCTCCTTATCTCCAGGCAGAGAGGTAGCAAAGAGCTCACAGACCAGACCTCAGGGCACACTTTGGATTAAGGGTTGACAAAATTTTTGCAAAGGACAATATGGTAATTATTTTAGATTGTGTGAGCCACTTAAGGTCTCTATCACATATTCTTTTTTTTTTTCCCCATAACCCTTTAAAATGTAAAAACAATTCTGAGCTTGTGGGGCCCAAACTAAACCATACAGGCTGTCTTCGGTCCATTGGATATAGTTTGTTGACAGTTTAGCGCTGTCATTGGCAAAAAAAAAAAAAACAAACCAAGACAAAAAACCGAGGTGCCTGGGTGGCTCGGTCAGTTACGTGTCCAGCTTTGGCTCAGGTCATGATCTCGCAGTTCGTGGGTTCGAGCCCCGCATCGGACTCTGTGCTGACGGCTCAGAGCCTGGAGCCTGCTTCCAATTCTGTGTCTCCCTCTCTCTCTGCCCCTCCCCTGCTCGTGCTCTGTCTCTGTCTCTCTCGAACATAAACATTAAAAAAATTAAAAAAACAAACAAAAAGCCCAAATTGCCATTGGCTACAAATTACGTGAAAAATGTCGATTATAAAAACATAATTAGCGAATTTCCACAAATTCCAATAATTTGTGGAAACAAAAGCAAGAAAGTTACATCATATGGCATAAATATAGGATAAATTGTGAATTATATTCATTATCTACTTTTTCTTTTTTTTAATGCTTATTTATTTTTTGAGTATGTTTATTTATTTTTGAGTACATATTTTTTCTTATCCATGTGTCACCAGTGCATGAACTAAACAACCAGACATGCTCAATGATTGTTAAATTCCATTGCTTCGGTATCTTGCCAACTTTTAGTCCTGTGGAAGCCACAGCTTGACAATATTTGCGATTTGCCATTATGAAATTTTTTTTTAATGTTTATTTATTTTTGAGAGAGAGAGTGAGATAGAGCATGAGCAGGGGATGGCCAGAGAGAGAGGGAGACACAGAATCGGAGGCAGGCTCCAGGCTCCGAGCTGTCAGCACAGAGCCCGACATGGGGCTCGAGCCACGAACCGTGAGGACGCGATCTGAGCCGGAGTCAGACGCTTAACCGACTGAGCCACCCAGGTGCCCCGTGATTTTGCCATTATAAAGATAGATTTGTCAAGGTTAAGAGGCTAGAACATGTATCTTAACAGTTTGCTAGTTTCAGTGATTATTAGCTTTTAAACACTGAAATACTTTTAAATAGTTAAGATATAAATAAAATATTTAAATATATTTTTTAAATGTTCATTTATTGTGAGAGAGCGAGAGTGAGAACAGACATGCGCGTGAGCGGGGGACGGGCAAAGAGAGGGAGAGCGAGAACCCCAAGCGGGCTCCAGGCTGTCAGCTCAGAGTCCGACGTGGGGCTCAGCCCCACCAACCGTGAGCGTAGGACCTGAGCCGAAACTAAGGGTCGGATGCTTAACCGACTGAGCCACCCGGGTGCCCCTACAATATTTAAATATTGAGACAGCTATTTAATTTGTCCCAGGCCTGCTTCCAGAAAAATGTCTGCCTTCCTAAGTAAATATTGCATTCATGCTATAGGAAAACACAGTTGTGTGCTTTCACAGAAACGAGAGCGTCCTGCAAGGTCCTTCAGCGGGGACTATTCTGACATGCTGTCCTTGTCGTGGGTATGTTCCAGCCAGGCACATTTTTCCCGCCCCCGTCCCAAGATCTGGAACCGTTTAGTCCAGCAGGGAAGAGTAGTTCAAACGGAGCTCTTGTAGGGTGTTTGCCTAAACTGCGAGCCAACTTTCCAGGCGGATCAACTACCCGGAGAGTGTGTGACTCCACAGCCTGGTCAAAATGTATCAGACCAAGAGCGTCAGGCTCCTGCACCCACGGCCAGCCAGGCTGTGTCTCCTGGAATTTGAATCGGTCCCGCAAAGCAAGGCTCTCCGGGTGGCCGGACGTCAGATGTCACGCACGCAGGAGCTGCGACATGCCCCTTCCACCGCGTGGACTGAGGGGCTGAGAAGGCCCGCCTGCAGCTAGAAAAAAAAAAAAATGCAACGTGTGCTCAAGGAGAAGCTGAAATGAGAGACGCCTGCTAGCCTTCTGGTTCTTCCCCGAGGTCTGGCTACAGTCCTGCCCTGGGATTTTGTGAAACGCTATACCCTTATAATTCTTCCTTTTTGCTTAACCTAATTTGAGTTGGCTCCTGTTACTTATAACCACAGTGTCCTGAATCATACAACCATTCTGTGTGTCCGCCTGTTCTCAAACCAGAAAAGCATAAACGAAAAGTCTTCTCCTTGGGTGGTTTGGAAGCAGAAATCGGGTCACAGACAGTAACAGGCACACAGGCCTCCCTCGAGCCTTGAATTTCAGACACGAGCAAGCAGCCCGGACCAAAGCAATGACACAAGTTTCCTTCCAGGGCAGTGAAAGTGAAGTATCCTTTACAATGGTGAAGGAGGGCAAAGGTAGTGAAGGAATCCTTCCGGATACTTCTGCGAGACACCAAATATCAGGGCAAGCTGGTGCAAATAATTGTGTTGGCCTGCAGGGGGAGCTCGAGCCTGCTCTCTCCGTCTCCCCTCTATCCACGGATTCCCAGCGCCTTGCTCAGGAAAATTACTACAGTAATGACTTTCAGAAAAGAGGAATTTGTTGGCTACCGTGGAGCTGCTTGTTTGTGAGGGTGTGTCCATTTCACGTGGGTAAACGACATGGGGCTGGGAGCTCTCTCCTCTACCCTTAGGAAGGTCCCTCCCCAACTGATTTTGATTTTTAATGGACCAAAACCATATATAAGCCACTACGAAAAGGTCATCTAAGAGGGCCACCTGGGTGGCTCAGTTGGTTAGGCATCTGACTCTTGATCTCAGCTCACGTCTTGTTCTCAGGGTTGAGAGTTCAAGCCCCGTGTTGGGCCCCATTCAGGCCTCTTGTTGGGCCCCATGCTAGGAGTGGATCCTACTTAAAAAAAAAAGGATTATCTATTAGAATGCTTTTACCGACAAGCACCAGAAACTTGACCCAAGTTGAAACTTGTCTTGAACGGTCTCATATACAGCTTGAAGCCTAGAGATGGGGCAGACCACAGGTGTCCTATGATCGGGAGGGAGATCAGGGAGTCTGAACCCTGGCTGTTCAGACCATCTGGCAACTCCAAGTTCTTCCCTCTCGTAGGAGTCCCCTTTTCCATTATCTTCCATATCCCCGTCTGAGGTCCTTGGGCAGGGTGACCCTTCTGTGGCCTGTCAAAGCTTTAACTGCCCACTCCCTGTTAGGCAGGTGCGCACCTGCCTGGGACTGGCCCTAGGAGGTAAAACTCATTGGCAGTTATCAGTCAGATTTTTAAGGAAACGGAAATTGCCAGTGAAACCTTGTTAGCTACTCCGTAAAACGTAAGAGGTTTTCTGTCATTTCTAGTCGATTCCAGACATCTTGTCTAGATGTAGTCTTTGAGACGGGGAAACTCGTCCTGGTAACCACAGGTCTCTATGCTTCGTTTATCCTCTGGCACTCAGTTAAATGGCTTCTGCCCTGAGGCTATTCAAAATCTTCTAAGGTACAAAGAGACTATAATCTGCTCTTTGCCCCCAGCTGTTTCCTCTTTGTGAGCAGAAATTTTTTTTTATTTTTTTTTTAACGTTTATTTTTGAGACAGGGAGAGACAGCATGAACAGGGGAGGGTCAGAGAGAGAGGGTGACACAGAATCTGAAACAGGCTCCAGGCTCTGAGCTGTCAGCACAGAGCCTGACGCGGGTCTCAAACTCGCGGACCATGAGATCATGACTTGAGCTGAAGTCAGACACTTAACCGACTGCGCCACCCAGGCGCCCCGTGTGAGCAGAAACTATTTCAAACATCACAATGTACTAGGCTGGTCTTTGGCTCAAACGGGTCTCCTGCGAAGTCTCTGGTCTCTGTTGGTGCTTTCTCTCGGGGTCGAGAATTTAGCTTTCCCCCGCCCTGCAAGGCTCCAAATTACAGGATTGCCAGTAAGCTTGGATGGTATGCCACCCTTAAAAGAAACATGTTACACCTGCTTGAAAACAGGGCGCCTTCAGCCTGAAACTTGTCTTCCCTTTACAGGGCCATCCTAAAAGCTACTGCGTGAAGTCATTAACGGATGCCAACATCCTAATTTTTCCTGCCAGTTCCCATTCTCAACACTCTTGATAGGCACATAGTCTGTGCTGCGGACACCAGCAAGTTCCAGGCACACCAGTCTTCCAGAGGTCACCGTCTCTACCCCTTCTCTTCCACTCTTCAGTTAAGGTTTGTGCCTTTTACTTTATGTAAATAGTATCTCAATAAAATATCATTAAAAACATTAGACATATATACTATTATGGAACAATCCTCAAGATGTGGTGCTAAATGAGTAAAACAGAGTACAGAACAGCGTTTCCACTTCTTAAAAGAAAAGGAGGGGCGCCTGGGTGGCTCAGTCGGTTGAGCGTCCGACTTCGGCTCAGGTCATGATCTCACAGCTTGGGAGTTCGAACCCCGCGTCGGGCTCTGTGCTGATGGCTCAGAGCCTGGAGCCTCTTCAGATTCTGTGGCTTTCTCTCTCTCTCTCTGCCCCTCCCCCGCTCACACTCTGTCTCTCTCTCTCAAAAATAAACATTAAAAATTTAAAAAAAAAAAGAAAAGAAAAGGAGTATGGGGTGTCTGGCTGGCTCAGTCAGTAGAGTTTATGACTCGATCTCAGAGACAGGAGTTCATGCCCCACGTTGGACACAGAACTTACTTTAAAAAAATAAAAGGAAAGAAGTGTGCATATTCACGTATATTTGTATAAGAATAAAATGTCTCTAGGGGCACCTGGGTGGCTCAGTCGGTTAAGCGGTTAAGCGTCAGACTTTGGCTCAGGTCATGATCTCATGGTGTGTGAGTTCAAGCCCTGCGCTGGGCTCTGTGCTGACAGCTCAGAGCCTGGAGCCTGCTTCGGATTCTGTGTCTCCCTCTCTCTCTTCCCCCTCCCCACTTGTGCTCTGTCTGTCTCTCAAAAATAAATAAAAGTAAAAATAAATAAATAAATAAAATATCTCCAGAAGAGTATCAGAAGTTGCCTCTGAGAGCAGAAAATTATAGTGAAGAAGTTTTATCTGTGCATTACTTTTGAATTTTATATTGTGCTTGTGTATTACCCATGTAAATATTTTAAACTTTTTAAGGAAAGAAGAAACAAGGTTTTTAGGTAACCTGTCATTATTTATTATGTTAAGTGCAAAAGCGGAACATGAAATTGTACAGTGACAATTATGTAGAAATGCATTTTAAAAAAGGAAATGAAAAAAAATCCAATGTCAAAGGTGCTTGTTGGCTCAGCTGGAAGAGTGTGGGGCTCTTGATCTCGGGGTTATGGGTTTGAGCCCCACATTGGATGGAGAGATTACTAAAGAAAATAAATAAAAAACAAACAAACAAATAAATAAAAGTGCTTGTTGGAATTGTAATTATTTTCAAATCTTTCGCCATCCTTATCAAAATAACACCCGCAATCTTCACAGAGTCTAGAACAAACAATCCTAAAATGTGTATGGAACCAGAAAAGACCCCAAATAGCCAAAGCAATCAGAAAAAAGAAAACCAAAGCCGGAGGCATCACAATTCTGGACTTCAAGCTGTATTACAAAGCTGTAATCATTAAGACAGTATGGTACCGACACAAAAACAGATACTCAGATCAATGGAACAAGAATAGAGAACCCAGAAATGGACTCACAATTGTATGGTCAACTAATCTTTGACAAAGCGGGAAAGAGTATCCACTGGAAAAAAGACAGTCTCTTCAACAAATGGTGTTGGGGAAACTGGACGGCGACATGCAGAAGAACGAAGCCGGACCACTTTCTTGTAACACACACAAAAATAAACTCAAAATGGTTGAAAGGCCTACATGGGAGGCAGGAAGCCATCAAAAGCCTTGAGGAGAAAACAGGCAACAACCTCTTTGACTGTGGCCGCAGCAACTTCTTACTTGGCATGTCTCCAGAGGCAAGGAAAATAAAAGCAAAAATGTACTATTGGGACCTCATCAAGATGAAAAGCTTCTGCACGGCGAAGGAAACAATCAGCAAAACTAAAAGGCAACCGGCAGAATGGGAGAAGATATTTGCAAATGACACATCAGATCAAGGGTTAGTACCCAAGATCTATAAAGAATTTATCAAACACAACACTCAAAAAGCAAATAATCCAGTGGAGAGATGGGCAAAAGACATGAATAGACACTTTCCCAAAGAAGACATCCAGATGACTAACAGACACATGAAAAGATGTTCAACATCACTCATCATCAGGGAAAATACCAATCGAAACCACAATGAGATATCACCTCACACCTGTCAGAATGGCTCACATTAACAACTCAGGCAACGACAGATGTTGGCGAGGATGCGGAGAAAGAGGATCTCTTTTGCATTGTTGGTGGGAATGCAAGCTGGGGCAGCCGCTCTGGAAAAACAGTATGGAGGCTCCTCAAAAAGTTAACAACAGAACTACCCTATGACTCAGCAATCGCACTGCAAGGTATTTATCCAAAGGATACAGGAGTGCTGATTCGAAGGGACACATGCACCCCCATGTTTATAGCAGCGCTATCGACAATGGCCAAAGTATGGAAAGAGCCCAGATGTCCATTGATGGATGAATGGATAAAGAAGATGTAAAAAAAAAAAAAAAAAAAAAAAGAAAGAAAATGTGGTGTATATATACAATGGAATATTATTCGGCCATAAAAAGAATGAAATCTTGCCATTTGCAACAATGTGGATGGAACTAGAGTATATTGAAATCGTTATTACTCTGTATGTTAACTAACTTGGATTTAAATATAAATAAATAAATAAATAAATAAATAAATAAATAAATAAATAAATAAATCTTTCTACTTGGGGCGCCTGGGTGGCTCGGGTGGTTAAGCATCGAACTTTCGATTCCGCCTCAGGTCAGGATTTCACAGTTCTTGAGATCCAGCCCCGCGCTGGGTTCTGCGCTGACAGCACGGATCTTGCTTGGGATTCTCTCTCTCCCTCTCTGCCCCTACCCCGCTCGCACCCGTGTGCCTTCTCTCTCTCAAAATAAATACATAAACATTTAAAAATCTTTCCACTTTAACTGCCTTTTCTACAGTTTCCATTAGAAATGCTTTACCTTTTTTAAAATGAAAAGAATTGTTTTTAAATGTTTATTTTTGAGAGAGAGAGAGAGAGAGAGAGAGACGTTGAGAGAGGGAGACACAGATCCGAAGCAGGCTCCAGGCTCCAAGATGTCAGCACAGAGCCCGACGCGGGACTCGAACCCACAAGCCATGCGACGATGACCTGAGCCAAAGTCGGACACTTAACTGACTGAGCCACCCAGGCGCCCCTACCTTTTCTTTTTTTAAGTTTCTTTCATTATTTTGACAGAGACAGGGACTGCGTGAGTGGGGGAGGGGCAGAGAGAGAAGGAGAGAGGGAAAATCCCAAGCAGGCTCCGCACCGTCAGCCCAGAGTCCAACATGGGGGTCGAACTCACGAAAGCATGAGATCATGACCTGAGCCAAAACCAAGAGTCAGACGATTAAGCGACGGAGCCACCCAGGCGCCCCATAGAAATGCTTTACCTTTAACATCTGAAATGATAAGGTAATTATTTTAAAAAGAGAAAGTGAAAACATTCGAGAAAAGGATAAAATGTGGATGCTGCTTTGTTCACAGAAAGTAAGCAGCCAGATTGCCCCATCAGAGCCTCAGGAACGCGAGGCCCAGAGCAGGGGGCTGGGCAGGAGGCTCAGAGACTCAGGGCATCACGGGTCACCTTGCACGAGGTGGCACTTAAACGGCTGGTCTGACATAGCTGGGGCTCCCGAGGCAAAGTAGGGGATTCGTGGCAGATGTCACCTATCCTGGGCGCAAGGACACAGAGCAAGGCTGGCTCTAGCCCAGCTAACCTGGAGCAGCGTCAGCATGGATAAAGGAAACTGACCAGACGTAGACTTGACAATGAGCATGAATGCTTCCCGCTTACTCAAAACGCTATTGTACCTTCGCTAGCCATTGATAGGCTCACGAGAAACTTGGAAGAATATCTGAAAAGTCTCTAATCCCGGACGTTAGCTGTCTTTTCTTAACCTCTGACCTCATTAAACTTTCCGGGGGTCCTTTCTGCCTCCGTCCAGCCGAAGCCTTGCTATCCCCACCTCTCACAGAGCCCCAGACTTCCCCAAGCTCCAGGAGCCACCTTGTGGAAGCCGAGAGTCTATTCTCCAAGCCTTCACGAGATGCCGTGTTTGGGGGGGGTCACGCATGATGCATTTACGTTAAAAGAAACTAGTTATGCTGGGGCAGGGAGATTACATATCGTCTCTGTTTTCTCTGGTGTCTCAAAAAAAAACAAATGTGATGTTAAAGGAAATGTAGCTTCTTCCTCCCCAGTTCTCCTGGGCCCTCCCGAGGGGGTTCTGTGAACGTGTTTGGTATGGCACTAGCCACATTTAAAAACCAGCAAGTCCTGGACCCCGCCCCCCAAAGAGTTCACAGTCCAACCCAGGGGAAGGGGGGGGAGGGAACATGGGAGAGACTGAGCAACAGAACACAAGTACCTATCATTCCAGCAAGTAATAACACAAGCTGTAAGGGAGATGATGCTTTTCTGCCACTTGACGAATTCACGAGTGGGGATTTCAGCGAGGGTGTCTGGCTGGTAAAATTTTTCAAGCTGAGGAGGTGGAGGGAAGCGGAAAAGATGTAGGGAATAGGAGGAGGGTGAAGTCCTCCCGCCGGACAGAAGGAACCATCTCCTGTCCACTTCCAAAGGGTATAATCGCAACTCTTTAGGGTTTCGATAGTAGCTTTTGAAAAATTAATTTCAATACACGTTCACCGGTACAGAAGGAAATAGATGGGAAACCAGAGATGCCAAAGTCCTTTGATATTTAGTCAATTCGATGTTGTCACTCCAGCCTAATAAAGAGACACCCTTATCTCACCATAGAAACTCAACGGGAGTTTGGTTCGTTCCTCAAAATGGAAGATCTTTAATGTTTCTTCTGACAATATACAAGAGTTATATTTGTTCAAGGAATACAGAAAATCGTAAACTAGGAGAAAAGAGCCTCATCAATTTATTCCCCAGGGCTGTCAACAGCAGACCTTTTTGGATCTGGGCTCAGCAGATTTTTGACCCAATGCAACAGAAAAGGATTCTGGGTAACTTACACAGGAAAAGGTACTTTGCTGGAAGGAAGTCAGATAGCTCCTGGCATCAGAGAAGCAAACTCAGGAAAATGGACAAGAACCAAGGGGAACTAGGCAACCAGGAACGGCCCCAAGGTCAGGACCCTGGGCTGTCTGTCTCGGGCGCCACTTCTGGGGCCAGTGGGCATGGCTGCTACCACTGACCCCGAGGCACTGGGTGTCACAGCAACTGCCAGCTGCAGGCCAAGTTCTAAAACGTCCCCGTTTCTGGGCATCCGTCCCTTTGGATTCTAAGTCCAGCAGAGCAAGCTAAGTACACACTCACTGTCACTCTGGAGAGCGAGTGTATCTGTCTTGGAGCAAAGCCGTGCTATCACCCAGACCCACACAAGGCTGGATCCCTCAAGACAGGCAGTCAGATGACACAGGGCAAATCAGTCAACGGCAAATGTCTGTCACACACACACACGGACACAGCTTTTCTGTTTCTATGTAAGTGGGCATTCTACACACGAATTAGTAAATAGATTTTTGTTTCGGTTGGGTTTGTTGAGGCCTGTCGCTCTCTTCATGTCAATACAACAAATCAAAATAATGCAACAAACCAAAACGATGTCAATGCAATAAAAACGCACCCCCCCCCCAATACCTGCACAGCAGTCATCGTACAGAAACTGTCAATATCTACTAAACCGATTTTCAACTGACGGACATTTCTTTTCTGCTCTTTCCCATGATCAACATCACAGCCGAGAACACCCCCGAACACTCCGCCGCACCGCTCTTAAAGTAGTCCTTTAAGGATAAAGTTAACAGAAGTGAAACCGCTGAGCCGAAGGTTCTAAAAGGCTATTAAAAAGTTAACGCGAAAAAGCCCAGGAGCGAGTCTGCCTCCCGCGGACCCCAGATCCACAGGTTGAAAGGAAACACCACCGCCGCCCCCAAGGGGGTCCCGCCGAGCAGGCCGCGGAAGCGCCTGATCCCGGGTTCCGCCGTCGCCCCCGAGTTCCGGTAGGAACCCCGGGCTCGCGTGCGCGCCCGGGCTTTGAACCGCCGTCCCGCCCCGTGCCGGGCCGCTTCCCTCCCCGCTTGGCCACCGTGGCCCGGGTAGAGGGCTGCCCGTGGAAATAAATAAATAAACAAGCCCGGAGCCCAGGCAGCGTGCGCCAGGCTTTCCGCTCGGGGCAGGGGCCGAGGCCGCCCCGTTCCGCCTTCTCCGCCCCCCCAGCCTGCCGTTCTTCCGGCTTCCCGGGGGCGCACGTCAGGACCCCCGGAGGAGAGCAGAAGAGCAGGAAGAGCGGCGGCAAGAGATGACACCGCGGGACTCGCAACGTCGGGGGCCGCGGAAGCCCTTGCTGGTCCGCTTCCGCCCGCCCGAGCAGTCTCGGGCCCGGAGCCCAGGGCCCAGGCCGGGAGAAGCGGGCGCCCGCTGTCCCTCTCGGCAGGCAGCTCCGCGCGCCATGTGGCTTGAGAAGCCTCCCGGCCGCTTAAAGCAGCCAGCAGGTCCCATGGTGTAATGGTTAGCACTCTGGACTTTGAATCCAGCGATCCGAGTTCAAATCTCGGTGGGACCTCACCAAACCTTTTGGTTTTGCAATTCCTGTTTTGAGGACTGCTGGCGCCGGCGGCCACCTCGGGCGGGGTCGCTACCCCCGTGACCTAGGGGATCGCGGTTTAGGGTCCCTCCCCCTCTCGTTTCACTGCCGGCCTGAGGGTCGCAGTGCGCATGCGTGAGAGTCCGGGCGGAAAAGTGGTGGTGGTGGTGGTGGTGGTGGTGGTGGTGGTGGTGACCGAATGTGCCTTTACCCTGGAGGGGACGGCGGGGAAACCCGAGGGACCCTGGGAGCCTGCTTCGGGCGGCAGCCTGTGGGTCTAGGGGGACACCCCCCCCAGCCAAAGCTGCTGGGAATCCTTCTTCCTATCGGCTAATGTGCAGTGTGCGCTCAATCATTGCTTTGTAAACCTGGAATGAAATGCCGGGCGGTGGCAAGGGACGCGGGAAGCAGTAACGGGCTGGGAAGTAGGGTGTGTGTTTGGGGCCAGTCCGCCTGGGAGTCGGTCACAGAGTGAAGCGGGTCTGATTGGTTGTCTGTTACTCAGGCAGTGAAGTTGTCCGTGTTTGTTCATCAGGCCGTGCCAGCGGGTCAGAGGATCTCCGCCGGCGGTTTCTCCCCATATGGATGGGGTGTTTCTTCCTCAGACGGTTAGAACCTCAACCAACAGGACTGAGCACGTCTGTTGGCGAATCTGTCCAGGATCGGTGTTTTGGGCGCCGGCCAGACGCGCGGGATTTGCAGGAAAGGGTGTGCCTCCGGGATGGAAGGGAAGAGACGCGCCTGGAGTGTTGTCTGCTTCGAATTGTATCTGGGTTTTGAGAGCTGCGGGGCCCTCTGGGATGAGAGACGACGGAGCCCAATGACGCATTTGTGATCTCCCTACAGGGTGATTGGCACTGTGGCTGTACGTGGCCGCCCCTTGGGAGGGTGCCATGGAAACAGAGGATCCTTGCCCTGCTCGCTGCCCTGAGGGCCTCTCCTCCCCACCCCTCCCGCACGCTCCATAAACGTTTGAATGGATTTGTGTGTATGAGCCATCCCGGCCTCAAAAATACCTAGGTATGAGAGGTGGGAGGGCTTACTCTACCAGATATTAAAACTTATTATCATCAACTGTAAACTGTAAGAATTAAGATAGCGTGGTACAGGTGCAGGAGAGACCAGCATCCCAGTGGAACAGAATAAAGGGCCCAGATACAGCCCCACACGTACTTGGACAAGTGATTCAAGACAGAGGTAGGACAACAGAGCAGCAGGGAAAAGAATCTACGTTTCAATAAATGATTCCGGGAGAATAGGGCGTCCACATGGAAAAATAATGAAATCAAATTCCTCCCAACTTACACTAAACACATCAATACATTCCAGGTGATTCAT